>NW_024543975.1:6489165-7739720 GCF_018167655.1 Microtus oregoni | reverse complement strand
CACCATAATGAAAGCAGTGGAAGTGGGAAATATAAAAGAAATTGTCACTAAATCTTCTTTTTAAATCTTCAGATCTTATCTTCAGGAAAGGATGGCTCTGTGACTTTTTTTTCAAGATAAAATCTTAATTATCTTCCTAAATGCTCTAGGAGTTTACCCTATTTTCATCTTACTCATGCATATTTCAATTTCCCTAGGCATGTGTTTGCTGCTAGGAAGTGATTTGCTGACAAGTCAAATAATTGAAACAGTGGCAGTTGGGTATTCTACAAATATTGAGATTTTGATACAGAGTTTTCTTACATTGTCTAGTCAGCACATTTCACTTGGTATCTGGAAATTCCTTTTGAGGGTATGCCAGAGTACTCCATGTAAAGTATAGTCAGTTTCTGTTCTTCGTAGCTGGTACGGAGTATACATAATTAGTCTCACAGGTTTTGCCAACATTTTCAGGAAACATCTTTGTCTTTTGTTTCTAAGAAGTAAAGGAAAAGAAAATATAAGTGGTTTTTTTTTTTTTCCCAGAAAGGATTTGTTCATTCTCAGTAAATAGACCCTTTAGCTTAAAACACACTTTGGAATTTTGAAAAAGTACTAATTTTGAAAGACAGATGAAAACACATTTACTAGATACTTTTATCATTTTTTTTTTTTGAGACAGGGTTTCTCTGTGGCTTTGGAGCCTGTCCTGGAACTAGCTCTGTAGACCAGGCTGGTCTCGAACTCACAGAGATCTGCCTGCCTCTGCCTCCCGAATGCTGGGATTAAAGCTGGCAAGAAGTTCTTAGAATATTAGTGTTCTTTATATTGCTGAGAAGCAAAGTCGGTACTGCATACCGGACAAGTAGTATACCACCAGCTACTGCCTCAATCAAGGTTAATATGCTAACACAACCAGTAGCCTGTCTTTGCCTTACATGCCCATCTACGTCATTACAAACTGTGTTTGCTTAGTGTCTTATAAGCTAGTATGCAAGCCTGTGTTTTCTGTTATCAGCTCCTTTGACATAACTCTTCAACACTGCTGTCTTCCCTACTGACATCATCATATTTACCTCAAGCCACTGTCCTCCATGGACCAAAACAGTTCACCCCAACCACTTTTAAATGAACTCATTCAGGAAAATACATGGTTGAGATTTTTAGCCACAAAATATCTCACATTTTAGTGATATGCTATTTTAATTGACACCTAATATTTTTCTTCCTTTCTGACTGAGTGGATTGAGATTGATTTAAGGAACAGCCTGTCCAATATCCAGAACCACTGAACAGCCTATTCAATTTCCAAACCACTCCTGGCATGTTTCCTCGGATCTTTTGTTGACCGAAAAATATGTCTGATTTATTTCATGACAGTAAATTTCTCAGGAACTTCAGTGTAAGACCATGAATTTTTCACCCTTTTATGGCAAATAAGCAATTGCTGTGGTCCAAGCATAGAAACTTTAGTGCCAGAATATGGCTGGAAGTTTTTCATTTGAATCTAATATGCCAATGGATGAACATATGTTATGTTTCTGTCAGATGAGTGTCATTACACAGTTTTAAAGTCAGAAGTTATTTGTCACTCAGATTCTTATTTTTCTGGATAAAGTATAATTTTAGATTTGTAATTTTATTATTTTTGAACCTAGTTTAGAAATAGAAACTTTATTAAAATGCATGGTCTTTGGAGACTCCTCCACTAAGTTTTATTTTTCTCATTTGTATTTGTTATGGTCAGTTTTAAATATCAACTTGTCACAATCTTCAATCACCAGGAAAGAAATATTGAATGAAGTTTTGTCTGTGGTTATGCCTTTGGGAGATATTTTAAATTTCTTTTTTTAAATTTTTTTATTGTTTGTATTGTGTTTTACATTTTTTTCTTCTCCCCTTTCTTCCTCTCCCCTCCCTTCTACCTTCCCCCATAGTCCACATGCTCCTAATTTACTCAGGAGATCTTGTTTTTTTCTACTTCCCATGTATATTAGATCCATGTATGTCTCTCATTATTGTCTAGGTTCTCTGGGACTGTGAATTGTAGGCTGGTTATCTTTGCTTCATGTCTTCACAGTCACTTATGAGTGAGACATATGATAGTTGTCATTCTGGGTCTGAGTTGCCTCATTTTTTTTTAACTGATGTGTCAAGTCTTAACTGATTGTAACAAGTTGATAATTGATAATTGATCTGCCACTATGAGTGGTACTATTCTCATAAGGCAGTGACTCTTAGATTGCAGAAGACTATGGAAAGCTAGCTGAGCACTAATTGTTCATTTTTCTTTGTGTCCGTGTCTATGGGTGCCATTACTTCTTCAAATTCTTGGCATTTCTGAAAAAAAAAATGTTTTTGTCTGTGTCACTCTTTGATTTTATAGGAAAAGAAATAAATTACAAAGTTGAATATAAAGTCTGACACTCTCTTGTGAGTTTCATAAACTGGGCTTTGGTATCATAAGTACTTACAAAGATTTACTTTATTCATTTGCTGTTGCCCTCATTTAACATGAATATGAATTAAACTACTCAAGAATAAAATAGTGATCATATATTGTAATTTTGTGCTTCTAATGAAAGGAAATTCAATGTTAATATGTAAAAAGATTATAGATTCCTCATGAAAAAATATGTTCACATATGTTTTAATCAAAAACTTTACAGATATTTATTTATAATTTTTAGATCATGGGAAATTTTATTTTAAGACTTTATTCAGCTTCCTCATTTTTCTTCAATTAAATCTCATTTCAGCTTCTCTAAGGATCTCCTTTACTCTTTAAATTCACAAGCTTTTTCATCCTAGACTCATAGCAGTATGTATTCATATCTGTAAAATTGCTGTCTATCAACTGGATAAATTTACACACTATAAAATATTTTTACTAAGGTTCTCCTTTAATTGATATTTTCTATGACACTCAAATACATAGTTCATCTACAAAACAGGAAACGTCTTAATTATAATAGTTGTGCTTTGTTTTGTCCAACTTTCCGTTATATTTTATTTTGATATTATTTACTATTCTATATCAACTTGAGTAGGCATTAATTATCTGTTATCATTATATGTGTATACCTCACAGATAGTGCTGTCAGCAGTGAGGTCATGCCAAATAATTTTGCAACCAGAGTACATATTTTCCTAATTGATCATCTCTATCACTAATGTTTGACACCATCCTCTGGAGTTGGTTGAAGTTACCAATGAGTACACAGGCAAAGGCATTGATGGAAGTTATCCTATTGGGTAAATTAGAAAAAGTTTAGAAAATATTATATCATTGAGGTTAAGGTCACCAGAGTTGACCCACTTTCAAACTTTCATATCATCAAATGTCCGATATTATTCATCTCCCTTCCTCAATGGCCACCATTCTTTTTCCACATCTTTTTGCTAGTTCCCTTCTTTCCATAAATAGTTTCCATGCTTTTATGTCACATGTATTTAAAACATTTTAAATCTATACATCCTATGGATCCAGGAATTAATGATACAGAAAGTTTCTGATTTCAAGTCATGATAATTTAAAAATAAGAAAGAAAAATTGGAATATAGGAATCTCTGTCATAAAATATTGACATGAAACTGATACTCAATTGTATTCTACTCTTAGTAGAGAACATATAATTATAGTATAATTAGACAACTAGCCAGGGTGTAGTCTTTTCTAAGCATACAACTTTCCTTACTATGATATTCCATTGTTTTGCAATTCATCATATATTTGACAAAAAATATAAAAGTGGTAGTTTATGTTGACTACACTTATAAAAAGTTAATTGATCACAGAAACTGTCAAATACAGTCATAAAATTAAAATATAAAATCCTCATCATCTAGAATTGCTTTTCTTATGAAAATATTTTAACAGTTGCATTATAATTTTGTGCACTTTGCACCAATATTAATTCATATGATTATTGAAACAAATTGGATAGTAGAAAAAGTGGGCATATGTTACTGATATGACCCTGTAAATTTGTATCAATGTAATTCTTGAAACAGTTCTTGGGGAAACATATTATTAGTAATCCCATTCAACAGATGAAGATAACGGTTTCGGGAAAATGACTCATTTGTCCAATTTCATATAAATCTAAGAGGCAGGAACAGACTTTTAATCTCATTAAGTGTGATTCTATAAACTGCTCTGTGTGATTTCTGTTAAGTGAGAGGGAAGAGTGATAATTTGCCAGAAACAGACGAGGTGTTTTCCTGAATGATTGGCCATGCTTGTATACTACTGTATGTGTTCACATATTCAGGCAGAACTACAATAGCATACTGTCTATCTCCTAGGTATTAGGACTGTCTGTGTTCATATGTTAAGTCAAAACTACAATAACATACTGTCTATCTCTTAGGTATTATGACTTTTCGTGTTCATATATTCATTCAGAACTATAATAGCAGCATGTAATTTTTACTCAAACCGATTTGTTTGACAATTGTTCTAGGGTGAAAATGTCAAAAACTGACAGCAACTTTAGGTCAAAGGATAATTATAGTGAGAGATTAATTTAGTCACATCAGAGGAAATTCGCTTCAGAGATTAGTCTGGTGTCAGCGACAATGTTTTCCACTTGCTAATGGGAATTTGGGTTTTGCTAAGAAATAAAGAATAGGAACGAGACTACACTGATAGTAATAATGGTGTTTTCCATAGTTGGAGTTGACTTGTAATCTAATAGCCAAATTTAAATTATGTTTTCTTTTCTTTCTTTTGAATTACAGGATTTTCTTAGTTTATCTTTCCTTCTTATGGGTGGTCAATCTGTAGGTACATTTCACTGACTACATACACGGTCCAGTCTGAACAAACACAGATGCAGACGTCTCTCTGCTTGTCAGTAGGGTACTGGCTCAGAGGAATTTCAAAGGTAATAATTATGGGGAAACAACACAAAAATCATAATTTTTTGAATTCTCTAAATTTTATTTTGTATCAAGTTTATCCTGAATAAAACCATTTGAGCATTGTGTTGCTCTTTTTAGATATTAAAAACAAAGGTGTGCACAAATAAAGTATATCAGGAGAAATTTTTTTTTTCTCAAACTTCACAGTATGACATTTTTCTCATTACCTGTATCCTCCTACTCACAGAAACCCAAGGGGGAAATTCTCCATTTCCCTTCAGTATGGCAACATTTTTCCTTTCTGTCTTATGCATTCTATGAAATGCTTTTTAATCTTTTTCAGGTTACTGACAAAGTCTTTACCTCACCTGAATTTCTCATGCTTTACATTGACAACAAGCTCAAGAACCACATTGTGAGAAAGGTCCTTCATGATCACTTGTAAAAAGCACTACATCGAGCCTCTTGGACCTATAATTTCTTACCCTTTTATCCTTTTGCATTCCTTTTAGCAGTCTTCCAATGCACCAGTCTTTAACTCTGTAAGCATTTTACTGGCTTTCTTCTATCTTTTTGTTTGTTTGTTTGGAGACAGGAGGTACAGTATCCATATAATTAAGGACTTTTTCAAACTGTTCATCTTTTTCAAACTGTTCATCTTTTTTAAATCTAATGATAAGCAGATCTCCTTGGATGTCATAAAAACATATTGAGTATATGAATGTGGAAACTGCTACTGTAACTGTTTATGCCCTGATATAATCCTTCATTCAGCTGGGACTCTTCTTGCTGCCTTCTTGGGACTGCCTTTTATCTCAGAAGCTTTGATCTTCGTCTTCTGATGCTCAAAAGAAGAGACTATCCATGAATATATTGGAATTGTATAAAATTTTATAGTCATATCTCACCCTGTATTTTGTAGTTTTGCATACAAGTTTATTAAGGAATTTGCATTAAAGACAAAAATATTCTTAACCAGAAAGAACTGAAAATCATTCAGTTTTTATTCCAGTCATCATCACTGAGAGTTGTTTTTTTCCTGCTTAATTCCAATCCCTTTTGCCCCTATCTCCTATGAATATATGCTATGAAACTCTTTACAGTGCTTCTGGGTCAGTCATATGGGCTTTAGCTAGAATTTGTCTCATCAACACATTTATATTCTAAATTTTACCAGAAATTGAGACATAATTATGAGATTGTTTGTCCACATGGATGAACGCAATAAAACCATGTTTGTGTCAACTCAACTCCTGTCTATTTACACTCATACACATCTTTTGTGTTTGGCTTTTGTTTGAGTTTTTCAAGACAGGTTTTCTCTGTATGCCCCTGACTATCCTAAAACTTGCTCTGTGGACCAGACTGGCCTTAAACTCAGAGATTCTCCTGCCTCTGCCCCCCATGTGCCACCACCACCTGGCTACTTTTTTTTTTAAGGCTATAGCAATAGAAACCATTATATAATGCCATCATTGTTTATGAGAGCCTTTCAGCTGGGATCATGTTCTCCACCCTTCCAGGAAGTACAGTATTTGTTTTTGATTTTCTTGCTTGCTCCCTATGATTTTAGAATGTTCTTGTTGTCCTCTTTTGTATTAGAAACTATAAGGAATCAGAAACATCAATCACAAATCTTTACTCAGTGTTTCCAATGTTCCGTATGAAGAAGCTGTAATCTGTAATATTATAACAGAATAAAGATAAAAGACAAACTACCTTTATTTAGAAATAAATTCCTATATTGCTTCAGTATTACAAAGGCTTTTCCTTAGAACACTAAGTTTTCTTCTTGAATACTGTTTGAACCTACATTTATCATCTAGCTTCATATTTAAGTAGTGACATATATGGAACTTTGATGTGGGCGTCTCCTCTGTGTGCTGTGATTACCATTAATGAATAAAGAAGCTGCCTTGGCCTGTTGATAGGGCAGAACTTAGGTAAGCGGGGAGGACTGGACTGAATGCTGGCAGAGTCTGAGAGAAGCCATGGAGCCACCAGAGTCAGTCATGCTGAATTTTTGCCGGTAAGTCATTGCCACATGGTGATATACAGACTAATATAAATGGGTTATATTAACATAGGAGTTCGCCAATAAGAAGCTAGAGCTAAGGGGCCAGGCCGTGTTTTAATTAATATAGTTTCTGTGTGGTTATTTTGGTTCCAGATAGCCAGGATTAACAAGCAGCCTTCCTCCTACAGCTTCAGCATTATAAACTCTTCTTCAAAATATTAAGTTCCCTTCTTGACTACTGTTTGATCCCACATTTATCATCTAGCTTGGTGTTAAAGTAGTGGCATATAAAGAATTTTGCTGGGGTCTATGATTATGAACTGAGGCTTTCTGAGGCCTCGCTGAGGCCCATATAAATGGAGTTTTAAGAAGTGCTTAACATTTTAAAAAGTGTTCCTTGACAGTAAAGAATTATAATATGTAATAAAGACAAATCCAGATGAGTCATAGTGTTGGACAAATACACATAGACTTGTGAGACAGAAGAAAAAGAGTATAGAGAATGGAAAAAGAAGTAAATCATTTTAGAAGAAAAGTCTTTAAAGAAGAAGAGTACAATCATAGATTAAAAGGAATAAAGACAAATAAGCCATATAAATATGGACTATACACAGAGAGTCTGAATTAAGTATATTATTGTGTTTTCTTTGAATTTTTGACTGTAGAGGAGCTAAGTATAGAGAAAGTTTTCATTGTATGTGCTGCTAAGCTAAACCAACATGTATATTATAAAGGTATCATGACTTCCAATTTTGGGTCTAAGGATATGTTGCTTTGCAAAAGAGGTACTTCTCTTGTTACCACAGAGGATAAGAACCCGTGGATTACTCCAGACTGGTGTGGTTTGATAAAAAGTCCCTCTGAAAGGTCACCATGAACACCCCCAGAAAATGAAAGATCTGATTAACAGTGCCCCCAAAAAGCAGGAAGCATTTCAGAGAAACTATGGCTTAATTCTCAAATATTGTTTATAAATGTTTGTTTATATTTAAAGGAGAATATGCTATAGAGATTTGCACTAGTATGGATCTTGGTTTATTGATACAAATTTAAGCTCAATTTTGTTGTAATATATGTGTGTGTGTGTGTTTGTGTGTGTGTGTGTGTGTGTTTCTGATCTTGTTCAAGGTATGTGTTTGTCATTTAAAAATGTAATGTATAATAAAGATATATAAGTTAATAGATAATCATCTATAATAGTCAAGCTTGTAGTCATGCTAGATTTTCTAGATGTATAGAGATATATTTCAGTTAGATAGGTATTCTTCAAATATTTCAGAGATTAAGAATATGGCATTTAAAATGTACATTCCATGACAATGAGAAGCATCTGCTCCTGGAAGCACAAGCTACTTCAAGAGTAAGATGGCATTAAAGAGGCTCCTTATAGAGTTGGTTAGCCATTTGGGCAAGAAATTGTTCCTGCATGGACTGCTGACCTGGGCATGCAGGACCCACAGAGAAATGATTGCTAAACTTGCCAAAGGGGAGGTGGTCCTTCAGGGTTTCTGCTTCATGAAAGAGTCTGCTAGACATTATGTGACGGACAAACTACCAGTATAGGTGGAACTAGCTTTAAAATTTCCTGCTTCGTGGAAAAGTCTGCTGGATTCTATGGGCCTGTAGACTGAAGATGAATGCCCCAATGGTACAGAAGAACTAAGGGTGACTGTCAGGGCAGCTAGATGTCTCTGTCAATTCTAGGGTTTTGGAAGTTGCTTACAATGTACTTCTTGTTTTGTTAGGTAACATTATAAATTTCTGGAGTAGTTGATTGAGTTGAAGAAAAGATACATAGTTACAGTTATAGTTGCAGCTTTCCTTAGTTATGATAAAAGATAAAGTAAATAGAAATGTTTTAACTGTAATTCTTGCTTGGTACCTGTTTTGTTATATATAATTTTACTATATTAAAGTTAAAACCTTCCTTTTTTATTTAAATAAAAAAGGGGAAATAATATGGGAGGTCCTTTTGTCTGTGTGTTTCTTTTATTGGTTAATGAATAAAGAAACTGCCTTGGACTGTTTATAGGGCAGAACTTAGGTAGGCAGAGAAAACTGGACTGAATGCTGGGAGAAAGAAGGCAGAGAAGGGGAGAAACAATACTACCAGAGATAGACATACTGAAACTTTGCTGGTAGGCCACGGACTCGTGGTGATGCACAGATTAATGGAGATGGGTTAAATTAAGATGTAAGGGTTAGCCAATGAGAAGCTAGAGCTAATGGACCAAGCAATGTTTTAAATAATATAGTTTCTGTGTGATTATTTTGGGTCTAAGCAAGCCAGAAACTAACAAGAGACCTTTATTACTACAGGAAATTAGTCAAACAATATTGCAAAGGGAAACACAGGTTAGCTAAAGAACATTACACACCAAATGCATAGCAGTCTTGAGACTGAAAACTTTAGCTGCTTACAAAGGGAAAAGTTGGGTGTACAAGATCTGAAGCCACAGCTCTCTCAAGGCTCTAGTCCCAGGCTATTACTGGCTCTGTCAAGAATTTTCTGGTTTTGAGAATGATCACAGTTCATTCTGTGCCATTGCTAGGGGAAATACAGCAGTACCTGCTTGCCCTGCCCAGTCCAGCATGGTGGAGCTGCTTATGTCTCTGAGCTGCATGTCCTGCCCCATCCTTATGCACACAGCCAGTCCATGCCACCATTAAGCAAGCTGTAGCTTAATGCTTACAAAACCCAGTCAAATGTTCTGTAGCTGGTTGTCCTGACTGAAAGTTTGAGTTTGAGTTGACAGGATGACCCAGAAAGCCAGCATTTCAAAATGGCACAGCTTTTTGCATGCTACAGCTGAATCGGGGACAACCTTTCTTAAAGGAGCTGTGACAATCTGCCAGCCAAAAATAAATGTGTCTAAACCTTGTAGTTTTTTGTGTCTAGAGTTCCTTTACAAGCTCTCTCAGGTATTACATGAATTTAGTCCATCACATTGGTGCACCAAATTTACTAAGTAGGTTGCTTCTTTGGTTCCTGGTCACCTGGCTAGCTTAGACCCGAAATAATCACAAATAAACTATATTATTTATAACACTGCTTTGCCCATTAGCTCTAGCTTCTTATTGGCTAATTCTTACATATTAATTTAACACATCTCCATTGATCTGTGAATCATCACAGAGGTGACAAAGCCTAAAGTAGTGGTATCTTTATGGCCTGTAGAATATAGGAAATTTATAGAGACTTGCTACTATAGTCCTAATTTGGTGTCTATAATCAAAATACTTGTAAGAAAAACATTCAATGGAGTAATTACTATTTTATACCAAATTGATAAAATAATCGATAAATTTAAGGCATAGTTTTGATACTTACTTGGTAGATGATCATACTAAAAAGAGACAGAGCCAGGCAGTATTGGTATAAGTCTGTAATCCCAGAAATTGGGAGGAAGATGCAGGAGAATCTCTGTGAGTTTAAGGCCATCTTGGTCTACAGAGCAAGTTCTAGGACAGCCAGGACTGTTACACAGAGAAAACCAATCTTGGAAAATTAAAAATAAGAAAAGAAAGAGACATAAAGAAAAAATGACATTTAAGATAGTTTAAGGAGACAATCTTTTATTGAGCTTAACTAGTAACTAAGATAAATAAGAGATGTAAGGTAAAGGAAAAATGATAAGAAAAGCAAAAGAGAAAAATAGAAAACAGTGGACACTTAGTGTGTGTCTATAAACACAACATAGAAATTGAAAATGACCCTATCCTATAGCCATATTGATGAATATCTTGCATATCACCTTAGAACCTTCATCTGGCGATGGATCGAGATAGAGACAGAGACCCAAATTGGAGCACCGGACTGAGCTCTTAAGGTCCAAATGAGGAGCAGAAGGAGGGAGAACATGAGCAAGGAACTCAGGAACACGAGGTGTGCACCCACACCCTGTGACAGTGGAACTGATCTATTGGGAGCTCACCAAGGCCACCGGGACTGGGACTGAATAAGCATAGGATGAAACAGGACTCTCTGAACATGGCGGACAATGAAGCTGATGAGAAGCCAAGGACAATGGCACTAGGTTTCGATCCTAATACATGAAGTGGCTTTGTGGGGGCCTAGCCTGTTTGGATGCTCACCTTCCTGGACCTGGATAGAAGTGGGAGGACCTTGGACTTCCCTCAGGGCAGGGAATCTGGACTGCTCTTCATTCTCGAGAGGGAGGGAGAATGGAGTTGGGGGAGGGGAAGAGGTGTGGGGAGAGGGGGAGGAGATTGGGGGGAGGGGGTAATGTGTAGGAAGAGGGGGAAGGAAATGGGAGGAGGTGGAAATTTTTTTTCAACAACTAAAAAAAATATAAAAAATTAAAAAAAAGAAATTGAAAATGATAAAAATCTACTCTCTACATATTTTTGTTTGTTTGTTTGTTGTCCCAACGATCTTTCATTCAGTATATTTTGTAAGGATACTTTCCTTCATTTTGGGTACTAATAATTTGTCTTCACCAACAACATGCATTTAAGGACTTGCATCTATTTTCTCTATGTTAAGCATCGAACGGTTTGGATAGAAGAAGTTGTCTTTGTTGTCGAATTACACTAACTACACTACAGAATTGAGGTCAAGACTGTGTTCTCTTGATTACACAGGGTAAATGTGGTGATTTTTACAGGAAAAAGAAAAACTGGATATTGATTCAAACATATTAGAAACTGTTACAAAAAGTATTATTATAAAAGTTATATAAGGCAAAAATGTTTACTTTGTTAAATGATGACTCATTTATAATATGCACATTTTATCATTTTAAATATGTGCATATGATTGATTTAGTGATTCAGTTTTAGGGTGACCTAGGAATCCTTTGGAACAAGGTAGGAATTCAAGCTTCAGGAAAGACAAGCTTAATATTCACTCTCCATCCATATTCTGCATTTTTTGCTTTCTTTGAATTGTCATTATCATCACTATCATCAACACTATCATCACTATGAATTTCCCTTAGTCCAATTATTGCTGACTAAGTCTAAATGGATGTGGAGCTATCTTTTTAGACTTGACCGTCCTACAATTATATTCCTAAATAAAACTTTTTTTTCCCTCTAGCAGCCATTAGCTGTTAATGGTTCTTAGGCAAAGAATGGTGATTTGGGAGCCCTACCTATGAATACTGAAATGTGTTGAAGCTTAGTATCAATTTTGCATCAATTTCACAGTTTCTGGTAGATGATTTTTGGATCAGCATGGAGCATGGCATTTCACTGCTCTCCTCCCTTCTCCTCTGGTCCAACTGGTAAGGATAACTTTGTTTTTTATCCTTTTTATACAAAATCCTTTGTCATGAGAATCCCAACAGTGCCTTTTGGTAAGCCAACTCTCAACTGTTTTTATATTAAAGCATTTAAAGTCCAAACTTCTATATTATTTAATTTTTTTCACAATACTTTCACCAAGAAGGTCTTATTCGATTCATAAATCATTTGAAAGAAGTAAAGCTTGGAGAAGTTTAGTCAATTATCTATCTAAAACTTTATTAAGCTACAGCATAACACACAGAAACACTTCATTAAAATGTATAATTTATATTCTAATATAAATAATTATAATTTAAATATCAAGTGACATGCAAAATCAACCATTTTACAGATTATATTGATGAGTAACCATTTGGTAATATAATTTAGAGAAAAATCTTATTCTTATTTGAAGTTGAAGTCTGGATGAAATATCCAATGAGAATTAGAAAAGGACACAAACACAAACAAACCAATTTAGGAGTTTATTAGAAGAGAGGATTGCTCATGGGCCCAAGGAAATGGTGTGCGAGGTGGGGGGGGGAGAGTAAAGATGGTGTGTCCAGCTTTTAAGGCTTCCTAGCACATGTGCACGGGGCAGGAGAAGACGTGCCTACATCAGACGCTGATGACGGGTGACCCTACGCCTTGCACATGAGCACAGGGATTTTGCTGAGCACGTCAGACACTGATGACACAGATTGTGGGTGACCCATGCATGCACACACAGGGGCAACATTAGAAAGTGAGTGTGGCATCTTCTACTAGTGCCATCTGGAGGGAAAGAACTTGGGAAGGGGGCAAGGTTTGTAAGCCTTTGTAAGTTAAGAAGTGGAACAGATTATGGTGGGAGAAGACAGTGGTGGGTGGCCCAAAGGTTAGGTTTTTTTGTTTCACAAATAAGAAGCTCAGCAGCCACTAAGGCACATAAGCAGGGTGCCCATCCCTGAGTGGTGAGGTCCATCTTCTTTGACAAGTATGCTACAGGTGCAAAAGAAGGTCCCAGTTGATGTCCTAAGACCCCAAGGGAATATCCCTCCTTCTCTTCTACATAAATAGAAAAGGGGCTAGTTAAATCTGGAAGATGAAGAACTGGAGCCTGGATAAGGGCTTGCTGGAGTCTCTAGAAGGGTTTAGTAACAGGATGGGGAAGGGGCTCATGCAAAGAGCCGAGAGCTGCCTCATATAAGGGGCGGGTGAGAAGAGAAAAAGAGGGGATCCAGGAACGCAGGACGCCAGCTACTCTTAAGAAAGATAAAACCTCTTCTTTTGTGGAAGGAACTGCAAGAGACTGAATTAGTTTTATTTTTTTCTGTCTAGAGTAATAGCCTTTTGGATTGGGGTTATATTTAATACCAAATAAATGACCTGAAGTGTTGACAGTTGGGCCTTAGAATGTGAGACTCTATAGCCCTTTTTGGACAGGAAATTGAAAGGATGGGAGGTATCAGTTTTGCTGATCTCCAATGATGGGCTGCAAAGTAATATGTTATTCACATACTGTATGAGCTTAGATTTATGAAGAGACAGTGAGAGCAGGTCAGAAGCTAAAGCCTGGCCAAACAATTGTGGGCTGTCCCGGAATCCCTGGGGAAGGACAGTCCACGTGAACTGTGTGGAGAAGTGAGTGTCAGGATCAGTCCAGGTGAAGGCAAAGATGTTTTGAGATTGAGGACTGAGAGGAATAGAGAGAAAAAAAAAAACATCCTTGAGGTCTAGAACTGAGAAGTGGGAGGTTCCTGGAGGAACACTGGATAGAAGGGTAAGAGGATTAGGGACTACTGGGTGGAGAGGGACCATTGCAGAGTTAATGAACTGGAGGTCTTGAATCAGATGATAGGTTCCATTAGATTTTTTAACAGCAAGTATAGGGGTATTAAAGGGAGAAGAGGTGGGGGGCAAAGTAGCTTTTTCCTTAAAAGATCAGAAATGATAGGCTTAAGTTCCTTAAGGCTCTGGAGAGAGAGGGGGTACTGAGAACAATCTACTGCCCAATGACCTTCCCTATGATACTTCGGACAAGGTCTTCTAGGACTAAGATGAGAATTAGGGCATGCTCGGGAACAGTGACCAGTTTTACCATATTGGAAATACAGACCTAACAGTTCTCAAGCCCCAGGTGGCAGGGGAGCAGCACAGACAGCACGGGTAGGGTGGTCTGTCACCTCAGCTGGTCAGGAGGCCATAGTTAACACTGACAGTGATTGCAGGTTTTGTCATTTCTCACATGGTATACCTTAAAAGCCAACTCTAGGACTTCTGCCTGTGGGGTCAAGAGGCCTCTCTCCAAATGTCTGAGCTTAGCCTTAATGTCAATGTAGCACTGATTAAAAAAAATGGGTCATGAATAACGGTCTACCTCCCATAGTTTCTGGATCTAAGTATATTGTAACAGAACTTTTGTGAGGCGTTCCAAAATGTGGAAGGATTTTCCTTCGTATCCTGAATGATTTCTGAGAGTTTAGCATAATTTACGAGTTTGAGGGCAGCCTTACAGAGACCTGCCAGGAGACAAGTCAAAAACTGGTCCCTAAATATGATCCCACCCGGAGTATTATAATCCAAGCGCTGCTCTTGCTCTCTGATTGCCTCTGCTCCAGGAGGGTGGGAGGCAAGAGTTTGGTGAATCCTGTCTGCATGTTTCCTGGCCTGCTCCCAAACCCGCCTGTGCTCTTCAGGAAATAGGTTATTAGATAGGATCATATAGATGTCATGAAAGGTGAGATCATAAAATTGGGTAAGATATTGGAATTGTTTTATGAAAGTGGTAGGATTAGACATATACGAATCCAGTAATTTTTCTATATGGGAAAGGTCTGAGAGAGAAAAAGGAACATGTACCCTAATCAATCCATCAATGCCAGCTGCCTCTAGCAACGGGAGAACTGTAGCAGGCTTGGCTTGGTTAGGGTTAGGTTCCCTGACTACACACGAACATGTAAGAGAAGGATTAAACGTGGGTGCCAAAGCAGAGCAGGGCAGCTGCTGTGGCCAGGCACTGGAGAGGAAGAATGATTTATCGGGGCTGTTGGAGATTGAGCAGGTGGGGGGGGGGAAGAGGGAGCTGAAGAGTAAGTGGATAGAGGTGGTGAGGCAGCTGAAAGAGCTAAAGAGATGGGGGTAGAAGCTGAGGGTACAGGGTTAGCTTCCCGCTGAGGCTGAAAAGGCAGAGATTTGTGAGCTGGGTCCAGAGCAGAAGTGGGGGGTTCTTCAGGAGCAGATGACATAGCCAGAAACATGTGAGCAGGTGAACAGTTTGAAAGGACAGAGGGCTTAAACTTAGAGCTTAAGTAGAAAAAGGCTTGGATATAGGAAATCTCCTTCCATTTGCCTGTGCACTGACAATAATTAGAAAGCTTCCATAAAATATTGGAGTTAAAGGTGCCGTTAGGTGGCCATTTTAGATTTCCCTCTAAATTGTAACAAGGATATTTTTTTGAACAAAGGTGGATAAGTGTGGGGATCTTCAGGTAGGGCATTAGGGCCTGAGGTTTTAGGGCCTCTAAAAGGCACCCCAGCAGGGAGGCTGGATTGATAAGCTTGGAATGTTTGCTTCCCATGGTTAAAGCTGTGTGAACCCACAAAAACAGTGACACCTCAAGGCTCCACAGAAGACGTCTCTTTACTGTAGAGTGGAGTGTAAATCAGTGCAACCTTCGAAAGACTCCTGTGGGTGTCCCCTCAAGCAACAAGTGGAAAGGTAAGGCCTCACTGGATCCAGTCAGTGACCCAAACCCAGAGAGGCCAGAGGTTGCTCCAAGCAGCCTCAGAAAAGAAAAAAAAAAGAAATGAAAAAAAAAAAAAGAGAAAGAAGGATTTGAGGGACCTTGGGTCCTCAGTCATGGGTGGGTTGGCCCCAGGCCATCCCAAACACAAGCTGAATTAAGGGAAGCAAACCACAGATGAGATGAATGCCAGCGAAGGAAAAAAATCGTGGCCTTGAAGATCGTGGTTGGGAGCAGTCACCCCCATCTCTAAACATTCCAGAGGATTGCCAGGTGCTCAACAATCAATTCCTTGGGTTCAAAGAAATTGTTAAGCTGACCAGAATGGGAACACTCACCATTGGAAGCTAGTGTTGTTTGGAGGGGTCATGCTCAGGCATATGGAACATGGGAGTTATTTTCAAGAAAATCTCTGGTTGCAATTCTGGTCCCAGGATAGGGGCCTGTGGTGGGAGAATCTCCCGGGTTTTGGCACCAAATGAAATGTCCAACACGAGTGAGGACACAAGACACAAACAAACCCACTTAGAAGTTTATTAGAAGAGAGATGTGCTCACGGGCCTGAGAAAATGGTGTGTGTGGCAGGGAAGAGGGTAAAGATGGCGCATCCAGGTTTTAAAAGGCTTCCTACCACACGCACATGGGTGGGGAGAGATGTGCCTACGACAGATGCTGATGATGGGTGACCCTACGTTTTATACATGAACACAGGGGTTTTGTGTGAGCGCGTCAGATGCTGATGACACAGATGGTTTGCGACCCATGCATGTGCACACAGGGGGTTAGTTGAGTCACGGGTGGAGGTAAACATGCATGTGTGCACATGGGTCAAGAAGGCCCTTTGTTCCCAAGGGTCCGCCTACACATGCCTGCTTTAGGACCCAGAAGTGCAGCCTTATGGATGGCTAAATAATTACACTGTTTTCATTATTACCTGGTTTTCAATCTCTATGAAAACTTTAGCTCAATTGTGAATCACTTGTAGAAGTCTCGAAATGTTTGATTCTTATAAAAGTCTTCGGTTGGGGCATTTAGGAAAGTAATTAAGAACTTGAAATTTGAAGACGTTTCTTGTTTTATGAGTCTTTTTAGTGTTTGCTCCATTCACACATGGTCATTTAACGTAAATATAAGTACTTGAGACTAATTTAACTTTAAGACCATAGTTTTGCACTCCTGAAGGGATGATGATCTTGAAGTTCTCAATTGTCTGCTAAGAGATGGTTTCAAGAAACAAGAATATACAAAAGCATCAACTAAAGAGGGATGTCAAGATGTAAACTGTGTATTTGTGCCTCCTAACTGCTGTTTTCTTTCCATGAATTCCTACCACAAAGTTGTAAAACTGCTTATTTATGTTGGAAACTGTTGCCTTTTCTATAGGAGGCAGATGGCATTTTCTTGGCACAGCAAAGAGTAAATTTGCAGAATTAGCAAAGGGGAAAGGCAATGGAGATATAGACAAATCTGCCTTTTCATGACACTTCTCTTAGCAACAGCTGCCACAAACTGCAGTTGCCTTGGCATGGCAGAACCTGTTTTCAGGTAAAAGAAGTAAGGTTCTGACGAGAGTCTATGAAGGACAGCAAAAGGAGGCACCCGTTCTGACACATTGGTAAACAGTGACAATCAGAGGAAAGTCTCCATGAGATGACAGAGGGCAGTTCTGCCTGCTACCCTGCATTGAAGTAGGACTTTAGCAAGGCCAACTATAGCAGCCATGATATGAAATTTACCTATTTTGTACTTTATTCTCACTGCTTAAAATGCTCTTACCATGCATTTGTCACAGACTAGGCAACCCAAAATTATAGTTGTGTGCTGGATGTGTCCTGTTTCTCTAAATAGAGTTTGAATGATACTCTGCTATAAATGTTGAAAAGTAAGGAAGTTTCATAGAAACATGTCTTGAAACTGAGTTTTCATAGCAACCCGACACCAAAGTAGTGGAACTGAGGAGATGGAATTCGTACACTCAGAAGTTCCACAATTGTTTTTCCCATTATTGTGTTCAGAGTAGTTTTCTATCTTAAATCAAAATATATGTGATCAATAATAATCATTTACTTGATGAGGACAACAACAAAATAAACAAACTTGTGAGACCAGATTGTAGTCAGCTATGTTTTAGAGTATACTTAGGTTTCCAGACTTCAGTAGGCGATTATGGACATGGTTGGTGTATTTCCTAGATTCAAATGTGACACTAAGCATATAGTGACTTGTAAAATTTGTCCCACAAAATCTAGGGTATTGACTGGAAAGACTTAAATGTGGCCTTCAGTGCCTAAGTTCACAGGAGTTATTATATGGTAATATTATGAACCACCAAAGAATTAGATTCAGGTACTATTTTGAGGGTTTAACTGTCACAAGAAAATAAAATAAAATAAAATAAAAAGAGAAGGCAGTAATGAGGAAAAAGATTGATTAAATAGGAAGGGGAAAGAGCTAAGAAAAAGTACAACCCAAAGACTTTCTATACAGATGTGAAATAATCAAATATTTGAATTTAAAGTATTAAAAAAATTCTTTTTTTTTGAAATTGGAACCTTGCAAATCTTGAGCTTCAGATATTAATAATTATCCAATATTTAGTACCTCTACTCTCATAAAAACAATTAGCCATTGTTTTCCGTGTCTATAACGGTATGTGAGGCATATTCAAATCTGATTCCAAGTTATCATAGGATTTTTTCATTTTCCTCCCACCCAGCTACTTTTAAAAAACTAGGAGAGCCTGCTCAGTGAAGCAATTGATATTTGGAAACAGTGTTTTTGTCTCTCTCTCTTTTTCTTTTTTTCAATTCAGTCCAACTCTAAGGGGAAACTGAAAGCTCTTTAGAGAGTCACCAGGTCTTCTTTCTACAGGGCTGTTGTGGAGGAATCCTGTATGGGGCTGCTAAAAAGACAAGTCCTGGAGAGTAAGTGGAAACTAAATGAAAACATAGCAGCAGGGCGTCAGGCTTCATTTGTGCTCCTTTGAAACATAAAAGAGACACCCAGAGTAGTTCTGAATCCCTGAATGCTGATCACAATGCAGAAAATGAAAGCTGCATCCTCATTCCCCAGGACCTCATTCTCACAGCTCTGCAATCTGAACAGTCACTGAAGGCAGAAGGCCTCCTGCATCCTTTCTCCTCTGTCCTCCAGGTTAGTAAAGTTCTCTAAAGTCAATCTTAATTGGCCTGTTTTGGCTTAGTGGGGCCATCTGCTGTGACTCTCAAACTGTCTCATGGGTCTCCTTTTTTTTTTTTTTTTTTTCTCAGCATATCTGGTATTCTTCATTCCACATTTTGTTGCATTATTTGCATGATAAATTTCTATATGCATGTACTCATTTCATTTTATAGATACACTTTCACTAATAGAATGGCTTTTCTAAAATCAAAGCATGTATTCTTAAGTTTTCTACCAGTGAAAAACAAAATGACTTTTAAAAAGAAAACCATCACCATCAGGAAAAGCCAAAACCCAGCAAACAACTAATAACAGAAATAGTGTCTAAACAAAAGATCTGGATGTTGGTCATTCAAAACTAAAAACTTAGCTCAGAATGTAATTTTTTCTTATTTATTGATTTTATTGAGCCATCCATTTTTCTCTGCTTCCCTCCCTTCCTCTCCTCCTCATTCCTTTTCCCATGGTCCCCATGCTCTCAATTTACTCAGAAAATCTTGTCTTTTTCTATTTTCCATGTAGATCAGATCCATGTATATCTCTCTTCGGGTCCTCATTGTCTAGGATCTCTGGGATTGTGATTTGTAGGCTGGTTTTCTTTGCTTTATGTCTAAAAGCCATTTATGAATGAGTACATATGATATTTTTCTTTCTGGTTCTGGGTTACCTCACTCAATATGATGTTTTCTAGATCCATCCACTTGCCTACAAATTTCAGGATGCCATTATTTGTTTCTGTTGTGTATTACTCCATTTGTAAACGGATCACATTTTTCTTAGCCATTCTTTGGTCTAGGACATTTAGGTTGTTTCTAGGTTCTGGCTATAACAAACAATGCTGCTAAGAACATTGTTGAGCACATGTCCTTGTGGTATGATTGAGCATCCTTTGGGTATATACCCAAAAGTGGTATTGCTGGGTCTTGCAGACAGAGGGCTGATCTCAAAAATATACAAAGACTCAAAAAACTGGTCATTGAATAATAACCGAATAAAAAATGGAGTACATACCGAGATAGAGAACTCTCAACAGAGGAATTTAAATGGCTGAAAGACACTTAAGGAAATGCTCAACATCCTTAGCCATCAGAGAAATGCAAATCAAAACAACTTTGGGATTCCATCTTACAACTGTAAGAATGGCCATGATCAAAAACACTGATGACAACTTATGCTGAAGAGGATGTGGGGTAAAAGGAATGCTCCTGCATTGCTGATGGGAGTACAAATTGGTGCAGCCCCTTTGGATATCAGTATGGTGATTTCTCAGAAAATTGGGAAACAACTTTCCTTAAGAATATAATTTGTTGGTCAGGAAACTAGTTTTAGGATGGGTTCCAACCCCCAGCAAACAACAACCTGTAGATGGCATCGTCCACAACGAAAGCTCCCCCTTTCCAACCTGTAAAAAGCTCAAGCAGTCGTGCTATATGCTGATAGTCAGCCCCTCCATTTGGAAACTGCAGCTCTGCAGTTGTTCTGATGATCAAAGAACATCTCTATTCTGGAGAAAATAGTCTGCATTCTTTCATTCCCAGCTCTCCTCCCCCAATCCCAACCATTGGGCTCCCATAATATGCAATGGTATTTTGGAATAATTGATACAGTGGTATTTTATTTTGACCAAATTACAGTTTCTAATTCTAGCCATACTCACTGATCGTTATTGTAGAGTGGCCCTGCAAATATTTTCAGGGCCCAAGAGTTATTGTACATAAAGTCTTAGAGGACTGTATGGTATTGTCTCCTCCTAAGAAGATGGACGAACAATTAATTACTGAGGAAATTAACTCTATTTAGTCTTTAAATAACTTGTCAGATACCTTTTAAAATTGCAATGCTAATAATAAATATATTATATCCATGATTTTATAAATAGATAATAAACAAAATATTTAAAAGCTATTATAATTCCTTTAGATAATTGACCAATGTGATACTCTCATTGATATCTATTCAGCTTTTGATTATATAATTGCAACATTATCATTACAAGAAATGTATAATTACGTTATTTTTTCTGTTTTTACTTCCTAAAACACTTTGAAGTTTCCTAAATATAGGTATTCTTGAATATCTAATAGTTAATCATTCCCAATTTCCCATTCCTTTGTAAGCTCCGAGTCATGAATCCTTTGCTTCTGCAAGGTCACTTTTTTGTCTACTATATTGGGCACTGGTTGAAGCGAAGTTTAGCTATGAATAGAAGGTTAAGATTGTGCTGCATCTAGTATCCTCTAGAAGAAGCAGTAATGCTGAAGGAGTCAATAATCCACTATTCATATGCAGTGAGGCTTGGGTTTCGAGTTTCCAGTTTGTTGACCATGTGCTGTGCTGGAAGAAATATCTGCACTATCTCCACAGCAACTGTGATTCTACTGCACAAAAGCTTACAGACCTTGCATTCCTTGTCTCTGAGGACTTTTCATTTTACCTTTTGAAATTCCCCCATACCATAGATTAGAAAAAGTAAAGATTTTTGTGGAATCTTTAAGTTATTTTAGGAAATAATCCTGAAAAGTAGATCATGGGAACCTTTGATTTATAGTTTTAGCAGAAAGAAGTTATGGGCAATATGGGGGCATACCACTTGTGACTAACATCTGAAGTGGGAGGAGCTTTGGTGAGCTTGAGCCTGTATCTTATGAGGCATACACAGATGTAAGTCAGTGACAGAACTAAATTAAATTGTAGAATTCCCTGTTTCTGATGGAAGTTTGATTATTGAGATGAAACCATGTACACATATTTTTATATAGAGAGGTGCTGGATGAGACTACTACAAAAAGAAAGAATTTTATTTTCCTCTTTTATAGTGACGGTTGGTAACAAGAACTTAAATTGTACCTTCAATGTTTGAAAGAGATAATAGAATAGTCTTGTTGTTTCATTTCATGAATCTAGAGTAGTATATTGAGAACAAGTTTTGTTTTCATGGGAAGATATAAAATGCAGAAATCAAGTTGTGGAATATAGCATTAAGAAGACAGCTTGAAGCTGAGTGTATTGAGGCTTTCTTCATTACTTTTATTTTTCTGAGGGAAAGTTGGTAAGCAATACTTGTGTTTGATGCTAAACAATATCTACAGGGGTTTTCCCTGTAGCTTTGAAATTTATACTTTTCCAAAAGGAGAAAATAGCTCATTATATTCCACCTGTTTGGCCATATGTTAATATAATGTGTGAAAAATGTTTGTGTTGATTTGATGCTCTTCTAAAGAAATGGTCATTTAGAGCTAGATGAATTGTTTGTGCTGCACATGGGTAGAATCAGAAAACTAGATTCAGAAGTAATGGTTCTTCTTGGACAAGGATGACTTCTTAGTAAAGGAAGAACCAATGATTGTCTCATTCACCTAAGCAGAGAATTTTAGAGAAGGGGCTTAAGTTCAAGATTCAAATATCTATTTTATTAATAGTTCCACCAAAGATGGCACAAGGTCATTCTCACAAACCCAAGAACTAATGAAGTGAGAATTATTAGTCTAGTGTGGGAATGGGGATCTTTTCATTGGTGTTATTTTAATGGGCTTGACAAAATTCTCACTCTTAACAGATATATATATATATATATATATATATATATATATATATATATATTTGGTTTTTTGAGACAGGGTTTCTCTGTGGTTTTGGAGCCTGTCCTGGAACTAGCTCTGTAGACCAGGCTGGTCTCGAACTCACAGAGATTCGCCTGCCTCTGCCTCCTAAGTACTGGGGTTAAAGGTGTGTGTCACCACCGCCCAGCCCTTAACAGTTATTTTAAAAATAACTAAATTTCAGGTGTCCAGATGGATGGTAAAGAGCAATGGGTTCTATTTACTTTGTCTGTTGGAGATAGACATATGGAAATAATAGTAGTACAAAAGTAATTTGGAAAAATCCATCTCAGTGAAATTTAAAAATGGAAATTAAATGCTTTCCCAATAAAATTAATCACTGAATCTTTCATTTTCTTTTTTATGAGATTAATTTAACTCACAGCAAAATTTCATTCTTCATGGGACCATTGCTTATTTGCAGTCATTATTTATCATTTTTTTATCTGTGTAAGTATATTTAAGGAACTATTTCAAAAATGAGGGTTTTAACAATAAAAATTTGCTTCTGTACTAGATTGTGAGTTTCTATTTGTCAACAACAAAATATTTTAAAGCCTATCTTAAAAGTACTTGCTTAATTGGATAATTATTTTAAATCATTAATCAAATGCTACCTCATTCTTTAGTAGTTTATTAAATGTTTGCTTATAAACAGAGGCTATAATGTATGACATCCCACAGAAAAAGATGGAAACATGAAACTCTGTATTTCTCATTTATTTTATTCTTACTTATGAGAAACAGCTCTTGAATTTATAACATTTTAAGAATGTTAACTAAGTTAAATTCTAATAAAAGCTTATTATTGAAGTGTCATAGTATTTTCAAATTCTATTGTTAGCTACTTGAAATTATTCTAGATAATAACAAAAATTAAAATCTGTTTGATGGCACACTATTTTGAAATCAATGAAGCAAAATTTATACAGGAATATTTTAGTTACATATTCCTTAATGCATTTATAATGTAACAACTACAACTTCACAACTTTAAATGTATCCATGTTGGGGCTGGAGAGATGGCTCAGTGGTAAGAACACTGGATGTACTTTCAGAGACCCCAAGTTGCCTTCTCAGAATACACATGGAAGTTCCCAAGCTTCTATAACTCTGGTTTCAATGTATCAGATAACTTCTTCTGGTTTTGTCAACCACTAAGAACACATGTTGCAGAGATATGCAGTAATACCAAAGACCCATGCATATAAAATAAACGCAAAATTAAAACTTCCTTATGTTCAGTTGTTTAGATTTTCTGTCCTGCCTGGTTCCCACAGTTATTAAGTCCTAAAGAAATCACATGGAGGTCTACATTAATTATAAACTTATTGACCCATTAGCTAGTATTAACTCTTATAATGTATATTAGCCCATTATTTTTGTCTATGTTAGCCACATGGCTCTCCTTGACATGCCTCTACTTCCTGTCTGGTTATCCTGGCTATTCTTCCTGCCTGGCTACTGGCCAATCAGAGTTTATTTAAAATATAATTGACAGAATATGGAACATGGTCCCACACCATTCAGTTAATATTAAGTATTTCTAAAATAAATATTTTGGATGAAGAATGCCTTTTTTTATAAACGAAGGGCCACGTGTTCTGTAAAAGTTTAAAACATAATGACAGTGATAGTCCCTTCAAATTTGTAACTGTTTCTCTGTCAAGGTTTATGCACAGTTCATGTTGTCATGCTGGATACTGTATAACTAATACAGTGATGTTTTTGAAATCTAACCAAGGATCTACACACAGGGAGATTTGAGTATTCACATAAAAGATGTCATTAAATTCAACCTGATGTTTTGTAAATGAAAGGAATAAAATAGAATGGAAAATCTGAACTAAGAAAGAGGTGATTGCAATGTGGTATTTGCATTGCCTTGTACATATCAGTTATCATATTGATAAGTAGGTTTCATGGATGTTTAAAGTTAACTTTCAAAATTTGTTTTTTCTTCTCAATGAAAATGGAGAAATTAAAACTTTACAGGAAAATAATATAATTATCCAAAATTTTCTGAGTACACATATCTATCTATCTATCTATCTATCTATCTATCTATCTATCTATCATCTATCTATTCATCCATCCATCTATCTGGTGTGGGGGCGTCCATGTGCAGCTTTCATTGGTTAAGGAATAAAGAAACTTCCCTGGCCTGTTGATAGGGCAGAACTTAGGTAGGTGGGAAGATGAAACTGGGAAAAAGAAAGAAGAGTCAGGGATATGCCATGGATCCTCTGCCAGGGTAAGACATGCTGCTGAAATTTAGCCAGTAAGTCCCTGCCACGTTGCAATATACAGCTTAATAGGAATGGGCTAAACTAAGATGTAAGAGTTAGCCAATAAGAAGTTAGAGCTAATGAGCCAAGCAGTGATTTAATTAATACAGTTTCTGTGTGGTTATTTCAGGTCTAAGCTAGCTGGGTGGCTGGGATGAATAAATGAACCCTACTCCTACATCTCTATACCTATGTAGCTATCATATATCAATCTAAATAGATTGTTATCCAATAAGCCTAAAAATCTGTCCTGTTATAATTCTTTATGATGGTTGACTTACTTAGCATGTTTTGCTACATTTCTGTGATATGGTACCAATGATCCTGATATTTCTTAGAAGATACCATGACTGTCAATATCAAGTAAAATTCTTGCTAGCTGCCTTTAAGCCCCAGGCAATTAGCTTGTGTACAAGTATCTTACCTTTTTGGGGTATGTTTGACTTTTAAACTGTTTGACTTTCTAATAAACTAAATTTCTTCCTTTCTTTCCTTCTTTGGTTGCAAATAAATTCCATCTTTAAATAAATTCCAACTTTAATGTTGAATTTATAGTATATTCAGTGTTAGTGTGAGATAACTAACTAGATTTAGTTAAGAGTGGATGTATGATATTTGGCACCAAAAATCAAGAAGAACCAGGAAGAAGGAAATACTAAGAAAGAGAAGAGGGCGGGGGAGACAGAGGAAGAGGCAGAAGGAAACACGTGAAGGAACAGGAGAGAGGCATGTATGTGCTTGCCCCTTTCCCTACTCACTGTCATGGCATGTACATATGGAGATCAGAGGGAAATTTTTAGAGACCTGAGTTCTCTTCCTTCCATAATGTGATTTCCAGGGGTGAAACTCAGAACTTTAGGCTCTAGGGTAAGTGCTTTGATTCACTGATCCGACAAACTTTCCCAGCTTTGTATGTTTCAGAACATTCCGCGCAGGAAGTTTCTCTGCATAGCCTTGATTATCCCAAATTAAGCTCTGTAGACCTGGTTGGCTTCAGACTCACAGAGAGCTACCTGTGTCTATTTCCCAAATGCTGGGATTAAAGCTGTATACCAGCATACGGCAGCCTGGCCAGCTTTATATGTTTTATACCAGGCTTCCTGGACATCCCTCTTGTGCTTTGGCCAAAGTCCTCCCAGAATCTTTAGGATTTTTGTTTTCAAATTCATTTTATATTCCAACCATATTTATCCCTCCGATCCATTCTCCTGCACTTCACACTTACCCTGCAGCTCTACCTCATCCACTCTTCCCAAACAGTAAAGACACCCATGGGGAGTCAACAAAGCCTAGCACATTAAGCTGAGGTAGGACCAATGCCGTCCCACCCCCCCTTGTAAAACAACTAAGCTTAGCATCTCACCATAGAAATGGATTTAAAAAAGCTAACTTGTGCTCCTGGGATACATCCTGGTCCCACTGCTGGGGACCTCTCAAGTAGAGCAAGATACACAGCTGTCTCCAACAAGCAGAGGGCCTGGTTCAGTCCCATGCAGGCTCCATAGTTGTCATGTCAGTCTAGAGTTTGTGAGTCCCCACCAGACTGGTTCAGCTGTCTCTATAGATTTCCCCATCATGATCTTGATCTCCCTCGCTCATAGAATCCCTCCTTCCCCTCTTCAACAGGATTCCCAGAGCTTGGTCTGGTGTTTGCCTGTAGATCTCTGCAACTCATTCTGTCAGTTACTGGATGAAGGTTCTATGATGACAACTCGGATATTCACCAATTTGATAACAGGGGAAGGCAAGTTCAGGAACCCTCTCCACTATTGCTAGGATATTTAACTGGAGTCATCCTTGTGTATTCCTGGGAATTTCCCTAGCATTAGGTTTCTCCCTAATCCCATAATGGCTCCTTCTATCAAGATCTCTCCTTCATTGCTTTCTCACTCCATCCATCCTCCAATTTGACTATTCCATTCCCCCATGTTTTCATTCCCCCACATATCCCATCTATCGGCTCCTTTCATCCCCAGTTTGCCTAGGTGATCTCATCTAATTCCTTTTATCAGGGCCATCCTGCTTCCTTTAGGGTCT
The DNA here is from genome assembly GCF_018167655.1 of Microtus oregoni. Taxonomy (NCBI): domain Eukaryota; kingdom Metazoa; phylum Chordata; class Mammalia; order Rodentia; family Cricetidae; genus Microtus; species Microtus oregoni. The sequence continues at coordinate 7,712,779 of NW_024543975.1, read as the reverse complement.
TCTTTGTCACCTAGCTTCTCTGGAGCTGAGAATTGCAGATTGATTATCCTTTGTTTTACATCTAGTATCCACTTATAAGTAAGTATATACTGTATTTGTCTTTCTGAGCCTCAGTTACCTCACTTTGGATTTTTTTTCTAGTTCGATCCATTTGCCTACAAATTTCATGATGTCACTGTTTTTAGAGTGAAATAATATTCTATTGTGTAAATGTACCACATTTTCTTTATCTACTCCTCTGTTGAGGGACATCTAGCTTATTTGCAGGTTCTGAGTATTATAAATATAACTGTTATGAACATAGTTGAGTAATTGTCCTTGTGGTATGATTGAGCATCCTTTGGGTATATGGCCAAGAATGGTATCACTGAGTCTTGAGATAGATTGATTCCCAATTTTCTGAAAAACTGCCATACTGATTTCCAAAGTGTAAGTACAAGTTTGCACTCCCACCAACAATGGAGGAGTATCTCCCTTACTTCATATGCTCTTTAGCATAGCTTGTCCACAGTATTTTTGGTCTAAGTCATTTGGACAGGTGTGACATGATGTCTTAGAGTCATTTAGATTTGCATTTCCTTGATGATTCAGGAAGTTGTGTAATTCCTGAAATGTCCTTTGGCAATTTATGATTCTTCTGTTAAGAATTATGTTTAGAACTATACTCTTTTTAAAAAAATGAATTATTTGGTATTTTGATTTCTAGTTTCTGGAATTCTTTATATATTTTGGAGATTATCCCTCTGCCATATTTGTGGTTGCTGGAAATCTTTTCCCATTCTCCAAGCTGTTATTTTGTCTTATTTACCTTGTCCTTTGTATTACAGAAGTTGTTAAGTTCCAGAAGATCTCATTTATTGATTGTTGTTCTCAGTGTCTGGGCTACGGTTGTTATATTTAGGAAGTGGTCTTTTGTGTCCAAACGTTCAAATCTACTTCCTACTTTCTCTTTTATCAGGAACAGTTTATTTGGATTTATGTTGAGGTTTTTGTTTCACTTAGACTTGACTTTTTTGCAAAGATATAGATATGGATCTATTTCTAAACTTCTAAATGTTGACACCCAGTTATGCCACAACCATCAATTGGAAATGCTTTATTTTTTCAGTGTACAATTTTGACTCCTTCATTAAATATCAGATATTCATAGGTAAGTGGATTAATGTCAGGATTTTTGATTTGATTCCATTCATCCACGTGTCTGTTTTAGGCCAATACCAATCTGTTATATATTACTATAGTACTATAGTAGAGTTTGAAATCAGGGTTGGTGATACCTCCAGAAGTTCCTTTATTTAACAAGATTGTTTAATTTATTCTGAGTTTTTGGTTTACCCAAATAAAATTGATTGTTGTTCTTTCAAGGTCTGTGAAAAATTCTTTTGTATTTTCATGGGATTCTATTGAATCTGCAGATTGCTTTTGGTAAGATTGCCTGCCATTTTTATTATGTTGATCCTACCTATCCAAGAGCTTGGGAGACCTTTTCATTTTTTGATTTTTTTTTTATTTCTTATTTCAAAGATTTAAAGTTCTTGACCTAGTGGTGATTCAGCTGACCATTATTCTGTTTCCTGAGTTTGTAGGCTTTCTGTCATTTCTGTTGCTGTTGAATTCTAACTTTAAGCCATGGTGATCTGATAAGATACAAGGCTTTTTTCAATTTTTTGTATCAGTTGAGATTTACTTTGTGACTGGGTATATGTTTAATTTTAGAAAAGTTTTTATGAGTTCCTGAGAAGACACATTCTTTTGTGTTTGGGTGGAATGTTCTATAGAAGCCCATTTGAGTCATAACATCTATTATTTCTTTTTAACTATCTGTCTGACAGACCTGTCCATTGGTGAGGTTGGGATGTTGAAGTCTCCCAATATTAGTGTGTGTGTGTGTGGTTTGATGTACGTGTTAAGTTTTAGTAATGTTTTCTTTACACATGTGAAGGTCCTTGTATTTGGGAAAAAAATGTTCAGAATTGAAAATTCACCTTGATAGATTTTTCTTGTGATGAATATGAAATGTCCTTCTCTAGCTCTTTTGATTATCTTTAGTTTGAAGTCCATTTTGTTAGATATTGGGACAACTACACTAACTTGCTTTTTAGGTCCATTTGATTGGAAAGTCTTTTCCCAACCATTTATTCTGAGGTAATGTCTGTCTTTGAAGTTGGGTTGTGCTTCTTGTATGCAGCAGAAGTATGCATCCTGCCTTCATATCCTTTCTGTTAGCCTATATCTTTTATAGGTGAATCGAGTACTGTAATATTAAGGGATATCAATGGCCAGTAATTGCAATTTTCTGTTACTTTTGATAGTTGTGAGTTTATTTTCTCTTTTCTGGTTTGCAATTTTCTATTGCCTGTGTGTTCCTTGGATTCAGCTAACTTTCTAAGGTTGGAGTTTTCCTTCTAGTACTTTCTGTAGGGATAGATTTGTGGATAGGAAGTCTATAAATCTGGTTTGTCATGGAATATCTTATTTTCTCCACTTATGGTGATTGAAAGTTTTGCTGGATATAGTAGTTTGGACTAGCATCCATTGAGTCTCTTAGTGTCTATAAAATTTCTGTTCAGAACCTTCTGGTTTTCAGTCTCCATTAAGAATTTGGGTGTAATTATGTTAAGTCTGCCTTTATATGTTACTTGGCCTTTTCCCTTTGTAACTCTTAATATTCTTTATTCTGTATATTTAGTGTTTTGTTTTGATTATTATGTAGTGAGGGCCTTTTTTTGGTCCAGTCTATTTGATGTTCAATAAGTTTCTTGTATCTTATTAGGAATTTCCTTCTTTAGGTTGAGAAAGCTTTCTTCTATGATATTTTGAATATATTGTCTGTGCCTTTGATCTGGTGTTCTTCTTCTTTTATCCCTATTATTCTTAGGTTTTGTCTTTTCATGGAGTTTGAGATTTCCTGGATGTTTTGTGTTTTCACTTTCTTGACTTTAATGTTTTTTTTTTTTTTGCACTGGCAAATCTATTTCCTCTATTGTATCTTCAACCCTGAGATTCTCTTCTATCTCTTTCATTCTGTTGGTTATGCTTATATCTGTACTTCCTAATTGTTTACCCAGTTTTAATATTACCAAAGTTCCATTGTTTGTGTTTACTTTATTGCCTCTATTTCGGTTTTCCAATCTTGAACTGTTTTCTTCATCTGTTTGATTTTTTTTTTTTTTTGCTTTTCTTAGGCTTTCTTTATGATTTCTTCCAATTTTTTGTTTCTCTTTTCCTTGATTTCTTTAAAGGAATCTTTCATTTCCTCTTTAAAGGTGTCTATCATCATAAAGCTCATTTTAAGGTCATGTTTTTCTGTGTTAGAATGTTCAGGACTTGCTGCTTTAAACCACTTGTTTCTGGTGCTACCATATTTCTCCTTAGGTTGTTGAATGTATTCTTGCACTAGCATCTGCCCATCTCTTTCTCCAATTAGTGCAGGCAGTTTCTGTGCCTCTTGGTTCAGTCAGTAAAGGTGGGGTCTGTATCTCAGGGAGCTACTGAGGCCATGAAGGATGAGTGAGTTTGGGGACATTGTGGAACTTGTAGTTACAGGGTCCAGTGGGGGGTGGTGAGTAACCTGCCCACAGGGGGCTTTCCTGCTCACCATACAATGTGTTTACAATTGGTGGAGAAGAGGGGAGGCGCAATGGTTGTGATCCTGGAATAGGGCATGGAGAATTATCAGTCAGTCTGCTGGGAGGCCAGTCACTCACCACTTGGTCGGATCAATGCAGGCAGTTATGTGTGTCTCAGGGTGCGGCTGAGGTCGCAGGAGATAGGATGATTTGAGGGTTGAGTAGGACTTGTAGATTACAGGGTCAATGGGGGTGGAGTGGAGCAGTCTACCAACCAGAGCCTTGCCTGCTTACCAACCAGCTGGGCTGATATGGGTAAGGCAGGAGCATGAGGTTTGCCCTGGGTTTAGAGCCTAGGGACTGGCCTGTCTAGCTGGGAGGCTAGTTACTCACCTCTTGGTTTGATCAGTACAGGTGGTGTCTGTCTTTAGGAATTTTTAGGAGCTAAAGTTCGGGTATACATCATATAGCTGTAAATAATCATATTACTGTTTTTAATTGATATTTTCCCATTATTACAATTTTGCTTTGTTGTATTTTCAATGTGAAATGTTTCCTACAGGCATATATGTTCAATAATCCCTGAACTCTTGGTCCTGTATCCTAAAGTTCTAGAAACTTTAAGAGGTAGAACCTTGCTGGAAGAATGAGTTTCTAGTGGCAGATTGGTAAATTGTGAATGTTTTAAAACTTATCCCCACTCCATGTTGCCTCTGCTTCCTGATTAGAGCCATGATGGCATAGTGTGAACAACTGCCTCATGCCCTTACCTCCTTGCCTCCCTGTGCAAATGGATTGCATACCTTCCTAAGCTACAGCTGTCAACCATTTCCCTCTAAGTTGTTTATTATCATCTATTTGATTATAGCAACAAGGAAGTGCTACAGGCTTCTATAACTTTTAGTCTAAGTATCTATGTGTATTTCTTACATATTCTATTACTTTTTCATATTGCATATAGAATGCTTATTTCTATTTTTTCTGATTTAGATATTCAATATACGTGATTGTTACTTTATCTGCCATCTCTAATAGATGTTTTTACAGAAAATTTGATATTTTATTCTGAATTTCCTAATTAGATTATTAGATAATCTTAAAGTAATGGCATACTTTGCCCTCTAAAAAATTTCCTTCTTTAATATATGCATAATGGGCCCAAAGTTTCAGAATAATAATGAATGGCATTGTTTACACATTTTTGCTTTGTTTCTTATCTGGAATGAACATGATGTTTTAGCCCAAATACACATATATGCCATTAAATACATAAATAAAATTTCCTTGATGTGTAAAAATGGTACTGCTATGTATGTTTTGAGGACTGACCAGTTGAAAGAACACACTGTTGGTTATCTAATTAATACATTGCTATGTGTGACTGTGCATATATATTTTTCATGGAATTTTGTCATTCAGCTGCTATTAAATGCTACTTTTATTTGATAATATATTACATTTTATGGCACACAAGTGCTATAAATTTCTACATCCTTATCTTTTCAAATACAGGGGACAAACTTACTATATCTAATAGTTTTTCAATTCATTTTCTAAAGCTTTGTCACCAGAAAAATACCTTACAAGTGATGCTGTTTTGTAAAATTTAAGATTGAGGTTCTTTATTTTTCTTCCTTACTGAGTTACCTGACACTATTTTTGTGTATTTATAATTAAATGTAAATCCTAATGATTTAATGATTAAGTAGCATTATATATTTGTTCATTATGTTAATTATCCTATCTTTTAATATCCTTTCTAACTTATAAAATTAATAGTATAATGTCCATTCAGTTGCTCTAATAATCTCTTTAAACTTTATTCTCAATATTCTATCATAATTTTGTTCCCAACATAGAATATTTTAATAATTAATTTAAAATAGAAAAAGAATAAATAAAATCAAATTAATGATTTGTGTTGCTCTTGAAAAGTTCTGGCCTTCCATCTATTTGAAATCTTCATGTAATATTTAGAGTAAAACTCCCTAGAGAGCTTCAGTATTTACAAATTTGAATTTAAAGCTTTTTGGATGCTTTGAAACATATTTCAAATGTAATTCAAAAGCCAGTGAGCTCTGTTCCATCATAGTTAAAAAAGTACAAAACAAAACAAATGTTTGTTCATAGGGAAGGGAAGCAGGGGAATCAAATTTAAACTATGTTTCTTTTTATTTTACCTTTAGGTTTATTTTTCTGAAAATTAATTCTACTGTACCTTCTACTTAAAATTAACAATACTTTTATTTATATTAACAGTATCATCTGTTGATTATCATACTCTTTTTGACAAATTCAAAGTCAAGACTTCACTTTTTATGAGTGAATTCTTGCTTGAATTTATACCTATTGAATATTTAGATGTAATCGGTTGATGGCCATTATATTTAAATAATATAGAAAACATTTGCCTTTACATGGGACTTGCTTGTACAGCATACAATTTTTCTTTTTCTTTCCTTTTAATCCAGGTTGAGGCTCTTGCTTATAAAAATTTAAAATTAATTTTAAAAGCTGTCCATTGATTATAAAGTTCCATTTCAAGTTGACAGTGTAATATAACACAGACATAAATTAAATTGTACTATTTTGCTTTGTTACTGAAGATGGCATGTCCTAAATCTTTCTGTTTGACCTTTGTAGAATAATAAAATATCCCGCCTCCCTGGCACTTTTGATTTTATAGTTTTATCCTTTTTATGCTCCTTGGGACACTCTTCCAGACCACTTTACGTTTTCAAATAGAATTGTCTGATTTGGGCATAATAGGATCTGACAGACATAGAGGAACAGTCTTTTCTGAGGAATTTATGGATTTTTCAAAATGTTATCTGGGAGGCCACCTCTGCCCATATCACTGATGCACGAGTTCTTTGGCAAGACAGCCACAGAATTCCTTTTCTACAAAGAACTGATAACTTCTTGGGGAAGAAGAGGGTCAACTTTCCACTATATGAATACCATGTAGTTTAAGCCCCAAATGCTATAAAACTGTAAAAAGTCAGAGTGTATTTTAGAAAATGAGGTTCTTGCTGCTTGCATTCCATCAGGCAGCAATTTTCTCTCTGATTACCTGACTCCACTTCACCTGTCTCTCCACATTCCCCTGCCTGGACCTTATCACTTTTTCTCTAAAGGAGATTGGTTGTCATGTCAACTTCCCTATTGTTTCCAGCACTGTTTTGTCTGCATAGCATCCGAAAGTAAACACCAAAGAAAAGAATCTGAGGAGCACAAACTGCTCAAATTATGTTTGCCTCTGCCAAATTTCCTGAGGTGTAAACTCTTTCACCAGATGGTGATATTATTGCAGACTTCAGCCTCTGTTGTCTTCTGAAATGTATTTAAGCTCTTTTAAAGCAATATTTCCTTTTATTTAGAATTTGGATCCCCAGCAGCAAAATTCTTTCTTCTATTCTATTTTCACCCTAAGTTTGATTTTTGAAACATGTCCATTCTTTTGGGAGATCTAAACCACATCCAATCCACTCAAAAAGGATTAAAGCTTGAAAGACATGACCTGAAACCATAAAACTCCTTGAAGACAACATACAGCAAAAGGCCCTTGACATTGGCCTTGGCTGTGATCTTCTGGCTATTATATCAAAGCCCCAGTCAATGAAAGCAAAACTCAAGCAGCAAGATGACAGCAAACTAAAGTAATATTTTTTTTACAGCAAAGCAAAGCAAATAAAAAAAAATCAACAACAAAACATTCAATACAAATAGGTAACAAATCTCCAATTTGAAAAAAAATATTTGCAAATTAGAAATCTCATCATAGATTCACAAAGCAATATATGATGGGCTCAGATAATTTCACTGTAAAGCAAATTAAGTATATAAATAATAATTTAATTGAACATTTTTCTATAGGATATATAAAAATTGGTCATCAGGCACATGGAAAGTAGTGTGATATTGCAGTCATCATAATAATGCGAATAATAATGAAACACTATTTTCTACCTATTATGACTGTAATAGAAGTAAAAATGGGAGGAGTCTTCCTTCAAAATTAAAAATGATGATATTAAGCATCTCTCTTATAAAATGTATTAATTATTCTTCATATATAAATGATGACATACTTGTAATGAGAAGCTGATGAGATGGAAAATCTTTTTGAGTTGGTCTTGTATATATGTTAACTTGCTATGTATGCATGGGTGGCCTTTAAAGACACCTTTTCTGTAGCCATTCCAGCATGACGCAACTACAGGACATTATACCACACTCAACAGGAAAGACTAATTTTGACTTGGGAAGGTTGATTTAATTTCCATTTCATTGAATGTGCTGGCAAAGAACTATATGAGGATAAGAACACATAGAGAATGAAAATCTTCATGTCACGGTGATAAGGAAGAGAGGATATAAAGACAGTGCAACAGACACGTCCTCTGAAGGCATTTTCTACTCAGCTGATTTCTCCAACTAGACCCATCTTCCATGTCTCCAGCTATCTGAAATAATGTAATCATCTGGAGGATAATCCTTCTAATGTTTTACTTTGTAAAGGGCATTTGCATCTTCAAAGCAGTGGCCACTCTTTGTACATAAAGATTTCTGGACATTTCATAATGTAAAATGAATTTAATGTAGTTCCTCGGGTCTTTAATGTCTTAACAACTTAAATAATTCTCTATAGTCAAAATTAAAAGTTGCCCCTGAGATTCAGGAAATCTCATAACTATAATTCCTTGGAGAATAAAAACAACTCATTAATATATTTTGTATATAAAATATCACAGAATAAACTTTCCATCCCACAAGAGAAGAATGGGAACATAAAAAGGGTGCAAAAATGAGGGAAAGAAAGACTAAACCTAACACTGAAAACATTAAGTCCTATGATTTCATCTCAGAACTTAGCTCAGTAGAGTGTCCTTCAAGAATAATTAAGGTTCTGTGTTTCAGCACCACATAATCTCTACAGCAGTTGGCTCTTGCAATATCATCACATAGGGACTGGGGAAAGGAAGTCTGGAAGTTCAAAGCCAACTTGATCTAAGCAGTCAAAGCCTAGACTGCACAATAAGAGACACTTTTCCAAATCAAACAATCAAACACAAATGGGGAGAAAAATCTTAGAATTCCAAGTACAGCATCTGAGACATACAATGCCCTGATATGAGCTCCAATTGGCTTGATTTGATGACATGACCTCCTGTGTTTTATCTTCAAATGCCTGTGAATTTCTTCATCAGATATATCTATTTCTTGACATCAACAGTACACTCTATATCACAATGCAGCTTCATCCTCCCTCCCAGAACATCAAATCTCAGGGAATGTGTGTTATTATTTATATCCTGCTACAAATTATCTGGCTTCCAAGACCTTCATGAGAAATCTTGACTGAGGCCTCTTGAGTCCAAAACCTTTACATTCTACATGACTGCAATATAAGTATCACATGGATACTCCACAATCTGTCTTACTTTGTGTAGTACTCGGGCTTCTTGGGATATGACTACAGTGACATCTGAGATTCTAGATGACAATGGACCCACAGTAACCACCAGAGACAATTACCACAATTTTGATCAAGTTTTTCAAAGGAGTTAAAACTTCTTGCATGTGTTCCTGGACCAGTTTCTGGGATGCTCTGACGATATCTGTGTTGGCTAATCCTCAAAGGAAACTTCACTGGATTTAGAATCACCTAGAAGTTACATCTCAGGGCAGATCTGGTGCTCCCCCATCTCTGCTTTTTTTTTTTCCAATTCTTTTCTTTTTATTTTTTTTTAATTTATTTATTTATTAAGGATTTCTGCCTCGTCCCCACAACCGCTTCCCATTTCCCTCCCCCTCCCCCGATCAAGTCCCCCCCCCTCATCTGCTCGAAGAGCAATCAGGGTTCCCTGACCTGTGGGAAGCCCAAGGACTGCCCACCTCTATCCAGGTCTCGTAAGGTGAGCATTCAAACTGCCTAGGCTCCCACAAAGCCAGTACGTGCAGTAGGATCAAAAACCCACTGCAATTGTTCTTGAATTCTCAGTATTCCTCATTGAATTTTGCATACAAATGGATGGAAATAGAAAACACTATCCTGAGTGAGGTAAGCCAGACCCAAAAAGAGGAACATGGGATGTACTCACTCATATTTGGTTTCTAGCCATAAATAAAGGACATTGAGCCTATAATTCATGTTCCTAGAGAAGCTAAATAAGGTGAATCCAAAGACAAACACATAGTAATCCTCAGGAATATTAACCTTCATCAGGCGATGAAAGGAGACAGAGACAGAGACCCATCTCTGCTTTTTGACCCTTCAAGATCTGAATAAGCAAAGACAAAATAACATTACTCAACTCTGGTACAAAATAAGCCCATGTTCCCTTAAGTGTTTTCTTATTTGACTTTATGTTATCTCAATAAGGAAAGCAAATCTTTCCCAATGTCCTGATTCTGTAATCTACTAATCACTTACACCTTTCTTGAACACAATATTATGCCCTTTTTTCTGAATTAGTTGTGAGTTATACAAGCTGTCCATCCTTCAGTTCCTTATATTTTCATTGTAGATTTAGTTAAAATCAGCCAGCACTGCTTATGACACAGCCTGGATGTTGTGCTACACTGCTATATTTCCTAGTGCATTGATTAGACTGTCACCTTTAAACTCAATCTCATCCATGTTTCTCAAAGTGTGAACCAACAGTGTAGAAATTCTTTAGCAGAATGTATTAGTAGAGACTCTAATATCCTTCCCAATATGGTCCTTATTCTCCCCTGAAACTTCATTGCATAGACTTTTTTGTCTTCATTCCTATAGGCATTTCGTCTTTGAACTGACAGAATGAATTACTAATAAGCTCTGCATGCACCCTTTTCCAGGAACTGACAGAAGCAGATGCAGAGATCCACAGCTAAACACTGGGCAATGCTCCTGGAGATCAGCTGTAGTGATGGAAGAGAAATAATATGAGCGAAGGGGTCAAGATCATGATGGAGAAATTCTATTTCTCTTATACCAATTCATTGTTGTCATCTGATTTTTACATCACTGTGATAGAATGCCTGCCATGAACTCTTAAAAGGAAGAAAGATTTACTTTGGTCATAGTTTTATTAACCATGAAAGACAGGGTGTGGTAGAGTAGAGCTACTCAGTTCACCATGGAAAAAGCAGAAACAAAAGAAAGCTAAAGGATAGAATAACTATCAAGAATCTGTCTCCAATGATGTACTTCCTTCAATTAAGCCCAAACTCCTCAGGCCCTCCCACAATATCACTACAATCTGGGAACAAATATTTCATGCAAAAACATGAGAATGAACCTGTTTATTCAAATTATTCAAAACATGTTCAAATTATTACATCCATATATATTCTTTAAAAAAATGAAATCCGTAGTTTAGAAACATGCATTTATTTCTATGGTTACTTTATCATTACTTATATGTCCAAGAGATAAACACAGTTAATGGCCTGCTAATGTATGAATAAATAAAACACAGTATGTGCATGCTAACAGTAGAGTACCATTTAACCTCAAAAGAAGGGTGTTGTGTTATTTATTTATTTTTTAATATTTATTTATTTATTATCTATAGAATATTCTGTCTGTGTATATGTCTGCAGGCCAGAAGAGGGCACAAGACATCATTACAGATGGTTGTGAGCCACCATGTGGTTGCCTGGAATTGAACTCAGGACCTTTGGAAGAGCAGGCAGTGCTCATAACCTCTGAGCCATCTCTCCAGCCCTGCTGTGTTATTTTTAAGAACAAAAGTGAATTTGCTAAGAAATGAGTAATGGTTATTGAGCTATATATTGAAAGAAAAATATGTATAATCTCAATCATAGGCAGAATGTTAAGTAGCAAAATGGGGCTGCCCTTCAATATTCAAGAGTAATCTTTCTCTGTACATCCACAGTAATTTAAATGCCATATATAAAATAGTATATTACTTTCATGTAGCTGACACCTGACATTCTGTGTAAAATTATTTCTAGTTTACTTAGAATTGCTTGAACAACATAAATGCTGTGAAAAATTGTTTTATCTGAGGTTGGAAAGATGGTTCAGCCGATATGAATGCTTGCTGTTCTGGCAAAGCATTAGAGTTAAATTACCAGTACCAATGTCACACAGTTCAAGAACACTTATAACTATAGGTCCATGGGATAGAACTCCCATCTTTGTTCCTCTGTGAGTATGCATATGAATGTTCACACACACACACACACACGCACACGCACACACACACACGCACACACACACACACATACAGAGAGAGAGAGACATATTCATGAGAGACATAAAACACATAGTTTAGAAATTATAATATGTGTTATTTAGGCAATTCTAGCTTTGAAATCCAATGCTATGTGCATATTCTTTACTGTCATTTTATTTCAATTATTTTAGACCTAGGGCTGTTTGAAGACAAATTAAATGTGTAAATACAGAGAGATAATTGCATACATAAGCTCAGTATAGGATATAGTTACTAGACACATGTATAGAGATAGAAAGAGATTCTGGGAAATGGATGAGAACTTGTAATCATGAAGATTAAGTATAATTTCCATATTTAAGATAGGCAAGATATTAACAGATAACTCTTCTGTATTAGATATGTAAAGATCCTAAAAAATACAGGTGGCATTATCATATGCAGATAAAATATGTAACTATGCAAAGTAAAATATTTGTTTCCATTCTTAAGTATTCTTGTCATTTTCATGTACATACATATACAAACATCATATTGCATATTAGAAATATGTGAAATTTTATGAAAATGTAAAGTTTAAAAGCAATTAATTATTGATGAGGGAGAGAACCAACTTTAGCAGGTATTCATTTGACTTCTACATGTGTTCCATGGCATGTGCTCCTCCCTCATACATAAAACAAAGAAATGTGATGCTTTTAAATATGAATAAAGCAATTAAGTTGTTCTACTGAGAATAATGGGTTAATAAATAGACTTTCTTGCAAGACAGACTGATAAAATAGTTGAACAAAAGTTATGGGTATCAAAATCACTTTTTAATTGAATTTAAGGCATGGCATGGAGTTCATGCATAAAACTGCTAAAGAGGTATTATTTTAGCATTGAAGTGGGAAAGTGATCTCAAATACCACCCCATAACCAAGAAGTTATTTGTGACTGAGAACTGCTAAAATATTGAATATCAGTTTTCTCCAATTGAGTGCTACTGGTTATATCAAATACACTGCAGGGTGTGATCCATAGCCAGGTGTAGTTGACAAACAGAAAAGGGATTTAGTTTGTGTGTGGGGTGTGTGGGGGGGGGGGGGGAGTTTGTTTTTGTATTTTTGTATTTTTTTTCTTTGAAGTTTGGCAATTTTCATTTTTGGTTTTTGGTACAGTGTTCACTGATTTTTTTGAGAGAAGGAGAGAGGAAGATCATGAAGCTGCGTGAATTTTGGGAGGGGAGCATCTTAGAGAATTGATGGGGAAAAATATAATCAAAATGCATTGTATGAAAAACTTCCCCTTTTATTAAACATAGATTCTTTTTTTTCATACAATGCAATCTTAAAACAGTTTCTCCACACTCTACTCCTGAAAAATAATTTTTACATGTAGAAGTTTATGATTTTTCTTCTATTTTAAAGGCAGAAAATAGTAAGTTTTGAGGAGTAGACTTGTTATTGAAAGACACCAATAGACAGGAGGTTAATAGCAGCAAATCAAACAAAATTAGTGTGTTCACAAGGTTATTCCTGAAAACAAAAACAGGTGGCTACACAAATATTCAAAGAAATATGAAAACTTGCTTATATGGTCTATTCTCAGGAGAAAACAGGGCTAATACTGACAACTTAGGAGCAGAGGAATGATTTGGGTGAGTGATAAATTGACTACAAGAATAGATAATGACCTATGAAAAAGATCTTGAGGAGTCCTTCCATTCTCTAGGTCCCTTCTTGTGATTTGATATCATCACTGGCCAATGTGATTTTTGAGAAGAGACTTCCTGACATTTAGATTCCATTTGTAGAATTCATCTTTTAGGAGATAAGGGGAAATCAGCACAAAATCCAAACTACAAAAGTTTCCCCAGTTTCCAAGAGTTTGAAATACTGAGCAGAGAAAAGTGGTATACTTTGAGGTGATATTGTTTTTGAACTTTAGATAAAAATAGAACAGATCAGCTAGCCAACAAATCAATGATTATAAACACAGGGTGGATACCACAAAACGAGGATCCCTAGGACTTTGTTACCCAGAGGCAAATAATCGGCAGCTGCCAAGAATTCATACTCTTAGGTCCCACTCTGCATAGATTGGGTTGCAGTACATCTTGTCAGATGCCTCAATTGTCTCTAAGATGTCTCTAACACACATTAATTCATTGTTATCGGCTCTTGGTTTTGGATATGATGTCACCAGCTGTTTTAACTTTGCACTGCCTCAGACAGTTTGCAATGATGGTCTGTAACCTGAATTGTGAATGAAAAATGATCTTCTCTTTAAAAAGATAATCCTCTGTAACTGAATGTTTAAAAGGTTTGAGAAGTGCTGTTTCAGAAACATTGAACTTCAATAATTAAGTTTAAATACAATCCACCAAATGAAATTTACATTTAAATAAGCAGTATTAATCTAAATGTAAAGATAAGGAAATCCAGCTCAGAAAATTTAAACACCCTTTTCGCATTCTTGCCCTAAATACATTTTTGGTGTAAGTTGTGAAATAATGCAAGATTTATGTAAATCATTTTTGTCTGAACCTAAACGTGTACAAAAGCCTGCCCATGTTCTGATCCAGAAACTGTGTGAGTTCAGGAATGTGTTCTCAGATTTTTGAATGCTTTAAAATATTGAATCTGGTGGTTCTATAACATATCTGAAAAAAATAGATGAAATTTATGCTTCTTCCATTAGCCAAAACATTGGTAAGTGTCAGTACCACTAAAACTAGTACTGTTTCTACAGAATTTATGACAATTATACTTTGTAACTCTCACTGTATAGATGTAAATAGGATTTGATGATTTTTATGGTGTGCTATATTAAAAAAGTACAATGGAAGATATTTTCTAAAATACTATAGTAAGATCTATGATAGAAGAAATAAGGATTTCAAAAGACTAATAAATAAGATAATGAGTAAAAGTGTTAAAGGATTAATATTAAGCAAAAACATCTTCTATTTTTTTTATAAAGAGTATCAATAATGATCCGACCATTTAGGGGTGTCAGAAACTTGATAAACTCTTTAAAAGGGACAAAATAATATAATTTATATATGATATATATGATATGTATATATATAGTAAATTACTTAGGCAAGAAAAATTTATTTGCATGCCAATGTGCTTTATTGTTATGGCAGAAAGGCAAATGCATGCACTGCAGGTGTCAGTCAACTCAAAATCCATTTATGAATGCAGGAGCTACATAGACAAATGAAATGTCAGAGGTGGATTGACAAAGATTTTAGCAGAAGGAATAAGAAAAAAGGTGTACTTTGAATGTAAAAGTATTTTAATTTGCAAGACATTTTAGGGTAATTTGCTAGAGTAACAAAATAACTCTAAAATATGAGTACTTATTTCCTCTACCTATAAATTATGTCTCATTAAAATGCCCTTGGCCTAGCTGTAAAGGTTGTGCATAAATAATAAGATAGGACACATCAGTACCGAGACAATTTTTATCTTCTTATACAAAGAAAAGAAGGGATGGATCTTCTCTTTTCAACAATTGTCTTTGAAACTGTTTGCTTACAAAATTGAGCCAATGTTTTCAACCTTCACAAAATAGAAGAATGTTTTAATTTAAAATGCTATATAAAAATAACAAGTTTTCATCTCCTTTCTTCTGATGATAAATGAAAGTTTTTCTCCTGATGAGCTGTTTTTATCACTGTCTTCTGCTCCAAGATCATTTAAAAGAATTGACTGGAAGTTTTAAGGCATGTCTACGAGAAGCTATCTTGAGTGCCATTAATGATATATGATTGCCACATAAACACTGGGATGGAACTCTTTTGATTACACAGTTAGGATGAAAATTGAGGTAATAAGCACCGGTAAGAATCAATAGCTTTTATTTTAGAGAAGTGTTTGGTGATAAATACAGGACCTGCCATCAGATTGGCTTTCTGAACTTTTCTGTTATTATTCAGAAACAGTGAGACTGGGATGTCACTAAAGGTGAGCGAGAATTATGTTGAAAATTTATTGGGAGAATTATTGGTCTGTCATAATAGAGAGAGGTACAATGTCTATCTTAATCACAGGAAATTCTCATATGTTATCGGTAGTATTGAGAAGAAGAAAGTATCTAAAAATGGCATAGAAAGTCTAGAAGAGTTTGAAGCTCTTCAAGACATGTCTTCTTTATACTGTCTTTTAATCCCAATAAAACTACTAATAAAATTGTAGTTTTGCAAAGGCCCTTTATGTTCATGTTGAACTCAAGTATTAGCTGAGCAAAGATAAGTGTTCATGCATGCACAGATTTGCATGTATGCATGTTGAATTTTAGAAAGTGCTAAAGGCAGATAACTGATTGAGACTCCACCTGTGTATCTACTGACAAACATGCTGAAATGGAAGTGCCTTCTGCCTGCAATGGACCTCAGGAAAAAGGGAAAGATGTCTATAATTAAATAAGGAAGTTTTGCTTTTTCAATTCTTACCATTGCACAATAGCCAGCACCACTCTCTCATCTCCAGGTCCCTGACAATAGAAGAAATCACGGACTTTCTGCTCACAGCCGTTCAAAAGAATGCCAAATCTTTCCAGATGAAAAGGGCAAAGGTAATGTGAAGCTAAGGGTTCAATGAAACTGGTGCCTTCCTCCCTGATCATCACAGACAAGGAGAAGGCAGAGAAGGTGAAAAAGTCCCTCCCCTGGTTTGGTAGTAAAGGAGCTGAAATGAGTCACACCTCTGCATTTTACTAGTTCTACTAAAAGGCAAAAAAACAAAAACAAAAAAGATGTATTTTCTAGTCTTTCCTTTTGGCTGTAGGCCTTGAATTTAAACAAATACAAATTAAAATCAGCATGAATAATTATAACAATAGATTCAAATTACATATTTTCCTGAGTGTTTTTTACTTCCTTTTTTAACAACCATTAATATAAAGTTTTTAGTGTAACTGGCAGTTAACTGATTGTTTTGTGAATGTTGGATTAATGGTTAATAATCTAAATAACATGTCAAAATCAAATTTCAAGGAATTTTCCTGCATATGTCTCTCATTGTAATATCCTGAAAATAAATCAGAATAAAATTTATATTCAACACACATGCATGAAGTAGTTGCTCATTAATAATATTGCTCAGCTAATAATACCCGAATTCAGCAGGAACAAAAAGAGCCCTTCCAAGGCCACAATTTTATTTAGTTCAGAGTTAAGAACAATTTAGTGACAACTTATGAAAGTGTAAGTTATGAAAGGCATTGTGGCACATACCTCTAATCCCACCTCTCGGGAGGCAGAGGCAGGTGGATTTCTGAGTTAGAGGCCAGTCTGGTCTACAGAAATTTCCATGACAGCCTGAGCTATACAGAGAAACCTTGTCTAAAAATAAAAACCATGCAAACAAAATATATATAAATTATGACTGATATTCACATCTGTAGATACTCAGAAAATGCAAATAGCAATTTGTCAAAGATAAAATTATACTGGATGCTCATTAGACTTCTGTAAAGAGATTTCTTATATGCTAATCTAGACATGGTTGATAACTGGTAAAATGTTAACAAATCTTTACTTTTTACACTAAGATAATCTTCCTTCGGAAGATCTTGTTTAAATTTATCAAAATCTGAATTCATTTGTCAAATTATATAACTTTTGAAAACAGCTTCAATCTAGGAGCTTGGCTGAAAATTCACTTTAAAAAGTGAATTAGAGATTTGACCCCTTCTCCACTCACAAGGAAGTATGTACATCTAATAGTTCATTTCTGACAGTTGAACTTAGGTTCATTCACATTGCAAGATGTATAACAAAGCTTTCAATGAGATTTATCCAGGCAACATTGTTATGCACAATTTCTTTAAAATCACAATGAAGTAAACTTTTAAAAATCATAAGGTATAATGACATAACAGATTATATATATATATATATATATATATATATATATGTGCATGTGTTCACAATTTGGTTAGATCATATATGCAGCAAATAAACATATATCTTAACTGAAATAATTTTTAACAGTGCTCAAGCAAGAAAACGAAGATATCTAGATTTGGTTAAGATTTTATTTTGTGATTTTATTAATTCTTCTCCATGTATTCCTAAGTACAACATCCAGAGGAAGTTGAGCTTGCCTTGTGTCCTCTGGGAAATGTTTTTTGTTACTACTGATCAGACGGTTTGCTGTAGTTGCTGTTATTGCTTTACAATTTAATATAGATAGACTCACAAAATGGGTCTTATTCTCAGACTGCTTTACCTCAGCATAAATTTATTGTTTGAGATTCATACATGCATTTACATTAACTAGTAGTTCATAGTTTCTTGTAACCAAATGATTTTCTGCACACTAAATTTGGTAACACCAAAGTTGTATTTTTGTTTTTCAGAAAGACTGCTTCAGTATTCAATGTCAGGTTTTTACACCAAAGGTTGACAGTAGCATTTACACGCTTGGAGTTACATGAATATATGCATTTATTTTCCTTGTACAAATAACTAGAAGTTGGATATCTAGATAATACATTCAGTGTTTGTCTGGCTTTTAATTTTAAAACTTACAGAAGGTGAATTTTGTTGCTTGTTTTCCTGAACTCAGATGCTGAATTTTCTGGCATTGCATAGGATTGCTTGTTTTTTTTTTTTTTTTATCTCAGTTAATTTCCAACAGACAGACAATGACAGTTTGAAGAATTCAGATTTTATAGTATTTTTTCCTTAGTAGATATTATTTTTACTGCTTTCTAATCTTTCTATTTGCCAGGTTCTCTGGCAGAAAGAGCAGCAGCAGAGCTGGACTGCTGGAATTTCCCTGGGGCTGAAAGGGATGATGAGTGTCAGATAACCCAGACCTCTACACTGACCACCGGGGAGAAACACCCACACTGAGTCGGGAGTCTGTCAAAGCAGGATCTCGTTTAATTCCATCAGGTAGGAACATATATGGCCTGAGACAGTGCCTAGGCAAAGGAAGGCCCAGGTTGGGTAGCCAGAGACATTTCTCCAAACTCGAGCTAAGCTCAAGAAGTTACTTTTGGCCTCACCAAACTCAAGTTAGGCTTAGGAATTTACACTGGGCCTCATGCCTAGGTCTCATGAGACCCAACACTGTTGAAATTGCTTCTACAGTTGTACCACCTTATTCCTCAGTTACAGGGCAATTAGTTTGTTTCCATTACTTGTTTTTTATTACTAAAACTACTCTGAATATTTGTGAACATAATATCTATGTAACCTAGAAATAACTCCAGAAAATATATTAAATTCATGGCAAAAAGATCTTATATGTTTTTTAAGTTTATTTCTTCTGTACTTTTAGTTATCTTTAATAAAATCATTATAAAATGATATTTTTAAATGAGAAAGTGATAATTGAATGTACTTAATGCCCATTATTTACACGATGATAAAGTTGGCAATAACAACATAAACCATATCATTAAAATAATAAAACAGTGTGGTTCATCAGTGAGGAATAGCAATCTAGGATCTTATCACCCAGTTATGATGACCCTTGACAGGGCCAGCATTACACAGACCCATCACTACTCTGAGTTCAAGACTATGAGAGCTGTGTTGTGTCCAGAAAATAGCATCCTATGATCAGGTCTTACATTTGCCCTTTGTGCATAATGCTGACCAAACCATAAGGCTGAACATTCATAATCACTTCTTTCCAGCATGTTAAACAGCTATGGGTATTTGAATTTACTGCTTGTGTCAGTCTGACACTGCACTCTGTATAGAAAGGTATATACACAAATATTTAGTAGGTAGTTTAATATTACATCAACTTGACTAAATAACAGTAGTAATTTCTTGCCAATGCCCTATGAATTCCCCAGTCATGCATTTTTTCACCAGGTTTACAGTACCAGGTATATAGTCACTTCTGTGAAGCAGGCTTATATCTTAGAATGGTGGCCCTGAGCCCTCCCTGGCCAAATACTCCTACTGAGACATCCTATAACAAGAACTAGAATTTCCATTTTGTAATCCACAGCTTTTAGGACCCACAATATCCAGCAATGAGGCTATGTCCGTTTTAAACCATTTTTGCAAAAATTCTATTTAACTGAATTACAAGATATAATATTTCACCATGACTTTGTTCATATACCGTTCATTTTCATTAATAGTCTCCCTCCCCCATCTCATTATCTCATTGTTTCCATTCCCTCCTTATTTGTCATTTTTGTTCCTTACATTTTCCTTATTAATTTAATTTTGCATGTGTTCTACTTTACTCCTCCCTTGGCCCCTATGCAATGTCTTTGCTCACACAGATACTCCAGTAAAATATACAAGATGAAATAATGGAAGCTAAAATCTATATATGAGGCAGAACATTCAATATTTGTCTCCTAGGCTTGTATTACTTTTTTCTGAGTCTGGGTTTCCTCATTTCTTATAATTTTTCCTAGTCCTATTTCATTTTTCATTAAAGTTGAATAAATTTCATTGTTTATATGCACAACCATTTTATTATTCATTCATGTGTAATGTTAATCCATAATAATTCACCATTTATTTTGTAAAGAGTGAAGTTCAAATCTTCTAAGCACAAAAACACAATAAGTGTTTGAAGAAAGGAGAATGCTAAGCAGAGCTTTTAATTGCACATTGTACACAGAAATTAAAGTGATGAGACGAGGTGATGGGAAGTGATGAAGTATAGCAAGAATACCCATGAATGGCTTCTAGATATTTCTTGCTGGTGGCAGGAGTTGCCAGAAATAGCTCTCTTTCCTGTTTCCTTGTTATAACCTAAATGATCACCTCTGGGACAGCTGAATCCACCAATTTATCCCTTTTCCTATATCTCATCTGCTATAGGTCATTTTAAAAAAACCTAGAATAATAGGTCATTGGTACCCTATTTCCTGGGTCCTCTTCTACAATGTAAGTCTTTATTTTCTTTCTCCTTTTTCATCCTTCTATCCCTCTTAAGGTTCCACCTAAAATCTATTCTAAATTTCTTCTTAAATGGCACCCTCTGTCATTCATGAATTTTACTCATTAACTGATTGTGGTAATTCTAATGTCACCAGTTTGGGCAGCCCTAGTTGCCTGGATTTTCTAGGCCCCTAGTACCTAATGGTAAAATAAATGAGAGATCTACATACAAATAACTGTATATTATACCTACTATAAACAAAAGCATTAAAACACTTTAAATCACACAGTACAATGGGGTTTGTTTCAAGTTTCTGATACAAGTATTAGTTAGGTCTTTAGCAACAATAGCAATTATATTAATATTTAAACTTCATAATGTCACAATTATTTGAGATATGCATATTCTCACACATATACTAAAAAATGAAATAAACCTCTGAATGTAATGCACAATACTTTGATTTATATATTATTTATTCTTTTTGTATAATCACTTAAGTTTATCTGGATGTGCATATTTGATATGTAAGAAATTTTTAATTTTGTGAAGCTAAAATAAGAGAATCTTTTTTTCTGGCATTAAATCTTCTCAAGTCTCTAAGAAATTTCAACTTCTGAAATTGTATATTTATTATAAATTGTTTGCAGAAAATCAAAAAGCTTTTGCTTCTACTTGGAATACATTAAAAATAATGTCTTTTCAACAAAAAAATCCTGTTCATATATTTTGGAAAATGTATTTTCCTAGCATTTTTAAAGTTAAATTACAGTTCAAGAAAAAAAATAGGAACAGATAATTTATATGCATTTTATTTTTCTTAAAATGTTTCTCATTTGCTCAAGTTATAGAGTTCAAGAGTTCAAGGGTTCCATAAGTATGTTTAATTCAATCCATTGACTTTACTGATCATAACAAAGATGTTCAGACATGGCAATTGACTAGATGACTGTAACCCACCTGTGTCTAGCCTCATTCTTTAATGATGATGGATATACTGCTAGGTGCCTATAATATCAAGTCTCTCAATGTGAGAATCAACTGATCCTGGGAATCTCTGTCCAGCCTGCACAATGAAGCCAGTCATTGTTAAAGCAAAAGCAACAAAAAGCATCACAAAAGCAATGGGAAAGAAACAAGGAACTATCTTTCCTAAAGAACTAGGTACTCTCACTGTCCCTAGAAGATAAGTCCCTTTGTTTGTGGCATGTTATGTATTCACTGAATTTTTCTTAACAACAGCATCCAGGAACATTAATAAACTCAGCTACTTGGGATAGATCACATTTCCTAGTGAGTCTACCTTGTCTAGTATGGTTTGATACCAACAGTTACAACTCTCTGAAAATTTCTTCTTAGAGATCCATTCCTTTTCCATGCTAGTTGCTGGAGTCTTAACAAGGTAGATAAAGACGGAACATTCTAGACAGTATAGTTAAAAAACAATCTCAAGGTGAGATACATATCATACAGATAAAAGTCTATATAGCAAATGACCTTGAAGAACAATCATGGACCTTTGGTCTGCCTAACTCATCAAAACCATTCTTCAAAGATCAAACAGTCCTGAAGAAGTTGTAAGCCCTTTGATTACATAAGAGTCTATGTAACATCCTATAGTAAAGTTCTTTGCAGGCTAGTTGAATATATTTTAGTAATAATTGGCAGCATAGATTTTCAAGTATATTAGTTAAAGTATCGATGAAAGATACACCCATTCCTTATATTACCTTAGAACACCATATGCAACATGAACACATATGCACACACACATACACACAAGAGTGAGCCCATTCACAAATAAATTCATATGCATGTTCATGCAAACCATATCACAAAACACACCCAAAACACACATTAAGGTAACATGTTATTCATTGTCTGTTCCATGTTATTAAAATATATAGCCAAATTGTGCATTATATAGTCAGAATCTGTTATAAACTATTTGTTTCAAATGATGCCTTTTTATGAAGTAATGATAGACTCCCAGATAGTTTGAGGAGTTGTCCAAAGCCGCATGCCTATTTGTGACTTTTTTTTAGAATCCAAACTCTCCTACCTTCAAACTTTCATCTAATACAATCTCCTTTTTAAAAAATGACATATTTGACTACAAAGAGGGGAAATCACATAATATTTCAGGAAGACTAACAATTTTTGAGTTATTGTGGTAGGCACAACTCCAAGAAATGATATGGTAAAAGTAATTTGAATGATGGGACATGCAGATTTAGATAGGTGATAAAAGGCATATGAATGATGAAACAGGTAAAAATTAGTTTGAAAAATGGCCACAATTAACTTTTATCACCAGCAATAAACTAAGGTACATCCATAAACTGGAATAATATGCAACCATTAAAATGAGTGATGTTGATATCATGTAACTACAAAACACATACCCTAAGAAAGATGATTAAATGGAAAAGAACTGTATGCTTTCAGTCCATAATCACTTTCTGGCAATTCTGAAATACACAAAATTTTATATATCTTACCTATGTATGAAATTTTTTTGGCAAAAAATGTAGATTTGAAATGACATGAATTGATTTAGATTCATCATTCTTTTAATATTTTCAAACCTCTTTGTAGATTGCTAATAAAATATTGGACAAAGGGCAATATCCAAGTTTATATGATACTTCATCAAATAGAGTATCTTACAATTTATCTTTCAAAGACCTTGAGGATCTCAATTTACAACTATATTTGAACTCAGAGACTTTATATAAATATTAAAGAATTGTTTAATAGTGAATATATATTATGAGTAAAAAAATTACTAGCAAAACCCTTTTGAGTAGAGGAATTTTTTTAATGTCTGATGGATAAATACTACAATAATTATGCCATTGACTTTAAAAGCAAAAAATTTGAAAGTCAAAAAGAACAAATGGTTTGGAATATGTACATACTTCTAGTTAAATTCTAGGGTTGGACATGATATTTTGTACCTTTCACGCATAGCACTGTCTTTTAAAAAAACAGACTTCCATAAGGGACAGCGGTTGTCTTTACAATACATGTGTAACAGATATAAATCACTCTAGAACTGAGAACGTCTGGCATAGGATTTTTGTTCCGCCTGTACATGCCTCTTTACAAATGTATGATAGAGACAGATTTTACTAAGAAAACTGTTCTCATTTCACCCATTAAACAGGGAAAATGGACTTATATGTCTAATAGAGTAAAACTAAAATGTTTTGGGTTTACCTGAATCTAGTGCCTACCAGTTTTTAAAATCTTTGTAGTGCTCATTCTAAGCATTGTCACATTTTTCTTCAGGTATTATTTTTCCACTTGATACTTAATTCATGTGTGTAAATGAATGATAATGATGTCTGAGTCATTACCTCTCCTCCATACCCACGTAGACCACACTTGCTTCTATAAAGTATGTTTCAAATTCCAAGATGGCAGTAGATGAAACAAATGAGAGTTGAAATCAAGCTTTGGTTATTTTCCTTTTTTTAAGTCTCTCAAAGAACTAATATCATTCAGAAACAATCCTTTCGACTTGTTTAAGTGGGATTATCTAGATTTAGTTTGCCTCTGGGCATGACTTTGAGGGGTTTTGTAGATTAAGTTAATAAAATTAAATAATATCATTTTATGAGTTGAAATTCTGAACTGAATGAAAGAAGACAGTTGCCTAAGGACCAGAATTCATCTCTCTGTTTCACGACTGGGGCTGCAGTGTAACTACCTGCTGAATTTTCTGCCTCCTGTTTTCCCCACATTAAAGAATGTAAATTAAAGTCAACCCTCCTTTTCTTAAATTGCTTCTGTTATTTGTTGTATCATTACAGGTGTATACAGCAATTTTGCAGATAAAAGTCTTTGAATATTTATTAGTTACCTGAACATGTTCTTAGAATCAATACTTTTAGAGCAACTAACACTTCACATTTTCACAAAATATAGTCATGTCATATGAATAGTATTGACTTATTATATATAATATCATATCATTAGAAATGATAAAAATTTCACCAAAGTGAAAGTAATCTTTTTTATACTTTCATTGTTTAAAATAATTTTTAAATTTAAATAATTTAAAATTAAATATTTTCTTCCTTCATTTGTTTCTTTCTTCATTTCTTCCTTTCTTCCTTCTTTCCTTCTTTTCTTTATTTCTTAGATAACATAATAAAATATAGTAAAATAAAATTATAAAAAAAATTATCACATCAAAATTAAATAGCCTAAACTTAGGTACTGGCAATTCTGTCTGAATGACCATTCTTTCCACAACCTGATTGACCATTCTCTAGAATAATATCATTAATTCTGGTTTCTGTTATATAACTCAGTGTTAGAAGGTAATGTAACATCCACATTTTCCTATTTCTTAAGGAATGCTACAGGTAAATATAAAACAATGGTCTTAGTCTTTGCCATATTCAAACAAAAGAAAAAGTCATTAAATAGCAATAAAAACCACATTTATTTGTTTGCATGTGGAGTTAGAGCATGATCACATGGCCACAGCATATTTGTGAATCCAAGAGAACTACCTACAAAAGTTTGCTTTCTTCAAACATGTGATTCTGGAAATGAATGTGATTGATCAGGCTTGCTTGCAGATGCTTTTACCTACTTAATCACCATGCAAGCCCCTGAAGTATTTTTAAAAATAGAACTTATATAGATATAAACTAAATAGAGCAATCATAATTGAAGGAGATTGGGTTCATATAGGCATAAAAATGAGATTTTTTAAAAAGAGTTATTTATTAATTATGTATGTAGAGTTTTGCCTGCATGTATGCTGTAGGCCAAAAGGGTGCACCAGATGTCAGTAAAGATGGTTGTGAGCCACCATGTTGTTGCTGGGAATTGAACTCAGAGCCTCTGGAAGAACAGTCAGTGCTCTCAACCTCTGAGCTATCTTGCTAGCCTCTTTAAAAAGGATGTGCACACATTACCCAATGCACTGAGAACTTCAAATATACTAGTTATTTTACTAACAATTTTGTTCATAGGGAATATATATATATATATATATATATATATTATTTTAAAATAATTTGATGAGCTACCTGGTGCCTAATATTTTGATCAAAATGTTCTTTGACAAAGTTGCCATGACAAAAAGGCATTATTGTTGTGTCAAACAAAAACTCCTTACATGGCATACAAAACTATTGCTTGGACTTCACTACACTATTAAAAACTACAAGAATTTTTAAGAACTGTATTGAATGAATACTGAAAGACATTAGTGTAGTTTGTTCAATGTGATACGCATCTGTTTTTTACTAATTGGTTCTTATTGACTTTATGCTTCTAAACTCCCACAGAGAATGAGAGATAGGTATTCTAAATATCCTGCTGATTATAATTTAATAAGATGATCCTCAGGATGTAAGAAAGAGATTTCTGGATTGTAAATCTAGTATGCTGATTTAATAATATCCTGTGTGTGTGTGTGTGTGTGTGTGTGTGTGTGTGTGTGTGTGTACTTCATCAGTTTTGTTTCTCTAGAGAATTCCAATTAATATAGGGAGTTATCATAAAACTAAGATTCATTAAAAGGAACAAAAATATATAATTCTTATGATAATGGTGAATTGGAGATCATTATGTAAAGTGAACTAAACCAGATTCAGAAAGAAATTATTTGTTTTCTTTCTTGTGTAGACAAAGTAGGTATACACTGAGCTTGCACCTAGCAAGCCTGCCCTTTTTTTGTGAGGTCCCTGGCCAGCAAATGCCCTATACCAGGAGATCCATGCAGAGGGATAAGTGTGTGCCTGGCCGGCCTGGTGGATGCCTTGGGAATGGAGCACAGGCACCATCCAATCCCCTAAACTTTCTGGTGATTAAGCAAAGCTTCTCCCTGGCTACTGCCCTTCCCTATTTATCTTATCCCAGCTTGCCCCCCAAGCATTTCTTTCCATCTGCAGGGTCCTTAGATCCACCACCACAGCCTACTTCAGGATGGAGAGGATCTGAGAGCCAACTCCAGTACTAAGGGGACCTAAGAGAGGGCAGACCAAGAAAAAACCCCAAGTACACAGCCACAGCAAAGATTGAACCAAGCCACCAAGTCTCTCCTAATAGCATTTGAAGGAAGAGATGGGCAGGTGACAATACAAGAATTCCTTCAACAATTTGAAAAGCAACATGATAACACCAGAATCCAGTGAACATACAACAGGAAGACTTGACACCCTAATCCAGAAGCAGTAGAAGAAATAGACTTTAAACATAACATTATGAAAGTGATAGAGACCATTAAAAGGATGTGAAAAACTCATTTAAAGAAATGAACATGAAGACTAACAAAAAATTAGAAGAAATGGATAAATCCCTCAAAGATACCCAAGAAAACCAAGAAAAAGAAATCAAACAGATAATAGAAACAGTTCAATACTTGAAAACTGAAATAAGGCAATGAAGAAAACACAAACTGAGAGATGGCAGGATATGGAAAATCTGGGTAAATGAACAGAAACTACAGAGACAAGTATAACCAACTGAATACAAGAGATAGAAGAAAGAATCTCAGATGCTGAAGATTCAGGAAATAAATGCACTGGTCAAAGAAAACAGCAAATCCAACATATCCTAATGAATGGGAGAAGATCCTCACCAACCCCACATCAGACAAAGGTCTGATCTCCAAAATATATAAAGAACTCAAGAAACTAGACATTCAAACTCTAATTAACCCAATTAAAAAATGGGGTACTGAAGTGAACAGAGAATTCTCAGCAGAAGTTCAAATGGCCAAAAGACACTTAAGGTCATGTTCAACTTCCTTAGCAATCAGGGAAATGCAAATCAAAACAACTTTGAGATACCATCTTACACCTGTCAGAATGGCTAAAATCAAAAACACCAATGATAGCCTTTGCTGGAGAGGATGTGGAGTAAGGGCGAACACTCATCCATTGCTGGTGGGAATGCAAACTTTTGCAACCATTTTGGACATCAATGTGGCAGTTTCTCAGGAAACTGGGAGTCAACCTACCTCAGGATCCAACAACACCATTCTTGGGAATATACCCAAGAGATGCCCACTCATACTACAAAAGCATTTGTTCAACTATATTCATAGTAGCATTATTTTTAATAGCCAGAACCTGGAAGCAAACTACATTCCCCTCAATAGAAGAATGGATAACGAAAGCGTGGAATATATACACATTAGAGTACTACTCAGTGGTAAAAAAACAATGACATCTTGAACTTTGCATGCAAATGGATGGAAATAGAAAACACTATACTGAGTGAGATAACCCAGACCCAAAAAGATGAATATGGTATGTACTCAGTCATTAGTGGACTCTTGCCATAAACAAAGGACATTAAGCCTATAGTTCACAAGCCTAGAGAAGCCAAATAACAAGGTGAACCCAAAGAAAAACATATATAGATCCTCCTGGAAATTGGAAGCAAACAAGACCACTGGGCAAAAGTTGGGAGCATGGGGTTAGGATAGAGGTGGAGGTAGGGTTGGGTGAAGGGGTGAGGGGGAGAGAGAAGGAAGAAGGGAAAGACTGGGGAGAGATTGGGGGAGTGGGAGGGTGGAGATGGAGGAAGGGTGGATATAGGAGCAGGGAAGAAGATATCTACATTAAGGGAGCTATTTTAGGGTGGCAAGAGACTTGGCTCTAGAGGGGATCCCAGGTGTCCACGGGGATGTCCCCAGCTAGGTCCTTGGGCAGCAGAGGAGAGGGTGCATGAACTCGCCTTTCCCCACTATCACACTGATGATTATCTCAAATATCACCATAGAATTTTCATCCAGTGATGGATGGAGATAGAGACAGAGACCTTCATCAGAACAATGGACTGAGTTCCCAAGGTCCAGTTGAAAAGCAGGAGGAAGAAGATGAGCAAGGATGTCAGGACCCCGAGCCTGGACTGGGACTGAATGAGCATGTGATCAAACTGGACTTTCTGAATGTGACTGCCAATGGGGGAAGACTTAGAAGCCATTGATAATGGCACTGGCTTTTTGGAACCCTAGTCTATTTGGATGCTCACCTTCCTAGGCCTGAATGGAGGGGTAGGTCCTTGGACTTTCTACAGGGCAGGGTACCCTGACTTTCCTTAAGGAGGGAGTGGGAGGGAAGAGGGAGAGTGGGGGAGCTGGAGGGAAATGGGAGGAAGTGTAAATTTTTAAATGGAAAAAATAACAATAACCACACAACAACAACAAAACTATAATGTAAGAAAATCAGATATGTAGATTTTTGTCAATTTTTTTTTTAAAAATAAAAGCAGTCTGGGTATAAAACAATATGAGGTATAAAGAAATGGGAGGGGGAGTCATGTGATAACATAATGCAGTTGGGGCTACTAGATAAGAGGAAAGGAATTAGGTTGAATGAGAAAGACATGTATAATATGGTATGGAAATAAAGAATATAACATGATTTATGAATAGACAAAAATAAATTTCATTTTTTGTTAAAAGCTAAAAAATAAACTGTATAACTCTTTATTGGTAAGAACTACACTGTAGATAACAGAAAATAGGGTAGAATAATTTATTCAGTGTTCCACCCTGCGGGAACACCTTGATATATTCTTTAGACCAATATAGAAATAATCTATCTTAATTTTCTTGGCGATTTTCACAGAGTTCCTAACTGTTATACATGTTGGTGTATACAATAATTATTTTAATTCTTATATGAAAAAAATGTATTGCCTTTAACTTGCTCAAGACATTGCAACTAATACAAAAAATATGTTTTTTATTAACTGCACAGATCAAGCAAGAAAAAGTCTAGTTTTCAAAAATGAATACAATATATAATATTGGGAGTGAAAATTCTGATAAATAAAATTCTTAAAAGTAGAATTGAAACACTTTTAGAGCCATTTAAAACCTCAATGGGGGATATAGAAGAAGAAATAGAAGTAATGACTAGTATATTCTGGTATCTTATAAGCAGCAGCCTAAATTCAAAATGCTTCACACATCTCTGATCATCTTCATGATATTTTCATGAGGAAATGATGTCAGAAAGACATAGTGAGTACCATGAGACAGTTATTGTACTAATTGCTTCATGTGTTATGAATAATTCTCACTGTATTAGTAAGATTTATTTTGGTGTGATAAACTACCATCAACAAAAAAAATTAAAAGAAAATATTTACTTAGGCTTAAAATTAGAGCATTAGAGACTTTAATGGTGGAGGAAAGACATGGTAGCAGGAACAAAAGAGAGCTCAACTCTTGAATGACAAGCTCACTTGAAATGGCAGTGGCATTTGGAAACTTCAAAGTCAGCCCTCAGTGACACACTTTCTCCTACAGACCGTACCTCCTAATACTTCCCAAATAATTATCCTAAATGGGAACCTGGTATTCAAATATATGAGAGTCTATTCAAAGTAGCACACCTGTATTAATATCTTTGGCAATTGAACTGGTGTTCTGATTGGTATAATGAGGAAACCAAGGCAAATACAAATTTAGAAGTATATTTACTTGTATATATCAAGTAATATTGGACAGTATAGAAAATAGCTTGAATGTAATCTCAATTCAAGTTCTTCATCACCCATTTCAACAATTACCTGGAATTTAAAAATAATTTTATTTCCATTTCACTCATTTAAACTTAAGGGTCATACCTAAATATAATAAAAGCTATATACAGCAAGCCGACAGCTAACATCAAATTAAACGGAGAGAAACTCAAAGCCATCCCACTTAACTCAGGAACACGACAAGGCTGTCCACTCTCCCCATACCTCTTCAATATAGTGCTTGAAGTTCTAGCAATAGCAATAAGACAACATAATGGAATCAAGGGGATTCGAATTGGAAAGGAAGAAGTTAAACTTTCGTTATTTGCAGATGATATGATAGTGTAGATAAGCGACCCCAAAAACTCCACCAAAGAACTCCTACAGCTGAAAAACAGCTTTAGTAATGTGGCAGGATACAAGATCAACTCCAAAAAATCAGTCGCCCTCTTATACACAAAGGATATGGAAGCAGAGAGGGAAATCAGAGAAGCTTCACCATTCACAATAGCCAAAAACAGCATAAAATATCTTGGGGTACATCTAACCAAGGAAGTGAAAGATCTATTTGACAAGAACTTTAAGGCATTGAAGAAAGAAATTGAAGAGGATACCAAAAAATGGATGGACCTCCCTTGCTCTTGGATTGGGAGGATCAACATAGTAAAAATGGCAATTCTACCAAAGGCTATTTATAGATTCAATGCAATCCCCATCAAGATCCCATCAAAATTCTTCACAGATCTGGAGAGGACAATAATCAACTTTATAAGGAAAAACAAAAAACCCAGGATAGCCAAAACAATCCTATACAATAAAGGATCTTCTGGAGGCATTACCATCCCTGACTTCAAACTCTATTACAGAGCTACAGTAATGAAAACAGTGTGGTACTGGCATAAAAACAGAGAAGTCGACCAATGGAATCGTATAGAAGACCCGGATTTTATCCCACAAACCTATGAACACCTGATTTTCGATAAAGGAGCTAAAAGTATAAAATGGAAGAAAGAAAGCATCTTCAACAAATGGTGCTGGCACAACTGGATGTCATCTTGTAGAAGAATGAAAATAGACCCTTATCTATCACCGTGCACAAAACTCAAGTCCAAATGGATTAAAGACCTCAATATCAGCCCGAACACACTGAACCTGATAGAAGAGAAAGTGGGAAGTACCCTACAGGAGCTGGGCACAGGAGATCGCTTCCTATGTATAACCCCAGAAGCACAGACATTAAGGGCAACATTGAATAAATGGGACCTACTTAAACTGAGAAGCTTCTGTAAAGCAAAGGACATAGTCAATAAGACACAAAGGCAACCTACTGATTGGGAGAAGATCTTCACCAACCCCACAACAGACAAAGGTCTGATCTCCAAAATATATAAAGAACTCAAGAAACTAGACTTTAAAATGCTAATTAACCCAATTAAAAAATGGGGTACTGAAGTGAACAGAGAATTCTCAGCAGAGGCAGTTCAAATGGCCAAAAGACACTTAAAGTCGTGCTCAACTTCCTTAGCAATCAGGGAAATGCAAATCAAAACAACTTTGAGATATCATCTTACACCTGTCAGAATGGCTAAAGTCAAAAACACCAATGATAGCCTTTGCTGGAGAGGCTGTGGAGGAACGGGTACCCTCATCCATTGCTGGTGGGAATGCCATCTTGTGCAACCACTGTGGAAGTCAGTGTTTCGGTTTCTCAGGAAATTCGGGATCA
The DNA here is from genome assembly GCF_018167655.1 of Microtus oregoni. Lineage (NCBI taxonomy): Eukaryota > Metazoa > Chordata > Mammalia > Rodentia > Cricetidae > Microtus > Microtus oregoni. The sequence goes on along the minus strand of NW_024543975.1, from coordinate 7,680,924 downwards.
ACTTACCCCTGGACCCAGCAATACCACTCCTGGGAATATACCCAAGAGATGCTCTATCATATGACAAAAGCATTTGTTCAACTATGTTCATAGCAGTATTATTTGTAATAGCCAGAACCTGGAAACAACCTAGATGCCCTTCAATGGAAGAATGGATGAAGAAAGTATGGAATATATACACGCTAGAGTACTACGCTGCGGTAAAAAACAATGACTTCTCGAATTTTGCAGGCAAATGGATGGAAATAGAAAACACTATCCTGAGTGAGGTGTCCCAGACCCAAAAAGATGAACATGGGATGTACTCGCTCATAATTGGTTTCTAGCCATAAATTAGGGCCACGGAGTCTACAATAGGTGAACCTAAAGAAGCTAAGTAAGAAGATGAACCCAAGGAAAAACATATAGTTATCCTCTTGGCTAAGGGAAGTAGACCCAATTGCCGGGGAGAAAATTAGGATCTTGGGGGTGGGGTGGGATGGGGGTAAGGGGAGATGGGGAGAGAAAAGGTAGACGGGAAGGAGGGGGGATTTGGGGAATCAGGAGAATTGGGATAAAGGAAAGGTGGATAGGGGAGCACGGAACCACAATTCTTAGTTAAGGGAACCACTTTAGGGTGAGCAAGAGATTTGACCCTAGAGGGGCTCCCAAGTGCCCAACATGAGGTTCCCAGTTAGTTCCTTGGGTAGCTGAGGATTGGGAACCTGAAATGACCCTATCCGAGAGCAATACTGACGAATATCTTGCATATCATCATAGAACCTTCATCTGGTGATAGATGGAGACAGAGACAGAGACCCACACTGGAGCACTGGACTGAGCTCCCAAGGTCACAATGAGGAGCAGAAGGAGGGAGAACATGAGCAAAGAAGTCGGGACCACGAGGCGTGCACCCACCCACTGAGACAGTGGAGCTGATCTACTGGGAGCTCACCAAGGCCAGCTGGACTGTGACCGAAAAAGCATGGGATAAAACCGGACTCTCTGAACATGGCGAACAATGAGGGCTGATGAGACGCCAAGGACAATGGCACGGGGTTTTGATCCTACTTAATGTGCTGGCTTTGTGGAAGCCTAGCCAGTTTGGATGTTCACCTTCCTAGATATGGACGGAGGGGGGAGGACCTAGGACTTACCACAGGGCAGGGAACCTGGACTGCTCTGTGGACTGGAGAGGGAGGGGGAGAGGAGTGGGGGGAGGGGTAGAAGGGTGGGAGGAGGGGGAGAAGGGTGGGAGGAGGGGGAGGGAAATGGGAGGCTGGGAGGAGGTGGAAACTTGTTTTTTGTTTATGTTTTTTTTCTTCTTTTCTTAATAAAAAAATTATTAAAAAAAAAAAAAAGAAAAGGAGTGATCATTGGGCATCTTTCAAACTAGCTGAGGCTTGCTTCTCACAAAGCAAATGACAACAATGAAGGAAATGCCCAAGTGACTTCATGAGCGAGCAAGTGGACCACATTGCTGACCTTGGAATTTGTTTCGTCCAGATATTAATATGTATATGTAACAATATATACATATGCATGTCAGCACAAAGCACCTGCAAAGAATGCTTTTTCCCACAGCCAGACCACCCACAGTATGGCCTAGAGAATTTTCTACAGTGTGACCTTCAGCTGGGCCAAGATCTAGCCACTGGAAAGTCAACCAACAGCAGCTGAGGCATGCTCACAGAATCTGCTGGCACCCCAGTCAATAGAATGTGAAAAGTTAGGAGCATGTGTACTCTGATCATTCGATTCAGACATGCAATCTCTGCAAAGCTATATTATTTTGTTGTGTATATTTGGTGGGAGAAATAATGAAGGCAGAAGAGGGAGGGGGAAGACAGGACGAAGTGGCTGCTCTCATTTTAACATTTGAAAAATATTAAACCAACATATAACAACTAACCAACACACACAAGGCTCAGGAGCCTGAATGCCACTGAATTCCTGTTCTTTGCTCTTAGGTGCTGGATGCCAGCATTTGCTGGGCTCCAATTTGTTTCCACTTCCCAACAGCAGCCTGATTTCTACCTGGTATGCACTTCTTTAGATACCATGCCCCTGCCTTCTCGGTAAAACTCCCGAGCCTCCTCCAGCTAGAAGATCTAAAAGCTCTCTGCAGACTTTTGCTGTAAGCCTTCCTGTGGGTCCTGCCACAGGCAAGGTCCAAGCACACGACATAATTTTATGAACCAGCCCTGCATCCCTGAGACTTAGGCTTCTGAACCTAATAAAACACTGATGGAGGAGGCAAAGTTAACATTGTCCGGCCAAGCACGTGGAAATAGAAAGACCTGCTTCTTTGTAGGCTGCCTGCCTTCTTCCAGGCACACTCTGCCAGCTTCTTTAACACCTCACTAAATAAAATGTCTTTTTGCTTTAAAAAAAAAATAAAAATAAAAAAATAAAGTTATTTTAACAAGTTATAGTGTAATCTACCACATGAGATGTTTAACTTTTGTTTTACCCAATGTTTTAATGTGTATTTATCCAATGATATAACTGTATTATCCGTATATTTTCAAATAAGATGTAGAAAGGATTTATAATTTTACTGTTGTTTTGATAAGACTCAGTAATGGTACCATCAGATCAGAACCATAGGCACTCAAACCGTGTATTGCCCATACATAGGAAGGTCTCCTCTGAAAATATTTATGTCCTTTCTGTTGCTTAGGCCTATGACTGGTATATTGCCTGTCAAAGTCATCACTTCTATGGATTCTACTTAGTATTACCCTATCCAATCATTTTTCTTTTTTCCTTTTTATGTATGTCATAAAAAGTTAGCTTGATCAGATGACTGCACAGCTATCTGACTTTTGCTAAAAACGACCCAGGGTTGAATGGATGGATCACAATTCAGTTTTTCTGTCCTGTGGCCTGATGTTTCTGTATGATCTGGGTATCGATTTTTACTTGTTTGTTTTAAGACCATAAAATCCCATCTAGTTTACAAAACTTAAAGATGGTGAAAATAGTGCCGCATGTCAATACATCATACTAAGCCAGGGAAATCTATCTAATCTCTTGAAAAGTTACCATAGATGAGAGCCCTGTGATATTGCTATTGCTCCTTCACAGGGGTCCTTTGAGAGCTGTATTTTTCCTTGTGTTTGGTTAATGTAAGGGTGTATTCATGTAGTTTAATGTTACTCCAGGGCAGAAATGTTGAGGCCCAAATTTTGTATATAGAACTGCTCTTCCTGCTTTGACTAAAGTAACCTCTACTGGGTTTTCTACTTATGGTCAATTAAATAAGGTATTTGATCTTTTCATTATACAATAATGTTGTAGGGCTATTAACTGTGGCCTAACAAGTTGAGGTTGGGATACTGATGATGTTCTAATGTACTACAGATTTCCAGAAAATACATTTGACACAAACGGAAAATGGATTTTTGTTCTCAGTTTCCTGAATTATCTAGGTGAAAAGTGTTTGTGTTCAGTATCTATTGATCACTATAACAAACCCTGAGGGCATTATCAGAGATTGCAATTCAGAAACAAATGATGTAGGTAATGAGAATTACATGCTTTTGCCAGAAATTGATTAGTATTGTATCTTACCTCTGAGTAGAGTCATCCAGGATGTGCCAATATATGATCGCTGGAGCATAAACACCATTTTCACCTGCGTGATGGTCACTTCATCTGTAAATATCAGGAAACAGTGGCAACAACTGTCTTTATGCTCTACTCTGTGCTACATGAACAAAGGAATTTTGAAAGCTGGAGAAAAGGACTTCCCCAGGATGGGCACACCAGTTGGTTTTTATTTTTCACTTCATAGCAACCAGATTTGTGGAAAAAATGTATGTTTTTAAAGACATCAATTCTTGAGGCTAGTCTTGGTTTAATAATAATTTTATCAATAAAACTTTAGAATCATAGTAGTTCAGATGATCTGTCATGGGTCTGAAACACTGGGTTTCCTGTACAGAATCTCAACTCTTTTATTTGTGAACTTCATAAGTGTTTAAAGTCTTTCTGAATCTTTTTTTTTACCATTATGATGAGGAATACATTACATTCTTCCTAAGTCTTCAATTACAGTCAAGTGAGATCTAACATGGAATAATTCTGCAAACTTTTAGAGCACTCCACAGACACGTGATGCTGCCATTACTATCACTTGAAGCTCCCTTGAGCCACCCACAGTTTTCTGAAGGAAGTTTATGCTCATTACATTCATATTCTGTTAGTCAGATTCTAGAAAAAAAACTGTAATATTCTCTATGTTGGAATTTTTTAACCAGCAAATAATTTTGCAAAATAAGAATACAGCAACCTCATTTACTCCTGTGTTAGTAACTTGTTGTCTTTTAGCCTAGAGTAATGTCTTGTATAATATAGTCACATGCATAAGGTCAAAATAATTAACAAAATCTTAACAGTTGAGAGCAAGTTAATAGTTAAAAATATTTTAATATTGATGTGAAATTTTTAGCAAAAATAAATTATAAATTGCTACTCTCTTTCTTCAATCTTAGAAAAAGTTTTAAAATTCCCTTGAAAAAAGAAATATGCTTTTAAATATTCAATTCTGTACATACCAAAATATTCTGTGATTGTCTTTAAAATGATAATATCTGTAATTCAGAGAAAATTGATGTTACATAGAATGTTGTCTGATGCTGCTTTTGAATTTATTATCTCAATGAATTTTTATAGTAACTCTTCAAAATTAACATTATGATTCTGATTTCAGTAATTAACCAGCAGAAGGAAAGAAATCACAAGACATTTTCAAGCTTATGATACCATTAATATTACATATTTCATACCCAGGATATATTTGAAAAGCAGTATTGCTTGGTTTATCAAGTTAATCTTTTTGTAGAATACTATTATGGCATATATAAATAATTTAAAAGCAGCTTGTTTTTCTTTTTTTATATTTAACATGACTTCTTTATTGAATTGTTTGGAATTTCATATCATGCACCCCAATTCTGTTGACCTCCCAGTCCTTCCATATTCTCCTATCCCAACTGTAGCAGTCTCCAAAGTGAAAATTAAATAAATAAGTAAATAAACAAACTGAACCAAAACAAGGAAACAACCGGAATGAAAAAAAAAGAATTAAAAAAGACAAAAAATTCAGAATGTTAGCACTATGTGACTATAATGATTAAAATAGCATAGCTATTGAGAGAGCAGAAGGTTTTGCTCTTGTACAGCCTCGGAGAATTGAAAAGACGGGCAGGGTGATGATTTAGAAAACTTATTTTTTCTTAGATTCAAGGTGTGCAACTAGTTTTCACTTATGGTCAAGTTGTTTTAAATCCCATGTGCTAAATTAAGTAAACAAAATATCCTAATTTTGATTTAACATAATAGCTACTTTATATCCACTATGTTAGTAATTCCCCACAAAAATAACCATACATTTTGAAACCCATGGAACTGAGAGACTCCAAGAAGATATAAGATATGTTATGTGTGCAAAATACAGCAAGTGGACTGAGAGCTTAGAAGGAAAACTAATCAGCTACAGAATGTAAGGTTTAACCTTTGAATATGTGTCAAGGGTATATATATATATATATATATATATATATATATATATATATATAGTTAGGCGAGGCATCTTCCTACCACTGCTGTGGGAAGGGAGATGAGGAGAGAGAGAGAACAAGAGAGAGAGAGAGAGAGAGAGAGAGAGAGAGAGAGAGAGAACAAGAGAAACAAAAAGGCCAGGAGGCAATGAAGGATGGAGAGGTCTTTCCCAAGAAGGGAATGCCTTGCTGAGCTTCAGCAGCAAAGGCTCTGTGGAGAGAGTAAGAGGATGTTGAAGCTGAATTAGTGCTGTGTTTCTACAGTAGAAAGACGAGGAGGAGAAAACAGTGTTGAGGGTGGATCAAATATGTAACCTTGACCCTCCTGAGCGTCTAGTGAGCCTGAAGTGTACCATATCTGAAGTGTCAATTCAAATCCCTGTCCTTTTGGATTTGACCACTTAGGACTATTGTGATAGCATCAGAGCAGGGGGGCTGCCAGCTAGAGGAGCCAAGATGAAGGGGTCTTCTGAAGCAATGTGGTAATTGCTGATGAAACCTTTGGCCTCCTTCTCCTTAGGTCAGTATTGACTATTTTTGTTTGCTTATTCTGCCATATATATATGACTGTTGTCTTACTTAGGGTCACTATTGGAATGACAAACCTCATGACCTAAAACAACTTAGGGAGGAACGGGCTTGTTTCACCTGATAGCTTACATCATGAAGGAAAGTCAGGGGATAAACTCAAGCCAGTATCCCAGAGGCAGAATCTGAATTAGAGACCATAGAGGAGCCATGGACCATGCTTCCTGGCTTGCTCTCTTTATTCTCAATGTTCTTTCCTATAGCACTCCAGACTACCTACTCAGGAAGGACACTGCTCACATTACCCTGGTCTTCTCACATCAACCATCACTCTAGAATTTACCTCACAGATTTACCTACAGGCCAATCTGATAGATTTTTTTTTTCTCAATGGAAATTCTCTCTTCCCAGATGATACTAGCTTGCATCGAGTTGACAAAAACATCAACCACAGCAGCTGCCAAGGCTAAATCTTGTTCTAACTCTTACACAGTTTTTTCCCCATAACTGCCTTTCCCAGCAGAGTCTTCTTTAAGACCTGACCTTGGCTTTCCAAGATAATGAGGCTGCAAAAAAAAAGAAAGAAAGAAAGAAAGAAAGAAAGAAAGAAAGAAAGAAATCTGGAACAAGTACAACTCTACTTCCTCCTGCTCTAGGCCCATGTACTCAGCAGTTTTTGGGTTCTCTTTCTGCCTGCTTATGCATCTGTCCTGCTTCCCCACACACACACACGAAACCCTACCCCTCACTCCACCCCTCCAGTGTGATACAGCCCAAGCTTTGGCCTCTCCATCCTTCCAGCTGAGCTTCTATCTCCCCCTTTAATTCTCTGAGCTCTCAAACAAGCTTCAGAAAATGAGTCCTACCTAGTAGGTGTCTCCGTGTCCACAGACATCTCATTGGCTCACAGCTTCTCTCTTCCTTCTCTGAAAGAGAGGTCCATAGAGCCTTATAAGTAACCCACACAATTGATGAATAATTTCCCCTAGATGCTATGTACTGTAATTTTATTTTATCTACATGCAAGTGTGTGCATACGACATGGGTGGAGGTGCCCATGGAGAACAGAAGAGCATGGTGGCTGCCCTGGTGCCTGAGTTAGGTGGTGGTGAGACACCCAATTCGGGCGCTAGGAACCAAACTCTGTTTCTCCAGAAGAGGAGCAAATGCTCTTACCTGCAAGCCATCTCTCTTGCTCTGCATTTTGCATATATCATCTTCAAGTTTAAGTATTGTTTCTGGTTTCTAAGTCAACTCAGTAGAACCAGCCAAATTTGTTGAGTTGAACATGAGAATGGACCAAATAACCAGTGATGGACTTAATCTGAGCACTTCTCTCTGTTTCAAACTTGAACCTTCCTTTCATTTATCTTTTTCTCCTTGGCTTCAAAATGTTACAATAAATATTACAAACCATTTTAATCTGAAAGAGAATAAAACTGTGTCAAAAACAAGAGTACATCCTGAATATTTAAACCCAGGAACTAAACAGGGTGAATACCATGGAAAAGCTTTATGAAAGATCTGCTAATATCTGGATTAATGTCAAAGCAAAATGGTTAATATTTAAGTGAACAATTGTAATGTTTTACTTCATGAAACATCATCTTCAAGATTCATTAACTCAACTAGACAGTAATAATCAATTTTGGTCCAGTTATCATGCCAGGTTAGTATTTATTTAGTGAGATACATTAGAAAGGACTATTTGGTAAGAAGTTAGGCACTCTGCAATACTAATGTTATCCATCTTAACAATCTATAAATAGGAGTTGTAGAGATGTCTTGGTGATTAAGATCACTGCTGCACTTCCAAAGGACCTGGGTTTGGTGCTCAGCACCCACACTGACTCACAACCACCTATAATTCCAGTTCCAGGTGATCCAAAGCCCTCTTCTGGCCTCCACAGGTACTGCACGCATGGTGCACAGACACACACACACAGGCAAAACACCCAGGCACATAAAACTAACTCAGTGACACTTGACTGTTAGTGTGGGGAGGGGAGCATGCATAGGACCAAACTAGCCTGACTGAATATGGGGGAGAGTTGTGAGGTTTAAACAGTCCTTGAGACCACTGGCAGTGGGATCAGGATTTATTCCTATAACTTGAACTGGCATATTGGAGGGCATTCTATTTGGAGGGATACCTTGCTCAGCTCAGATATAAGGGAGAGTACCTTGGTCTTACTTGGAAATAAAGTAGATGAGGGTGCGGTGGGATAAGGGTGGGGTTGAGAAGCGGAGGGATTGGATAGCTATGCAAAATGAGAATAGATTGTATTAAAATTCATAATAAAAACAATTTAAAAAATAAAATTAAAATTACAAAGAAGGAAGTCCCAACTATACTTCCGATGTAGCTATTGGTCATTTAACTTTTCACTAATCCAATCACAGTGACATATCTTTACATAGTATGATTAAATACCTCACAACAAGGACCCAGCTAAGGATAGGGCCAGAAATGGCAGGGTCAGCTCAGTATGGCCTTCTGATTCTATCATTCATGTTTCCCATGGTTCACTGAGGTAACAGGGGCCACAGACATCAACCCAGAAACCAATTGAAGCAGAATCACAAACACTGACATGGCCCTCATCTGCAGTTTGGGCCTGGATGACATTCTGGCTTTGATTGGAAGCATAGGCTGTTCAGATCAGAATGTCTCTTGTGACAGCTCTATTTCCAGACACCAACAAGACCACAAGCTGCAACCCCAACCAGGCTTCCATGTAACTATCACTTGAAACTCCCTTAAACCACCCACAATTTTCTGAAGGAATTTTATGCCCATTACAATCATATTCTGTTAGTCAGATTCTAGAAAAAAAACTAATATTCTCTATGTTGGATTTTTTTAAGCAGCAAATAATTTTGAAAAATAAAAATACAGCAACCTCACTTACTCCTGTGTTAGTAACCTGTTGTCCTTTAGCCTAGAGTAATGTCTTGCATAATATAGCCCATGATCTGGGGCCATACTAGTGGTCGAGGGTCATGTTGCCATTGGAGTTATGCCTATCTGAATGGCCTGCACAGCCACTAATGACAACCAGTTTCAGCTGCTGCTAAGGACCATGTCTTGGTCTGTAGTACCACAGCAGCCACAGTCTGGATGTTACCATGAACCCTGATGGCTACACATGCCAGCCACACTGGCATGACCCTGGTGGAAGCACAGCACTCACACACCAACATGGCTCAGACTATCTCCACTCCTGAGAATCTGCAAGGCCCTTGTGGCAACAGGAGCCATGGACATCAACCCAAGTCCTGGCTTCTCCATAATAGCAGAACCAGACACGGCCCTTAGCAGTGTCCTAGACACAGGTGACACCATGGCCATGGGCAGTAGCAAAGGCCACTCAGATATATAGGACCCCAGTTGCAATTTGGCCCCCAGACTCTAATAAGGACACAGGCTGTGACCTAGACTTTAAGCCTCCACACATCTACTGGTGACCACATGGACCATGGACTTCAACAAAGAACCTGGCTGTGGGAAGATTATGGACTTAGACATAGTCCCCAGTTATATCCCTGGCCTGCCTGTCACCATGTCACCAGGTAGCAGTATATGCCACTTAGATCTCTATGGTTCTGGAGGCATCATGACCCCTGGGAGCCAACAAGACCCAGATGGCCAATCAGACCCTGGGCAACCACATGGCCCCCAGTTGTAGCAAGAGACACAGTCATCAACTAACACACTGGCTGCTATAGTGCCACAGACACAGAGATAGTCCCTGGCAGCAGCTCAGGACTAGATGACAGCAAGGCCCCAAGGTGTAAGATCAGCATGACTTTAGCAGCAGCATGGCTCTTGGACACTAACAGGACCACACAAGGTAGTCCAAGACACTGGGCATCCTTTTGGCCTTTGGTAGTGACATCAACCATAGATGGCCACATAGATCCTGACTAAGGTAGCCCAGGCCCTGGACATCACCATGGCCCCAGGTGGCAAAATGACCTTCCATATCAATCTACCACTCACTGCCCTCACTTCTTCTATCCTGCTTCTTTCCAAAGCACATGAAACATTCTGATTTTTTCTCTGCAATTTCTCCACCACATAGTTGCTTATCACAATGGCACACACCCAACCGGCTCTGCAAAACACTATGCAGGCCCTTGTATATATTCTGGCTAGACCCAGGCTGGTTTTAGGTGACTTACAACCCCCTATGCTGGATGGCATCAGATAGGCTATGGATGTCTTCCTAACAGTGTTGGCAGAGATCACTAGTTCATTTCTCGACCACCCTGACTCGAAATAATAACACAAAAATCTGTTTTTATAATACAACATTGCTTTATCAATGACTCTAGCATACTTCTAGCAAGCTCTTACATCTTAAATTAACCCATTCCTGTTATTTTACCCTACAGGCAAATTTTTAGTAAGCTCCACTGGATGTGTCTGCCTCCTGCAGGTGGCTACATGGCATGTCACTGACTCTACCTATTCTCTCTATATATCTGTTCCAGTCTGCCTATATTCTGTTAAATCATTGACCAAAAACAGCTTCTTTATTAACCAAAGGCAATAAAACATATTCACAGCATACATCACCTCTTTTATTATCTCCCCTTTTCTGTCTAAATAAAAAAAAAGGTTTTAACTTTAATGTTGCAAGATTATCTATAAGAAAACAGGTATCAAACAAGAATTACAGTTACAATATTTATATCTACTTTTTCTTCTATCATAAATAAGGAAAATTATAACTATAGCTATCTATTCTTCAACTCCATCAAATACCCCAGAAGGATATACTATTAGCTAAGTAAACAGGAAGTGCATTGTAAGCAACTTCCAAAACTCTAGAATTGACAGAGTCACCCAAAGTTCTTCAGTAATGTTGTAGGTACCCATCTTCAGCCTACTGTTCCATGGTATCTGGCAGACTTTTCCATGGTTGGTGAAATTTCAAAGACAGTTGTGCCTATATTGGCAGTTTGTCAGTTACTTTCTTCTGTATCCTGCAGAGTGTCTGGTAAACTCTCTCATGAAGCAGGAACCCTGAAGTATTGTCTCACATTCTTTAGGCAGCTTCAGCAGTTGTTTTTCTTTGGGTCCCGCAAGTTCAGTCAAGTAGTTCAGGCAGGAAGTTTCTTGCCCAGATGGCTAACGAACTCCATGAGGTGCCTCTTTGATGCCCATCATCCTCTTGAAGTACACTGGTGCCACCAGAAGTAGATGTGTCTCATTGTCATGAAAAGTCCTAAGTTCTTAAAACATTTTAAATGACATATTCTGTAGTCTTTGAAAGATCTGAAAAATATCTATTCATCTAAAATATATATTTGTATATTTAGAAAACCTAACATACATGACTACATGCTTGACTATTATAGATTAGTATCTATTAACCTATATTTCTTAATTATACATACAATTTTAAGTGATCTGCAAAAATATACCTTAATCAAGATTAGAAATATACATATAACAAAATTGATCTTAAATTTGTATCAATAAACCAAGATCCATACCAATGCAAATCTCTATAGCATATCCCCCCTTAAATGTAAACAAACATTTATAAACAATATTTGGGAATTTGGGTATAGTTCTCCCCAAACCTCTTCCTGATTTTTGTTGGGCAAAATAATATTTGAAGGTGTTCACAGCAACTTTTCAGGGGATTTTTGTCCATCAAACAACATTAGTCTGGAAGGAATCCACAGGGTCTCATCTGCTGTGGAAATAAAAGAGGAACCTCTTTCCCAAAGCAGCAAATCCTTAGACCCAAATTTTGAAGTGACAATACCTTTGAAATATATATGCTGGTTTATCCTTGCAGCACATACTATGAAATATCTCTATGTACTTAGCTCCTTCACAGTCAAATAATTTTAAGAAACATGTACTACAATTAATCCAGACTCTCTGTGTATAATCCATATTTATGTGGCTTATTTTTCTTCATGCCCTTAATCTATGACTGTCTGTACTCTGTCTCTTTAAAGACTTTGTTTTATTATTTTAAAACCATTTACTTTCTCTTATAATTGTCTATATTTTTTTCTTTTCTCTCCCAAAGTCTATGTACATTTTTGTAATACTGTGAACCATTTAGAGGTTTTTTAAATCTGATTCTGTCTTTATTGTGTATCTGTAATTATTTTCTGACCAAAAGTGCACTTTTTAAATCTAAAACAGGTGTGGCTAAAACCAACTTGGCCTTGCCTATTGGCTTCACCTAGTCCAATATGGCAGAGGCATGTTCACTGCCTCTGAGACTGTTGGGTGGGAACAATCCACACCACCTCAACTCTGAGGAGCACCATATAAACCCCTTTTATCTGAGGAAAATCTATGTCTACCATGAAGCATACTGCTTGGCCTGGAATATCCCTGGGTATGGCAGTGGAATCTGCCATGCTCTTCTTCCTGTGCACTCCTAGCAGACCTGATTCTGCCACCTGCAAGCCAGGGAGTTCTGAGCCATGGGCATGGTCTCAACTACTTTTCTCCTGACAATGAGTGTGCACCAAAGCATCCAGATTTGAAGTGGGTGGCAGGCATCAGCCTCAACCATTTTAGACCACATTTTTGTTCCAAACTATTGGCAGAAGCTGTTTGTTCTTTCCCAGATGCCCAGACCATAACATAATTACTCAGAAATTATATTATTTGTAATATTTTTTTTGGCAAATTCTGACTAACATTTACGTCCTAAAATAACATTTCCATTAATCTGTGCATCACCATGAGGTCATGGCCTACTGACCAATATCCCAGCTGGCAGCTCGTGTCTTTCTTCTCTGGCATCTATATGGCTTCTCACTGACTCTGCCCACTCTCTCTATATTTATCTTTTCCAGCTTGGCTATATTCTGTTTAGCCATTGGCTAAATGCAGATTCTTTATTAAGCAATGATAATAAAACATATTCATAGCATACATCACTTCCCACTTCCTACCTTCCTGGGACTTGGGAACCCAGACAAACCTTTTAATGACTTGCAGATACCTGTGATGGATGGCATCAGATGAACAGGACCACGGATGTCTTCCTTCCAGTATGGGTGTTGAGGATCCAGGCTGACTTTTGGATGGTTTGTACCTGCCTCAGCAGAATGGCATCAGAAAGGCATTTGATATCTTTCCATTAATATCTTCATGATGACACAGTATTCCTTTTCTTGAAAATAGATTTTTTTCATATAATATATACTTATTAGTTTCCCATCCCTCTGCTCCTCATAGTCTCCCTCCTGGATTCACCCTTTCTGTCTCTCAATAGAAAACAGACACCTAAGGAATAATAATAATAATTAAAAGATAAGGTATAATGAACTAACATATTATAGTAGGATAAAACAAACATACAGAAAGAAAAGTACCCAAGAAAAGGCACATAAAAGAGACTCACTGTTTATACACATAGGAATACAATGAAAACAGTAAACTGGAAGTGATAATAGACATACAAAAGGCCCATAGGGTAAAAGTCGAGAAGAAAAATGTATTCATAAAATAATATAATTAAAAATAAAAACAATAACATACAATTTTAAAAAGACCCAATACAGTATTGAAACAAGGAACCTCCAAAAATGACACTGAGTTTATTTTCTATTGGCTGTCTACTTTTGGGTATGCAACCTAACATAAAGAGTAATTTATTTCCCTGATGAGAATTTTTTGGAGGAAGATAATTTTCATTTGCAAGTGATTATTAATTAGAAATTGCTTTGGATTTAAGGATGAGGACATATGTGCACTTTCTCTTTCAGCTTTAGGATACCATTTGATCCTGATCTGTTGCAAGGAATGGAGCTGCTTGTTCATCACAGGTGCTCAACCCTGAAATAATCACACAAGAACTCTTTTAATTAAATCACTGCTTTGCCTGTTAGCTCTAACTTCTTATTGGCTAACTCTTACAAATTAATTTAACTCATTTTTATTAATATGTGTATCACCACATTGCAGTGGCTTACTGGCTAAATTTCAGTAGCATGTCTTACTCTGGTGGCGGATCCATGACATCTCTCTAACTCTGCTTTTTTCTTCCCAGAATTCAGTTCCATCTTTCCTGCCTACCTATGTTCTGCCAAGTATCAGGCCAAGGCAGTTTCTTCATTCATTAAGCAATACAAGCAACACATAGAAAGAAGGACCTCCTACACCACAGATCAGTGTAGGACCTGCACATGTTGCCTCTGTCTCTGTGAGTTCATATGTATGTATTTTACTGATTAAGAACACCTTGTTTTCTCAGTGTTTTCCACCCCTTATGGATCTCTTATACTCTTTCTGCATCTTTTAATTTTACCAATAAAGACTCAGGAGCCAGATGCTAGCTCAGAGAGGCAGAGAAAGCATCTAACTAACCTTCCTCCTTAACAGAAAACCCGTTAGTCTCTCTCCTTCTCCTACAGCATCTCAAATCAAACTCCCTAAACTCACTGTCCTTCACTCTTTCTTTACTTCCTGTGTGTCTCTTTATCTGTTCCTTTAACTATGTTTTTTCTTAATAATCCTATGTTTACTTCCTGTCAACTGGTTGCTTGCTCCACCTCATAACCTATGGCTGACTTTATTATTCTGTTTAAAATATTTAAGCAGAAAGCTCTTGGATTAAAGATGTCTGCTAGAACTGAGCCACGCCACAGTAGAAACAGATTTTGTTCTGGCAATTAGTACAATGTTGGGGTCACAGTATATTCAAATATCCAGCAACATTTTCCACATTTTGTCTAACTAAAAATCAAAGGCTTTATGTCTAGCACAGTAAAACTATTTGCATTAGTGGAGCTGTTTCTGACAAGTTTATATAATGTCCAGCTTGGTTGTATTTGACAGTATTAGGAATAAGTACTTTGAGTACTACATTCTGTAAAACATTCATGTCAGTCTCATGAACTCAGCAATTTCAATGTTGTGAGCAGTTTGTAGTCTGAAGCTGATCTTTGGGTAGTATTTGTCAGCCAAGCTTAGTGGTAAACTTGACTAGGAAGAACACAGCAGTCAACCCAAAAATGTTCAGTTTTCTCAGAACTGGCTGAAGAGGCACAGGGCAGTTTCATCTAGTGGGTAGTGTTACTACAATCTAGGTGGATGGGTTGTTAGAGGGTCCAGTCATATTCTGAGAGACCTCAAGTGATATTGTTAGGAATGGACATGGTTTACTGTAGAAAACTTAAGCATTTTTCAATGCTGTATTTAGCAGATCTCCAGAAGGTTTGAAGACTACAATGTATTAAGTACATCCTAGGTAGAAAAACTTAGATCTGCTTACCTGCTTCAGACTCAAACCTGAAAATCCATACAAGAAGCTAGATGAAGCTTATTTCTATAATTAGTTAGTACCTAGGGAATTCTATTCCGTGGTCGTATTTAGAAATGTGGTCACTGAAGCTAAAGATGTGTTTGTATGATGTGTGTAAGTACTAAAGATTCCATGCCTTGGGAATTCTACTCTATGGTCAACATTACAGTATTTATTACAAGAAGGGATTGGAAATTGTGCTCTGTGGAAATATTGATCAGACAAATGCTCTCTACCATTGTTGGCAGAGCTTTATGTCCCACCTGGTCCTGCAATAAACACACAGGAACTATATTATTTGTAATATGTTTGTCCAATATTTTAAGTGTATTTTTGACTAACTCTAATATCTTAAATTAACCCATTTCTATTAATCTGTTTATTGTCATGTGGCTGTGGCTTACCGACAAGTTTCCAGTGTGTCTGTCTTCAGCAGGTAGCTGGCTGAATGGCTTCTCCTTGATTCTGTCTACTCTCTCCTCCTCTATCTGATTGGAAATCCTTCATTGCC
Organism: Microtus oregoni; assembly: GCF_018167655.1. Lineage (NCBI taxonomy): Eukaryota > Metazoa > Chordata > Mammalia > Rodentia > Cricetidae > Microtus > Microtus oregoni. The sequence goes on along the minus strand of NW_024543975.1, from coordinate 7,665,046 downwards.
CTACTCTTAAGCCACTGGCCAAAACATTTTTATTACTAGCTAATGGTTTACAGAGGGGAATCCATATCATACCACATGGTGTCTCCAATTAGGTCCCTGTCTCATCCTATCATCATTCCCCTGAAGGACTTCATACTGCAGATAGAGTGATATCCTTGAACCTTGGTTCTTGCTTTTGTCTTTTTACATCCTCTTGCCAACCTGAGTTTAAAAATTTGGTACAAACAAGTGAATATTTTAAAACAATAATATCAGCTATCCAGACCTTTTGACTTCATCTAATAAATTCTCTGTTTCAAAGATATAATGGAAGTATGTATAGCAGATGTATCCTGAATAAGCATAATCAACAATTCCAGGATCAATTAAGTATGTTGTTTGAATACACTATTGAGTTATAGATATGGGCAATAGGAGTTGACTTGTATTGTTTTTGTCTGTGTCCACACAGTTTGACAATTGCTACCAATAATGTATTACTCACTTTATATACAAACATGTATATATACACATATCTATATGTATATACGTATATATATATACAATATATTAATTATATTTAATCCTCTTCAATTTAATGATAAATTCATCAGTTTGATTATCAACATACACAAAATAATTCAAATTAATTGAGTATTATTTAGTAATTACTATTAACAATAAATTTGTCTTACACATGAACTCAGTTCTGAGAATTCAGTGTTAATGCTTATTTCAAGAACCAAGTACTTTGAGTATTTTACTAAATGTAAGTTGAAGCATTTCCTTTCTTACTTAAATCATTTTGAATGATGCTACTGTAGTTTGATATAAGTATAAAGGATATATATATATATTGCAAAATTAACTATAAAGTTAAATGCAATAGTATACGAGAAATATAAAAAGTATATCTAAAGAGATGATTCCAAGGTGGTTGATATTCAGAGAAGTTATTAAATAATCATAGAATTTTGAACAATGGAAAGTAGGAAAGAGTATATATCAACTAGAAAATATTAAAGTCTCAGTATAAAAAATATACAACATAGCATAGGAAACCAACTGATTTGATTAAATTATATAAGCTTATGATGGACAAAAGCAAAATACAAGTATATTACTTATGATCAAAGTCTTGAAAACTCTCAAATGTAGTTTTGTTTTATATTGAATTATAGATCAATGGTCAAACTGTTGCTTACCACATGTAAAACTCAAGCTCCAACCTTTAGTAATACAAAACAGACATGATTTCAAAGTGTTTTTTAATAATAAGTCAAAAGAGTGACTTGTTGACTATCTGAAAAACATTATTCATTTGCTAGAATTCACTAAAAGGTAAAAACAAATATAGTTGAGGGTTGGGAGTTTTAAGAAATGTTTTGCTTGCCTGTTTATTCATAGAATGTTAGATACAGAGAAGATACTTAAATATTTTGGCTACTGTGTTATTAAAATTTACTAAGCATTGTAAAAGACAGATTGTACAAGCTGAAAACATAGTAAAATTCAAAAGGGATGAAATTTTCTACTAGATATTACAATACTGGGTAGCTATGTATATAAAACCATATGCATATGGAAAGCTAGGTTTTAGTTGCATGCTATGAGAAACTTCTACTTTGTAATTTCATGTTTTGTAATGTAAGAAAAAATATATGGTCAAAATAACTAAGGATAATCCAGTGTGACAGAAGTGATTTTCTCCTCAGATGAATTATGTTTTCTTTATATACATAATGATTTCTTCTTTTGTGGCCAAATTTGAAATTTTTCTGGAACAAAGTAGTTATATTTTTTTTCATTCTAAATAACTATAAAATTAGTGTGAGGGATTCCTTTTCTTTTTTTTTTTAGTTGCCCTAGTTGGGGATATTGGATAAATTCTGGAATAATGTAAGCTGGAAATATTTTAAGATGTTAAACTAAATGTTTCAGAATGCCATGTTCTGCTGTAGCTTTTATTAACACCCCAATAATGGAAGATTTGTATCTGAAAACCAAATAATTGTGCTTTCTTATTTTAAGATCTATTTTTATTTATGTGTATGTTTCTGTGTGGATATTTGCCTTTAGTGTGCGTACCCAAGGAAGCCAGAAGACAGTGTCATATGCCCTAGAGTCGGAGTGACAGGTGTGTTACCTGATGTGTGTGCTACTAATTAAACATATGTTCTGTGTAAAAGCAGCAAACACTCTCATCTACCTCCATGCAGGTCTCCTTTCCAGCAATAAAAGTATACTTTCTGTGAACCAAATGACATTGTAGCTCCTTCAGTAGGCATAAAAACAGAGGGTTTGAAGATTGTACAATAATTATCAAGCCAATAGACAGTGTTTCATTCTCTAACAAGGCAGCAGATAGTGTTTCATTCCCCATAAAGCCAATAGGCAGTGTTTCATTCTCTGTCTGACATTTATAGAGCGCCTTTGTTTTAATCCTTAAACAGAAAACAAATCTACTTTGTGACATTTATTCTTCCTTTAAAAGTATGTGCAAAGTATATTATATCATCTGCAATATGGATTGTACTAATTCAGGGAAGTCTAAACACCCTCTACTGTATATGATAATCAAAATTCATTGAGATATGATATCATCAAAATTCTGGGAATTTATCTTAAAATACATAAGCAGAGTTATAGTAGGAATTTTAAATGCTAATTTGCTAGCTATTAAATTTTTACTTTAGACATATAGAAATATCAGATAAAATACTAATACTAATACTAAGTACTATACTAATATTACTATAAGTGATAGTCTATATAGTAGTATTATATGCAGACATATATTGTGTAGTATATTTATATAGAGAAAGATATATTTATATATCTAACATCTATATATAAATCACTTTTCTGAACACAGAAACCTATCTTATAATTTTCTCCTTGTAATCTTTATTGAGTATTCTATACTAGAAACTGAAAACCACTTATTAGTATGATTCCTTTTTATCTGAATTAGGACCTCTGGATCTATGAGCCAGAAAATCACATTAGTAATAATTAATCCTGATGACTTACATCTAAACAAATGTTACTTGCTTAATTGCAAGTACTTTTCAGTATTTTTAATGAACAAGAAACAATGGAGGAACGTTGAAACCACTACACTTCAAAGAAAGGAGCATGACAACAGACTTTTGACCCCAAGAAAGACTGCTCTCACCACTTTTAGGTGTAGGAGGTCCTTCTGTATTTGTGTTGCTTTCATTGGTTGAATAAAAAAAAAAAAACTGCCTTGGTCTTTTGATAGGGAAGAGCTTAGGTAGGCATGGAAAAGAAAACTGAATTCTGGGAGGAAGAAGGCAGTGTGGCAGATGCCATGGTTCTCTTGCCTGAGACAGACACTGGCTAGACTAATGCTGGTAAGCCACAGTCAAGTGGTGATACACATTAATGGACTGGGTTAAACTAATATGTGAGAGTTAGCCAATAAGAAGCTAGACATAATGGGCCAGGCAGTGACTTAATTAATACAATTTCTGTGTGATTATTTCAGGTGTAAGCTTGCTGGGCAGGACAGAACAAGGGCCCCACTCCCTTCAACAACTTTTAATGTTACATTTTATTTTATATTGATCTTATTGAGCTATTCATTTTTTTCTCTTCTCTCTCTTCATTGCCACTCCCCTTCCACCCTCTCCCATGGTACCCATGCTCCCAATTTACTCAGTAGATCTTCTCTTTTACTACCTCCCATGTATATTAGATCCATGTATGTCTCTCTTAGTGTCCTCATTGCTTTCTAGGTTCTCTGGAATTGTGAATTTCAGGCTGGTTTTCTTTACTTTATGTCTAAAAGTCACTTATATGTGAGTAAATATGATATTTGTCTTTCTGAGTATGGATTACCTCACTCAATATGATGTTTGCTAGATCCATCCATTTGCCTGCAAATTTCAAGATGTCATTAATGTTTCCTGTTGTGTAGTACTCCATTGTGTAAATGTACCACATTTTCCTTAACCATTCTTTAGTCAAGAGACATTTAGGTCATTCCCAGTTTCTGGCTATGACAAACAATGATGCTATGGAGAGAATCTCACAGCAATCCCACTCTTTGTACTCTGTGAGCACCACATGGATCATAGGATTCAGTAGCAGATTCTGGTACACTGGGAGAAGTATACCAGACATGTTTCCTATGTAGTAAGTCATTGCTGGGGAATTTTGCTCAAAAGTCAGCTTGGCCCTTTTAACTCTTTTTGGAACTTTTAACTATCACTGCTTCTCTACCACTAGCTCTTTTTTTGTTGATCTGAATGAATGAATGAAAACAGAGCTACTAGAGTTATGGGTAACAACTGAATTGTTACTTATGTCAGCTGGGAGAAGAAAACTCCACTGGCTTTTATTTATTTGTTTATTTATTTTTTATTTACTTTTTTGTGCGTTTTCTTATCTGGTTACAGGTTGGGTGGGTTTGTTTGTTTTTTTCTGTTTTTTTTGTTTTCTTTTGTGATTTTTATTTTGTTTTCTTGGTTTGGGGGAGTTGGTGTTTTTGTTGGTTATTTTTTTGAGAAAGAACAAATTTGAGGGGGATAAGAAGTAAAAAGATCTGGAAGATTTTGGGGGATGGGAAGAATATATTTAAAAAATATTTGAAAGAACAAAAATATTTTTAAGAAGAAGAGAAAAATATAAACAATACTAAGCCCCCTATGCTTCAATAGAGCTAACAGTATAAGGAAGACTAACACCATTTCTATCACTAATGGATCACTGATAAATATGAACTTTGTTTTAAAACAAATGAGAAAAAAATATTTTTTGCCTTTAAAAGACTTGCTCAGAAATGAAGGGTGTCTCCTAGGAAGAATTTGTGATGGCATTCTTTGAAATGCTGAAATCAGGTTTCCAGAATTTATTTTATTTTATTTTTTTTAGCTTATTCTCAATTTCATAGGCATATCTCTTCAGATAAATTCCCAAATGAACTAGCAATAAAAGGAAAAGGAAAAATTCATCTTCTTGAAACAATAATAATGGGTTATTTTACATCTACTTTAAGTCATGTTATTTACTATTCTGAAATGCATCTTACCTTTTCATATACCTAATCAGATTGTTATGGGAAAGCCAGAAGGACAAGGGATAAGATGGTACATTTGTGGATAGAAGTCAACATAAAGTTAAGATAAACAGAGAGCTTCTTAACTAAATTTTCTGGATGTATCTTGGGAATACTCTCAGGAGATAAAAGGGCCTTTGAAGAATGCTGTTTTTAGAGAGAAATGCAGTTTTGTGGCAGAAGACAATTGGCATAGGAAAATACCAAATTCCCATGACTTATGCAGAAAATGGAAGATTGACAAGTCAAAGATTCACACAGAAAACACTTATTGGAAAATGAACTGATGTTTATCTTCTGAGTTGGGTTTTGAAATATATTTTTGTTAATTTAGAACATTAGCATGTAGATGAAATTATACAACATCATGACTACAAAGATTTTACCTTTTTCAGTTGATTAATCCATTATTTACTCAATTAATTTCAAGTATTCAAATATGCTAATCAGCATTAAGTGAATGAATAACAAGATGAATAAAAATAAACTAATTTTTATCCTTTATGTACCTGCATTTCAAAGTTATGGAGTTAGTAAATGTATGAAGAGAGCCTGTATGCGATTATAAAACGAAAAACTTTCCCAGAAAACAATCATCTAATTATCTGGCAGGGACTTTTCTGAGTATCCATTCAATTAAGATGAAAATATAACAGTAGAGAAAACACACATATTTATGCCTTATGGGTTTTGCTCATGATTTCCAAAAGCTAAAAACTGGTAAAATAACTTGTATAAATAAATGGACAGTGTGTGATGGCCAGCATCAAAAGAAACCTTGGCAGAGCAACAATATCAATTTGTCATTCATAATTCTAACAAAGATTGTTTCATAATTGAATCATTAAATAGACTCTGATCCAGACCATGGATAATCAATTTATCTTCCAGAGGCTTCTACAGAAAACATATGGTATTTCTGGGGAATAAGGAAATTGATACCAAAATATATGTAGATTCTAAGCTTGGTGCTTTCCTGGGGCTTCAATCTGACAGAACGTATGGGTATTTTGAACATATCCATCTTCAAAATCACATGAGCTTATTCTTTAAGTACTAATTTTAGCTGCATCTATATTCTTCTGTCTTCCCTTTTTCTGGCAATTTGTCCTCTCCCAACCAAAATTCAAACCTTATGGGTTCTGTTACTCTAAAATAAATTCATTCAGTGGGTGGATGCACGCCTCGTGGTCCCGAATTCTTTGCTCATGTTCTCCCTCCTTCTGCTCCTCCTTGGGACCTTGGGAGCTCAGTCCAGTGCTCTTGTGTGGGTCTCTGTCTCGATCTCTATCCATCACCAGATGAAGATTCTATGATGATATGCAAGATATTCGTCAGTATTGCTCTAGGATAGGGTCATTTCAGGTTCCCAATCCTCAGCTGCCCAAGGAACTAACTGGGAACCTCATCTTGGGCACTAGGGAGCCCCTCTAGGGTCAAGGAGCTGATCTACGGGGAGCTCACCAAGGCCAGCTGGACTGTGACCGAAAAAGCATGGGATAAAACCGGACTCTCTGAACATGGCGAATAATGAGGGCTGATGAGACACCAAGGACAATGGCAGGGGGTTTTGATCCTACTTAATGTGCTGGCTTTGTGGGAGCCTAGCCAGTTTGGATGTTCACCTTCCTAGATATGGACGGAGAGGACCTAGGACTTAACACAGGGCAGGGAACCCAGACTGCTCTGTGGACTGGAGAAGGAGGGGGAGAGGAGTGGGGGGAGGGGGAGAAGGGTGGGAGGAGGGGGAGAAGGGTGGGAGGAGGGGGAGAAGGGTGGGAGGAGGGGAAGGGAAATGGGAGGCTGGGAGGAGGTGGAAACTTGTTTTTTGTTTATGTTTTTTTTCTTCTTTTCGCAATAAAAATAAATAAATAAATAAATTCATTCACATTGATGTATTCAGATATCAAATATTATTCATGATAAACAAGTGATAAATCTACAGTAAAACATAAACAATAAGAATTGAAAGTTGAAAATGTATGAAATACTCATAGTATATGATTCTACCTAGACGGTTTTGCTGTAGGAAATGTAGAAATATGAAGGCAGTGGACAGTCAATATGTTTAGGTACTCTAGGAGAGAGAAGGCACAGGGTTAGAAAAGCATGGAATTTTATTGTAGTGAACACAGAATCTCTGAACATATATAATAGTGCATAAAAAGATTGCACATTTGCAAAAAAAATCACAGGCCCTCAAGAATTAACCTTCATGTGTACAGTGGTATACTATACTAATACCACATGCCAATAACAAAGGAACATATCTTCTGGGTGGAAGTGAAGTTGTTACATAATAACTCCTTGTACCTTACTTCCTACAAATAGAAAACATAAAAAGAAAAGTTATTAAACTTAGCTGGCAGATGCATACCATGATCAAGAGGGCAGGTTTTTCCAGATAAGGCTTCTATATTTTAATAGATTTGTACAAATTCTAAAAATGCAGTAAAATTAACTCCATAATTTGTTGGCAGGATGGGAAGAAGATAAAAGAATAACAGATTGAGAAAAGATGCCAGGATATGGATTAATGAAAAAGCTCAGGGGAAGGAGACATTTTTATGTCATTGAGGTAAATTTTGAAGTATTCCACCAAGAATAAATTCAAGCCTCAATGAGAACTATAGAATTCTGTGCAATTTGCATTTCTACCTTAAGCTAGTTCTCCAACAGAAAGGTGGGCAAACTCTAATATCAGAATTATGAATGAAGTGCTGGTTGCAAAACTGAATTCTTCTTACCTCTACTGTCTGGTCATGCTTCTTACAAAGTTGTTTATTTTCATGATCTTCAGTGTATTCATTTCTAAGATGAAGATATAAGTGTTTCCTTCCTTAGTCAGAATGATATTATATAATATAATTTTGTCAATATCTTTTAGAATTCCACCTAATATTAGAATAATTATGTATCAAATCTTAGGGTTATCAGCCTTGATATTTTAAATTTCCTACTGCTACTCTCCTAATATCTGAATTTCAACCAAGTTCATGGCATTGAGAATAAATAATGACTTATATTTATAGAAAAAATATATAGAAAAATTTATAGAAAAAAAATGACTTATAACTAGAAAAGCCTCCCAACTTGATTTGTCATTTTTCCTGTATCATAAAAGTAGATCCTGTGTTTTACATAGTTATTTGGTACAGAAGAAAATAATACAGTGATCATGATGTGGCTAAGGCCCAAATCTAATTATGCTGAGTATATTTGTATTCATCACAAGTATTGGGACAATTGACTAAATTGCAGTAAATTTTCTGTACGCAGTGAGTTAGCTACTTTGATTAGTGTTTGGCTCATGGATCACTTCAGAACTGGAGGCAGCATGGCATGGATGTGCAAGTTTAGAAACTATCATCAAGTTTGTAGTTCAGATGTGATCTCACCCATTCTAGCTCCATAGATCCAGATAATTGTTTACCAGCCTATAAATCTAACTTGCTTCATTTATACATAAGTGGCATCCCCTAACTTAGTTGCTGTGATATTAGCATGAACAAACACAGATGAGACAGTTAGCTCGAACATGAGCACATAGAAAATGTTCACTGGACATTATTGCAATAATCATAATTGTTATCCTTAATAATGAAGGCACTAAAGACTATTTGTCATTCCCCCAACACACAGCTTAAAGTGGAAATGTTACAAAAATACAATATTGGATTTATATGCACCTCATAAAACTTTACAGAAATGATTTCTTCCAGCCCACAGTTACTGAATTCAAAGTAGTAGCTATTTATGAATCATTTGCCAGAGTTGGACTTTACCCTGGACTTTGTTGAGTACACATAGAGGAGAGAAAAGATAAAATTCTCCTTACTTGGTGTTACAGAGAAGCCATTCCATTGTTGGAATATGCCCCATCCCTTTATCTCCTCTCCTATTAACTTTATTGCACCATCATCACCCTGAGTCTACTCTCCACTCATCTGGTAAACAGATATTAAAAAGCTAATTAGATGACCATCTCATTAATGTCCAAGACCAGCTTCATTAGCTCAATAATGGTTTGAATTTTCAATTAGCTGCAGGACTTATAGTTTTAAAAGTATGGTGCAGGGCAACATGTCAAAATGTAATTACAGCACAGGCTATAAAAAGCCTTTAGAAAATGCTTCATGGCTAAATTATAATAAAATATCTTGAAAATGTAACTACTAAGAAGCCTTTAGCTTTAACTTTTAATAAAGCCTCCACAGCAGAATTGCAAACAGTAGATACATTGATCTAACTGATACTACATAGTCTCCCAGACTTGCAATAATAATTAATTCTGTTAAAATTGTTTAGCATTTTTGTGTTGCTTTTTAAAGACACAAACAGAAAATAGCCGAACAAATATCAATTCTTTATGAAGTGTTCTGAGCCACTATTATACCTCAAAGCCCTCCACAAGATGTTTAATTTAACTTGAAAAAATACTTCTAAGAATTAAAGAAAAACCTGCATTTCAGAAAGCAAGGGCTTGGTCTCTGCATTGATACGCCAATTAACAAGATTTATTGTTACAGCAGGATGGTGTGATCACTTCATTTCACCTGACCTGGAAGAAATGAGGTATCTTGGCTATTAATTACTACGAAGAGTTGTGAGGTCTATGTACACAAAGCTAGAGCTAGAGCTGGGGCTCTATTTAAACCTACCGACCTCTTTGAATGTCCTGGGGGCCTAACATAGGAAAAGTAGTTTGAGCATAACTCGGCACTGTCTGTGGAGTGCCTGATCAAGGGATTTTATTGCAAATGGGCATGCATATTTTGATGGCAGTACTAAGAATAGCTGGTGTGGATTATCCTCTTATAATTCTTATCAAGTGACAGTTAGCAACACACTTGTAAGCAATTTCTCCTCAGCCAATAATCTCAAGAATTATAGAATACCAAATGCAATCTTAACGAATAAGGCATTCCATCAGTCTGCCTGAGAAGTGTAGATGGTAAATAACCACTTTCTCCTAGAGATACATAACAAACCTAAAGATCTCTCTAGTGTCATTCATTCATTGACTTTTAAAAAATACATCAAAATTAAATATAATAAAAAAAATAAAAACTATCACATCAAAGTTGGATGAACTAAACCAAGAAAAAGAAAGTTCCCAAGAGAAGCACAAGTGCTAGAGACTCACTCATTGGCACACAGAACTCAGGGAAACATCTTTCCCAATAACCTCAAATAATAGAAAATATTTTGGGATTTATATAACCAAGCAGGCAAAATTCTTGTATGATAAAAATTCTGAGTCACTGAAGAAAGAAATTGAAAAAGATATTAGAAGATGGAAAGATCTCTCATGATCATGGATCAGAAGAATTAACAGTGTAAAAATGATGATCCAACAAAACGCCATCTAGGTATCCAGTGAATCCCATCAAAATCTCAACACAATTCCTCAAAAATCTTAAAAGGACAATTTTCAGTTTCATATATAAACACAAAAACCCACATCAGCAAATGCAATCACGAATAATTTGAAAAATTCTGAAGGTGTTACCATCCCCAATTCAGGTTATATTATAATATTAATGTATATCAGAGCACGATACAAAAACATAAATGTTGATCAATGAAATTGAGCTGAAAATCTAATTATAATTGTACAAACCTATGCACTTCTGATTTTTGATAAAGAGGCCAGAATTACACACTGGAAATAAGAAAGCTTCTTCAAAAAACATTCCTGATCAAACTAGATGGTTGCATGTTAAAAGACTTCAAAATAATCAAAAGCTATCACCCTATACTAAACTTATCTACAAATGGATCAAACATTTTCACCTTAACCAGATACACTGAACATGATAGAATTATAGTAAGGATTAACAAGACACAAACAAAAATAATAAAACGCAGAAACACATAGGACAGTACCAGGAGGGAATTTTAGTCAGTACTGAAGATTCATCCCATTTTTAATTTCTAACAGCTTTGCTTTCAAAAGGTAGGAGTAGAACAAAGGACTGCATTAACATACAAATTGAATGTCTTGGAGTACTTTCACTCTCAAGTGCTTGACGCTTGCCCCAGACCAAATACTCTGTAGGCAAACCACTCCCAGGATGGGATCCCAAGTTATTTCCATAAGGGGAACAAGAACCTAGTTGGTTCCTTAGACTTTTGTTTTAGGAAGGAACCAACTACTTCCCTATTTCTGGAGCACCAAGGCAACTAGCCACACCTGTTAACGGTGGCGCACGCCTTTAATCCCAGCACTCGGGAGGCAGAGGCAGGCGGATCTCTGTGAGTTCGAGACCAGCCTGGTCTACAGAGCTAGTTCCAGGACAGGCTCCAAAGCCACAGAGAAAACCTGTCTCGAAAAACCAAAAAAAAAAAAAAAAAAAAAAAAAAAAAAAATACAACTAGGTGAGACCTTTGTTTGAGTTAGAAGCAAAATAATCTCAAACAAGTCCCCAAACTCTCTGACCTTTGGCCTCTTTGGGCCTCCACAAAAAGGGGGACATAAAAACAGACATGAAAACATATTTTGAAAACTGGTACTCCACAAAATTGGAAAACTTAAAGAAAATGGGCAACTTTCTGGATAAATATCACTTATCAAAATAAATCAAGACCAGATAAGCAAATTAAATAGACTGATAACTGCTAAAGAAATAGAAACAGTCATCAATAGTCGTCTGACCAAAAGGAAAAAAAGCCCAGGACCAGATGGTTTCAGTGCAAAATTCTACAAGGTTTTCAAAAAACTTATACCAATACTACTCAAATTGTATCACACAATAGAAACAGAAGGAACATTGCCAAACTCCTTTTATGAGACTACAATTACCCTGATACCCAAAACACATAAAGATATTACTAAGAAAGTAAATTATAGACCTATTTCACTCACGAACTTTCATGTAAAAATATTCAATAAAATATTGTCGAATTGAATCTAAGAACACATCAGAAAAATCATCCACCATGAACAAGTCAAATTCATCCCAGAAATGCAGGGATGGTTCAACATATGAAAATGTGTGTATATCAGTGTAATCGACCATATAAACAAACTGAAAAAAAAACCACAAGAATATCTCATTAGATGCTGAAAAAGTCTTTGACAAAATACAAAATACCTTCATGATACAGGTCTTGGAGAGAATAGGGATACACTGAATATACCTAAACATTATAAAGGCAAGCCAACAGCCAACATCAAACTAAATGGAAAGAAACTCAGAGCAATCCCACTGAAATCAGGAACAAGACATGTTTTGTCCACTCTCTCCTCCTTCATCAGGCGATGACAGGAGACAGTGTTATGGTTTTGGTCCCTTTAAGAGACAAGCCACACCCATTCCCCTCCCCATCCACTGAGGCAGGCTGATCTTCAGCTTCCCGGCCTGAGCTTGTTCTCTCTTTTCCATCTTCCTCTCTGGAGAGGCAGCTTCGCTTCTGCCTCTCTGTCCACTTCTCTGTTTCCCCCCTTCTCTGTCTCTTTCTCCTCTTCTCTCTCTCTCTCCCCCTCTCTCTTTGTCCCCTCCTTCACCCTTCCTCTTCCATAGCCCCCTGAATAAACATTCAACCATACCCTGCATGTCGTGTCTATCCATGTTTCTGTCTTCTGCCTGCCTGCCTGCCATGTGTCTCCCTGCCTGGGACCAGCCATTGCTCGGGGACCAGCAGCCGTCTCTGCCTGGGGCCCACTGCCTGCTGCCACATGGCCTGCCACCATTGCTGTGCAACCAGCAGCCTTCTCTGCCTGGGACTGACTGCTCCCAGGGCCTGCAGTCTGCCTCCACATGGCCCGCCGCCACCCCTCGGGCTGCCGCTCTGGGACCAGCAGCTATTTCTGCCTGGGACTGGCTGCTCCCAGAGCCCGCTGTCTGCCACCACATGGCCCGCCACCACCATTTGGGACCTACAGCATTTCTGCTGCCTACTGCCACGAGCATCTTGCAACATTTTTTAAAAAAGAACAACGGACAGAGACAGAGTTCCACATTGGAGCACTGGTCTGAAACCCCAAGGTCCAAATCAGGAGCAGAAGGAGAGAGAGCACAAGCAAGAAACTCAGGACCCCGAGGGGTGCACCCACACACTGAGACAATGGGGATGTTCTATCGGGAACTCACCAAGGCCAGCTGGACTGGGTCTGAAAAAGCATGGGATAAAACCGGACTTGCTGAATATAGCAGACAATGAGGACTGCTGAGAAGTCAAGAACAATGGCACTGGGTTTTGATCCTACTGCACATACTGGCTTTGTGGGAGCCTAGGTTGTTTGGATGTTCACCTTATTAGACCTGGAAGGAGGTGGGAGGTCCTTGGACTCCCCACAGGGCAGGGAACCCTGACTGCTCTTTGGGGTGATGAGATGGGGGGAGTTGATTGGCGGAGGGGGAGGGAAATGGGAGGTGGTGGTGGGGAGGAGACAGAAATCTTTAATAAATAAATAAATAAATAAATAAATAAAAATAGTTCTTGAGTTCCTATTTAGAGCAATAAGACAGCAAAAGGAGTTCAAGGGGATACAGGTTGGAAAATAAGTCAAACTCTCCCTATTTGCTGATGATATGATAACTTACATAAGCAACCCCAAAAACTCTACCAAGGAACTTCTCCAACTTATAAACACCTTCAGTAATGTAGCAGGATAAAAGATTAACTCAAAACAATCAGCAGCCTGATGATAAATGGGCTGAGGAAGAAATTAGAGAAACACCACCTTTCACAATAGCCACAAATGTCTCAGCGTAACTCTAACCAAACAAGTGAAAGGCCCCTATGACAAGAACTATAAATCTTTGAGGAAAGAAATTGAAGAAGACACCAGAAAATGGAAAGATCTCTCATGCTCTTGGGTAGGTAGATTTAACACAGTAAAGATGGCAATCATACCAAAATTAATCTACAGATTCAATGCAATGCCTATCAAAATCCTAGCAACATTCTTCACATACCTCAAAGGAACAATACTCAACTTCATATGGGAGAGCAAAAAACTCAGGATAGCCAAAATAATACTGTGCAATAAAGGAAATTCTGGAGGTATCACAATCCCTGACTTCAAACTCTACAATAGAGCTACAGTACCAAAAACAGCTTAGTATTGGCAAGAAAAACATAGGATGACCAATGTCACTGAGTCAAAGACCCAGATATCAATCCACATACCTACAAACACCTGATTTTTGACAAGTTAAAAACATAAAATGTAAAAAAGAAAGCATACTGAAAAATGGTACTGACATCTGGATATCAATATGAAGAAGAATGAAAATAGATCCATATCTATTGCCATGCACAAAACTCAAAACCAAATGGATCAAAAACCTCAACATAAAGTAAACACACTGAACCTCATAAGAAAGAAAGTGGGAAATATACTTGAATGTATTGGCACAGAAGACCACTTACTGAATTAAACCCCAGTAATACAGACACTGAGAAATAATTGATATTTGGGTTCTCCTGAGTCTGAGAAACTTCTGTAAAGCAAAGGACATGGTCAACAAGACAAAACAGCAACCTACAAAATGGGAAAATATCTTCACCAACCCCAGATCAGAAAGAGGATGGATCTCCCAAATATATAAACAACTCAAAAAATTGGTCATCAAAAGAAAAAATAATTCAATAAAAAATGGGGTACAGACCTAAACAGAGAACTCTCAACAGCGGAATCTAAAATGGCTGAAAGACAGTTAAGGAAATGCTTTCCATTCTTAACCATCAGAGAAATGCACATCAAAACAACTCTGATTTTCCATCTTATGCCTGTAAGAATGGCCAAGATAAAAAACACTGATGACAACTTATGCTGGAGAGGTTGTGGTTGGTAAAGGGAACACTCCTGCATTGCTGGTGGGAGTGCAAACTGGTACAGCCCCTTTGAATATCGGTATGGTGATTTCTCAGAAAATTAGGAAACAACCTTCCTCAAGAACCAGCAATAGCACTTTCAGGTATATACCCAAAGGATGCTCAATAGTGCTAAAAGGAAACATGTTCAACTTTGTTCATAGCAGCATTATTTGTCATAGTCAGAACCTGGAAACAACCTAAACACTACTCAACCAGAAAATGGGTAAGAAAATGTGGTACATTTACACAATGAAGAACTGCCCAGAAGAAAAAAATAATGACATCTTGAAATTTGTGGCAAATGGATAGATCTAAAAAATATCAAATTTAGTGTGGTAACATAGACCCAGAAAGACAGATATCATGTGTACTCACTCATAAGTGGCCTTTGGACATAAATCAAAGAAAACAAACCTACAGTTCACAATCCCATAGAACCTAGACAACAATGAAGACAATAAGAGAGACATACATGGATCCAAACTACATGAGAAGTAGAAAAAGGTAAGACCTCCTGAGATTTGGGAGCCTGGGGCCCATGGGAGGGGGTAGAAGGGTGGGGAGAGGTAGGGAGCAGAGCAGAGAAAAATATATAGCGCAATAAAAATTAAAATAAAAATTAAAAAAGATTATCTCACTAAAAGTGGGAGGGGTAGTATAGTGAGGATTTTCTTTGGGAAGCTTAGAAGCTGTATTCCTAAGACAAGGCATTATTGATTAATTAGAAAATCTCCACCAATTCAATATCTTCAAATGGTAAATATTAAAAGTTCCACAAGTCTACAACTAGTGGAGATCAAAACCAAAACTGGCATGGTGGTTATTACCTGGTTCCATTTTGCTGGATCTTTGACAAGCAGCAGTGCTGGCTTTATTACTTTTACCATTCCTATTGGATATGGCTATACCATTTTGTCCGTTCCTGTTATGCTGTACATGAAGGTATTAATTTTTTTCAAAAATATATTTATTACAAATTTCCACCTCTCCCCATCCTAACATTTCCCTCCCACTCCCCGCAACATCTCTCTCCATCCCTCTTCAGTCTTAAGAGCAGTCAGGGTTTCCTGCCCTGTGGGAAGTCCAAGGTCCTCCCCGCTCCATTCAGGTCTAGAAAGGTGAGCATCCAAACAGACTAGTCTCCCACAAGGCCAATACATGCAGTAGAATCAAAACTCAGTGCCATTGTCCTTCGCTTCTCAGTCAGCTCTCATTGTCAGCCACATTCAGAGAGCCCAGTTTGATCACATGCTTCATCAGTCCCAGTCCAGCTGGCCTTGGTGAGCTCGCATTAGATCAGTCCTAATGTCTCAGTAGGTGGACGCACCCCTCGCGGTCCTGGCTTCCTTGCTCATGTTCCTCTGCTCCTCATTTGGACCTTGGGAGCTCAGTCCAGTGCTCCAATGTGGGTCTCTGTCTCTGTCTCTATCTCCATCCATCGCCAGATGAAGGTTCAATGGTGATATGCAAGATATTCATCAGTGTGGCTATAGGATAATGCCAGAACAGGCACCCTCTCCTCTGCTGCCCACGGAACTAGTTGGGGAAATCCCCTTGGACACCTGGGAACCCCTCTAGAGCCAAGACTCTAGCCAACCCTAAAATGACTCCCTTGGTTAGAATAACTTCTTCCCTGCTCCCATATCCACCCTTCCTCCATCTCAATTATCGTATTCCCCAAGCTCTCCCCAATCCTCCCCTTCTCCCTTCTCTATTTGATCTCCCCTTCCCCCCCAATCCACCACTACCTCCCCTGATTCCAACTTTTGCCCAACTATCTTGTCAAATTCCAATATCCAGGAGGATAAATATATGTTTTTCTTTGGGATCAACTTCTTATTTAGCTTCTCTAGGATCACAAACTATAGGCTCAATGTCCTTTGTTTATGTCTAGAATCTGCTTATGAGTGAGTACATACCATATTCCTCTTTTTGGGTCTGGGTTATCTAACTCAGTAAAATGTTTTCTATTTCCATCCATTTGCATGCAAAATTCAAGATGTTATTGTTTTTTTTACCGTTGAGTAGACCTCTAAAGTGTATAAGTGCCACACCTTCTTTATCCATTCTTCTATTGAGGGGTACCTAGGTTTTTTCCAGGTTATGGCTATTACAAATAGTGCTTCTATGAACATAGTTGCACAAATGCTTTTGTAGTATGATTGGGCATCTCTTGGGTATATTCCCAAGAGTGGAATTGCTGGATCCTGAGGTAGGTTGACTCCCAGCTTCCTGAGAGACCACCTCATTGATTTCCAAAGTGGTTGCACAAGTTTGCATTCCCACCAACAATGGATGAGTGTTCCCCTTACTCCACAACCTCTCCAGCATAGGCTATCATTGTTGTTTTTGATTTTAGCCATTCTGACAGGTGTAAGATGATATCTCAAAGTTGTTTTGATTTGCATTTCTCTGATCACTAAGGAGGCTGAGCATGACCTTAAGTGTCTTTTGGCCATTGGCACAAAAACAGAGATGTTGACCAATGGAATCGAATCAAAGACCCGGATATTAATCCACAAACCTATGAACACCTTCAATTCGACAAAGGAGTTAAAATTATACAATTGAAGAAGAAAGTATCTTTAATAAATGGTGCTGGCATAACTTCATGTCAACCTGTAGAAGAATGAAAATAGATCCATATCTATCACCATGCACAAAACTCAAGTCCAAATGGATTAAAGACCTCAATAAAAATCTGAACACGCTGAACCTGATAGAAGAGAATGTGGGAAGTAGTCTGCAACACATGGACACAGGAGACCAATTCCTACGTATAACCCCAATAGCACAGACAATGAGAGCAACAATGAATAAATGGGACCTCCTGAAACTGAGAAGCTTCTGTAATGCAAAGGACACGGCCATTAAGACAAAAAGGCAACCTACTG
The DNA here is from genome assembly GCF_018167655.1 of Microtus oregoni. Classification (NCBI taxonomy): domain Eukaryota; kingdom Metazoa; phylum Chordata; class Mammalia; order Rodentia; family Cricetidae; genus Microtus; species Microtus oregoni. The sequence goes on along the minus strand of NW_024543975.1, from coordinate 7,647,262 downwards.
AATGGGAGAAGATCTTCTCCAACCCCGCATCAGATTAATTTTTCTCTGAATTATTATGGTCTGGACAATCTTATATCTATGTCCATGGAATTTATGCATAGGTTTACACTACAACTGATCAGATCAGATAAGTTGATATGCACGTATCCTCTTTTTCTATATTTAGATATTTGAGACAATGGGTTCTAACAACAAAGAACCACAATAATAACAACTTTGTTATATGCTACATTTAGAGTTTATCATAAAAATATTAATAAGAGTAAATAGTAGTGGTAGAAGTAGAAATGTGCTATATGAAGAACTTGAGGAAATGATGGCTGAATGGACAAATGATTTTTTGTAGTATATTAAAATGAGTGTGGCCAAAGAAAGTGGAAAAATGGTTAAATCTTGCAATAAATAGCTTCAACACATTGGAAAACTCAAGACCTTTTTGCTCCTATAGTTTCCCACTTATTTCTAATAACTATCAGTTGTTTTCTTATAATATCTCTGAGAGTCTACTCTATTTATTGTGCACATAAGATTTCTGCTATAGCATCATATTCCTATACAAGTCTTGAGTTAATGACTGTATCCTTGAATGATTAATAGTCATTAGAGCAGGCGGAAAATTTAAAAGTTAAATCTTAGCATAGTCATTACAGATGAAACCTGAACAAAGAATTCCATTCAAGTTATCAGCAAAGATGATACAAGTGAGTGTTAATCAAGCTCTGCTTCTTATTTTAAACACCTGGAACCTTTAAATAGCTTATGCCCAGGCGCATAGCATAGTAATTAAATCTGAAGTTCAGGGGTGTGACTCAATCATCGGTTTTTTAATATGCACCCAAGATTAAGAACCACTCAAAGAAATAACAAAATGAAAGATCATAAGATAATAGCCAAATATAAGTGTCTAAAGAGCCATAGAAAAAGAACAAGTAACCAAAGTGATTGAACTAATTCATGGGGATGGGACTTCAGTCTTGACAAAGGGAGAGTTAAAGTCATTGCTTTGTCATCCCTTCATGCAAACACAGGGAAAAAAAAATCAGGCAGCATGGCACATTTGGTCTTCATATATGTATGTCTTATACTGTCAGACTTCCACATTCACAGATCCAACCAACAACAGCATCAAATTACTTTTAAAAATGAGTCTAACTGAATATGTAAAACTTTTTCTTGTGATTTTTCCTTAAATAATGTACTGTAAAAACTCTTTACATAGAGTTTACATGGAAAAGTATTGCAAATAGTCTAGACATAATTTAAAGTTTAAAAGATGTGGGTAAGTTTAATCTCATACCATACCATTTTATGTAAGGAATCAGAATCCTCAGATTTTGGCAACAAGACTGGGGAATCCTTGAAATACTTTACATGAACACAGTATTATTCGGAATTCTCACAAAATGGACCAATGATTACATGCAATAAAATTGCATTGTTACCTTGGCTTACACAATTGTGGCTGAGCAACTGAACAATAGCAGTATGCATGATAAAGAAGCTGAGAACTTTGTAGTTATTCCTGTTACAAGACTGTATACCTCAGAAGCCCCAGTGATGAGCATAAGGGCTGAAGGGTACCTGGAGTGCTGTTGGTCTTCATCCCGTGGTGCAAGGCCAAAGAACCTCAGTTTTGGTGGCAATGAAGGATGACAGTAGTAGCAATAACATCAGGATAGAGTCACTAGCAAGAAGGGGGTAGGAAACCAGAACTGCTCTGCTTGAACCACTGACAGAAAGTGTTACCGATTCAGAGAGGCTTCCCCTATCAGTTTATCCTTCATAAAAATCATCCTTAAATTCCTTTCTCCAAAAATTTTCTCAGTAATACTGAGATCCAGACAAGTTGACAAGATCAAACATCACAGCTTCTATAAAATGACTCTGTGTTTTGATAAGGGTCAAGTAAGAATACTGAGTATCTGTGGAAGTGAAGAGTCTAATAACATCCTTTACAAACAACTAAATGCTGTATCTGTAAAATCTCTCCTGAAGTTGCTGTCATTGTAGAAATAAAAATGACACCCAACATCTTAACATTTAGTGAGTGAAATCCTGAGAGCTGTGCTGATAATGTAAGCACATCTCAATATAAAGTGCTTTTAGTTATTTTTTTCATCCACTCACATTATCCATTTACTTTTTAAAATAGGGAAATATCGTGAATAGATGAATATTTTCTGTGTCCAAAAATATGAAAAATTTAAAATTTGGATGTGACTTCATTTTCTACTGCTCTGAGCAAGCTATGGCTTAAGTCTCAGATACTATGATTCACTAGGCTTGAAATATTTGAGCCTCAGATAATAATCTCCTTCTTACATTCACAGTTGTCTTAAAGGAGAAATTCATGTAGAATTCTCTCCCTAGATACTTATTCTTCAATTATTAATGAGTAAGGTAGTTTTGATTTATTCTTTCACAGAGGTTAAATAAGTCAGAAGTTTATAATTTGTAAATGTCTATTTATCCCAAATGAGGACAGAGGCATCATTCTACTAAGCATCACTTCTTAGTTTCCTCCTGATGCCTCTTGAAAAATCAGTTTGTAAGAGAACAATCTACAGAAACTGTACTCACAATTGTATGTCAAGAATTAAATATGGTGCGCTACTTATGCTTAACCTTTTCTGGAGGGGTTGCCTTTGCCATCTGTCTTAGACTGTTCAGGCCAATAAAGAAACCATTATCCATCAGGAAGATCATTACAACAGAAATTTATCCCTCAGTACTGGGGACCCAAGAGTCAAAGAACATCAAGATACAACCAAATTTTGTACCTGATAAAACTGGCTGCATGGCTCAAAGAAAGCATGGCAATCAATTTCATCAGGCGTGTGTGATAAAGGGGACTCATGTGCTCTCTGGCCTCTCTTTTACAATGTCATTTTACCTGGTATGATGGCAGAATCTCAATTTTGTCACCCTGCCAAGTGTGCACTTTGCATACTCACCACAAATTTTCTTCATATTGTCAACCTAAATTCATAATTTTTATTACCATTTCTTCCAGATTTTCACATTTTGCTTGAACTCTGTTAGCTCCGTTAGGCCCCATTCCTTTCTGGTTGCTGAGATCCTTAGTGTTCCCTAAGCTGAATAATCAAGACTTAATTTAACTTAACCAGCACTGATCAGAGGTAGATCCCTGGGAGGATTATTGATGCCCTTTGAGGAAGTTTAAGTAAATGGCTAGTCAATTATCTGGTTTTCAGAAATGAAAGAAATGATTAAATTCAGCCTCAGAGAAAACTAATGTTAAATTCAAAGAGAGAAGGGATCCATCTTTCTATTTCCTTCTGTGAGCAAGACGTCATAAATGGATTAATCATAAATTATTAATTCCAGTGAGACTAAAAGTATATTCCATCTCTTTTTATTGAAATATGACTCCCAGACCTTCTGTGGTTGGTGTGACTGATAAGTTATAGCATTTGCATAAATATGCTGGCACCTTTCTCCAGCTTCTTACTGTGGTGTGGACAGAGTGACATTTGATATATTTCCACTTGGGTTAATCTTGATGGTCCAATCGACATCTTTGGTTAGTAAACATATAAATAGTTTATAAGAAATGATTTTTCATTTGATTAATGAATATGTTTAAGGACAGTTTGAGGGAATAGTAATACATCTATGTTTTGGTGAAAATAAAGTCTAAATGAAGCTTGATAAAAGACAGAAAGAGAATGAAATGAAATATGGCATTGCCTAAAAATGGAAGTTTTTCTAAATAACCTAGGAATTCACTGAAAGTGACTCTTTTTAATTCTAATAAACACCTTCATTTTTTCCAATAAACATCTTCAGTAAATAAAATGAGTATTACAGAAACTTAGACACAAGTCTATGTTTAATACATGTAAAGGTAATCACTAAGTCGATAAGGAATATACATGAATAGAAAAAGGTCAGGCTTTCACTGGATCAAAGCAGCCAAAAAATTCTAGAGCAAAAGAATATTTGTCTTTCCTTGGTATTTGAGGGTTATTGTGACATAACATAACCTGAACATTTAAGGTTGGCTTGGTAATGGGCTGTAGGCTGAAGTGAACTTAATACTCTCTAAAGGTCTATTGACATTAATGTTCTAAAGATCTAAAAATAATAATGGAAGTAAACTGAGAGATTTAATATCTTACTTAACTTTTAGAATAATAGTTTTGTGATATATATCCGAAGTGGTTTATTTGAACCCATTATTTGTATAAGGAAATTGAATTTTAAAATGATTGTGATTGGTGGTTGCTGGACTTTTCTTGAGCTATTATGGTTAGGATTTTGGTAAGATTTGACCCAACTTAAACCTTTTTCTCTCATTTAACTAAAATGGCATCAAATAAATTTCTTTATCTAAGGGTTTAATTTTTTATGAAATTAAAGTAACAACATTTTGTATTTTTGCTTTTATTTATTTTTTGCTTCTCAAACTATGCATGTAGAATCATATTTTTACTTTATAAGATTTACAATATTTAGGATTGAAACTGATACTTGTCAAGTGTTCAATAAATAATTTTTAAAGCAAATGCAAAATAAATAAATAAATGGATAATAAAATAGCATATCACTAAATGAATGTCCTTCCAATGTATTTTACCAATCATTTTCAAACAGACATCATTCTTTGCCATAATAATAATACCAAATTATTATTGCCTAATTATTTAAAGCTTATAAAGTACATACTTTGAATATATTAATTAACAAATCCTCATATTAGAGCCTTTTTATTATAACTGTTTCTTTTTCGCTTAGAGCTCAGCTTGAATGTTATCTTCTCAAGAATATATTCCTTGGCTATATTTTGTGAAGTATGTGTTTCAACATTATAATATCTTTCTCAGCCATGTTGAAATTTCAATTTTCTTTTTCATACTATCATTTACCCAAATTCCATACATTTTCTCTTTTTCTGCCTCCCCTCTTATCCCCAAAGTCTTGAATTTGGGTTGTTTCAATCACAACTTGTTATTCAGTGTGTCTTTAACTCAGGATGTGGTGGTAGATTTAGAAGATTTACATATGAAACAGTTTAATGAACAGCCTCTCAACAAATAAGTGCATCAATGAAAGTCATAATAACCCAAGTAAGATTATAAGTTCTACAGTTGAGAAAAATGCTTAAACTGTATCAAATTAATTTAGATGACTCATTTCAGTTCTTTTTAGAAAAAATACAATGGGAAACCATATTTATAAAAAAATGTTTTATGATGGATACAGGTATAATAACAAGCTGGAATAATGGCTTACTCTCTAGATATGGGAAAGCAGATTCAAAAATACTTAATACAAAAACTTTTAAAAAGTTACTTAAATGTTCCTTGTAACCTTTGACAATAACATAAGCATCTAGACTGCCCAGGATAGCAACAACTGAAGAACCACCATAAACAGACTGTTCATGCATGCTTAAGCATTGCTGGGGCATAAGTGATGATGATGATTATGGTAATTATGATGATGATGTAATCTATTACCATAAATTATCGAAGTGTAACCCTATGTACATGGAGTTGCATAGCCCATTAAAATTTATTCAAGGAACATTTCAATTGACTTATCCTTCTCTATGTTATCACTAAGATTTCTTAATGTAGAGATATTGTCTCTGTTTAATGGGTACTTTAAAACTTGTTTCCTGTTGCAAAATGTCAGTTATTGTGGTACTCAGGCTTCAATATTTGGATCACAAGGTATCAGAAGTATTCATGACTGTGCTTGAGCTCCTGTGGCCCTGAAGCTTAGGAAATGACCCTCTGCAGAATTAGAAGATTCCCATAGTCAGCCTATGGGATGATTATCTGGATATTTTGTCGGGCAAAGTTGGTTATTTTTACATGAAGAGAGAGGGATTTGTGCTGGAAGGAAAGGGAAGGAGCAGAAGGCAGGCAGAGAGCATTAATGATTTTCATACAAGTCAAGGGAACGTGTGAAGTAAGTATGGATCTGGTTCCCCTTCTTGGAGAGACACAAGAGGGGTAATCTTCAAGTGTCTATCTAGAGAAGGGGTTGAGTGTTTGCAGCAGGATTGCTTAGAGTGGGAGAGATTGAATATAGCAGAGAGACAAAGTTGAATTTCCAGGACAGTTTAGCAGAGTTAGGGAATTAACAAAGAAAGAATTATAGATACCATGAAGTCCAACTTGAAGCACTAATAACTTTTATTTGAATTATTTATAGAAATATAAGTGAAAATAGTTACTTATAAGAGCAAAAATGACTCAAAGACAGTTTCATCACCAAAATCCCAATAAAGTATGGACAATTCCTTCCAGAAGTTGGAAAATCGGGAAACTGAAGTTACTGTACAACTTTCAATCAGCTCAACAGGTTAAAAAGTATTCTTTCTGAGCCGGGCGGTGGTGGTGCATGCCTTTAATCGCAGCACTAGGGAGGCAGAGGCAGGCGGATCTCTGTGAGTTTGAGGCCAGTCTGGTCTACAAGAGCTAGTTCTAGTACAAGAACCAAAAGCTACGGAGAAACCCTGTCTCGAAAATTCAAAAAAAAAAAAAAAGTATTCTTTCTAGGTAGCTGAGTTGATTTTCTTGGCAACTTGGCTGATCTCTGCTTCTTCAAGAATGTTTGACTGATATGGGATTCTCCTCTGCATGCTATGAATATGTTTCATTATCATTCGTTAATAAAGAAGCAACTTCAGCTTATGGCTTGGCACAATAAAGCCAGGCAGGAAATATGAGCAGAGATATAGAGAGGAGATGGAGTCAAAGAGACACCATGTAGCTGCCAAAGGATAAAGATACAGACTGTCATCCAGAACCTTACCAGTAGGTCACAACCTTGTGATGATTCACAGATTAGTAAAAATTAGTTAATTTAAGGTGTAAAAGCTAGCTAAGAACACAATAAAGTCTTTGGCCTAACAGTGTTTTAATTAGTATAGTTTCTATGTGATTATTAAGGTCTGGGCAGCTGGTAAATAAAACAAAGTGTCCACCCCCAAAATGGTACCCGAATGACTGGGGCTGACATGCATGGTCTGCTACTCAAATTGGGATGAGTCCTTGTACACCCGCTAATGGTTAGGAGGAAAGTAGTTGAGAGCATGCAGGCAGCTCAGCACTCTACCTGGGAAACCAGCTAGATCCAGTCTACTAGGTGTACACAGGTAGGACAAAATGGCAGATTCCTTTTGCCATACACAGATAAAATTCCAGGTAGTGCAGTGTGCTGCATGTTAGATTTAGCTTTTACTCAGATGAAAAGGGTTTATGTGTTGCATGTTGCTTCCTAGAGTTGAAGTGATGACTGTGGTTCCTACCCAGAGGTCCTAGAGCTGGTGGTAAAGGTATCTCTGCCATACTGAAAGGCTGAGAGAGGCAGAGACAGCATCCAGGGCTACTGTGAACACAGTGCTTACATTTTAAAATGCTCCTCTTTAAAAAAGACTTCAGATATTCAATAATGACAGATTCAGACAAAAATAAACCTCTGATGGGTCACAATATGTTTTAAAAATGTAGGTAGGCTTGGGAGACATAGGAAAAATAGTATAGACAATTATAAAAATAATTGGATATCAACAAGTAGAAGAATAAAAATGGACCCATATTTATCACCATGCACAAAACTCAGGTCCAAATGAATTAAAGAACTCAATAAAAAACCAGCCACACTGAACCATATAGAAGAGAAAGTGGGAAGTACAATTGAACACATTGGCACGGGAAACCACTTCCTAAATATAACCCCAGCAGCACAGATGCTGAGAAATGATTAATAAATGGGACCTCTTAAAACTGAAAACTCTGTAAAGCAAAGGCCATAGTCAACAAGACAAAACAATAGCCTACAGAATAGGAAAAGATCTTCATTAACCCTACATCAGACAGAGGTCTGATCTCCAAAATATACAAAGAACTCAAGAAATTGGTCCTCAAAAGAACAAATAATCCAATAAAAAATGCAGTACAGACATACACAGAGAACTCTCAACAAAGGAATCTAAACTGACTGAGAGACACTTAAGGAAATGTTCACTATCCTTAGTCATCAGAGAAATGCAAATCAAAACAACTCCGAGATTCCATCTTACACCTGTAAGAATGGCCAAGATCAAAAACACTGATGACAACTTATGCTGGAGAGGTTGTGGGGTAAAGCAAACACTCTTGCATTGCTGGTGGAAATGCAAGCTGGTACAGCCCTTTGGGTGTCATGTGACAATTTCTCAGAAAATTAGGAAACAACCTTTCTCAAGACCACTTTTGTCTATATATTCATAGGATGCTCAATCGTGCCACAAAGACATGTGCTCAACTATGCTTATAACAGCATCGTTTGTCATAGCCAACAATTGGAAAATACCTAAATACTCCTTGACCAAATAATGGATAAGGAAAATGTGGTACATTTACACAATGGAGTACTACACAGCAGAAAAAATAATAACATCTTAAATTTTGCAGGCAAATGGATGGAACTAGAAATCATCATTTTCAATGAGGTAACCCAAACCCAAAAAGACAAATATCACATGTACTCACTCATAAGTGTTTTTTAAGCATAAATCAAAGAAAACCAGCCCACAAATTGCAGTCCCAGAAAACCTAGACAACAATGAGGACACTAAAAGAGACACGTGGATCTAATCTACGTGGGAATTAGAAAAAGACAAGATCTCCTGAGTAAATTGGGAGCATGGGGACCTTTGGAGAGGGTTGAAGGGGAGGGGAGAGGAAGGGAGGTGAGCAGAGAAGAATGTACACCTCAATAAAAATAATTTAAAAAATGACAAAAAAGTGTTTAAGGAGACAGTAAAGGTAATATAAAAGAGTTCAGACAGTCATAGATTAGAGAAAAGTAAGACATGGAAAATAAATATAGAGTATAGATTATTATATTTTTGTGTTTTCTTTAAATTTTTTGACTACAGAGAGATATTTGACTCTGGGACCTGTATATATATATATATATATATATATATATATATATATATATATATATATAATTTTAAAGTTACCTAGACTTCAAAATTTGAGTCTAAGGTTATGTTACTACGGAAAAGATGTTCTGCTTTTGTTTTTACAGAATATGTAAATCTGTTGATTCCTTCCAGGCTAATGTTGTTTGACAGAACAAGACTCCCTGAAAGGTCTTCATGAACCCGCCAAAATACTTTGCCAAAAAGGTAGCAGGACAGGAAGCAGTGCAAATTCCCAAATATTATTTATGAATGTTAATTTTTCTTTAGAGGGTGATATGATATAGAGATGAATACTTTGTATTGTTATGGACCATGGTTTGTTAATACTAATTAAAATCAATTTTATTATATGTATATTTCTGCTCTTGATTATATATCCCAAAAATAAGGTCACACAAAAGGATAAATAGACTCATCTTATTTACCTCATATGTGTGGTTAAAATTTTATTCATAAAATTTCATTTATATATCTATATTTTCTATTTATATGCCAAATATATTTTATGTATAATCTATCAATTCATCATCATCATCAACACAAAATATCTGTTTACATTATGAGTTTAAGGAATTATTAATTCTTCAAATTATGAATAATGAAATGATTGTAACTGGGCCTGTGGACATCTTCAAAAAATAAAAAAGTCACCTGTATTTGGTAAACAAACTAAGAGGGACAGGCCAGGTAATGTGCTGACCAAATGGGATTTTAAATGTCCCAAAACAATATCACTCTAATAGAAGTTTTGAAGTTCAAGGTAAGTTAAATTAGATGAAAATGTGACTCAGTAAGAAGCCATTAAAATGATATACATGAGAGATAATTGTAGCTTTCAGAATTGTAGGAATTGTACTGTTGGCAAAGTGTAATCGGAAACTGTTGTATGTTTGAAAATCGAATATAAATTTATTATTAATTACAAAATGATTAAAATAAAAAGAGAAGAAAATAAAAAAAATAGCTGAACAATTGAAAGGTAAGAAAGTACAACTTCAAGTTAGAAGATCTGACTTATCCAAGAACCATGCATTATGATGTAATATATATATAGGATAAAACATTTTTAGTTTTATATATTTGCTATATTTCTTCCTTTATGAATGACTTTCATAAACAAAAACAATTCCCAATAATTCCTTTACTATGAACAACTCCTTTCAGGTATTATTGCCATTAAAACAGATTTATAGGGGACTGGAGAGACACTTGTTGACCATGAACGTATCCTCCACTATATTGGAGGATCCAGGTATGATTCTCAGCACCCCTTTGTCAGTTTACCACAGTGTGTAACTCCAGTACCAGTTGATACGATGCTTTCTCAGATACCAGTCATGCAAATGGTGCACAGACATACCTGCTGGCCAATAACCTACACACAAAAAAATATACTTTTAAAAGACAGATGAATGCAGAAACTAATTTAGAGTTGAATGGTTTCCAAGGAAAAAAAAAAATCCTTGGGGGCTGGGGAGATGGCTCAGTGGTTAAGAGCATTGCCTGCTCTTCCAAAGGTTCTGAGTTCAATTCCCACCAACCACATGGTGGCTCACAACCATCTGTAATGAGGTCTGGTGCCCTCTTCTGGCCTGCAGACATGCATGCAGACAGAATATTGTATACATAATAAATAAATAAATAAATAAATAAATAAATAAATAAGAAAAAAAAGGAAAAAAAATCCCTGCATATACAATCTTCAACAATAATTTAGACTTTTCAGTTTCATTTTCATTCCTAATTTTTTATGATTCTTGTTGCATATGTAAAAGTTGAATAATTAAGAGCTTCATGTAACAACATATTGAATTGTTAAGAAAATTCATTTTAAAGCTTAACTGGTGATCAATTTTCTCAGTCTATTTTTATTCTTCTTATCTCAAAATTTCTCAATACTGTGATAAATCTGTATCCTTATGTTTATATGTATGGACTGAAAGTGTTTGGAATAGTATATTCTTCTGAAGTTTTCAGAGCGAGAACAATGATTCTCATAACACAGCATATGCTACAAGAATAAGAGGGCTTTCTAATGTTCAAGTTACTAACCTTTCTCTGTAGAGTGTACAGTTTGCTAAGTATGTGTTTGTTTGTGTGTGTATGTGTTTGTTATGTGTATGTGCATATTTGTGTTAAGATATGTATAAAAGTATATTTGTAGCTGAAGGGCTCAGATGTGTCTTCAGTTTTGCAAATTTCTTATGAGATAAGGTCTCTGATTGTCTTGGGAGTTCTCTGAGAAGCTAGACTAGCAAGTTAGCAAACATTAAGTCTTCAGTCTATATTTGTCTCCCATCTCTTCATGACTAGGAAATTGAGACAGGGGGACCAGATGTTCAATGACATCCTTAGGTAATGAGAATTTTTAAGGTCAGCATAACCAACATAAAGCCTTGTCTAGGCTCAGAAAAAAGAATACTTACTATAAACTACAAATGAGCAACATATCATACACTTTCATGATAGAATTAAGATTGTGGAAAAACTGGCTCTCCAAATTAACATTGAAAACAGATGAACTAACAAGAAAAAAAAAAGGGGAAAAATAAGAGAAACTTTACATAAATATGAAAAGTACATTCAACTTAATTAATAATCAGAAAAGTGCAAATTAAAAGTCATGAGATATTTTTATAATCACTGTGTTTACAAAATGCCAAAGAATATTGGTAGAAAAAAACTTGTTTCTTAGGGCATCTCTTGACAAATGATGAATACCCATGAATTTTAAGTCAATTAACTCCTCAGTTAGTTTTAAAAATTGATAGGAATAGGACTATTCATACTGAATCAAAAATATGAGAGAATAAATGACCTAAAAACTAGCTTAAATAAATCCAGTATATAAGGACAGACATGTAAGTGAACATGCTTACAAATCTTTGAAAATGATTTAAATACAAGTAAAATTATTGAAATATATACCAGTTGAAGATAATTGATTTATTGATAACAAAATATAAATCAGTGCCATAAATGATTGAATCAAATGCATCTTTTTTAATAATGTGTCTTCAATATGTATTGTTTTTATAGATTAGGGTATGGAGTCACTTGCCTAGCAAGTGTGAGCACATGTTAGAAAGACAAAGAGAAAGATAAAAACAGAGAGAGAGAGATGAAAATGTTGTAATATAATTTACAGTTTACTGCTATATGAAGTTTGTAGGCAATACAAATCCAGTATTTTTTGTTCTAATGATAGGTTTACAAATAGTATAAAGAAAAGAAAAGAATTTTTAATAAAATAAGTTAGTTATACTGTGAGACAAGAATAATAGATTTAATCTAGGAAGAGTACTTAGGCTTTGCTTAAAGGAATTGTGAACAAAGAGGCTTTCAATTATATATTATTTAGTATTTCATTTATATATGTTCTATTGGTTTTAAAATTATAGTAAAGTGATATAGTTTTATATTCAGTAACTGATATTAATATTTCTCGTTTTAAAATTCTACAATAGAACTCAAGCTTGGGCTTCCATACACAATAGCCAAGAATTATAAGAGATGTATTTTCTATTATTTTTGAGCATGCAGATAAAAAAGTATGCTCAGTTGACCATATCGTTTGCTTTACAGAAGCTTTCTAGTTTCAGGCAGTCCCATTTACTAATCATTTCTCTCAGTATCTGTGCTACCTATTTAGAAAGTGGTCTCCTGTGCCAGTGATTTCAAGTGTAATTCCCACTTTCTCTTCTTTAAGGTTCAGTGTGGCTGGCTTTATGTTGAGGTCTTTGATCCATTTGTGCTTGAGATTTGTGCATGGTGATAGATATGATCTATTTTCATTCTTCTACATATTAATATCCAGTTGTGCCAGCATTATTTGTTAAATATGCTGTCTTTTTTGTAGTTGATATTTTTTGCTCTTCATCAAAAATTATGTGTTTGAAAGTGTGTGGATTAATATCTGGGTTTTCAATTCATTTCCATTGGTCCTCCTTTCTGTTTTTATGCCAATAAAAGGCTCTTTTAGTACTGTAGAGTTGTAGTAGTTTTAAGACAGGGATTGTAATGTCTCCAGAAGTTCTTTTGCTGTACAGAATTATTTTGGCTATCTTAGGCATTTTGCAATTCCTTATAAAGTTTAGTAATGCTCTTTCATGGTCTGTGAAGAATTTTGCTGAGAATTTGTTGCGCATTGCATTGAATTTGTAGATATCTTGTGGTAAGAAAAGCTTCTATAAAGCAAAGGACATGGTCAACAAGACAAAATGCCAGCCTACAAATGGGAAAAAAATCTTCACTAACCCCACGTTATACAGGGGACTGATCTCCAAAATATACAAAGGACTCAGAAATATTGGTCATCAAAAGAACAAATAATCCAGTAAAAAATGGAGTACAGAGAACTCTCAACAAAGAAATCCAAAATGGCTGAAAGACATATAAGGAAATGTTCAACATCCTTAGTCATCAGAGAAATTCAAATCAAAACAACTCTGAGATTCCATCTTATACCTGTAAGAATGGCCAAAATCAAAAACACTGATGACAACTTATGCTGGAGACCATGTGGGATAAAAGGAACATTCCTGCATTGCTGGTGGGAATGCAAGCTGGTACAGCTCCTTTACATGTCATGTGACAATTTTTCATAAAATTAGGAAGCAAGACCCTCAAGACTTCAAGACCCAGTAATACCACTTTTGGGTATATATCCAAAGGATAATCAATTGTTTCACAAGGTCATGTGCTCAACTATGTTCATAGCAGCATTGTTTGTCATAGCCAGAACCTGGAAACAGCCAAAATGGCCCTCAACCAAAGAATAGATAAGGAAAATGTGGTACATTTGCACAATGGAGTACTACACTGCAGAAAAAATAATGACATCTTGAATTTTGCAGGCAAATGGATACAGCTAGAAAACATCATTTTGAGTGAGGTAACCCAGACCCAGAAAGACAAATATCACATGTACTCACTCAGAAGTGGTTTTTAAATATAAGCAAAGAAAACCAGCCCACAAATCACAATCTCAGAGAACCTAGACAGCAATGAGAATTCTAAGAGAGACATACATGTAGAAAAAGACAAGATTCTTGAATAAATTGGGAGCATGGGGATGTTGAGAGAGGGTTGAAAGGGAGGGGAGCAGCAGAGAAAGATGTAGAGCTCAACAGAAATCAATTAAAAAAGTATAACCTGATGTTTCCTTACCTGAGTTACAGTTTATGCATGTTACAGGATTTTGCTTTGTTGCTCATTTCAAGTTTCCAATTTTCTTATGCACATATTATTAAAGACAAAACCCTATGAAAATACTTTATACAAAAGTCCAATATTCTGTGCTTGCCTGATTCTTACTTTATTTTAAAAACATACATTTTTTAATTTCTTTGAAATTTTTTCATATAGGTCAATATCCTATGGAATCAATAAAGATACTACTATTGTTTTCAGAAATATTTTAAGAAATTTTAATTCCCAGCATTCAGGGAGGCAAAGGCAGGTGTCCCTCTCTGAGTTTGAGGTCATCCTGGACTACAAGAACTAGTTCCAAGACAGGTACCAAAGCCACACAGGGAAACACTATCTCGAAAACAAACAAACAAACAAACAAAGAAAAACAAGAAGGTAATTGGGATTTCGTGCATTATAAGAGTTGTCTGGATCAACAATAACAGTTTCATATCTCAAATGAAAATTTTAAGCTCATGACAACTCTACTGGAGACTGACCATTTAAGTTTTAAATTATTGAAGTTAAGGTTTTTCTTTTTCTGGATATTTTCTGAAGCCAAAATGCCTACTCACAAGAAACACACACACACACACACACACACACACACACACACACACGTGAGCACAGATGAGAATATATTCATATATAAAACAGAGTGGACACTTATAAAAGGCAAAAAATAATGCCTATCACATTGTGTATGTGCTGTGAGTACTTGCTCAAGAAATAAGTATTTACCTGGAAAAGATATTCAGAACCAATGATGTAAACTGCAAAGATCATCGAGTACAGTAAATCGACAGCTTGTACTTCAAAGAGAATAAAACTTTGAGAGGCTGTATAGCTTGCTTTTACCATTGCTTTTTGCTCACATTCAGAAAACATGAAGGCTAATATTTTACTGCTTTACAACAAACCAAGGCAAAAGAAAATGAGACAAATGAATAAAGCAAGAATAAACAGAGCACTTATAATAAATTGTCAGAATATTGCTCATAGGTATGATTAAGTTTAGTGAAAACTTCTTATGACATAACTAATTTATGTGCGAAACAATCCCACACAAGTTTGGATTCAAAAGAGATATTTATTTTAGGGGTAAGACTTACAGAACACCATCAGTCAGGAGAGGAGTCTAGTTGCTGGGGCAAGAGCCAGAACCAAGAGAGAGAGCAGAGTGTTGCTGCTCTTTTTTAAAGAGAAATAAACCATGCCCCAGTGGGATGGTATTTCAAAGGCTATTGGCTGAAGGAGCGGAAGGTGCTCCACAGCACTAATTATTCCAACAGCATTTAACATTATGAAATATCTGGTAAGGACTGCGTGTGCCAAATTGCAGGCTTTATTTTATAAAGATTAGTGAAATTACATGATGATATCTATCAAGGTTCTCATAAAAATGAGAAAGTTCAGGTTCAATCCAAATCTTCCATGCCTTGCATATCCTCACCATTGACTTTCATTGCCAAAAGAAACACAAATGCATGCATTTAGGCTAGTTATAGCTATTGGATATCTGCTTCAAAAACAGATCATGGTTTGGAAAATAAACATGGCTAAATGAATCCAGCACTTGACTCTTATTACTAACTTACCTAATGAGACTAAAGCCTCAATTAATGCTGTGTTCTGGTGTGGACACTTTAGATATGTTAAATTGTATCTTTCTTACATGCATATGTCTAAAAAAATAATATATGTAATAACAAATGAAAATATATATTTAATTCTGGTATTGTCAAATTATAGTAAATCATTTTGGAAATCATTTATTATTTACATTTCACAATGCTAAAGTTGCTATGCTTACCACTGGATTAGAAAAATGATCAGTAGTCTTACCATGAAATGCAGTCTGTGAGTTGGAATAAATACCAGCATAACAAAATACACCACTGGTGCAAAGGTAGCATGGAAATCACAGGGATAAAAACCCACGTTCAGATTTGATCTAAGGCCTTCCTGGATGAGATGAAATCTAAACCCTGCAACTCCTAAAGTGCCAAACATCTGTGTTAAAAAAATTATAGGCCCCAGAGGAGAATCTGCTACTATTATTCTTTAAAATGGAACATATTTAACCAACTCTTAATGACTTATCACAGATATCTGTAGATTCAGATGTCTCTCTACCCTTTTTAGAAATGGTTCTATTTGTAGTAGATAGCTATTAACATAGAGACCTACAACTGACCAAAGTGTGGAGAATAAGAGATTTCAACCTAAGAGTGCTCATCCATAAAATGAGACATCTGTATCACTACCCTTACTCCCGTATCTTCAGAATGAGTGGTAGCAGAAAGAATTAAAGAGTCAAAAGTATCAGATGAGTTCTAAGAAAGTTCTAGTAAGTCAACCACACTCCAGTGGAATATCACACATCAAGAAAATTGGGTTGCTTGTACCTGTTGTAAAGAGAAGTTTCCTTGTTGAGGATTGAGGACTACCCTTATCTAAGAATATATAGACAGATATTTAGAATATAATTAGGGATTTGGTGGTTTAGTAGAGTAGTATTTGGAAGTTGTTTTCCAAGATCCTTGGCTATACTGACCCTGGGCTGTTGTCTAGGTTTCCAAACCAGGAATGTTTTCCCTCTTCTTAAGCTGCCTCATGTCTAACTACAGAGCACAGGGCATATGTGCTACTACTGAACATGTGGGGTTAACTTGTCATGCTGGTTATTATAGTGGTTTATAGGCATCATAGATGAGAATTTAAAAAGGAAAAGGGAGGACTGAAATTTGGATAAGTGGAAATGGTGGATCTTGAAAGATTTGGAGGAAGGAGAAAATGTGATCTTAATACATTGAATAAAATATCCAAAGAATTAAAAGGTATATATTGTTTAAGCTGACATATGATAAAATATCCTTAAAGCACATTAAATATTTTGTTTAAAAATGGAATTAAAGTCACTTGTGTAGGGTAGAGATATGGTTCACCAATTTAAAGCACTGGCTGCTCCTAGGTATCATTATTTTATTTTCAGCAGCCACTAAGTTGTTAACAAGAGTGTATAAATCTAGCTACAGGTTATCCTCTGACCCTTCTGACATCTATATACATTGTACACTTATGGAATACAGACACACATAGAGATAAAACATAAAAATGTTTTGATCTTAGAAACAACAAAAGAATACTCATGGTTGTTGATATATGAATATATGACTAGCATCAAAATTATTCAAAGTTAAGCTGAAAACTACAATGGTTTAAATGAATGCCACAAGAGTTTTGGTACTTCCTCTTTTCCCAGAGGTATAATTTGATACAAGTCTTTGGCAGTCCAGACTATGGAGCTATGGACACAATGTTGCAGCTTGCTTCCTGGCAAAGATCTTGAAAGGCAGTAGAGTTGTTGCAAAAAAAAAAAAAAAACTTCTCCATATTCCTTAGCAATTTAAAGACCCACCCAGGTGGTCAAAGAGAGAGAGAGAGAGAGAGAGAGAGAGAGAGAGAGAGAGATACAGTAAAGAGAGATTCAAAGACAAAGAAAACCTCTAAATGATTTACAATGGGTTAAAAATATATACCGGCTAACGGGTAAAGTTCTCAGAGTAAACAAAAAAAGAAAAAGAAAAAACAAAAAGAGAGTACCCTGGGAGACAGAGACAGACAAATCTCTGTGAGGTCAAAGATAGCCTGGTTTACAGAGGGAGTTCCAGGACAAAGATATACAGAGAACCTGTCTCAAAAAGCCAAAAGTTAAAAGTAAAAATAAAAAGAAATAGAGGTTAAAATAAAGCCACATAAAGATGGAAAATACACAGAGAATCTTGATACTATATGCTATTATGCTGTCTTTAAATTGTTTAAATGCTAAGGAAGGAGCAACAGCTGCCAAAAGATGTCTGCTTATAAATGCTGCAGAATTAATCCAAGCTAGGAATTTTGAAAATACCTTGGCTTCACAGTTGAAGTCAAAAGGTATGTTACATTGGAGAAGAGATTTTGCTTTTGTTTCCACAGAAAATGAGAGGCTATGGATTTATTCGGAGTTAAGAAAAATCCAGTTTGATGAAGGAAGACCACCTGAGAAGTCTCTGGCAGGAATATATGGCCCAGATGTCTGAGTTCTTCATCCAGAACAGTTTCAAGACTGCTGCCTGAGATGATCAAGACTCACAGGATACTTCAGTCAGGACTTAATCATAACTCTAATTTATTTTTTAGGTCCCCATAAGATTATCAGCACCCCTAACCAGCTGGAAGTAGCCTGAAATAATACACCCACATTCCCAAAAAATGGACAATGGATATTTTCCTTTTCTTTTTTTTTTTTTTTTTAGAGGGGGAAGTGGTGTGGGAGAATTGTCTGTATTCTGTCAATCATGTTATAAATAAACACTGATTGGCCAGGCAGGAAATATAGGTGGGAAAACCAAACAGGAAATAGAAATGATGTAATGAGAACAGGAGAATTCTGGGAAGGAGGAAGTTGATTCCTCCCTCTCCTGCCCAGATCACCAAAGCAGCAGGATGTGATCTGCCCTACTGAAAAAAGGTACTGAGCCACACAGCTAACATAGATCAGAAAAATGGGTTAATCAAGATGTGAGAGTTAGCCAGTGAGAGGCTAGAGCTAATGGGCCAATCAGCTTATAATTTATGGAGACCTATGTTGAAAGACCCTCGTTTTCAAGGGCGGTGGGAGAAATCCCCCAGTCTCAATAATTCAAGTCAACAGATGCAATCAGCAAGAGGTGTCTTTATAGATTACACAGGTGCCTGTGGGTACAACAGTAGCTTATGCCAACTGCACACCCCAGGCAAATTCAAACAGCCATATTTATAGGGAAAAATGATTATGTAAGAGGGTAGTACAGCACAAGCATTCCATTGGCTCTCAAATTGGTGGGCTTAGCTCATCCTGGGAATGACCCCATGTCTGTTCTTGAATTTCCCCGAAAAACCATAAAGACAGATAAAACACCCTGCAGCAAGTTGACAGTTTAGATAGGATATCTTGGGGGGGGGTGGAGTATCCCTTCTCCTTGGTCCCCAAAACCCACAAAGCTAGATATAGCACTCTGTCTCTCTCCTTAGCCTAGTCAGTGAGTCTGTAACCCATAGATATCCAGTTTTAGCATCGGCTGAGCCTGGGGGCCCAGCTAAATTTTCAGCAGAGTTTAACATAGTACATGGGCACGGGGGTCTTGCGAGTATGGGGGTCTTTCAATGTGTGATTTTCTCTGGGGCTAAATAGTTGTGGGGTACTGGGCAGGACAGGAAACCCAAACAAGCATACCATTCATGTTACATTGAGTAAATGAGTGTATGGGCATGCTTATCTATGATAGGTTTCATTTCTTTTCCCCAAACTTTGCCTATTCTCAGATTTCTTTCTCATTATTACTTTAAAATTCCATTCCTTAATCCTGTTGTTTAAGTGGAGATCCTAAGAGCAGTAAGATCCTGTGGTTAAGTCATTAGAGACAGTGATAAATTTCATGATGACCATATGACCACACCTCTCAACACTATCCCAAGAACCAACCTGGTGAGATATCAGTCCACTGAAACTTCTGCTAGGAGCTGTTTCCTTCAAAGATAATATTTTACAGTTTATAAGAAAACTCTGTAGGCATCATGAAGAAAGACGAAGTGAGAAATTTACCTAGTGTTACTTTATGTTGGATAACTTGTATTTTTCCTTCCCTCTGTGTTTGAATGCTGTAGTTGCATTATCTAAATAAGTTACTTTTTAGCTTAAATCATATTACATGCAGTTTCATGACTCAGTCAATTCAATATATTAATACTTACTTCTTAAATAAAATTTATACATATTTTCAAGATAGTTATGGTTGTTTGACCAAAAGGGGGATAGTATCCTAGGTTCAAAGAATTTGAGAACATAGGTATATAGATTTTACCTTAATAAATACTCTTAAATGATATGTGTTATCATAATAACAAACAACATACACCTGATTACATCATACTTTGAGATTTAGGAATCTGTATTTTTTATTATTATGTGTTTTGTGTCTATAAATGTATCAATAGTATATTGTGTAAGTGCAAATATATGTGTCAGTGAATATATCCATAAACAGTAACTAAACAGTCAATCACATCTATTACTCTACTTCATTTTGATACTCTAATTTTCTTCCCATTCAGAAGAATGCTTTCAGCTTTAACCTTTCCAAATGATGACCTTTTGAAAGTTAACCAAATTTAATGAGGAACATAAAAATATGTTTAAGAATGAACCTGTTTCAAGTTCTTCTTACTACATGAACAGCCACACAAATTAAATGCATGCACGTGTTGGCTGTTGTGGGTGTTAAAACTTGTACTACTACTAGTATGTGAATATTTACATTATGAATAAATTGCACAGTACTAAATAAAAATATCATTATTTGCCTGTAATTTAAATGCCTTATATGATCATTGCCCAACACATTTGCTAAGTCAGGTACATATTCTGTAATGTAGAAAATTCTGCAATAAAAATATATGTTAGGGTGACAAAAAAGATAGGAGGAGAAAAACTATCTTCAAAGATAAAAATATAATAACAATAATTTTTTAATAATAAATTATGCCACAATGACAAAATATGGATTGAATCATGTAGGAGCCTCTCCAAAGTTAATTTCCTTAATACTTCCCCCCATAAAATGTGGAGTTGAGAAGAGTTGCCCTCCAGGGAATTATTATCTAATCATCAAATTCTGATAAAATCTGAGCTGTGAATATCACATTCATTGTCCACTGAAGGTCATTTCTCTGTCTTATTCTTTTGCAAATAATATGTATTAGCTAATGATTAAATTTTATAGTTGTCAAATATTAAATTATTTCTTTGGTGTTACCTTGCTCCAGTTTGCTTTTAGTTATTGCAGAAATATCTTTGTATTCTGATGACATCATGTCTCCTTGTTAACAGCGGCTGATCATGTTTGTTTCCTAGAAAACCCATTTATTTCATCAGGCTTGAAAAGACTTTCTCAGTATTAACCTAATCTGGTGTTTAGCCTCATTTTACCCCTCCTGTTCTTAATTTCAGTTTCTTTATATATTCCTCTAGCAACATCAACATTCTTTACCTTGCACTGAATTTGTTCAACTCTTTAATAACTTCGAGAACTGGATTTCTTCTCTTCTTCACCCATGATATTTTCCTTATATCTAGATGTTTCTTCAGTATCCCACTTTTTTTTCCTATTCCTTAGATCTAGGAATTACTTTTAATCGTGGTACTAAGATTGTTACACACCTCAAAAGAAAATGAGACGCTATTCACCTAAGCACTTTCATGTGCCTCCCTGCATCTTTTCATAGATTTTGAGTCTTTATAGGATGGGTATCACATATCATACAAAAATCTCCCTTGTCCACAACATGTATAGCACAGAAATTATTCAACTTGTACTCATTAACTTTTAACAAATAACAGTTTCTTGTTTCTTCAAATGGGATAGTTTATTATTTTAACATGAGTATTTTACATAAAATGAAACTTTTCCTGAACAGCTAAATTTATACTCCCAATGGATATTAGATAGCTAACAAACTGAAACCAGGTTTGATTATTATCAAATATTCAATAAAGATTATGCCTCACTAATTCTAAATATGATAATGTAAAAAAAATAAGAAGGTAATTTCCTGTGTATCAAAGGTAATGAAAAGGAAGAGAGATATTGGGTTGGATTTTGATGAAGGTATCCAAAATTTTTAGTATAAGAGTTAAAATATTTCTGGTGCTTTTCCTTTTCCATGGTTTCATAAAAGGGTGATCATAGGAAGAAAAGTGCTTGAACATAGACTAATGAAGGAATGGGTATATTATTGATGTGTCAGTATTTGTATTTTTCAAGTCATTTATTGTGAAACCATTTTCAGGCTAAGCTTTTAAATCATTAACTCAACAATGCTGTCAGCATTCAAATGAACCGTTTTTCTGAAACAAGAAAAGTTATTTAAAAGGTCATAAAAATGGAATAAATAATAGTAGGCCATCATTCATGGCTATATACTTTAGTAAGACAGGTATGCATTTAAATAATCACTACAATTACCTGGAAGTATTAATATAAAGACTGCAATAATAAAAGACTTCACCAAAGAATACTGGGAGTTCATGTGAGTCACATTCTCTTCAATGAGAAACTCAGATAAAAGAATGAACACTGTTATCTTTTCAGTCTAAAAGACTGGAAAGTGTTACAGTTTTTAATCAAATGTTACTCTATCAAACATGCCAGAAAAGGTACCATTAGAAAAACAAATTGAATTTTCATAGCTATTAGATTTCAAACTTTCTCAAATTATTCTCCATTTTGATGAAACTTCCTATAAATAATGAATTGTTTTTTCAATAGAGAAAACATACAGAATTCCTTATCAAAATTTTATAAGTGAATGCTAAAATTTATAAGCTAGGCATTATGACACAACCCTAAAATTCCAGCATTTGAGAGATACAAGCAAGACGATTGATGATTTCAGGTCATTCTGTACTACATAATGAGATATTGTTCCATAACACTAAAATAACTGTAATATGTAAATAAGCAAGCACACTTATGAACCGCTTAAATAATAAAAGCTCAAAGCAATTGTGTGATGTCAGAGAAGTAAATGATATTCTTGCAGTGTATCTACTAATAAGTGCCATTTAAGAGGCACAGATTAGGACATAGGGTTTTGGTCTATTTTCTTCTGCAACTGTAATGAACTGTTTATACAATAAAATGAGTTTTATCTTTCAAGTCATAGGACATTTCTCTACTTATAACTTCTGAGAATGAAGAGAAGTCATAGTTCATACTTGATTCATGGGTTGAACTTGTAATTCATCACTGAAGATGTCTAATGATGCTGTTAATTAATTTTTTTAGAATGTTTTGATTTGATATGTATGTGTCCTGTTTAGGCTATAGGAAGGTATGAACTACTATTTTTTCTTTTTACTCCAGTAGGTCTAATGTTTCAGTTTCCATTGTAGTTTACCAGCCCTGGGGCATGTAGCAAGTCACATTCAGTATCTTTCACTTCAGCTGTTTTGTTGGAAGGAAAAATTAATTTTTAAATTTTGGGAAGATATAAATGACATGATAAATACACATATGTTCAACATCAGAACCTACTCTTATTTCTGATTAGATTTATAATAGAAGCATAAACTCTGGGTCCTTAAAATCGCAGTCACCAACAATGAGGTTAACCATATAAGTCAAAATTTAGTATCAGTTCAGTGTAGACATAAATAAAAAATCAATTTACAAGTTTTCATAGCAAATATGTAAAAGTTCATTCCCTGGAGATTTTCCAAAATTGCATCCAGTTTTTCTAACTACATAGCTACAAACTTCCAAGTCCTGTATGTAACTGGTATTCATTTTCAAACTAAATAGCTTTTTATTTGTGTTTGTTTCTTCAAAATATACATATAGACAAACCCCATTATTTTTATCTTTATAATACAATATTGTAGAATTTAAAAGGAATGGAAATTAATAGATTCAGAAGTAAGGAAATATTAACAACTTCTGTACATTTTATTGTTGGCATCCTCCAATACTTATTAGTTCTAAACCAGCTAAATTTTAACTCAAGTTGGCATAATATTTTTACATGGTTTATGTAGTCAATTTTCACAGCTAATCTCTTATGACATGTGGTGGATAAAAACAAACAAAATACAAGGACTCATTGCTTTTCATGATGCCTCATTTAGCTCAGCGTTTTTATCAAAAAGCTCTTTTCTATGTATCAAATATATTGAAGAATGATGAAAAACCACATGACAATATTTTTATTCAAGTAGAATTCAGTTACTTATATTTTATAGTCTAATTTTGTATAAAACACATAAGAGAAAGGACAAAATATCCTGGGGTCACCTTGAAATTAAAAAATAACCATGAATCAAATAGATATATTCATTATAAGATTTGTTGTAAATTATTTCAATAATTAAGTTAACGATAAATAACACCTTTAGTTTCCCTTCCATATTTTATAGAGCAGAATTCAGGTAAATGAGTAAAAAAGTCTGAACTGAAATCTGTACCATTTGTATGATGTTCTGAATATCACAATGCCTTAAATTTTTAGTTGAACTAATTCATAATACCTCTAACACATCATTTGTTTCCTCCTTCTAACTCCTGGGGATATGGAGAAACATTTATTGTATACTTATAATGTTATAGTCATTGTCTTTTCTTCTCCATAGTTAGCCTATCAGGAAAGCACTATTTTGTATCATTTAATTTAAAATAAGATCAAACCTTCCAAAGGTCATATAAAAAAGTGGTGTGTATAATGCTATTTCTAGCAAAAATGAGAGAGTTCCAGCATAGTACAGAAGAGCTAAGCCCAGAGGAATTTAGGGTTGTCTAAAGCAACAATCATCTTGATTTCCTAAGTGTGAGCTGAACGAGGTCAACAATTAACTTCCCAGAAAGGATAAAGGGAAGATCATGAGACACCACACAAAGAACTACCGGCAACTAAGGGATGCTGAGAGTAGGAGAAATAATCTTCCCAAGGGAGTAACACACCAATTAATTATTTAATATCAAATGGTCAGTCCAGAAAGCATACATACAGGAGGCACTATACAGACTGTCCAGGTTATGTAACAGCAATTAATGAAAACAGAGGTCACGGACAAGAAGTGGTGGTAAACACCATTAATTCCAGCACCCTGGAGGCAGATCTCTGAATATGAGTCCTGCCCGGTCTACAAAGTAAATTTCAGGACAGGTTACAAACCTGTAGAGAAACGTTTTCTCAAAACAAACAAACAAAAAACAACAACAACAACAAAAAAAAAAAAAGAAATCAGAGGTGTGAATTAAAGAGAGCAAGGAAGAGTATATGGTATGGTTTGGAGGGAGGAAAGAGAGAAAATGAAGTAATAATATTAGATTCTCAAAAATAAAATGATCTTTGCGTCTCATCAGCCCTCATTGTTCGCCATGTTCAGAGAGTCCAGTTTTATCCCATGCTTTTTCAGTCACAGTCCAGCTGGCCTTGGTGAGCTCCCAATAGATCAGCTCCACTGTCTCAGTGGGTGGGTGCACCCCTCGTGGTCCCGACTTCTTTGCTCATGTTCTCCCTCCTTCTGCTCCTCATTGTGACCTTGGGAGCTCAGTCCAGTGCTCCAGTGTGGGTCTCTGTCTCTATCTCTATCCATCACCAGATGAAGGTTCTATGATGATATGCATGATATTCGTCAGTATTGCTCTAGGATAGGGTCATTTCAGGTTCCCTATCCTCAACTGCCCAAGGAACTAACTGGGGACCTCGGCTTGGGCACCTGGGAGCCCCTCTAGGGTCAGGTCTCTTGCCAACCCTAAAGTGGTTCCCTTAACTAAGAATTGTGGTTCCGTGCTCCCCTGTCCAACCTTCCTTTATCCCAATCCTCCTGTTTTCCCAAGGCCCGACCTCCTTCCCTTCTAACTTTTCTCTCCCCATCTCCCCTTACCCCCAACCCACCCCACCCCAAGATTCCAATTTTCTCCACGGCAATTTTGTCTACTTCCCTTAGCCAAGAGGATAACTATATGTTTTTCCTTGGGTTCCCCTTCTTACTTAGCATCCTTAGATTCACCTATTGTAGACTCCGTGACCCTTATTTATGGCTAGAAACCAGTTATGAGTATGGGGGTTTGATCCTACGTAATGTGATGGCTTTGTGGGAGCCTAGCCAGTTTGGATGTTCACCTTCTTAGATATGGACGGAGGGGGGAGGTCCTAGGTCTTACCACGGGGCAGAAAACCCTGACTGCTCTTTGGACTGGAGAGGGAGGGGGAAAGGAGTGGGGGGAGGGGGAGGAGGGTGGGAGGAGGGGGAGGGAAATGGGAGGCTGGGAGGAGGTGGAAACTTGTTTTTTTTTTTCTCCTTTTCTCAATAAAAATAATAATAATAAAATAAAATGAATTTTTTTTAAACTGCAGCCCACTCATGAAGTAACAGTCTTTACAAACAAGACTGCACACAGGGGGCACTTGTAGGACCATTGAGACACCCAGAAAGCCAATTATCCTATATTGAATATACTTAGTTATAACTAGGTTACAACTATAATTACGTAGGCCACTTCAATTTCCACTCATTTACCCAACTTGTGATTTGCCACAAACAGAAACTGGTATGGGGACCAAAGGAAATAAAGTTCAGTCATGAAGACTTACAATTTCTTTTTCCCCAACAGGTTTCTATACGTAAGAATTAATGTTTGAATATTGAGTTGGTTAATCAAATAAAGAATATAATTTTGTTTTAGACTGAGATTCATTTTAATTATTTAATGACAATAAGATGTTGTAAGATTTATTTGGGTATAGAAATAAGCTTTATGTCATCCTCAGAGAAGCTCCATCTTGAAGAAGTGGGCAATGAGTAAAGAGAACCCACACCTTGTCAATGTGAAGAGAAAAAGAATGTAAGTGCTCAGTGGTGAATAGAACAACTGTATCACATCCATTTGCCAGGGTTCTAAGATCTTCATGAAAGATGAAAAAAAAAAACATTGTATTATTTGAGAGTGAGATGACTGCAAGAATCCCCCCATCCCCCGAGAATACAGCACTGCAGTTAAATGTATGAACTAATAGTGGTTGAGACAGCATGCCAAGACCTACAGAAATTCTAGATAGGCAAAATATCTTATTGAGATGGTGATTTTGGTGGTGTGTCCCACTTTAGGCTGAATGACTATTGACATTTGATAGTTTTTGAAAAAGGGAGAATCACTTCTCTTAAAGATACGGGATCATAAGTATGTTAACCTGGGTAATGGAAAGGCCTCATAGCCTAAACAAATTGGACTATTTTATTTAAGAGTAACATGAAGTAGAAAGTTAAGGAGGTAAGACTGGATCTGAGAGGGGTTTGAAGAAGGTGGACAAACATGATAAAAATACATTTTATAAAATTCAAAAATTAATAAAATATTTAAAAAATATTTCTTAGAATTTTATCCAGAGGATTAAAATAAGAATAGCTTTTAAAAGAAATTTAATTGATTTATAATATTGAGTAAGTATATATACCTTTAAGCATGTGAGCCTGAATACAGATGCACTTTGAAGTCAGAGGCATTTGATCACTCTGGAGCTTGTGTTTCGGTAGTTACAGAAGAGCCAAGGACAGATAGTCTTTGGCTGTTTATCTAGCTGGACTATGTGAGCTCTAAGTTCAGAAAGAGACCTTCTTTCAAAGGAACTAAGTGGGATGTAGAAGAAAATAGAACTCTATACTTTCCCTTAGCCTCTGTGCACCAAACAGTTGCACACCACAAACAAGAATTAGAGAGATGCACATCAAATAAGAATGTTATTTGTATAGATATTTAAAATTAAATGAACTTTGTCTGAAGAGGAGATGTCTGAGTGGGTATTACCACAAAGTTTTACAAACTGTCCTCTGTGTTATGTTCTTAAGTTCCAATCTTATTTTTCATGAACAAGTACAAGTACTTGCCTAACATAAAATTGTAGTCCTACACTAGCTCAGAATTGAATAAAATAAGGCGTCCTTTATTTAGGGATAGACTCATAGATCATCAGTCCTCTATAAGAGTAGGGAACTGGAACCAAATCCAGCAGCTGAGAGAGAGCTCACAAGCTTTACATCTGCATTTATAGTATAAGAGACCATTCCCAGACCATTCCCAAGTGGGATGGTATATTAAAAGCTATTGGCTGAAAGAGTTCCAACAGCACCTCCCCCTTTTGTCTAAATAAGAAAATTTAAGCCTAATTCAAAGCTATATACAATAAAAACAAATATCAAGTATAAAAAACCAAATTATACTAGCATAAACAATTATCAAGCAAGAAACATATGCTAAATGTTTCACTAATTATCCTATCCTAAAGACTCTAAGTCTTGTATTAGAAATGGCTTGGCTATGTTAATGAGAGGAAAGTAACTATGACTAACTAGTCTTCAACTCCATCGAAGACCTGAGAAAGAAAATAATACTACTTGAGTAAACAGAAAGTGCAATCAAGCAATTCCAAAATGTCCAATTAATGACATAGACAACTGACTATGTGGTCAATCACCCAAAGTCTCATTTGCAACATTGGAGTTGAAGCAACCAACTTGGCTAAGACCTAGTGTAACGGACCATTTTCAAAGGAAAATTTCCAAAACCATCTTACTCTCTCTTGGCAAGATGTGGTGTTTTTTTTTTTTATTGTTGTTATTTTGTTTTGTTTGTTTTTTGTTTTTTCCTGCTTGTCCTGTCCATATAATGTGCATTTTGTCAGTGGTCGAGTAAAGATCAGTTCTTTGCCCAAAGGCCAGTTCTGCCAAGAAGAAAAGAAGATCCAAGTGGAGTATCTTCAGTGCCCAACATTCTTTTTTGAAGAGATCAGTGCTGCCAAGCACAATCATATCTC
Organism: Microtus oregoni; assembly: GCF_018167655.1. Classification (NCBI taxonomy): domain Eukaryota; kingdom Metazoa; phylum Chordata; class Mammalia; order Rodentia; family Cricetidae; genus Microtus; species Microtus oregoni. The sequence goes on along the minus strand of NW_024543975.1, from coordinate 7,618,731 downwards.
ATGTCAACAAAACCCTAAGTTATTTAAATGCCATATTCTACAGTTCTGTGGAATGGTTGAAAAATACCATTTATGAGGAATACAATCTAATGAACCTGATTAGTCTAACTGTAACTATGACAAATATGTATGACTATTGACCTGTAATTCTTAATACCTATATAGCTTAAAGAGTAAGGCCTTATATTAGATTATTAAACAATCTTTAAACAACTCTACAGGACAGTGACCTCAAAATGTCAACTATCTATAAGTGTCTTGATCAGAGTTAGAAATGTATAGTGTATATGATACATATGATAAAATTATATCAATATAAAAATGTCTTACAAAGAGGCAGAAATATGCATGCATAAAATATAATAAAATAACTGCATAGGTGTACAGAAATTGTAAACAGAAATAGGAACATATTTAATATAATAACTATAATTTGAATTTGTATCAATATACAAGAATCTATACTAATGTAAATTGTTTATAAATAGTAGCTAACAAGTATTTATTTGAGTACTCATTATTATTTTAGTGTGAGTAAGCTCACACTAATCTACCTATTATCCCATTCAATTTCCTTTTTTTGCCAAAGGAGATCCCTGAGCCTACAGAATTTCTGCGCCAACTCCCAACCCTATACCAGTTATAATTAATCCCTAATTGGTGTTCCTAACCCTGAAGATAAACTTTGTTGGACGAAGAGACATCATTTTTTTTAATTACTTCTGTATGTCATAGGGATGATGTTCTTTCTATGGGATCCTGTAAAACTAAAATGATGTTTAAGTTTCAAGATTACTGTCTGGTATAATTGCAAATAGTCTCTAAGTTTATAGGGTTTTTCTGAAGTTTCTATTTAAAGTTCTGGCCAGAAAATTGTAAGAAAATAGAACATTTCAGATAACCAAGTTGTAGTATCTTGAGCAGCTAGTACCCAAAACTGACCTTAAGGTAGCGCTATCAGCATCATGACATCATGTCAACCAGGTAAAGTTGTTATTGTGAGGCTCCATATTTTTCCTGGAAACCTCAAAGATTACTGCAGAAAAATTTGTTGTTCATCGTGGAAACTTAAACATTATTCATATAGACATTTATTCAATGAATGGTACAATAGAGACAAAAATGGGTATGGAGAAAACCAAAATTTTTCTATTTTCTTTCTTTCTTTCTTATACAGGATGGATCATGATAAGAGACAGAAACTCTGAATTTTTCTTTTTACAACATGCTTGGATTTAGAGAAGGATAGTCATTGTCCAACTCAAAAGGCAATTTTGATTTTTTAGTGATTTTTGCCTTTGTTATACTCAGAAGTACACACACACACACACACACACACACGCACACACACACACACACACATATTCAGGCAATAAAATTTTACTCTATAGAAGATATGGCAACGTAAGTCAGGTTTTCTCTTTACTTGGTGATTTTTTTTCTGGTTAGCTATCTTTTCTTCTTTAGGATTGTAAAATATCCAAGTTCTTTGACTCTGTCTCAAGAGGTTTCTCTTTTTCAAACTGAATCTTTATTAATTTCGATGGTATTCATCGCTTTTCTTATGCTGTGGAAACAAGAGTGAAACCTTTTCCCAATATAGCACATCTACTGGTTTCTATTCTGATGCCAACATATCCTTGAAATACACCGACTGGAATAATTCAGATTTTTTTTTTATTACCGATGTCTCTCTGCTGCTGTTGTTCATTTCTCATTAGCATCAAGAGAATTCAAGTTTAGTAAAGCATTATGGAGTCTCTTTCCGGAGGTATTTCCCATCCTTTTCTGTTTGTTTAACATATTGTTTATAGTTTGATTTGGTCTTTCTATAACTGCCTGACCTGTAGGATTGTTTGATATACTTGTAATTGGATTTATATTATAATAAGCAAAACATAGTTTTATTTTCTTAGAGACATTTGCTGGGCCATATCTGTCTTTATTTGTACAGTTATACTTATGATGGCCATAACTTCAAATAAACAAGTGATTAATGAATTAGCCTTTTCTCAGTTCAAAGCAAATGCCCATTGATAACGTGAATGAATTTCGATGGTGTGGTATATGTATTTTAAATTTCCAAATTCTGTAAAGTGGAACTCATCCATCTGCCAGGTTTCATTTCTTTGTGTGCCCTTTGACTTACTTTCTGCTGGTAGCAGTGTTTGGTTATAGATAGAGCAAGTAGGATATCTGCTTATAATCTCCTCAGCTTGCTGCCAAGGAATAGAAAATTTTTTAAACCTTTGCTATTGACATGATGTTTTTAAAAAAAAAAATTGAGGCCTTCATCACATTTCCAATCAATAATCAAACAATTTCTGTATTACCTTTTTCTAGAGAACCTGACAGACACAAGAATGTGATTGGATGTGTGTCATGTATATGGGACAAAGCCTATTCCTGATTATATCTTGAGCGTGAATGAATAATGAACTCAATTCTGTATCATCTGGAATAAACTCATCAATTTCAATATGTAGAACAACTCTTTTTGCATATTGCAAATCAGTAACTATATTGAGAGATTCTTTAAAATCCCTTAGTACCATGAAAATTGCATGTTATTCTCACTTTGGGACAGAATTATAAGTGCTTTGTTCTATTTTACTAAAATCTTCTGATTTGTAACCTGCCTTTTCTGACTTATTTGCATCCATATAGAATATATGGATTTCAGTTATTGGTGTTTCATTTACATGTGGGGAAGAATCTAGGTAGCCCTCTTTATAAGGTTAATTCTATCACTTTTGGGATAGTTGCTATCAATTTCACCTAAAAAATTAGCACAAGCTCTTTGGCAACAGTCATTGTATTCCCATATTTTTTTTTAATTTTATCAGTAGTAAAAGGCACTATAATCTTTACTGGGTCTATTTCTGTTAGTTGACAAAGTCAAAATTTTCTTTTTACAATTAATTTACAGACTTTTTCCACATAAGTTTTATTTTTTTTACTCAGTTTATGTTGTAAAATCATCCATTCTAAGATAACATCTTCCCTCTTCATAAAATTTCTGTAGGAGGCACAGAGAAACCCTGTCTCAAAAAACCAAAAAAAAAAAATCTGTAGGAGAAATTTTGAAAGGCAATATGACTAGAATGCAATAAAGATTTGGATTCACCCAATCCACATGTGCCTTCTGCAATTTCTCTTCAACCAAACTTATTCTTTCACAGCTTCGGTTGTTAATTTCCTGAGACTACTTAATTTTTACAATTAGTACATTTATGACAGGTCTCTTTTATTTGTATACACTTATTTTATTTTATACATGTGGTTTTTGTCTGCATAGATCTGTATGCACCATGTAATGCAGTGCCTATGGAAGCCAAAGAGGAATTGATAATGCTACAAGTAGAGTTGCAGACTGCTGTTAGACATTTGTGAGTATTGGAAATATAAAACTGGTCTAATGGGAGATTCATTTCCTCAGCATCCAGTCCATATATTTAGGTTTCTCAGGATTAACTTTGGTCCTTACACAAATAAAATGTTGCTATATCATTTTGCGAAAGATAGAATGTGTTCAAAGTAGTTATTTTGGAGCCTGAAATAACTGAAAGTGTTAAAGGCAGTGGATTAGTCACTTAGATATCACACAAGTGTGTTGTGTTTCAGCACTCCGGTATTATTATGGTTTTATAATCATTGAACTGAATGGCTTTGAAAAAAATCACCTGAATAGACTTGTTTTAATGTTGTAAAAGCATAATCTATATTATACTGAGATGAAAGTTTCTGATCAGAAGTTATTGACTCAGAGAAAGATAAATCAACCAAGAGCTACACACACATAAAAATGATTTCTGAAAGGAAATATTTTAATCATATATCTTCTAAATGAAGTAAATTCAGTTCTATTTTATGAAGAACAGCTATAATTTCCAACACAAATTTTGTGTGAATAAATTGGTAAGTATTTAATATCTTCAGAGGCTTCTGAGCAAAAATAAGAACTTAATTATTACTGTGTAGATATTTCCTAAGCATGTAGACTCAATTTCTGATGGTCATGTAATGGTTTGTGGACCACTGGACGTACTGGAATAAATAAATTATCAGAACTTCATTACACACTCTTACACACACTCACTTTTCTTTAAATTCATTTGATTTCTTTACTCAATCTACTATCTCTTCCTAAGTTTCCAATGGGGAGAGATGACTAGAATTGGAGGGCAATGTGTGTCAATGGTTTTTTGGTGATGTATAAACTTAGTGCATTAGAAACTCCCAGGATTCTACATGGTGACCATGGTTAGTACGCCCTAGTAATGGAGAATTTCCAACCTAAGCTGGCCATCCTCTGTAGTCAGATAAGGTTTCCAGTGGTGGAATTAGGATACCAACCCAGTCATAAATCCTTCAACCTGTAGTCTATATACCCTGAGAGATAAGCTGGAGAAACGCTCAAACAAAACTTATTCGAGTGACCAACCAATGATGAGTTTAATTTGAGGCCATCAAAAGGAGAGGGAAACCACAGTCTATATTGCCCAGAGGCTGGATAGCCCAGAGATCTATGATAGAAAAAAAGAAGAAATAATGCGGTATTTTGAATGTGTTTGTCCTCATAAGCTCATAGGGAGTGCACAGCTAGGTTGTGTGGCTTTGTTGGAGTAGGTATGGCCTTATTGGAGGAAGTGTGTTTATGTAGAGGTGAGCTTTTAGGTTTGATATATGCTCAAGAGCCCCAGTGTCTTTGTTCACTTCCTCTTGCCTTTAGAATAAGATACAGAATTCTCAGATCCTTCTCCAGCACCATGTAGACATGCATGCAGCCATGTCCCACCATAATAAAAATGGACTAAACATGTAAACTATAAACCACCTCAATTAAATTTTTTTTTCTTTATAGGAATTGCCATGGTCATGGTGTCTCTTCACAGCAATAGAAACTCAAACTAAGACAAAGAAAATGATTTCTAATAGTATTCTTATATACTCATAGATCAGTGCCTAGCCCAATCATCACCAGAAGAACCTCTGACAGCACCTGATGGGAAGAACCTCTGACAGCAGCTGATGGAAGTGTATACAGAGACCTCCAGCCAACCCTTAGACAGAGAAAGCCCAAATTGGAGTTCTCCACCATGTCCCTCCCTTGGAGCTCAGGAACCCCGAAGAGGGGCGGGGATAATTATGAAAGGCAGAGGGAAATGAGGACTGCAAGACATGGCCCACAGATATCAGCGCAGTAGGACTTTCAGGGACTCACAAAGACCAAAGGAGGCAGCAATCACCGAGTATACATTGGTCTGATCTAAGTCTTGTGCATATGTATTGTTTGTTTGCTTGGTGTTTTTATGGGACTCCTAACAGTTAGAGTGTGGGTTTCTCTGTCTGTTTCTTCTACTCTTAGGACCCTTTTCCTCCTACAAGGTTACCTTGCTCAGCACTGATATAAGGATTTGTGCCTAGTGTTATTGTATCTTTTTTTTTAATTTATTTATTTATTAAGATTTCTGTCTCTTCCCAGCCACCGCCTCCCATTTCCCTCCCCCTCCCCTAATTAAGTCCCCCCCCCTCAGCCCGAAAAGCAATCAGGGTTCCCTGTCCTGTGGGAAGTCCAAGGAACCCCCCACCTCCATCCAGGTCTAGTAAGTTGAGCATCCAAACTGCCTAGGCTCCCACAAAGCCAGTACGTGCAGTAGGATCAGAAACCCAGTGCCATTGTTCTTGAGTTCTCAGTAGTCCTCATTGTCCGTTATGTTCAGAGAGTCCAGTTTTATCCCAGGCTTTTCCAGACCCAGGCCAGCTGGTCTTGGTGAGTTCCCAGTAGAACATCCCCATTGTCTAAGTGTGTGGGTGCACCCCTCATGGTCCTGAGTTCCTTGCTCATGCTCTCTCTCCTTCTGCTCCTGATTTGGACCTTGAGAATTCAGTCCTGTGCTCCAATGTGGGTCTCTGTCTCTGTCTCCTTTCATTGCCTGATGAAGGTTAATATTCAGGAGGATGCCTATATGTTTTTCTTTGGGTTCTCCTTATTTAGCTTCTCTAGGATCACTAATTATAGGCTCAATGTTCTTGGTTTATGGCTAGAAACCAAATATGAGTGAGTACATCCCATGTTCCTCTTTTTGTGTCTGGCTTACCTCACTCAGGATAGTGTTTTCTATTTCCATCCATTTGTATGCAAAATTCAAGAAGTCCTTGTTTCTTACTGCTGAGTAATACTCTAATATGTATATATTCCATACTTTCTTCATCCATTCTTCCATTGAAGGGCATCTAGGTTGTTTCCAGGTTCTGGCTATGACAAACAATGCTGCTATGAACATAGTAGAGCATATACTTTTGTTGTATGATAAGGCCTCTCTTGGGTATATTCCCAAGAGTGGTATTGCAGGGTCCAGGGGTAAGTTGATCCCGAATTTCCTGAGAAACCGCCACACTGCTTTCCAAAGTGGTCGCACAAGTTTGCATTCCCACCAGCAATGGATGAGTGTACCCCTTTCTCCACAACCTCTCCAACAAAGGCTATCATTGGTGTTTTTGATCTTCGCCATTCTGACAGGTGTAAGATGGTATCTTAAAGTTGTCTTGATTTGCATTTCCCTGATCGCTAAGGAAGTTGAGCATGACCTTAAGTGTCTTTTGGCCATTTGAAGTTCTTCTGTTGAGAATTCTCTGTTCAGCTCAATGCCCCATTTTATAATTGGGTTGGTTAGCCTTTTACAGTCTAGTTTCTTGAGTTCTTTATATATTTTGTAGATCAGACCTTTGTCAGTTGCGGGGTTGGTGAAGATCTACTCCCAGTTAGTGGGTTGCCTTTGTGTCTTAGCGACAGTGTCCTTTGCTTTACAGAAGCTTCTCAGTCTCAGGAGGTCCCATTTATTCAATGAGGTCCTTAATGTCTGTGCTGCTGGGGTTGTATGTAAGAAGTGGTCTCCTGTGCCCATGTGTTGTAGAGTACTTCCCACTTTCTCTTCTATCAGGTTTAGTGTGTTCAGACTGATATTGAGGTCTTTAATCCATTTGGACTTGAGTTTTGTGCATGGTGATAGATATGGATCTATTTTCATTCTTCTACAGGTTGACATCCAGTTTTGCCAGTACAATTTGTTGAAGATGCTCTCTTTTTTCCATTGTATACTTTTAGCTCCTTTATCGAAAATCAGGTGTTCATAGGTTTGTGAGTTAATGTCAGGGTTTTCTATTCGATTCCATTGGTCGACTTCTCTGTTTTTATGCCAATACCAAGCTGTTTTCAATACTGTAGCTCTGTAGTAGAGTTTGAAGTCAGGGATGGTAATGCCTCCAGACGCTCCTTTGTTGTATAAGATTGTTTTGGCTATCCTGGGTTTTTTTGTTTTTCCATATAAAGTTGATTATTGTCTTCTCCAGATCTGTCAAGAATTTTGATGGGATTTTGATGGGGATTGCATTGAATCTATAGATTGCTTTTGGTAGAATTGCCATTTTTACTATGTTGATCCTCCCAATCCAGGAGCAAGGAAGATCTTTCCATTTTCTGGTGTCCTCTTCAATTTCTTTCTTCAAAGACTTAAAGTTCTTGTCAAATAGATCTTTCACATCCTTGGTCAGAGTTACCCCAAGATATTTTATGCTATTTGTGGCTATCATGAAAGGTGATGCTTCTCTAATTTCCCTCTCTGTTTCCTTATCCTTAGTGTATAGGAAGGCCACTGATTTTTTGGAGTTTATATTGTATCCTGCCACATTACTAAAGGTGTTTATCAGCTGTAGGAGTTCTTTGGTGGAGTTTTTGGGGTCGCTTATGTATACTATCATATCATCTGCAAATAACGAGAGCTTAACTTCTTCTTTTCCGATACGAATTCCCTTGATCCCTTTATGTTGTCTTATTGCTATTGCTAGAACTTCAAGCACTATATTGAAGAGGTATGGAGAGAGTGGACATCCTTGTCGTGTTCCTGATTTTAGTGGGATGGCTTTGAGTTTTTCTCCATTTAATTTAATGTTAGCTGACGGCTTGCTGTAAATAGCTTTTATTATATTTAGGTATGACCCTTGTATCCCTAATCTCTCCAAGACTTTTATCATAAAGGGGTGTTGAATTTTGTCAAATGCTTTTTCAGCATCTAATGAAATGATCATATAGTTTTTTTCTTTCAGTTGATTTATATGCTGGATTACATTGATAGATTTGCGTATGTTGAACCAGCCCTGCATCTCTGGGATGAAGCCTACTTGATCATAATGGATAATTTTTCTAATGTGTTCTTGGATTCGGTTTGCCAGTATTTTATTGAGAATTTTTGCGTCGATATTCATGAGTGAGATAGGCCTGTAATTTTCTTTCTTGGTTGGGTCTTTGTGTGGTTTTGGTATCAGGGTAACTGTAGCTTCATAAAAGGAATTTGGCAATGCCTCTTCTGTTTCTATATAGTGAAATATATTAAGGAGTATAGGTATTAGCTCTTCTTGGAAGTTCTGGGAGAATTCTGCATTGAAACCATCTGGTCCTGGGCTTTTTTTGGAAGGTAGATTTTTGATAACGGTTTCTAGTTCTTCGCGACTAACAGGTCTATTGAGATCCTTCACCTGGTTTTGGTTTAGCTTTGGTATGTGGCACTTATCTAAAAACATGTCCATTTCTTTTGCATTTTCTAGTTTTGCGGCATACAGGCTTTTGTAGTAAGATCTAATGAGTCTCTGAATTTCCTCTGTGTCTGTGGTTATGTCCCCCTTTTCATTTCTGATCTTATTTATTTGCGTGTTCTCTCTCTGTCGTTTAATTTGTTTGGATAGGGGTTTGTCGATCTTGTTGATTTTCTCCAAGAACCAACTTTTTGTTTCATTGATTCTTTGGACTGTTTTCTCCGTTTCTATTTTGTTGATTTCCGCCCTCAGTTTGATTATTTCCAGTCTTCTGCTCCTCCTGGGCGTGTCTGCTTCTTTTTTTTCTAAAGCTTTCAGGTGTGCTGTTAAGTCTCCGATGTATGTTTTCTCTGTTTTCTTTAAGTGGGCACTTAGTGCTATGAACTTTCCTCTTAGCACTGCTTTCATAGTGTCCCATAGGTTTGAGTATGTTGTTTCTCTATTTTCATTGAATTCCAGGAAGACTTTAATTTCCTTCTTGATTTCTTCCTTAACCCAGGTGTGGTTCAGTAGTTGACTGTTCAGTTTCCATGAGTTTTTCGGCTTTCTGGAGGTAGGATTGTTGTTGAATTCTAACTTTAATCCGTGGTGATCTGATAAGACGCAGGTGGACACTGATATTTTTTTGTATCTGTGGAGGTTTCCTTTGTTTCCGAGTATGTGGTCAATTTTCGAGAAGGTTCCATGGCCTGCAGAGAAGAAGGTATATTCTTTCCTATTTGGGTGGAATGTTCTATAGATGTTTGTTAAGTCCATTTGCTTCATTACCTCCAGTAGTTCTCTTACTTCTCTATTAGATTTCTGTCTGATTGACCTGTCCATTGCTGAGAGAGGTGTATTGAAGTCTCCTACTACTAGTGTGTGTGGTTTGATATCTGCCTTGAGTTTTAGTAATATTTCTTTTACATACATGGGTGCTTTTATATTAGGGGCATAAATATTCAGGATTGAGACATCATCCTGACAAATTGTTCCTGTTATGAGTATAAAGTGTCCATCTCGATCTCTTCTGATTGATTTTAGTTTGAAGTCAGTTTTGTTAGAAATTAATATGGCCACACCTGCTTTTTTCTTAGGACCATTTGCTTGAAAGACCTTTTCCCAACCCTTTACTCTGAGTAGATGCCTGTCTTTGTGGTTGAGATGTGTTTCTTGCAAACAGCAGAATGTTGGATCCTGTTTTCGTATCCAATCTCTTAGCCTGTGCCTTTTTATAGGTGAATTGAGACCATTAATATTAAGTGATATTAATGACCAGTGGTTGTTCATGCCGGATATTCTTGTTGTTTTTGGAAGTAGAATTTGTGTGTCTCCCTTCTTTGAGTTGTGCTAGTGAAGGGTCGCTAGATGCCTGAGTTATTGTAGGCAGTGTTGGCAATGTTGGATTCCTTGGGTTGCGGTTTTCCTTCTATTACTTTCTGTAGGGCTGGATTCGTGGCTATGTATTGCGTAAATTTGTTCTTATCCTGGAATGTCTTGGTTTCTCCATTTATAGTGAACGAAAGCTTGGCTGGGTATAGTAGTCTGGGCTTGCATCCATAGTTTCTTAGCTTCTTCAGTACTTCTATCCAGGACCTTCTGGCTTTCATTGTTTCCATAGAGAAATCAGGTGTAAGTCTGATCGGTTTACCTTTATAAGTTACTTGGCCTTTTTCCTTTGCAGCTCTTAGTATTCTTTCTTTAACCTGTATATTTTGTGTTTTGATTATTATATGGCGAGGGGATGTTTTCCTTTGATCCAGTCTGGTGTTCTGTATGCTTCTTGAATATTCAAAGGAATATCTTTCTTTAAGTTGGGAAAGTTTTCTTCCATAATTTTATTCAAAATATTTTCTGAGACTTTGAGCTGTGACTCTTCTCCTTCTTCTATTCCTATTATTCTTATATTTGGTCTTTTTATTGTGTCCCATAATTCCTGAATGTTTTGTGATGAGAATTTGTTGGCTTTGCAGTTTTCTTTGATCAGAGCGTTTATTTTCTCTATGGTGTCCTCAGAATCTGAGATTCTTTCTTCTATTTCTTGTATTCTATTGATTATGCTTGTTTCTGTAGGCTGTGCTCGTTGACCTAGATTTTCCATATCCAGCTGGTCCTCAGTTTGTGTTTTCTTCCTTGCTTCCATTTCAGTTTTCAATTCTTGAACTGTTTCCATTACCTGTTTGATCGTTCTTTCTTGGTTTCCCAGGGTATTATGTACGTATTTACTCATTTCTTCAAATTTTTGGTTATACTTCTCATCCATTTCTATATGGGCATTTTTCACATGTTGTTTAAGGGACTCTACTGCTTTCAAAAAGTCAATTTTTTCCACTTCTTCTGTGTTAGGGTGTTGGAGATCTTCTGTTGTAAGATCATTGGGTTCTGGTGTTTTCATGCTGATTTTCAGATTATTGGGTGAATTCTTTCCTTGACGCCTGCCCATCTCCTCCTATCGATGCTATCTAAGGGGTCTGTTAAAACTGGTTCAGGTTTCCCTGCTGGCCAGGGGCTCCTCTTACAAAATGCCCTGCTCTGTTTCCTGGTTCCTGCCGGGGGGCCAAGATCCCTCTCACCCCTCAGAAGGGTCTTCAAGAATAGTACCCGGCTCATCCTCTGCCAGGGACCTCCCCAACCGAATGCCTACCTCTTTGGTTTAATTGTAGTGGGGTGATCTGCTCTTGATGTTTCCCGCGGTCCCTGCAGCCTGCTTCTGCTGCTGGGATGGTTCCCGCCACCAGCAGCCTGTGTCCTCTGCTGCCGCTCTGGTCCCTGCAGGTTCCAGCCTGTCCCAGATGGTCCCTGCCGGCTGCGCTGGGCGTCCTCCGGCCGCCTTCCGATGTTCTGGCCGCCTTCCGCCTCCCCGTGTTCCGGCCGCCTTTGGCCGCCCGGTGTTCTGGCCGCCTTCCGCCACCCGGCCCGGTGTTCAGGCCCCCTTTTTTTTTTTTGGCATGTTCAATTGATATCCCTGAAAGACATGTGCTGTGGGAGCTCCTTCTGCTCCTTCGGCCAATAGCCTTTAAGATACCAGCCCACTTTGGCTTGGAAAAACAGCAGCAGCTGTACACACACTATCTTGTTTCAGACTCCACTTCCAACTACCAGACTCTTTTCCTGGTCGTGCAGAGGGCTGTTGTCTAGGACAGTGATCTGTAAGTGTTTCCTTTAAATAAATAACTCTTTTATTAATCATAATTCCAAACTGGTGTGGGATTGTTTTTTGACTTACTCTATTAGACATGCTTTTTTTTTTCCTGAAGGAAAATGGAGAATAAGCAGATCTGTGAAAGGGAAGAGATGGAGGTGGTGGTGGGAGGAGTGGGGGGGGGGGGAACTGTGAAGAATGAGGGATAGGAAATTACCATTGGGCTGTATTAAAAACAAACCAACCAAACAAAACAAAACACAACCAAACATTTAAGAGAAATGAAAGAGCAGTAGATCTGATGAAGAGGGGAAATGGGGGAAGATTGGAAGAAGTGGAGGGAGGGAAGGCTATATTTGGGTTGAATTCTATGAGAAAGAATAAAACAAATAAACCAAAAGAAAGAAAGCTGATATTAAAGACTTCATACACTAAAATATTTTTATTCATTTTTTTATTTTTAAAGAAATGTTCCTGTGATAGATCCATAAAATATCTAGCATAGTTCATTATTATAGCTTATTTCTTCTGCATAATGGAAAAGATGTGCTAGCTGCCCAATTTTTTCAATCTTCAATCTTTTTCATATTTACACTTTCTCTAGTAAAAATGACATATCTGTCTTTGAAATTGAGAATAATATCATCTCTGCCAGTTTTCATTAATGTTCCTGAATCACTAGTCCAATCAACTAAATGTTTAATATTAATATTCAGGTAGACTTAATAGGTAGACATATTTTATTCTCAAATAGGCAGCTCTTCCATCATGGCACCCAGTAATTGACCACAAATGGTGGGAGGCAGTTAGAGTCTACAAAATCTAAAAGACTATTTTTAAATTACTTTTATTTGTTTAGTGATGCCTATTTATTTCACGGTTAACGATTTCTAAAATTTTTAAAAAGTAAATCTCTTCCCCCTGTCCTTCCACCTTCCTGGCTTCTACCACCTAACTATACCAAAATTTTAAGTTGGTCAGATAACACATGTTTCTAAAAATGTTTTGTTTGTCTTTCTGTCAGAATGATGTGGTCACTGTATGTCTGCATAACTTTATAAATATTTCTGTGTGCATGTGTGCTCATTTTAAGGTTCTTTGATTTACTAAAATATTCCTTTTAATCTTCTTACATCTATTAGCATTGATAAACTGTAACTAATCTGATAAAATTCAAAGCTAAATTTAGCTTATATGCCCAGTTTAAATAATAGGTAATGACACCTAGTTCTCAAGGGCTTTTACAGATCTGAGGTCATAGCATTTTAGCAACAAGAACATCTAAGGAAGACATGCAACTTCCACATCACCCTTTAGCTCCTCCTAGAAGACAGAAGACATTCTGTCTCCAGGCCTTGCCACCGGGTTTAGCAAAACAACCCACACAGCAAAAAGTGTCCTTCACCTCTTCAGCTTCCTGGGTGCTTCTTCACCTGGAGAATTGATTGTCACATCCTGCCAAGACAGGTAGACTAAAATCTCCCACTCCCCTGCACACACACAGGAAAATTCTTTGGGCCTCTTGTACTCAGCAGCTAATGGCAAGCACTGCTTCTAAGACTGGTATTCTCTATGGACTAAGGAGAGGAATGGGATTGCCTGTGTAGCTAAACAGCTATCTCAGTTTTGCTCTTTTATCTATTCCAGGTCTGTCTAGTGGCATTTGACAACCTAAGGTACTGTTAACTTATTACTTTATTTGTGACACTAAAATGCAGACCGGTATGCCATTTTCACAGGCTTCAAAGTTTAGGACTGACTGGTTTCAGGTATGTCTTCAGAGGGTCAGAGTTCCCAGTTTCCTTTACCTTTTAACCTAAAGCAATAGCTTTTTGCTATGACACCAAGATATAAATCTGTTCCAGTTCTCTTACAGGTTCCTGAAAAATTCTACTGTTGTATCAAAATCAGGTCTGGTAAAAAAAAAAAAAAAAAAACTAACAATCTTTAGATCCTTTTGCTAACCCCAATCAGTTTCAAGCATATTTTATAGGTTACTCCTGCTGCTTGTGCCAAAACCAACCTACAAATTGCCCCCCAAACAATGCCAAAAACCTACACTAGCTCCTGAGACTTCACCATTGGTAATAACTCTCCTGGATTAAGAACACCTGCCAACTAAAGTCTGGTTTTAAAAAGTCAGGGTTTTCTGCTATTGTGTCCTATCTCCATGGCTAGCCCCATTTCACAGGGCCAATAATTACAATATTTTTACCATCTGTTTGGTTTAATCTTAAGAAAGGCCACTCCACCAACACAAAGAACTCCAATCAAACCAGATTATACAAAATTAAAATGTGCATGTTTCATAAATGTGGCATTCTCAGGTAGACTAAGACAGCATGGCAGGGAGAGGAACAAATAATCCAATAAAAAATGGGATATAAACCTCAACAGAGAACTTAAAACAGACGAATCTCAATGGCTTGAAAGACACTAAGGAAAATCCTCAACATTTTTAGCCATCAGAAAAATGCAAATCAAAACACCTCTGAGATTCCATTGTACACCTGTCAGAATGGCAAAGCTCAAAACACTGATGATGGCTTATGCTGGAGAGGAGGTGGGGTAAGGGGAACACTCCTGCATTGCTTATGGAAATCAGTATGGAGATTTCTCAGAAAATTAGTAATCAATACTTTTAAAATGTCATTATTTGTACCCACTCCTATCATTCTCACCATTTAATTACAATACTAAAACAGAACAAAATACACAGTTAAGCGAAATAACTTTCTTATAATGAAATATAAAAGAGCAGAAACCCTCAGTAATTGATAGAACATTTTACTTACTGTCCATACCCACATTCACACAGACACAGTCAATTTGTGTTATTTGAGGTTATGTTCCATTAAATTGCTGTCAACAGTGAATTGGCAAATATTGAACTATTTCTCCTAGGAGAAATACAGGGTTAGGTAGCAATGAGCCTACAGTTACAGTGGTTCCATAAACCAATCAATAGAAGGATGTAGTTCTTGTTTCTCTTTAAAGACACTAAAAATACATCAGTTTGCTACATAGGGACATTTTTCATTCTCAGAGAAAACCAGATATCTGATATCAGTCTCATAAGCTACATACCCACACTATTGTTGTAACTGTCTTGACCTATGTGAGTACACTTTGAAGTTTGCAGAGAAAAAAAATTGCCTAATGAAGCCTTTCTCAGGCCTTCTCTTCCATTGTTTAGTAAAACACAATAATGCATAAGTGATTCAATGACAGTCAACTCCAAGACAATATGGGCATAACCAAACCAGAGTGAAGTTGATGCTAACAAATATTCACAGGAGGATATACCACATCTTAATGCACTGAAGTGAAGAGCACCAAGAATTGGTTTTCTTCCCTGCTCTCAAAAACACAAAAGTTCAGAAAACTTGGTGACAAAGGCACACTTTCTTATTGTATCACAATTCTATTTAAAGTCTGCTGAGAATATATATAGAAATATGTATAGAATATGTACAAAAACACATTTTTTCACATATACATGTGCACATGTTTAAAGTGGCTTCAAGCCAACTTTGACATTGACTTTTGAAGATATAACACTTGTTTTAGCATATAAACAAATTCAGAAATGAAGAATTCATGTATACTGAGCATTAAAAATATGCATAATTTTATTCTGATGAGTTTTAATATACATATAACTCATAATTTTGTAAAACTTTATGCTAATTCCCACACAAACAGGCATGAAATAGGGAGTGGAGGGAAGAAAGGCTTTGTTGAAAAGTGCCTTCTCTACAGGCATGGGAGTATGAATTTTGACTACCAGCTCCCCCCCAAATAAAAAGGCTGGAAAGGGCATGCATGTGTGTCTGTAACTCCAGAGCTGGAGAGGTGGGGATAAATGGATTCCACAAGCTTATTAGTTAGCCAACTGAGATGGGGTCCAGGTTCAGTTAGTAATACTTTTTCCTGCAGTAAGATAGAGAGTAATCAGGGAATTGACCTGAGATCAACTTCTGTCCTGACTGTGAATATGCATCTATTCAATCCCAACTCTGTGTGTGTGTGTCAGTCTCTCTGTCTCTGTCTGTCTGTCTGTCTGTCTGTCTGTCTCTGTCTCTGTCTCTCTGTCTCTCTGTCTCTCTGTCTCTCTCTCTCTCTCTCTCTCTGTCTCTCTCTCTCTCTCACACACATACTCATGCACACACACACTTTAAAGATAAAATATATAGGGTCTGGAAATGTAGCTCCAGCTAATAACACTTTTTGTTTTCAAGAGGACATAGGTTCTTTTCCCAGCAACCATATAATAGCAAACAAAGCTCTGCAACTCCAGTTCCACAGCATGAACTGCCTCTGGGGACACTTCACTCACACAGTGAACTGACAAACATGTAAGCAAAATACCTATATACTGAAATTATATATTTATAAAAATAGAATAATTAAGTGACTATATAAGTAAACATGATTCAAATATATATGTTAATTTTTTTTGAGAATTTCATACAGAAATAGTGCATTTTTCCAATTTGCCTTCCCACTTTAATCCCTCTCAAACTCATGCCATATTACACACACTTACACACACACACACACACACACACACACACACATACACACACAAGCACACACAAGTACAATCAGGCACTTACACTGAATCCTTATGAATGCTTGAAAAAGACATAAAGTTATTATTTTACAAGCTTACTTAAAAGTTACCACACACACACACACACACACACACACACACACACACACTGTTATCGATCCAGATACATTAAAGATAAAAAAGAATCATTTTATAGAAAAACTATGTTGAAAATAGCTTTCTTTGTTTCTGAAGGAATGAGAAATTAGTTATACTCTACATTGACATTGACTTTTAGTTGTCATGTTTTTTTTTATCCATATTACTAATTTGAGACACCTTGAAAATCCTGAAGAAGCTATGCTGTGAGCTACAATATACAGCCTCTGCTTTAAAAGAAAAGTTGCACAGCTACTGTTTCCCAGAATCTCTCCAAACAGATGACCTATTGTGTTGAATCTTAACTTAAACATTACCTGAA
This sequence comes from Microtus oregoni, assembly GCF_018167655.1. Classification (NCBI taxonomy): domain Eukaryota; kingdom Metazoa; phylum Chordata; class Mammalia; order Rodentia; family Cricetidae; genus Microtus; species Microtus oregoni. The sequence goes on along the minus strand of NW_024543975.1, from coordinate 7,601,982 downwards.
ATAAAACTTGCAGTGAACATATCCTACTGCCTTGCTAAGACATCCTCAAAATCCTTGAAATCAGTATGTTGCCTTCAACCTTTTCATTCCCACAGTTAAATATGTTCCTGTGGCAATTTCCTGTCCTTGGAGATTAAAGTCTCTTGACTAGTTTACTTAGAAGAAAAGAAAAAGAATAGGAACAGTACCTTTATACGGTGGCCTTGCAGGCTCAGTAACTCCATTTTTCCTGATGATATTTTTCATGCAAGAGCTGGACTTGATGTTTTAGAATGTGAAGGTTGTGATTTTTTTTTAAATACTTTAACATGGAAATGAATTTCTGACTTGGGGAAATGCTGTCAGCTTTTTAATTTATTTAGCTTCTTCCACATATATTCCTGTGACTCCTTCATATTACAGTGTAGTCTCTTGTGGAAATATATTATTTATATTGAACAAGAAGTTGACACTCTCCTACAACTTTTCTTCCAAATCATTTAATTTTAAAAGATGGGGTTGAGGAAAGAGACATGCTTACTTGAAAGATCTGTCTTTTAAATTAAGCATTTGCTTTTCTCCTGTGTATTTTTTTCTTTCCTCAGGTTTCTGAAGCAAGATGGGAAAAATGAAACAAAATGCTATTATTTAGACCAACTATTTATAACAGTTAAAAATGAAAGGATGAACAAATTCAAGCCCCTCTGAGGAGACACCATGAAGTACTTAATGTAGTGAACTTTCAGAAAAGGAGAACTGTTTGAATGGCTATGTATTAAAATTCTCATTTTCCTATTGAACAAATTGCTCCAAAGAATAAGTTAACATGTTAATATTTATTCCACCATTTCCTGGGTGAAAATTTATGATCAATTATAAAAATAAAATGGATGGTTATAAAGTGAATCTTGATGCAAAAATCTTCGGCAATACTGTTCACATGATCTCATGTTCCCATATCTATTTGAAATTATCAATCTGTATAAAAACAGAAATAGTAAATTTAATTAGCAAAGTTTCTCCACACTGGAAATTTGACTTTGCTCAACTAGATTTACTTTTCTTTCTAGGGCTTTCTCAACAATTTATAAGATAAATATCCTTTTTGTTTCACCTTCAAAACATTAATATTAAATATAAAGTGCTCATAAAGAATTGCACATTTAAGAAGTATAACATTTTGGAAATGTTCATCAATATTCTGGGTGATTCATTACTTATAACTTTATTTTTGATTTTTGTTTTTTGCATAACAAATTTTTGAATTGAAATTTCGAACAAATCTCCAAAATATGAGAGTTAAATTCTAAGGAAAAAAACTGCCAGCAAATTAGGAAAAAATGCAAATTGACAATTTAACTCTTGAAAGAGTACTACTGAATACATTTGAGCAGTGAAGGTTCTCTGGGAAAAGTAGGAGGTGTAGGCTCTAAGTCTTTATGTCACTCCATGTAGGTTTGACTGTGGATCTGACTCTGAATTGCATCCTAATCAGGCAGTCTTGAAAACAGTTGCTGTCATATGCAATTTTGATAATTAATCAAATTCTCAATGATAACCCTATCCAAGGTTCATGATGATTCATAACAAGACATCTTTATATGTTATTAAATGTAATACTATAATCCACTTAGCAAGAAGGAGATAATTTTAAGTTATAGAAACATATTCTCTTTAAACTTAATTAAGTATCTCTTTGGAATGATATTTTTTTAACATCTCAGAATTCCAGAGGACTGGTAGCTGATTTATTTTGACAAGGCACACTAACTACAGATGTTCATTTTCCTATGCCTGACTTTTCTTGGGACAGCTGTTTTAGCTCTGTCTTAGCAGTCAGGAGGAAGACAGGTTGCAAGGCATTGAAGAGTGAATCTTAGGCTAGCATCTTCTTCCACTAAGGAACTGTCTCACTTATGTAATAGAAAACAAAACAAAATAAACAAAAACCTCACATTTAATGTTCCAGAAATAGTGGAGGCTGACAATATTTCCTGTAATCAAGCAACAAGTTCATTGTAAAAAGACAGAGATAAAGATAGATAGATAGATAGATAGATAGATAGATAGATAGATGATAGATAGATAGATAGATAGATAGATGAGAGAGATTTTGATTTTAAAAACTGGTGTTTGAAAAAAAAAGTATCAGAATAGCTCTTATATGACTTCCTGTGTGACCCAAAACTTTTGTCTTTCAATATTTTCCTCAAAAACCACTTTCTCTAGGAGTTACTTCATTATCCTTTAAGTTTCTCCATTTATCCGTGTCTTCATTGCTCATCATCTCTAGGCACCTATCACCTATTCTTCCACACAGAACTGTAGGCACTCAGCACAAGAGTGCCTCACTTCTCCTCTGGTGCCATCTTCATTGATTCATTGCTTGTGTAGATCAAAATTCCATGAGATTCCTCCTCAAACAGCATTGACTAAGAATTGGGGAGAATTTCTGGGCATCAGTATTATTTCTTTCAATGATTATAAAATGTTTTGCTTCCTTTAAGATTTAGCCCCATGTTAGTCCTCGGCTCCAATGACAACAGTTAAATTATATCACATTTTATCCTTTCCCTTCTTCTTCCTTCTCATGTGTTCTGTTCATTTCTTAAGTTTTCTGTGTGAATGTTTACATGTGAAAACTGGCCTGTTGCAGTAAAATATATATATACACACACACACACACACATATATATATATATATATATATATATATATATATATATATCTTTAATTAACTCAGAATTTTACCCATGCATATAACTTATTTTAATAAATTATGGTGTAAAATAAATAATTTTCTATCTTAAAGTTCTTTTATATTTGAGATTATAATTATATCATTAAAAACTTCATGGCTGATTATATTAAGTATATTGGCAGAGGTGTCAGTATTAAATTTTATCTAAATGTCATTTGATTCTTAACACTATAACTACAGTCCAAGAAAGATATTTTCATTGGTTGAGTCTAAATAAAATTAATTAGTCTTTTCTGATTCTTCTCCTAATACACCTGTCTTTCCCATTTTTAGCCAGTCCTCCTTTCTCTAACTAGTTCTCAAGTTGGAGAATTAATGAATAATTATTAGTTCCTTGAATAAAATAACCAAAGTAGGATGTAATGCTCACAGAAATCTTTGATTTGGAGAATCTGCACACAAACATTTGCCAAACATTCCCTCTAGTATTGGAAATTAAACTTATGAAGAATACACCATCATAGTTGTGATACTACCAACTTCTTAAATCCTCTGCATATCTATGGTTGTAACACTTCTATTTACTCATGATCTTTTGTTTGCCAACATGTTCTTTACCAACTTCCTATACATGAGCATGCATTTAACATAGGTGAGAATATCCTCCCATTTAGAATGAAAATGTTGGTTTATTATTTAGCATTTATTAGTTTTGACTAGACTAGTTTTAGCTTAAATTCTTCATTTCATGGCTTTGTAACAATATTATAGTTTTTCGATTTGAAGTAGATAACTAGGTACTTAAGAATGCAAATTATAGGTGCCCTGTACTTGTTGTAGTTGTATATATAAATTTCACTCCGCATAGGCTTTGATCAAGTAATTGCCTTAACACAGTCATACTCACACAAACAGTTCTTCCAAAGATTCCAACTTCTTTATAGAGAATATATGGAGTAAAAATTATTTAATGGCTTATTTCTTTTCATTTAGCAAGTGTACCTTTTCTTCTTACTTTCAGGGGTTTCTGCATGACTGAGTACATTTAGTTGGTTATTTGCTTGAAACATGCAGTTAGAAATAAATCAGAACCTATAATTTTCAATTTTGAAATTATCATTCTTTGAAAACTTCTGTGAAGATGTTAAAAAATCACTCTAATAATTATAATAATACATCATTGTGGATTCATTTCATGTTTCATAGTTCACTAGTTGGATCAGACATTTTATTATGGGGAAGAGTGCTAATAAGACACAGTGTATTTGACTCTATTTGTCTTACAAAATCATGTTTTATACTTCAATTACAAATCTATCTACTTGAGTCAATTAACTTCATTAATGCCACATGTACAGAAGACTTTAACAGATTCATCTTTATGTGATCAAAAGAGAAACAAAATATTCACAAAATCAAAATGGGACACAATGTTGTCATTCCTGACAGTATGCACATACACACAAATGGAGAGTATTGCATTAAATTTAGTAAGAAACAGAAAGATGACTACAGTGGGCATAGGCAGAAACGTTAGGATGATGATTTCACAGAAGTTGAAAGTGCAGTGGTCATCACATGAAGCTAAGACAGTAGAGAGGCAATGACAGAGTTTCAGCATCTTTTAATTTTGTTTTGACAGAAATATAACATGCTAGCATGTTATTGTAGTTAGGATGAAAACAGGTAGTAACAAAGCATTATTTTCATCAAAAAGGGATATTAAATAGCGAAGAATTAAGGATCTTTCAACACATTTAAGCATAGTGTAATGATTTCCTTGTTCTGTATGGGCAGTAGTATATGACTGACAGAAAATGCAGCCCCACCTTGCCACGTTGAGTGAAGTGTCCTAGATCATGGTGAGTCTGGCCTATTGTACCCCTATTTTGTTAGTTCTTTATCTTGTTTGGAAGTCTGACTTCATAAGAAAGATTTGGGATATCATCCCTGTGACACTGAAAGTTACTAGTCCTACTCTGCCCCAAACCCTCCTTGCCTACCTGAAACCTCAGTGGAACTCTGAAACACAGCCTGATACTACACAGAGAGGACCAAGAGAGGAATGGTGAAGCACAATTTGCAGCTACACATGTTGTCATTCCCAGTCACTCAAACCTGAAAAAGTCACACAGAAACTGTATTATTATAACACTGCTTGGACAATCACTTAGGCATATAACTCTATATAGCTCTTATAACTAAAATAAACCAATTTCTATTAATCTGTGTATTGCCATGTGGTTGTAGCCTACCAGTAAGGTTCCATCCAGGGTCTGTCTCCTGTGGTGGCTACATTGCATCTCCTTGATTCTGCCTACTCTCTTCTCCTCTATCTGCTTGGACTTCTTGTCTTGCCCTATTCTGTGCTGCAATAGGCCCAAAGCAGATTACTCATTAATCATACAGAGGGGAAACCCACATCATACACAAAAAGGACTGAGAGAGGGCCAAGAGAGAGAACCAAGAGAGGAACTCTGAATAACAAGTTGTGAATGCACAGAGTAGACTAAGAGAGTTAGCCAAGGGAGCACTCCAACAGAAAGGGCCAAGAGAGAACTCAGCATCTCCCTGAGAGACAGTCAGTGACAGTACAGAGCCGACCAAGACCAAGACAGCCACTGCAAGGATTGGACCAAGAGGTAAAGACACAGTCCGCACCAATTGAATAAAGAGATGGGTAGGCGCAATGCAAGAATTCATCTAACAACTTAAAAAGTAACATGATAACACTACAACTCAGTGGTCATAGAACATGAAGACTTTATCGTCCTAACCCAGAGGAAAAATGATTTTAAATGTAACTTTATGTGAAAGATGGAGACATTTAAAGAGGAAATGAAAAATCACCTTAAAGAACGGAAGAAAAGACAAGCAAAAAAAATGGAAGAAATCAAAAAAATCTCTCAATGAAACCCAAGAAAACCAAGAAAAAACAATCAAACAGGTAAAACAAATAGTTCAGAGTTCAACACTTGAAGAGTAAAATAGAGGTAATAATAAAAAAAAAACAGAAACTGAGGAAATTCTGGATCTGGATATGTAAAATCTGGGTAAACAAAAGGAAACTACAGAGGTAAGTGTAACCAACAGAATACAAGAGATGGAAGAGAGACTCTCAGGTGTTGAAGATACTATAGATGAAATAGATTAATTGGTCAAAGAAAAATTAAATCCAACAAATTCTCAACACAAAACATCCAGGAAATCTGGGATGAATAAAATTTACCTAAGAATAATAGAGATAGAAGAAGAGGAAGAAGAAGATCTTCAGTTCAAAGGCACAGAAAATATATCCAACAAAATCATAGAAGATAACTTTACCAACCTAAAGAAGGATATTCCTAAGAAGGTACAAGAAGCTTTCAGATCAACAAATAGATTGGACCAAAAATAAGTCTCCTCATGATATACTAATAAAATGCAAACATACAGAATAAAGAAAGAATATTAAGAGTTGCAAAGGAAAAAGGTCAAGTAATGTGTAAAAGCAGATCAATCAGAATTATATCCAACTTCTCAATGGAAACCATGAAAGTCACAAGATCCTGGATATATGTGCTACAGACACTAAGAGACCAAGGATGCAAGCTCAGACAAAGATACCCAGCAAAGCTTTCAATCACCATCAATAGAAAAAAAAAACAAGATATTCTACGACAAAATCAGATTTATACAATACCTATCCACACATCCAGCCATACAGAAACCTCAAACCAGCAAGTCCCAAAGAAGGGAAACAAAGAAACACTACTACCAAAAAATAAGAGGAATTAACAATCATTGCTCATTAATATCATAATATCAATGGCCTAAATTTACCTATAAAAAGACACAGGCTAGGAGAATGGATATGACAGCAGGATTCATCCTTCTGCTGTGTACAAGAAACATACCTCGATATCAAAAACAGATATTACCTCTGAGTAAGGGGTTGGGAAAAGATTTTCCAATCAAATGGACCTAATAAACAAGCAGGTGTAGTTTTCCTAATATCTAACAAAATAGACTTAAAACTAAAATCAATCAGAAGAGATGGAGAAGGATACTTTATATTCATCATTGGAATAATTTAAAAATATGAAGTCTTAATTTTGAACATCTATGCTCCAATTACAAAAGCACCCACACATGTAAAAGAAACATTAGTAAAGCTAAGATTTCACATCAAACCCCACACAATTATGGTAGGAGACTTCAGCACCCCACTCTCCATAATGGATTGGTCAACCATACAGAAACTTAACAGAAAAATAAGAGAAGTAACAGATGTCCTGACTCAAATGAACTTAACAGACATCTACAGAACTTTCTCTTAGAGCTAATTCCTGACCTCCCTACTCTGGAACCCGTTCCTAGTAACCTCTTGATAAGATCAACAACAGCTTTCATTTTAGGAACAGAATCCATTTAAGATTTCAAGATGCTTTCAAATGTAGATGCCAAAGAGGAAATGACAGGCAGTATTTTTCTGAATTTTTTTGTTGCATGATGAACATCAATTTTCATGAACAACCCTTAAGATGTCTATTTCCACCACAGTGCTGATCTATCATTAAAAGACTCCAAAAGAATAGTAGAACAGCATTAACGGGATATTCTTCTTAACAGCTAAAGAAGAGACGGAATTGCATAAAGCTCTTTTATCTTCCTTCTCATAGTGAGTGAAATCACTATTGGTTCTAAGTGATGTAGACATCTCTACACAGCAATGGTTATCTCTTAAGTATACCATGAAAAATCAATGCATTGATCATATTCATAAAAATAGCTTGATAACTATCACATAATTATTCACCACAAGTATACATACACATAAATACATGCATGTATATTTATTTATCAGTATCCTCATATGGATGCACATATACATGTACACTGGCATACAATTGCTTTGATATAAAAGTGTGTTTGAAACTTCAATGATGTTCATGTGGTCTCCTCCTACTTACTGCTTTATTATTAGATTGCACACCATCAAATAGATTATAATAACATTTATTTTAGTTATTAATACTTTGGAAGCTTATATCCCAGACTTAAATTAGAGATTTGAGTATAATAATATAGGTTAAGAGAAGACTACTTCACAAAATAACTGCATTCAATTTTCACAAAATAAATCAAGACAAATAGTAAGAAATAAAAATTGAAAAACTAGGCCGGGCGGTGGTGGCGCACGCCTTTAATCCCAGCACTTGGGAGGCAGAGGCAGGCGGATCTCTGTGAGTTCGAGACCAGCCTGGTCTACAAGAGCTAGTTCCAGGACAGGCTCCAAAACCACAGAGAAACCCTGTCTCGAAAAACCAAAAAAAAAAAAAAAAAAAAGAAAAAAAAATTGAAAAACTATCAAAAATGAACCCAAAGACAAAACTAATCATAAAACATGAACCTACAAAGAAATAAGGTTGTTAATAATAACAACCTTGTCTTAGTATATGACTTATATGTAGATTTAACTATGTACATTCATTCAAGTTCACAGTATACAAATATATACTCAGCATTCATAATACAATGTATAAAATAATATATTTACCATATTTTGTAATACAGTTATAACACTATATGCATATGCATTTTTACTTCTAATATAAAAAATAAACATGTTTTACTGCATTTTAATGCATTGTAATATAGGAGATATATAATTTATACCACATAAAATATCTTCTCTATAAAAACTGAAATCCTTTTATGTTTTTAATATCTACAATTATATATGGTACACAAATAAATAAATACTAATTATATACTTGAAATATTTTTTTTCAGATAAAGCATATTACAAATATATGTGTAAATGCTATGTGATATGAAATGTATAATAAAGTACTCCTCACCTTCCATGCTTCTCTATTTTTATCTTTATCCATATTGCTTATGTCCTTTGTTGTTACTATTCAGATTTCAATTTTAAATATCTCATCCTGACATGATATAATTCATAGGGTTCTAGAAAATGAGTTGAAACAAAGTGAAGTGAAAATATTATTTTTACTACTTTCCATATCCTCAATTTTAAAAGCACTGAAATTCAACAGAGTTCCAAATAATTTCAAAAGTGCATTTAAGAAGTAGTCTTTGGAAATCTCTTGACAGCTTGACATCATTCTTTTACAGAAATGATAAATATAGTAATGAATATATCTAGGCCTAAGACTAGCACTTTTTTCGGTGCCTCCACTAACGTAGCTCTCAGCCGATACAGACACAGCCAACCCATCATTGTTTTAGTGCTTGTGTCTGGTCTGTGTCTGAGTTTCTTTTTGGAGTTTTCTGACACAAGAACAAACAAAATCTAAATCAAATCTGACAGAAGCAATTTTAGGGGAAGGTTTTGGCTCACAATTCAAAGATACATGCTCGTTGTGGGGAGGTCTTGACAAGGAGCTTGAGATGTCTGGTTACATGGCATCCACATTCAGGAATTGGGTAACAGGGAGTGTGTGTGTTTATCTTACTATGTTGTTTTTATGTTGTCTCGTTTCCAGGCCCAGAAAACAAATGGTGCAACTGACAGTTATAGTGAGGGAGGGCAATGCCTTTCCACTTCAATTAATATAATCAGGATAATCTCGAATGGCATCCTGAGAGGCCAATTTACCCATGATGACAATTCCCAGATGTTCCTGGAGTTGTGACTTCTAGGCGAGTCAAGATCCAATCCAGTTAACAATCAACACTCACCATCACAATCTACTTTAAAATTTCTTTAAAATGTGCACAGAAAACAGGCATTTTATCTTATTTATTTATTTATTTATTAAAGATTTCTGTCTCTTTTCCACCACCGCCTCCCATTTCCCTCCCCCTCCCCCAATCAAGTCCCCCTCCCTTGTCAGCCCAAAGAGCTATCAGGGTTCCCTGCCCTGTGGGAAGTACAAGAAGGAGAACAGTCACAGCTCAAAGGCCCAAAACAGGCATTTTAAAAAGTATCTTATTTATCCAAGGAAGAAATTAAGTTAGTTTCAACTTTCTTCTCAGCAGAGATTTATGCATTTATGTATTTTATTTATTTATTTATTGCAATTTGCTCTTTAGGTATTAGTCACAGGTTTCATACACTCCATCAAGGTAGAAAATCTAGAGAAAAAAATGAAAGAAGTCTTGCTACAGTTACAATCAACGTAGGTCACTTCATTGTTATTCATTAAAGTAAAAGTTCTTTAATTATAAAAGCTAAAGCAGGAAGAAGTCTTTGGTTAAGTAGAGAAGCATTATCTGATATTTCTTTTACATAACAACATACTTAGATAGCCTTGGTATAAAAGTTATTTCAAATAATATGTGATTTTAAGTAAATTGTCAAGAATGTCTTTTGAGAAATAAAGTAAAAGCAATTTTTTCCTAAATAAAAAGTAATGCAGCTTCTTAAAGTTTAAATTAGTTGTCTAACTAATATTACTATACACCTCATAAATAAATGAGTTAGAACAACATTTATAATATCTGTGCATTATTCTCCACTAACTTTATTTTACTTTCTAATAAATTGTTAAAAATGATGAAAATATTAAAAATGAAAAATCTGTACTATGAACAAGTTGGTACTCAAGTTATGAGATACCACCTTCCCACCTTCAATGAATGGTAAGCACACTGGATTCTACTATATTTTAAGTGATTCTCATTTAGTATAATTGTCTAAATTAGTGGCAGTAGCTTAAGCTACTTGTCTCATTCCATTTCCTTTGTGCCTCAATATTATTACAATAACATCACACTTACTACCTGGCAAGCATCTTTTATTGTATAAGATACCCATTATAGTGGTTTATTGTTAGCCTTTGTCAGATAAACAGTGTAGAGTAAAAAAGGGAAAAATGCATGCTCCAACAAAAGCAATTGCGAAATTGATATTCTTTTGACTTGAGAAGAATCCCTTGCTTTCAAATCTGAGTTTAACTTTGAAAGTCAGCAGGTATATATTACCTTGCCAGAGGTTGCAAGTTATTTCCTACTTCTTTAGTTAGATATTTCATTGGAAGCACATTTTAATAGCACTAAATAGATCAATTACTTAACATGGTAATTCAGTGCTAGGTTTTTTATGATTGAATTAATTCTACATTTAAAATAAACAAAACTGACCCTACCTAGTTATAAATGGAAAGAAAAATCTGCATGGTGAAATCTTCACAGAGAGTTTATCAATGGAATGAGAAGGAAAAATTAGATAAAAAGCAAAGAAAAACAAAAGTAAATGAAATATCGAGCCACGTATTCCTTTACGAACAATTCCAGAATTTCACTTTTTATAGTGGCTGTGGAAATCCGTGTTTCCTTTTTATCTTATGCTCCTTAACATCAATCAGAGGCAGGCATATGTTGAGAAAGTCTGCTATAAGTTGCAGTGCTTAGAAAGTACAAAGATTCCCAGTGATAAGCATAGACATGGTTGCTGCTTAAGTGGATTTTTATTCTTCTTCTTTCTTTCTGCTTCTCTCTCTCTCCCTCCTCTCTCTCTCTCTCTCTCTCTCTCTCTCTCTCTCTCTGACTCTCTCTGTCTCTCTCTCTTTCTTCCTTTTTCCATTCTTGATACTAAGCTTGTCTGTCTGTCTTCTTTCCTTCTCACCTTCCTCCCTCCCTCTATCCCTTCCATCCTTCCTTTCTTTCTTTCCTTCATTCCTTTTGTTTTTTCCATATTTCTCTTCTTTTGAACCCCACAATTTCTTATATTATACAATTAAGGACCTAGAATCTGGGTAATAAGGCCTTAGAGTCACAAAACCTGCTAAGTCCTTTTTTTGTAGTTCCAGAAATTTATGAGAACCATGAAGCCTATTTAATACATCATCAATCATTCCTGGTCTCTTCTATAATCTGAAGGATTTATTTATTTATCAAAAAATATTTTTGAGGAATGAATGTTTAAAAAGTTATTTTTATGCTTCTGTCAAGTCACACATTATATTGAATAAAACTGAAGGTTTCTGACAACCATAAAATTAATGTCTACCACAATATGTGACACTGAACTTTCAACTGAATCTGTGTCATTCTGTGCATCCAAGGAATTCATTGGAGTATGTTGGAAATTGAGGAGATTTACAAAATTGTTGTAATTACAAAAATCACTGATGTTGAAGGGGGCTCTTTCAGCAACATTACCCTATATTAGCACAATGGTAATAACTGAATAAATAATTTTCAAAGAAATGAATTCTATAATATAAGTGAATAATATTCTATGTGCTTAATAATTAGAATATTAACATGACAAAAATGTTTCCAGAGGCAAGAAAGTATATCTGCTAGTTCATATTTACAAATAAAACTTAACTTTTGTCTTCTTAGATAAACAATAAGAAAAGAAGTGATGGCAATGTAGGCCATTAGGCTCAATGTTTTTTTTTTTTCAAATGTACCCAGCCCTTTGTTTGATCCCTAACACCACACACACACACACACACACACACACACACACACATATGTATATATAGTCATTTTATGATACATTCCTGTCATTTTTTTATATAAGCATATAAAATATATGAATTTCTTTTTTTTATTTAAATTTATTTATTTATTAAGGATTTCTGCCTCGTCCCCGCAACCGCTTCCCATTTCCCTCCCCCTCCCCCGATCAAGTCCCCCTCCCTCATCTGCTCGAAGAGCAATCAGGGTTCCCTGAGCTGTGGGAAGCCCAAGGACTGCCCACCTCTATCCAGGTCTCCTAAGGTGAGCATCCAAACTGCCTAGGCTCCCACAAAGCCAGTACATGCAGTAGGATCAAAAACCCACTGCAATTGTTCTTGAATTCTCAGTATTCCTCATTGTCCGCTATGTTCAGCTAGTCCGGATTTATCCCATGCTTTTTCAGACCTAGGCCAGCTGGCCTTGGTGAAATCCCAATAGAACATCCCCATTGTCTTAGTGTGTGGGTGCACCCCTCGTGGTCCTGAGTTCCTTGCTCGTGCTCCGTCTCCTTCTGCTCCTGATTTGGACCTTGAGATTTCTGTCCGGTGCTCCCATGTGGGTCTCTGCCTCTGTCTCCTTTCATCACCTGATGAAGGTTAATATTCATGAGGATGCCTATGTGTTTCTCTTTGGATTCACCTTCTTATTTAGCTTCTCTAGGGACATGAATTATAAGCTCAATGTCCTTTATTTATGGCTAGAAACCAAATATGAGTGAGTACATCCCATGTTCCTCTTTTTGGGTCTGGCTTACCTCACTCAGTCATTCTATTTATGCAAATTGAGTCAGGTATATTAAAATTGAGGGTTATCCTTAGCTACAGAAAAAGTATAATTCCAGCTGGAGATACATTAAACTCTGTCTGAAAGAAAAGAAAAGAAATAAGAGCTCCCAAGGTCCAAATGAGGAACAGAAGGAAGGAGAACATGAGCAAGGAAGTCAGGACCGCGAGGGGTGCACCCACCCACTGAGACAGTAGGGCTGATCTATTGGGAGCTCACCAAGGCCAGCTGGACTGGGACTGAAAAAGCATGGGATAAAACCGGACTCTGAACATGGCGGACAATGAGAGCTGATGAGAAGCTAAAGACAATGGCACTGGGTTTTGATCCTACTGCATGTACCAGCATTGTGGGGGCCTAGCGAGTTTGGATGCTCACCTTCCTAGACCTGGATGAAGGGGGGAGGACCTTGGACTTCCCACAAGGCAGGGAACCCTGACTGCTCTTCGGACTGGAGACGGAAGGGGAGAGGAGTGGGGAAGGGGGAGAGGGGCATGAGGAGGGGGAGGGAAATGGGAGGCTGGGAGGAGGCGAAAATTTTTTTTCAAAATAAAAAAAAAACCTGATTAATCTACTCATTATAAGAAGACCAACACATTGATCTTTATAGAGCAATAAATAACCTAATCTTATCTTGATTGTTCTCATTTTAATCTTCTCCGCATATCATTATATTATAAAACTGAGGTTGTACCTTCATCAATCAAAATACATGATCATATATTGCATTTATATGTATTCATTTTGACTTGACATTTCTCCAGTCCACCACTATGAGTTTCAGAATGAAAAGCAAGTGCCTTGTGTAATGACTAGAATAATTATGTTTATGAATGAAGGTTCATATCTAAGCCTTGGCCACCGAGGTAAGTGATAAAGGCAAGTGTATTAATGGTTCTAAGCCTTTTGAAACTAATTTCAAATGAAAATATGTAATTATTAATGTACATAGGTGTTAATTAATTTAAACATATTCATAAGCAAAAATTATGAAACATCATGGACTCTCATAAATATCTAGTAGAGTTTCTACATTTGTTACTTATTAGTAAGCCTGTCATTTCTATGCATAATTTCTTTACATAATCTACCTTATTATAAACTGAAATGTCTACAGGAAGGCGAAGAATTTTATATAAATTTAATTTATTTAATTAGGTAACTTTAAGACCATATCTAACTCAACCTTTCAAATCAACAACATCAATAAAAGCAAATTTTAGAAAGCTGTTGAAGTTTTAGAAATAATTTCATTATGTAGAGGTAGAAAATAGTTACACCTTTATTTGAGACATGAAAATCAGATGTGCTAGCCTGCCACTAGTTCTGTCTGTTTGCTTCTTCTTCTTCTTCTTCTTTTTTTTTTTTTTTTTAACTTCCGGAGGTTTCCTCCAGATTAACACAGCTGAGAGATCAAAATGGAAGTTGTAAGAAGGGCATTTTCTCATGCAAGTCTTATAATTTTCTGTTTATTGGAAGAGTTGAAAGAGGTAAGATTTTAGAATTGGAGAAAGAGAGAGAGTAAACAGAAGACAAATATATAGAGAGAGTAGCCAGGCAGATGGCTTGTACATCCTCTGGGCTCGGATGTAGTCCTACTTTGTGGTGTCTTTGCTTATCCTCATCACTTGGAAACTCACTTCCTAATCATTAATCTGTAAGGGTGCCATACAAAATTCCTAGCATTGTTTTCAAGTCTATTCTAACATCTTGCTCATTATTGAAGCATTTAAACCACAAAGGCCTCCATGTACAACTACTTAAAAATTATTACAAGGTCTGAAGAGATCTAAGAGTCAATAAGACTGCTTGTGGGATAATCATGAAAATTCAAGTCTATATGTGTGCACTCATGGAATAATCTTGGATTCTTGCAAATATCGCTAACTCAAATTCCAAGGAATCAAATGCTGTCTTTTGATACATTTGATCATACACGTGTGTGAATCTGTGCCTATATATGTACATATATAAAAATTCAGTGTATATTGGCACAGATATGAAAATAAATTTATGTATACAGAAACAAAATAGAATTTATATGATGCATGATTAATGTCTATTGAGAACTATTCTGTTCCATTGGATCAAGTCCTAGAGATTTTTTTTCTACTTTGCAAATACATTTATGAGATTTTACATTATACATTTCCTGATATATAACTTTTTGTCTTTTCCAGGCATAGTATTTTAAAAACCTTATTTTTTAATACTATTTTACATTTATGAATACAAAATATTATTGTTTTCATAGTTAATCTATTATTTTTGAGATAGATGTAGTCACATCCCTACCTGTATGTACCTATTTAAAACATTACATTAATACAAAAGTTTCTCCATGTTGGGTAGTATATTTTCCTGATACTATGAAGAGAGAAGTGATATCTAGTTGTCAAGGTATCTATTCTTGTCTATCGTACTTATAAGTGTATGAACTTGTAGGCAATTTTGGTGTCCTTGGTTTTCAATTTCTTCCTGTTTGGGGTTTGCCAGCTAAAGCTTCAGGCAGAACAAAAAGAGACAAAGTTGAGTTTTGTATGAATGCAACTGAGTTATGTATGGACTCTGAATTTTAGAATAGTCATGTATATTAATACACGTACATTAATACAAAACTTTCTCCATAAAGTAATATTTATACAAATTTAGCATTTATATCATTGGTGCACAGCAGGCAGAACAGAATCAGTCTCCATCTAAGAAGTTTACTTGACACAGTTTAAACAAAGTGTTCCTTCTCAACAGTCCCTTGTACGGATTTTCAGTGGAATACTTTTATGAAAAAAGTCATAAAATATTTTGAGTGTTGTAATACAGACAGCAGGGCTGTGTCCCGGGCACCGGGCCACCCACATGGCTAGCTCTAGCTTATGCCCCAAAATAATTACACGGAAACTGTATTCTTTTAAACACTGCCTGACCCATTAGGTTCAGTTTCTTATTGGCTAGCTCTTACATATCGATCTAACCCATTTCTATTAATCTGTGTAGCCCATGAGCTGGCTTACCAGGAATGATCTTAACCTGCATCTGTCTGGAGTGGGAGAATCATGGCGACTCCCTGACTCAGCTTCTTTCTCTCAGCATTCTGTTCTGTTTTCTCCGCCTACCTAAGGGTTGGCCTATCAAATGGGTCTAGGCAGTTTATTAATAAGAAATCACTCCCACATCATTTTCCCTTTTTCAGTTTAAACAAAAAAGAAAGGCTTTAACTTTAACATAGTAAAATTACATATGAAAAAAACAGTTATTAAGCAAGAATCACAGTTACAATATTTATATCTATTTTATCTTTTATCATAACCTTGGAAAACTATAACCACCTATCCATTCTTCAACTCCATCAAAGACTCCAGAAGGATATAATATTACCTAAGTAAACAAGAAATAAGAAAACTCTAGAAATGACAGAGACATCTCGCTGCCTAGACAGTCATCCAAAGTTCCTCTGTACCGCTGGGGCATCCATCTTCGGGCTTCAGGCCCATAGTATCCAGCAGACATTTCCATTAAGCAGGAAATTTCAAAGACAGTTCAGTCACTTTCTGCTGTGTCCTGCAGAATGTCTCGCAGACTCTCATGAATCAGGAACCCCGAAAGATCATCTCACCTTTAGGCAAGTTCAGCAGTCCTCTCTCTGTGAGTTCTTTGTGTCCAGTGTATGCATCAGTCCAGGCAAGAGCAGTTTCTTGCCCAAATGGCTATCAAACTCCTTAAGGATCCTCTTTGATGCCCATCTTCTTCTTGAAGTAGATTGGTGCCACCAGGAGCAGACATGTCTCATTGTCATGAAAAGTCCTAAGTTATTAAAATATTTTAAATGCCATATTCTTCAGCCTTTGAGAGATATGAAGAATGCCTATCTGAAATATATCTCTATATATCCAGAAAATCTAAGTGACATGACTACAAACTTGACTATTATTTATGATTATCCATCAACAACCTATATTTCCTAATTATACATTACATTTTAAAAATGAACTACACAATCACAATACCTTAATCAAGATCAGAAATACATATACATATAACAAAATTGACCTTAAAATCCATACCAATGCAAATTATTCATACCTATATCATTTCCCCCTTTAAATGTAAAAGAACATTTATAAACAATATTTTGGGAACATGGGCGCAGTTTTTTTCTCTCCAAACTGCTTCCTGCTGAAAGGGGGCGCTGTTAATCAGATCATTTAGGGTGTAACCTGTGTGCCAGGTTTATCTCAGTTGGCAGTTGAGTGAAGTAATTTTTTGAGGGTGTTCACAGGAACTTTTCGGGAGGTCGTAGTCTATCATACCATATTGGGATAGATGCAATCCACAGGGTCTGGTCCTCTGTGAAAACAAAAGAAGACCCGCTCCAAAGCATCATATCCTTAGACCCAAATTTTGAAATCGTAATACCCTTATGATATCCGTTCTGGTTCCATTTGGCAGTCCATATAATGAAATGTCTGTCTGTACTTAGCTCCTTTACAGTCAAAAATTTTAAAGAAAACACAATGTACATAATCCAGACTCTCTGTGAATTTTCCATTTTTACGTGGCTTATTTTTCTTTATTTCTCTTAATCTATAACTATCTGTACTCTGTCTCTTTAAAGACTTTACCCTTTTTTTTAACCATTAACTTTATTTTCTATATTCTTTTTCTTTTCTCTCTCAAGCCTACATACATTCATCCAACACTGTGATCCATAGAGGTCTTTTATGTCTGAATCTGTCGTATTGTGAATCTGTAACATTTTTTTTTTTTTTTTTTTTTTTTTACTATCCAGGAGCATTTCTTAAAATTTTAAGCAGTTCTTAAAAACTTAAGTTGCACCTTGTACAGGTAATACGGTAATAAGGTACAGCCTGTTTCCTGCCTAGTCTAAACCTTTACTGCACTGTTTTTATGGTAATTACGGTAGTTCCTGCTTGAGACCAGCTGAGTTCAGCATGGTAGAGCAGAGCAGCTGAGCAGCTCCTGCCTCAGAGCCATTTGGTGCCCCTGAGCCACACACAGTTCCAGGCACACAGCTGTCCACATTGCCATCAAGCAAGCCGTAGCACTTTAATCCAAATGCTCCATTCAAAAGCTCTGTCTCCTGCAGGAGTCAGACAGAGATTGCAATGATGGCACAGCCCAGAAAGCCGGCATTTTAAAACAGCAAGTTTTTTTCTTGCTGCTGAGTCAGGAAAATTTCAAAATGGAAGATGTACCATTTTGTGCTAGCTCTGGGGCCACCAGGTAGGAGCAGCACTTAGCACTTTAATTCTGAGACTGAGCGTGCAGCACAGAAATTCTTTTCATCCAAGTTACATCCAAATCTGACACGCAGACGTCTCTGTTTGTAGGCAGGAATCCGCCATCTCTTTTGCCTGCCTAAGCCTGATTCTGCAGTCTGCCCAGGTGCAGGCGGGTAGCACTGAGCCATTGGCAAGGTTTCAGAGCACTCTTCTTCTGATCCCAAGCAGGAACACAAACACCCAGTCCCATAAAATCGATTGAAATGCCTTAAAGCCAGAGTTCATGCTGGCAGCACAGCCTCCGGAAGCCATGCTTTAAAATGAGGCAGCAGTTTTTTTCTGCTGCTGATGCTGAATCAGGAATTCTCTCTATAGCATGCCACCAACTAACAGCCAAAAGCTGTGTTAAACTCTGTTTTTTTCTCTGATTAAAATTAAGCTCTCTCAGGTTTTACATGGAGTTCATTACCACGCTGGGCGCCACTCTGTTGTAATACGGACAGCGGGGCTGCGTCCCTGGCACCGGGCCGCCCACATGGCTAGCTCTAGCTTATGCCCCGAAATAATTACACGGAAACTGTATTCTTTTAAACACTGCCTGACCCATTAGGTTCAGTTTCTTATTGGCTAGCTCTTACATATCGATCTAACCCATTTCTATTAATCTGTGTAGCCCACGAGCTGGTTTACCAGGAATGATCTTAACCTGCATCTGTCTGGAGTGGGAGAATCATGGCGACTCCCTGACTCAGCTTCTTTCTCCCAGCATTCTGTTCTGTTTTCTTCGCCTACCTAAGGGTTGACCTACCAAATGGGTCTAGGCAGTTTCTTTATTAATAAGAAATCCACTCCCACATCATTTGAACATGTTTTTCTGCTTTCCAAACTCATCCCAGATTCTCACCTACATCCCTTCCTACTCAACTTCATGTTCTCCCACAAAACAGAAAAATAAACACCTTTAATTGTGGATAATATAATAACTCATTTGGGGAAACTAAGCTTTCT
The DNA here is from genome assembly GCF_018167655.1 of Microtus oregoni. NCBI lineage: Eukaryota > Metazoa > Chordata > Mammalia > Rodentia > Cricetidae > Microtus > Microtus oregoni. The sequence goes on along the minus strand of NW_024543975.1, from coordinate 7,582,848 downwards.
TTGCCAAAGGGTATTGATTGTCTATAGATTTTTGTTTAGGGGTGAAAACTCATGTCCTCTTTGTTTAGTCATTGTTGGAACCTATCTTACATGAACTTGTGTAGGCTGTGTCTTCTACTACAGACACTATAAATTCATGCATGCCTCAGAAGTGTTGTATCTGGAAAACAGTGTTTCTTTGGAGTCATCTATCACCTCTTGCTTTGATAGTTCTCTCTTCTCTCTTCCATATAGATTCCCTGAGATCTGAAGGGAGAGCACTGTAGAAGAAATTCTATTTGAGACTGGGTACTCTGAAGTCTCTCTCTGTACATTGCCAAGTTGTTAATCTTTATGTTATCCCAAAAGCAGTAAGGAAAAGTCTCTCTGATAAAAGCTGAATGAGGCAAAGATCCATGGATCTAGAAGAATGCTGTTAGAAGTAATTTTTTTGCTATGTTCTTTTAGCAGAATAGTGCTATTTGGTTTTCCCATAGAATCTGGTCTATCTCATTATAAGTTCTTGATGACTTCATTCTTGCAAGGTATTGGTTTTGTCCCCGAAATCCATTAAGAAAGTTGTTGATTTCTCATATAACATCTTGCCACTATTGCCCTAGTAAATTTTTCAGGTAGGTTACTATTGTATGTCTTATAGTTTATAGTTGGGATGATAATTATCTATCTCTCCTGATAATACAGAGTATCTTCCACTATTATATTCACTAGTCATTTGAAGTAAAGCTTCTAGTTTATCACCTGCTTAACTTCTCCATGTAAGCATCTCAATAAGCTGTGTAAGTGTTGTTTTCAGCAACAGGCCCTTGCCATCAGTTTATGGAGACTATCCAATAGCCTTAGCAATAGACTATTATGTTTAGGGGTATTCCATGATTTGGGCAATGAGTCAGTAAAACATAACTAATTTCTGGCTTAGAGTCTTCAATTGATGTAAATTAGAAGGACACATTTTACCCAGAGATAATTTTGAAATTCATAAGTCTGGGAAAGTCTTATATATAAAATATTGCTCATGTGTATTTTATGTAACTTGAAAAAGATAGGGATATATTAAATTGTGACAAAAGGTTTCACAGACAATTTACTGCATCTGTTTCTACTATTAGGGTGTGGTGAAAGAACAGGAATGCAAGGGATAAAGAAAAACCAAAAATGTCAGTGGTACCAAGTGATTAAAAAACCAAAATTATTTTTTAAATTGTTTAACTTAAATAAAAGAGAATCACAACAAGTCTCTATGGTCATAATAATGGCAAGAATAATGAAAAATTTTTCTGTTCATTGTCATAATGCCAAACAACCACATTTTTATGTGTGCTATGTTATTCGATCTTTAATTTTTGACGGGACATTTTAATTTGTGACCAAATGGCTGGCACATAAAAACAAACAAAAAATTGCTAATAATGATGCAATAATACTGACATTAATGATCATGTGCTTTGCATGATATTTAATTACAAACATATGTTCTCTCTTTCTTAAAACTCTGCATTAACTCTTTGAGGATTTTACACTATGCATCCCAATCTCTCTCATTTCCCATACCCCAACTTCTGCCCTCTGTCCTTGCAACCCCCCCAAAACAAAATTTAATTGTAAAACCAAATAAACGCAAAATAACAGAAGCTAAAGCAACAAACTAACTAAGAAAATATTCATCATGGAAACTGTAGTGTGGTCTAGTGAGTCACACAGTATACCCTTTAATCCATGTATATTTACTCATAAGTGGTTGCCACTGCCACAAAATATGTAGTCTTTTTCCAAGAAATGTACAGTACATGACAGACTACTATCTTTATCTTTTCATGTTCATGCACAATTTGTGTGTGTATATTTGTGTTTGCATGTGTTTGTATTTATAAATCATCCATGTAAAATTACTCCATTACCATTTTTATATAAAAAAGAAATGACTGATCAGACCACATCTCCAGGAAAAATAAAACTGTCAAAGGAATGAATATATTATTATCAAACGACTGATGAGGTGATATTTTTATCCCTATCTTTTTAAATGTAGATAAATTCTGACCATGTATAAAGCATCATTAAACTTGTGTTTTGCATTCTCTAAGCAAAGAGTGTTTTGATTAGTCTTTCCAGGATATCTGGCCAGAGTGAATTTTTTGACAGACTAGATGGTGGTCTGCTGATAACTAAGATTCAAGTGTACAGGGTGAGTAATGCTTCCATTTGCCAGTAGGAGAGAAGGCTAATGATGCTCATAGCTGTGTTACTCATAGGGTCATTCTTGCCATGATCTGACTTTTTCAGAACCTTTTCTTCAGCTCTCTACAGTGAAGATGATGTTCTCTAGTCTCCAACACTTCAGCTCCTGCTGATTTCACTCATTAACTGATTCCAGCTGTTCTTCCATGGCAACAGACAATTTTACATCTGCTGGGCCGTTTGGATCTCACAAGTGTACAGCAAAGAACTGCTTGACTGTTTTAGAGTTTCAGGTTGTAGTTAGAATTGGAGCCAATTAAAATAAAATGTTTTGATTAACTTATATTCTGGCAAGATATTTAATTTCAAAAGGTTGATGCTGTGTAAACTCTGCAGTTAGAATTTCATGTTAGAATAAGTGAAGACTACACACAGAGACAAGTAGCTGAAAAGGGCTAAAAACCAAAACCAAACCAGGATCTGTCATTAACTTTGGATGGAAAATAAAAAATAATGAATTTTTGTTGTCTGAATTTCTGTCCTTCCTAGTTTCTGTCCTCCCACCAGGCCCTACAGCCATTTGGCCCCCAAAAAATCACACAGGGGTCTATCTTAATGATAAACTGATTGGCCCATTAGCTCAAGCTTCTTATTAACTCCTATAACTTATATTAACCCATTATTCTTATCTATGTTAGCCACATTGCTCAGTGCCTTTTTCTGCAGGGGGGGTGGGCTTCCTCCTTCCCAGAATTCTCCTGTTCTCATTGACCCGCCTCTACTTCCTGCATGGCTGCTGGCCAATAAGCATTTATTTAAAACATAATTGACTGAATATAGACAATTGTCCTGTACTATATCTTGCTCTCTCCTTAAAAAGAAAAAAAAAAAAAACAAGAACATCCATAATCATTTTTTTGGGAGTGTGGGTATAGTTTTCCTGGCTACTTCCTGCTGGTTGGGGGAACAGATAATCTTATGAGGACCTAAAGAAAATTTAGGGTTATAATCAAGCCCTGACTGGAGTATTCTGTGAGTCTTGATCACCTCGGGCAGCAGTCTTGAATCTGTTCTGGATGTAGAACTCAGACATCCAGGCCATCTGTTCCTACTAGAGATTTCTCATGTGGTCTTCCTTGATCAAACCTAATTTTTCTTAACTAAGAATGAATTCACAGCCTCTCATTTTCTGTGGAAACAAAAGCAAAATCTCTTCTCCAAAGTAACATACCTTTTGACTTCAATTTTGAAGTCAAGGTACTTTCAAAATACCCATCTTGAATTAATTTAGCAGCATTTATAAATAAATATCTTTTAGCAGCTGTTATTCCTTCCTCGGCATTCAAACAATTCAAAGAGAGCATAATAACATACAGTATCCAGATTCTTTGTGTATTTTCCATCTTTATGTGGCTTTTCTTTAACCTCTATTTCTTTTATTTTTACTTTTATTTTTGGAGACAGTTTCTCTTTATATCTTTGGCTGTCCTGGAACTCCCTCTGTAGATCAGGCTATCTTTGAACTCATAGAGATCTACCTTCCTCTGCCTCCCAAGTGCTGGGATTAAGGATATGTACTACCACACCTTGAATTCACAGAGTTCTGTCTGCCTCTACCTCCCAAGCTTTGGAATTAAAGGCATGTGCCCACATGCCTTGGAGTCACAGAGGTCTGCCTGTCTTTGTCTACCAAGTATTGGGATTAAATTTGTGTACTACCACACCCAACTACTCTCTTTTTTATTTTAAGGACTTTAACCTATAGCCTGAATATGTTTTTAACACACTGTAAACCATTTAGAGGTTTTCTTCATCTTTGAATCTCTTTTTACTGTATATCTCTCTTTTTCTAACCACATGAGTCTTTAATTTGCTAGTCAGTGTGTGTAGGATTAAAGCCGTGGCTTTGACAAGTAGATCCAGCCCATTTTTTAGCTTCCTGAGATTCCAGGCTCATGGCAGAGGTACCTGCCAGCCAGAGCCATGTTTATTGCCACAACTCTATGGCATTTCAAGGTCCTTGCCAGCAACTAAGCTGCAACAGTGTGCCTACAAACAACATTCAAATGCTCTCTCTGTAGCTGGACCTCCTGCCTGAAAGAGTCAGAGTTTACACTGGCAGGATGACCCAGGAAGCAGGCATTTTAAAACAGCATAGCTTTTATCCTGCTATGGTTGAAAACCAAAAAGCATGCAGTCAGCTTTTCATTAACAGGGTTTAAGTGTTTCCTGGCAGGACCTCTTAAAGGAGATGCAAAGTTTTGCAGGCAATGCTGTGTCAGAAAGCCTCTCTTAAATGAGAATGCTTACCTCTTGCAAGCAGAGCAGAACCGAGAAATTGCTGCTACCAAGAAGCCATGCTTTACTCTATTATTTTCTGCCAAGAATTACTTCCCAAGCTTCTCAGATTTTATGTGGATTCAGTTGTCCACGTGAGCACTATTTGTTGTTGGTTGACTGAGTTTTCTGTCTAGTCTAGTCCATGTTCTGTCTGTAGTCCCACAGTCCTTATGTCCCAAAGAATTCACATAGAATCTATATTAATAATAAACTGATTGGCTCTTTAGCTCAAGCTTCTTATTAACTCTTATAACTTATATTAACCCATTATTCTTATCTATTTTAGCCACATAGCTCAGTACCTTTTTCAACAGGGTAATCACATCTTCCTTCTTCTGTGGTTGGGACAGGACTGGGAAGGAATGGGCTTCCTCTTCCCAGAATTCTCCAGTTCTCATTTGTAGTAATGAAGTGACAGGCTGCGATCCTGCTGCCCAGCTAGCTTTACCCAAAATAACTACACAGAAACTGTATTCATTTTAAACACTGCCTGGCCCATTATCTCTAGCCTCTTCTTCGCTAACTCTCACATCTTAATTAACCCATTTTTAATAAATCTGTGTATCACTACATGACTGTGGCTTACTGGCAAGATTCTAGCCTATATCCACCTTGGGTGGAGAGCCCTGGCATCTGCCTCACTGCCTTCTACCCAGCATCCTGATCTGTCTACTCTGCCTACCTAATTTTCTGTCCTATCAAAAGGCCAAGGCAGTTTCTTTATTTAACCAGTGAAATCAACAGAAAACAGAAGACCCTCCTACCTCACTCATTGACCTGCCTCTACTTCCTGCCTGTTACTGACCAATCAGTGTTTATTTAAAACACAATTGACAGATATAGACAATTTTCCTGTACCATATTTCTACTAATGAACAATATGAGCCTAACTAGTTACCATTCCATTTTTGAAATTGATAAAATAAGGTAAAATTAGATGATCTATAGTCATATTTTGATCAATAATTTTATGATATTGTAAATTCATTACATAGGAATTAGAAATATCAACAATCACTATTATATGAGAAATGAGGTTTTTTTCGGGACAGTGTTTTGTAAATGAAAATGATAGGCATATAAAAAATAGATGCCTATGCTTTATGTATATCATGACAAACCATAGTGAACAAACAATACTTGGGAAGAAGAACTTAGGCATAATGGCAACAAATTGTGATATTTATGACAATTATTTTACAAGACATGAATGAACATCAAAGCTAGTGATGTAAGAAAAAATAAGATTGGTTTGGCAGAAACAAAATTCTGTTCAGTTCTCATCAATCTCTACCTGAAATGCAGGACACTTTACAGCAGTTTTTTTCCCTAAGCTAATGGACTTCATTTTGCATCATTCCCTTCATCAACCTGTAAAACCATAAAGAAAAGCCTTTCAAATTCTTTTGGTGAGAAAGGGTTTTGCAAAGTTGGTAGTACTTCTTGAGGGGAAAAAAAATCATGTGCTGTCTTTGTGCTCTTTAGGTATAAGTAATCCAGGCTGCTGAATAGCATCTTCCTTCTTCCTCCCTCTTTCTTCTCTTTCCCCCTTCCTTCCTATGTACCTTCTGTCTTTTCTTCCTTATCCTATAGTAATCACAATGAGTGCATTGGTTTAGAGAAAACATATTTTAATATTTTATATTATATTCTGAGACATTTGGGATATCTAATTACACATTTAAATGCATTAGTCATCTTGCTAAGCAACATATATATATATATATATATATATATATATATATATATATATATATATATCACCAGAGTTTCTGATTTGAGAACACAATGTACAGAGTATTTTATCATGTTTCTGATGTAGTATTCTGGTTTGTATGCTGTGAATACCATTGGTTAATAAAGAAACTGAGTTGAGCCTATTGCAGAGCATGGCAGAACAGAGCTAGGTAGGGAAAACAAAACTGAATGCTGGGAAAAAAGGAGGCAGAGTTGAGAAAAGCCATGTTACCCTAACCGAGACAGATGCTCTGGATGTAATTTTACCCAGGAAGCAACAGCCATGTGGCAAGACACAGATTAATGGAGTTGTGCTAGTTTGGAGTACAAGAGTTAGACATAAATATGCTTAAGCTATTTGCCAAACAGTACTTTTTTTTAAATTTATTTATTTATTAAAAATTTCCAACTCTTCCCTTCCTCCCATTTCTTTCCCTCTCCCCCCTCCATATCCCCCTCCCTCTCAAGTCCTAAGAAAAGTCAGGGTGCCCTGCCCTGTGGGAAATCCAAGGCCCTCCCCCCTCCATACAGGTCTAGGAAGATGTGCATTCAAACAGACTAGGCTCCCAAAAAGCCAGTACATGCAGAAGAATCAAAACCCAGTGCCATTATCATTGGCTTCTCAGCAGCCCTCATTGTCAGCCACATTCAGAGAGTCCAGTTTGATCACATGCTTGTTCAGTCCCAATCCAGCTGGCCTTGGTGAGCTTCCATTAAATCAGTCCCACTGCCTCAGTGGGTGGACACACCCCTCATGGTCCTGACTTCCTTGCACATGTTCTCCTCCTTCTACACTTCATTTGGACCTTGGGAGCTCAGTCCAGTGCTCCAGTGTGTCTATCTCCATCCATCACCAGATGAAGGCTTTATAATGACATGTGAGATATTCATTAGTGTGGCTATGGGAAAAGGATAGTTCAGCCACCCTCTCCTCTGCTGCCCAAGGACCTATCTAAGGACATCCCTGTGGACACCTGGGAACCCCTCTAGAGCCAAGTCTCTTGCCAACCCTAAAAAGGCGCCCTTAATTAAGATATCTTTTTCCCTGCTCCCATATCCACCCTTCCTCCAGCTCGACCATCCAATTCCCATAAGCTCTCCCCAATCTTCCCCTTCTCCCTTCTCTCTCCCCATCTTCCCTTCCCCCACCCCACCCCACCCCACCCCCGGGCTTCCAACTTTTGCCTGGCAATCTTGTCTACTTCCAATATCCAGGAGGATAAATATATGTTTACCATTGGGTTCATCTTATTATTTAGTTTTTCTAGGATCACAAATTATAAGAATGGAAGAAAGAAAGAATCCTTAACAAAAGGTACTGGCATAACTGGATATCAACCTGTAGAAAAATGAAAATAGATCCATATCTATCACCATGCACAAAACTCAAGTCCAAATGGATTAAAGACCTCAATATAAATCTGACCACACTGAACCTGATAGAAGAGAAAGTGGGAAGTAGTCTGCAACATATAGGCAAAGGAAACCTCTTCTTACATATAACCCCAGTAGCACAGACAATAAGGGCAGAATGAACAAATGGGACCTCCTGAAACTGAGAAGTTTCTGTGATGCAAAGGACACTGTCATTAAGACAAAAAGGCAGCCTACTGAATGGGAGAAGGCATTCACCAACCCTGCATCAGACAAAGGTCTAATCTCCAAAATTTATAAAGAACTCAAGAAACTAGATATTTTACCAAAAAAAAAAAAAAAAAAAAAAAAAAAAGCCGGGCGATGGTGGCGCACGCCTTTAATCCCAGCACTCGGGAGGCAGAGGTAGGCGGATCTCTGTGAGTTCGAGACCAGCCTGGTCTACAGAGCTAGTTCCAGGACAGGCTCCAAAGCCACAGAGAAACCCTGTCTCGAAAAAAAAACCAAAAAAAAAAAAAAAAAAAAAAAAAAAAGAAACTAGATATTAAAACACTAATTAATCCAAATTAAAAATGGGATACTGAACTGAACAGAAAATTCTCAACAGAAGAATTTCAAATGGCCAAAAGATACTTAAGGTCATGCTCAGCCTCCTTAGTGATCAGGGAAATGCAAATCAAGACAACTTTAAGATACCATCATATGAAGTAATAGGGGCGGCGGGGCTGCGTTCCCAGCACCCCGGCCGCCTGCTCGGCTAGCTTATGCCCCAAAATAATTACACAGACACTGTATTCTTTTAAGCACTGTTTGGCCCTTTAGCTCTAGCACTTACAGGCTAATTCTCACATCCCGATCAACCCATCTCTAATATTCTGTGAGAACCGGTCTTACCGGGAAGATTCTAGCCTAGTCCATCCTGGGTTGGAGCTTCATGCCGTGAGCGGGGCATGGCTTCTCTCCCAGGCGTCTGCTCCAGAGAGGAGAGCTGTCGAGACTGAGCTCACTTCCTCTTCCTCCCAGCGTCCTGTTCTGTTTACTCCTCCCACCTATCCTCTAACCAATAAAATGGGCCAGGGCAGTGCCTTTATTAGCCAATGACCTTCCTCCATCATTTCCCCTTTTTTGGTTTAAACAAAAAAAAAAAAGCTTTAACTTTAACATAGCAAAATTACATATAACATAACAGTTATCAAGTAAAAGTTACAATAATCTTTATCATGACTAAGGAAAACTATAACTATAACTAACTATTCTTAACTCCATCAAAGACTCCAGAAAGATATAATATTACCCAAGTAAACAAGAACTAAGAAACTTCAAACTCTAGAAATGACAAAGACATCTCGCTGCCTGGACAGTCACCCAAAGTTCCTCTGTACCGTTGGGGCATCCATCTTCAGCCTTCAGGCCCATGGTATCCAGCAGACATTTCCATAAAGCAGGAAAATTCAAAGTCAGTTCAGTCACTATCTATTGTGTCCTGCAGAATGTCTCGCAGACTCTTTCAAAATGAATCAGGAACCCCGAAAGATCATCTCACCTTAGGCAAGTTCAGTAGTCCTCTCTCTGCGGGTTCTCTGTGTCCAGTTTATGCAATAGTCCAGGCAAGAGCAGTTTCTTGCCCAAATGGCTATCAAAACTCCATAACAAGCCTCTTCGATGCCCATCTTCCTCTTGAAATAGATTGGTGCTGCCAGGAGCAGAGTGTCTCATTGTCATGAAAAGTCCTCAGTTATTAAAACATTAAATGTCCTATTCTGTAATCTTTGAAAGACATGAAGAATGTCTATCTAAAATATATCTCTATATATCTAGAAAATCTAACTAACATGACTACAAGCTTTACTATTAACGATGATTATCCATTAACAACCTATATTTCTTAATTATACATTACATATTTAAATGAACTACACAATCACAATACCTTAATCAAAATCAGAAACACTTATACATATAACAAAATTGACCCTAAATCTCTATCAATAAAGCAAAATCTATACTAATGCAAATTATTCATACCTATATCATATCCCCCTTTAAATATAAAAGAATAGTTATAAACCATATTTGGGAACATGGGCGCAGTTTTTTCTCTCCAAACTGCTTCCTGCTGAATGGGGGCGTCGTTAATTAGGTCTTTCATGGTATAACCTGTGTGCTAGTTTCATCTCAGTTGGCAGTTGAGCAAAGCAATTTTCTGAAGATGTTCACAGCAACTTTTCGGGAGGTTGTGGTCTATCATACCAAATTGGGATAGAAGAAATCCACAGGGTCTGGTCCTCTGTGAAAACAAAAGAAGACCCTCTCCAAAGCATCATATCCTTTGACCCAAATTTTGAAATCGTAATACCCTTATATCCATTCTGGTTTAGCTTGGCAGCACATGTAATGAAATGTCTCTCTGTACTTAGCTCCTTCACAGTCAAAAATTTTAAAGAAAACACAATGTACATAATCCAGACTCTCTGTGAATTTTCCATTTTTACGTGGCTTATTTTTCTTTATTTCTTTTAATCTCTTAACTATCTGTACTTTGTCTCTTTAAAGACTTTACCTTTTTTTTTTAAACCATTAACTTTATTCTCTATATTCTTTTTCTTCTCTCTCTCAAGCCTACGTACATTCATCCAACAGTGTGGTCTTTTATGTCTGAATCTGTTTTATTGTGAATCTGTAACATTTTTTTACTATCCAGAAGCATTTTTTAAAATGTTAAGCACTTCTTAAAAACTTAAGTTGAGCCACATAGGGGTAATATGGTACAGCCTGTTTCCTGCTGAGTCTAAACCTTAACTGCGCTATTATTATGGTAATTATGGCAGTTCCTGCCTGAGGTCAACACAGTTCAGCGGAGCAGCCGCTCCTGCCTCAGATCTATTGGTGCCCCTGAGCTGAGCACAGTTCCAGGCACACAGCAAGTCCACATTGAAGCCACACTCAGCAGTTTAATTTTGAGACTGAGAGTGCAGCATAGAAGCTCTTTTTATCCAAGTTACAACCAAATCTGATATGCAGAGCACTGTGCAGTCTGAAAACACGTCTCTTCCGCCATGCTCTTCGGCCTGCCTAAGCCTGATTCTGCCATCTGCCTGGCGGGGATTGCTGAGCCATCAGCAGGGTCTCAGAACACTCTCCTTCCAATTCCAAGCTGGAACACAAACATCCAGTCCCATAAAATCCATTGAAATGCGTTAAAGCCAGAGTTTGCACCAGCCACACAGTCCCAAGAAGCCGCACTTTAAAATGACACAGCTTTTTTTCTGCTGCTGTTGCCGAATCAGGAAATCTCTACAGCACGCCACCAACAAACAGCAAAAATCTGTGTTAAACTCTCTCTCCCTTATTTTTAAGCCTTGTCAGGTTTTTTAAGTGGATTTAGTCCATCACATGGGGCGCCATATGAAGTAATAGGGGCGGCGGGGCTGTGTTCCCAGCATCCCGGCCGCCTGCTCGGCTAGCTTATGCCCCAAAATAATTACACAGACACTGTATTCTTTTAAGCACTGCTTGGCCCTTTAGCTCTAGCACTTACAGGCTAATTCTCACATCCCGATCAACCCATCTCTAATAATCCATGAGAACCGGTCTTACCTGGAAGATTCTAGCCTAGTCCATCCTGGGTGGGACCTTCATGCCGTGAGTGGGGCATGGCATCTCTCCCAGGCGTCTGCTCCAGAGAGGAGAGCTGTCGAGACTGAGCTCACTTCCTCTTCCTCCCAGCGTCCTGTTCTGTTTACTCCTCCCACCTATCCTCTAACCAATAAAATGGGCCAGGGCACTGCCTTTATTAGCCAATGACCTTCCTCCATCAATCATACACCTGTCAGAATGGCTAAAATCAAAAACAACAATGATAGCTTATGTTGGAGAGGATGTGGAGTAAGGGGAACACTCATCCATTGTTGGTGGGAATGCAAACTCGTGCAACCACTTTGGAAATCAGTGTGGCAGTTTCTCAGGAAACTGGGAGTCAACCTACCTCAGGATCCAGCAATTCCACTCTTGGGAATATAGCCAAGAGATGCCCAATCATACTACAAAAGCATTTGTTCAACTATGTTCATAGCATCACTATTTGTAATAGCTAGAACTTGGAAACAACCTAGGTGCCTCTCAGTAGAAAAATGGATAAAGAAGGTTTGGCACATATACACTTTAGAGTTCTACTCAGCGGTAAAAACAATGACTTCTTGAATTTTGCATACAAATGGATGGAAATAGAAAACACTTTACTGAGTGAGATAATCCAGACCCCAAAAGATGAATATGGTATGTATTCATTCATACGTGGATTCTAGCCAAACAGTATTTCAATTAATATGGTTCTGTATGATTATTTTGAGGTTAAGCATCTGGGAAAAGACAAGGGTTCTACTACTACAAATTGGTGCCAATGTTGCCAACTAAAATTCACTTAAAACCTGAGATAGTTTGGGAATAAATTCTATACCAAAGAAAATGAAGAAGGAGGAGGAGGAGGAGGAGAAGGAGGAGGAGGAGGAAGAAAGAAAGAAAACAGAGTTAAGCACAGTTCAATGCCATAGCTCCTTTAATTGAAGTTTTCCTGATTCAGCGATAACAAAGAAAATGCACAGTTTGAAAATGGCAGCTTCCTGAGCCCTACTGCTTGCACAAACTCTGGCTTTTTCAAGAAGCCAAGCATTTAAATGGGGTTTGTGGCCAGCATGCTTAAAGTTACTTTGTGGCAACATGGCCAACCGGTTATCAGAATTGAGGTCTTGAGGAAGAAAACCACCCAGCATTCTCAGAGGTAGTGAATGGGATTCCAGCATATTGGACTGGGCAGAGCAAGCTGGCAGGGCCATACATGCTCTAGCAATGATACCTTAGGTTTTTAAGATGCCTTTAGCATTTTAAGAAGCTGTCCTGGTTGGAAAAGGATTAAGTATATGCAATCAAGACAGATTAAGACATAAAAGATCTCTGAATAAGACACAGTGTGCTTAAAAACATGCATAGGCTTGGGAGAGAGAAGAAAAAGAGTAAAGAGACAGTAAATGCATTATAGGGGAGTACAGACAACCATAGATTAATGAGTAAAGAAAAATAAACCATGTAAAGATGAAATATATACAGAGAGTCTGGATTATGTATATTATTGTGTTTTCTTTGAATTTTTTGACTGTGAAGGAGCTAAATACAGAGAATATTTCATTGTATTGGCTACTAAGCTAAATCAGGATATATACTTTAAAGGTATCTTGATTCAAAAATTTGAGTCTAAGAATTTTTTGCTTTGGAAAAGAGATTCTTCTTTTATTTCCACAGAGGAGAGAACTTGTAGAATTCGTCCAGACTAATGTGGTTTGATAGACCAAGACTCCATGACAGGTTACCATGAAAATCCCAAAAATTACTTTGACCAACAAAAAGCAGGAAGCAATTTGGAAAGAACTATACCCATCTTCCCATATATTGTTTATAAATATATATTTTTTTTACATTTAAAGGGGGCATGCTATCGAGATTTGCATTGGTATGGATCTAGGCTTATTGATACAAATTTTAGGTCAATTTTGTTATATGTATATTTCTATTCTTGATTAATGTATTGTGTTTGTACAGTTCATTTAAAAATGTAATGTATAATTAAGAAATACAGGATAATAGATAATCAACTATAATAGTCAAGCTTGTAGTCAAGATATATATATATATATATATATATATATATATATATATATATATATATCAGTTAGATAGAGATTTTTCAGACCTTTAAAAGACCTTCAGAATATGGCATTTTATGTGTCTTAACAGCTTAGGAATTTTTTGACATGAGACACATCTACTACTGGTCGCACAAATCTACTATACGAGGATGATGGGCATTGATGAGGCTCCTTATGGAATTTGTAGCCATTTGAAAAGAAAATTGATCTTTCCTGGACTGCTTGATGTTATGCTGTATGAACTGGACATGCAGAACCCACAGAGAAATAACTGCTAAACTTGTCTAAAGAGACAGTCCTTTGGTGTTCCTGCTTCATGAAATAGTCTGCCAGACATTCTGCAGGACACAGGAAAAAAAAAAAACTGATGGACTTCACCATTACAAGGCAGAACAGATCTTCAAATTTCCAGCTTCATGAAAAAGTCTGCTGAATATTATGGGCCTGCAGATTGAAAATGGATACAGAAGAAATTTGGGTGACTGTCCAGGCAATGAGATGTCTCTGTCAATTCTAGAGTTTTGGAAGTTTCTTACATTTCACTTCCTGATATATATATATATATATATATATATATATATATATATATATATATATATATTCTTCTGGAGTCTTTGATGGAGTTGAAGAATAGACAGCTATAATTATAGTTTCACTTTGTTATGATAAATAAATATATTGTAAATATAAATATTATAAATATAATTCTTGAGTGATACCTATTTTGCTATGTATAATTTTACTATGTTAAAGTTAAAACTTTTCTTTTCATTTAAACAGAAAAGGAGAGGTGATGTGGGATTCTCCTCTGTATGCTGTGAATACCATTGTTTAATAAAGAAACTGCTTTGAGCCTATAGCTGAGCAGGGCAGAACAGAGCAAGAAATGAGGAAAATAAACTGAATGCTGGGGAAAAGGAGGTGGAGTCAAAGGAAGCCATGGAGCCCTGCCAGAGAGAGATGCTGGGAACAAAATTTTACTCAGTAAGCTACAGCCACGTGGTGATACACAAATTAATGAAGATGGGTTAGTTTAAGATATAAGAATTCCCCAGAAATACATGTAAAGTATTAGTCAAACAGTATTGCAAATAATTTGGTTTCTGTGTGATTATTTTGAGGTTGAGCTGCCAGCCGGGAAAAAAACAAGAGCTCTCCTACTATATACTTCTTCATTTACCTTAGGTTTTTTACTGGTAAGCTTTCTAAGTCTGTTTCTATCCTATGCTGAATTTTATCTGCCCTTGATTGTTATATTCTCAATCTATGGAAGTGTCCAGTGTTCTCTGTTTTGACGTATGATAAGCAGACACACCGTGGACTACAAATGTTGGGTACAACACATTTATCTTCCCTACTAAAACAGAAATTTTTATAAAGACAAGAAACAACAAAGCTGTAAATTTTAAATTATCAATTGAAGACAGAAATTCTGCTCTATTCCCTATAAGTGTCAAAAGTGTCATATGCATTGAATTGATGTTTATCCAATTTTCTTAGTCTTGAGAATATATATTAAATTAGGGAATATTGGAAACATGTGAAAGATTTTTTTGAGAGATGTGATATATATATATATATATATATATATATATATATATATATATATATATATAACAATTGATTTTCTACATGTTTCAAACTATCTTCTAAACAAGTTTCTGCTAAGAATTAAAAGAATTTTGAAAGTAAACTACTCTTTGTAAGATTTGTTTTGTATTTGGAAAGAAAATGGGATCTTTTTCTTGAGTATCAAAAAGAAAACACATAAACACAAACACATACATGTGTATATATGTGTATATATATAAAACTAGACGTGAAATTTTTTTAACTGAACATGTATAATCAATCTCAAGATTTTTGTATTCTAAAAGAAAGAGAAGAACTAGATAAGAAAACTTCATGAACCTGTAATTTTCTTTCCTTTGATTTTCTTCTCAAAATAGCAGATGCATATAAAAGAAAAAATGAAATTGTTGGCACATTTGTTAAACAACTTTGAGGAACTATGTAAGGCACTATATATATAATATATATAATATATATATGTACACACACATATATATAATTATATTCTAGTTTTAGATGATCTGTAAAGATAAGCAGCATAAATGAAATATTAAATCACAATAAAGAATTGAAGATATATTTACACTTATGATTTTAAAAAATTCTTTATTCACCTTATAAATTAAGGGAACTCCATCAACTCTAATAATAAGGAACACTCCAATCAATAATTGTGCCCAGAATATAGATGTTAATTTATGTCACTAAAGGCAATACACTCAGAAAGAATTATACAGAGAAACTTGGTTTGAAAAATATCTCATCAAAGTGACATTTTTTATATTTCCTTTTTGTATCAGGAATTGGAGCTTGTACTATTAAGGGTATTAATCAAAACCATAATTAAAGCCTCATCAATTCCCACTGCAGAGCTATCCAAGGTATGAGGGATTTTATTGTGAGCTGTGATAATGAGTTTTGTTATAAATTCAATCTGGAAATGCTTTCTAAATTCATGCTAATAGTCTTGATTCCTAGTAGTGGTACAGGTTTGAAAGCTCTGGGTCTTTATGAGATCTAACAAATGGAAATAGTCACTAAGGTGAGGCTGTTTTTAAGGTATTAAAATCACTTTTCTGTAACAAATTTACAAGTAAGAATATCATGCATCTAGAGGCATTAAGAAAGCCAGTCACACAAACTCATGTCTAGTCCCAAACTGCATACATGTGACAAAACTTCTATACAGTTTTAATGACCATCTTGAAACTTAGTGTTTTAAGTTTCATAATCAACTACATTTTAATGCACTTATCCCTTTATAAAAAAGAGAAAGAGAAATAATTAAGGAAATAGAGAGAGAACATGATAGAATTAAAATTGAAAGCTAGTTAACACTATGTCCTTTTTCAGAACTCATGTTCCTTTTGTTCTGCATTCTGCCCTCCAATATCAACTATTACTACCCCTTTATAATCTCCCTTGTAGACATTAAACTATATTTATAATACAGTTACTTATATTTCAATCTATATACATTATAGGCTAGGTTTTGCATAGGAGGAAGAACATGGGTTTTCTTTGTTTTGACATTTGTGACCTTCCTGAAAATTATATATTCTAAGCTCATTCAATTCTTTCCAATTTTGTTATTTTATTTTTTTCTCTAAAGCTGAACAATATTACATTTTAGGTTCCTATAACACTTTAATTATTCTTTCATCAGCTGTAGGATATCCATGTTGCCTCAACTTCCTTGCTTTAGTAAATAGAAGAGTAAAAACATGGATGTGCAAATATTTCTGTGGACAAACATGAAGTTTTCTGAGTATTTACACAAGTGGAGCATCTGGAACAAGAACTTGAGTAACTCCTTGTTTCTCAAATAAGAAACACAAATTATCAGTAACTGCGTTAAATATTGTTTGGCATCCATTGTCATTGGAAAATACAAATTCATCTACATTGAGATGTCATATCACACAGTCAAAATGGATGCCATCAATATGTCTGACAGGAAGTTTGAGAGATGCTGTAGGAGAAAAAGAACCATTATTCACTCTTGGTAGAAACACAAATGATAAAATGATTTTAAATTCAGTTTGAAATTTACAGTAAACATCAAAAAAAAGCAAGACTTCCTTTTTTTAATTAGTTGTTGTTATAATTATAATCCAGAAAATGAAACTATCCTGGGGTGGACTTTTGGGGTTGTCTCTGACTGTTTATGGTCTAGACCCTTCTGATTAGTGATTTGTTACCTTATGAATATACCACTGGTTCATAGTTCCTTCCCTAAGAAGAGACAGAACACTCTGCCCTGCCTTCTCTGCAATGATGAACTGAAGTCACCAACTCATAATCCCAGATAAACGTTTCTTCTTTTTGCTGCTTTTGTTTGTTTTTTGGCCACAATAGTGAAAACTTGGTGATATAAGACTGGTCACATGCCTCTTGAATACTACATTCTACTCTATGTAGCAAAAAGAATGAATGTCAACAGCTCTATATACTAAATAGAAAGGAAGAAAATGTTTTTCTTAATTTGATAAGTTTCCAGTATCATAAAAATTCTTTCATCTTAATAATATGTTTTCTATTTCAAACATCTTCTTTCAAACCAAGATTCTATGGTAATATTGGAGACAATTATCAGTGTGATAGTGGGGCAAGACCAGTTTAGGCACCTTCTCCTCTGCTGCCCAAGAACCTAGCTGAGGACATCTCCTTGGACACCTGGGAACCCCTCTAGAGCCAAGTCTCTTGCCAACCCTAAAATGGCTCCCTTAATGTAGATATCTTCTTCCCTGCTCCTATATCCACCCTTCCTCCATCTCCACCCTCCCACTCCCCCAAGCTCTCTCCAGTCTTTCCTTTCTCCCTTCTTTCTCCCCCTCTTCCCTTCCCCCAACCTCAACCCTACTCCCCACCCCCATGCTCCCAATTTTTGCTCATTTTTTTTATTCTTTATCCAAACAGGATCTTAGATACTGGGTGCCACCCATATTCAATTTTGTTGCTTCATTTTATTTTTTGTTTTTGCTTATTTTGATAATAAGTTTCTCTCTGTAGCCTTGGCTACTCTGGAACTTACTCTGTAGACAAGGTTGTTATTGAATTGACAGAGATCCTGCTATTTCTGCCTCTCTAGTGCTGGAATTAAGGGCGTGTGCCTCCACTGCTGGGCTATATACATATTCTTATTTGTATTCCTAAAATGAAAATCAATGCTTAGCAAGGAAAAACTATTGTCTTTAAACTTATATTTATAACATTTAAAAAAAAATAGAAATTGTTTTTTTCTCTCATATAGTACATCCCAAACCATTTTCTCCTCCTCCACTCCTCCTAGTTCCTCACCATTTTCCATTTCCCGGAGATACAAGCCCTATGTCTCCCTTCAGAAAAGAATGGGCCTCCAAAAGACAACAACCAAATACAGCAAAACAAAATACAATTAGAAGAGGCAAAAGTCCTTACTTTGAATCTGGACAAGGTTATCCAATAGGAGGAAAAGAGTCTTAGCAGCAACCAAGAGAGTCAGGGACACACACCTGATCCTAACATTAGAAGTCCTACAAAATGCCAAGCTAAAGTCACAACAACATGTATGTAGAGGACATAGTGCAGACCTCCACAAGTCCTGTGCCTGCTGATTTAGTCTCTGTGAGTCCATATGATCCCTGCTTAGTTGACTGATTTAGTGGACCATACTCTCCTCGTGTCCTACAACCCCTCTGACTTCTACAAATTTACCCCTCTTCTTCTACGGGGATCTCAGAGTTCCTAGTAGAGGGACCCAATGGACACTTCCAATTTAGATTTTATGCATAATGTCTTGCTGTGGGTCCCTGTCTCTGTTCTTATCTGCTGCTAGAGGAAACCTCTCTGATGACGGCTAGACTTGGTATCAATCTATAATAGTAATATTATTTAGAATATCATTTAGAATAATTTAATTTTTTTTTCATTCATGTTTGATTCTACCCTAGGTCTCTGGGGTGTCTACTTTTAGATCCTGTCCATGCAACCAGTGCAGGTTATGGAATACCTCCTGTGTTTTGGACCACAAATTAAATCAGACATTCGTTGAAAATTTCCCCAAGTTCTTTGCTGCCATTGTCCCCAACACATCTAGCAGGGCAGAATATGACCAGAACATTTTATCTATGTTCCCTTGAAAATTTTACTTGGCCAATTGCATAATTAATTATTATGAATTATGATGATAATACAATGATAATATAATGATTACTTCACTAATATATATTGGTTATGGCTTAATTCCTTCTTTAATCTGCAAATTTATTTTACTTATATAAAATAAAGTTTGTAATGTCTAATAATGTGTATATCTATGATTATTGACTAATAGCATTTTTCACAATCTTACAATGTCTTACAATCAATTTCTCTTTATTTTACATAACTGGTATTATGTAAATGAGATGAAATAATAAACTAGTATAGAATCTGAAATATCATTTACTTTCCCTTGCAATTATAGCAATCTAGTGATAAATATTATTATCCATGCAAACCCATCATTTGATGGGTCATTGTTACAAAACTTATCATTGTGTTGAAAGCAACAGAGGTAGAGCCAGAATGGTTCTTGTCCAGTACAAATTCATGCTCACTTTCTAAATGAATGTTACCGAACATTGGTGCACTCAGTCTTTCTCAGAATTCTATAACTTTTTCCCATTCTATAAATTCTTTCTTGGAAATGTAGATAATAGTGATTTTGACATTGTCCAATAATTAACACATTTAGCTATTAAATTATGAATATTCATAGTATACCCCAAAGAAAGTGCTCAGAGGTGATGATTAGGAGTATCAAATGTAAACTTATACATTTATTCCATAGAGAATAATTCACAATTTTAGTACCTGATGACTATTTATATGTCATCCAAGCTAGAATTTTCCCTTAGTTTATATTGTTAAAATATTATAGTAATTTTTTGTATATTTACTACATGCGTCACTTTGTTACTTTTAAAACGTCTAATCAAGTTGCTCAAACATTTCATAATCCCTTCATCTCAACTCTTTTTAAGCATGTCGATATGAACTAACATAGTGGTTTCTTTTACAAGCAAATTTCATCTAATAGTGGGTTCAACAAATACCTCCTAACCTTTTTCTTGGAAATGTTGCCTTTTCTCCAAAATGTTGCACTTCTGATGTGAAAAACTCTCTATAGGAACAGATGTTGCCAGGTGAACACATCCTGATGGTTTTAACGACTCTCCTTGAAGTGATCACCAGAACTGAGGGCAGCAATAGAAGCCCCCAGTTAATGAAATCCCTTGCATGTGATCTTCCCCCAAAGAAAATTTTGTTAATGTTTACACTCTAGTGCCCTGGATATGGACAACTTGATACAATAATAGGAGTTGAACTTTTCTATTTCAACATGGTCACCTGACAAAGTTGGGAACATAGGGGTGGAGGAAGAAGGGAGGATAAAAAGGGAAGAGGAGGAGAGAAGGGGAGGGGTGGGGATAACTTGAGGGAATGGGATAATTGAGATGAAGGACAGAATTGAGAGCAAGGAAAGAGATCTCTTGATTAAGGGAGCCATTATGATGTTAGCAAGAAACTTGTTTCTAGAGAAATTCCCAGGAATCCACAAGGATGACCCCAGCTAAGACTGTAGCAATAGAGAAGAGGGTACTCAAACTGGTCTTGCCCTGTAGTCAGACTATCTTAAATATCACCATAGCTATTCATCAAGCAACTGATGGAAACAGAGGAAAAGACCCATATTGGAACACTGGACTGAGCTCCCAGTCCAGTTGAAGAATCTACCTCACCTGTCTACCTGAGGTAATGGGACCTCACCATCATCAACTGGACTGGGAAGGAACAAGCATAAGACAAACTATTGCCTCTGAATGTGGTTGACAGATGCACAGCTAGGGCAGACTGGGTGGTCACTGTAATTGACATCAGTATTTATCCCTACTGCTTGTCCTGGTATTTTGGGAACCTGTTTTCTTTGGGTGGATAGCTTGCTCAGTGTGGTAGTAGTAGGGGGAGCCTTGGACCTTCCCCAAAGCAATATACTTTACCCACTCTGAGCAGTGGATAGAGGGTGGTGTGGGGAGAAAAGTGGAGGGGATGGGAGGAGGGAATGGAGCTGGAACTTGGATTGGGTATGTATGATGAAAAAAAAGTTGTTTTCTTTGTAAAAATTAAAAATAAAATAAAATGTTTTATGAGCTAAAAAGTTAATAGGATTAGAAGCTTAAAGATCATGAAAAGAGATTAAATAGCCATAAAGATACATGGAAATATGCAAGATGAAGTTGAGAAAGTAATAAACCTAAGGGGAGAAAATGGGATGAAATTTCATAGAGAAATAGAGATGTCATTAGAAAAAGGGCATGGAGATAAGAAAGGACAAGAAGAGTTCCTATTAATCTCAATTCTCAGTGACTTCAAATACTTTGAATATGAATTCATACAGCAATTACTCTGCTCACTGCTTAAAGTACGCTGAAAATTATCTCTGTTCCTATCAACAGGTGAGTCATTAAGACAGCACCACGAATATTACAAAAATGTTTTACTTGTACCATTTTATTATTTCTATGGAGGTTAGCCAGAGATGTAAAATACAACCAGTCAAGAACAAGCATTAAAACATTTCTCCTTTTTTTGCCATTCATGCTCTAATGATAGATATTAACTGAAATCTGTGAGGATTAGTATTTTAATGCAAGAGATGAGTTAACTCTTCCCTTTCAAGTTGTTTGGACAATGTCAAGTTAACTTATAGATTTATAACTAGTTCATGTGTGTGGGTGTGTGTGGGTGTGGGCACACACACATGTGTGTGTGTGTTTGTGTGTCTGCACATGTACATATAGGCATATATGTGTGTGTAAAAGCATGTGTGCCTATGGGTGGATACATGTGGCAGTGATGGAACCTCCCTGGGTGCTATTCCTAAGGAGTCAAAAACCTTTATTTTGAGATAAGGTCTTTCATTAGGATATGGGGGTCTAAATAGATTAAGATGAGTGACCAGCATACCCAGGTAACTGTTTCTCTCTGAATCCCTAGTGCGTGAATAATTTTAATCAATAATTAAACAAAATATCATTTTTGAACATAACAATTATTAGGACAGTTATTGAAATATTTGAACTCTGCTTTGTGGCTTATTTGCTAAATTTATTCATATATTAAATTTCTGTATTTGAATGCTTTTGTCAACTTTTTATTTAATTTATAAAATAATGTTTTTCATTGTGACATTGTCCCTTGTTGATAAAATTCTACAATCCTGGTTACTATCCTAATCATGCTTCATTCTCATCTCTTGCTGCATACCTTCCTGGCTAATAATAGCTAGTCTCATGTTACACACACACACACACACACACACACACACACACACACACTCACTCATTCCCCCACACAAACTCATATACATATATATGAGAAGATGTGTAATATTTAATATATCTCCCTTCTCATCACCCCTGGTTCTCCTTTCACTTTAGACCATCTCCTCGACTCTCATAAATATGTATGTGACTTGAGTTGAGAAAGAGAACCTGGGGAAAAGTCTCAGAAGATAATTATCACAACCTAAACTAAACCTAGAAAGACTTTCAGGATTATGTTTATGGTGCTTAAAATCACCATCAACACACCTTTCAAGGAGAAGTTGACAAATCACTACAGTAGAAACAAAGACAGAGCCAAGGGTGGTAGTTCATGTCTTTTATCCCAGCTCATGGGAGGCAGGTGGTCTCTGATCTACAAATGGAGTTCCAGGACAACCATGACTATGTGAACTCAGGAAAAGGAAAGAAACGAACACCAAAAACTGGAGCCATTTATCTTATGAGAACTACACAGAGTTGCAACATGATGAAAAATGAACAATTTTACGCTGGCCATTCACAGAGCACATTGGCATACGGAGATACTTTCTTTTTATCATAAAAGCAAAGAATGGGTTAAAAAATTGACAACACCAAGAAAACTAAAAGATGTTAACAAAAATCTCTGAACCTTAGAAGATCAATCAACTCTGAAAGTGCTGTTTCACTTTCTGATGAAGAAAAGTACTCAATATGCATTTTCTGAATTGTGCATTATATAACCTAATTACAAATGAATTTTCTAGTTTAGAGAAACTAGTACTTCCTGAACAATGCAGAAGTTTAAAAGTAATAATTTTAATTACTACATACAGCTTACACATTATTGGGGGTGAAGAGAGACTAAGCAATAATTATTCAGAGCGATTTTAATTTGCATTTCTAAACCATGTTTTACCTGGCCAGTTGCTATCAGTTGAGTGATATTATAAATGAGTTTCCATGGATTTGTCACATTTGTTTCCATTTCAGAAGTCCCATTATTCCCCCCCAAAAATAGAAGATGCTAGTTTCACTTTTCCATCAGTGAAGATGAAAATTTTGTTGTTCCTGGCAACAAAATTGGGTCAAAGATTCTTTTCTCGTTTCAAAAGAAGAGAATTATCCAAGATAATGGAATGATAATATTTTCTTACAGTACTTGTGATGTGTGTTCCTACAAAAATGAATTAAAAGGTTTTTCAAAGTATTTGAAAGTTAATCAATGTTATTTCAGCACTCAAAGTTAATCTGGTTTACTAGACAGTGTGAGCAGCAAGGAAACTGATGGCTACAGATGCCAAGGTCTATGGGCAGGAAGCTGTGATCTAAGCCCCATCTGCAAGCTCAGAAATGTTTTTACGCATACAGAATTGACCTTCAATGAAGCAAGATTAATTGGGTTTGTGAGATATTCAAAGGAATAAATGATAAAAAAACTATAAAAATAAAACTATAGTACTTTGTTTAATCACTGAGCTTATTTATAAAGAGGTACACATTCTAGAAATTTTTTTACCATATAAAGACTAAATTTAAAATTACTCTGATGTTTAACTCCATTCTTTTTTGCATAATAGATAATTTGTTAGACTAATATAAATACCTTATTTTTCTTCCCAAATTCTCTCTCATATCCTTCTCATGTTGAAGGTGTAAGTCACAAACAAAGCCACACCAGTTTGGAATTATGATTAATAGGGTGGTGTTTATTTAAAGGGGAAAAAACTTACAGATCACCGTCAGCCCTCTGAGCAACCAGGAAGGGAGTCTAGTCGCTGGCGGAGCAGGAAGTGAAGAGAGAGAGGAGAGGGAAGTGGCTCCTTTTTTAAAGAGAGAGAGACCATGCCCCAATGGGCTGGTATTTCAGCGGCTATTGGCTGGAGGAGTGGGAGGACCTCCCGCAACACCTCCCCCTTTTGTTTAAATAAGAGAGTTCTAAACCTACTATGAAATTATATACAATAAGTACAAATATCCTATTCTAACTAGCTTAGGTCTTGTATAATAAATAACTTGGCCAAGTCATGAGAGAAAGTAACTACATTTATATAGACTTCAACCCCATTGAAGATCTGAGAAGGGAAATAATGTAACCTGGGTAATTAGGAAGTTCAGTAAAACAACTTCCAAAACATGCAACAAATCACAGAGACAACTAGCTACCTGGGCAATCACCCAAAGTCACATTAGCAGCGTTGAAGCAACCAACTTTGGCTAAGGCCTAACCTAACTGACATACCATTTTCAAAGGCAAGCAACTTTTCAAAACTATCTTACCCTGTCTTGGCAGGATATGACAGTCCTATTTTATCCATTGATGCACGCTCTGTATCTTTGTCAGTGGTTGAGGTATGGGCATTTCTTTGCCCCAAGGCCAGTTCTGCCAAAAAGAAAGGCTCCAGGTGGAGTATCTTTGGTGCTCAACATTCTCTCGGGAATAGAGTGGTGTTGCCAGGAGCAATTGTGTCTCACTATCACAAAACTCTGTGTTAGACTAAAGGAATTTTCTTTTTTTTTAATATTTATTTATTATGTATACAATATTCTGTTTGCGTGTATGTCTCCAGGCCAGAAGAGGGCACCAGACCTCATTACGGATGGTTGTGAGCCACCATGTGGTTGCTGGGAATTGAACTCAGGACCTTTGGAAGAGCAGGCGATGGATGCTCTTAACCACTGAGCCATCTCTCCAGCCCCTAAACGCATTTTCTACAGCTCTTTTAAGAGGTTGAAGATTATCTATCTATACTAAGTATAATCTCTATATATCTAGAGAATCTGATTAGTCTAATTATAAATGACAAACTTAGATGACTATTTATCTATATAATTCTCAATATCTATCTAACTTAAAGACTAAGACAATAAACAACTGTGTAACAAATGAGGATAATGACCTCCAAATATAAACACTGTACAAATATACATTGCAATATGGTAAATATATATCAATACACAAACATTATATAAGTATCTTAATCAGAGGTAGAAATGTACACTGCAATGTGGTAAATATATACAATATACATATATCAATACAATATATGTCAATACATAAAAATGTTTTAAACAGAGATAGAAACATGCATGCATACAATAGTCAATATAATTTAACTTTGTATCAATATACAAGATTTGATACCAATATATTTGTCTAAAAGCAGTAACTCACAATTATAAATCTATTATCCCATCATTCCCTCTTTTTTTTTTTTGCAAAATGATCCCTGAGCTTATAAAATTCCTCCCCCAACCTCCCAACCCCTAAATGATGTCCCTAAACCCAGGGGCAAACTTTACTGGGAGAGGGGACGTCGTCCTCTAGAATTACTTCCAGCAGTCATGGGGGTGACGTTCTTTCTGGGGGATCCTGTGAAAGTAAAATGATGGTTAAATTTCAGGATCAATGTCTTTTAAAATTGCCAATAGTCTCTGAGTATTTTGTGCAGGTCTGGCTAAAATGTTGTATAAGATGTGCACCATTTCAGCTAACCAAGTTGGGATCGTCTTGTGCGGCTGGTCCAATAAATGTGTGATTACTGAATCAGCCTTTTCTGAGCTCAGGGCAGTAGCCCATTGAAAACCTGAATAATTGTCTATGGTATGGTGTACATATTTTAATTTACCAAATTCCATAAAGTGGAACAAATCCATCTGCCAGATTTCATTTCTCTTAGTGCCCTTTGGGTTACTCCCTGCAGGCAATGTTGTTTGATTATAGAAAGAACAAGTAGGACATCTCTTTATAATATCCTTAGCTTGTTGCCAAGAAATGGAAAATTCTTTCTTTAGGCCTTTACTATTGACATGATGCTTCTTATGAAATTCTGAGGCCTGCAACACACTTCCAATCAATAATTGATCAATCTCAGCGTTGCCTTGGGCTAGAGGACCAGGCAGACCTGTATGGGACTGGATGTGTGTTATATACATTGGACAAAGCCTGCTCCTGATTATGTCTTGTGCCTGGATAAACAATGAAGTCAACTCTGTGTCATCTGGTATAAATTCAGCGGTTTCAATATGCAAGATAACTCTTTCTGCATATTGTGAATCTGTAACTATATTAAGAGGTTCTTTAAAATCCCTTAGCACCATAAGAATGGCATATAATTCTGCCTTCTGGACAGAATTATAAGGGCTTTGTTCCACCTTACTCAATTCATCTGACTTGTAACCTGCTTTCCCTGATTTATTTGCATCAGTATAGAACGTACGGGCTCCAGTTATTGGAGCATCACGTACAATTCTAGGAAGAATCCAAGAAGTTCTTTTTATGAGGTTAAGTCTACCACTTTTGGGATAGTTGCTATTAATTTCTCACAAAAAATTAGCACAAGCTCTTTGCTACTGTTCATTGTCTTCCCATAAAATTTTTTATTTCTTCAGTATTAAAAGGCACTATAATTTCTGCTGGGTCTATACCTGCTAGTTGACGAAGTCTCAGCTTACATTTTATAATTAATTCAGAGACTTTTTCCACATAAGTTTTTAATTTTTTACTTGGTTTATTAGGTATAAATATCTACTCTAAAATAATATCTTCCGTCTGCATTAGAATCCCTGTAGGAGAAATTCTGGAAGGCAATATGACTAGGATGCAGCTAAGATTTGGGTTCACCCTATCCACATGTGCCTCCTGTAATTTTTCCTCAATCATTGTCAGTTCCTTTTCTGCTTCAGCTGTCAGTTTTCTTGGACTATTCAAATCTTATCACCATCTAAGGTTTTGTTTAAATGACCTATTAGATCAGGTGTTATCCCAACAGCTGGTTGTAGACTGGAAATGTCTCCTAACAATCTTTGGAAGTCATTAAGAGTCTTTAACCGGTCTCTCCTAATTTGTGCCTTTTGCTTTTTAATTTTCTCTAACCCTATTCTGTAACCTATGTAATTAATAGAATTTCCTCTTTGAATCTTTTCAGGGGCAATTTGTAATCCCCACTTAGGCAAGACTTTCTTTACTTCTTCAAACATCCTTTCTAAAGTATCTTTATTTGAATCAGATAACAAGATGTCATCCATGTAATGATAAATTATGGACTTGGGGAATTGTTTACAAATTTTTTCCAATGGCTTACAAAATATTGGCACAATGTAGGACTATTGAGCATACCCTGTGGGAGGATAGTCCATTGATATCTCCTATTAGGCTGAGAATTATTATAAGTAGGCACTATGAAGGCAAATTTTTCTCTATCCTTTTCTTGTAATGGTATAGTGAAAAAACAATCTTTCAAATCAATAACTATAAGAGGCCATCCTTTTGGTAACAGAGAAGGCAAATGAATTCCAGATTGTAGTGGGCCCATAGGTTGAATTACTTTGTTGACAGCTCTTAGATCTGTCACCATTCTCCATTTACCAGATTTCTTTTTTACAACAAACACAGGAGAATTCCAAGGGCTAGTTGATTCTTCAATGTGGTGAGCATCTAGTTGCTCTTGCACCAGCTGTTCCAATACCTGTAGTTTATCTTCAGCTAGAGGCCACTGTTTGATTCATATTGGTTTCTCAGTTAGCCATTTTAAAGGTAGGGATGTTGGTACCTCTAAAGGTTTGGTATTTGCTGTATGTTCTTGTACAGCCTGAATGGCTGGTGACCTTTTTCCATAAAACCTCATCATATCCTTCCCACAATTATGAGTTCCTGGAACTACAGGAATGTTAATCTGGGTATTCCATTGCTGTATCAGGTCATGGCCCCATAAATTTATGGCAATATTGGCTATATATGGCCTTAGTCTTCCTATTTGTCCTTTGGGCCCTATGCATTCAACCCATCTTGTGCTTTGTTTTACACGAGATAGGGTTCCAATTCCCAGGAACTGAACATCTACCTCTTGAAGAGGCCAATTTGGATGCCAAGATTCTGGGGTAATGATACTTACATCCGCACCTGTGTCTAATAAGCCTTCAATAAAAGTGCCATTTGTATAGACTCTTAGCTTTCGTCTTTGATCGTTAATAGAAGTCTTCCAAAATATACATTTACTCTGTCCTACTGGGTTTTTTGACTCATCCTCCACGCGTAATTCATCATTTAGACCAGTATTACTTTTTTCAGCAGAAATTGGAGCTTTTAATTTTCTTGGTGAGGCATGTTCTCCACTGTGACTGGGAATGACTGGGCCACTGTTGGCTTGGGGCCTGCAAGAGGCCCCTCAAGGAGTTTCCTGATGGTATCGGGTTGCCTTGTTTGTCTGTTGTTGACCTGCATTCGTTGGACCAATGTCGGCCTTTACCGCATCTCCTATATATACCTGAAGGCCTAGGTCTCTTATTTTTGTCATTCCCAGAGGAGATATTATTCCTAGAAATTCTGTGCCTGCAATCCCTTTTCAGATGTCCTAATTTACCACAATTAAAACACCTGGCAGTTTGATGTCTCCTCATTGCTGTGGAAATTGCTTCTCCTACCCAAGATTCATCATTATAGCTAAACGTCTCAACATTCATCGTATGCTGAATCCATTCATCCATAGGTGCTGATCTAGACTTTAAAGGCCCAATTATCTTTTTGCATTCTATTTTTGCATTCTCAAAAGCTAGAGATTCAAGGAGTATTCATCTAGCTTCTGGGTCTATTACCCCTATGTCCAGAGCCTTAATTAATCATTGCAAAAAGTCAATAAAGGGTTCTCTCTGTCCTTGCCTAATTCTGGTATATTATTCAACCCTTTTTGCTGGCTCTTGTATCCTATTCCAAGCATTTAAAGCTGCTGGGTGACATAGACACAGTACTTCATCGTCATAAAGAGCTTGGACCTGTGGATCAGCATATTCTCCTGCACCAAGAATTTGATCTTGGGAAACCTCGACACCTTTTGTTCTTCCTTGCTGTTCTATATGTTTGGATTCTTCTCTGAACTAAATTCCAAACATCAAGGAAGGTCCATTATCTAAAACTGCAGACACTAACTGATGGAAATCATGGGGGGTAGCTCTAACATTAGAAGCCCAAGTCCTTATCATTTCCTTTACATATGCAGAGTGCAAGCCAAGATTAACAATAGCTTGCTTAATTTCTTTTAGATATTTCATTGCTATTGGCTTCCATCTAGCTTCTCTGACTCCCTTTGAGCCTTTAGAAGTTGACGCTGTGTCAGAATTAAGTATAGGGTATGCTGCTAAAACCTTGGGTAAGCCAGTTCTAATAGCTGGTGTTGGCATTGTATCCTGTCCTTGTGCCTTATTACTCTGTTCACCAGCTCCAATCATTTCTTCAATCATTTCAAGTCTTTTTATTATTGTCTTTATTATTGTCTGTTTTGAATCCTGAATCTCCTGACCTGTATGAGTTTCTAGGAAAGATTGTATGGTTCTTAGGAGTGCCATCTTCTTCCTAAATGATAGAATATTCAAAAAAATACTGAAACCTAGTAACCAGTAAATTAAGTTATCCCCATAGTCATATAAACCTTGCATGATATAACCCATTGTATTGGTAACCAGAACAGTATAATTCGCCTTGGAAATGAAAACTGCCATATTACCTATTATCCAACAGGTGGCGCTGTTGCCAAGTCACGACGAAAACAGGGTCCTGTTTCAGAGTCTGCCTAGTATTTGTTAAAAACTGGAAAATGTAAGTTGCTCAACAAAGTAAATGTAATTAAATCAATTCCAGAGACGGAACCAGAAACCCAGAATCCAGTGGTAGAGAAGAGCAACCTGGAAGCCGCTTATGCCTCCACGTGACAAAGTCACCCTGAGGGCTTGCAGCTTTCAGCAACCACTTGCTCTGGTTCGCGCCACTTAAGAGCTGTGCTTGCAAGGGAGATTTAAAAATGACTCAGAAAAGAGCAAACCACGTGGGCGGAGACTACGCAGGCCTGTGGAGTTTAAATTTACGTGGGGAGGCAGGCGATAGGGTGCGTGGGGACTGGAAGTCAATCTGAGGTGTCTAAAGAGAAAATATAAAGAACCGCAGCAATAAAAACCAGTGCGTGATGATTTATATTAAGCTGCTGGCTCCACGCACAAGACATAGGCCACAAGGCCGCCTGCCAGCTGCGACAGCTGAGGAAGGGAGGCTCGCACCAAGCCGAACTCGTGGCCGGCAGCCGAGCGGGGGAAGGAGAGGTCCTAACACCAAACGTTGGGTGCCAACTGAAGGAGTAAGTCACAAACAATGCCACACCAGTTAGGAATTATGATTAATAGGGTGGTATTTATTTAAAGGGGAAAAAAACTTACAGATCACCGTCAGCCCTCTGCACAACCAGGAAGGGAGTCTAGTCGCTGGTGCAGCAGGAAGTGAAGAGAGAGAGGAGAGGGAAGTGGCCGCTTTTTTAAAGAGAGAGAGACCACGCCCCAATGGGCTGGTATCTCAGTGGCTATTGGCTGGAGGAGTGGGAGGACCTCCCGCAACATCATGTACTCTCCACCCCTTTTCTTTCTTTCTAATCCATGTACTCTCTTTAATTGATACACACACTCACAACACACTGTCTTTATTTTGATTTATGCAATCTTTATGCCCCTTCTTATGTAATAACATCTGATCTTGATGTGAGGAGTTGTACTGTGTATGTAGCAATTGAAACTGAGCTACTAAACGCTGAGTTTAGACCAGTTTTGGTTTACTGTAATGATCTTTATCTGTTGCAATGATAAGGTTCCTTATGAGAGGTGAGAACTATACCGATCTATCTCTAGACCCTAGAGAACCTTAAATTTTTGAACCTTTATTTTGTGTGTATGACTGTTTTGTCTGCCATGTATTTTTGTCCACAACAGGAATCTAATACCCTTGTAGACCAGAGTGGGGATCAGATACCCTGGAACTTGTGGTGGTCTTCCATGAGGGTGCTGGAAACAGAACCTAATTACCTTTGGAAAAGCCGACAGTGCTCTTAACTGTTGAACTATCTCTACTGCCCCTTCACTCTGTTCTTATTTCCTCCTGTATTTGAAAATGCTGTACTTTAGAAACTTAGAATACAAAATTAGCAAATTATCTTAAAAATTAAGGATCTGTCTCTTTCTCCATTTCTTATAGGAAATAACACTTCAATTATTTTTATTATTTTTAATAAAGTCAATCTGATTGGAGATCTCTTAATTGGAGCATATTTCTCTTTCTCATGTAATTCAGGTTTGAAACTTTTTAGGTGTTTTCTCTGCTTTTAATTTCACATTTTTGACTATGTCACTTAAACATCGGATAGGATATGTTCCCATACTTATCCTTTGAAATAGTATTATCAAATAGACACCAGACTCACTCACTCTCAAATATAAGTGTACATTCTCACATCATTTCAACACAACCAAGTGCTAAGAAAGGTTTAAGTATTTTCATTCTCTAAAAATTCCTACTTTAATATTTTGCTGTTAAACCCTGTGTTTATTTTATATTTTCCATTATCTGATGTTTCTTGCATTTTATAGGATATTTTCTTCATTCTTTAGAATGCCTACTTAGTAGTATAATCACTTTTGGATTTTAAATAATCCCGTTTTTCATGTTTACTTCATATGCTATACATGGGCATCTTAAAAACAAACAAACAAAAAACCCAGAAAACAAGCAAATGAAAAAAATCATAACATATACTTGTCTGTTCTGAAGTCCAGGAGTGTTTTTTTTTTTCTTTCAGGCCTTATATTCAAGTGTATAATTAATGTTATAAAGATATTTTCTTTGAGGTTGCTACGAGGTTTTAATTAGTTTTGGTTACAGCAAACTAGTATACAGTGATACTACCTTAAACAAATCCATTTCTATGTGATTGAAGAAAGCTAATTTGAAATAAAAGCAAATTAACATAATTATAAATAAAAAAGCTAAAATCTAAAAATAAAATATATGCTATAAATATTCTATGCATTACTGTATTGCTCCCTGCAGTTTGAATTTTTGATATCTCCATGTCAAAACTTTTTTGTATCATCTTTTGTGTTATTCGGCTTTTCTTAGCACTTAGCTTCTCTGTATGTCTTGTTCTTGATTTTTCTAGATAAAGGCTTTGTTTCTGTTAGGGTTTCTATTGCTGTGAAATGACACCTTGACAACAGCAACTCAAATAAAATAAAACATTTATTTGGGGGCTGGCTTATAGTTTCTAATGCTTAGCTCATCATCTTCGTGGCTGCATGCAGACAGACATGGTGCTAGAGACATAGCTGAGAATTCTACATCTTGATCCACGGGCAACAAGAAATGATGTACATCCCATGTTGGGCTTAGTTTGAGCCTTTGGGACTATAAGTCTGCAACCACAGTGACATACTTCTTTTATCAAAGCCATACCTAATGCAAGTGGGCCCTATCTTCTCATAGCGACTCTTACTATAGGCCAAGCATTCAAACACATGAGACCATGTGGGCCATACTTTTCAAATCACCATAGATATAAATGCAGCTTGATTGGTTTATTCAAAAAAGAGACATCTCTTCCCATACTTCTGCATTTCTTAGAGGAGTGGAAAGCATGGCTTTAGTAAATATGTAGTAACTCTTAGACTCCAGTGTCATACAAAATACATTCAGTGTCATAAAATCCACATTGTTTCATCTCTTGCTCTTTCCAAAAACAGCTCCCTCCATTATTGTCCCTAAATATTATGTCAGAAATACAACACTTATGTTGTCAATACTATATTTCAATAAAAAGGTAACGTGTCTGAGACTGTAAAGGTGATTGGAAAGGAAGAGGGAGATGCATCATGAGGTTAGCCACAGTGGCACATATCTGAAAATGCTTGTACTCAGCAGGCTAAGACAAATACAATTGCCTTGATATATCATAATATTAGTTACTCTTTCAGTCTGCCTTCTGTGATATTAAAGTGCATCATACATTCTTGTGTGCTTTCCCATGCAATAGTTAGATGGCCCTTGTAGAAGACCTATGAGATCTCCTCCACTAAACTTATTTTACCATATGTTAAATATACACTAAAAATAAATGGGAAAAGCTGGGCGGTGGTGGCACATGCCTTTAATCCCAGCACTCGGGAGGCAGAGGTAGGGTAATCTCTGTGAGTTCGAGGCCAACCTGGTTCTACAAGAGCTAGTTCCAGGACAGGAACCAAAAGCTACGGAGAAACCCTGTCTCAAAAAATCCATATATATATATATATATATATATATATATATATATATATATATATATACACACATATATATATGTAAATGAGAAGGAAATCCTTGCTATTGTACTGCCGGAAAAATCCATTTGGTGATCTTGTTAATTTCTAGACCTTCCCCTGTATTAAATTATTGCTATTTCATGCAGAATACAGAAAGTTAAAAGCATTCACATTTTACTCCATTATAGAGTAAAAATGACACACTTTAGGAAGTTCTTGGTGATTTGTACAGTGAAGTTTTCAAATTATGATCATATTTCTTAATTGTTAGTGTTATATCTTAATTGGATTATATTGCCATTATTTGAGAATTTTTTATCTACTCTTTTAAAACTGACATTGGGAAATAAATTTTTAGTGCGAGAAATTTCAAGTGGCTTTCTTAGTGGAGATAATAGCAGGCTTCCCACTCAGTAATTTCTTTTTCTGAATACTTAATATAAAAGGCTTGAGCAGTAATTTTGTCAGTGTGCCTTTTACAGTAAGTAGACTGTGGCAAACACATGCTAAAAGTTCTGTCAGGGGAATCATAGCCACACTTGCTTCATCCGTCTTAAGATTTCAGTTGACAGCTCCGATTGCTGAATACCAAAGAATGGCATTAATGTTATTGGCATTTACGTATGATAGTGTGTGAGATACAGGATACAGGACAGGTACTATTTAATAATGCTCTAGAATATTAAATGCCACACATTTGTGTTTGTTAACTCAATTCTTAAGCTAAGGAGAGGCACATTTCTCTTAATTTTAAGGAGAAAAGGAAACTGAGGCTTATTAAATTTACACATTGAGCATATTTCTAGACATGAACTAGGTATGATGAATTTCAAATTATCTGTTATAAATATGTTCAAAATCTACAGTAGACTGTTTAAATAAATGATGTGATATGACTAATCAAACTATCAATATATAAATAGATAATTAATAATTTTAACTATTTATTCATATATTTACTTTTATGTGTGTGTTTGTTTATGAGGTGTATGCATATGTATATGTATGCATGAACACAAAGTCCAGAGAAGGCAGTGGTATGGACTGTTTTCCATTCCCTGCTGCCTGTTCCTCAGATGTATGTTCTCTACCTCTACCAAGGGCTTAGCATTACTCAGTGAGGATGGAACCACTGAGCCATCTGTATATCTCTCAAATAGTTAATTCAAAGGTATCAGAATGTAAACTTTACATTGGAATATGCAATCAATGAAGCTATACTTTAGCCAGAGGACTTAGAAGCAGGCTTGAGTTACCACTGCTCTCCCTGCTGTTTTAGTTATGGTCTGTGCAGAATTGGTAATGCTATAATTTCTGTCTTTCTCTTTCCTTTGAATGTAAAATGTTTCTACTAACAGTCTGCACTGGTCTTGCTCCACTGTCTACATTTTGGTTAAAATGTCCAGACTAATCTTAGTTAACACAATTATTTCTGTAAGTAGATTTCTTTTTCTTCTTTTGTGTTATATTTTTAAATTTTACTTATCTTACTTTTTAAAGGTAATATTTATGTAACAATCCCAGTTCTCCATCACCTCCTTCCTCCAGTGCCCACCCCCTCCTTTTCCCCACTTTGCATCCACTTCTCCCAAAGGAAAGGCCTTCCATAGTGAGTCAACAAAATCTCCTTGAGGCAGGATCAAGGTCCTCCCCCCGATATCTAGACTGAACAAGGTATCCCTCCATAGAGAATGTATTCCAAATTAGATTTCTATCTTCCATTCTTTTATTTTTTTCTATGATGGTCTTAGACTATTTTGTCAAAAATTATTTTTCTACCTACTCTTCTAATATCTAGAAATATTTACTGATTCATCATTAAGCTATTTTATGTTAGTAATGTGCTAAATATTGTAATAAAGGGAAACTTTGTCCCATTATAAGTAAATTGATTTCTTCATTGTTCACATCCCTGTTGTTATTTGTAACACACTTTTTCTAAAATTATAAATTTATAAAATTTTAAAAAAATATAAATGAATCAAAGACCACAGCATAAGACCAGAAACAAAGATTCTGATAGAAGATAAATGAGAACTAGGTTTGAACTCATTGACACAGGATAAGACTCTCTGAACAAGACAGTGGGAGCACAGGCATTAAGACCAATAGTTAGTAAATTAGACCTCATGAAGCTAGAATGCTTCTATACAGCAATGTACACCATAATTCTAGCAAAGCAATAGCCCACAGAGTAAATAAAAACTAGGCCAATTATACATCTGATAGAGAGTTAATAAAGAACTAAAAAAAAAAATCTTTAAGGAAAGATGACAAGTAACTCAACTAAAATGGGGTACAATCTACACCCGCTAAGTGGTTAGTAAGGAACCAAAATGGAAGTTTCAAGTCAGTATGTCTTTACTTTTTATTCGTTTATGAGATAAATTTTCTATTTGGAAGCCAAAGAAACATAGAATTCACTGTGAAACCCTGGCTGACCTTAAGGCCCTAAAAATCCTCACTTCTTATCCTTTATTACTGAGGTTACAGGTATGAGCCAACACAACGGAACACACATTTTTATTTCAGCTTTTCTTGTTTTGAAAAATGACAAAATATTCAAAGTAGAACTTGTAGATCATAGGAATATTTGTATACATATATGAAGATATACACACATAAATGAATGAATGTACACACATATGTGCATACATGTTACCATATATATTGTATATCAAATATATTCAGGAACACGCACATATAGTCAATCAAGGATTTAACATGGTCATATATGCACATTTCTGTGCACTGACTATAAATATTTAAGGGAAGTTTAACCAAAACAACCTCAATACTAGAATGGAGTTAAAATACTACATATCTAATAATCTTAATAAATTTGTTGGAATAGACAATTTAGTAAGGCTCTTTATCTATAGTCAAGGCATAATTAAGTTATTTCTTATAGTAAGAAACTAAACAAAGTTTTGTGGAATGCCTTGTCTAGTAGGACAGGATAGTTTATATAAAAAGACTAGAATTGATATTTTGAGAGGTCAGGTAATCTTTAAGAATTTTAAGGGTATCTGGACAGTGGTGGTGAATGTCTTTAATCCCAGATCTCGGGAGGCAGAGGCAGGCAGACCTCTCTGAGTTTGAGGTCAGCCTGTTTTACAAGAGCTACTTCCAGGATAGACTCTAAAACTACAGTAAAACCCTGTCTCAAAAAATGAAAAAGTATTTTAAGGGTGCACACTACTGTTTTAGATTGATAAAGTATGAAGAGAACGTCATGGATGAAATGGAATATTTAAATAAATGACATAAAGTTAGGCTTTCAGTTTATTACAAAAACCAAGGAAGCTAAAAACTTTGAAAAATAAAATACTCAAAATACATAGATACTCAAAGGAGAATTATTTCCATAACAGAATTATGTTTACAACAATTACTCTATGGATGTGCTGATCCAAAGCTCAACAGAGAACACAAAGTTGTGCTATCAAAGGCACATGTCTCTTTTTTTTTCAGTATTGTCACTAATTTACAAAGATCCAAGTTGTATAATCATAAATGGTTAAAATTGTGCATTATCTCTGCTATAATTTCCTGTTGTGCATTTCTAAGTAGAATTGTAAGGGAGAAGTTGATTTGGGTATTTGTAAGATTCATAGAAAGGAAAATAAATTTAAAGACATATGCAATTTAAATTTTAATTGTGAATATGAACATTTCTGTCTCTTTTTTTCACTCTCCCTCTCTCATTGTCTATTTCATTGACTAAAATTTTATTTCCCTTGTCTTCCAGTACCTATATATTCCCACTA
The DNA here is from genome assembly GCF_018167655.1 of Microtus oregoni. Taxonomy (NCBI): domain Eukaryota; kingdom Metazoa; phylum Chordata; class Mammalia; order Rodentia; family Cricetidae; genus Microtus; species Microtus oregoni. Next base: position 7,545,750 of record NW_024543975.1, on the reverse strand, counting down.
CATGCATGGTGAGATTTAATTGATACAGCTTCATGACCTCTGACAGAACTTTAGGTGCATTGTTTTATCACAAAAGAAAAAAGAAAAGAAATGGATGAAAGGAAAGAAAGCATCATTCTGTAAGTCAATTCAAGAATACAGATAGAAAGAACTGGTCTTTTTAAAAAGTACACAACAAAATCTTTGTCAAACAAATACAGAATATCTGATCAACTAATATGTTTATGGAATTTTCTATAAAATTGTTTATCTTAAAAGATTATTGTTTTATTACTTTTTATTTATGATGTTTTGTGCTTATTATTTTATTTCCTATTGACTTGCTTATTCTAAACCATTAATGACTGACTTTATATTTATGTATTTCACAGCAGTTTAGGACAATGCCAAATAGTGTGTTTGTCACCAAACTTGTTTGCTTATTTGTTTTATGGTGGGTCAAGATGTTGGGAATGGAACCCAAGTCTTCATATATGGTGAGCAATTCTCTACCACTAAGCCACACTCCCTTCTTAAATTGGTTAAACTGAATCTTAGCTTTGTGCTAGTCTTTCGCTTACTCTTTTTTTTTATCAAAGTGGTACTTTTAAATACAGTATGTAACATAATCAGAATTCTGTCAAGTTTTAATTAAAACGGTTGCTACAAACTCTAAAAGTTAACAGAACGACTAATAAAATATTAACCTTCTGTTGAACAAATGTTTTCAACATGAGTTTAAATATGAACCAGGACTATATGGAGAATAAATTATGCTGCCCTTTCTCATAGTGCTACAATGTAAAACATTGTAGAAAAAAAATTATCTTTAAGTCAGTTTTGTTACTGAATTAGATTATTAAGATAATAGAGAGCAAAAGTGGCTTGAAAAGATCTGAACTCATTTTTGATAACCACCTTGATATCCTCATCATTATAATTTAGCTCTTAATATTGTTCAGGTTAAGAACACCCTACCTTATAGACACTCAACCTTATACAAATATATCAATAAACCAATCATGCCTTCTTCCATAGAACTGATTTCTGGATTTAAAAAGTATGGGATTCTTCATGCAATAATTGCAAAGCAACAACAACAACAACAACAACAAAAAACCAAACAAACAAGTACCCCCACCAAGAAAGAAACTAAGTCAGAATCTTTAAGTTAATTAATTAAATTATTTTTTTAAAAACTCTTTTTTCTCATATTTCATACCATTCCCAATTCCTATTCCCTCCCCTCCTCTTGTTCCCTCAACTTTTCCTCCCACTCTGCCCCCTCAGAAAGGGTAAGGCTTCCCATGGGAAGTCAACAAACAGTAGCCCATTGCTTTGAGGCAGGACCAAGACCCTCCCCACTATTTCTAGGCTGAGCCAGGTAGTCCTCAAAGAGAATGGATTCGAAAAAAAAAAAAAAAAACAAAAAACAGAAAAAGCAATAGGGATAAATCCTTGTCTCACTTTCAGTAGCCGAAAATCTGCCTCCCTTATACAACTGTCACTCCCATTCAGAGAGCCTAGTTTAGTTCTATGCGTATTCCCTCACGGTTACGCAGAGTTGGTGGGCTCTCATTAACTCAGGTAAGCTGTCTCAGTGAGTATTCCCATTATGGTCTTGACCTATTTGCTCCTATTTCACTCTTCATTTTGGCAGCTCAGCCCAGTGCTCTGCTGTGGATCTCTGCCTCTGTTTCTATCAGTTGCTGTATGAAGTTACAGTGGTAATTTTTAAGGTATCTGAATACAGGGAATGGCCAGTTTGGGAACCCTCTCCACTATGGCTTAGGGTTTTAGGTGGAGTCATCCTTGTGGATTCTTGGGAATTTCTCTAGTGCCAGGTTTCTTGCTGGCCCCATAATGGCTCCCTCAATCAAAACAATCTTTTTTGCTCTCTGTCACTGTCCTTCCCCAATCTCGACCATCCAGTTCCCTCATTCTCCTCTCCCCTCCCCTTCTCCTCTCCTTCCTCTCTCCCCTTTTCCCTACCCCCATGCTACCGATTTTCTCAGGAGATCTTGTCTTCTTCTCCTTCTCAGGGTGATCTATTTATGTTTTTCTTAGGGTTCTCCTTGTTGCATGGTTTCTTTTGTATCAAGAACAATAGGCTCATTTTACTTTGCTTTACAACTAGTGTCCACTAATGAATGACATACCATTCTCATCTTTCTGGATCTGAGTTACCTGACTCAGGATGATTTTTTCTAGTTCCATCTATGCAAATTTCAAGATCTCACTTTTTATTGATGAGTAGTATTCCATTGTGTAAATGTACCACATTGTCTTTATCCATTATTCTGTCGAGGGGCATCTAGGATGTTTCTAATTTCTAGGTATTATAAATAATGCTGTTATGGGCATAGTTGAATAAATGTCATTGTATTACGATTCAGCTTTCTTTAGGTGGATGCCCAAAAATGATATTGCTAGGTCTTGAGGTAGGTTGATTTCCAATTTTCTGAGAAACCACTATACTAATTTCCAAAGTGGTTGTAGACGTTTGTATTCCCACAAGCAATTAAGTGTTCCCCTTACTTCTCATCATCTCTCACACAGGCTATCATTTGTGTTCTTGATTTTAGCCATTCTGACTTGTGTTATATGGTATCTCAGAGTCATTTTGATCTGTATTTCCCTGATAGCTAAGGATGCTCAACATTTCCTTAAGTGTCTTTTGGCCAGTTGTATTGAATTTTAATATAACAGTTTATTTGCATTTTGGTCATATTCAGTTCATACTTCAAAATTCCTCACAGATTCATCCCTGCCTTCTCTAAATCTCACCATTTTATATATTGTTTATTTTTTATTTACTTTTCTGTTTTAAATAACCTCAAGTCTTAGATACTATTGTAGTAGAGAATATAGAAATATTGAAGAGACAGATATTAGAGAAAACTGGAGTGAAAGTATCTTCTGGACATTGCTACAGCAATGCAGTCACCTGCAAAAGACCTTCAGGAGATCAAGTCAATTGAGATTCTAGTTTGCAAGGGAAAGAGATCATCAGATTTTACTCATAGCTGAGGTATTGTTGACAGTAGTTGGGTTTTGAATCAAGAAGGTTTAGATTTTTAAGGTTCTAGCATTTAATTGGTAGACAGTGCTCTAGAAGATGCCTCCATACTTTAGAGTATATAGGCAAAATATCTTAGGCACACTGAGTAATAACAAATACAAGTGTTTTAATTGTATTTTTCATACTTTTAATGTTAAAATAAATATATATTTTATTTATTGTTATGTCTTTGTTATAATAAATTAGCATGTAAGAGTTTGCTATCAATTAAAATTTATTAGTGCTTCTTATATTAAACCTATTTTGAAATTATGTTCTGAATATTTCTCTTTTTGATGTTTCACTTTGAAAGAGTAACATATCTGTAATATAGAAAGATTTCTATGAGAATGACATCCTGAAATGGCACAGAATGCTATTGAGTAATACCTACACATTTCTGTACACCCACGGCAATATTCTGATGGAAAAGTAGAAAGAAAATTTTGTTGTGGTTTAAGAACACTTATATGCAGCTATTTGAATGTTTGAAAACTAAAAGCTGCTTATGTTTGAGTGTAATCCTGACTACTAATGCATCTTTCTATAAATGATTTAAGGAGAGATCAAGATAGTAAAGTTATCAACAGATTATGTAGACAATAGAAGCCAAGTTTGTGCTTTTTGTTGTTTTGTTTTATTGTTGCAGTTTGCCTGGCAATGCAGGCTATAGTGGCATGGGCATGATAGGAAAATATAGCTATAAGTTAATTTACCGTAGGATTACTAATTAAAACATGAACATAACCAGTCAGTGGTGGCTCACGGCTTTAACTCCAGCACTCAGGAGGCAGAGCCAAGCGGATCATAGTGAGTTCAAGGCCAGTCTGTTCTGCAAGAGCTAGTTTCAGGATAATCTTTAAAGCTACAGAATTCTCAAACCGTATCTTGAGAAACAAACAAACAAACAAACAAACAAATAAATACATAAATCATGGACATATGCATAAATGTTCATATAGATGTTTGCACACATATTTGAAAGAATTCATATGACAATTTCAAATGTCATTTCAAATAAATGACTGATGAGATGGGTCAACAGGTAGTTATATTTCCTGCCAAGGCTGAGGACATAAATTCAATCATCAGGGCTCACATGTTGGAAGGAGGGAAACCACTGTTTTCTACTACATACAGGGCGGTGCATGCTATGTTTACACAAATACATACACACATGCGGGCGCACACACACACACACACACACACACACACACACATATATATATATATATACATATAGAATAGATGAAAATATAATTAAAATGGAGTCAAATGGTAATAAGATGTGTTCAGATGAGTAGGTGATTAAAATTTTGAAGTAAATCAGAAAAAAAATAAAAGTCAGATATCATTAATATAAAACTTCTCTCTGTGTCTCAGTTAAGTTTTATCAAATAAGTAATTTTTCAATTCATCACAATAAATCAAATATAAATTAGCAAGAACATGCAGTTCTGTCTTTCTGACTTTGAGTCAATTTGTTTTATATACATTCTATATATTTTTTTCTTGTAAGTTCATAATGTCATTTTTCCTTATAATGATGAAAATTCCATTGTTTCTATGTAGTACATTTTCATTATCCATTTGTCTGTTGATGGGCATTAAAGTAATTTTCATTTCTTTGTCATCTCAAATAGAGCAACAGTTTACATGGATGTACAAAAATCTCTGTAACAGGACAAATACCTCATGTTCTCACAGTTTTTAGTGTATGTATGCATGAATGAATTTATGTATAATTGTATAGTAATGTGTTTAAATAAGGATGGAGCTTGTAAACCCAGAAAGGAAAATAAGAGGGCGTAAAATGAAGTTCTAGGAGAGATAGAGGAACGACATTATAAAGAATTGAGAACATTGAAAATTGCAGAGGAAAAAGGAGAAAGAGATGACTGGAAAAGATAATTAATACATATTTTTAAATGAAGTCATTCATTTATTTTAAAAGAGTACTATAAATTACTGTGCTTGTATATAAATAGTTTAAACAAATTCATTAACAACTGTATTCAATATCGAGTCCTATTGATTTACATGAATTCTTTGATTTTGTAACAGATGTGTGATGGAGGAAGGTCATTGGCTAATAAAGGAACTGCCCTGGCCCATTTTATTGGTTAGAGGATAGGTGGGAGGAGTAAACAGAACAAAACGCTGGGAGGAAGAGGAAGTGGGCTCAGACTCGACAGCTCTCCTCTCAGGAGCACACGCCTGAGAGAGACGCCATGCCCTGCTCCCGGGCAGACACACGCCATGAAGCAAGCCGCCAGGTTAGACATGCTGAACCTTTCCCGGTAAGACCGGTGCTCACCGATTATTAGAGATGGGTTGATCGGGATAACAGAATTAGCCAGTAAGGGCTAGGGCTAAAGGGCCAAGCAGTGATTAAAAGAATACAGTGTCTGTGTAATTATTTTGGGGCATAAGCTAGCCGAGCAGGCGGCCGGGGTTCTGGGAACGCAACCCCGCCGCCCCCACTACTTCAGATGTGTTTAAAAATCATTAAGGCAATCATAATGTTTCAGAATTCATCATTCTTATTAGCTAATGTAGCTTCACATAATACAAACTTGGTGAAGTTTTGACTATGAAAGTTTTCTCAAATGAACATATGTCTTTCAGATTTGTGTAGATATTGGCTTTGGATCCTTGGTGCATTGACATTCCCTAGAATGATTATAAAGGATATTTACATTATCCTTCATGAGCACAGGAAATCAGAAGGGGATTAAGTCAGGTTCCTGGAATGCACGTCAACAAAGAAATGAAAGCATTTCCCTGAGAAATCAGAGGAGCACAATCGTCAGGAAGGCAGGACTGACTGTAGGGAAAATGTTTGCCACTTATGGTAATGTATTTCATTCACCACTACTGAGGAATCAGAACATGACATTATAAGTAGAATTATCCAGATTGGTTTACACATGACCCACTAAACTGGAAAAATGAACAGAGAGAAAATATCATCTGAGATGATGGATGAGGAGCAGGGAGACAGTGCGTTCATATTTGCTGTATGGGCTCACAATGAAGTACATAAATAACTAAATCTCCCATATAGAATTTTTTTTATTAAAAAGTAAAGTACATTGCTTTAAAGTCCTGAGAACATAGGGCCTTATTAAAAAGTTAAAATATAAATATTAGAGAAATATATATCTGTCAATTTCATGGTTTAAAGGCAATATCAAATTTAAGGAATTGTATGAAAGTTTCAAAACAAAACAAATGCCTAAAAATTTTAATGTTATTTAAAATTCCAGTCATTATTAATATATTCAATAGAAAGATGACTAGAAAAGTGATTGGAAAATCATAGTTTTTTCTCATTCATTATTTTTATACTTGATTTATCTGTGTAGTATATGTTTATATCTGTGTATATACGAGTGTATATTCATATATGTGTTCACATGCATGATGCTCTCATAAATGTGTGTATCTGTATATGCAAAGGCTAAAGGTCAATGCCCGTTGCATTCCTCTCTCATTCTCCACATTGCTTTTTAAGATATCTTCTTGTCTAGAGTTCCCTGATAAACTAGAAGAATAAGCTTCAAGGATTCACCTCTCTGCCAATCCTAACTGTACTGGGGTTATAGGCATGTTCCACCCTGCTAGATTATAGATCTGAGTGTTGAATTGGAGTTCAGAGTCCTGTGCTTTTGTAGCAAATATTTTGTCCTTTCTTTGTTATCTTTCCTTTTCCTTCCTTCACTCTTCTTCTCTTATTCTTTCTATTTGATTATTTAATATGTAATGAATACTTTCTATATATTAGTGATTTCTTTATATAGAAAGTAGAATTAGACAGTAGAATGAATAATTGAATAGAATGATGGAAAATCATTTTTCTGTTCTTTATTTAATACCCATCTTTTGGAATCATCTTTCAAAATGCATTGCTATATTTACTTGTATTCACAATCATAATTGAAATATAATTTATTACCATATCAAACAATTTTAAGCTTTACTGAGTTATGCAGCTATTTTCATAATCCTGAAGATTTTCATAACATAATTTTAATGCATAATTTTGTCTACTCAGTACCCATCCTTGCAATCAAACAGCTACAAATTCACATTCTTCCTTTTTGCTATGAGTATAATGAGGTTACCTTAGTTTTTAATAATGTATCTTGGACAATAGAACAAATAATATTATTCTTTAGTATCTGTTCTCATATGTGTTTTATATATAATTTTCCTACCACAAGAAAGAAAATACTTGTAATCACAAAATACAACATAAAGAGAATTCTGTAAGAATTAAAATCATGTAATCTTTTATATTAACTAAACCAACACTTTCCATTAGTGGATGGATGGAAACTGCATGTGTGAGTGTGTTATTAAATCCCCCAAATGAAGGTAGTTCTGTTACTTAAAACCAAAAGAGATGAACTAGGTACCATTACACTTAGTGAATTAATCCAAATAACAAAAATGATTACCTTATCCCCCTGTCAACATATGACAAAAAAGTTAAATTATGAAGTAGAAAAAATATTGATATTTAATGAGCTAGTGGTGTAGAGCAGATTTGGGAGAGCCGAAGGATGCAAGATTCGGGTTTGTCAGTACAAATACATTTAAAACACATATTCTTCACATTGTCTATGGTTAGTGATAGTACATAGCGTACTTGGAAATTACAAAAAGTGTATATTAAATATTCTCAAAGCAAAATAGCAATTATGTGCAATAAAGTATGCTTTATTTAGCTTTATTAGCATTCCTTTATGTGTATATTTTAAATGTTATGTACATTGGTTACATATAATTTGTTACTATTAAAGTGTTTAAAAATCATAGACTTATTTACACATAGATCTACATCTGTTACTTAGTTCTTGTTTTAATTGTACAAAGGTATGAATCTACTAGTGTTTGTGAGTTTCTGTGTTGATGATACTCAGAGAACCAGAAACAGTACATTTCTTAGTTGTTGCCTTTATTGATTGCTTTTTAACATTTTAGTCTTCATCTAATGATGGGCTTCTGAGATGGTTTCATTGGCATCTAGCAACCTAGGCTTTACTTTTAATTCTCGCCACTCCTCTTAGCTCCACCACACCTCCCCTCTCATCCAGGTGCACTCCTATGTTTCTCTTCAGGAAAGAGAAGGCCTCTAAGAGACAGCAACAAAACATGACAGAACAAGATATGATACAGCAAAGCAAAAGCTCTAGTTTTAATATAATTTAATTCTTTTTTATTTTTTGAAGCTTCATATTAAATAGTTTATTAGAAAATTAGTCATGGAGAAATTTCTGTAGAATTTACAATACTATTTATCTGTAATGCAACAACTTTAATACATGTATTTACTGGATTAATTATACATACACATAACCATTTACTATTTGCTCATGTAATTATCTCAGCTTGGTAAAATACAATGTGTGGAATTACTACAAGAAGGGATTTTTGAAGCTTTCATTTGACTGAAATAACTACTATCATAAGACAAAGGAAGAAAATTAACACTGAATGTTGGTGTGATATCCAAGATTAAAATGAGAATAAAAATCACATTATTCTTAATATTATTAACGATCTTATTAGATTTTTGTGATCAATCTGGGATGCTCCTGCCCATGAAACTGAAGAAATTCCAGAAAGAACAGGAAGAAGACATAAAAATCCATAAAGAACGTGACATTCATAGAGAGGTGATAAACACATACATTTCTTCATGTGGATATGGGAAGCCCAATGTATATGAAAAGCTGTTTCAAGCTGAAGACCAGCTTCCTTCCATTTCAGTGGCATTTCTAATAAGTAAACACATCTGATATATAAATATATTATGGTGACATTTACTTTAGAAGTCAAAATGGAAGTTTCCAGGTAACTATGAAAAGCTAACAAAACCCTTCCATACTAAGGCAGATAATAGAAAGGCAATGATACAGCAGGTCACCCTGCCTAGGAAGGCAGGAATGAACTGAGTGACCTTATCAAAAACACTGTAGAAAAATTAAAAATAAACAAATCATAAAAATCCAATTTTTTATCCTTGGACATGAATATCTCTACCCCTGTTTTATTGCAATACTAGAATGGATACCACATAAAACTTTTCAGGTCTTACTTACACTTATACTTGCCAGTTTTAAAGAATGAAACACTCATCAACACACTCCCTCATGTGTGTGTGAAAATAACTCAGTGTGTCCAGGTGATTAGTAGCCGAGGAGTTCTTCCTTCTTCTGTTGTGGGGCAATGGTCTGTACCCTGTCAATTTTATTTTAAATAAGTAGCCAGGTAGGAAGTATAGATGGGCTGACCAAGCAGGAAGTAGAGGCAGGGCAACAAGAATTCTGGAAAGAGAAAAAAAGTCAGTCTGTAGCTGTCACCCAGACAGAGAGAAAGCAAGATCTGACTGCCTTGTTGAAAAAGGTATCAAGCCACGTGGCTAACACAGACAAGAATTATGGGCTAATATAAGTTATAAGAGTTATAAGAAACCTGAGCTAATAGGCCAACCAGTTTATAATTAATGTAATAGACCTCTGTGTATATCTTTGGGACTGAATAGCTGCAGGACCAGGTGGGACAGAAACCTCAGTCAGCAAATGGTGCCCAACGTGTGGACAACTGCATCCACAGAAATCCTGAGAGAGTTTTGGCTTAGTAGCAGCAATTTCTCACATTTGCTTTGCTTGCTAAAGACAACTGCTCTTATTTAAAAGAGGCTTCCTGATTCAGGCTTAGCTGCAAAACCTTGCAGCCCTTTTAAGAGGTCCTGCCATGAAACACTTAAATGGTGTTAATGAATATCTGTCCGCATACTTTTTGGTGGTGGCAGGGACTTTGAAGTGCCATAGAGTTGTGGCAATAAACATGGCCCTGGCTAGTACCTTTGCCATGAGGCTAAAATCTCAGAAAGCTAAGGAATGGACTGAATCCAGCCATTTAAGACACAGCTTTAATCCTAGCCATATCACTTAAGAAACTAAAGATTCATATGGTCAAAAAAGAGAGATACAGTAAAGATAATTTCAGACAAAAAAGTCTCTAAACAATTTACAATGTATTTAAAAATATATTTAGGCTTAGAACAAAGGATAAAATCCTTAAAAGAAAAAAGAAAAAAAGAAAGTAGTTGGGTATGGTGGTACACACCTTTAATACCAACATTTGGGAGGCAGAGGAAGGCAGATCTCTGTGAGTTCAAGGACAGCCTGGTCTACAGAGTAAGTTGCAGAATGAAGATACACAGAGAAACCCTGTATCAAAAAGCCAAAAATTAAAAATAAAAGAAATAGAAATAGAAAGCCACATAAAGATGAAAAAACACACACAGAATCTGGATACTGTATGTTATTATGTTCTCTTTGAATTGTTTGAATGCTGAGGAAGGAGCAACACCTAAGCGAACTTGTATTTCCTTGTTTTGAATCCCTTAGCTTTATTAGTAATTTTTCTTTTTAGTGAGAGCACAGATGTGTTATCTGTGATATCTGTAGATATGTGTCATTGTGCCTTGCTTTTAATGGGCACCTTCTTTCTCTCTTGTTCCTCTGTGCCCTCCTCTGTCTTTTCCCCTCACCATGTGGGTCTTTTCCTATTTCTAAATAATCTCATTTTTTTCTTTTATGTCATATATTTTACATATATGGGAACACACACATATTTTCATGCATATATTCTGATTATGAAAATAAAATATAGATTTTTATATAAAAGACAGCATGTGATGCTTTGTCTTTAGTCCTCTCTGTGACAATGCAACATCCTGATTCTATCCTTTCCTTCTAGGAGACAAAACTTTTCCTGAACCTCAAGGCAAAGTTAATAATACATCTTGATGTCACTTAAGACTTAAGATGACTAGCCTAGCATGTAATCATGAACATAAACTGTTTGATTAATCCACCTTTCAAAGAACAATGCAACAATTTTATAGAGAAATGACTTATCAACTCAATCTAACATGTAGTAGAGTGGATTTGAACATGGGAATTTGAGAAATGGAAAGAGGAAATAGGGAATGAATTCAAAGATACATGTTCACCCTAGACTCGGTAATGTGGTATAGTCAATGTAGAGCATATAAGGAGAGATTTGTTTTCAGTGTCAAATCACTTATAGTTGAATGCATAATAAATGGAGTTTCATGCATCTTTAAAATGGAATTATCATGCAAATGTTTTTTGAACAATTAAACGATTTGAATTTGCTAATACAATAGATTAGGTAACAATGTGTGTATTACCCAAAAAGATGTGCACATATTAGCTTTGAACATTTAGGAAATTTCTAAAGTATCAATAATAATGTGAGTTTTAGAAGGATGTACAGTAAAGCAGAAGCCTAATGATCTGATTAATGTGAAGCCTATGGATGCCTTTGCACTGTATAGCCATGACTCCTTTGCACTGTGACAACATAACTCTAGATAAGATAAGGGACCTCTGTGAATCTTGATTAAACACTCTATAGAATGGGATCAATATATAATAAGGAATTTGTACCATACGTACAAATTCATTAACTTCTCTTATGGAAGTTATTTTATGATAAAATTTCAAATAACTAGTATTTATAAAATCACTTATGGTATTATTGTTTTTATTTGTCAGAAAAAAACTAAAGCATTTATAAAAAAACAGTCACCAGAAACTAAGTAGGGAAATACTGAAAGTTTATAAGATGGAAAGTCAAGAATAAGAGGAAATAGAGAGAGAGAGATAATTTTGGGGAGAAAAAAAAGCTATGGATGGTAGATAGTATTATTTCACTTTTTTTTTCAGGATTAACAAGCCGTTTATTTTATTTTTTTTTTAAAAAAAATTAGTTTACCAGATTACATGGGAAAGCAAAGTTTTTTTGCACTTAGTTTCCTAACCGAAGGATCTAAGTTGCCTCATAAAAGCACATAGAATGTAGCAATACGAAAAAGAATTTGAAAGCGTTTGCTTATTCAGATTTAATTCCTTTATTTTTTCTTGCAGTTTGCCCCCCCCCAATAGACATTATAGGTAGGCTCTGAATTTCATTTTATACAATGCTTCCTTTGTGTGTGCGCGCCGTTTTATGGAATAACCCAGGATAGCCAAAACAATCTTATTTCACTTTTTTTAAATTTATTTATTTATTAAAGATTTCTGCCTCCTCCCCGCCACCGCCTCCCATTTCCCTCCCCCTCTCCCAATCAAGTCCCACTCCCTCATCAGCTCGAAGAGTAATCAGGGTTCCCTGACCTGTGGGAAGTCCAAGGACCACCCAACTCCATCCAGATCTAGTAAGGTGAGCATCCAAACTGCCTAGGCTCCCCCAAAGCCAGTACGTGCAGTAGGATCAAAAACCCATTGCCGTTGTTCTTGATCTCAGTAGTCCTGATTGTCCGCTATGTTCAGCAAGTCCGGTTTTATCCCAGTGCAAGGGGGGTAACGGGAGATGGAGAGAGAAAATGAGAAGGGGAGGATGGGGGGAACTTGGGGAAATGGGATGACTGGGATAAAGGAAGGTTGGATAGGGGAGCAGGGAAGCACATATCTTAATTAAGGCAGCCATCTTAGGGTTGGCAAGAGACTTGGACCTAGAGGGGCTCCCAGGTGCCCAGGGCGATGTCCCCAGTTAGTTCCCTGGGCAGCTGAGGATAGGGAACCTGAAATGACCCGATCCTATAGCCGTACTGATGAATATCTTGCATATCACCATAGAACCTTCATCTGGCGATGGATGGAGATAGAGACAGAGACCCACACTGGAGCACCGGACTGAGCTCCCAAGGTCCCAATGAGGAGCAGAAGGAGGAAGAACATGAGCAAAGAAGTCAGGACCACAAGGGGTGCACCCACCCACGGAGACAGTGGGGCTGATCTATTGGGAGCTCACCAAGGCCAGCTGGACTGTGACTGAAAAAGCATGGGATAAAACCAGACTTTCTGAATATGGCGGACACTGAGGGCTGCTGAGAAGCCAAGGACAATGGCACTGGGTCTTGATCCTACTTCATGTTCTGGCTTTGTGGGAGCCTAGCCAGTTTGGATGTTCACCTTCCTAGACCAGGATGGAGGGGGGAGGACTTTGGACTTTTCACAGGGCAGGGAACCCTCACTGCTCTTCAGACTGGAGAGGGAGGGGGAGAGGAGTGGGGGAGGGAAGGAGTGGGAGAAGGGGGAGGGAAATGGAAGGTTGGGAGGAGGAAAAAAGAAAAAAAAGACAATAACCATGGAGATATAGAGAAACACATTGGGGAATATAGTATTCCAATAAACTAATTTATTATTGCTATGATTAGCTAAAAGACACTTCCCTTACGTGGAGACAGACAAACTGACTTGAGAAGTTATCCTCCAAAATGATGACTACCTGAAACAGTGTCTGAAACAGAATGACTATTCATTAGTGAGGTGCTGCTTCTTTATAAAAGGTGCCTTTGCGTGACGATTCCTTTCATTTCATTTAGCTGAGTATACAATTCCATGTTCAAAATAATTTTGCTCTCAGAGCTCTGAAGTTATGTATCTGTTGTCATGTGATACCCAATTCTGTAGGTTAAAAAAACCTTGCAATGTGAAAAAAAAATTGAATGTGTGTATCTCCTCTCTGTGTGTGTATGTGTGTGTGCGTGTGTGTGTGTATTTAAAAAAAAATAAGGTGTATGTATGTGTGTTTGTGTGCTTATGTGTATGAAAGAGTATTAGTATGTGTGTGTGTGTGTCTTACTGTGTTATTTTTTTCTTATAACACAAGGTTTTACACCACTGAGATGGGTGCTAAGAAAATAGATTAAGGAAAAATGGTAGGAGTCATATTTCACAAAACTATAAAACATAATTGGTATAAAGTCTTGTATTATGTGTAATAGAAAAATTACAGAGCACATTTTTTGCTTTCAGTTTAATAAATGTTTGTATAATTTTAAATAAAATTGTGGTCACTGAGATTTTCATCTTCATTTCTCATGAAGTCTTGAATTTTTCTAAATTTAAACTCATCAGAAATCTCACAGGTATCAATTTCTTCATGTATATTTAATGCCATGAGAAATGTGAAATAAGTACTGGAAATAATTTACAAATATATGAAGCAGACAGACTGTTGTATCTATTGTGTTTTTAGATTAGTACTCTTCAGCAATATTTTCCTATGTAGGTGTGAAAATCTTTAGGTCTTTACTTTTTTTTTCAGCTATATTCAAGATTTTAGATATCTTGAAATAACTTTATCTGCCCAGAGATAAGTGTTTATTCTTCCTAAAAGTATTATTTAAAAATATATAAGTTTAATGTAGAAACAGAAAACACAAGATTAGACAGATTTATTCATGGAAATATCCCTATGTGTCTACTTTTTTACCTTCTCCCCCACAAAAGGGATCTACTTTGCTACATTCATTTTTTACCCTATCAATAATGAGCACTTCATGTGAGGGAGAATAGTTTCAGTTGAAACCTGTATAGCAATTCAACTGGGAGCTCCATAGTACAGAACAGACCTCATATATATTCCAGGGCAATACTCTGGTGTTCACTGTAGCTTCAGTTCACCACAGGGTCAGTTATTAAGGTGGCATCTGAGAGTAATATGAATAGTCACTTACGTGCCAGATAACCACACTGGAGACTAATGTGTGAGGTTTGAAAGTCAGTTAATAATAGGCGGAAGGCAATGGGCAGATTTTGAGCAATTCTTGCACTGAACCATTATTCCCTTGAAAGTTAACACAGCTCAATCAGCTCAATACAACATGCTTATTGATTACTTTTGATGGTTTATCTTCTAAATAATTGAAAAAAAGATGAAGAGATCCACAAAGAAGCATGAGGCGGAGCATGGGGAATCCAATAGACGGGAGGGAGGAGGGCATGTATGAGGAAGAAAGGCCAAGATCATGAGGGAGACATCTACAGACACAGCTGAACCAAGCTTTTGGAAACTCAGGAGCTCTAGTCTGAAAACTATGGAGTCTCCATGGGACAAAACTAGGTCCTCTATATGTGGGAGACAGGGGTGAAGCTTGGACTATCTGTGCTGCATGAAGTAGCATATTATAACTCATTTCCTATGGTGGGAGGCCATGCTCAGCCTTAATGCAGGGGTGGGGGAGGGCTTGTTCCTACCTCAACTTAATATGACAGACTTTGTTGATTTCCCATGGTGGCCCTTACTTGTTAGGAGGAGTGGATGGGGGATGGGCTGGGGGAAGGCAGGAGAGCAGGGGGTAAAGAGAGGTGGGTAGGGGAAACTGCAGATGGAATATAAAATGAAATTAAGAAAATAAATTAAAAGAATAAATTATGAATATGAGGAATTTAGTACTTATACTACTAAGAATAGAAAGATTGTTTAATAAAATAAAAGCAGATGCTTTAGTTTACACTTATGTGGTGACAATTAATAAGACATGTTTTCTGCTTTGTACTCCCTTTGGAGTTTTCAAATTGTTCCTGTCTATTTTAAAATGATTGCATGCAAATTTTAATTTTGACATTGCAATTATTTCCTCATATCTTAATAGATTTGTAATTAATAAATGTACTCTCATGAGACCTTGACTTTTTGTCCTATAGTCATAGCAGGTGTTGATCCACAACAATGCTAAAAGTTTTGGTCACAGAGGAAATTTGGAGACCCAAATATATGTAGTAGCTTCTTTGAGACAAAACATGTCCTTCCATTTCACTTATTCTTTGTCAGTATTTTGCTGCTGTTTGTTAAACCAGTCACTCTGGTGTAAAAAATCAATATAAAATGTTTCAAGTGCTAAAATTATTAATTTAGAGGAGATACACCCTTTTATTCAAAACTGTCTGCTCAGGAAAAAAAACACCTTCCTAATAATAGACAGGGAGGGTGAGAGGATAATTGAATACTGATGAGTCTATTGTCATTAGAACCATAAAAAATCAAAGTAAATATTTAGAATGTAAATGTTGCATAGGCAAGAATAATAAATTCTGCAGGCAAAAATGTTGACTGTTTGAGTGGCACCTGAATGCAGAGAAACAGAAATGAAGAAAACAACTGTCCTCTCATGAAGCTGTCACTAGGAAGACATCATTTTCTGCTTTATAGACCCTGTAGCATTTTCAAAGTGTTCAAGAGTATTTTAAAATGTTTGCAAACAAATTTTAATTTTGACATTAAAATTATCTCCTTATTTTATTAGTTCTAAAAAACAAACAAAGATGAAAAGTTTCTGTACCCAGAGAAGCCTTTCCAGCGATGCAACAATCCAGATCAGACCAAGTCAAACCGAATTAGAAAAAGCCCAGGTTTAATGGATACAATGCTCCTGGATGATTTTCCAGCCTCCCAGAGAGGAGAAGGGAAAAGAAGACTGGAAAACCGCAGGTCTGTTTTCTGGGGGTGGGGTGAGGAGGAGTTTAAATATGCTGTGGGAGAGGTCTTGAGCATCTCCTGGGGTGGGACCATCATTTGGCGGGCTAATACTGATACGCAGCAAGTTTTGGAGAGAGATGGGTGAGAGGGCTTGGGGTGGAACTTCCACCAAAGTGCTCTAGACTCTTTGGGCATATGGATGCCAGAGGCTAGGGTGAGGTTTCCACCTGAATATCCCAGGCTCTCTGGGTATATGGATGCCAGGGGCTGGAGTGTAGCTTCCACCAGAACATCCCAGACTGCATTTGTATAATATATATGCCGATCATATCTGGCTGCTTCCTGCAGGAATGGGACAATGTGCGAAGGAAGAGTCAGTAGTTGTTGGGATCACCCTCAGCAGAAGGTTTGGACGAAGAATCATTCAGTTAACTGCCACCCTGGACTTGAGATCTTAAGGCATTTGTGTCTTGAGGAAGCAGAAAAGAGAAGTTGCTAGGAAAAATATAAACATAGATTATTAGCACCTGTCCTAGTTGTACTGACAAAGAGGAATACACCAGTGAGAAGAACAGATAAGCCCTTCATTGTGACATCTTGAAAAACCAGAAAGTGGATCGTTCCAGCTGCTGGACAGACCAAGTATCCTGAATAGGTGTCCTCTTGGGCCTGGAGAGCTGGTACAGATAGTGAAGTCCCAGGAACAGGTGCCGGTGCTGGCGTTATCTGGAGAGCATTGTGCAGGTTGACTTTGGCACCTGGCAGAAGGGTGGACCTGTGCAGGAGCCTGCAGGTGCCTGTCAAACATATGGAACAGATTTATATCTTGGTGTCATAGCAAAAGGCTATGTCTTTAGGTTTAAAGGAATGGACATTTCAGAAGACAATTGGAGGACATTTAAAACGCTGGCCCTCTGAAGTTACATCTGAAGCCTGTTCATCCTGGACCATGAAGCCTGTGAAAAGGGCACACCTGTTTGTATTTTTAGCAGGAAACTTAACTAATGGACTAATGAGCTACTAGTACCCTAGCCACTGAATGCCATCAGACAGATCTGAGAGGAATAAATGAACAGAAGTGAGACAACTTTTCCAGTTACATAATTATTCACAAGTATTTAGTGAACACCAGTTTCAGGAGCAGTACTTGCTTTTAACTGATAATCCCAGGAGGCCTGACAGATTTTTCTATGGAGGTAGGAATCTGTTTGCTTATATAAACAGGATGGGATGATCAATTCCCCCAGTGCCATGTTTTCCAGTATAGGCAGGGTCCAGGCAATTGATGAAGTGAAAGGCAACCTTTTGCTGTGTGGCTGGCTTTGTGGCATCCAAAGCAAGCCTCCAGGTGGTAATTCTTCTGTGGTAATCCATCTTCTTGGAGGAACTACAGGATGATGCAGGAGCTGGCATGTCTCTTTATTATAAGAAGCTTTTTTTATTTTTTGTTGATTTTTTTTATTGATCTTTATTGAGCTCTACATTTTTCTCTGCTCCCCTCCATGTCCTTCTCCTCCCCTTCAACCCTCTCCCAAGGTCCGCAAGTTTCAAATTTACTCAAGAGATCTTATCTTTTACTACTTTCCATGTAGATTAGATCTATGTATGTCTCTCCTAGGGTCATCATTGTTGTCTGGGTTCTCTGGGATAATGAGTTGTAGGCTGGTTTTCTTTGCTTTATGTTTAAAAACCACTTATGAGTGACTACATATGATAATTGTCTTTCTGTGTCTGGGTTACCTCACTGAAAATCATGTTTTCTAGCTGCATCCACTTTCCTGCAAAATTCAAGATGTCGTTTTATTTTTCTGCTGTGTAGTACTCCATTCTGTAAATGTGCCATATTCTTTTATCCATTAAGAAGCTTTTTATTAAATGCCATGATCTCAGATATGTAAAAGCATTTGAGGATCAGAATATTATTACCCGTCACATATATATAAATTAAATATGTAAGTTATATTTGGACATACACTTTACCCAGTTAGTTATTGCTTACCAATGTTTGTAAAGGAAAGAGGAATAGAAGGAATAATTTAGTCTCCAGTTTTCAGTTGTGGACATGATACCTAATCTGTAGAAGACAGAACCAAGTTTTCACATACTAAACAATTCATTGTTTCAAATCAATATCAAAGATTTTTACTCTTAGTTTGCAAAATCTGGCTGCCAGCAAGATTCATCCATGCTCATGAATGCAGACGTGCAGCAGCATTAGTATCTCAGTAAATCAGCATTGTTTTAAACCTTATCTTTTAAGTACCTTCTTTTTAGGACAGGGAAGGAATTATATGACCTCTGTCTCTGACCTCAGCCAAAATGGAGCTTGCACACGTATGGTAAGATATTGGCAGACCATGCAATATTTCTGTAACAGTTCTAATCTGGAATTACATGTTTTACAGATTTTTTTTTAAATCAAGCACATGCACAATACCAGGCATAAGCAAGCAAACTGTGACTACGTTATTTACATATATATTTTAACAGACAGATGAACAAAACTTTTCCCAGGAAACAATGTCAGCTGACCAATTTAAAAATCCTAGAGTAGGCTGCAAGATCCAGTTGAGCACATAGGTGTTCCATTGAGGGCTAGGTCAGCAGATGCTGTAGGGGAGAACAGAAACACAAGGACAGAACACCTGTGAAGCTGAGAATGGGAGGGGAGGGGGAATGGATTTGTTACAGGGTGAATCAGACCATGACCAGATCATATGCCAGAAACGAGAGAGAGACAGTAGTGCATAGATGCAGACAAATGTCAAATTGCAAAAGAAGAATGGGGGCAGGAGTGCAAAGTGTAGAGAGTGACCAGGAGATGGATTGCAGCATAGAAGTATAGGGAGAGGCTATAGTAAGGGGAGGGGAGGAGGGTGGGTAATAAGGAGCAAGCTGGTCCTTGAACTTTGGGAGAGGGGGCACGGGCATGGATAGGGAGATAAATGAGGGGAATGTTGACCCCTGAGTGGAACATGTGGCCCTGTAGGAGGGGGTTGAGTAATCAGGGGTAGAGGGTACTGGGAGAGTGGCCAGCATCTCTGGCAGCATGGTCTCAGGGGAGAACTTTTAGGGTCCCAATTCCAAGATAGGCGGGAATTTGTAGATTCCCTGACCCTAGTTATCAAGACCAGTGGTGTGAGACACTGGTTACTGAGGGAAGGAAAGGGCCAGAAACAATTGTCACATAAAGTTCTGTCCCTTGTCCCCACGACAGCAAAAATTTTCAAGTTCACAGAGGATGGATAATTCAAAAGTTACCTCTGGTGGACATGTTGAAAAGTTTCTGCACCTCTATAAGCCTCTTTACCTATGCAGCAATCCAAATCAGACCAAATCAAACTGAATTAAAAAAAGTTCAGGTTTAATGGATAAAAATGCTCTTGGATGATTTTACCCGAAAGGAGATGGGAAAGAAATACTGGAAAATCACATGTCTATTTTTTGGGGGGTGGCAGTTTAAATGTCCTGTGGGAGTTGTATTTAGTATCTCTGGGGGTGGGCTCATCATTTCTCAGGCTTTTTGAGATGTGGAAGTGTTTGGAGAGATATGGAGGGACTTGGGGTGACATTCTACCAGAATAAAAAGCATATGAAAGCTTTGAGTTTGTAAGAAGAAATTATTAGTCCCACAAAATGTGAAAATAATACTTTAGGATTATTTTATTTTCGTGTATAAAATTTGGTTTTACTCTTAACATAATTTTTGCATATTACACAGGGTTATTATGCAAAGACTATTATTAAAGAGACACATATTTTTATTTACTTATTTAATTTATTTTTTAATTCATTTCACATTCCGACCACAGTTCTCCCTCTCATCCCTCCTCCCCAAATCTGCCTCCTCCCCAGTGGACCTCCCATCCACTCCACCCAAATGGTAAGGCCTCTCATGAGGAGTTAACAAAGCCCAGCACATTAAGTTGAGGCAGTTCCAAGACCCTCCCCATAGCTCTCTGGAGCTGTGGATTGTGATCTGGTTATCCTCCTCTTTACATCTGATATCCAATTTTGAGGACGAGTTTATACCATGTTTATCTTTCTGAGTCTGGCTTGTCTCACTAAGGATTTTTTTTTTCTATTTCCATCCATATCCCGGCAATTTAATAATTTTTTTACAGCTGAGTAATACTCCATTGTGTAAATAAACTGCATTTTCTTTATCCATTCTTCAGTTGAGAGGTACCTAGGTTGTTTCCAGGTTCTGGCTATAATGTGTACTGCTGCTATGAAGATAGTTGAACAAGTGTCTTCAAAGACCTCAAGATAAATCTAGTTATACTGAATCTGATAGGAATGAAAGTGGGAAGTATCCTTGAACTCATTAGCACAGGAGCCCACTTCTTAAATAGAACACCAGTAGTACAGACACTGAGAGTAATAATCAATAAATGGGAACTCCTGAAACTGAAACTCTTCTGTAAGGCAAAGAACAAAGTAAATAAGACAAAATGGCAGCCTACAGTATGGGAAAAAAATTTCAGTGACCCCACATCTGACAGAGAGCTAATCTCCAAAATATGCAAAAAACTCAAGAAACTATATATCACACATACCAAATTTTCCAATTAAAAATGGGATACAGACTTAAAAAGATAACTTTCAACAGAAGAATCTAAAATGACTGAAAAACATTGAAGGAAATGCTCAATATCCTGAGTCAACAGGGAAATTCAAATCAAAACGACTCTGAGCTACCAACTTACACCTGTCAGAAAGGCTAAGATCACAAACTGGGGACAACTTAAACTGGGGAGGATGTGGAGTAAGGGCAGCACTCCTCCACTACTAGTGGGGGTACAAATGTGTACAATCACTTTGGAAATTGGTATAGTAACTTCTCAGAAAATTGTGACTCAAACTACCTCAAGACCCAGTGATACTTCTCTTAGGATGCTCAAATTTAATTGACTAGATTACCTTTGAAAACATGGTACAGAATTATAATATTCACTGAAAAAGGATTACATGTTCATATAGAGAAAGTTTTAATTATATAAATAGTAAAGTACAATTTTCAAATAGTCACAGAACTAGGATGATTCAAAAACTGAAGAAAATATGAATTATCCATCATATGAAGAGCTTGACCCAATATTTCATTAAATTTGTTTACATGAACAAGATATGTGAACCTCATATTGTATATATTCTACCATCTAATTTTGGAGATCTTTGCAGTAATCTCAGGTATTAGAGCTTCCTCTCTTTATCCCCTTTATATAAAGAATAATGAGTACAGTAATGAGCAATGGTGATGGCCCTTGTTACCATTAATTAAATATATTGTCAGAGTTGCTTCTAGTCTTGTGTGACTCACAAGGTAAGATTGTTCTTATATTCTCTTAGTCTGTCTGTGTTCTCTGACTGCCAGTTACTTTAAAATATTACAAATACCTGAAATTTGCACTCTTATTTAAAGACAAATATGCCAAGATAATCATAATGCATAAAGATCTTAGTAATTTTGTAGATTAGAGTTTAGCACAAGTAAAAGGTAAGGGATGTTTTCCTCAGGCTTTGTCTCCCACCATGCTCTGTAACATGCATGCTGGGCATGCTGTGCAGGGAAAGGACAGGACATGCCTGGCTACATGCTTTCATGTTGAGTAATCCAATTTACTAATTAATAAATGTAACCATCCAATAAAACAATAGCAACAATTTAGCAAAAAAAAAAAAAAAGTAAGGGATGAGGAAACTTGATAGTCTGCAATGAACCATGAAGAGAAGAGGGATAAAGGATGTCCCAGATATAAGGAACGCAATATGTGCATTTATATTTTATATAGTTTAACTTTGTCTTTCATGAAAATATAGTTGATGCAGAATAAAATGTCTATGAAGGAGAAGGATGCATGACTCAGCACTCAAGAAAACTTGCTGCTCTTCTAGGGGATCTGTGTTCAGTTCTCAGCAGTAAGTCTAGTTTCAGGTGCTCCAATGTCTTTTTCTGATGTTTGTGGGTACTGTAATTACATGGTGTAAACATGTATATATACATATAATATATATAATATATATAAAATGAATGTATTAATGGGAGTAAAATGAAAAATTTCAGAAACTTTAAAGGTAAGAAGTTTATATGTATATACTAATATTTATAATATTTATGTTCATGTATGTATATAAAGAACCTAAAAATAATAATCTCAAGCATCTGTCTGAACTGTCCATAATTTCTGTTTCTTGTCTATTTCTAATAGACTCATTTAGGCACTGTACCAATACATTACCATAATGAAGTTATGACCTTTCCAATTTGTAAAAAGACATATTTAATGGGTTTACCATGCCCAAAAATTTGTTTTAGAACTAAAATCAAATGAAAGTTTCTTAAAATAACACCCTTTTTAAAACAACAATAGTATTAGATTGTAGATAAATATAGCATAACGCATTGCAAATTCACTGCAAAGACACTGAATTAACATAAGCTTTATAACTTCTAGTTTTTAATTCCCCACAGATTCACTGGATATAGTTCCTTGTATTTGCTCTGATAATAGTCAGTTAAACATCACTGAGTTTATCATGGAGCTGGGAGGGACGTTTGCTCAATCCTAGTTATGCTGTGTTCCAAATTAGGGAAAGTGGCTGAGTCAGGGTTTAACTATTATTAACATAGAATGATATTAGATATATTAAAATGTAGGGATTGGCAATGACACTACAAAGAATTGATATGGACTTCTAGCCTTCTCTTAAGTCCAAATATCTTGAGTCGAAAATGGTATGTCATTTTCTTTAAAATTCAATTCTCAAATTGTATTAGAATGATAATAACAAAGTTTCAGGAATTTGTATTTATTTAGTGATAGGATTGTATTATTCAAGTGAGCTCTTTAGGAGAGAAGGCTCAAAGTATGGACCTATCATAAATATCCCCCAGAACACTAAAGAATTGAGGTCTTGGAAATACTGTGATGCAATTAGGAACTGAATTAAGTTGAAAACTGAATTATCATGTCTATGTGCAACATCAGGTTTGCACATTAAAGTACTGGTAGCTCCTAAGCTGACAATGATATTGCTTTCAGGAAGCTGATAGCCACATAGGATATAAGAACTCATAACCAGAGTATTTTTCCAATCCTGTATTCTACTCTAGAAATTTTTTCTTCCTATTGAAACTGATTAGTATCGATTCTCTGTGAAAACTATATCATAAATATAAAACCTTTGTAAATGTTCTAACTTATTTTAGTGAACTCCCCAAAAGAAGGACATTATACATTTATAGTTAACTAATCTAAATGGGAATGAATTTGAGATTCATCACTTACAGCTCTATTTGATGTCTTATCAATATAACTCTATAAATTGTGTCTTTAATCTTGTATTTGTCCAACTGTACCAGTGTTATTAACTCAAGACCCAAAAGATACTCCAAGTAATTCATTTAAGAACAAGACTATATTTTCATGCTAGTCAGCAAGCAATCATGTGATCCATAATTTGTGAGTTTGGCTAACTAATAAAAATTAATACCAGCATATCATTAATTAAGAGTTAGGGCTCATATTTAGGACCAGAAGAGGATGGCAGAAGGAAGTCATGTTGTATAACTTCTCTGGGGTTGTGTTTTGAATCACCTGATTGGTGGACAGCCAGATATCTTTGAGTGGGGTTGCATTAATAGTCTTACAGAGAGGCTTACAAGATCAAGCAGTTATAGCTGTGGACCGAAAGCCACAGCTATAACTTTACTTTGACAAAACCTTCATACTGAAGCAAGATTGGCTGGAAAACCATCTAGTCCTCTCAGGCTTCAGAGGATTATGGGTCAAGTGAATTCTGCTGAAAACCACAAAAGAGACCTGAGCATGAACTTTCCAGCTGGACCATGTCTGAATTTATAACCCACAAACTCCATGAGATTAACAAATGAATATTTTATGAATACTTTAAGTGGTAATTTGTAAAACAGCATTATTTAAACAATGTAATACTTTCTATACTTCAGTTTATCTAATTTGAACATGAGTCTTTTGGACTGTTATTTTTAACAATAATTTATGGGATATCACCAAAAACCTCTGTTGACACATAATAACCCTGCTTCTACTTTGTCTACATGTTCAGTTATATTCAGAGTCCTTTTTCTCTTGCCTCCCTAGGCTTACCATGTGTCTTCTAGACTTCATGGTCTTGTAACATGCTTAATTTTTTAGGGATTCTCTTCTTCTATCTGAGTTCTGATTTCAAATATCTTC
Organism: Microtus oregoni; assembly: GCF_018167655.1. Taxonomy (NCBI): domain Eukaryota; kingdom Metazoa; phylum Chordata; class Mammalia; order Rodentia; family Cricetidae; genus Microtus; species Microtus oregoni. The sequence continues at coordinate 7,521,177 of NW_024543975.1, read as the reverse complement.
TTATGTCTTTCATTATTATTTATATGGTCATGTTGTACAACTTCATGAATCTAATTATGATGTTTCCTGCTTATGAATTTTATACCTGCACACTTTCTCGTAGTTCCAAAATCATATATTCAAATATCCAATTTAATATAATTTGTTTTCATAATCTATTTGTAAATATAAAAGAACTTATTAATAACTTCTTGCTCCAAGGGAACTTTGCCCTTTTTTAGTATTACTTATTTTGGCCGATAGCCCAACTAACCTCATAGCTTTTATTGTTAAATTCATCCTCAAAATCAGCCTTAAATAATAATTTTTATCACAATATTTTAGTCTATCAGAAAATTCTTTTTGACTTCTCTCTAAATACTTTCAATACATTTAATGACTGGTTTTAATGCTGACTTCATAGAACCAAGGAGCCAGCCAGTGTCTCTCAGACTAATACAACAAGTAAATAATTATATACTCTTTTTTCATTCATATAATATACCCCTTTATTTTTATTTTTGTATATTTTTAGACTCTTTATTCCATATTAGTTTGCAGCTCCTACACAGCCTAGACTAAACTCAAACTCACTATAATCTTTTGACTAAGCTTCTGTGTGCTGGAATTATAAATGCATGCTATTTCATGTGATACAACTTTTACTTTTATATTCATGGAGAAATCATATGTGTGTGTATGATATATACTTACCAAGTATATATAAAACATATGTATAGATGCACTTTACAACCTAAATATATGTGTTTGCAGTATATATTCATTGTAGAATGGCTAAATCTATTTACTTTTAGTACAAATTTCCTTATAATAATCACATTTGTGGTAAGAACTGTAAACATACATTTATTCTCCCCTGTCTTCCATCCTCTTTTGAGTTTAGACCATTCTCATACGATAGTCAAAAGAATGCTTATCCAACCATATAATTGGCATTATACCACCTTAAGTCATTCTTATTTTTTCCCTACAACTTATGGGAAATCTCACAATTCACAATTCATTATGTTTAATTGCACAAAGCCCATTGCAGTTAGTCTCAAGTATCAAGATTTAATCTCCCTTATATTTTATTGTGATTCCATTGGCTTTAAAGGCTTTATCACACATGGCAAAGTCATTTTCACTTTAAGATGCCATAGTTTTTTTTAATATTTTTTTTATTTTAACAGGAACGTTTATTTTGTATCCCTAGATTTTGCTCTAGATTTATGTTGCCCAATGTTTTGCATAGCTTGGCTACAACTAAGACTATCCAGAGGGAATGAAGCCTTTGATTTGTCAGTCACAATTTGTTTTCTGTCAGATTTTGCCTACTACTTTTTAATAGACTTGCAGTCTCTCAATGAGCGTTTCTTGTCCACTTGTTCTTGATCGTGCTCCTTCATTTTTTTATTTTATTAGATTTTTAAAAATAATACCAATCCACATTTTCACTCCCTCCTCTCTTCACATTCCCTCCACACACCCTCCCACCCCACTCCCACCTCATCCTCAGAGAGGATAAGGCACAATGCCTTGTGGAAGGTCCAACGTCTTCCCTACTATATCTAGGCTGAGCAAGGTATACATCCAAAGAGAGTAGGATCCCAAAAAACAGTATATGCAGTAGGGATAAATCCTGGTGCCACTGCCAGTGGTCCCTCAGTCTGCCCCAGCCTTGTAACTGTCAACCATATTCAGAGGAACTAGATTGGTCCTATGATTGTTCCTTCCCAATCCAGCTGAAGATGGTAAGCTCCCATTAGCTCAGCCAAACTATTTTGGTGGGTGAACCCATCATGGTCTTGACCACCTTGCTCATATTCTCATTCTTTTCACTCTTCAACTTGACTTTGGGAGCTCAGTCCAGTCCTCTAATATGGGTCTCTGCCTCCATCAATTGCTGGATGAAGGCTCTATGGTGATATTTAAGATAATCATCAGTCTGATTATATGGCAAGTCAAGATCAGCCCCCCTCTTTTCTATTGCCCAGGGTCCAATGTGGGGTCACCTTTTGGATTCCTAGGAATTTCTCTAGAACCATGTTTCTGCTAACTCTGTAATTTATCTCTCAATCAGGATATCTCTCTCCTTGCTCTCATCTCTGTCCTTCCTCCATCTTGATCATCACATTCCCTCAAGTTCTCCTCTCCCCTCCTCTTCTCATCCTACCCTCCCTTCTCCCTTCACCTTCTTGCTTCCAACCCTGCCACTCAATCCTGCCCATTTCCAATTTCCAGGTGGGTCTCTATATATTTTTCTTTGGGTTAACCTTATTACTGAGCTTCTCTAGGATTATGAACTATAAACTCAATGTCCATTGTTTATAGCTTGTATCCACTTATAAGTGAATACATACCATATTCATCTTTTTAGGTCTGAGTTATCTCACTCAGGATAGCGTTTTCTAATTCCATCCATTTGCATGCAAAATTTAAGATGTCACTGTTTTTTACCACTGAGTAGTACGCTAATGCATAAATGTGCCACATTTTCTTTATCTATTCTTCAGTTTAGGGACATGTAGGTTGTTTGCATGTCCTGGCTATTACAAATAATGCTGCTATAAACATAGGTAAATAAATGTTTTTGTACTATGATTGATCATCTTTTGGATATATGCCCAAGAGTGGTATTTATGGATCCTGAGGTAAGTTGATTCCGAATTTTCTGAGAAACTACCATACTGATTTGCAATGTGGTTGTACAAGTTTGGTTTCCAGCAAGCAATAGATGAGTGTTCCCCTTACTCCACATCCTTCCAACATAAGCTATCATTAGTGTTTTTCATCCTAGCCATTCTGACAGGTGTTAGATGGTATCTCAGAGTTGTTTTGATTTGCATTTCCTTGATAACTAAGGATGTTGAACATTTCCTTAGGTATCTTTTGTCCATTTGAGAGTCTTCTGTTGAGAATTATCTGTTTAGTATAGTGCCCCATTGTAATTGGGTTATTTAGAATTTAAAGTCTATTTTTTTGAGTTCTTTATATATTATGGAAATATTTTGGATGCCTTTTTGTCTTATTGACTGTGTCTTTTGCTTTACAGAAGTTTCTCAATTTCAGGAGGTCCCATTTATATATTGTTGCTCTTACTGTCTGTGCTACTGAGGTTATATTTGGGAAGTGGTCTCTTGTACTTAATTCTAAGCTGTTTTATTGGGTTTATCACACAGATGACTAACTCAGACCAGATAGTACACTGTTTTATGGAGCTTTAGTTTATTCCACTGTTTAAATTTTCCTGCATTTTAAATGTAAATTTCTCTTCTTCATCATGTATTATTTAAACATTTTTAAATTTAAATATTTTCTTATAATACTTCATACAAATTGGTAGTATAGCTTTAATTTGCTTTTCTCCAAGTTCTCCCAACTACTGATAATATTAAGAAAACTAAAATTTGGTAATTCAGATGAAGGTTTTATGGTGATATGCAAGGTATTCATCAGTGTGGCTATAGGATAGGGCCAGTTCAGGCGCCCTCTCCTCAGCTGCTCAAGGAACAAGCTGGGGACATCTCCTTGGAAACTTGGGAACCCCTCTAGAGTCCAGTCTCTTGCCAACCCAAATATGGCTCTCTTAATTAAGATATATACTTCCCTGCTCCCATTTCCACTCTTCCTCCATCCCAACCGTCCCATTCCCCAAGCTCTCCCCATCCTCTCCTTCTCACTTCTCTCTCCCCATCTTCCACCCCACCCCAAGCTTTTTTTCTTCATTCAAATTCTGTACATTGATGTTAAAGTCAAAGTACTTTCTTCCTATTATTTGTTTGTTTGTTTTCTACAGACCAAGTTGCTGTTTGATCATCAAGGAGACTGATTATGGCCCATCTTGCAGTGAGCTGTAATACTCACAGGTTTTTAAAAATCTTTTAACAGATGGTATATTTCTTTTTGGCATCAGCAAATCCCAGTTGATTTTAGCTGTAAATTAAATGCCCTGATTGCAATAATATGGTGATTTATCACCCAAGTCAGTAGTGGTTTTGCTTTGTAATGGATTTAAACAAATAGCTGAGAGAAAAGACACTGGACAAGTACAATTTTCTATTGTGCACACATATATTTCATTGATGTACTGAGAAGGACAAAAATAAATGCTCAGTTTGACTATGGAGGGTATTAGAAGAAACTTAATTATTAAAAGCAAAGCCTAGAAACCACATGTTATAAAAGTTAATTTTGAAGTTTTGTATTTCTTTGCTGTTTTTTTTTAGATGATCAAGGGGAAATGCTATTGTTAGTTTTCACAGATGATATTTTGCTTTGTTCTTGAGATATGAAGTAATTTATTTCACATTTTCTCAAGCAGTGGAAGTATGGGTAATTAGGAAAACAAATCAGACATTTTCATTACAATGCCAACAGAATGTTCTCTTCAAATGATTTACAAAAAGAATTCTGTGACTTCCATTCTGAATACTACAACTCAACCACCATACATTATGCTGGCTATTTAAATGTCAACTTGACCCAAACTATTGTCATCTGTGCAAGGGAACTTCAAATGTGAATATGCTCCATAATATCATGCTGCAGACAAGCCTGGAGGACATTTTATTAGTTAGTGATTGATGGGTGAAGACTCACCCCTTTGTGGGTTCATGCAGCTCTTGGCTTCTTTAAGTCTTGGGTTCTCTACAAGAATCAGGATGAACAAGTTATCTAGAGCAGGCCAGTAAGTAGCACTCATTCATGGCCTCTGAATCAGCTCCTTCCTCCAGTCTCTTGCTCTGTTTGAGTGCCAGTCCTGACGTCCTTTGATGATAAAGCTTTATAAGCCATCTTTATCACTGACAAAATGATTGATATATCATTTCAATATTGATGAGAAAAATATCTTTTATTTTCATAATCATCTGACTTAAAAGTGATAGATGTTTCACTTGAGTGCAAGAAACATCTGTATGTAGCAGAATTTTTATTTTTATTTCTTGCATTGGTTTGCTATGATTTTCACAACATATTCCATAAGCTGGGTTGCCTAGACAACAGAAATTTATTGTCCTACATTTCCAAGTTTCAAAATCAATGCATCAGCAGGGTTTCTTTTTTACTAAAGCCTGTGAAGAAAACATCAGCTGCAGGTCTAACTTTCCTCTGTTCCAAGCACCCACCTTTGCATGCGTATGTCCCAATTTTCTTTCTTATATAAAGTCTCCAATAAAACTAGATTAGGGGTTCACCCATATGTCCTCATTGTAACCTGATTTCTGTAAGAAGTATATCTTCAATATGGACACAATTTTATGTATTTGGTGTTAGGTATTTAACATATAAGTATACAGGGAATCTGTACAGCTATAACATCACTTTTCTCCATTAAATTAGAAAGCGGTGAAAATGAGAGAAACATGGTGATGCCTCTCCACCAGGAATATCTGGTGTGAAGGTATTTTCTAACATTTTTTGTCTAAAGGACTATTTCTGAATTTTGTTTTATTAATAGTTGTCTGTGAGTGTGTTTGTGGTTGTGCATGTCTGTGTTGTGTGTGTACATGTTCACATATGCCACAGGCAGCATGTGGAAGACAGGAAAAAATCTCTAGGAAACCCTTCTCTCCTTCCATCACATTTGCTCTATGGTTGGATTACAGGTAGTGAGGATTGGTGGGCATGTGTCCTTTACCCACTTAGCTATAATACTGTCCCTTCAAACAGTTCTAAGATTTTTTGGTCTAATATTTACATTAGAAATATTCCAAATCAAAAGTTTGCTATAGTAGAAATAAATAAGGATGTGCTAAAAATGCCCAATAACAGAAATGCAAGTGCTGTTTAAATTGTGGGCAGAAATAAGTAATAGTTATTCACTACTTTAGTTTATATATCATGGATACAAAATCTAACACATGGTTTTAGTGAGAGAAATAGAATAGCTTACCAAAACTTTTATAACTACATTATATAACTAAATTATTAATGTGATTAAAATAGAAGAACATGTTTTACTCTTTTGTACACTTTAGACTCAAATGCAATAATTTTGGTAGATGTATTTTATTTAAATGGAAATCTAATTAGATAAGTTAGAGAAAGGGAGTAAGAAAAAGTTGGAGGCCAGCCTGGTCTACAGAGGGATTTCCAGGACAGGCTCCAAAGCTACAGAGAAACCCTGTTTCGAAACAAAACAAAAAAAAAGAGAGAGAGAGAAAAAAAGTTGGTGGACAGATACTGTTTTTGATAATCTCTGAGGAATAATAACCTTCTAAGAGTTGGGAGTAGCTACTTTGAAAAGCAAATAATTGTGCACACAATATTGTTTAATGCAGCAAAGAAAGAATAATAACTTTAGAAATAACACACCGATGTATCCAGATTCTGTGCCAGATGCTTCAGGAAGGAGTGGGCACAACTATAGAGACTGGCTTAAGACAGAGAGATTCTCAAGAAATTTGAACTGTAGGTTTAGTATCTGTTACGTTTAGAATAGATAAGAGAGAGAGGGAGGGAGGGAGGGAAGGAGAGAAGGAGGGAGGGAAGGAGGGTGAAAAGGGGAGAGAGAGAGAGAGAGAGAGAGAGAGAGAGAGAGAACAATTTGATATTTTATATGGCTTGTGCCTTATGCAGAGGGGGGTGTAGCTATCAGAAGGGGTTGGGGCTGAAGAGAATGATGGATCAAGAGTTACATCACTGGTTGCTATATCAAAGGACCATATTTTCATTCCCAGAACCCCAGAATACTAAATGAATAAGTCAATAAATAAGAATCAGACTAGAATTGGGGTGAGTTTCTGGCCCACGGCGCCAGCCTGGGACGGGGAGCTCGGGGGTTTCTTGGCCCCCTGTCCTGCTTGGGCTCTCTGCAGGGCCTCTACTCCCCGGGTGCTGCCTCTTTCTTCCTGGCCCACCCAGCTTCCATCCAGAGCCCTCCCCACTTCGCCCCCACTACCCTCTTTTGGCGCGTGGCATCGCCCAGCGCAGCCTATCTTGGCGCTGGGTCCGAGTACCCGGGGCCCCCGGGCGGGCAGCAGTTCCTTTGTTTCTGTGGCCTGCCTGCACCAAGCGGGGTAGGCGCTTTGTCTGCGAGCTGCCCAACCAGCACGGAGGCCTGATCTTTCGGCGCCAGGAGACCCAGCATTGGGGTGAGTTTCTGGCCCACGGCGCCAGCCTGGGACGGGGAGCTCGGGGGTTTCTTGGCCCCCTGTCCTGCTTGGGCTCTCTGCAGGGCCTCTACTCCCCGGGTGCTGCCTCTTTCTTCCTGGCCCACCCAGCTTCCGTCCAGAGCCCTCCCCACTTCGCCCCCACAACCCTCTTTTGGCGCGTGGCATCGCCCAGCGCAGCCTATCTGGGCGCTGGGTCCGAGTACCCGGGGCTCCCGGGCGGGCAGCAGTTCCTTTGTTTCTGTGGCCTGCCTGCACCAAGCGGGGTAGGCGCTTTGTCTGCGAGCTGCCCAACCAGCACGGAGGCCTGATCTTTCGGCGCCAGGAGACCCAGCATTGGGGTGAGTTTCTGGCCCACGGCGCCAGCCTGGGACGGGGAGCTCGGGGGTTTCTTGGCCCCCTGTCCTGCTTGGGCTCTCTGCAGGGCCTCTACTCCCCGGGTGCTGCCTCTTTCTTCCTGGCCCACCCAGCTTCCGTCCAGAGCCCTCCCCACTTCGCCCCCACTACCCTCTTTTGGCGCGTGGCATCGCCCAGCGCAGCCTATCTGGGCGCTGGGTCCGAGTACCCTGGGCCCCCGGGCGGGCAGCAGTTCCTTTGTTTCTGTGGCCTGCCTGCACCAAGCGGGGTAGGCGCTTTGTCTGCGAGCTGCCCAACCAGCACGGAGGCCTGATCTTTCGGCGCCAGGAGACCCAGCATTGGGGTGAGTTTCTGGCCCACGGCGCCAGCCTGGGACGGGGAGCTCGGGGGTTTCTTGGCCCCCTGTCCTGCTTGGGCTCTCTGCAGGGCCTCTACTCCCCGGGTGCTGCCTCTTTCTTCCTGGCCCACCCAGCTTCCGTCCAGAGCCCTCCCCACTTCGCCCCCACAACCCTCTTTTGGCGCGTGGCATCGCCCAGCGCAGCCTATCTGGGCGCTGGGTCCGAGTACCCGGGGCTCCCGGGCGGGCAGCAGTTCCTTTGTTTCTGTGGCCTGCCTGCACCAAGCGGGGTAGGCGCTTTGTCTGCGAGCTGCCCAACCAGCACGGAGGCCTGATCTTTCGGCGCCAGGAGAACCAGCATTGGGGTGAGTTTCTGGCCCACGGCGCCAGCCTGGGACGGGGAGCTCGGGGGTTTCTTGGCCCCCTGTCCTGCTTGGGCTCTCTGCAGGGCCTCTACTCCCCGGGTGCTGCCTCATTCTTCCTGGCCCACCCAGCTTCCGTCCAGAGCCCTCCCCACTTCACCCCCACTACCCTCTTTTGGCGCGTGGCATCGCCCAGCGCAGCCTATCTGGGCGCTGGGTCCGAGTACCCGGGGCTCCCGGGCGGGCAGCAGTTCCTTTGTTTCTGTGGCCTGCCTGCACCAAGCGGGGTAGGCGCTTTGTCTGCGAGCTGCCCAACCAGCACGGAGGCCTGATCTTTCGGCGCCAGGAGACCCAGCATTGGGGTGAGTTTCTGGCCCACGGCGCCAGCCTGGGACGGGGAGCTCGGGGGTTTCTTGGCCCCCTGTCCTGCTTGGGCTCTCTGCAGGGCCTCTACTCCCCGGGTGCTGCCTCTTTCTTCCTGGCCCACCCAGCTTCCGTCCAGAGCCCTCCCCACTTCGCCCCCACTACCCTCTTTTGGCGCGTGGCATCGCCCAGCGCAGCCTATCTTGGCGCTGGGTCCGAGTACCCGGGGCTCCCGGGCGGGCAGCAGTTCCTTTGTTTCTGTGGCCTGCCTGCACCAAGCGGGGTAGGCGCTTTGTCTGCGAGCTGCCCAACCAGCACGGAGGCCTGATCTTTCGGCGCCAGGAGACCCAGCATTGGGAGAGCCAACATTGGGGAGAGACAGCGTTTGGTAGGCAAGGAGACCTAATCCGGTAAAAGAAGATCCATAGGGAGCATTTGGAAGAAGAGATGGGCCGACGTCAAGGCAAGAATTCGCCCAACAAGCTGAAAAGCAACATGAAGCTACCAGAAACAAGCGACCCCACAACGGGAGGACAAGAACCCCTTAATCAAGAGGAAGGAGAAAAAATTGACTTCATGAAAGTGATTGACACCCTTACACAGCATGTAAAAAACGCCCTTATAGAAATGGATGAGAAATATAACAGAAAGTTTGAAGAATTGAATAAATCAGTGAATGATACCCTAGAAAACCAAGGAAAAACAATCAAACAGATAATGGAAACAGTTCAAGACCTGAAAACTGAAATGGAGGCAAAGAAGAAAACACAAACAGAGGGCCGTCTGGACATGGAAAATCTAGGTAAACGAATAGAGACTACAGAAACAAGCATAACCAGCAGAATACAAGAGATAGAAGAAAGACTCTCGGATTCTGAAGATACCATAGAGAAAATAAACACACTGATCAAAGAAAACAGCAAGTCCAACAAACTCTCATCACAAAACATTCAGGAAATATGGGACACAATAAAGAGACCAAACCTAAGAATAATAGGAGTAGAAGAAGGAGAAGAAGGGCAGCTCAATGGTCCAGAAAATCTATTTAATAAAATTATAGAAGAAAACTTTCCCAACCTACGGAAAGATTTTCCTATGAAGGTGCAAGAAGCATACAGAACACCGAATAGGCTGGATCAAAAAAAAACATCCCCTCGCCATATAATTATCAAAACACAAAGCATACAGAATAAGGAAAGAATATTAAGAGCTGCAAAGGAAAAAGGCCAAATTACTTATAAAGGTAAACCTATCAGACTTACACCTGACTTCTCCATGGAAACCATGAAAGCCAGAAGGTCCTGGATAGATGTACTGCAGAAACTGAGAGACCATGGGTGCAAGCCCAGATTACTATACCCAGCCAAGCTTTCATTCACTATAAATGGAGAAAATAAAATTTTCCAGGATAAAAACAAATTTAAACAATACGCAGCCACAAATCCAGCCTTACAGAAAGTAATTGAAGGAAAATCACTAACCAAGGAGTCCAACAATGACCACAATAACTCAGATATCTAGAGACCCTTCACCAACACAAAACAAAGAAGGGAAACACACAAACTCTACGACTAAAAAAAAATGACCGGAGTTAACAACCACTGGTCATTAATATCACTTAATGTCAATGGACTCAACTCACCTATAAAAAGGCACAGGCTAAGAGATTGGATAAGAAAACAGGATCCAACATTCTGCTGTTTACAAGAAACACACCTCAACCACAAAGACAGGCACCTACTCAGAGTAAAGGGCTGGGAAAAGACCTATCAAGCAAATGGACCTAAGAAACAGGCAGGTGTGGCCATACTAATCTCTAACAAAGTTGACTTTAAACTTAAATCAATCAGAAGAGATGGAGAGGGGCATTTTATACTCATAACAGGAACAGTTCATCAGGATGAAGTCTCAATCCTGAACATCTATGCCCCTAATATAAAAGCACCCACGTACATAAAAGAAACATTGCTAAAATTCAAGGCAGCCATCAAACCGCACACACTAATAGTAGGAGACTTCAACACTCCTCTCTCACCAATGGACAGGTCAATCAGACAGGAACCTAACAGAGAAATAAGAGAATTAGTGGAGGTAATGAATCAAATGGACTTAACAGACATCTATAGAACATTCCATCCAAATAGGAAAGAATATACCTTCTTCTCTGCAGCTCATGGAACCTTCTCGAAAATCGACCACATAGTCGGTAACAAAGCAAACATCCACAGTTACAAAAAAATATTAGTAACCACCTGTGTCTTATCAGATCACCATGGATTAAAGTTAGAATTCAACAATAATGCTACCCCCAGAAAGCATACAAAATCATGGAAACTGAACAGTCAACTATTGAACCATAGCTGGATTAAGGAAGAAATAAAGAAAGAAATTAAAGTCTTCCTGGAATTCAATGAAAATAAAGAAACAACATACTTAAACTTATGGGACACTATGAAAGCAGTCCTAAGAGGAAAGTTCATAGCACTAAGTGCCCACTTAAAGAAAACAGAGAAAGCTCACATTGGAGACTTAACAGCCCACCTGAAAGCTCTAGAAAAAAAAGAAGCAGACTCACCTAGGAGGAGTAGAAGACTGGAAATAATCAAAATGAGGGCTGAAATCAACAAAATAGAAACACAGAAAACAATACAAAAAATCAATGAAACAAAAAGCTGGTTCCTGGAGAAAATCAACAAGATTGACAAGCCACTATCCAAGCTAATCAAACGGCAGAGAGAGAATTTGCAAATTAATAAGATCAGAAATGAAAAGGGGGACATAACCACAGACACAGAGGAAATTCAGAGAATCATTAGATCTTACTACAAAAGCCTATATGCCACAAAATTGGAAAATGTAAAGGAAATGGATACTTTTTTAGATAAATATCATATACCAAAGTTAAATCAGGACCTGGTGAACAATCTAAATAGACCTGTTAGTCGCGAAGAATTAGAAGAGGTTATCAAAAACCTCCCTACCAAAAAAAGCCCAGGACCAGATGGTTTCAATGCGGAATTCTACCAGATCTTCCAAGAAGATCTAATACCTATACTCCTTAATGTATTCCACAAGATAGAAACAGAAGGGTCATTACCAAACTCCTTTTATGAAGCCACAATTACTCTGATACCAAAACCACTCAAAGACTCAACCAGGAAAGAGAACTACAGGCCAATCTCACTCATGAATATCGACGCAAAAATCCTCAACAAAATACTGGCAAATCGAATCCAAGAACACATCCGAAAAATTATCCATTATGATCAAGTAGGCTTCATTCCTGAGATGCAGGGCTGGTTCAACATACGAAAATCTATCAATGTAATCCAGCATATAAATAAACTGAAAGAAAAAAGCCATATGATCATTTCATTAGATGCTGAAAAAGCATTTGACAAAATTCAACATCCATTTATGTTAAAAGTCTTGGAGAGATTAGGGATACAAGGGTCATACCTAAATATAATAAAAGCTATATACAGCAAGCCGACAGCTAACATCAAATTAAACGGAGAGAAACTCAAAGCCATCCCACTTAACTCAGGAACACGACAAGGCTGTCCACTCTCCCCATACCTCTTCAATATAGTGCTTGAAGTTCTAGCAATAGCAATAAGACAACATAATGGAATCAAGGGGATTCGAATTGGAAAGGAAGAAGTTAAACTTTCGTTATTTGCAGATGATATGATAGTGTACATAAGCGACCCCAAAAACTCCACCAAAGAACTCCTACAGCTGATAAACAGCTTTAGTAATGTGGCAGGATACAAGATCAACTCCAAAAAATCAGTCGCCCTCTTATACACAAAGGATATGGAAGCAGAGAGGGAAATCAGAGAAGCTTCACCATTCACAATAGCCAAAAACAGCATAAAATATCTTGGGGTACATCTAACCAAGGAAGTGAAAGATCTATTTGACAAGAACTTTAAGGCATTGAAGAAAGAAATTGAAGAGGATACCAAAAAATGGATGGACCTCCCTTGCTCTTGGATTGGTAGGATCAACATAGTAAAAATGGCAATTCTACCAAAGGCTATTTATAGATTCAATGCAATCCCCATCAAGATCCCATCAAAATTCTTCACAGATCTGGAGAGGACAATAATCAACTTTATATGGAAAAACAAAAAACCCAGGATAGCCAAAACAATCCTATACAATAAAGGATCTTCTGGAGGCATTACCATCCCTGACTTCAAACTCTATTACAGAGCTACAGTAATGAAAACAGTGTGGTACTGGCATAAAAACAGAGAAGTCGACCAATGGAATCGTATAGAAGACACGGATTTTATCCCACAAACCTATGAACACCTGATTTTTGATAAAGGAGCTAAAAGTATAAAATGGAAGAAAGAAAGCATCTTCAACAAATGGTGCTGGCACAACTGGATGTCACCTTGTAGAAGAATGAAAATAGACCCTTATCTATCACCGTGCACAAAACTCAAGTCCAAATGGATTAAAGACCTCAATATCAGCCCGAACACACTGAACCTGATAGAAGAGAAAGTGGGAAGTACCCTACAGGAGCTGGGCACAGGAGATTGCTTCCTATGTATAACCCCAGAAGCACAGACATTAAGGGCAACATTGAATAAATGGGACCTACTTAAACTGAGAAACTTCTGTAAAGCAAAGGACATAGTCAATAAGACACAAAGGCAACCTACTGATTGGGAGAAGATCTTCACCAACCCCACAACAGACAAAGGTCTGATCTCCAAAATATATAAGGAACTCAAGAAACTAGACTTTAAAATGCTAATTAACCCAATTAAAAAATGGGGCACTGAACTGAACAGAGAATTCTCAGCAGAGGAAGTTCAAATGGCCAAAAGACACTTAAAGTCGTGCTCAACTTCCTTAGCAATCAGGGAAATGCAAATCAAAACAACTTTGAGATATCATCTTACACCTGTCAGAATGGCTAAAGTCAAAAACACCAAGGATAACCTTTGCTGGAGAGGCTGTGGAGGAACGGGTACCCTCATCCATTGCTGGTGGGAATGCCATCTTGTGCAACCACTGTGGAAGTCAGTGTTTCGGTTTCTCAGGAAATTCGGGATCAACTTACCCCTGGACCCAGCAATACCACTCCTGGGAATATACCCAAGAGATGCTCTATCATATGACAAAAGCATTTGTTCAACTATGTTCATAGCTGTATTATTTGTAATAGCCAGAACCTGGAAACAACCTAGATGCCCTTCAATGGAAGAATGGATGAAGAAAGTATGGAATATATACACGCTAGAGTACTACGCTGCGGTAAAAAACAATGACTTCTCGAATTTTGCAGGCAAATGGATGGAAATAGAAAACACTATCCTGAGTGAGGTGTCCCAGACCCAAAAAGATGAACATGGGATGTACTCGCTCATAATTGGTTTCTAGCCATAAATTAGCGCCACGGAGTCTACAATAGGTGAACCTAAAGAAGCTAAGTAAGAAGGTGAACCCAAGGAAAAACATATAGTTATCCTCTTGGCTAAGGGAAGTAGACCCAATTGCCGGGGAGAAAATTAGGATCTTGGGGGTGGGGTGGGATGGGGGTAAGGGGAGATGGGGAGAGAAAAGGTAGAAGGGAAGGAGGGGGGATTTGGGGAATCAGGAGAATTGGGATAAAGGAAAGGTGGATAGGGGAGCACGGAACCACAATTCTTAGTTAAGGGAACCACTTTAGGGTGAGCAAGAGATTTGACCCTAGAGGGGCTCCCAAGTGCCCAACATGAGGTTCCCAGTTAGTTCCTTGGGTAGCTGAGGATTGGGAACCTGAAATGACCCTATCCGAGAGCAATACTGACGAATATCTTGCATATCATCATAGAACCTTCATCTGGTGATGGATGGAGACAGAGACAGACCCACACTGGAGCACTGGACTGAGCTCCCAAGGTCCCAATGAGGAGCAGAAGGAGGGAGAACTTGAGCAAAGAAGTCGGGACCACGAGGCGTGCACCCACCCACTGAGACAGTGGAGCTGATCTACTGGGAGCTCACCAAGGCCAGCTGGACTGTGACCGAAAAAGCATGGGATAAAACCGGACTCTCTGAACATGGCGAACAATGAGGGCTGATGAGACGCCAAGGACAATGGCACGGGGTTTTGATCCTACTTAATGTGCTGGCTTTGTGGAAGCCTAGCCAGTTTGGATGTTCACCTTCCTAGATATGGACGGAGGGGGGAGGACCTAGGACTTACCACAGGGCAGGGAACCTGGACTGCTCTGTGGACTGGAGAGGGAGGGGGAGAGGAGTGGGGGGAGGGGTAGAAGGGTGGGAGGAGGGGGAGAAAGGTGGGAGGAGGGGGAGGGAAATGGGAGGCTGGGAGGAGGTGGAAACTTGTTTTTTGTTTATGTTTTTTTTTCTTCTTTTCTTAATAAAAAAAATTATTTAAAATAAAAAAAAAAAAAAAAAGAATCAGACTAGAAACCATAATCTACTCTGAATGCTTCACTGAACCGGTTTTCTAATGGTAGCCTGAGAATCGAGCTCATCAAAGCCACCTCCAGAGCTCAAGAAAGAAGTCCACAGTGAAGCAAAACTGACTTTATCTTTTGTCTGTCTGAGAGCTAAAGGCTCACATACAGGATCCAATGGTCATGCTCTTTATTGTTCTGTAGTTCTACTTCTACCTCTACAGCTTCTAGTTTTCCATTTTATCAATTATCTGTTCCAAATTACTACTTGCTACCTTGTACACCTGATTTAAATACTTTTTTTTTTTACAGGAGGTTTAGGCAATAAAAAAAGTTGCAAGAATTATATCTGATTGGTCATAGCACATTCCTTGGGTAAATGATAAGGTGATGAGTCAATTCCATGGCAATGTAAGGTTTCAGGTGTAATATTGTGATCAGAGGTTGGAGGCACAGTGCCCAGGTGAGACAAGTTCCAGAGAAATCTGAACAGAGAGTCAGATCTTATCAACCAGATATAGCAAGCTAAGGAAGAACTGGCCTAATTTTTTAGGTTACTTTGTGTTTGTAACCTTGGTTAGGAATTTGAAACTCTTTCATTGTGCATATCAGTAACGTTTTTAACTTATTATCCATTTACAGAAACATTTAATCTACTCTGAACTTATTCTGAGGTGAACATGAGGTAATTTTGTGTAGTTTGAGTAAAAGGAACAAAGCAGATTTTTAATTGTGTTATAGTCCTCTTGGGAAAATAGATCTAGTCATGAAGCAAATCTTAGTTTCTTTTCTATTTATAAAAATGATTCCGCTTAATGAGAAGTCACCTTCCTGACCACTATGTATATAAGTGTTTATAAGATTGAGATGCAATTGTTAGATTACACATACATACCATATGAAATTACATATTAAAGTGCAGGTAATAGAGAAAAACTATAGCTGCTTTAGCAAATGTGAAGTTACAGACAGGAACAAACGGTTTCCAGAGTCAGTGGTTTCATAGGCCCTGCCTGGATGGCATTCTCCTCTATCAGAGAATCATTCCTCTGCTGGGTTGACATCCGCTGGTTATCATTTGCATATACTTCCATGGCCCTTGACAGTTTTCAGTCCAACTAGATGAGCACAGTGTGTATTCCAGTACATGTGGGTGTTAGGACAGTCCTCTTGTTGAGGGTCTCCCAGATCAATAGTAAGAAGCCAACTAAAGAGACACTGTGCTGAATAGAAAGGTAGATGTGAACAAGGCATTTTGAGGATTTGATATCACAATATTTAGCAAAATAACAGTACTAGGTTCTTCCACAGATTATACTATCTTCCTTCTAAAAATTATGTAAGAAATTTGTAAACTTGTCAGGATAAACCTTCAATGAATATCATAGATTAAATTTGATATTTGTTCAATACAATGTGTGCATATGTAAATATTTTGCTGCAGCAGTATTTATTTATCTATTGATTAAGCATAATATGCAAATTGAACAGACTATATACTTATGATTAGGAAATGAGCTTAGCCCTGTTGTAGTAAATTATCTGCTATATAAGACGTAATACAGATGACAAATGCTTTCACAGGTGTATCGCAGATGGATATGTGATATAGTGAGTCCTAACTATGAATATTGCTATCTTGGATGCTATGGAGCTTACTCTTTTGATCTTTTCTTCCTGACCCCTTTTCCATTTTGTTTGTGCTTCTTCAGTAATAGCAAGCCACTCTGCTTTGACAAACACATCATTGTACTGAGAAAGAAGATATTTATTTATGGTTCTTACAGATCACAGTTGTTCTCAGACTCAAGATACACCAAGTAAATTGAGGGGTCATGACCACAGAATCTCATCCATAACTGGACTATTGAACACTGATAGTTTCTGGGAGTGAGAATATCAGTATTCTTCAAGGGTAGGCCCCGTATAGGTTGACCATAATCTAATGAAATATTACACATCTAAAACTACATGATCAATTTAAATTGGACTTAGCAGGAGAAAGAGTGAGATACAGAGAGACATTCAGAGACAGAGAGATAGAGAGAGAGAAGGCAATATTGGAAAGAGGTGGAAATTAAAGTATATCTGGAAGGAGTTGAAGACAGAGGGTAACTGTGATGAAAATACATCATGTGAAGTTCTTCAAGAACTTAAAATGTTACAGAGAAATAAATATTCTCAATTTTGATAATGTCCAGGTCAATGGAAGATTATTCTTCATATGAACATATATGTATTAATTATAAAACAAAAAATATCCATTGAATCTGAATAGTTATGATACTAAAATTCAGATTTCAGTTACCTGGTGTGATGTGACCTGTGCTTATAATTCCATCATGTATGAAGCTAAGAGAGGAGGTAGTCCATCAGTTGAGGGTGCAATAGACTGTTCTATGATTTTCAGGACAGTCTGGGCTACAATATGAAACCGAGTATCAAAAATCCAATCAACCAACCAGTAGAGAAAACTCTGTTTTATTCTATGTGTGAATGTATTGATGGGCTTTCTCTCTTCTTTTTTCTAGCATTCAGCTTCCTCACTGCATAGTAGTGTTCTTGTATATGAGACTAAGTACCAGACAAGAAGAAAATAAACCAGAAAATGTTTATTTTGGCTTATGATGTATTTAAAAAAATCCAAGATGAGAAAAGCATGACAAAAGGAACGCATATGTAGAACTCCTCCCAACATGAAAATTATGGTAACTCAGAGAGATAAATTCAGAGACTCATCTTGCTTTCTTCTTTTTTTCCTTTATATTTAATCTTGATCCAAGCTCATAGATGCTGTCATTAACATTGAGAACAGATTCCCTTCTCAGTTAAATATCTGTGAAAACACAAAAACAGACATCCAGATTTTTGTGCTCTATCATGTTGACAAAGGAGATCAACTATGACACACACTAATTCCAGAAAAGGTAAGATCCATCCAGAGGTAATGAAACTTTCCTGATATGATCCTATTAATTTCAATATTTATTATGCATTTGGGTTTTCTACAACAGGTTCTATATCTGACTTCCAGGATAGTTTTGAGTTCATCATGTAGTCCTGATAGGACATGAACTAATCACACTGTCCCATCCTTAGTCTTCCTCTGACTGTTATGTTTACAGACTATTATCACCTTGCCTGAAAGCTTTTTATTCTCATTCTATGCCATTTTCAAAATGCGAAATGATTTTATTTTTGCCTGATTGATTAACATCAATATTCTGGGAATGTTAACAAAAGATTATTGGGGTCTGACTTCAGCATCCACAGCTAGCTATACACAGTGAGAAACATAATCATACAGCAATTTTCTTGACTTCTTTTCTTAGCCTATACTCTACATATCTTCAGGCTCAAGTTACCATCAGTTTTCATCAGATAATCCTATTATAAATAAATGTAAGTTATTCTTTCATGTTTCATATTTCAATACCTTATAAATCCTATGAATTTATTTATAGAATTATAAATACTATGAAGTTTTATGTAATGCATTTGCATGGGTTAATTTTATTTATCAAAATTTATTTTAATACCTATGTCATCATGAATGTTTCCACCTTTCAAGTCTTCAGCATACTTTTGGGTTGTTTTTATGCTAGGTTACGTAAGAAATATTATATAACATTATTTTGAGAAAATATGCCATATATAATTCTAGTTATTTGATCAGAAGCCATTAAAGTGAGTCTCTTTAAAAATGTAGTTAAAAAAAAGTCAGCTTATGCTTTATGGACATTTGTTTATAAGAATAAATTTATCCCATTTTGAAACTCTGTCAGAAAATCTTCTTTATTCACTGGACAGTCATTAATACAGTGATTAAACTGGTGAAAATGCTGAGAACAAATGCCTAGGAGACCTCACCTATGGCTGGCACATCTATAACTACTCCCTTCTCCAGACAGCTCAGGAAATACTGTGAAACAGAGAACCAAAAGAATCTAAGGACTGGAAGATTTGAAGGAATGCTATGAAATGCTATTATTTTTTTATGCAGGACATTGCTGTTACCACATAACACAACTGCTGTAGTTACTTGCACAAGGTCAAGGAGATTAAAATTTCAGTATGAATAGGGATGAGCCTCAAAAGTCCACATGCCTAGCTGGGAAATCTTTGGAGGATGATGGATTTGGATTTATGGAGAGTCACTTTTCTTTTGAGTGTGGACAATGATAGGTTGTCCATGTGCCATGGTTGGTTCATAACCAAATACCTAGTGGCAGCACTAATGACACACAGTAGAATAGGTTTAGAAATAATGAAAATAAAAGATATTAATTTAGATGTAAGAAATGCTGAGGGGCTAAAAGCATGTTGGAGGTGGAAAGTGAGGAATGAATATGATCAAGATATTTTGCATATATTATAAATTTCAAGAATAAATATAAGATATTAAAATAAATTAATAATAAATGCAAGTATGATAAAGTCATATATCCTAAAAATGCATAATGTATTAAGTTGCATAATTTTTGACTACTAAGAAAGCATTTCCTTTACATAAATTCTATTCACTGGTATGTATTTAATGAAGTTGAAAATTTTATTATATTTTTAGACAGTGTTTGAATCTATAAACTCAAACCTGCCTGGCACTCACTATAAAGCTTAAGTTAGACTCATACTCATTGATATTCTCCTTTCCTAGTCTTCCATGTACTGCAAAAAGTTGACCTGAAGCCAAGTGGTGGTGGCACACATCTTTAATCCCAGCACTCGGGAGGCAGAAACAGATAGATCTCTGTGAATTCAAGACCAGCCTTGTCTACAAGAGCTAGTTCCAGGACAGGCTCCAAAACTACAGAGAAACCCTGTCTCAAAAACAAAAACAAACAAACAAACAAACAAAAAAACCACACAAAAAAGTTAACCTGAGACAGCAATATTGACTCTAGCTGGAAACTTTTCTCTACACAGACACATTGCATGGTGTTATTTTTAGTGCCTTTATTCATAGTGTCTAATACTTAGAAGCAACAAATATGCCTTTCAGTAAATGAATAGATAGATAAATAAATGGTTACAATTGAGTATTAATCAGAGTCTTTAAAATCACAGATTGGCAATTGGAAGGCAGAAGATACTTAAATGCATACTACTAAACAATCCACCTGCAAAAGTACTACACTGTTCATCCAAGCATACAACACTTTGGAAGGGGTAAAGTATCATAACATTAAAAATATTAGTAGAATAGAGATATTGTTCAGTAGTTAAGAGTACATTCTGTTCTTGCAGAATATACAAGTTCAATTTCTGGCTCTCACATCAGTTTACTTATAATCTCTTTACTATCCTGGGGTCCAAGAAACTCTTATGGCTTCCTCTGGTACCTGTGCACAAATGGAATATATTTGTACATTCAGACACATACACATACAATAAATAGTTCTTTTTTAAAAAATAGAATGCTACTGATTATCAATGGATAACAAAGAGAACATGTTGGATAACTAGAGAAAATCTTTAGATCAGTGGATTCTTTTTATATAATACTTCAACAGTGGATACATGTTCATGAAAATCTCTCAAACTCACATGCTGTGCAGTACCAATTAGGCTTCAGTAGAGTTTGGATAGCTCTATGTATTGAATGGCAAATGAATCACAACAAAAATCTGACTCTTGTATCTGAGAAGCCCTGGGATAAATATTGCATGCCTGGGTAGCCAAGAGTATCAGATACCTTTCCATATTGTGAACCCAAAACTTAGCTTTAAAAGTGGCTCATTGGTGACCATTCTCTTTGGAGGAAAACCTTTCTCTAAATAGATATAGGGGAGAGGGCCTTGATCCTGCCTTGAAGTGAGGTGACAGACATTGTTGATTCCCCATGGCAAGCCTTACCCTCTCTGAGGCCTATGTGGTGGTTTGAGGGAAAGTGGGAAGGAGAAGAAGGGAAGGGAGTGAGAACTGGGACTGGAATATAAAATGAGAAAAGATTGTATCTTCTAAAAAATATAAAGGTGTAAAACATCATTGGTTCAAAATCCAGACTTATGGATATATAATGTATTTTAATTATTACTGTAAATACAATCCTATTCCATAAATGATGTTGTTGATGTGAGACATGGTATCATTACCCCAGGATAATTATGAACTCCAGACCTTTCTTTCTGTTTTTATATATCAAGTGATAGAGTGAAAAACACCTATCTCATGGTGCAATTATTTTTCATAAAAGGAAAATGTAAACTTCAATAAATTGATGCTGATTATTCTGTACATAAAATTAAAGAATTTTGTGAGTGAAAAATAAAAGGCAGTTTGAAGACAGCAATGATAAAAGAATTCCATAAAATTCAAGGTCAGCTTGGACTTGAGAGTGCTTAGCTAGTTTGGGCTACAAGTAAAATTATCTCTCAAACAAAAAAAAACAGTCAAACAAATACACATCGATCATGAAGAGAAAAGTGAAAACAAATCAATATTACTGGATATTTTTATTATACTTGTTTAAGTTTTTAGTTTCCATAATATTAAGAAGCTCTCCAAATTGTACCATAAAATTATAAAGTTGGCAGACTCTTTTGAGACATTAAAAAATGTCTAGTATGAAAATATTCACTGTTTTGCTTGGTGAAAGTTCATATTAGTTCTTTAGTAAGAATGAAGGTTGAATAAGTTCACAATGAAGATAAATTACCTTCAAAGTGTTGTTCTCAAGAGTATGAAACTCAATACTAAATGAAATAATCATAATTTAGTTTAATCATATTTGGGATTTTTTTGAATTTCTTTGCAATTTTTATCTTTTTTTCCATTTTTTTATTGAGAAAAGGAGAAAAAAAAACAAGTTTCCACCTCCTCCCAGCCTCCCTTTTCCCTCCCCCTCCTCCCACCCTTCTCCCCTTCCTCCTACCCTTCTCCCCCTCCCCCCACTCCTCTCCCCCTCCCTCTCCAGTTCAAAGAGCAGTCAGGGTTCCCTGCCCTGTGGTAAGTCCTAGGTCCTCCTCTCTCCGTCCATTTCTAGGAAGGTGAACATCCAAACTGGCTAGGCTCCCACAAAGCCAGCACATTACGTAGGTTCAAAACCCCGTGTCATTGTCCTTGGCTTCTCATCAGCCCTCATTGTTCGCCATGCTCAGAGAGTCCCATTTTATCCCATGCTTTTTCAGTCACAGTCCAGCTGGCCTTGGTGAGCAAGATCAACTCCAAAAAATCAGTCGCCCTCTTATACACAAAGGATATGGAAGCAGAGAGGGAAATCAGAGAAGCTTCACCTTTCACGATAGCCACAAACAGCATAAAATATCTTGGGGTAACTCTAACCAAGGAAGTGAAAGATCTATTTGACAAGAACTTTAAGGCATTGAAGAAATTGAGGAGTATACCAGAAAATGGAAGGACCTCCCTTGCTCTTGGATTGGGAGGATCAACATAGTAAAAATGGCAATTCTACCAAAGGCAATTTATAGATTCAACGCAAGCAATCCCATCAGGGTCCCATCAAAATTCTTCACAGATCTTGAGAGGACAGTAATCAACTTTATATGGAAAAACAAAAAACCAAGGATAGCCAAAACAATCCTATACAATAAAGGATTGTCTGGAGGCATTACTCCTGCAGGAGAAAGACAGAGATCGCAATGGCGGCACAGCCCCAGGAAGTCGCGCTTTAAAATGACACAGCATTTATTTTGCTACTGTTGCCGAATCAGGAAATCTCTCTACAGCACGCCACCAACAAACAGCAAAAATCTTTGTTAAACTCTCTCTCCCTTATTTTTAAGTCTTCTCAGGTATTTTAAGTGGATTTAGTCCATCACGTGGGGCGCCAATTGTAGTAATAAGGGCGGCGGGGCTGCGTCCCTAGCACCCTAGCCACCCGCATAGCTAGCTTAAGCCCCGAAATAATTACATGGACACTGTATTCTTTTAAACACCGCTTGGCCCATTTCTATCTAACCTCTTCTAGGCTAATTCTCACATATTAATTTAGCCCATTTCTAATCATCTGTGTTGCGCCCCTAGGTGCGCTTACTGGGAAGATTCTAGCCTATGTCCATCCTGGGTCGGAGCTTCTTAGCGTGTGTCTGCTCCCAAGAGGAGAGCTGTCGAGACTGACCTCACTTCATCTTCCTCCCAGCGTTCTGTTCTGTTTACTCCTCCTACCTATCCTCTAACCAATAAAATGGGCCAAGGCAGTTCCTTTATTAGCCAATGACCTTCCTCCATCAGATATCTTATATTTCATATATTCATGTTTTAAAGACAATTGATAATTAAAATAATAAATATGTTTTCATGAAGGATGCAGTTATTTAATACTACACTAAAATAACTGTAAGTATTAGTCATAAACTTTCCCATGATATAGAAAAATTCAAATGCAAATAATTAGCATGGACTTATTATTAAGTTTAATGATAAATATCATCAGTGATCAGCAGTTGTATTCTTACTATTTTCTTTCTTCTATCCTATTTGCTTCCACTTTTCCTTACAATCTTCTTTTGCATTTAAAGGAAATTGAAATATGTGCTTTTTGGAAACTCTGCCATTAATCCAGATGTCAATTATAATTACTTTGATAACTGTAGATGTCATGTTTTGCTTCTGTTAGAGGTTATATGACGGATAAAATCCAGTGGCCATCAGTCATTTTTTTGTGTTCATTACTAAAGTAGACATTTATTTATTGAAAAAAATAACATTTCTGAGTACTCAACAACTTTCTGCCATACTTATAATAGAAAAAAAACTATAGTCTATACTATCTGCACATCAATAATATGATGCTAGGTTCTACAGTAATGCTCTATTGATTATAAATTAAAGGGTCCTAGTATTTATCTCCTTTCCCCTAGTATTCTTTAAAAGCAGGTCTTAAGTATACTTAAAGAAAGTGAGCTGCACATTTCACAAAATAAAATTTCTGGTCTAAGACAAATATAACAAAAGCAAAAGATAAGGAGTCTCTCTCTTTCTCTCTCTCTCTCACCTGTTAAGGCAGTGTCTTTCTGCTCTGGTTGGTCATTGCATATCTAGTATTATGGACAACTTATGTAAATAATGGAGGAATAATGGAGGACTCCTTTCTAATTGCTTCCTGTATGAGTGAGGAAATTTTCTTAGAGAGGATATGAAAGACTATATACAAAACATGTGACCTATTTTAGAGATAGTTCCATTAATTGAGGAGAATATGGTAATATTCTGTTACTATTTCTTCTTTAAATAAAGATTTATTATAAAAATTGTAAACAATTTTGCTTTCCTTTCTTCCTTTTTCCCTTCTTTCTTCTTCTTTTCTTTCTTTCTGTCTTTTTTTTTTTTTGAGACAGGGTTGGAACCAACATTCTAAACAAAGGAAAATATCCATAGTCAATATTTTTGAGAATGTAGGCATAGTTTTCAAGGCTACTTTCTGCTGGTTGGGGCACTGATAATCTTATGGGGACCTAAAGAATATTTAGAATTATGATCAAGTCCTGACTAGAGTATCGTGTGAGGCTTGATCATCTCAGGCAGCACGGAAATCTCTTCTAGATACAGAACTTAGATCTCTGGGCCATCTGAACCTATTGAATATTTCTCAGGGGGTCTTCCTTGATCAAATCTGATTTTTCTTAACTCAGAATAAATTCACAGCTTCTCATTTTCTGTGGAAACAAAAGCAAATCCTCTTCTCAAAAGTAACGTATTGTTTGACTTCAATTTTGAAGTCAAGGTATTTTCAAAATACCTATCCTGGATTAATTCAGCAGCATTTATAAACAAATATCCTTTAGCAGCTGCTGTTCCTTCCTCAGCATTCGAACAATTCAAAGAGAGCATAATAATACACAGTGTCTAGACTCTCTGTGTTTTTTTCATCTTTATATGGCTTTATTTTAACCTCTATTTCTTTTATTTTTACTTTTAACTTTTGGCTTTTTGAGACAGGATTTCTCTGTATCTTTGTCTATCCTGGAACTCATTCTGTAAATCAGACTGTTCTTGAACTCACAGAGATCTGATGTGGGTAGGTCATTTGTCAATCAGTTGTTTCATTGGTTAATCAATAAAGAAAACTGCTTGGTCTGATAGGTCAGAAAATTAGGTAGGTGGAGTAGATAGAACAGAATGTTGGGAAGAAGGAAAGATAGGCAGTCACAATGCCTCTCCTCTCTGAGACAGATGTCATGCCTCTCCTCTCCAGGCCAGATGCCATGGATCCGGCCATGAGGTCAGACATGGTGAATCTTTCCCGGTAAGCCACCACCTTGTGGTGCTACACAGATTATTAATTAATGGCTTAGTCAAGATATGAGAGTTAGCCAAGAAGAGGCTAGATATAATGGGCCAGGCAGTGATTAATATAAAACAATTTGTGTGTTTTTATTTCAGTGGTAAGCAAGCTGGGATCCCAGCAGGAACACAGCCTGCAGCTCCTTTTACAGAGATCTACCTGTCTCTGCCTCCCAAGTGTTGGGATTAAAGGTGTATGCCACCACACCCAACTACTTTCTTTCTTTCTTTTTTATTTTAAGGACTTTAGCATTTTTCTTTTTTCTCCAAAGTCTGCATATATTTTAACACATTATATATTATTTAGAGTTTTTCTTCATCTTTGAATCTCTCTTTACTGTATCTCTCTCTTTTTCTGACCACTTGAGTCGTTAGTTTGGTAGGCAATATGGCTAGAATTAAAGCCATGGCTTTTATGGGTGGATCCAGCCCATTTTTTAGCTTTCTGAGATTTTAGCGTTAAGGTGGATATACTGGCCAGAGCCATGTTTATTGCCACAGCTCTATGGCATTTCAAGGTCCCTGCCAGCAAGCAAGCTGCAGTAGTCTGCTCACAAACCACATTCAAATGCTCTGTAGCCAGTCTTCCCACCTGAAAGAGTCAGAGTTTGTGCTGGCTGGATGGCCCAGAAAGTCAGCATTTTAAAACAGCATGGCCTTTTCCCTGCTACAGGTGAAAACCAAAAAGTCTGCAGTCAGCTTTTAATCAACACCATTTAAGTGTTTTGTGGCAGGGCCTCTTAAAAGAGCTACAAAGTTTTGCAGCTAAAGATAAATCAGGAAGCCTCTCTTAAATGAGATGCATTTGCCTCAAGCAAACAGAGCTCACCTGAGAAAATGCTGCCATCAATAAGTTGTGCTTAACTCTATACTTTTTTGTCTAGAATTACTCCCCAAGCTCTCTCAGGCTTTATGTGGATGCAGTTGTTCACGTGGGTGCCATGTGTGGCATGGACACTTTATAAGAAATCCCAATCTAGCTCAGAATTGAGAAATAGATGGTATTTATTTAGGGGTGAACTCACAAATCTAATCCAACAATCCAGCAATCTGAAAGAGCAGGCAGCAAAAAGGAGGAAGAGGCAGATTACATCTTTCTTTGGGGCATATAGTATGAATTAGTATGAGTTTTTAAATTAATGAATTTAAGATTGAGGATCTCTTTAGATATGTTTGTATTCATATATATATATATATATATATATATATATATATATATATATGATTCTAAAGGTCTTTTATTCTATCACTTCTGACTCTTTAAATGCAAACAAATGAACAAACTTATTTTTGATTTTTAATGAATATAATTTTATACAGTGTACTCTGATTGTATTATTCCTTTTCCCATTTCCTCTCATTTTCTCCCAAGCTCCCAACAATCTATTGCATGTCTTCTTCCTCTATTTAGAAAAGAAAACAAGCAAACACACAATGAGCTAAAATGACAAAAACTTAACCAAAATGAGAAAGAAGAAAGAAAATGGAAAAGCATATGATATATATATATATATATATATATATATATATATATATATATATACATTTTTTATACAAACAAAACTCATAAAAAGCAAAATGAAAATCATGATATACAACCAAAATCCCAGCAGAAAAGAAGACATTCAAACAGAAAATGTGAGACAAATATTCTACAAAAAATCTTCTGAACTTGTTCTGTGTGGACATTTACTACTTGTCATGGGGATTTCCCTTAAGTAAGGTTATATACCCAGTGAGATTTCATTGGTTAAACCAAGTATTTTCCATGCCAGCAGAGTTCAATTTGAGATATCTTCTTGGTTGGGAATAGGAGATCTATTCCCCATCTTAGTACAAGAACCCTTTATGGCTTAAATCTGTTCAGGCCCAGGGAATGATTCCATTGTCTCTGTATGTTCATATCATTACTGTTCTGTTTGGAAGATATTGTTTTTTGGTGTCCTCTACTCCTTCAACTTTATAATCTTTCCCAATACTCTTGTTGACATCCCCCTAAACCATGAAGGGTTTGATGAAGTCCTCTATTTGTCAGTGACTGCACCAAAGTCTGTCTCTGGAGGTTTAGCTTAGAGGCAAGAGACTTTTACCTTGATCTTAGGTTCCCACATGTATAGGGACTCAATTTGTATGTATAAGTACATGTGCATGAACTGTCAACTATACACATTACCACAGAGGTTAGATAGAAAATAAGGGACTAGGAGAGAAGGAGAGGTCAATCAAGAATTTATCTTTTTCTGTTTTCCCCCACTTTTTCTCCATAACTATATATTCTATTTCTCATTCTTTGGTTGATCTTTCCCTTTAGCCCTACTTCCTTACTTTATATCTAAACTCTGTAGCTTTGTGTATTGTAAAATATTTACCAAAGACATCTACATATGTGAAAACAAAACAATATTTGTCCTTTACAGTATGAGTTATTTCACTCAGGGTGATTTTTATATATCTAAGAATTTACCTGAAAAGTACTTGAGCTTTAAAAGCTAAATAATATTCCATTGTGCAAATATAGCACATTTTCCTTATTTATTATATCTTGACAGGTATGGAGACTGTGGCCATTATGGATGGAGCAAAATAAACATGGATAAGTAATTGTTTATATAATAGTATGTAGATGTCTTTGGGTATAAGCTCAAGAGTGCTATAGATGGATTTTGAGTTATAATTTTCAAGAAATTTATTTTAGACGGGCATATGTAAGAGAAAATATGAAATACTCCTAAATTCTATTTTTTAAAACCTATTTTGAGGCTTACATAATTATTCCTGTGATACATACTTTTATAATATTGCACATTGTAATGATATATTTAAAAATATTGATATTTTATTTAAAATAATATTAAGGTCATGGTTGCCTAAATGTATTTTTTATGAACAAGATATTTTCCCTTTTTGTGCCTCATAAGCACAAATAAAATAAATGTTTTTTAAACAACAAAAAATATTTCAAGGTATTTGTTATTATTTAAAAAATATTTAAAGTGTGTTAAGAAATCAAAAAATTAATGTACTTTACTGGTATTTATGAACATTAGATATCTAAGATAACATGTTTTTGTTACAGCCAGATGAGCTTTTATTGGAAATTTTATCATTGAAATTATTTTTCTGCATTTTGTAATAACAATAATAATGTTAATATAATTGTACATTGTAAAAACCTGTTTAAAATGAATATTTTGTATGTAAGATTAAAAAGTATAAAATTAAAAATTCAGAGATTAAAATTAATACTTGATTTTCTACAACAATATTTTATTACGCATTAATTTATTTTTACCACTGTTTTGCTAAAGGAACCTTTAAAACCTATGATTAAATTTTAGGGTTTTTTATTTCTTTTTATTCTTTTTATTTATTTATTAAAAATTTCTGCCTCCTCCCCGCCACCGCCTCCTATTTCCCTCCCCTTCCTCTAATCAAGTCCCCCTCCCTCATCAGCCCTGAGAGCAATCAGGGTTCCCTGCCCTGTGGGAAGTCCAAGGACCACCCACCTCCATCCAGGTCTAGTAAGGTGAGCATCCAAACTGCCTAGGCTCCCACAAAGCCAGTACGTGCAGTAGAATCAAAACCCCATTGCCATTGTTCTTGAGTTATCAGCAGTCCTCATTGTCCACTATGTTCAGCAAGTCCGGTATTATCACATGCTTTTTCACACCCAGGCCAGCTGGCCTTGGTGAGTTCCCGATAGAACATCCCCATTGTCTCAGTGTGTGGGTGCACCCCGCCCGGTCCTGAGCTCCTTGCTCATGCTCTCTCTCCTGTTCCTGATTTGGACCTTGAGATTTCAGTCCGGTGCTCCAATGTGGGTCTCTGTCTCTGTCTTTTTTTATCTCCTGATAAAGGTTAATATTCAGGAGGATGTCTATATATTTTTCTTTGGGTTCACCTTCTTATTTAGCTTCTCTAGGATCACGAATTATAGGCTCAATGTCCTTTGTGGCTAGAAACCAAATATGAGTGAGAACATCCCATGTTCCTCTTTTTGGGTCTGACTTACCTTACTCAGGATAGTGTTTTCTATTTCCATCCATTTGCATGCAAAATCTTTTCCTATTTTCACCCTTCTACAGTATGCTGGTATTCAGTTATGCCAGCACTATTTGTTATATATGCTTTCCTTTTTCCAACTGATATTTTTGCATCTTTGTAAAAAATCAGGTGTACAAAGGTGTGTAGACTAATATTCTTTGATTTGGTTTGACTGGTTCTCCATATCTATCACCATGCACAAAACTCATGTCCAAATGGATCAAAGAACTAAACATAAAGTCAGCCACAATGAACCTTGTAGAAGAGACAGTGGGAAGTACACTTCAATACATTAGCACAGGAGACCACTTTCTAAATGTAACCCCAGTAGCACAGACACTGAGAGAAACATTTAATAAATGGGACTTCCTCAGACTGAAAAGCTTCTGTAAAGCAAAAGGACGACAGCCTACAGAATGGGAAAAGATCTTCACTAACCCCACAGCAGACAGAGTTCTAAATCTCCAAAATATACAAAGAACTCAAGAAGAACAAATAATCCAATTTTAAAAAAAATATATAGTACAGAACTAAACAGAGAACTCTTAACAGAGGAGTCTAAAATGGCTGAAAGACACTTAAGGAAATGTTCAGCATTCTTTGCCATCAGAGAAATGCACATCAAAACAACTCTGAGATTCCATCTTACATCTGTAAAAATGGCCAAGGTCAAAAACACTGATTATAAATTATGCTGAAGAGTTTGTGGGGTAAAGGGAACACTCCTGCACTGCTCTGATGGGATTGCAAGATGGTATAGCCCCATTGGATGTCAATGTGATGATTTCTCAAAAAATTAGGAAACAACCTTTATCAAGACCCAGTAATACCAATTTTGGATATATATCCAAAGGATGCTCAATTGTGCCTCAAGAATATGTACTCAGATATGTTCATAGAAGCATTGTTTGTCATAATCAGAACCTGGAAACAAACTAAAAGCCTTTCAACCAAAGAATGGATAAGGGAATTGTGGTACATTTACACAGTGAAATACTACACAGCAGAAAAAAAAAATGACATCATGAATTTTGCAGGCAAATGGATAAAGCTAGAAAACATTATTTTGAGTGAGGTAACCCAGACCCAGAAAGACAATTATCACATATACTTACTTATAGGTCGTTTTTAAATATAAACCAAAGAAAACCAGCCCACAAATCAAAATGCCAGCAAACTTAGACAGCAATACAGACCCTAAGAGAGACATACATGAAATTAATCTACATGGATAGCAGAAAAAGACAAGATCTCCTGAGGAAATTGGACCATGGGGACCTTGGGAGAGGGTTGAAAGCAAGGGGAGAGGCAGGGAGGGGAGCAGTTAAAAAAAATAAAAATCAATAAAAAAAGAAAAAATCTTTTCCTACTGGTCAAGACTGCTATATGGATAATCATTCATATTTTTAATTAGGAAACAAAATTCTGTTTATAGAATGATGCCTACTATCACTTTAGTGGAAATATCCACTATATCACATAGTGATTTTAAAACTTACATTATTAGACAGATGTCTAAATCTATTAAGTAATTTTGTTCTATTAGATAAGTAAACAATATATAGTATTTCAAAAGGCTCAAATATGACAGCTAATATTCAAACTTAGTTGCAGAGACTTCCTTCAAGGATAAACAACTGGATAACTTCATCAACTAAAGGTATAATATAGACAGCACATGGAAAGACTTCATTCTCTCTAAAGTGTTAGCACTGCATCTAGCTGCATTTTACTCAGTCTCAGACTAGGAGATGGTGGATTTTCTCAGGTTATCAGAGAGCATACTAATATGGACTTTGCAAATGTTGGTTGAAACCGGGCGGTGGTGGCGCACGCCTTTAATCCCAGCACTTGGGAGGCAGAGGCAGGCGGATCTCTGTGAGTTCGAGGCCAGCCTGTCTACAAGAACTAGTTCCAGGACAGGAACCAAAAGTTACAGAGAAACCCTGTCTCGAAAAATCAAAAAAAAAAAAAATGTTGGTTGATGATCATATTCAATGCCACTAAAAATTGAATACTAAGAAAAATTGAATATTATTCTCTTTTTATTTTATCTTTTTTTCATTATTATTATTATTATTATTATTATTATTATTATTATTATTTGAGACAGGGTTTCTCTGTGGGACTGTCTGGCTATTCTGGACTCACAATGTAGACCAGGTTGGCCTCAAACTCACAGAGATTCACCTGCATCTGCCTCTTAAATGCTGGGATTAAAGGCATATGCCACCTTCACCTAGCTTATTCTCTCATTTTTATGCTTCTTATATAATTAGACTTTAAAATTTTTTCATAATATATATTATTGCACAAGTTATATTTCTATTTGATAAAATAATACTAATATAAGTTCTAATGAGGCCATAAACAAAAATATTATGTCCTTTCTTCTGATCATGTCTGTTGGTATGATGGTTTGCTTACCCTAAACTCCTTGTTTACTCAAAATTAATGTTTAAAAGATAGTTTTCATTGTTTTTATATATGCATATGTGTCCAGAGACACAAATATATATAAAATACAGACACACAGATATATTTTTAATTATAATGTGAATAAACTAAAAATTCTATTTATTCTATCTACAAATATCCTAAGATTTGGGTCAGTTCTCCTATGTAAATTAAACGAAATACAACAATGTATAACATTCATGATGTTTTATACCTGAAGTAGTATTTTTTCCTTGATTTAATTAGTATCAACAATTTTCCATAATAATATTTGCTGAGGTTAAAAGTCAGTTAAATAATATGTGAATTTTATAATTTTAAAATATCTTTTTCTACCAATTAAATAAAAGATTTTTCATAGAGTACAAAATAACTGAACATATAGGGGAAATATATAGATAATCTAGTAAAAATATATAAATGTTGCTTGTTTTAACTAATCTTTCCTTTGACCTATTGCCCTTATTCCATTAGATCAAAATGAGTTCTTATTTTTTTAAGTTTTAGTAATTCTATACCTCAAATAGTTGGTATGTCAGATACAGAGGATGGTAAAAAATAAAAATTCACCTCTGTGTTACATTGGCTGATAGTTCTTATAGGCTCCAGATTGTTTTCTTAGAGGTCTTTACCCACTCTTACACCTTTTTTTTTCAGACTGTTCTGCAACTACTCAATCACAGAAACATCACATATTAGAAATGAGTATCTTGGCTATGAGGAAAATTATAATATTTAATAAGCAATGCATAATTCCTACGTGCAAAATATTTGATGACTCCTAGGTAGAAGCTCTGTTTACAGACAGTGATTGACAAATTAGAATTGCAATGCTGTGGTACTAATAGAATTCTGTGGTCATTAATAATAATAATGTGTAGGCACAGAAACTGATTGACTTGTCTTGGTTGCCTTCAGCCATCCAGAACAGCCAATCCTTGTCAACATTCATGTCTGAACTAACATCTATAGACCAATGGGTAAAATTATTTTAAAATCTATAGTTTATCAAACCACTTGCTTATACCAAACCAAAAATTAAGAATGTTATCTTATAACATCTTTAGTATATAGAAAAGTTCCCCATTAGGATGTAACTGC
The DNA here is from genome assembly GCF_018167655.1 of Microtus oregoni. NCBI lineage: Eukaryota > Metazoa > Chordata > Mammalia > Rodentia > Cricetidae > Microtus > Microtus oregoni. The sequence goes on along the minus strand of NW_024543975.1, from coordinate 7,488,386 downwards.
CTTGCCAATTATCCTTCAGTGTATCCATATGTGCCTTTAATTATGACATTCTTTGTTCTGTAAAACTTTAAAACTTCATGAAACTGCTTCCATTTTGTAACATGAATTTCAGGTAATAATGATTTCTGTCATAGTCACAGTCACAAAATAGCTCCTTAATAAATTCTTATTTCCATAAAAAATATTATATGTATGAAAAAATTCTTTATAAAAATAAAATGACACAATAGAAAATATTGGAATAAGGCGGTGACGGTACCAGTAAGATAACTAGTAGAAAGGGATGCAAGAAAGAGAAGGTTTTCAACAGAGGTCAATATATTATGCAGTAGGATGCTAAGAGAAAGTCTTAAGTGCTTATATACACTAATGATTGGGAATGTAGTAGAAAATATGAGATGGGGGAGAGGAAGACTTATACATGGAGAAAGAAGACTCTGTTACCAAAATATGAAATTGATCACATAGGCAAGGTAAAATTTTTAAGAATAAGTTTACCATTTAAATGCATTAACATATTTAGAAAATTGGTATAAGTATACACAATGGAGTAGAACTCAACCATAGAAAATAATATTACACTACTATGAGAAGCAAAAGGGGTAGAATGAGAGAATATTATGTTAAGAGAACTTTCAGACACAGAAAGACGAAGTCTGTGCGTTCTCTCAAATGTATATTTTAAAAAATGTTGAACAGACTGTAAAAAACAATTATTTGGAGTTCATAAGGAGGTTGAATGACACGAATTGCAGAAAAGTAGAATAGAACAAATAGGTTCTAAATCTTCTGCTTCCCCAGCTCTAGGATAGCCACCGAATCTCTATGTGTATGGGGTCACACTCAGACCCTAAGGTGTGGAAAGCAAGCTCTTTGCTGATTGAACTACCACATTTCTCTTACTTATCCATCACTTGGTGGTCATCTAAGGTAATTCCATGCCTTATAAAATTCCAATACTGCCACTTGACTATGAAGATATCTCTATTTTATGGTGTCTTTGCTTTTTTTGGAAATACACACAAAAGAAATGTAGCTAATAATATAGTAGTTCTTTTTTTTATTTTCTACAGAAAAGTTTTACTAAAATACATTTTAATAATTATATTTAGGGTAATCAAGAGAATGTTGTGAAATTTTTTCTTAAATCATTATGCAGTTTGGTGTTTTTTATGCATATTGCAACATGTTGAATACTTACTTCTCTGGACCCTAGTTTATACATGGTAACATCACTGGATATTCTAGGAAGATGTACTTTATGTATGCATTAGAACTTTTGGTATAATCCCAAACATGTCTCTCCTAGAAAGCAGATCATTCTGTCAAGCAGCCCATGCAAGCTCTTCCAGCTCTTCTGGGCACCATTTAGCTAGCAATTAATTCGGCCTGAGGTAAAAAGCAACATCCCCTTCTCTTCAAGCTACATTGATAAGAGAAGATATTAAGCCTTGCAGATGATAGAAAATGTTTCTCCTTACCACGAGAAAGATTTTATATTTTATGTAAAATGAAAGTAATTAAAAGATCTATATCTCAACACAAATTAAAGAAGATAAGAAAATTCAAATTATCTCTAACAAATAAAACCAAAAATATATGGTTACACTAAGATCCTAAGGAAGTTACAGCTAACCGGATCACAGGCTTGCTCATAGAAGCACACTTTTCTAGCCTCTGCAAGATAATTCAATAGGACAGAAAATTTCATGCGCTAAATACAGTGCCATAAAAAAAAACAAATGTCAGGTTATGTTAGTATACTTCCATATTTGATGGCCACTCACAGACACGTTTTATTAATTCGCAGGCAGACTTGGTGAGGTCATTCTTATTACCTCATGATCAGGAGAAGGAAACAACCAGTAAAAGGGAAGAGTGGTGTTCAGTGTCATGCAAAGCCTGTATCTTGAGAAAGATGAGAGTAGTTTTTCTTAATTTGGTAGATTAGGAAGTCTGTCCCTAAAGTAATTTGCAAGTAATGTCAGTATTAGAAAACAAAATTAGTGCTGATTGATCCAGTACACAAGATTATAGAGCCACCTTCTATAGAAAGGAAAAAAAAGAAGAAGAGATTACACAAAATGACAATAATTAAGGACAGGTTGAACAAAAAATTTGTTATATCTTAAAAAATAATAGAAATTATTTTTCCTGCCAAAACAATACAATCACAGTGACAACATACTCATAGAGATCATCTGCTGTATTCTCAAGTGTATCAAAGAAAATACAGTAAAGAGACTAAGGAATTAGTTTCCAGATTACTTGACCATTTGCCTCATATAAATGAGGAGGAAATTATATTATTTTATCAAAATTATTGTTTACATATAAACATTTAATATTTAGCACAAATTTCTTTTGCTTTAAAAGGCATAGAGTTTTTATATCTTGCATTTACTTAGTGTATTATTTGTGAATAAATTAGTTTTGTTTAAGTAATAGTTTAAATATTTTTATTTTATTTATTATGTATATATCTATGTGTGTAGTTTATGTATGGGTGTCTGTGCAAATAGGAGGCCAGAGAAGCATGTCAATTATCCTAATATATTATTGCTTTACATTCTTGAGACAGGCTCTCTCATTAAACGTGGGGTTAGCTAGAAAGACAGAAAACAACAGTAATCCTACTGTCTTGGAACCATTTCATTGTTGGTGTGAGAGGTATGCATGATTATGCCTCGCTCTTCACAAGGACACTAGGGATTTATGTTTACCAGCAAGTACTCATTGTTCCAAGTCATTTTCTCACACCATATATCATGATTTTCAAACTCTAGTTCAATAAAATCATTGTACTGAGACCTCTGCGGTTAATCAAGTGTTTTGTCTTTGCTCAAGTGTGCTAATCTTGCTCATTAGTCTTATGCAAGAAACCGTTATCTAGGCATGATGATATAACTTTCAACTCTTCTGACAAGTGCAGTCCATTTGTTTGGAATGACTGAGGTAATAACTCAGGTATTGTTATTCTGACATAATCACAGGATTGTTATTATTTTTTACTTAAAAAGACATAAACGGTTTTAATGAAACTAAAGGCATGCCATTGGTCAGACTGTAGTAAAAAGGGCACATACTTCTGTAACTGTGTCAAGTCTAAGAAGGAGTTTGTGTTCCCAGTGATTTTTTAACAGATTTAAAGAGCTTCATTTCATTTACTCCATAATTCTCTTTCAAAAAAATTTTTTTTTGTCAACAACTTCAGTTAGACACTGAATTAAGAGAAAAGGTGCAATAACTTTGGGGAGTAAGTGATATATAGAATACAGTTATCAATCATGGATATAAAAATATTAGTCATAATAAATTTGGCTATTTGGATACCTCACAGTAACCTCTGTAAGCATGCAAAATACTTCATTAGTCTAAAAGTGGTTAAGAATCCAAATAATTTATTTAAATTATAAAAGCAATCTAAACTGGTAAATACAATTTCCTGTGATTATTAGAAATAAACACAAAGACCACACAGAAGTAATTAGCAATCAGGAGAGGACAGAAGAATCCACCTTTTTATATATGATCACTTTTATATATGGACACCAAGAACTAGGTGAGTTCTAACAGGAGATAAAGAATTATTAATGAATGCAGAAGAAAACTACATTGAACTTTGCCAATGCCTAATATGGCGATTATCTTAGTTAACTCTGAAATTTCCAAGCACAGAGTGATTCTTACTGGGTAATAATTCATCATACATAGGCAACATATTTTTGTTATCTACTCACAAGGTTGATTCCATTTCCCAGTTAATTTTAATTAAGTTATTTATTTTCTTAAAATTTGGAGTTTTCAGCTATTTATTTATTCTAGATACTAAACCTTGTCAAAAAGAATAGCTGGCAACTATTTCTTTGCCAATTTTATATGCTGCCTGGTCATTCCTTTCAGTTTCCTTTCTGTTCAGAAGAAATAAGTAAGAGCTATTTGTTGGTTTTGGGTGTTATTTCCTGTAACACATGCATTTTATTCACAAAGTCCTCACTTGTGCATTTAAGATGGTATATGTTCCTTCTGTTATTTTTTTCTAGCAGATTCAGAGTACCATGCCTTATGTTGATGACCCTTGATCCATTTATAACTAACTTCAACTCATTGATAAGCGTTCAGTGACAGAGACTTCAATGTCTCCCTATCATAAATAAATCAGTCTTCTAAATGAAAAGTAAACAGCACAAGGCTGAATTAAAAATGACACTATAAATCAAAGGGACAATAAATAATTTTATGAAACATTACACTTGAACATTAAAACTACACATTCTTTTCAGCTATCTATTAAACTTTTTTTAAAACTGATCACATACTAGAATATAAACCTAAGTTCAACACACATAGGAAAATGAAAAGAACAATCACTGTTGTATCTGACCACAATTAAACAAATCCAGATAACAACAACAACAAAATCCACAGAAAATACAAGAACTGATGGAAATTAAACAACTTTCAAAATGATGTATAGGTCATTTACAAAAAAGAAAAGTAATTTTCAAATTATTCTTCAGAATGTCTTAGTTACTATTCTATTGTTGTGAAAAGACAGTATTATCAAGATAATTTATAGAAAATAAGCACATGGTTACAGTTTTAGAGGCTTAGTTGGTGAACATCATAGCATGAAGCAGAGAGACATGGTGATAAAGCAGATGATAGTTTTATACCCTGATGCATAAGCACTAGACAGAGAAAGAGAGAGAATGGTCCTATCATGGGCTTTTGAAATCTCAAACTCTACCCCTAGAGACACTCTTCCTCCAGCAAAGTAGGATCAAAACCCAGTGCCATTGTCCTTGGCTTCACAGTCAGCCCTCATTGTCCGCCATGTTCAGAGAGTCCGGTTTTATCTGATGCTTTATAAGTCCCAGTCCAGCTGGACTTGGTGAGCTCCCAATAGATCAGCCCCACCATCTCAGTGGGTGGGTGCACCCCTCGAGGTCCTGACTTTCTTGCTCATGTCTCCCTCCTTCTGCTCCTCATTGGGTCCTTGGGAGCTCAGTCCAGTGCTCCAATGTGGGTCTCTGTCACTATCTCCATCCATAGCCAGATGAAGGTTCTATGGTGATATGCAAGATATTCATCAGTATGGCTATAGGATCGGGCCATTTCAGGCTCTGTCTCCTCAGCTGCCCAAGGACCTAGCTGCGAACACATCTCTGGACCCCTGGGAACTCCTCTAGAGTCAAGTCTCTTGCCAAATCTAAAATGGCTCCTTTAATTAAGATATATACTTCCCTGCTCCCATATCCACCCTTCCTTTATCCCAATCATTCCATTCCCCCAAGCTCTCCCCATCCTCCCCTTCTCACTTTTTTCTCCCAGTCTCCCCTTTCCCCCATCCCACTCCACCCCCAAGTTCCCAATTTTTGCCCAGCAATCTTGTCTACTTCCAATATCCAGGAGGATAACTATATATTTTACTTTGGGTTCACCTTCCTATTTAGCTTCTCTAGGATCGAGAATTATAGGCTCAATTTCCTTTATTTATAGCTAGAAACCAATTATGAGTGAGTACATCCATGTTCATCTTTTTGGGTCTGGCTTACCTTACTCAGGATAGTGTTTTCTATTTCCATCCATATGCATGCAAAATTCAAGATGTCACTGTTTTTTACCGCTGAGTAGTACTCTAATATGTATATAGTCCACATTTTCTTCATCCATTCTTCCATTGAGGAGCATCTAGGTTGTTTCCATGTTCTGGCTATTACAAATAATGCTGCTATGAACATAGTTGAACAAATGCTTTTGAAATATGATAGGGCATCTCTTGGGTATATTCCCAAGAGTGGTATTGCTGGATCCTAGGGTAGGTTGATCCCAAATTTCCTGAGAAACCACCACACTGATTTCCAAAGTGGTTGCACAAGTTTGCATTCCCACCAGCAATGGATGAGTTTACCCCTTCCTCCACAACCTCTCCAGCAAAGGCTATCATTGGTGTTGTTTATTTTAGCCATTCTGACAGGTGTAAGATGATATTTCAAAGTTGTTTTGATTTGCATTTCCCTGATGGCTAAGGAGGTTGAGCATGACCTTAAGTGTCTTTGGGCCATTTGAACTTCTGTTGAGGATTCTCTGTTCAGTTCAGTGCCCCATTTTTTAACTGGGTTAATTAGCATTTTAAAGTCTAGTTTCTTGAGTTCTTTATATATTTTGGAGATCAGACCTTTGTCTGTTGCAGGGTAAGCTGAAACAATTTCAATGAGAACACACATATAATCTTTCTCAAGCAGTTCTGCTATTGACGACAAAACATTCAAATCTAAAAACCTATGGATGTCTTTCTCAACCCAGATGACCTGGAACTCCTTCTGTAGTTCGTGCTAGCCTGAAACTCACAGAGATTACCTGGCTCTGCCTTCTGAGTACTGGGTTTAAAAGTGTGTGTTGCCATTACCAGACTTAAATTATATTGCGTTAAATATTTAAGCGTTCACATGAAAAGTTATCCTACATGCCTAAAGAAAAGATGAAAAATGTAACAAATTGGCACTCTACTTTAGAATTTGTTTCCTGAATAAATTTTTCTGATAATGTGCTGGGTAACTTGATATTCATACTTCTTTAAAACTTAAGGTATATTTTTGGTTTTTGTTTGTGTTTTGTTGTGTATGTTTTGCCTTTTGCATGTTGTCAAATAAATAGCAATAATTCTCTTACACCTATTATTTACTTCTATTTAATTTCTATTTTATTGTTTTGCTTTAGCTCTTTTCAAATAAACTATGTGTTTATTAAGGAAAACCTAATGTGTAGTCTTCAATCAAAATGCAAATTATTATTTCTATCAACTGTTCCTTTTCAAAATTAAAAGAAATATGGACTTGAAAAATATCTCGAGTTTGTCAAGTGTATGATAGATGAATTATAGTATCACATAAGAATGGGAAGAAAAAGTCAGGTGGTGGTAGTGCATGATTTAAATCTCAGCACTTGGTAGGCAGAGGCAGGCAAATCTCTGTGAGTTGGAGGCCAGGCTAGTTTACAGGAGCTAGTTGCAGGAAGGACATAAACCAAAGCTGCTTAGATAAAGCCTGTCTTGAAAAACCAAAAAAAAAAAAAAAAAAAAGGGAAGAAAACCTTCACCATTCATATTGCACAATTACCATATCACTAATTAAGTGTTCTAAATCTAGAATATTTCAATTTTATGTGGCTAGAATCTTCTAAGAATATTATTTCATTTGTATTAACAAGTGATGAATCACTGTCTCATGACAATATTAATTTCTAATAACACACACATAATAACTGAAGGCCATATCATTTACACACTGGTATAACGCACATATATGTTTCCTATTATGTCAGCAGTTTTCTGAAAGATGAATGATGAGTGCGTTTTTGTAACAATAATATTAGACAGTAGATTTTTAAATGTCCTTTGAAATTATCATTCCAAATATTGAAAAATGTAAAGGTGTATGAAATATACTACTAATATTCTTCTTAGAGGACAGATAAAAATTGTGCAAGAAGATATGGTCAAAACCTTTACAACATAGTGTTCCTCAACTAAACTGTTTTAAAAATTAAGGCTATAGAGATTTCTAATGTAAATTTTTCTAACCGAGGTCAAACCAGAAGAATACAAAATATTGATGCAATACTGATTTTCTGTGTTATTGTAGAAATAGTTAATTATGGCAGGAAAAGAGTTATTTCTATTGCAAGAGGAGAGTTCATAAATTAAAATATATTAGGAGCAGTTAAAATATGGAAATGAACTGGAAAAATTATCACATTAAAGAGTAGATAGTAATTTAGCCTTACTGCTTCTGGAAGCACTCTGTGATTATATGTTAAGTGAGAAGTTAATTTAAAATTTAAATGGTGACTTAACAATGAAGCTTGGATATTTGTGATAGTAATCATCAACACTTATTTATAGAGTACACATGAAGTTGAATTGCTGCATCTTAGACTTACAAAGGAAAAAACAATAAAGAAAACTATCTCTTGGTTTTTAAGTGGGGATAATAGAGAAGTTCTGTATTATTGCACTAAATTTCCTTATAAGTAAGTATTAAAAAATGAATTGTAAATTACTTGAAATAAGATAAACCTTATTCATTAGAAATAGAACTAATGTTGGGAATAGGTCTGTTTGAGGAACATTAAGAACAAGGTTAATTTGCAAATGAAAATTTTAGTTTTCTCCAATGGAGTCCCACTATGGAAACAAACTACTCGTAAGGGTAGACTGCATGTCCAGCAATAGACGGTCAACAGAAGGTGAACTCAAAGGCATCTTTGAAGGTTCCTTGTCTCATAACATTGAGTTAGGGAACTCTTGTATTTTTGGGTTTTTTTTAGTTTATTTTACTATTTTATTTTTTAATAGATAGTATATTTTATTGATATATAATATATACATATGTAACTTTTCTTTCCTCTTTTTATCTTTTGTGAATATATTGCAGATTCCAGTTCAGTGTCTTTATGAGATTCCTGAGTGTATGAATGGGTGGATTTCTGATTTTTGTGTTAGAGTCATCTTAAAATAATATAATAGTTTTAAACCTTTGATTATTTATATTTTACTTCCAAGCCAACTTTTCTTTAACCATTAGTACACTATTGTTTTTATTTCCACCATCTTTTTACTCACCTGAATTTTTTGGAAGTTTTCCCTGCTTTAGTTTTCAAGGGTGAAAATTCATTTAAGCCCCAACTTAATTTTAGTCCAGGAAACTTGGTTGTGTGTATGCGTGTTTAGATATGTGTGTACCTGGGGTTATTGCATCTTTACACAGTGTTCATAACTGGAATAGACAGCAGGCCTAATGGATCTAATGTGCGCCATAATGTCAAGGACCAGTCCTTGCACTTACTGCATATGGTAGTTTATCATGTTTCTGAAGGAAGGCTGGCTGATTCTCAGACTTTCTAGTAAATAACCATTATTCTTCCTCCTCAGTTCTTTAACTTAAGTTGTTTCTCTCAATAATGTAGATTAACCATGCAATTTCTGTTTATTGAAATGTTTTGAATAATTTGAAACAAAACTCTCAACTATAAGTACTAATAGACCTAAGTGAACATATCTGAAAAAGGAAGCAAGGAGAGATTTAATGTCTAGATTAATAGCATGCCTGCAGTGATGATTTGTGAAACTGGGATGATAATTTTATTCAGATGCCAGAATCATAAAGAATATAGCATGTTTTACAGGCACTAATGAGATGTGTTTTAGCCAAGCTGTCTTGAAGTAGTCACTGTAGTAAACTAATGCAGATAAGTAGTAGGCAACAAGACATTATTTAAAAAACAGTTCCAAATTATAATGAAGACCATGGAACCTATTTATAAAGATGGAAACCATAAAGTTTTGAACAAATAAGTAAGTTAAACATTGAGATAAATACATGTTTATAATTCAATTCTATTTAATTACTTTACCTATGAGCTTTTCAAGGATAGTGGTAGCTCAAACTAATATCTTTCCTCTTATCAGACTCATAGCTCATGGAAAACCCTTAATTTGAATTTTGTGTTTTTTATTCTATGGCATTTTATTTAAGATCATAGCATCTAGGTTAAGTTTGAAGTATGGGAGCTACTAGGTGTGTAGGCTGCTTTACAAGATGATAAAGTGAATTCTCTCTGCACTGTAAAGCTTCACTGCAGTCAGAGCAACTCTTTTGTTTATCCATTGCATTCTTCATTCATCAACTGTTTATTTATTATGAATTTTCCCACTTTGTATGATTGTGTTCAATGTCCTGTGACAACCTTTTCTATATTCACACTTACAAAATATATAGATACTATATTATTTTATATTTAAAGCTTTGAACAAAGGGCAACTAATTTTAAAGTACTTTTTACTCTGAATTTCAAGAATAACATATCCCATCTTTCCATTTTGCATAGTTTTTGATTTAGGAGTGCTGAAATGAATAAACTTTTTGAAGATAGATAATAGAAATTCAGACGGCTTCCTAGCAAAGAAATCTAACACCAATCTTTGAGTTTCTGAATTTTATTTCTATGAGATGTATGTAAATTAACAAAACCATTGTGCTGGGCTGGGGAGATGGTTCACCTAACACAGCTCTTGTTGTGTAAACTGTGGGGACTGGACATCAGATTCCCAAAATTCACTTTAAAGCTGGGTAGGCATAGCAACCATCCTGTAATCCTTTAAAGTGGACTAGAAAGAGGGAATTCTTGGTTAACTAGAGCAGACCAACTCAGTGAACATCTTGTGCCAGAGAGACTCCACCACAATAAGTAAGGAAATATGCAGTGGAGGAAAACAGATCGTCCCAATCATGGAGTTTCCATTACAAATAGATACATACAAAACATATATGATATATATATATATATATATATATATATATATATATATATATATTGAATTTGTGGTACCTTTATCTTATATGTGAATTCTACTTCTTGCATAAAATTGGATTTTACCAGAAAAGTAATCACGAAAAATTTCATGTTTTACTATTTTATTTCTTTTTGTTCTTTTTTACAGGACTGTCTGCCCTTCAAAGAGTATACTATCTATTCTAGACACGGGATGTCAACCATATTTCTTTTATGAGCTCCATGTATTGTAGTTATTGTATGTATACATAATAAAATAAAAATCTTAATAATAAGCCCAGAACACATAAAATATATTTTGACTAAACTTTAGGAAATTATCCTAAACATATGCTTACTGTGGGTATACTTAGAAGAGGTTAGCCTTTTATACTAAAGTGAGGGGGAGAAATAACCAATGCAGTATATAATCATTGTTCAAATTAATTAGACACTGTACGAGAACAGAAGCAAAGTCAGAGTTAAAAGTTAACAACCAACATTTTATACAATGATTGATACAGTATAAAGATTTTGACACATTATCTCCTGGTTCTAGGCATTCTGCGTTTTGCCCATTTGTTTCTTAGAAATATTTATATGAAATCATAACATTTTGTTCTCTTCTTGGTGCTAAAAATTTATAGATAACAGACAAAATAGATGCTATATTAATATTTTAAGAGCAAAACGTACATTTTTGTAATGCATGATGATGCAACTTTCCTCACCAAGTACTATTCAAATGTCAGAAAATGAAACTGTACCCAAGAATCAATTAGGTAATGGCAAAGCACTTGCCAAGTTGAAGACGCTACGGGGGATGAACGTCTCTTTGCATTATCTTTATTAGCGCAATTCTCTAATACACCACTTTCCTGAATACGGGTCTGTCTGAGGTCCTTAGAAACACTGCCCTTCACACATGAAGAAGGTTTAATCATCCTTCATGTTTCTCTCCCTCTGAATGTTAATTGACTATTACAACCCCCAAGAGCACGTTTCTCTTGATTTAGATTTTATTACTCAAGAATAGTGCAAAGGGTAAGAAGTAGGTCTTGCAACATCCAGCTGTCAGAGTAATCAGCCAGCTGTGATTGATTAATGGAAGAGAGCCTCTGATTGTGCAATGTGGAACCGGACTGCAGTTGTTTAATATGATTCTGTCAGCAAAACCCCCTTTGCTGACAATCTTTATGAAACAGCCATCTGTTTCTGAGGATCACAAATACTTTATCACAATATTTATGGCATGTTTCCTCTGAAAGATGATATCTCATCCTTTTCAATGGATTAATGCCTTGAGGGCAACAACAAAGCTAAGCAAGAGGAAATCTTAACTTTAAAATTTATCTCAGTCAAAACCAAATGCATTCCCTTTTCTTCCTACTCTCATGAGCTTACTAAATTAATATCAACCTGCATTGGTTCCAATTTTATTCACAAATTTAAAGTATGGATGAATTAAGAAGTAGTTTGCATTTAAATTTCAATGTTCAGGTCCATGAGTTTCTCTGTTATCAATATGGGTGCCTATATTAAATATATAAATTTGATGTTTAATTATAAATGATAATATAGAAATTAGACAATATATTTCAAATGTGTCTGGAATGTGTTAGTTGACATGGAATTATTTTTTCTGTTTCACTGAGCTACTAAATGAGATTTATTTAATTTATAAGGTAATATAGTTTAAGAGAAATCAACTGTTTTTCAACGTACCTTTTACGTACGTTTGGATTATATAGCTACTTTTTCATGATGAAAAGAGTAAAGAAATAGTATTTTGATGGTAATAACAAAAATAAGAAAATTTTCTTAGGGTTTTTCCAAAAGCCTTAGGCCAAGTAAGCTTCTAATTACAGCAATACTATTTTTTTTTGTATCTCAATAAAAACTTTTAATTGAGAATTTTATTAGAGCATAATTCCTTTCTTAACATATTACTAGCCTTTAAAAAGACATGGATCTTTCTTGCTTTGTAATTGCATGAAAAAAAATCTAGAAACCGGCTGTAGATTAAGAAGCAGCACGATTTTTTGTGAGTCAAATTTGTGCCCAATCAATTGCAAGTAAATTTTAGTTAGATTTTTGTTGTTTTATTTGTTTGAATGCAAAACACTGACTAGTTCTCTTCTCATTATTAAAAATGATTACAGAGATTAAAACAGTAGAATTTTTAAAAATTGTAGAAGTATAATTAGGATTTATTATTGCAATACATGGAACCACAGTTAAAATGCAGAGAACGCTCCGTAGATAGTTAAAGTTTTTTTTAGGAAAATGTATTTAAGAAGTATGTGGATATATCTCAGTTTGATTTAACTTTCCTAGGCTGTGAACATCCCTGAGTTTAGTGATCACAAATTCCACATGGAAGGATGTTCTTCAAAAAGCAAATATTTAGGCCAGGCAGTGGTGGTGCACACCTTTAATTCCAGCAGAGGCAGGAGGCAGAGGCAGGTGGTTCTCTGTGAGTTCAAGGCCAACCTGATCTACAAGAGCTAGTTCCAGGACAGGCTTGGACAGGCTCCAAAGCTACAGAAACCCAGTCTCGAAAAACAAAACAAAACAAACAAACAAAAAAAAAGCAAGTAAGTAAATAAAAGAAGAAAGAGAAGCAAATATTTGACTTTAAGTAACATGCAGGGTGAAAATAAACTTTAAACAGACAATTAAAAACAGCATCAGTTCAATGACAGATTTAGATAAATTTGCTTTTGATAGTGACACCATTAAAATTTTACTGCAATTTGGAAATGTCCCTCTCTTTGGTTGACTTTTCATATTATCTAAAAAAGATTAACATCTCATTTAAAGTGCTGATTTTGAAATTTAAGAATTAAATGCAGATAACTCAAACAATAAACCAGTAGACTGTACATAGAATGACCAACAGTATAACTTTTATATTTTCCTAGAACAAGAAAGCTTAGTCATTGTGTTGCAGGGGATGGCGGGCCTATCATTATTATTAAAACACTGCTACCAAAGAAGTATAGAAAAAATGGGTGAAGAAATTTTAATTGAATTGTAAAATTCTAGACTTTTGCGAAAACGTATGCATTATAATATCAATATGTACATTACTGACACACAAGCAATGATAAATGCATAAACAATTTCTATCCAAATTTGTTTGACTTTAATAAATATATAATTATTTTTAGTTTCATTTAAAAAGTGTATGTTTAATGGAGTCCCAATTTTAGAGAAAAGAAAAGAATATACTCCATAAATAATGTCTAAATCTTTTAGAAATAAGCGATCAATTAAATGGAAATGGGAGTCGACTTGAGTGTATCCTGTATGATAGAAGATAAATTCAATAAATTCAATATAGTGCACAATGGTCATGTTTCCTCTGACATTACTAAAACATCTCCAAAAATTTAACATAGATTACTTGTCTTATTTACCATGCCCTTTGCCTTACAGAAGTGTTTTAATTTAGGAGATCCCATTTATTGATTGTTGCTTTCTGTGTCTGTGCAACTAGTGTTATATTTAGGAAGTTGTCTCCTGTGCCAATAATTTCAAGGTTAATTTCCACCTCCTCTTCTATCAGACTCAATGTAACTGGATTTATGTTGAGGTCTTTAGTCCACCTGGAGTTGTGTTTATGCATGAGTCTATTTGCAGTCTTCTACATGTTGATATCCAGTCACGGCAGCACCATCTTTTTGAAGATGCTTGCTTTTTTCTATTGTACCACTTTGACTTTTTTGTCAAAAATCAGGATTTCATAGGTGAGTGGATTAATGTCAGGGGCTTAGATTCAAATTCATTGGTCCATGTCTCTGATTCTGCTGTGTACAGAATTTATTTTTATAAAAGTGGAAATCATTATAATAAAGAAAGTCAAAATAAGCCAGACCAAGAAACACACATAGTGCAGCTCTCATCTGTAGATCCCTAAGTACGTATGCATACATGATTAAATGGTTATAGATATTGACACAGGTATATGTTCCCAAGGTATATATTTTACTGTACAAGAAATGATATCAAATAACAATATCCAGTTGTAATATTTGATAGTTTTTAAGTATGTGATCCATAATTATTTTACAAAATTCAAGAGGTTAGGAATTTTAGTTTCACTTGTGAGTATACACTCTCTTCAATATATTTTTTCAATTTATTTTTAAATTATTGATATTATTGGGATTGTTTTATCTACTTACTAGATGCCTTAAATTTTATTGGTTTTCTGTTGATGTACCTTATATATGATGTTGTTTCCTGTGGCTGTGTGGTGCTTTTACTATGGATTCATATTTTCTGAAATTCCTAAGCTTCAACAATTAGGATATGATGATGAAGGGAACTTCTAATAATTGAATTTCTGGGGAAAATGAATATTTATTTTTCCTTATTACATCTCACACATTTTTATTATGTTAATTCTTTTCCTCATGGACAAAATACTGTGTTCAAAAGGTCCATTTAGACCATGCTTATGTTCTAAATAAAATCTATTTGTTATGTTAAAAGTGTCCAAGGGATATATATACACTATCCAACTGCCTGAAAAAATATCAATATAGATACATGGGGGAAAGCTCAGGGGACCTCAAACCTAATAAAACACTACCATCAGCTACAAAATGTTTGGAGCAGATGTATTCCTCCCAAGAGATACATGTCAAGGTTTGGGGAGAAATAATATAATTGTATTACAATCTCAAAAAAAAAAATTAAAAAGAGAATGATATCACAGATCCTCAGAAAGCACAATGATACACAATTTTAATTTATTTTTTAAATTTCATTTTGTATTATATCCATAGATCTTGTCCTCACCCCTCCTCCTGCCCCCATACCTCCCCCAGCCCACCCCCCATCCACTTCTCCCAATGGATAAAGGCTCGAGGTGAAGTCAACAAAGTCTTGGCCATTAATTTGGGGGGCAGGACCAAATCCCTCCTCCCTGCATTAATGCTAAGCATGGCTTCATTTGGAAAACAACCCAGAATAGCTAAAGCAAGTCCATATAGTAAAGGAACTTCTGGAGCCATCACCATCTCTGACACACATGGACCAATGAAATTAAATTGAAACCACTGATATTAATCTCCACAGCAAAGAACAATTGATTTTGACACAGAAACCAAAATAGTACAATGGAAAAAAGAAAGTTTCTTTAAGAAATAGTGCTGGTATAACTGGATGTCAATATTTTAGGTCTTAAAGAAGTAAGAAAGTAAATGGACTAAATAAAACCATTCTTAGATGTGCTTGAGATGTGTTAATTCATTATACATTTTGATGTTACAGCATAAATGTATACTGCTGTCTCACCAATAAACCATATGCTTTATTGTATTGCTTATGGACATGTGTAAAACAAATCAGTTTGTGGAGAGATCGGTTGTATTTTAATTAAATCTGTAACACTGACTTGGCATGCCACACGAATGTTAAAAATAAAGGAAATGCTTTCTTGAGCTCTTCCACTAACTCAGGGCAAAGAGCAAAATAGGAAAGATTCAGATGTTTTGACCCACAGTTTACACAGAAGTTAACATAAAGACTCCGGTCTATCCTTGTCTACCCACAGAAATTGTGCACTAACCTACTTACTCAGTCTAAAACAGATACAATTCCTCTTATACTAGATGTGGTGACAGTCCTTTTTATATTCTGTCACCTTATGCCATGACTTATTTCATTCTATAATGTTTTAAGAAGCTTGGTCACTGTCAGGTTGATGCTTCCTGTGGTCCTCATACCAATATGTGTCTGATTTACCATTACTCAACCAAGAAAATATGATATTGTGCAACTGTTCTATATTTTGCTTCTACACATTAAGAACTTCAGTTTTATGATATTTGTACAACCATCTCCATAAAAAAAATCAGTGCTTCCCAGAAGCTGTTCTAGAATTCTTGATGTTTTTATAACGAAACGTAACTTTAAACAATCAAATGTCTATGAAAAACTTCCCAAATGCAATTCCTACTTTCAGCTGTTCCTCCTCTCAAACAATTCATCTGTTCTTTTCACATTTTACTTTCAATAAATCTTCTAAAAAATAATATATTTAGTTTAACATACATATTTGTACTAATCATTTCATAAAAGAACTGATAATTTATTTATTGAATTTTTGAATATGCAAAATTTGTTAGTCTCAAAATTGAACTGTATTTATTGGAATCTCAGTTACTCTGTCATTATGTCAGAATAAATATATATGCATATGTGTGTATGTGTGTGCACAAAGAGAAGTTGCAAGTATCTTTAAAAATAATGTGTAATATTAAATAAAATCAATTAATGGTCATACAAATCTCAAATAAATGTCATAGATATTAATATAGAAATCTAATTTTAATGATTTTGGCTGTTTTTTTAAGTGTTTTTTTTTTAATTTTTGAGATAGGGTTTCTCTGTGTAGCTTTGGTGCCTGTCCTGAAACTAGCTCTTGTAGACCAGGTTGGCCTAGAAATCACAGAGATCCGCCTGCCTCTACCTCCCATATGCTGGGATTAAAGGCATGTACTACCACTTCCCCAGCTGATTTTGGGCTGTTTTACTTATTTCTTGTGAGAATCATATAGATTATAAATCATATGGCTTACATACTTATGGTATTAATTTACTTTATTTAAAATTTGGTCTTATCCCTAGTGTTTTAACTAGTCACAAGCTCCAGCCTCCCTTTCTCCAAGTCAAATTCTCCTGTTGTTCCCACAAACCATTCCCTCCTTAACTCTTGTCCTCAACTTGTTTCTGTATCCTAATCTCTAATACCAGCAAGGCTTCCCTGTGAACAAAAAAAGTGAACAAGCCAGTAGTAGATGAAATACACAGCTATCATACTCTCTGAAAATCCATAGAGGAAACAGAAACCAAAGAACAAAACAGCTACATGAAAAAGAAAAAAAAACAACCTGAAATCGGCCCAAAGACCTATAATCACCCCAAATTCAGGTGCTTGGATGCAATGGTAAGAATACGGTCAACAACATCCAGGGAAATATGATATCACCAGAGACCAGCTGTGCTACTACAGTAAGTCCTGAATATTCCACCATATCTAAAGTACAAGCAAAAGACCTTAAAACCAGCTATATGAAGATGATAGACGTCCTTATAAAGAAATTGAATAAATCCCTTAAAGAAAACCAAGAATGTATAAACATTTGAATGACTAATAAAACTATTAAAGACCTAAAATGGAAATAAAATCAATAAAGAAAATACAAAGTGAGTGAATTCTGGAGATGAAAATTTTATAAATGCTTACAGGAAGTCCAGTCACAAGCTTTATCAACAGAATAGAAGAGATGGAAGAGTTAATCTCAGGAAGTAAAAATATGATAGAAGAAATGAATAAATTGATGAAAGAACATGTTAAATCTAAAAATATCTTGATTAAATGCACCCAGGAAATCTGGTACAGTATGAAAAGACCAAACCTAAGAACAGTAGGAATAGAGAACGGAGAAGAATTATATCTCAAAGGCCTGAGGAGAATTTTCAACAAAATCATAAAAGAAAATTTTCCTAACCTCAATAAGAAGATGCATATAAAAGTATAAGAGGCTGTCAAAACACCAAAGAGAACAGACTAGAAAACCAAGAACCCCATGTAATAATCAAAACAACAAAAAGAACAAGAATGAATATTACAAGCTTAGATGGGGAAGGACCAAGTAATATATAAAGGTAGACCTGTTAGTATTATACCAGACTTTTTAATAAAGACTCTACAAACCAGAAGGGCTTGTACAGATATGATATAGACTCTAAGAAATCACAGATGCCAGCCGAGATTATTATAGCCAGAAAAATTTTCAATTATAATATATAGAAAAATATATCCTATGGTAATGAGCGATTTAAACAATATCTAGGTGTAAATTAAGACCTTCAGAGAGAAAACTAGAAGAAAATCTTCAATTTAAGGTTAACTATACCTTTTAAAACACAGAAAATTTTCTCACATCAGCAAAATCAAAAGAAAGGAACCACAAACACACACAAACATACATCAGCAATCACACCACCAACAACCACAACAAAATATAGGAATCAACATTCATTGGTCAATGATTGCTCTCAGTATCAATGTTCTCAATCCCCATTAAAGAGAAACAGGGTAGTAGAATGAATGAAAAAAAAACAGAATTTATCCTACTGCTATATCCAAAAAACACATTTCAATATCAAGGACAGATATACCTCAAGTTAAAAGGTTGGAAAAAGATATTTCATCAAATTGATATAAGAACCAAGCTGTTGTAGCCATTTTAATATCTAACAAAATAGATTTCAAACCAAAACTAATAAAAAGAGGTGGTGAGGGATACTACATTTTCCTCACAGGAAAAATCTATTCAGATTTTCTTCAATTGCTTACATATATTCTTCAAACACAAGAGACATAATTTGTATAAGTGACACTACTACAGCTTAAATAACATATTTACCCTCACACACTGATACTGAGAGACTTTAATAACGTATTCTCACTAAAAGACAGGTCATCCAAGCAAAACCTAAATAGATCAATGCTGAAGCTAATATTATAAACTAAATGGAACAAACAGATAACTGCAGAACACTTTACTCAAACACAAAAAATATACCACCTTCTCAGCACCCCATAGAACTTTCTCCAAAATTGACCACATTCTTGGACACAAAGTAAGTCTCAACAGACACAAGAAACCTGAAATAACACTTGCATCCTATCAGACCACCATGGATTAAAGTTGGTTAGCAGCAACAACAAAAACAACAGAAAGTTTTCAAACTCATGGAAACTAAAGAACTCACTACTGAGTGAGAAAATGAACTATGATAAAAGTAAAGGAAATAAAATTTTCTAGAATTACATCAAAATGGTTACAGAACATACACAAACTTATGGAACACAATGAAAGCAATGCTAAGAAGAAAGTTCATAGTACAAATTGTCTACAATAAATAAATGGAGAGATCTCAAGCTAGCTTCTTAATAGAACCCTTGAAAGCTCTAGAACAAAATTTAGGCATACCTGAGAGGAACAAGGGCAAAAAGTAATGAAGCTAAGAACTTAAATTAATAAAATACAAACAAAAGAACATTACAAAGGATGGATGAAACATAGAATTTGTTCCTTGTGAACATCAACAAGATAGGCAAGCCCTTATCAAAAATAAAACTATAAGACACAAAGAGAATATCTGAATTAACAGGATCAGAAAAGAAAGGAAGGCATAACAACAGAAATCAAGGAAATATAGAGAATAATAAGAATGTCTATTACAAACCTGTATTCCACAAAATTGGCAAACCTAAAAGATTAATGCACAAAAATGAGTAACTGTTTCATATATAAATTACAAATAAACTGAGGACAAAATTGGAGAAATCATACCTTTCACAATAGCATCAAATAATATAAAGTATGTTAGGGGTAATTATAACCAAGCAAGTATTCAAATGTTGTATGTTGAAGATTTCTACCCATTGAAGAAAGTAATTGAAAAAAATCAAAAGTTGAATAAATCTTCTATACTCATGGTCCAGTAGCATTACATAGTACAAACCGCCATCCTACCAAAAGTCATCTACAGATTGAATACAACCCAACCACCATCAATATCTAACATAATTCTTTATAGTCTTGAAATGACAATTCTCAATCATATGAAAATCCAGGAAAGCTAAATCAATCCTAAACAATAAAAGAAATGCTAGAGGTGTCACGATCTCTCATTTTAACTTCTACTACAGAGCTATACTAATAAAAAAAAAAACATGGTATTGGTATAAAACAAAACACGTTGATCAATAAAATCAAATTGAAGACCCAGACTTAAATTCAAACACTTACAGATATTAGATTTCTGATAAAGAAGCAACATATACACAGTGGAAAAAAGGAACACATCTTAAATAAGTGATGTTGTTCAAACTGGGTGTCAACATGTAGAAGCATAAAGTTATATACATATTTGCCCCCCTGCACAA
This sequence comes from Microtus oregoni, assembly GCF_018167655.1. NCBI lineage: Eukaryota > Metazoa > Chordata > Mammalia > Rodentia > Cricetidae > Microtus > Microtus oregoni. Next base: position 7,468,075 of record NW_024543975.1, on the reverse strand, counting down.
AATCCAACTCCAAGTGGATCAAAGAATGAACCTAAAATTAGATACCCTGAACCTTTTAGAAAAGAAAGTTGAAAATAACCTTGAATGTATTGGCTGAGAAGATCACTTCTGAGCAGAACACAGAAGGCAGAGTTACTAAGATCAAAAATTAGGGCTGGAGAGATGGCTCAAAGGTTAAGAGCACTAGCTGCTCTTCCAGAGGTCCTGAGTTCAATTCCCAGCAACCACATGGTGGCTCACAACCATCTATAATGAGATCTGGTGCCTCTTCTGATGTATATATGTTAACAGAACATTGTATGCATAATAAATAAATAAATCTTCAAAAAAATTAGTGAGTGGGACCTCATGAAACTGAAAAGCTTCTGTAAGTTAAAGAGTTAAAGGACACTCAATTGGACAAAGTGGTAGAAGAATAAAATATTTTTACATGTCTATATCTTAAAGATGATTATATCATATATATATGTATGTATGTATGTATGTATGTAAACATACATACATATTTGCAACATGTATCCTAGTGTTCTTTTTCTAATGCAGCTTTGACTGACATATTCCCAACTCGTCTTTGTAAGACCAGAAAATCGCGAAACTGAAACACAGCACAAATTGCAAACTGATTCTTCATGAATGTAAATGTAAAAATTCATAAACAAAATAAAACTTTTTTTTACAAATCAAAAAAAAATAATTTAAGGAGAAGAAATTCAAATGTCGTGGAGAAAGAAAAGTTCAGCACACATATAACCATCAGGAAAAGGCAAATCAAAACTAGCTTAAGGTTCCATCTTACACCTGTAAGAATTACTAAGATCAATAACACAAATGAAAGTTCATGCTGGCAAAGATACAGAGCAAGCAAAAGACTACTCCATTGTAGGTGGGAATCCAAATTTGTACAGCTACTATGGAAATCAATATGGGGGGTTCCTCAGAATATTGAGAACCACCTCAAAATAATGCTATATCATTCTTGGACATATAACCAAAGTTATAATATAGTATTAGCTTGGTATTTTTATGGGATTCCTGACTGTGAAGATCTTATGTCTGTGGCTATTTTGCCTTCTCTTGGAATTCTTTTACTCCTGTTGGGCTGTTGTGTACAACTTTGACAAGAATGTTTTTCCTAGATCTTATATTTTATTTTGTCATGCTGTGTACTCATCTTTTAGAAACCTGTTCATTTTTATAGACAGGAAGCAGTGGATCAGGAAGGAGGAAAGTTGGAAAGAGACTGGAAGAATCAGAAGGGAGAATAATCACACCACTATTCATTACATGAGAAAAGAGTCTATTTTCTATTAAATTCTTACAATTTTATAAGACATGAAGGAAGATAATGAAATAAAAGCAGCACTGTTCAGAAATGATTATATTAGTCACTTATTTGCAATGAAGATAGCTTTCTAACCGCCTCTTATCCTTAGCAGATTATATATTTATTGTTTCTATACCCTGCCCTCCACTTTTGGCAGTCAGTTTAAATACCAAAGGAAAATTAAAACTGATCTTATTTGAGACAAGAGAAGGAGAAAATATAGAATTTATGGCCGGTGTAAATTTTTCCAAATATTCAAAAGTCACAAACAGATAACCAAAAGAATGATTCCATTTCTTTAAAAAAAACTTCTCTCTTATATTTTTGATGACATTTTATTCAGTAATGTACTTAAAAACTCAAATTGAAATCTTAGTTGCTATCCCCCATTTTTTACTGGATATAAATTACCCTATGTAGAAAATATTCTGAATGATTTCATTCTATGTAGCAATTGTGATTTCTTGGCCAATGAGAAGAGTCCAATATTAAAACAGTAAAGGTTCTAGTCATATAAAATCTCATTATAAATTGCTCATTATTTTGCACTAAAGTTCACACTTAAAATAAATTAGATGAGAATATTTTTCAAGTATAAAATATATTTTCAAAATTAAAATGAAATATCTAAAGGTTAAAGCCAACCTGGCAATCAGTATTTAAATTCTAGGAGTTATCGTACTTATTAGAGTTTACCTTCAGACTTCTGAATAAATATTTTGATTTGAGTTTATGCTGATCTTTTCCTTACAAAAAAGTGGCTTTATAGTAACAAATTTCACTTTTCTTTGAACTATATCTTTTAAAAAATAAAATAAACCTGTTAACCAAAATATCTGTCCTGCCCAGTCCCACAAGTGTTCAGCCCCTAAGAAACACACAGAGGTCTACATTCATCACAAACTGTTAGCCTATTAGCTCATGCATCTTATTAACCTATTCTTACATCTTAAACTAGCCCATTATTCTTGACTATGTTAGCCACGTGGCTTGGTATCTTTTATCAGTGAGACATTCTCATCTTGCTTCCTCTCTTTCTGAGTTATGACTGCAGACTGACTCTTTCCTCTTCTCAGAATTCTCCTGTTCTCATTGCACCATCTCTACTTCTTGACTAGTCATCTTGCCTATACTTCCTGCCTGGCTACTGGCCAATCAGCATTTTATTAAACAAATTCCAGAAACAAATCTTTACAGAGTAAAACCATTGTCCCACAGCATAAACCTATGTTCTAGTTACAGTTTGAAACCACTATTTAATAAATGAACATGTTAAATTGGATAAGTATCCAAAACAATGATGACAAATTAAAAAAGCATAGGTCTACATCCAAATAGCATGGTAGCAAATGCTATTTACACAAAAAATTGAAGGCTATGTAGTGGGACATGAGGCAGAATATATTTCTGGAATAAACTTCTTTTTCTCCAATTTTTTTTTTTAAGAATGTTACCTGAGTGGAAAAAAATAAATAAAAAAGGAAAGGACATGACTGCTCCTAGGTATGGTGGAAGAGAAGGTCTATAATAAATATAAGGGAAAGCACAGACAGAAGCAGGGATATCTGGGAAAGTTCAGAGTAAGCATGACCAGGCTGAGCTGGGCCACATGGGGAGAATGGGAGTGGAAGGGGATTGGGAGAGAGGGGAACCAGGTGCAGCAGCCAGGAGCCCAAAGTACAAAAGGAGAGGGACCCATAATGTCTAGAATTTACAGGAAAAAGCCTCTGCAGGAGGGGAAGCCCATCCTTGGGCTGCAGAGTTCACAGTAGAGGGCAGGGAACACTGTAATCCATACCCAACAACAGGTAGCAACTGAGGGAGCCTGAGAGAACTTGGCAGCCAGGTCTGCTCTGATATATTAAATAGGCATCTCAGCCATGTGTTCAGGGTTTGAAACTAAGCATTACACAAATTTAGGGACTAAACCAACACTAATTATTCAGTCTTGCATATACTGTAGTTAAGAATATAGATTACTTTTGTTTCACAGTGTATGTGGCCTCAGTTACTTACTCTAATATCATGTAGTGACACTTGGGTATCTTAATGACCTCATTGAGCTGTCACTCAAAACATCTGCAATATGCCCTCTACAAGTGACTGGTTCTTCTTAATATGCCAAGGACTTGTTCTCAAGGGCTATTATTCCCATCTATAAAGGGTCAAATGAAGCATTGTGAATCTTGGAGAGTCACAATAAACCAGGCCACTTCTACTTTAGCAATTCATGGAAAAACAAATCATGGATATTAGACCTACTTTGTAAATGCTACACTTCTCTATTGGAGAATATCACAGTTATCCTATAAAGTGGACGCCTGGATCAGAATGGTTGGTCATAAATGAAAAATAAAATTGGATTTCTATTACCTTCTCAATAAACTGAAAACTATCTTGTAGCTATTCACATGTCTTTGGATGGTAGATATCAAATATTCTATAAGATTTAAATAGACTGCTAATGAGTAGCGAGAGCCTTCCCAAAGGTAGTGGAGAGAAGAAACATAATTTAAATTGTAACGGCGTAAACGAATGCAGATTGTAAAAAAATATATATAGCTTTAATGGAGAAATAGACTTACAGAACCACCATTCCGCGGAGACCAGGAAAGCAGAGGTGAGGTCAGCGAGCATGCTTGCTTGTCAGATTTATAGGTAAACATTAGCCCGAGGCGAACATGCCCCCTAAGGGGCGGGACTTATCCCTACATCAAATTTTAAGAGAAATGGAATTGATAAAATGCACAAAGTCTGAGGTTATAGAAGATGATTGCTAAGACCTTTTTAAAATTCCTTTTTGATTGTATCCATGTAACTCAATAATACAGAGTCCTAAATTTAAACACAATTTTAAATGACTGCTGTCTATTTTACATGACTGCTTACACAATTCCAAGTATCAGAAAGCTACACCAAGCCCAGTATAAAAGCAAACCCAGCTTTTTATGTTCTATGCTAAGTTGAATAAGGCATATGGATCTGACATTGTAGAATATTTTCCTAAGCTGAAACGGAATATATATATATAGTGTTTCTGGAAGTAAGAAGAAAACCAACTAATTTAAATTTAAATGTGGTAACAATTTTACCAAAATGCTGCCAATTGTATTAATTCTTTTTAATACAAAAAATTAAAATAAAATTTAATTTTTAAAAATTATAGTTTTGTAATAGAGATTTTTTTTTTATATTTGATACTTTAGACTTGTTACATTGGTCCCATGGGGAAACATATTGACAGAGATGTCAAAGATTATTTGAAACTACCAAAATAAACAAAGGAATGTCTGAAATTCTACTGATTTTGAATCAGATTAAGACACTGACTTTTCTATTTGACTTTGGAAACCTTGAGTAAAAATTATTGTACTAACTTTTTATGAGGTATTTTCAAACTGATATGTGGAAAATATAGTATCAGATACATCATAATACTAGTGGATGCTAAACAAAATTATTTTTCTGTAAAGGGTTATTTTGGTAGTTTCTGATGTGACTTACACACTCCAATATCCATCTTGAAAAATAATTGGAATTATTTTTACTTTTAATACTATTATTAATTGGAAGGAAATGTTAGGTTAGTTACCAAACAAATCTTGTTTAGGAAAATTGAGCTAAGAATGTAGCCACCATTAGATAACATCATCTGGAAGAATACCAGCAAAACAAAAGTGAAGAAAGTGAATTACTACCCATGTTTTTGTGCGTCCTAAAGATAACAGCTGTAAGCACAATGCATTTTGTGTTATTCAACCATCAACTGGTGACATCTCTATTACAGGAGGAGATGCAGCATAGATAATATGTAGGTCATAATTCACACATAATTGCTTCCAAGGATTGTGAAATGGTAGGCAAAGGTCAAGTATTCTATTGATAGGTGAGACCTCAGGAAGGGCAAACTGGAATTTAAGAGTCAATAAAAGCACAGAGTCTGAGACCCACAGGAAGCATCTGTAAATTTAATCTATTAATAGGAGAGACATCTGTTAATTGTTCAGGAATTTGAATCATTTTATAGGCTTCATATGGCACATATAAGAATTCATTAATTAAAATTAGTTAATAATGCAATAGGTATTTGATAATGTCTAAAACTATATGTGCATTTACACCTAGATTAGTTTTTGGGTATATTCCTCAACAGTGTCTATAAATAGCAGAGAACTTACTTGCTTATTTTTTCAACTCTCACATATATAATCCTATTATACTACGTGTCCAACACAAGAATGCAGAGGTGATTGTTAAATTAGTAGAAGAAAAGGAAAGGGGAGCATAACATGCACTATAACATTGAGTATGCTGTACAAAGAATGTATATATTACCTCTAAGCAAATGTAAATATGGACATATTTAAGTGAAAGACTAATTTCTATATTCCTTTACTTTTCTCTCTCTGAGCAACAGTCATTATTAATGTCAGACACAGTCAGAGAAATCAGGAGCTGAGCGAAAAAAAACCTCTCAACCACACATAACACTAGTGCATTGGAAACGAAAGCCATTTGAAAGAAATAGGAAGAGAATGCTTGCTTCAGGGAATTTGACACTTCTGCTAACAGATTTATTTGTTATGGAACAGTGATAGAGTAATAAGATATAAGTTAACCTGTTTGTTTTCAAATGAAAAAAATAAAGGAAATAAATTTCGGGTTTCACTACCTCAATAAGAAATAGAATAACCATGTCATTTAATTAAACTTAGTCATAAATAAATAATAGGTTTAGTATGAAATTTTGGGAAATGATAATTAGAAAAGCTATAAGTAATAAAAATGGTGGCAGTCTGTTTTTCAAGATGCCAGAAAAAATGGGTGAATCCATTCACACTGGTGGATGATCTTCCTGTTCTGTTTCTTTATAATCTTTCAAAATATTAACATGATATTGCTTTTGTGGAATTCACTTCCAATATTTTATTAATTGCTGCAGCTGTTTGTTCTAAATAATTTAGTTAATATTTAACAGCACTGGTGCCCTGGGATTATTAAAGCTAAAGATGCAATTAAAAACAATCATAACAATAAAAACATAATTACTAGATTCAGAGAAGATAACAGCAAGCTTTTATAACATTGCATCTTTCAGGACTCCCTGGTGTCTTTCCATATGTACAATTTGCTCTCATTAAGAGTCAATATGTCAGTTTCCTTAGATACTCTGAATTGAAAATATAAAATATGCAAAAGGAAAACTAAATGCCAATTATATACACATTGATACATATCAGATGTATTAAATATTATTAGGTCAACCTTTACTTAGTTTTACTAAAATTGTTAAAGTAAAGACACTTTCAATGCCACCCAATGCAGGCTTTCTTTATAAGGATATTACCCAAATAACTTTCACCTTGAACAACTTAGAAGTATATCTGTGGCCCATTTGATGTTTACATTCACAAACACATTCTTCAAATCTGCCTAAGCATAGCTATCTCCTTAAAGACCTTCTAGTTGCCCTGTGGTTAAGACATATAAAATTTTTACATATTTTGCTGCTTTTCTCTGATATATAATAATAACATTGTAAATATTGTTTTGCATATTATAATCTTATTATGAAATTTCTTACTCTTTATGTTCTATCTGTATGCTGAATTTTCAGAGATAATTAGCTTATAAATTAAGTTATATAAATATTATATATATATATATATCATTAAGTTATACCTATACCTTTTCTTATTTGTTGACTAAACAGCTCATTCTTATATTGGGATTAACTTGATATAAGAAGATTATGAACATCGGCTTGACTTTACCTGCAAGCTGGCTTATTTAATGTGTGCATTCATTGCCTTTCACATATATGTTATCCTGAAGTTATTTAATGAATAGAAAATAATGCTACTCTGATAGCACATTAGAAATTTTGGAACACATGGCCATAAACAAATTATTAGAAATTTTTTACCTTAAGACATGATAGTATAAAATTACTTTTTTAGTGTAAAGCTCTAAGTCAAACATCCCATCTTGTAAAATATAGGACTCAGAAAGCAAAGAATGATCCTCTAATTGTATTTTCAGAAGTATTTTGATCATACAAAACTATTTTCCTGAAGATACTTATCAATCACAGACATGGATTGATAAATGTCATTAGTTATTACAATAGTATTTCAAAAGTTAAGCCAATCTTTTTCCTTCTACTTCTGTATCACTAAAACAAACAACAAGCAAAAAAATGCATCTGTCTTTACATTAAATCTGGTTTTGAATTTTCGAGGGTTACTCAAAAATAGAAAAAGAGAGAAATCATTACTTGAACAAAGTAGTGCAATGTAGAGGACATAGTTTCCTGAGTTTGGATAAATTGATTCAGAACTTGGGTTGGGGGTGGTGTAAAAAGGCTGTTAGGTGGTTCCTGGATGCTTAGCCCCAAAATAATCAGCAGAAACTATATTAATTCAACCACTGCTTCGACAATAGCTCTAGCTTCTTCATGTTTAACTCTTATATCTTAATTTAGCCCATTTCTATTAATCTTTGTATCTCCACAGGCTGTGGCTTACAAGGCAAAGATTTGGTATCTGTCTCCAGTGGAGCTACATGGATTCTCTATTACTCCACATTCTTCTTTCCAGCACTTAGTTTTTCCCACATACCTATATCTGCCCTATCAATAAGTGAAGGCAGTTTCTTTATTCATTAATGGTTATCACAACATACAGAGTGAAATCACCTCTTCTTTTCTGTTTAAATAAAAAGGAAGCTTTTATCTTTAATACAGTAAAATTACATATAACAAAATAGGTATCAAGCAAGAATTGCAGTTACAATATTTATATCCACTTTATCTTTTATCATAACTAAGGCAAACTATAACTATAAACTCTTCAACTCCATCAAAGACTCCAGAAGGATATATTACCTAAGTAAACAGGAAGTACATTGTAAGCAACTTCCAAAACTTGACAGAGACATTTTGCTGTTTGGGCAGTCACCCAAAGTTCTTCTGTATCATTGGGGCATCCAGTCTTCAGCCTACAGGTGCATAGTATCTGGCAGACTTTTCATGAAACAGGAAATTTCAAAGATAGTTCCACCTGTATTGGCAGTTTGTCAGCAACATTTTTTCCTGAAAATTGTCTGGCAGACTGTTTCATGAAGCAGGAACCCCAAAGGATCATCTCACCTTTAGGCAAGTTCTGCAGTCATTTCTCTGTGGGTTCTTCATGTCCAATTTTTGCAGCATACCATGAAGCAGTCCAGGCATGAGCAGTTTCTTGCCCAAATGGCTAGCCAACTCCATAAGAAGCCTCTTTAATGTCCATCATCCTCTTGAAGTACTTGGTGCTACCAGGAGCAAATGTGCCTTATTGTCATGAAAAGTCCTAAGTTCTTAAAACATTTTAAATACCATATTCTGTAGTCTTTGAAAGGTTTGAAGAATGCCTATCCATTTAAAATACATCTCTATACATCTAGAAAATATAACTAACATGATTACAAGTTTGACTATTGTAGATAATCTATTAACTTATATTTCTTATTTATATATTACATTTTTTTTTTATTTTTCGAGACAGGGTTTCTCCGTAGCTTTTGGTTCCTGTCCTGGAACTAGCTCTTGTAGACCAGGCTGGCCTCGAACTCACAGAGATCCGCCTGCCTCTGCCTCCCGAGTGCTGGGATTAAAGGCGTACGCCACCACCTCCCGGCATTACATTTTTAAATAAAGCACACAATCACAATACCTTAATCAAGAACAGAAATATATATATATATATATATATATATATGTGTGTGTGTGTGTGTGTGTGTGTGTGCATATATATACATATATATATATATATATATATATATATATAACAAAATTGATGTTAAATTTTTATTACTAACCCAAGATTCATACCAATGCAAAGCTTTATAGCATATCTCCCCTTAAAGGTAAACAAACATTTATAAACAACATTTGGGAATATGGGCAATGTTCTCTAGACTACTTCCTGCTGTTTAAGTGCACTATTATTCAGGTCTTTCATGGGGTTTCTTGTGTGCTAGGTTTATGTCAGTCATCAGTTGGGTTAGGTAATTTTTTGAGGTGTGTTCAAGGTGAACTTTCAGGGGAATTTTGTTCATCAAACCATGTTAGCCTGGAATGAATCCAAGGTTCTTTTCTGTGAAAACAAAAGAAGAATCTCTTTTCTTAAGCAGCATGTCCTTAGATCCATATTTTGAAATCAAGATGCCTTTGAAGTATATATGTTGGTGTATCTTAGCATTCCCTGGAATAAAATGTCTTTCTGCAGTCAAAAAATTCAAAGAAAACACAATAATATACATAATCCAGACTCTCTGTGAATTTTCCATCTTTATATGGCTTAATTTTCTTTACTCCTTTTAATATATGACTGTCTGTACTCTGTGTCTTTAAAGACTTTACCTTTTTAAAATCATTTACTTCTTTTTAATAACTGTCTATATTCTTTTTCTTATCTCCCCCAACCTACATACATTTTTCCAACACTGTGACCCATTTAGAGGCCTTTTCCATCTAAATTCGTCTTTATTGTGTATTTATACTTATTTCCTGACAAGGAACACTTCTTAAAGTGCTAAGCACTTCTTAAAGAATCTAAGCCGTGGCATTGCTAGGGTATATCATTACTACCTGCTTGTTCCACACAGTTCAACATAGTGGAAGTCTGTTCACCACTTCTGCAAGTCATGCACTTTGCCTCAGTTCCAAGTATGAAGTTGCTTTGTGTTGAGCCATTAAGCACTTTGTAGCAGTCTGATCACAAAACCCATTTAAATGCTTCATAGCCAAACCTCCTCAGAGTCTGTGTAGCCAGCATGGCCCAGGAAGCCATTTCAAACCAGCGTGGCTATTTTTTCCTACCAATGAATCAGGAAAACTTCTGTTAAAGGAACTTCTAGCAAACAGAGCCCACCCAAGAAAATACTGCTACCAAACCATTCTTAACCCTGTTCAAGGATTAATTTTAAGCTTTCAGAGATTCTAAATGTACTTATTTAGTCCACTATGTTGGTGTGCCAATTTGTTGAAGGAAAAGCCATTTGACTCTGTCAATTCTAAGAGTTTTGGAAGTTGCTTATAATGTACTTCCTATTTATTTAGTTAATAGTTTATCTCTCTGGAGTCTTTGATGGAGTTGAAGAATATAATTATAGTTAGAGTTTTTCTTAGTTATCATGAAAGATAAAGTAGATATAAATATTCTAACTTTAATTCTTGCTTAATCATTGTTTTATTATAGGCAATTTTGCTATGTTAAAGTTAAAACCTTCCTTTTTATTTAAACAGAAAAGAGGAGGTTATACACAATTCCCTTTTGTGTGCTGTGAATACCATTGGTTGATAAAGAACTGCTTTGAGCCTATAGCAAAACAGGGTAGAACAGAGGTAGGTGGGAAAAACAAATCTGAAATCTGGGAGAAAGAAGGAGGAGTTAGGAGAACCCACATAGCCACAACATAGATAGACACTGGAACTTTTCCCAATAATCCACAGCCTTGTGGAGATACACAGATTACTGGAGATGTATTAAATTTATATGTAAGTGTTAGCCAATAAGAAACTAGAGCTAATGGGCCAAGCAGTGATTCAGTTAATAGAGTTTCTGTGTGATTTGGGGGATGAGCAGAAGGGAAACAAACAAGCGGCCTTCTTACACCAAAACACACACAGAGATTGATCCTACTTAATATCCAAGTAAATGCTCAAATTGAGCTGCACTTGAAGGAATTTAATACAGTTCCTAAGTATCTCTACAAATGTCTCAGACCTTAATCTGGACATTATATGTGCAATTCTAGATTGTTTGTGGGGCATTTGAGACCATCTCTTTCTCCCTGAAACTGACTCTGTTGGGCAATGGGAATTGTTTAACTTTAGCTACATATCACATCTGGACTAAACCCCTTGCATGGAGAACTGTGATTACAAAGCAAATAGGAATGAGATTTCCATGGAATGCAGTTAAAATGAGAGAAGCCTGTTGTTCTGTCAAGTCAGCAACAGGCAAACAAGCAACATTATTGTGCAAGAAAAACTTTAGTTTGCAATGCTGTGGTTACAGAGAGTGGATGTCAAGTGTTAAAAACTAGAATTATATAGAGAAATCAAGTAGTACACAAATAACTAAACAGCTTAATGCTTTTCTCTCTCTCTTTTTTTTACAAAAATATTTATTTTTTGAGATTATAATATAGTCATGTAATTTCCTCCTAATTTGTCTTCCATCCAAACATTCTCATGTGTCTCTCCTTGTTTTGTTATAAATCCCTGGCCTCTTTTTTTTAAATCAATTGCTAAGTGTGTATATGTGTGTATGTTTCTAAACACATAAAATCTGCTCATTTGTATGTTATTTGCATGCATGTTTTTAGGACTATTATTACGTATTGGATTCCAATTTGTGTGCTCTCCCCTGGGGGAGACTATTTTTCTTACTCTAAAATTTTCTTAGTTATATGTAGTTGTTTTATTTGTACAATTAAGGCCCCATGGGGTTTCTCTCACCAATGCTAGCACATTTATGAGTGTTTGACTTTTTTTTCCACCTACAACGTGTAAGTTCTTTTGTATGACCCTCAAAGGTAGAAAATAAGTCAATAGTAATTCAAAGTATATAAAATCTGTCTTAATAGAATGCATCTTTAGCTTGTATAATATAGCTCCACATAAATCTTTTGCACGTCAATGCAAGAATGTGTCTGATAAAGTGGCAAATTTGCTAAATATTAGCTCTAGATCAAAATCTGTTTAAGTTTTCTCAGCAATATTTTTTCTTGATTTTTACGTGTGTTTAGATAGTTAACTGATGTCTTCTGAATCCTAATAAATGTTTAAAAAGTGATGCATAGCAATTAATATGTTTAGTAGACTAAGGGAGACCAAGACAAATACCATGCATTTTTCCTCCTTTCAATATAGAACACACACACACACACACACACACATGCACACATTACATTTTATATCTGTATCCATTCAATTGAGATCATTATTGCTAGAATGATGAATTTTGAATAGGTGAATTTATTCATAGCTGTTTGATTTCACTATTATTACTTGATTAATTTTTCATAATCTCTACATGAACATTTTAGTTAAAATGTGATGATATTCTCACTTATTTTAAGAATAATAGCATGTCACTATGTATTTCTTTAGAAACATCACCTAAAATCCCCTAAAGGCAATAATTTATTCATTAAAAATATTATCTTGTAGTATGAGGACTGGCTTGTTGGGGTTTCTGTCCTGCCCAGTTCCCACAGCTGGCAAGTCCCAAAGAAAATCACACAAAGGTCTCCAGAAGATTATAAACTGATTGGCCCATTAGCTCAGGTATCTTATTAGCTCTTGTAGTAGCTTATATTAACCCATTATTCTTATCTATGTTAGCCACATAGCTTAGTACCTTTTTAGGTGGGGCAGATCACATCCTGCTTCATTGGTGGTCTGTGCAGAACTGTGAGAAAGCTTCCTTCTTCCCAGAATACTTCTGTTCTCATTGTCCCACCTCTACTTCCTGTCTGGTTTTCCCACCTATACTTCCTGCCAGGCTAGCGGCCAACCAACCTTTATTTAAAACATACTAGACAGAATACAGACAATTCTCCCGCATCACTTCCCCCTCTTTAAAAAAAAAAAAGGAAAATATCCACAGTCCATTTTTTGGGAATATGGACAAAGTTTTCCAGGATACTTCTGGCTAGTTGGGGGTGCTGATAATCTTATGGGTACCTAAAGAATATTTAAAGTTATGATCAAGTCCTGACTGGAGTATCCTGTGAGGCTTGATCATCTCGGGCAGCATCCTGAATCTGTTCTGGATGGAGAACTCAGACATCTGGGCCATCTGTTCCTACTGGAGATTTCTCAGGTGGTCTTCCTTGATCAAACCTGATTTTTATTAACTCAGAATGAATCCACAGCCTCTCATTACCTGTGGAAACAAAAGCAAAATTTCTTCTCCAAAGTAACCTACCTTCTGGCTTCAATTTTGAAGTCAAGTTATTTTCAAAATACCTATCTTGGATTAATTCAGCATTTAAAAACAAATATCTTTTAGCAGCTGTTGCTCCCTCCTCAGCATTCAAACAATTCAAAGAGAGCATAATAACATACAGTATCCAGATTCTCTGTGTGTTTTCCACCTTTATATGGCTTTACTTTAACCTCTATTTATTTTATGTTTATTTTACTTTTTGAGACAGGTTGTCTGTATATGTTTTGCTGTCCTCCATAGACCAGGCTTTTCTTGAACTCAAAGAGATTTACATGCTTCAGCCTCCCCAAGTGCTCAGATTAAAGGCATGTGCTACCACACCCTTAAGTCAGAGAGATCTGTCTGTCTCTGCCTCCCAGGAATTGTGATTAAAGGTGTGTGCTTCCACACTTTGAAGTCACAGAGGTCAGTCTACCTCTGTGTGCTAGGTGTTGGGATTAAAGGTATGTAACACCACAACCAACTACTTTCTTTCTTTTTTATTTTAAGGACTTTAATCTTTTTTTATTATCCTGCATATATTTTTAACACACTATAAACCATTTAAATGTTTTTCTTCATTTTTGAATCTCTCTTTTTCTGACCACGTGAGTCTTTAATTTGCTAAGCAATATGGGTAGGATTAAAGCCGTGGCTTTGATGACTGGATCCAGCCCATTTCTTAGCTTTCTGAGATTTGAGCCTCATGGTGTAGGTACTGGCTGGTGCAAGCCACAACTCTTTGGCATTTCAAGGTCCTTGCCAGCAATCAAGCTGCAACAGAGTGTTCACAAATAACACTCAAATGCTCTTTCTGTAGCCTGACCTCTTGCCTCACAGAGTCAGAGTTTGCACTGGCAGGACAGCCCAGAAAGCCAACATAAGATGGTGCAGCTTTTATCCTGCTATCACTGAAAACCTAAAAGCATGTGGTCAGCTTTTATCAACACCATTTAAGTGTTTTGTGGCAAGACCTCTTAAAAGAGCTGCAAGGTTTTGCAGCTAAAGCTGAGTCAGGAAGCCGCTCTTAAATGAGAGCACTTGTTTGCCTCAAGCATGCGCCAAGAAATTGCTGCTACCAAGAAAACATGCTTTACTCTATTCTTTCCCAAGCTTTCTCAGGCTTTCTGTGGATTCAGTTTTCCACGTGGACACCATTCTGTAACATGAGGGCCAGCTTGCTGGGGTTTCTGTCCTGCCCAGTTCCCACAGCTGGCAAGTCCCAAAGAAAATCACACAGAGGTCTCCAGAAGATTATAAACTAATTGACCCATTAGCTCAGGCTTCTTATTAGCTCTTGTAGCTTATATTAACCCATTATTCTTATCTATGTTAACCACAAGGCTCAGTACCTTTTTCAGCAGGGTAGGTCACATCCTGCTTCTTTGGTGGTCTGTGAACAACTGCAAGAGAGCTTTTTTTCCCCAGAATACTCTTGTTTTCATTGTCCCACCTCTAGTTCCTGTCTGGTTTGCCCACCTATACTTCCTGCCTGCCTACTGGCCAATCAACGTTTATTTAAAACGTAATTGACAGAATACAGACAATTCTCCCAAACTATAGTCTTCATATTTTTTTCAACTAATTTGATAACTTACCCATTTTTGGTAAGTTGAGGAACTATATCTTGAAAGTAGGTTAGTAATTCCAGAATCTTTTTAGCTCTCATATGAAATTACCAAGAAAGTCCAGAATAACTAACTGAAAACTGTGATCTGCAAAATTTCCTGGCTAATGATTGAAGATGGTATAGTTTACAGGACATTTTTCATGGTAAGTTAAAAGTCTATCTGACTTACATCTCAAACTATAACATGAATTTATAGCCAGTGAAAGACAAAACCTTCAAGCAATTATTTCAAATATGAGCTATGTGAAAACAATAGTAACAATGTAGGAATTGTTTAGGTTTTTTGTTACTCTAATAGAGCACCATGACCCAAGCTGGCTTACTTATGGAAGAAGAGCTAATTATTAGTATTGAAGATTGTCCAACAAATCAGTTAATTTCAAAAAGTCACTATACAGATACATGAAAGAATTTGTATAAATTTTCTCTTTAGAGAAAAACTGTGGGATCTATTTTTTGTGCATAAAGCTAACTCATGTTAGGACTTTACTCATTATTACACCATCTTGTCCTGATAAAAAGCTATCTTATAAAATATAGTCATGTTGCTTTGGAATGAAAAATATTAAACTAAAACCCTGCAAATTTACAATGTAATCACATCTATAAGGTAAAAGGCCTTAGAATATGTGATCTGAATTTCTGAGAGAAAAGCTTAATATTTCAAAGAGAAACTGTTCTGGGTCAGGTTTGTCATATTGCTATAAGTAAAGCAGTTCTTTCCTGTTGCATAGTTTTGTTTTGTTTTGTTTTTGTTAGTGTTTAGATAACTAATCAAGGAAAATAAACCCATGATTAGGTCAATTATATTTAGATATAAAATGCTTTGACATTTCATGTACATGATTCCCCTTGTTACAACAATAATTTGATTGTTATAATGCTTTCCCCAATTTAAAATCAAGCCAGCTTATACATTTTCATCTAGCCTGTTTATCTCTCTGTCTGTAAAGCTCACAAATGCTAAGTAAGACATGATTTTCTTAGAGATGGAATTAATACTGTGATAGAAAACAAGGACTATGAGCACTTATTGCTTGTAAAGCTATTGTCTAGAGTTGTCTATAACCTACAAATCTTGTTTTAGCCTGTAGAGTTAAAGACATCCACTGGTGTCATATGCTGTCCATCCATGTAATCCTACATAACAATCTCTAACTAGTCATAAAGAGGCAAATCAGCTAATATGGGTTGATGCTAGCATAAACTGTGTGTTAAAGTGAGTGATAATATTCCAAGAGATGGTTTCCTTCATCATAGACAATATTCTAGACATATACAAACTAAATAGAACTTTAGTTTTAAATCATGGTGGCCTTATGGAAGCAGACATTTGAAAACATTATTAAATATGTGTTGGGCCAAAATTATCCCAGGGCCTGTACCTCAAGGCCTATAAGACAGAGAAAAGCCTAGCTCAAGTTCAGGGTCTGTACCTAGGGGCATGTAGGACAGAGAAAAGCCTGGCTTGAGTTTGAGGGAACTGAGTGAGGATAAGAGCAAAAAAAAAAAATCTAGGTAGATGCCCCTCCAGCCAGAGGGAGGGATTGGCTGTCTCTCATTGGCTGGAGTTACCCCCACATCACGTGATGTCACTTACTCTACATAAAGTGATGCTCACAGTAAGAAACTGAGTTCTTGTTTTGGTTTGATTCCCTATCGTGTCTGATTCTCCTGCATTTTAGGGCTGCAGATCTGCTTGTCTTGCATTGTGGAGCTGCAGCACACTCACCTTTCCCTGGGAAATAAGGAGGCTAATGTGGCCTAGAAACTGGCACACAATGTAGGGCTTTAACCCACAATGCTGAGATTAAAATTCTCATAAACTACTGACTGAGCTAGCTGGGTGGAGGAGAAGGAGATAGGTCAAAAATCAGGAGAGGTCTGAAAAATCCAAAAGTAACCAATTAACCAAAAGAATGGGAGAAAAAGGACACAGATGAGGGGAAGGACAAAAATGGGCAATATTTACTGGAGAGTGGTCCCAGGGGGAAGAAATACAGCAGACAGAAAGAAAAAAAAGAAGGAAACTAGATATTGTCTATGACAAGGAGAGGCCACCTTTTTATGCCCCCAGCCACTCTAGATAGGATAAACAGGAGAGGGAAATGGAACAAATAAGGGGGCTCCCTCCTTGCCAAGATGAAATGAAAATTTACTTGAGTGGGGCAAAATTGAGACTAAGGAAAGTTCAGTCCTCTGATCCTCCCAAGGTTATCTGCAAACCTCCTGGAACAAAACTTGTTAGGACAAATAGATGCCCTTATTACCACTGACCACCCAGACTTTTATGAAGATAAAACTGAGCAAGTTGTCATCAGGCAAAACCCTAACACCTGGGTTCACTACCAAAAGGAGAGGCCATTGCACCCAGGGTCTCTTCCTTTAGGTGCACAGCTGGTAAGCTGGTATGGGTGGAGCAGCGGCCATTACCTGAACTTAAAATTAAGGTGCTCAGGGAAATCACCGGAAATCTGCTTAAAGGATGGATAAAGACCTTGATGAGCCCCTGGAACAATCCTGTGTTTGTGATACATAAGCCAAATGGGACCTGGAGAATTTTACAGGACCTATGATCATTCAATGCCTATTTGGAGCTAGTAGAGGCTCCTTTAAGTGGCTTACCTTGGATTCCAGCAGTTCCTTCCCAGTTTAACTTCACTTTAATAGGTCTAAAGGACTGCTTCTTCTCAATTTCTTTTCATGAGAAAGATTATGAAAAGTTCTCTTTTTCCATTCCTATAGTTAACTCTCGACCTGACAAGAGATACAAATGGACTATTCTCCCCCAGGGGATGGCAAATAGACTATCCTTTTGTTAACAATATTTGTATAGTATCCTCTCTCCTTATTTTGACAAAGATAATACCCTCCTATATGTTTTTGTGGATGACGATCTAATCATTGGGCATTTGGAAGAATCAGGCCTAGCTCCCTGGGTGATCACTATTATTGATATCCCCCAACAACATGGCTTAAAATAGCCCCAAACAAAATACAAAAGGTATCCCCATTATATATAATGGGATCCCAATTAACACTCACTCAAGCCAAAGTGAATGGACCCCAATTAATGCTGCCTGAGCCTCTCACTTTCTCAAAGTTACAAAAAATACTGGGGGAAATGAACTGGATAAGGCCCTGGTTGCCTGTAGTGATTGAGAGACTACATGTGTTATATGATCTCCTAAAACCTAGGCAGCCTTATGAGATCATTTCCTTGCCGCATGAGCATTGCCAGGCACTTGCTGAATTCACCAACGAGCTCTATCAGGCTTCTTTGGTGAGCTATAATCCTAATATTTCATCTCTAGTCTGGATTATTAGGTTTTATTAGGAAATAAGACCCTGCTGGCTGTCATTGTTCAGCAGTCACAACCACTAGAATGGCTACACACCACCCTGGGAAACACTACCAGAGTGTACTCTCTAGTCAATCAAATAGCTGATATGATCATAAAAATCAGGGACATTTCCCTTTGACATTATGGATAAGATCCCTGTAATTTAATAATAATTAATAATAAATTAATAATTCCAGTCAAAATTAAGGTTTTATGATAAGTGGCCAGAGATTGTTCTCAATTGAGCCTTGTTCTGAGGGATTTCTGGGGACTCCGGGTACCCACTTTTGAGAGACCTGGTTAGTAAAATTTTATCAAGAACTACATTGGAGAATCCCCTTAGTTTTTTTCTTCTAGGCCCCTGCTCCAAGCATTCACTGTTTGCACAGATGGCAGGAAGAATAGGGCAACCTTTGTAGTTTTTGCTGCAGTGGGGGACTAAGTCAAAGATTAACTTACTGCCACACTTAACCTATGCCTATATAAGATTGGATGCTAATTCTATTTCTGTCTTGATACAACTTGGATTGCTCTTAGAAGGTAGAAAAAAAACATAAATATTCAACATCTTAGAGGACACCAAAATCCCCCTGGCCTCATTTCCCAAGGGAATGCTGCTGTGGATTGTGCAGCTTCAGGGGTCTGTTTCATAGAGGTCTTATCTCTGCCTAAACAGAATGCTACCCAAATACATGACTTAACTCATGCCAACTGGAGAGGACTCAAATACCTATACCCCAAGATCCCTGCAACACTTTCTCCATACCTCCTCCGCCACTTTACAATGTCTGGTGGTAAACCCAAGAGTGTTAGGACCCAATATCATCTGGCAAACAGATGTAACACATTACCCTCCTTTTGGCAAATTAAAATATATTTTGTGACCATAGACACATGCTCTAAGTCATAATGGGCTACCGCCCATTCAGGGGAAAAGGCAGTTCTTACAATGTTTTGCGACATTGGGACTTCCACAACAGGTCAGGACTGATAATGGACTCTGTTTTATAAGTAAAACATTAAAAGAATTCTTCCAGAGATGAAATATGTCCCATACGACTGGGATGCCATATAACCCTTAGGGTCAAGCGATTGTCAAAAAACATCACCAATATCTCAAAGAGGCAAAAAGTGGAAGAAGTCTCCCCCCATCTACAACTGCAAAAGGAATATTAACAGTCAATATTTTAAATTTTCAAAAATCAGATGAACAAAATAGATCCCAGAAACACTTGGGATCCCTACCAACAAGGCCCTGCCTAAAGGTTAGGTGGAAGGATCTTCTCACTAACGAATGGAGGAGCCCAGATCCCTTGTTGACACGGGGCCCTATTGCTTAGGGTCTTAGCTGGGGTCATCCTGGTGGATTCCTGGAGATTTCTCTAGTGCCAAGTTTCTTGCTAGTCACATAATGGCTCCCTTAATCAATATATCTCTTTCCTTTCTCTCCATCTTTGTGTTTTCTTTAAAAAGAAATGAAAAGAAGAATCTTAAGTGACACTTAGTTCATAGTATGGTATCTTATTACTGTGAAAAACCTGACAGCATACATATCAAGGAAACAAAAGTATATATGACATATTTGAAATGAGCTTTTATTGGATGAAAATCAGCAATCTGAAAAAAAAGCAGGTGTGATGACTTTACCACATCATTAGATAGAGAAATAAAATAACACCGTGAACAACAGCATGCAACTTAACCAATGGTAATATATTATGAAGATGCTCACCAGAATATAAGAAAAGTAAGAAATATGAATGTATGAAATTATTAAAACATAAAAATTGCAATATAATTAAATGAATAATTTTTAAAATGCTATTTTTATAAGATGAAGAAAATTAAAAACAAATATCCATTTATTGGTCATAATCATTTGTTAAACATTATTCTAAAGAGCTTCATGAAAATTATATTTAATCCTCTAAAATACATAAACAGATGTGATTTTTATTTTGCAGTAGAGAAAATAGATTTACAAAAGTTAATGAAATGTATAATTCAATGTCAAACCAGAAATGAAATGTCATAATAGGGGGACTTCATTACACTGTTTTTTATAAAAGTTTGAAAATATTAGCAATGATCTCTATGTGGAGGTTTAAGCTTGGTAAATTAGTGAGGGAATCAGTTGTTAAGAGATCAGTTCAAGGAAACATTTGAGAAGACAGAAACACATGCCTACATTTAAAGAGATTATTTTCTTCAATTTAAATTTTTTTAATGAATATTTGGGGAATTAATATTGAATCACATATTCAGTGGTTTTGAAATCATACACTTTTTAGACAAATTTGAAATAGCACATGTTTACTTAACATTTGATCTTGATAATTATTTTTGTGACATAATCATAATGTTTGAATGGCATCTGTTTTAGATTCACATTAAGCAGAGTAAATTGATTTAAAAGCTTTGTTCTTATATAATAACTAGTTTTGTAATCAAAATAGTACGTAAAACATTTAATTTTGGGCTCATCCTTGTGAAATAATGTGAGCTTGCATTGTTCTATATGAATAACTTTATTGTTTTTTATTGGTCCAGATATTATTCATATAGCAACATAATTATTCTTAAAATTGTTTTGCAACACTTTATTTTATTTGTTTATACAAAATTCTGTCTGTAACACATAATTTTGTCAAATATAATACATATTTTTAGACTTTTCCTACACAAAGGGAAAATAAAAGTCAACAGAACACGTCTTGACTCCGAAAACTACATTGGTCGTTTCATAAAGTACATTTATTATACTTTCATTTGGGACAAAATAAGTCCAAAAATAATAAATTATTTAGAGAATTATTGCTATTCAACCAATCCAAATAAGAATTCATTTTAAAAAAAAATCCTAGAGATTCTATTAAGGGTTAAAACCTCATGAGGATGCAGTAGTTTCTAGCCAAACAATTTTACCTTTGACTTTCTTTTCATCAATAGTTCTGATTTCTTTTGTTATTCTGGTCTTTATACCTCTTGCTAGGTTATCCATAAGAGGATTTTAAGACCCTTACATTTTAGGAGAATTGATTTGAGCTTGAGACCATGCTTTAAAACAAGCATCATGCATATAAAAGAGTCTCTTAAAAGAGAATATAGACTCATAAGATAAAGATAACCCACCATATCAATGAAGTCAGAAGAATATGTTTATAGAAGAGATATTGAAAATAAGGTGGAAACTAGAATAGATTTCCCAGGAAGAAAACATTTTCCAAAGAACACTTACGATTTGAATTTAAGGATATCTGTACATTATTACAGACATGCCAATCACATTTTCTTAACCAGAGAACTTTCTACCAGTAGAACTGTCAACAAACAGCTTCCATCTTGGGACTTTCATCCCTTATGCTGTGTTGGAGGTGAAGTCATGTTTTCTTCAGTAACTTAAGCAAATAATTTGGCATGGGAAACATTAGGAACTCATCAGATTTGTTCTATGTAAACTTTTTCATGAAGCTTACAGTACATCTTTGAACATTCTGCAACATGCTGTGAACTTTATGAAAGTATAGATAGGACCTCTCTCTGTCTCTGTCTCTGACTTTCTCTCTCTCTTTCTCAAAGTGCCAGACCAGACTAGTATCTAAGTATTTTCCTTAGCTTCTATGGTTGTCTCATTGATTATAAGCAGGTGGTGCCATCAAGAAGAATCTTGACCTTCTTACTGTCTGCTCTATGCTTTCTGAACCTGAAAGTACATAAAACTAAGAAAAAAATAATTGTAGTTAAGCACTCCTATGTAGGTGGAGAAAATATTTGTCTAAACAGATAAATTCAGAATAATAAGTTAAATTTAAATATTTACACAGTAATAAAAAAATAACTTTATAAATTTTGTATCAGCAGAGTTTGATATGTGAAGATGCACATGTCAGCTTAACTGGGAGTGCTGGTAATATATCAACTCTGTGAGTAAAAGACTTGGAAAAATATTTGTATATTATTGTTTGTACTGCCTCTCTTAAATGGTGATAAAACCCCTTCGAATCATAACATTTAAAGACATGAAATTTATGATTTGGACCCTGTGGTGGTTTAATGAAATATACCCCATAGACTCATATATTTGAATGCTTGGTCTTCAGCTGGAAGAATTATTTGTTAAGTGTCCTAGTAAGGGTTTCTATTGCTGTGAAGAGACACAATGACCATGGCAACTCTTATTAAGGAAGATATTTGATTTGGTTTTACTTAGAGGTTCAAAGCGTTAGTCAGTTACATCAATGGGAAACATCTGGGCATGCAGGTCATGGTGCTGGAGAGGTAGCTGAGTGTTCTATATCCTGCTTGGCAGATAGCAGGAAGAGAGACTGAGACTGGGCCTAAATTGAGCACTTAAGTACAGCCCTTGTGATGTACTTCCTCTAACAGTCCATAACTCCTCCAACAGTGTCACACCTTATTACCCTGCCATTACTTATGTCCCTAATGGAGCACTTTTATTCAAACCACCACAGGAAGGATAATGGATTTATATGAGCTTACTCACACTAATAATAATAGTAATAGAGTGAATTCTTGTGAGTTATTATTTATAAACAATTAAATTGGTACAGATTCCTGTATATTGATACAATGTTAAATTGCATTGAATATTGTATGCATGCATGCTTCTACCTCTGCTTAAAACTTTTTTATATATGGATATACATTTATCATATTGCAATGTACATTTCTACCTATGATCAAGATGCTTATACATTGTTTACATTTTGAGGTCATTGTCCTCATTTCTTGCACCATTTTTTTGTATAATATTCTAATATGCAGTCTTAGTCTTTAAGTTAAATTGGTATTAAGGATTATAAATCAATAGTCATCAATGATTGTCATACTTATAGTTAGACTAATCAGGTTCTTTAGATACATAGAGATTATATTCTGCATAGATAGGTAATCTTCAACTACTTCAAAAAGCTGTAAAATATGGCACTTAAATGACTAAGAATTATGTTGAAGTGAGACACAATTGCTCCTGGCAGCACCAATCTTTTCCTGAGAGAATGTGAAGCTTGTTTTCTTCTTGGCAAAACTGGCATTTAGGCAAAGAAATGCCCATACTTCACCCACCAAGAAGATACATGTTATCTGGAAATGGACAGGCAGGACTGCCAAATCTTATCAAGACAGGATAAGACAGTTTTTAAAAAAATTCTTGCCTCTGAAAATAGTACATCAGTTATTCTAGGCCTTAGCCAAAGTTGGCTGCCTCAACGTTAAATGAGACTTTGGATGATTGTACAGGTAGCCAGTTGTCTCTGTCATTTGTTCCACATTTTGGAAGTTGCTTGATTGCACTTCCTTCTTACTCAAGTAATATATCCCTTCTTGGATTTTTGATGGGGTTGGAGACTAGATAGTTGCAGTTACTTTTCTCTCATGACTTGGCCAACATATTTATTATACGAGACTTAAGCTAGTTAGGGTAGGATAATTATTGAATATATTTGTTCATATTGTATATAATTTTGTATTAGGTTTAGAATTCTCTTATTTAAACAAAAGAGGGAGGTGCTGTAAGAAGTCTTAAAGCCAATGGTTACCCACCCACTGGGGTTTGCCCTCTTATACTATATATGCTGATGTAGAGCCTGTGTCTCGCCTCTTTTCCAGTCTCCCTGTTCTGGTTGCAGATTTTGGTTTCTGCTCTCCAAGCAAAGGATTCTGATTTGTGAGTTTATCCCTAAATAAATAACCATCTATTTCTCAATTCTAAGCTAGTGTGGGATTTCTTTTAGGTGTCTTTCTTCAAAAATAGACTTTGTTGGGTCTGGGATACCTCACTCAGGATAGTGTTTTCTATTTCCATCCATTTGCATGCAAAATTCGAGAAGTCATTGTTTTTTACCGCTGAGTAGTACTCTAATGTGTAGATAATCCATACTTTCTTCATCCATTCTTCCATTGAAGGGCATCTAGGTTGTTTACAGGTTCTGGCTATTACAAATAATACTGCTATGAACATAGTTGAACAAATGCTTTGTCATATGATAGGGCATTTCTTGGGTATATTCCCAAGAGTGGTATTGCTGGGTCCAGGGGTAGGTTGATCCCGAATTTCCTAAGAAACCGAAACACTGACTTCCATAGTGGTTGCACAAGATTGCATTCCCACCAGCAATGGATGAGGGTACCCCTTCCTCCACAACCTCTCCAGCAAAGGTTATCGTTGGTGTTTTTGACTTTAGCCATTCTGACAGGTGTAAGATGATATCTCAAAGTTGTTTTGATTTGCATTTCCCTGATTGCTAAGGAAGTTGAGCATGACCTTAAGTGTCTTTTGGCCATTTGAACTTCTTCTGTTGAGAATTCTCTGTTCAGATCAGTGCCCCATTTTTTAATTGGGTTAATTAGCATTTTAAAGTCTAGTTTCTTGAGTTCTCTATATATTTTGGAGATCAGACCTTTATCTGTTGCTGGAGCACTGGACTGAGCTCCCAAAGTCCCAATGAGGAGCAGAAGGAGGGAGAACATGGGCAAAGAAGTCGGGACCACGAGGGATGCACCCACCCACTGAGACAGTGGAGCTGATCTATTGGGAGCTCACCAAGACCAGCTGGACTGTGACTGAAAAAGCATGGGATAAAACTGGACTCTCTGAACATGGCGAACTATGAGGGCTGATGAGACGCAAAGGACAATGGCACGGGGGTTTGATCCTACGTAATGTGATGGCTTTGTGGGAGCCCAGCCAGTTTGATGTTCACCTTCCTAGATATGGACGGAGGTGGGAGGTCCTACGTCTTACCACAGGGCAGAAAACCCTGACTGCTCTTTGGACTGGAGAGGGAGGGGGAAAGGAGTGGGGGGAGGGGGAGAAGGGTGGGAGGAGGGGGCGTAGGGGGGGAGGAGGGGGAGGGAAATGGGAGGCTGGGAGGAGGTGGAAACTTGTTTTTTTTTTTTCTCCTTTTCTCAATAAAAAAAAAAAAGAAAAAAAAATCACTGCTTGGCCAAAAAAAAAAAAAAAATAGACTTTGTTGGGACTTTTGAACCCTCAAACTCCATGCCATTCCCAATTAGTTCTCTCTCCGCCCCACTTCTTCCTCAACTGCCTATGCTTGTGGATCAGTAGTAAACTCTCAACTTCAGCTTAAGCACTATCCTTGTCTGCTTGCTGCCATGCTCTTCACCAGGATGGTCATTGACCAACACTCTGTAACACTTAGTCCCAAATTAAACGCTTTCTTTTCTAAACTGCCTTGGTCAATGAATCTCATCACAATAGTAAAAATGTAACTAATACAGACCCAGGCTTTGTCTGCTCAGGAATCTAACGCATCCTTAAAATGAAGGAACATTATTAATAATAGTTGTTTTGAGTTTTCATCATTAAGGATAGTGACATACCCCAAGAAAAAGTAAGAAGGTTGAAATATAGGACTTTATAGTGTCAAAAGAAGATTTAAATACTATACAAACTTAACATTTCTTATTAAACATTTTTTGCTTTTATTACTGAGAGAACTTCAAACTATTTGAATTTTCTATAAAGCCATCAAAATATAAGGTAACCAAACTGAAAATTAAGCATTAAGACTTAAACAAAAGCTATAATTAATCTATTTGTTCACTATTCAGGATATCAGAAACCTCTGATGAATACACTAACACAGGATAAATTTATAAGTAAGACTTAATACTATTTTAGAATATTAATGACATGCTTATAACGGAAAGCCAAAAATAATTACTAGAAAGCCTCTTTGAGAAATAGATGTGATGGTATATGCATTTCTAATCAATTTCTTATGTTCCATTACGAGACGAGCTGCCTTGGAACACTGCTTAATCAATCATCAAAAGACTGCACAATGAACTTACTCAAGGCCAATTTGGAAAGCTGTATTTAAATTTTTTCCTTACCTCTAAGATACATTACATCCATGAATTACAAAACTGTTGACACATACGAAAGCCCTTTCCTTTATGCATGTAATAATTACTTTGTAAAAAATATACAACACAATTGTCGTCTGAAATTTGGTCTTTGCTTGCACGTGGAAAATTATCCACTTGATAACAACGAATGAAATCCAAAATGGATTTCCACAAATCTCTAAGGGGTTTAAATATTTATCCCTATAAATGTAGGAAACTATTCTACACTTTTAAATTACGATATCCAGCTTATAGACCCATAAACTTACATGACATTGATTTGTTGCACTGGAGAGAATCTTAAAGCTATTTTAACATGAAATAGAAAAATAGAAAAGTATTTTACCACCATTCTGCTACTTAAAATCCCCTGATTTAGATTCATCTTTAGGCACATGTAAATTCAAAGTCCACTGTGTATATCTTACAGGTAAATCTGATCATTTCCCAAACGTAGCAAAAAGATTGCAGTGTAGTATCTTCTCTGTTTGGCATCATCCTCCTAAGGAATTGATTTCTGTACAGACAATTGTTACAATAGTTACATGACACATAAAAAAGTGATTTACTTCTTGGGAGCCTAAAGAGCCAGACTCTGCAAATAACACTGACTAATTGCAAATAAAACAGGAAATTTCTAATACTTTGTAATTGTGTATGCAAGTGGTTCAGTGAGGCCTAAATTCTCATGGGGAGACATGTGGATTAATGACTATAGCAGTAAAAATAATTTTAGGCCTTAATGTCTACTGTAGTATTACAGCAGATGCCTTAAAATTAGATTATATATCTAAAACCTGAATTTGGGGCTGGAAGATGAATCTGCACTCAGTGGTACCTACTTTTGAAGAAGAACAGAACTTGCTACCCAGCATTCATACCAGGTATATCACAACTGACTGTAACTCAAGCTCCAGGATATCTGATGCCCTCTTCTGGTCTGCTAGACACTTGTGTGTATGTGAATGTGTGTGTGTTTCTAAAACATGATTGTACATGAAGAAAAACACTTAATTTTGAATCTGACAACAAAGACTTCTTTTAAAAAGATCTTATGTATTTATAAATTAAAAAATAAAACAAACCACATGCACATATAGCTAAACACTTGAACTATTTGGTAATTTTTACACAAAAACCCTGGTGAAATATGTTTCTCCTTTATATTATTTTATGTCTAATAAGGATCTTTCCAGATTTCCTTTTTATTACCTTCTACCTGTCTTTCCTACTTCTTAACTTATTCGTAAAATGTATTTCTCTTTTTCTTTCATATTTTGATTATTTTGTTTCTAAGAAATTTTATATGGCATGTGTCTTAGAAATAATTTTTTCCTGACATATCATTTCTCACATTTACATATAATATTACCTGTCTTGAATATAAAGCCTAATTTTTACTTATTTATAAATTGCTTCTTAAACACATTGCTTAAATGAGTATGTTTCTATATAGTTCTTATATATAACATTGATGTTTTCCTATAGAAACACAATTATATCTTACAATTACAAACAAAACCACATCACAAATAAGCATTCACACATTTATGAATCAAAGACTATTTCCATAAAATGCATCTTCTCTATGCATTCAATTTTAACTATCGTTTACTTTATGATTTAATAACCTTTATATTTTTAGAAAGACTAAAATATTAATTCATGTAGATTCAATGTGATATTTATATAAGAAGTCTTTAATGAAAACATTAAAGTACTTCTGATACCTTCATATCACTTTTGTTCATTCAGCTTGTTTGATTGTAAGCATTTCTAGTACCTATGCAGGTTTTCTTTTTTTTCTTTTTTTTTTTGTTTTTTGTTTTTTGTTTTTCGAGACAGGGTTTCTTTGTGGCTTTGGAGCCTGTCCTGGAACTAGCTCTTGTAGACCAGGGTGGTCTCGAACTCACAGAGATACGCCTGCCTCTGCCTCCCGAGTGCTGGGATTAAAGGCGTGCGCCACCACCGCCCCGCTCAGAAACTTTTTATAATTCTAAATTTATTTCCTATAATAAATCACATCACAACACAATTTTCCACAAATTTCCATGTATAAAATAAACTGCACAGACGTCTTAGATGCTGATGCAGAAAGCAGCTTCTTAAAGAACCAAGTGCATAAAGATATACAAGTTAGAGAGGGACAAAGAAGAGATGTTTTGGTTAAACTGGGAGTTTCCAGTTTTTTTGCACATTTAAATGTGAATGTAGATATCCTCCTGTAGGACGCTTGTGAGGAGTTCAACAAACAAGAGTTGGGCTTACCATTTAGGAGTCTAAATCAGACTCTGGGTTTGTCAGCTACATTTTGTTTACATTGATTATAACAAGAGATTATCGTAGTTTGTTCATGATTTTATACAATTATTTCTCTCCTTTTTAACAGAAAATATATTACACATATGTAAGATAGCTTACTGTTTTATAGATTATTTCCATTGTTGCTCTTTTTCTACTATTAAGTTGACTTTAGATATCTTCTAGCATACATACAATACTCTGTGTTGAGATGAAAGAAGAGTCCTCTTGAAGAATATAATGGGTGGAAAATACTTCTGATAACACCAGAAGTTTAAAACAGCTTATATGACCATAAACAGATGAATGAATAATGAAAAGGTAATTCATTTACAGAATGTAATATTACTTGGGTGTTAAAAATGAAATTCACATGTAAATGGGTGGAGCTAGAAAAATATCATGAACAGGCAATACAAACAGAATATAAACAGAACTTTTCTTAAGTGTCGATGTTAGTTTTCACTATTTTCACAAGCAGGTTACAACCCATATAATAAGATATATTAAGTATAGAGTAAGGAATATCTATGGGTGGGAAAGATCTCCATGGGAAGGAGAAATAATGATTATGGAGAGATAGAAGAAGAAGTAGGTGAGAAATAAAATATTTAAAAAGGACAAGGAATAGCTAATACCAAAGGCCATTTTAGAGATAATATCAGAACATACTAACTGGAAGTTTATTAAAATATAGAGAACTATAAAAAAATCAAGATTTGAATCACCAAGTAATAAGGAAGACAAAGTTCAAATTAGACTTCTTTCTCCACCATGTGATTAATTCAACGCCAGGAATAAGCTCCATCTAACAGAGTTGTTGCCCAAAGCAGCTCCATGTGAAGCCCCAGGCCTCCCAGGTTATGGCCAAGGCTGTTGTTTACTCTTTACAAATTTACAGTAAAGCTCTACAGCTGAAGACAATCCCTGCATATCTCATTGAACACAGAGAAGCCCAGGTGGCAACTAACTGGAGTTTTATTCGCTCCTGACAAGTGTTCATGTGCTGAAAAAGATACTCTGCATGGTTCCAGAAAAGAGAGAGCTAAACCTCAATCCAGCTACAAAACCTTGCATCTACAATGGTGACCGGATTGTATCATATGTTGGTGCAATACAGGCACAAACACTGTGGCAGTAACCAGGCACTATCTGATTGAATTTAAGGACTACTCCATGAGATTCAAGTCGTATTTGACATTGCTTAGTTGGCCAAGAATTGAACTAGATATGTCAGAGACATAGAAGAAAATTAAATACTACTCTTCTGCTAAAGGAATGTAGCAATAAAATGATATTTAATAATTATATTTAATAAAATTCTATAATATTCATAGATCAATGTCTTCATGAGCCATCGTAAAAAATGTTTTCATCTACAGCAGATGGGAATAAACATAGGGACACACAATTGGACAATTAACAGATGTGAGACAAATTGGAGCATTCAGTTCATCAATTCCCTCCCATTTGGGCACAGGGAATATTGCAGAAGAAGAAGAAATATTATATGACCAGTGGGGAAGGAATATACACTGAAAAAAAAGTGTCTTACAGACACAGCATAAATGACACATGAATAACCTCACGGAGATTGAGGCAGAAGGCACAGGGCCTACATAGGTCTAAGACAGTTACCATCTCAGCACTGAGAAGGCTACTAGACAGGAATCACTATCCCTAGCCAGGAAACTATGTGAAGTTAACAACCACTCACAAACAACAAAAACAACAACAACAACAACTCGCTTCTCCAGTGGAACCACATTGGCTAACTCAATAACACAAGTGCAGGTCCCATGCTCAGCAAATGGTCAACATAAAATAAACTTTACAGTATTTCTGGAGATGTTTTGTGTCATATTCAGTATGGACATTGTTTACCTTACTTTTTGTTTATATATTACAATTTTAGATTATGGATTTTCATTTGTTTTTGTGTGGTCATGTATGTATGTCTCTAAATTTGTACAATTTTAGCATATTTTTTGCTTCTGCTTTCTGTTTTGGTTTTGTAACATGGTGGTTTGATTGTACTAGTTTTTGGTCTCTTTTCTAAAATGAGAGAGATACGGCACGGAATTGGACAGATGGGAAAGTAGAGATGATCTGGGAAGATATGAGAGAGGGAAAACCTTGACCAGAATATGTTGTATGGAAAAGCATAAATTTCAATATAGAAAACAAGAAAATTGGTATATTCTGGGGCCAAATGTTTGTACCTTTGGATCCAAACAGAGGTTTACGTCTATCCAAATATACCATTGCAATGTGTGAGCAAAATCATGATCTTATAAGAGAACAAATAAATTCATTAAATCATCATTTCAAATACACTGTGAGTAAGCTAGGTAGCTGAGTAAAAGCACAGTCAAGTTTTCTGTACACCTTATATGCTGCCTTAAGTCATTCTTAGCACTTTGATTGAAGGAATTAGAGGAGTACAAACACTTGCTTAATGGTCACAAATATTGTTAGGTTGTGTATAGAGGGGACCAATGAGTGACTTTAAAGAGGGCAAAAGGTAACCAAAGATAATTTGGTTTTGCACTTGCAACTTTCCTACCTTTCTCTATTGAAGTGCTAAGTAGTCATTATTTTCAGAAACACTTTTTTTTTTTACAGGAATTCTCATTCAGAACTAATATATAGCCCAGAAGGGAGAAAGGTCTTATGCATATTAATACCTTTGTAATCCCTGATTCTCTGGTGCAATACTTTGGAAGTTCACTTTATGGAATTTTCCAGAAATTTGGAAACTTATTGATGGATCTTCACATAAATGTTAATAAAGAATTAAATATATGGAAATTATTCCCAGTGACATTAAACATATAGCAATATCCAAACTGTCTACTAAGATCTCTCCCTGTCTGTTTATATCCCCCACTTTGTTTTGTACTTTTGAATTAAACATTTCCCTTCAGATTCATGAGATGTGTGACAGTGTTACCCATTACTGTTCTGCCATCCTTTCCCCAGGGAAATTTTGTATAAATAGACAAACATATATCACAGATAATTCACCTTCTTGGAAGAGTATAAAGTATTGCAGATCCTTTCTTTAGAGGCATTAAGGACACAGGTTACAATGTTTATACTATCTCAAAAGACATACTCCAACACGCCATTGATTTCTATGACAGTAATATGTTACTATGTGGAACTTAGTGATCATGGAAAAACATTTTTTTTGTGTGTGTGTTGGAATGGTTCTAAGGTC
Organism: Microtus oregoni; assembly: GCF_018167655.1. Classification (NCBI taxonomy): domain Eukaryota; kingdom Metazoa; phylum Chordata; class Mammalia; order Rodentia; family Cricetidae; genus Microtus; species Microtus oregoni. The sequence continues at coordinate 7,436,382 of NW_024543975.1, read as the reverse complement.
ATTTTATCATGGGGCTTTATGTGGGTGAGGGTCTTCAGGAATAATTTCCCTCAGATTTTACACTTGAATTTTTTTCTTTTGTACATTTTTTTTTTCCGAGACAGGGTTTCTCTGTGGTTTTGGAGCCTGTCCTGGAACTAGCTCTTGTAGACCAGGCTGGTCTCGAACTCACAGAGATCCGCCTGTCTCTGCTTCCCGAGTGCTTGGATTAAAGGCGTGCGCCACCACCGCCCGGCTCTTTTGTACATTTTTAAAATTTATTTTTAAAGCAATCTTTTCTTATTTTACATACCAATCCTAGTTGCTTCTCCCTTCCCTCCTCAAACTTCCCCCATCTTTCCCGCTACCCTACTCCTCATCCACTTCTCAGAGGGTAAGGCTTCCCATGGGGAGTCAACAAAGTCTAGCACATAACTTTGAGGCAGGACCAAAACTTTTCCCCATATCTAGGCTGAGAAGGGTATCCCTCCAAAGAGAATGGGCTCCAAAAAGCCATTTTCAAGCAGTGAGGATAAATCTTGGTCCCACTGCCATTGTTCCCATTGTCTGCCCCAGTCATACAACTGTCACCCACATTCCGATTGTCTAATTTGGGCCTATGGAGGTGCCCCTGCTGACAGTCCTAAGACAGTGGGCTCTCACCAGTTCAGGTCAGCTCTTTCTCTAGGTATCCCCATCATAGTCTTTACCTCTTTGCTTAGGCTTTGCTTCTCCTTCTCTTCAACTGTACTCTGGGAGCTTGACCCAGTGCTCTGCTGTGGATCTCTGCATCTGCTCCCATCAGCTGCTGGATGATGGTTCTATGAGGACAAGTAAGGTAGTCATCAATCTCCTCAACAGTTGTGGCACACGCCTTTAATCCTGCCCTCGGGAGGCAGTGGTAGACAGATCTCTGTGAGTTCAAGGCCCGATAGCTCTAGTTTCCAGGGCAGGTTACGAAGCTATGGAGAAACCCTGTCTTGTAAAACACAAGCCAAACCAAAACAAAAAGAAGTCATCAATCTGATTACAGGGAAAGGACAGTTCAGGTACTCTCTCCACTAATGTTTATTGTTTTAGCTGATGTTATCACTGTTGATTCCTGGGAATTCCCATAGTGACAGGGTTTTTGATAGCCCATAATGTCTCCATCAATCAAGACATCTCTTTCCTTGCTCTGCCTCTCTGTCATTCCCCCATCTCTGCTATCCTATTGTGCCCATATGTTCTCTTCCCCCCTTCCCTTTTCCACCTTCCCTTCTCTTCTGCCCTCCCTATCTTCCCACTTCCAATTTTCTCAGGAATTCTTGCATATTTCCCCTTTCTGGGGGATCCATGTGTGAACCTCTTAGGGTTCTCCTTGTTATCTAGCTTCTCTGAGTTCATGGATTATAGGCTGGTTATTGTTTGTTTTACATCTAATATCCACTTATGAGTGATAAATATCATTTTTTCTAGGTCTGGATTACCTTACTCAGGATGTTTTTTAGTTCCATCCATTTGCTTCAAATTTCAAGATAGCATTGTTTTTGTTGTTGTTGCTTTTTTTTTTAACCACTGAGTAGCATTCCATTGTGAAAATATACCACATTTTATGTATCCATTCTTCAGTTGAGAGGTTCTAGGCTGATTCCAGTTTCTGGGTATTATGAATATGACAATATATATTAGTGACCCCAAAAATCTACCAGAAAACTCCTACAACTGGTGGACACCATCAGTAATGTAGTAGGATACATTATCAACTTTAAAACATCAGTATCCCTCTTATACACAAATAATAAAAGCGCTGAGAAAGAAATCAGAAAAAAAAATCACCTTTTACAATAGTCACAAAAGCATAAAATATCTTAGGGTACCACCAGATAAAGAAATGAAAGACCTGTGTGACAAGAACTTTACATCTTTTGAGAAAGAAATAGAACAATCTCCAAGGCTCTTGGATATGTAGGATTATGATCATAAAAATGGAAGTCTTACCATAAGCAATCTACAGACTCATTGCAATCCTCATCAAAATCCCAACACAATTTTTCACAGACTTCTAAAGAATAATACTTAGCTTAATATGGAAAAACAAAAAACCCAGGATAGACAAAACAATCCTGTACAATCAAGAAATTTTCAGAGGAATCACCATCCCTGACATCAAGCTCTATTATAGAATTGCAGTAATGTAAACAGCTTGGTATTGTCATAAAAACAGACAGGTAGACCAATGGAAGCAAATTGAAGATCCTGAAATTAATTTATAGACCTATGAACGCCTGATTTTTGACAAAGAAGCTAAAAGTATACGATGTAAAAAGAAAGCATCTTAAACAAATGGTGCTGGTATAACTGGATACCAACACATAGAAGATTGCAATTAGATGTATATCTATTCCCATGCACAAAACTCAAGTCCAAATGGATCAAAGACCTCAACATAAATCTGACCACACTGGACCTTAAGAAGTACATTTGTATGGAGGTAGTACTACAGCTCGACACTATTGTGGAGGTCAGATGACAAACACTGGTAGCAGTCCTTACTTCTACCCTGTTTTGCTATTGTGCTTCATAGGTCAGGATATCTGACCCATGAAATTCTGAGGAGTTTCTTGACTGCATAACTATAATTTCATCAAAGAAATATTGGAATTATATTTGTACTATTGGATTCTGTTTTGGGTGGGTTCTGAAGATCTAGACTCAAGACATCACACTGGACATCCTTTAACCACTGGACATCCCCCAAGTCCTATACTTTATTTCTTAAGGTAGGTAAGGAAGATAGTGTCAGTACTTCCTCCTTTTTGTATAGTCATAACAGCATTAAAGTACAAAAAAAGAATCTTATTTGATGTTCACACTAAGAAGAGGAAAAGATTGTTTTTAGTTATTTCTTTTAAATAATTACCAGATTTAATTTTTCATATTTTAAATTTCAACAATACATATATTACGTATATTAATATTAATGATGAAAGTTTATTTTATTTCTAAATACCATATGCTATATATGTGTCTATACATAGTACATGATAATTTTAAAATGAGTGAGTTGCAAAACAAATGACAGAAATCACCACGAATGCATGGTCATGCTGCTTTTATACAAGCCATTGACTGTAGAATCATTCAATAACTCTACACTGAATAAATGAAGGACTGTATACATGCATATGTCTATACAGTGTCTGTGTTAAAAATAGTTAATATTTCCTAGAGATTAAAGTATCTGCTTTTTCAGCTGAGCATGGTGGCAGATTGCTTTACTACCAACACTTATGATGCAAAAGCAGATGGATCTCTTTGAGTTCAAGATCAGCCTGTTGTGCATAGTGAATTCCACGCCATCCAGAACTACACACTGAGAACTTGTCTAAAACAAAGCAGAACAAAACAAAACAAACACAAAACTTAAAAGACTCTGTGATCTCCTTTTATTTATTTATATCAGATATTGTTCATGGTAAATGTGGGTTCACATCCTAATTTTCCCAATAAATCTAATTTGCTTTCTAAAATAAGTTTCTTTTTGATATTGTACTTGTTTCACTGTTCAACTGTATGACATAACTAAACTATATAATCCTAAATGAGTTCTATCATTTGCTTAAAATATTTCTTCAATTTTTTTATTCTAGGAAAAAGCCTCATGATTTGGAAGGCTTCTCCCAAGTTCAAGAACATGTTTAACAGTGCATTTTGAAAAGAAACAAGTGAATGAAATCTCCATGTTTAGGGATGCTTCTGTGCAGTGTCTTTGGCCCACAAACTTGTATCTGATCTCCTGTGCCATTCCTATCATTTGCCAGATTTTGTTAGATATAGAATCTCATTGCTTATTTCAGGCATGCTAAACCACAATATGCATTTCAGGGGGACTAAGAAGATTCTTTAACACATAGAAAATTGAGAAGCACTTACTTACTTGCCTTCCATTTTCTTAATTGCTCTTTAGTTCTTTAGATACATGTGTTAGGGATGTAAAGAACCTTTAAAATATTTTCATCCTAGGGAATACTTCTTTTATTTAAAGTTTCATTGAAAATATGTTCTTATTTATTGCAATCTATCATAATAATTTTAAATTAATTTAACCTATGAAAGAAAACAAATCCCTGGGTCTGAGAAATAAGCAGCTAGGAAATGTACTTGCTCAGAAAATTTTAATTTTAAAGAAAAGTGGAAGTAATTCCTGGGAGAATCAAGATCATTTGATGACAAACAATACCAAATGAAAGTTTAAAAATTGCCTGTATAGCTTGCTGAAGTGAATAACCACTCTTTAAAAATCATCTTGCTAACTATGGTATAGATATTCACACCATTTTCTTAGGAAGTTGAAGATCATTTTTTCTATATTCTTGTAGGTTAAGCCAAATAAGTTTGTACTCTGTACATAGGGAAGGCTAGTATGTCATTCCAGCATGTGGGCTTTTCTCATTCAATCTCTTGTTTCTACATAATAATATCAACATATACTTGATACAATAATAACATGAAACAGAAAGAAGAAATAGGGATATTTAGGCAACCACAATGATATGCTTTGTCGAGTTGTCAGTTTTGTTTAGTATTTATTTACTTATTATTTATTTAGGTAAACATTGGATGGTTTAATTCAGAATAAATACTATCCCATAACAAAATTAATGTTGACCTGAAAGTTTCAAATCAGTACAATAAAAATGTTAGTAAGTAATGTTTCTAATAATTCCCATTAGCTATTGGACTATCTTTGGACTTTTAATGTCAACAATCAAAATATTAGATATTTTGGGCTGTGATCTCACATTTAGAAATAACGATTAAAATTAACAACCTCTGGTGTTTACCACTTTAACTGCATGATACCATTTGGGATTCACTTTCAACAAACTGCTGATGAATTCAACAAGAGTCCCCTTGTTTATCATACTTCATGAAAAAGGTAACTTCATTTTTATGTATAATACAATTGGGGGAAATAATACTGAAGATTTATATCCCATTTACTGAGACACTTATTCATTATCAGTACACAGTGGTATGTGAAAAGAAACAAGACTCAAATTCAGCTACTTCATGAATTAATCATGTCTGCCTTGCATAGTACAAGATTATTCTATGCTTAGTTAAACTCATAGCTAGTTCTCACTCACAAAGTCTATTTTTGAGAGTTTCAATTGATTATTTCAATTGACATGACTAATCCCAAGACACCTCGGTGAATAAGAGGTTAGGGATATTATGAGGTACTTTCTTCTTTATCAATCCCTGTTCTGAATTCAGAATTTTATTGAGTGCTCAGAAAGCAGTGAGGCAATGCCACATTCATTCCACTGGGAAGAACAGAAAGGAATATGAGGCAAGCACAAATTCTAAGGGGAGCAATAAACAAATCTGCAACACTTACATTCAATTTGCAAAATAGCATTTAATATCTCCAGAGTGTTACACCAGCTTTTTTAGCCCACTTAATTATGTTCCAATTTCAGGGTTGAAATCCTACTATGAGTTATGAACTGTCTTTGCCTCTGAGGATAAGAGCAATAAGGTCCTACATTCTGAATCTTATCTGCATTGGTTTTCCTTACTGCTCTCAGTGTTGAAGATATTCTAAAACTTAAAGTACCCCCAATGAATTGGGTTTTATGCATTATTATTACCTAAAATAGAAATCTAGACACCAAAGGAATTTATAACTTTGATCATGCTTCCTTTACTTCCCATGGGTTATCTTTATCATTGTATTTTCTAAGTTTCACTGACCATTTTGTAGGCCATGCCAAGTTAGACATTTCTGATTGGACAAATACTACCATCACCTAAGCATGTTGCTTAGTTATTATTATAACTTCATACAATGTCTTAAGTTTCCCAAGACTTTCTTTTAACTCAGATGTTAGATATCAATACATCAATACTTTCTGGCCACATTTTATGTCCCTTCTCATATAGAGACTCTACCAATGCTTCTAGACTGCAACTACATAGCTTTGGATTACAAAGTCAATGCAGAGGTCATATAACATCTGGCAAGTTAAAGTTTCTGAAAATATAGCAGTGAAGTTTATTTCAAAAATCAGAAAGGCAATGCACTGAGCTGTTTCTGTCAGCCTTCATCTAGATTACAATGTATAATTGCACTGCACCCACATGTAAACCTAACACTGTTACTGTCATGTAATGTAACACCAGCTAATGATCCCTGAAACACCTTAGCTCAAAAGTCATCCATTTTTGGTATGAGTTGTAGTGTTTTGGTGTAAACTAAAAGTATTTCCTCTTATAAAATATAACTTAATATAACTTAATTATAGAAAACAAACATTGAATGTATTTTCTACCATCATTTCTCAGCATACATCATGTCAATATATCATTAGGCTGCATTGTGCTAGAATGCTTGATTTTTAAAACTGATGCTCCAGTTGCTCACTTGAATTTCATGAAAATTTCCAATTTTTTTCTAAAATGACTCTAAACATATTCTGCCATTTTATATGGCATATTTATTTAAAGTGTCATTCTCAGTACTCATGATTATAATGACAAAATATGTCAAAATATCAATCAACTAGAAATGTTCAAGATACTCCATGTTTGACACCCAAGATTTAATTCTTCATATAAAAAATAAGCACCTTCAGCTCATTAGTATGAAACTTTCTGCCAGTTTTAATAAATAGTAAAGTTATATGTATAAGTTATACTTGATTAAAATTATTTTCCTTTGTAATTTGACATTAGCAAACATTTGATTTATATAACCTATGTTATATACATATATAACTGTATTATTTTTATTTTATAGTTCTGATAAAATATCATTACCCAAATGCACTAAAAAAGAAAGGTTGCATATTATCTAAGGTTCTAGAGTGATAGAGTCCACCATGGCAGTGAAGGCATGGCGTCATATCAGAAGGTAGGTGACAATATATCTCAGCCTACCAGAAGTAGAAAACATGAAATAGAATAATTCTATGATGCCCCAAAGCTTGCTTTATGTTATATAATTCTTCATGAAGGCTTACTACCTAAAGTTTTTATAACCATCCCAAATAGTGTCTCTATCTCTATGGCTTTATAGAAGACAATTCTCATTCAAATCACTATATTCAGCCAAGGCATCTTGTTAGTTTTGGTACCAGCTCATGATGCAAAATATGTTTAGTTCAACTTTAGTAAATGCATAGTCTATCAGAGTCTCAGCCCTGTTCAAAAGTATAAATTAACTTCTAAGTCTAAAGAAAGTTTCTTAACTTTCACTCTGCTAAAATAAAAAAAAAACTATATACTTCTAACATTAAATGTTAAAAAAAAGTATGCATTCCTATTTTCAAAAGGTGCCATAGCTACTCACCGAGAGAGACTGGACCAAAGCGAGACTGAAAGCAAATATTGACAAAAACAACTCCTGTGTCTCAATGTCCAGTATCTATGGCTTTGTTATAAAAACTTTAAAGTCTTACCTCTCAGGCTTACCCTATTGCAACATACATCTCTGATTTGAGCTGGTTGTACTCTCTTTATTCAGGTCTTGTCAGATATCATGGGCCTTGGCAGTTGCTGGCTTCAATGTAGTAAATTTGAGAAATAATTTGTCAGAATTTCCTCCATCAGACTTGATTTCACAAGTTGCCTGACTTCACTGGTTCTCTGAATGCACAGAAGAATCCATAACCCTTCAATTTTTCATCTTTCTTGTTTTGAAAGGCATAATCATAGGGCAGCAGTGTTAGGTTTTGTTGCCAGCCTGAAACACACCATCATTTCATTTGACCACATTTGTCACATTATTTCTTTGTCTGTACTTCCTTTCTAAAAGCAGGGCACCTTTCAGGCATTCACAAATAGTAAGCTTAGCAGAATAGAGCATGAGAATGATGGCTGTGAAGGGCATAATTTCTTTCTTCCAAATGCAAAGCAGGAAGATTTCCTTTAATGATTCTAATTTCCTAACAATTACAGCACCTTTATCACCACATACCGTGGCTGCAACATTAAGATTCATCTTACTTATTTCCTTTTCATACTGCACATATTTTTTATGTTCTTCCCCACTTATTATTGTTGTCTTTATTACATAAAGATAATGAGTAATAATCACACCATGATACAATATAATGCTGTCTGAAAAGCTCCTCCTCCAAACAAATTAGTCCATCACTTTTATTTATTTACTTATTGTTGTTTATTTTTTTTAGTTGTTGAAAAAAAAATTTCTGCCTCCTCCTCGTTTTCCATTTCCTTCCCCCTCCTCCCACACCTAGCCCTCACCTTCTCCCCCTACTCCATTCCCCCTCCCTCTCGAGAACGAAGAGCAGTCCAAATTCCCTGCGTATATTTAGCCTGAGGCAAGTTCTTATGACATGAACACAACACAGACAGATTCCATACCAAGAATCACACAAGACCACTTGCTAATATTTTGTTCACTAAGAAACCTTATAAACTGGGATTCCATGGTCCTTCTTATTCTCAGCATCACTGCTCTCTTAACTCCTTCTAAACAGCCTGTTAAGCTGTGCCTACAACACTCAATGCTTTTTTTTATATTTAAATTTATTTATTTATTTATTAAGGATTTCTGCCTCGTCCCCGCAACCGCTTTCCATTTCCCTCCCCCTCCCCCGATCAAGTCCCCCTCCCTCATCTGCTCGAAGAGCAATCAGGGTTCCCTGGCCTGTGGGAAGCCCAAAGACTGCCCACCTCTATCCAGGTCTAGTAAGGTGAGCATCCAAACTGCCTAGGCTCCCACAAAGCCAGTACGTGCAGTAGGATCAAAAACCCACTGCAATTGTTCTTGAATTCTCAGTATTCCTCATTGTTCGCTATGTTCAGCTAGTCCGGATTTATCCCATGCATTTTCAGACCTAGGCCAGCTGGCCTTGGTGAGTTCCCAATAGAACATCCCCATTGTCTTAGTGTGTGGGTGCACCCCTTGTGGTCCTGAGTTCCTTGCTCGTGCTCCGTCTCCTTCTGCTCCTGATTTGGACCTTGAGATTTCTGTCCGGTGCTCCCATGTGGGTCTCTTTCTCTGTCTCCTTTCATCGCCTGATGAAGGTTAATATTCATGAGGATGCCTATGTGTTTGTCTTTGGATTCACCTTCTTATTTAGCTTCTCTAGGAACATGAATTATAAGCTCAATGTCCTTTATTTATGGCTAGAAACCAAATATGAGTGAGTACATCCCATGTTCCTCTTTTTGGGTCTGGCTTACCTCACTCAGGATAGTGTTTTCTATTTCCATCCATTTGCATGCAAAATTCAAGAAGTCCTTGTTTTTTACTGCTGAGTAATACTCTAATATGTATATATTCCATAATTTCTTCATCCATTCTTCCGTTGAAGGACATCTAGGTTGTTTCCAGGTTCTGGCTATTACAAACAATGCTGCCATGAACATAGTTGAGCATATACTTTTGTTGTATGATAGGGCCTCTCTTGGGTATATTCCCAAGAGTGGTATTGCTGGATCCAGGGGTAGGTTGATCCCGAATTTCCTGAGAAACCGAAACACTGCTTTCCAGAGTGGTTGCACAAGTTTGCATTCCCACCAGCAATGGGTGAGTGTACCCCTTTCTCCACAACCTCTCCAGCAAAGGCTATCATTGGTGTTTTTTTATTTTAGCCATTCTGACAGGTGTAAGGTGGTATCTTAAAGTTGTCTTGATTTGCATTTCCCTGATCGCTAAGGAAGTTGAGCATGACCTTAAGTGTCTTTTGGCCATTTTAAGGGCATCATTGAATAAATGGGACTTCCTGAGGCTGAGAAGCTTCTGTAAAGCAAAGGACACTGTCCACTGACTGGGAGAAGATCTTCACCAACCCCGCAACTGACAAAGGTTTGATCTCCAAAATATATAAAGAACTCAAGAAACTAGACCGCAAAAAGCTAATCAACCCAATTATAAAATGGGGCACTGAGCTGAACAGAGAATACTCAATGCTTTCTTAAACCAAACTTACAAATTGAATTTTTAAAAAACAGAAAAAAAAACATACATGGTAATGCTCTTCACAACAGTGACCCACTGTCTAGGACCAACTACTTATGTGTCAGGTCTTTTGGGTTTTCTATGATGAAATATAATGACCAACATATGTACAGAAAAAATGTTTTATTTTATCTTTGCTTATGGTTCCAAAAGTCTAGAGCCCAACATGGTAAGGAAGTCATAGCATTATAGAAAAGAAAAATAAGAAAAAAGTACAAAGATGATTTACCATTAGATGGGAGTTTGAAAGAGACTAGGATGTGAGGGAGGGAGTTAGAACAGGAAGTGGGATGAGATCATAAAACTGTAAATCCAATAGTCAATGACACTTCCCCGACCAAGGATGCCCCCAAGAAATATACAAAGCCTTCTTAACCACCCAACTGAGAGCATATTTCACAATATATAAAACTACTGCAGGACGTATTTTTTTCAATCAAACCACCACAGAAAAGGATGATGCTGTTCTCCTCATTTTATTTGTGAAACATTTGTTAAATTCTCTTAACTCAAGAGCAGTTTTTTAAAATATAAATTGTACTCTTCATTGGAGTATTGAATAATAGAAACTACATAAATGGATATTTATGATGATAAAGCTTCATTGAGAATGAAAAGAAGGATTCTATGGTTTATAATACTCTATCAAAACATAAGATGTCTTCTGGAGAAAGAGAAAAACATCTAACTGGCAGCACCCTAATATACAGATGATAGCCACAGTCTCAGAGAAGTAAGAATAACAATACCAGTGTTTTTGTCAACTTCCATTGTCCTGTCTTCCTTATTTTGTTTTTCTGTAAATATCATTCATAGACACTATTCTATGGCTTTATTCCTATCATGCTCCTCCTTTTTCATCTTCTTTTAAATTTTAAGCCACCTTTAGATATAGAGAGCATTGGGCATGGTAAGTTAATATTGATTTGCATTTCAGCTTCAAAACACATCTTGAGTTACACATTCTTTATTTGAACAAATTATTGGTAAATTATGTCAAAGGGATTTTAGATTTTATCAAATATTTTAAGAGCATAGGGCAACTGACCACTGCCATTTATATATTACCAAATTACTTTGCCAATGTCATCATTCTAAAAACTAGAAAAAGAAAATTTAACCTTAAATATTTAGTACTTATTAATATTTTTGTATATATTGCTTATGAAATTTTACCTTTATAAAGTTTAGCATTATCTCCTAAAATTGAAGGTTTTCCCTTATATTATTTCAGTATTAATTTCATAATATCTATGAAAATTTACAATAATTTCCTATATTAATCATATTTCTTTCCTCAGTGATTCTCTGAAGCCGCAGAGTAATCTACAATCCCTGCCTCTAATCTTGCATCTTACATGCCTCTAAAACCATCCAAGTTCTGCTTTCAGATATTTACCCATGTTGGAATGTATCCTGGCCCTCTTAAATCACATTATCAGCAGGTTTTTGCTTCACTTACCTTAAACTTTCTTTAAAAAATTGGAAGCTAAACTGGGTAGGGTCTTGGCGTGAGAAATATCTTTCCTTTAATACAGTGTGGATAGAGATGACTTTAATTTATGGTGTTAATATTCTTAACAATTATGGATTTTCCTAAGTATCTGTTTTAGCTGTAATATTAAGCTTCCCTTTGTTATATTTCTCTGCAAATTATATATATTTCATTTCTTTCTGTTCTTATTGTTCATTTCCCTTGTTGAGTTGCATAAGCATTACAAATGATAACCAAACTACACAGTCAATGTTGCTTTAGAATTTCCTCGACCAATGAAATGAATGCATAATCTTAAAATTTAGTTTCAGGCAAGTTCTTAGGACAAAAGCATAAAGCAACCAGATTATTGTCAAGAAATTACAGAATTGACCTTCAGTATAGCTACTAATTATGTTCCCCTCTAAAGTTCTTTTAACTGACCTTCCACAGTCAGAATTGCTCTCAGTACTTTTATCTTTCTGTTAGGATGATCCATTAAACTCTGATCACAGCATTCAATTGCTTCTCCATTCCAAAGTTCCACATTCATAAATGTTCTTCAAACAACAACAAGAAGAAAACTCCAACATAATGTAGTTCCTCAAAGCATTGCTGACTCTATTGCTATTTTTTTTTCATTTATTACTTTCCTGATAAGGTAATAAAGAACTGACACCCAAAGCAACTTATGGAAAATGCTAAAACCCACATTACAAACTTCTGTATTAGTTAGTTTTCCTTGATGTGATAAAGCACCATTGCCAGAAAAAAAAAATAGAAAATAGAACATATTGAGAAATACAGTGGGAAGGCATAATAGCAAGCAGTAGGCATAGTGACTGGATTAGGAATGTGAAGGCTCTCATCTTGAACCAAAAATATGGAGTTAATTAGAAATGGAGTGGCAGTGTTATTTTTAATATCAAGTCTACCCTGGTGAAAAATTCATTCACAAGGCTTCATAACCTAAGATTTTTCATACAATACCATCAACTCAAAAACCAGTGTGCAAATGTCTGACACTATAGGCCACATCTTTCATTCAAAATGCAATATTCTACAATGTCATCTGACAGATACTTCACTTACATATTTCTTATAATGGCTCAAATTTTAGGGAATTACTCACAGTAAGAGCCTGAAATGCTCTAGGTCGTGTCCCAAATGCAAACTGAGGCAGAAATGAAGAACAGCGGTGGGTAAAGTAGCATGAGTAACGTCAAATGGAAGCAAAATATTTATGTACAGTATTAAAATAAACTCAGTTACTCATACAACTTTTACAAGATGTGGTGTGGGAGAATTGTCTGTATTCTGTCAATCATGTTATAAATAAATGCTGATTGGCCAGGCAGGAAATATAGGCAGGAAAACCAGACAGGAAGTAGAAATGATATAATGAGAACAAGAGAATTCTGGGAAGGAGGAAGTTGATTCCTCCCACTCTTGCCCAGATCACCGAAGCAGCTGGATATGAGCTGCCCCATGGAAAAAAGGTACTGAGTCACATGGCTAACATAGATCAGAAAAATGGGCTAATCAGGATGTGAGAGTTAGTCAGTGAGAGGCTAGAGCTAATGGGCCAATCAGCTTATATCTCTTATAGAGATCTATGTGTGATTTTTCGTTGTGGCTCAACAGTTGTGGGGGACCTGGTGGGAGAACAAAAAACAACAACAAACAGGCCTGGCCCTGTTCATGTTACAAAGATGGAATGTAAAATAATTTCCTTGGTTTTAAAATTTTCAGTTGGTTACATAATTGATTTGGCCTGAATACCCCATAAAATTATTCCAATAATATAACAAGTTTAGCAAGTATATTTTCCCTAAAAATAAGGACTATTATAATTTGTAAGAGGAAGCTGCTTGTTCATTCTGGGCACCCAAATCCCAAATAATCACACAGAAACCATATAATTTAAATCACTGCTCTAGCTGCTCTGGATCTTTGCAGGATGGAAGGTTCAGCTTTAATTGGGTCACACCTTTTGGTGGCAGCCTATATAAAGGGCCTGGAAGAAGGAAGATAACACTCCTTGCCTTCTTGTTCTTGATATGGCTAACAAGTCCATTCTTTCACCGGCATTAGAGGCTAATTGTTTGGTGAGCCCCCATTAGCTCAGGTAAACTGTTTCAGTGGGTGTCCCCATCATGGTCTTTACTTCTTTGCTCATAATCTCTCTCCTCCCACTCTTCAACTGTACTTGGGTGTTCAGCTCAGTGCTCTGCTGCAGTTCTCTGCCTCTGTTTCTATCAATTGCTTGATGAAAGGCTCTATGGTGACTTTGATGATGTCGTTAAATTTTCGTGCAAATGGATAGAATTAGCAAAAACCATCCTGAGTGAAGTAACCCAGATCCAGAAAGATGAACATGGTATGTACTCACTAATAAGTGGATACTAGCTGTAAACCAAAGGATAACAAGCCTGTAGTCCATGATGCTGTAGAAACTAATTAACAAGGTGAACCTTAACAAAAACATATATAGACCCACCTGGAAAGAGGAAATACATAAGATCACTTGACAAAATTGGGAGTATGGGAATGTGGGTAGAATAGAGGGAAGAAAAGAAAAAGATGGGGAAAAGGCGGAGGGGTAGAAGAACTAGAGGGAATGGGATAGTCGAGATGGAGGAAAGACAGAGATGAGAGCAAGAAAAGAGATAGTTTGATTGATGAAGCCATTAGGAGGATAGCAAGAAACCTGATACTATAGAAGTTTCCAGAAATCCACAAGGATGACCCCTGCTAAGACCCTAAGCAATAGAAGAGAGGGTACTCAAACCGGCCTTGCCTTGTAGTCAGACTGATGAATACCTATGCAAATTCTTCAGAATAATCCTTATTTTCCATATGGAATATTCTAATATGTATTTCTTACAGGTATAGATTTCTCTTCAAGTATTGCTTTCACTTCATTGCCTCAATTGTGTTTATTTGTTTCAACTCACAACAAAACTAAATGAGTCTACATTTGTCCACATTTAATTTGAAGTACAGTGATTATTTTCTAAATACTCAGGAGAATTCAACCATTGTTCTCATATTGGTTCCTATTTCAGTCTGCTATGATTTGTTGAAATTCTTGCATGATAAGAAATTTGGAAGATCTTTAATTGTTTTCTGTTGGCATGTGAATGGGCTTTCTGAATTGCTGCTTTACTTGATATTGAGAAGGTGACTTTCATAGTTGGTACAAGAAATACTTTTTATGTCAATTTAATATATTTGAAGGTCTGAGCAAATAAAGTGTATAACATCTAATCTTCATGCTTGAAAAATTATTTAAAGATTATCCATATTATAGATATTTGAATATCCCAGCTTTTTTGAAATTATGAAGCCCACTTTTAAATCTGTAATTATTAATACACAAATGCTATTTATGCTTGGAAATTTGATCCTTGTAAGATGCCTATCTTTATTATTTTTCATTTCATCAAGGCTGTTTTTTTCCCTTAAATTAACATAGTTATTCTAGTGGACTTTTATTTTGTAATCATAATGTACTGTTCATAATTTTATGAATCTAAGTTATCTGTTTTTATAATTTGAGTAATACAAACTACCTTGGCATATGACCTGTGTTAATCTCAATCTTTAAATTAGTATAATTTAAAATAGTCACATTTAAATCCACAGTTAATAAATTTGATTTAATAACTATCTTTTTCCTGTTTGTGCCAGTTTTTCTATTTTATTTTCATTTGCTCCGTGTGGAAAAATGTTTTCCACATATTCTGCCTTCTCTGTTTTTAATTTACTGTTGCAAAAGTTTATACTTCTAGTTCTATATCATCAACAATATTATTATTCTTAGAAACAGTGGTTGCCTTAGATTTTGCTTGGTGTCCTTTCACTAATTTGAATCTCATATCAAATAACAATATCATTTTCAGGTTCAAAAATTAAGTTATACTGAAGTTAGTCAATCTTTTTTCCCAATTTTTTTATATCTGATTTGATTTATTTTGCTTGTGAGTATATTCTGTTTTCTTACCTGTATCTAGCTTAATGGTTTTTTGGTTAGCAATTATTTCGTAAAATTAATAAATAAGTGAATGACATATTATTTTATTTTCCTCTCAGTTATATGAATTTAAATTTCTTGCAAAATTATTTCCTTTGTATCTGAAGACCACCTTTAGCATTTCTTGCTTGGTAAACAGGTCCAGTAGCAATAACTGCCTTAAATTTTTATTTTTTATCCCCTTTCTCTTACTTTTGCATATTAATGTTGATGTAATTTGCGAGTGATTCTTTCCCATCAGCATGAGCAAAAAATATAACTTCCCCGTTGAATTTAGATGAATACATAGGTCACTGAACTTGCAGTAGATTGACCTTGACTCACCTTAGCAGCCTACTTATTTTTCTCAAACTTTCCACATTCCTGTCTCATATCTTATGATTTAGTGTATCCATATTTAAAATAATTTTATTTTTAATCCATGTTAAACACTACACAAATTGAAGAATTTTGCATGCTAAACTTTATTTATTAAAAAAAAAGCAATGATAAGTGCATGAGGTAATGTATATGTAGTTATCTTGATTTAGTCATTCCATAATGTGTCCCTGTATTATATCACATTGTATTCCATAACAGATATAAAATAAAATAAATAAAATTTCTTCTAAAAATGTTACATATTCATTTTATTAAATTCCATTACAGAAACTCATTTCTGTTCAGCCAGAATTAAGATGGTTCAGATTCTTTCCATGAGTTTTCACAGTTAATTTTTATAAAATTGCATATGTATTTATGTGTGTGTGTGTGTACATGTGTGTATGAGTGTGTTTGTGTTGTGAGTGAGATAATATTATGGCATTTGTGTACAGGTGCAGAGGTCAGTGATCAGGTTGTAGGAGTTGCTTCTCTCCTTCTTCTCTGTGGATGCTCTGTGTCAAATTCAGAACCTCAGGCTTGTGTTACAAATGTCTTATTCACTGAAGCATCTTGATGACCTTAGTTTTCATATTTTCATGAGAGAATTGTGACATTTATAATGTAATAAATATATTTACATTAATTTTATTATTTGTCTTTTTCCCTTGTTATAAATACCAATATATTAAATTATTTTAATGTCATACCCATATTTGGTATGTTGTGCCCAAACATTCCAGTTTTAAATGAAGTTTATAAACAGATACACTATTGTTCTCTTCAAAAACAAATTTTGTTTCTGGTAAAGATACTTGTCGCATAGATTATGTAATTGTAAGTGGAGAAAGACATGATAAATCCACAAAACTTTTCTGGTCACATTCCAATAAATTTGTACTGATCATTGATTTGAATTTTGTGATGATGATTGAAAATAAGCTCAAAATATTAGTATTAATAGCATATATGAGTATCATAATTATAGTGATTTTTTGTATTTGATAACGACTAAATATAAAAAGAATTTTGAAATTTAAGAGAAAATTGGTGCTCTGATATAGAATTCCAATGAAAATTAGCTATAACTTTGACTGCATTCTTCACATATTAAATTATGTATGGTAATATCAGATACTATAATTCATCATTTGTCCTCATTGTGAAGAGTAAACAGTTGAATTGAAGGAGAAAAGTCTTTATTTTTGAAAGGAATGATAATCTACTGCAAGAAATATATACTACACAATCATTATGCCAAACAAGTATATTTGATTTAAATAACAAGGGCTATAAAACTATATGCCAATCACCATTTACCTATATACCACCAGTGAAAGCGCTAAGTATTGGGATGATTTTCTTTCCTCAAAATGAGTACTGCCCAAAGAAATGTTTCTTTTTTATATTTGTAGATATTTTAATGGTATTTATGCTTTGATATTTATTATACTCTGACATATGGAAATAAACATTGTCAACCATAAATAAATAGGTTTGGCCTAGGGAAATTCATGACCTTTGAATTTGATACAAGTTAGCTCTCTATAAATAGTGAGGTTTTGCCATATTATGAGGGATATGTAGTTCACTGCACATTTATCCATTTCGAATTTGTGGCCTGTCTCATTTACCAGGTCTGTGTTTATAGAAATATACTAGGTGGCAGAATCCTTTAAGATCTGCTATACTATTCCTGTAACTTCTCAGAATGCTGGGGTGTCAGGAGAAATCTTAATTCAGGGTACAGGGGAGGGATTCTAGCCCTAAACTGCTAACATTATGTAAACTTTTAAAGTAAATGAAACAGCAGCTAAAGAAACTCTACAACATATATTACACAGCACCACATTTTCTTTTAGGTAGAAAAAGAAATGCCAATTACTTGGTCATTGTCTTCACTTTTCCTCACAATTTTGCACAAGGTGATGTTTTCATTATAGAGTAATTTATTTTCTACAATTAGTTTAAAATTAGTATATGATTGATCATTAACATAACAAACACATCACTTGCAATGATGACAGTCCAATTTTAGTATGAAACTGCTAATTTTTAAAATCTCTACCTAGAAAAAATTAAAATCTGAATGTTTGCTTAGGTGTGTTCTTTTCCATTTCAGCTTTTTAAAAACATGTTTTATATCTTCAAAGTAAATCTCGCACATTATATTTTACAGTGTAAGGACTAAGAAGTCTTATTAGTGACACTTGAAGTTTTATGGTCTCTGCCACTTGCCAGTGATCATTAAGTGAATAAAGCACCCATCAGAGGAATAGAAATCAGCTCCATTCATAAATCATTTTGCACAATCTGTTACTAGAGGTGAGCTGAATGAACATTTTAGAAACATCTATAAAAATTTAAGACCACCAGGCATAATTTTCTCAGTCTCCTTTGTAGTCAGCAATGATACGATT
Source organism: Microtus oregoni (assembly GCF_018167655.1). Taxonomy (NCBI): domain Eukaryota; kingdom Metazoa; phylum Chordata; class Mammalia; order Rodentia; family Cricetidae; genus Microtus; species Microtus oregoni. The sequence continues at coordinate 7,418,134 of NW_024543975.1, read as the reverse complement.
CTTACAAGAGAAAATGTTGTTAATGTCTGTTCTCATTTTTCAATGTATGTTATTGAAACTACTTAAGTGTTCTTGCATATGAAGCAAATGTTTGCCCTTTTAACAGGCCAACTGTGTGGAGTAGGAAATGTTTTGAGGCATAAATTTTATAGTTTGCATTTCTTTGGGTTCTTTTTCTGACCTTTATGTGTGGCTTCTTCAGCTTTACTTGGAAACCACCCTCCCAACTAACACACTACTTTAAAAAAAAAATAAAGCTGAAAGATTTATATGTTTGAAAAGAAGCCCAAGTTTCCTTAGTGTCTTATTGCTTTCTTCGTTTGATTGGAAGCCTCTTCTGCAGGCGTATATAACATGTATAATTCAGAAAATGTTATGGAATCTCAGGAATAAACTCCTCTGCTCCATGAGTCTAAATGAAACCTCTTTCCTTACTGTAGGGTATAATTAAAAAAAATAACCTTCCTGACTGGGTTCTTTAGAAGTCAGGACCCCAAGAAAGAAATCAACATTGCTCTGGAAATGTTCTGTCTTTGTCTTTTTGAAATAACATATACAGGACACTTGCAAGATGGGATACAAATGGGGTGCAGTTATTTAACCAAAGCCAATAGTGTTATATGCATGTGTCTGTGAGTGTGTGTGAAATAGACAGACAGACATATATACCTGTTAATTTGTTAGCAGTTTATATTAAGTATCGAGTAATTATCCATCTTGATGCTTTGGGGAAGAACTTTTTATTATTGTTAATGTTCTAACCTCTTCCATTAGGATATCATTGATTATTTCAGTCTATTGAATTCAAACCTATTACTCTAACAAAATCTGTTCTTTAAGCTATATCTAAAGCTATCTGAATTTCAGAAAATATGGTGGAGAGATAATTCAGTAGGTCTGATGCCTGCCAGTTCACAATAGGGACCTGATCTCAGATTCCCAGGATACCCGGCAGCTTACATCTGCATTCCATCACTGCACTGGGCCTATTCGGGTTGTGAAAATAGGCTATTTCCCATAGTGCACTGGTTAGATAGTTTATCTAATCTGTGAGTTTTAGACCCAGGAAGAGAACTTTTGTTTTGAAATAAGTTAGGGAGTAATAAATGTCACCAGGCATCACATCAACTTCTGGACTTCACACACTTGCATATACCCATCCAATTCCTATATTTGCATGGTCCAATATGTCTACATGCACCCAAAGCAACATGTATCCAAAGAGAACTACACATACACAACAAACACCCAGCCACTCCCCCGCACAATTATAATACAAATTCAAACTATATCGATTCAAATTGTATGCAAGTTTTATTAAAGGAAGGAACTTTGAAAAGGTTCATTAACTGCCTTTTTATTCTTTTCTTTTCTTTTTTTTTTTTTTTCGAGACAGGGTTTCTCTGTGGCTTTGGAGCCTGTCCTGGAAATAGCTCTGCAGACCAGGCTGGTCTCGAACTCACAGAGATCCGCCTGCCTCTGCCTCCCGAGTGCTGGGATTAAAGGCGTGCGCCACCACCGCCCGGCTGCCTTTTTATTCTTGCTTTAGAAACTTGACTGTAGTTATTCTCGGTAGCATTCTAAGTTGTCTAGCATCACCATCTACTAGTAATGAATTAAAGAACAGCAAATTTATTTGCACTATGATTCCAGTCTTTTCAGGAAAATTGTTGGGATGATACTAATCCCCTTCACTCGTTTTAGAGGTGCTTAAATAGAGTTTGGAAAGACCTTAGAGTGAACATTGGTACTGTGTATTCCATTTATTAGAGTTAATTACTTCCAGAATATAGAGAGGTATTTTTCAAAACAAATTTAGTTCTTTGATATTATTTTCATAGACTTTCTTTTTAAATAGCTCCAAGTTCTATTCTTTCTGTTACATTATATGTTCTGTTAATAAAAAAGGGTTCAGAGTATTACTTCTTGAATTTCTTCTAAAGACACAATACCTTAGAAGCTAGAACAACTGTTTACAGATTATTGACTCCAATTTTCAGAAGAGAGCGATTATCACCAAATAATCAGAAACATTTTTAAGCCCATTAAAACTAAAAAAAAAAAAAAAAAAAAAAAAAGCCCTTTGCTTTCTTCTATGGATCTCCAGTTCTTTACTGTCCAGCAGCCTTCAAAATGAAAGATGAGACATCCTGTCACCACTTCATACAGAGCAGAAATCACAAGGGCAGTTAGGTTCTTCCGAATTAACACTCCAAATTATGCTATTGAGGTGTTAGCTTCAGTGTTATGCTCTGTGCTGTCAGGCCCATGAAAATTCCCTCACAAATAGCGTGCAGAGATGCAGTGACCTTGGATATCACTGAAGATGCAAATGCTTCTTGAGGTGTTTAGAAAGAAAATGAAAAAAAAAAAAACACTTCTCTGAATAGAGCTAAAACCAATAAATTGTTATTTTACTTCAGTCTCCCCTTGATTTTCTTTTACAATTGTAGCATAGGAAGGAAAGAGATCACTTGTGTGAGTCAGAAGGAAATGAGAATGTGATTATGATTCATGACTAACAAAATAAATAAATAAATAAAATGAATATACATAAATGATTATAAGCATAGGATACCTCCTTTTGTGTAATTATTTCCATTTTATTGTTGAAAGTAAAATGTCTTTCACAAATGGACAGAATATTTTTTTACTTGGGAAATTATTTACCGGTTGGGCTGAACTATGTTTCTGGATTGCATCACTGGTCTAAGAAATAGTCGGATTTTGTGTAATCCAATACTATGAATGCCAATCTTCTGTAGGGATACTTCCAGAGTAGTTCTAATTTAACGCCTACAAGTCCTGTCTTAGAAATGTGGTGTCTTATGATAGGGTCTTACCTTCAAGTACTGGATGGCAACCAAGGACAATGGCAATAAATGACCCGTACTCTTTTGGAAGGATCCTGTATCCCCTGAACAACAGCAAGAGGAAAGTTTCACCTATATCACATTTTAGTTTATGCTTGTGTAGGACAACAATGGGTTTTTCTAGAGAGTTCACAGCTTTTTTTTAGTAAACAAAATGCCAAATAGTCTTGATATTGTTTGTGTTAGTGAAACATTGCTTATTTTGTTAGTATTAAATATTCTTCAGAAACCAACCCATATAATTCCCTTCTGTGCATTCTGCAGAATCACTAGCAAACTCACTTTCTGCACACTCTCACATTTTTAATATATTCATATCATACTGGTATCAAATTGGGTGAGGCCAAATATCTTTTTTATCATTATATTTTCACGTAGCCAGAGGCTGCTCATTCATTTCTGGTTTCTCAGACCAGAAATAATCACACAGAAACTATATTCTTTGCAATATTGTTTGGCCAATCAACTAAGCATATTGCTAGCTAGCTCTTGTATTTTAAGTAAATCCATTTCTATTATTTTATATTTTACCACAGGGTTGTGGCCTATTGCTAAAGGTTTTGACTGGCAGCTAGCATCTTTCTCCTCTGGCAGCTACATGGCGTCTCTGTGTCTCTGCCTTCTTTTTTCCAGCATTCAGTTTAGTTTTCCCACCTAGTTTTATTCTGCTAAACCACTGATCAAAACAGTTTTATTCATTAACCAATAAAAACAATGCATATACAAAAGGGTTTCCCACACCATCTTCTCAGAAGATTTGCCATGTATTACACATTTAATAAATACATTATCAATAATATGAAAATATTTAAATATGATAATATGACTTGTGGTATCCATATATCTGATGTGTGTGTACATGTATCCTCAATTATAAATATACTACGGAAGTTATAAATGCACAAAATAAGTATACATGAGTATTTTTTAATTATTTGATATGTCTTCATTAAACCTTGTAAAATCTGCTATCACAATTCAGAACAAAGTTCCACAGTTCAAAAACATGCAATATTAAAATTACATCTTCACATCTGCATTTTAGAAAGTTGTGTTTATACAACAACTCCATGAAGATATACTCGATTTTTCCCCTAAGAGTACCTTAATTCCTTGAAAGCTCCTTGTAAATATCACCATAATTAAAACAATCATCTTCACATAGAAAATCTGTTTTTGAACTATTTCCTTAATAACCTCATGAGTATATGTTATGGCCAAGAAAGATTCAACTCAGTTTCCACAGTTGATCCAAGTAGAAGGATCAACCCTCTGATCATTTTATTGCTAGGTGGTGTATTCCTTAGTATTTTTATACTGTATCCTCTTTCTTTTAAAAAATATTTTGACCTCAATATAAATCCAACGACTCTGAACCTGATAGAAGAGAAAATGGGAAGTAGACTGCAACATATGAGCACAGGAGACCACCTCTTACATATAACCCCAGTAGGACAGACAACAAGAACAGCAGTGAATAAATGGGACCTCCTGAAACTGAGAAGCTTCTGTGACGCAAAGGGCATTGTCATTAAGGCAAAAAGTCATCCTATTGAATGGGAGAAGATCTTCACCAACCCTGCATCAGACAAAGGTCTGATCTCCAAAATATATAAAGAACTTAAGAAACTGGACATGAAAATTCTAATTAACCCAATTAAAAAATGGGGTACTGAACTGAAAAAAGAATTCTCATCAGATGAAGTTCAAATGGCCAAAAGACACTTAAGGTCATGTTCAACCTCCTTAGTGATCAGGGAAATGCAAACAAAACAACTTTGAGATACCATCTTACACCTGTCAGAATGGCTAAAATCAAAAACACCAATTAGAGCCTATGCTAGAGAGGAGGAGGAGTAATGGGGACACTCATCCATTGCTGGTGGGAATGCAAACTTGTGCAACCACTTTGGAAATCAGTGTGGCGGTTACTCAGGAAATTGGGAATCAATCTACCTCAGGATTCAGCAATTCCACTCTTGGAAATATACCCAAGAGACTGCCAATCATACTGTAATATGAGAATGTCATACACACGTGTGTGTGTATATAATTTATTGTTAAATCCATCCCTCAGCCCCTTCCTGTAAGTCCTTCAAAAAGTCCCTAAAACATCTGCCTCTCAACACAGTGTACTATTTTTGTAATCAAATGTGAATGTCATTCATTGTGCTTCAATCACATCTAACCCATTACCTCCTCTACAATTGTTCCCCTGTCCAATCACTACTTTTCATTCCAATTATATTATTTCTCTTTCTTAGTATTAAACCCATGGGATCTATTTAGTAATATTTCTTTTTTTTGGTGAATAACAAGGAAAGTTTATTTGTAATATCTAAAACTAGAATGCACTGAAGATCTCCTTCAGTAAGTAGTACAACTGTATAATGCCATATTTAGTTAGCCCTAGGAGAACTGAGGGGTACGGGAGCTAAATGCATCTTTTTTTTTTTTATTGAGAAAAGGAAAAAAAAAGTTTCAGCCTCCTCCCAGCCTCCCATTTCCCTCCCCCTCCTCCCACCCTTCTCCCCCTCCCCCCACTCCTCTTTCCCTCCCTCTCCAGTCCAAAGAGCAGTCAGGGTTCCCTGTCCTGTGGTAAGTCCAAGGTCCTCCCCGCTCCGTCCATGTCTAGTAAGGTGAACATCCAAACTGGCTAGGCTCCCACAAAGCCAGAACATGAAGTAGGATCAAAGCCCCTTGCCATTGTCCTTGGCGTCTCATCAGCCCTCATTGTTCGCCATGCTCAGAGAGTCCAGTTTTATCCCATGCTTTTTCAGTCATAGTCCAGCTGGCCTTGGTGAGCTCCCAATAGATCAGCCCCACTGTCTCAGTGGATGGGTGCACCCCTCATGGTCCTGAGTTCTTTGCTCATCTTCTCCCTCCTTCTGCTCCTCATTGGGACCTTGGGAGCTCAGTCCAGTGCTCCAGTGTGGGTCTCTGTCTCTATCTCCATCCATCACCAGATGAAGGTTCTATGGTGATATGCAAGATATTCGTCAGTATTGCTATAGGATAGGATCATTTCAGGTTTCCTATCCTCAGCTTCCCAAGGAACTAACTGGTGACATCGCCTTGGGCTCCTGGGAGTCACCCTAGTACATCAATTTATGACCATCTATTGGAGTGCTGGTATCAGGGACTATGTTCCTGAAGAAAACTGACTATTTCGCTTCTTCTAGCTGTCAATTGCCAAGATTCTCAGGTTGGGACTCACTCTTAACTCTCCAGTCCATGTTGGAATTTTGTTTGGATGACTCTTGCATGGATTTTGTGCATGGTGTCACAGCGTCTGTCAATTAACATGTGCTACTACCCTGTTGTATCCAGAAAACACCATTTAATTACAGTTATCTATTGCCTGTGGCTCCTGTAATTTCTCTACTCCTTCTTGATTAGGGACTACTGAAACTTGGGAGGAAAAAGTATGATATAGTTGTCCCACTTAGGTTGAGTGCTTCATACTTCTTTATTTTCTTCACATTGACAAGGTGTGAAACATTGTGTTCCCTGCCATCTATGGGAAGAAGTCGCTCTGATGAGAGTTGAGAGAAACCCTTTCTATATATGTAATAAGTCATTTTAGTCAGTTTAATTCTACTTGCATTTAGCAGAATAATAGTACTATGTGTATCCAGATATGTCTTTGTTTTCTAGTTACTCTGGGTTTGAGGCCTGTAGGCTGGAATTTCTTTGCCTTATGTCTAAAAGTCACTTTTAAATAAATACATATTATATTTGTCTTTCTGTGCCTGGGATACTTCACTCAATATTCTTTATAGATCCATTTGACTATAAATTTCAAAATCTCATTATTATTTACCACTGTGTTTTTAAATAAACCACAGACCCTGAACCAAAAAACTCTCTTATTAATATTTTTAGCCATTTAAGGAAAGAAGGAGTCTGCATTTGTTGACACATGCCTGCTATCTCTGCACATAGGATTGGAGACAAGATACAATATCCCAAGGTTAAATCTGGTGTAATACACATTAAAAGATTACAGCATGCTGAACAATATTCAAAGGCTATCAAAATTGCATAACTTTCTGTTATTCAACCAAAGATCATATTTCCCATTATGTAGTGAGGTTGGAAATGTGTGAGGATCTTCTACAAGTATAGCAGGTTCTATTTATAAATAATTTTGTTTACCAGTCACTGAAATATGGTGGTGTGGATGACTATGAAATATTTCAGTCATGTGCTGTGTTACTAATTTTTGTTGACAAATTCCTAAGTGTCTTATGACAAAATGGTGTAACACAAAAGCAAATATTTCAAATTTTTGGATTTCAAAAGTAAACCATGATTAACAATAATTTTTATTGGCTTTTTGAAACTGAGTTTCTCTGTGTATATTCCTGGCTATCCTGGGGCTTACTCTACTAACCAGGGTAGCCTCTGACTCCAGGATGCTGAGATTAAAGGCATATGTCACTACTGCCCAGCAACAGCAAATATTTTAACCCTTTCATTTCCTTTGGGAGTTTAGGCTCCTAGCTGAAGAATGCCTTCTGCTGAAAACACAGTTTCCATATGTGTACATTTTAAAGTGGATTTATGTCATCAATAGACATTCTGTGGATAAATACTATGTCATCTAGTAAGAAAAGAAATACTTATTTTGAGAAAACCTGTTACAGAAATTCTTAGATACTAGCACAGATATTTCAGTCTCCCTCTCTCTTTCTCTGTGTGTGCGTGTGTGTGTGTGCGCGCGTGTGTGTGTGTAATATCTGTGTGTGCATATGTAGGTGATGTGTGTAATATGTGTGCACAATTTTGTGAATGTATGACAGTCTTGTACTGTATGTACAGTGTATATATGAATGTGTTTGTATGAGTGTGTGTGTGTGTCGTGCATTCATATGTATGTAGGTGTGTGTGTATAAGGGGCATGTCTGTGAGTGAGGGTACATATACACCACAGCACTCCTGTGAAGCCATGAAAATAGCCTCTGACAGAGAGTTGGCCAGTTCTCACCTCTCAGCTTGTTTGAGACCGGGTTTCTTTTTGCCTGAATACTCCAGCCTAGCTTACTTCTGTAAAGTTTTTGGTTTTTTAAGCTGATTTTTTCATTATTTTTTTGCATTTTACATACACAGTTCCCTTCCCTCCCCTTTCTCCACTCCCCAATCTCCTGCCCCCAACCCACCCTCTGGTTTTCAGAGTTGTAAACATATTTCTGAATTCCACTTTACAGGAGTCCTAGATATGGAACTCAGCACACTGTTCTTTCTTTAAGTGCTTACCCATTGACTATACACCAAGCATTGCTAACTTTTTATTTGGAAAAAATAATTTAAGTGTACATGACTTTTTGGACATCTCTCCCTGAGGGGAAAGCAAAAAGCTTCTTTTCACACCTGGATGAAAATTGCCAGTTACTTTTCTGTAATGTCCGTACCAGTTTACAGTCTTCCAAGAGATTTATGGTGCAAGCATATTATGATTCTGAGTCAATTCAGTATATTGATTAGATGTCTTCAATATGGACATTTTAAAGTAAGATTTTTAGTCAGTAACTTTTTAAAAATAGTTATACACTAAATATTATCAGATTTTGTAGCAAACTGAAAGGTAAATTCTATATATTGGATACATTTTGCTACTCCAGAGCAGACTGAAAAGTGCATTTATAATGTATCGAAATTTCCATCTTCAATGCTAAATAAAACACTATTTCTTCTCTCTGAAAAATAAGGATAACAGAAGGTTGCTTTAATTACATGACTATTTACATCTGAAAATCAAAGAATATTCACTTATCAGTGGGTATAATTCTTGAGGCTACAATCAAGAAAATGTATTCAAGAGCCAAGGCAATTTACTGCACTACATGTCAATCAAATTAAAAGACCTCATGGAAGTAAAATATACTAATGCTAGAAGTAACATAAGGTTATGAAAATTAGATTCCTAATGTGTTTTAGTCCCCTTGGCATACAACCCATGTTTCTAAATAGAATGATCTGACAATTTACCCAGGGTGATAAAATTAAGCAAAATGGAAAAATAATTAGTGACACATGAAATGTCAGAATATTTATGTATTTCATTCTAAAATACAAGAAAAAAAATGTGCCTTTGTAGCCTGTACTGATGTTTTACTGAGTAAGTATCATTGACAAAGTTTTTTTAGTGGTTTCTTTTAAAACAGGATTTCTCTATATAGCCAAGGACAGCTTCACATTTGTAGTAATTCTCCTTCCTCTTCATTCTAAATTGCAGGAGTAGCGGTGTGAGACATCACAGCGTACTTTATTGATAGGGTATTGATTTACTCATAGTATTCAAAATGCAAATAATTCTGAGAAAGTTCCTCAAAGGCTAGAAAGAAAGCTCAGTGGGTACCAGATGTCTCCCTATCCCGCTAATGACTCTCACTGTCAAGGTATCTCTTTCATTACTTTCCAACTCCATCCCTTCTCAACTTGACCATCCTGTTCCCTCTTGTTTTCATCACCCATCCCTTCACCTTTACTAGCTGCCTTGCCCCTAGTTTACCCAGAAATTCTCTTCTTTTTGTTATTTACCGAGTCATAATTTACTACTGCTGTCATGCTCAATATATATTTCCAATGAACAATTCTTCCTTTCATAACATAAAATTCCAGACTAGCTGAACATAGCGGACAATGAGGAATACTGAGAACTCAAGAACAATTGCAGTGGGTTTTTGATCCTACTGCACGTACTGGCTTTGTGGGAGCCTAGGCAGTTTGAATGCCCACCTTAGGAGACCTGGATAGAGGTGGGCAGTCCTTGGGCTTCCCACAGGTCAGGGAACCCTGATTGCTCTTCGAGCAGATGAGGGGGGGGGGACTTGATCGGGGGAGGGGGAGGGAAATGGGAAGCGGTTGTGGGGACGAGGCAGAAATTCTTAATAAATAAATAAATTAAAATAAAAAATAAAAAAAAAAAAAAAAAATTCAAAATTATATTTATTTATAATAATTTGAACTAAGTCACACAATGGATCAAATTTTACCACGGTATAATTTCTGACTTTGAGTTTATTTTTTCTTTGTATTTTGTGACTATTATTTTAAAGTTAATAAGAGACTTATTTTGCAGATTATGCCTCAAACATGACCCTGATTTTCTTCATTATTTAATTCAAATTATTAAAGTTTTGTAGGTAAGTTATCAAGTGCTATAATGACTTTTCCATTACCATATATCAGGTGCTAAATAATCTAATCATTCTCATGCTTGTAAGTAAGGAGTGTCATCTAGATTTTTCCATCTTCAAATTTTTTCCTCATTCAATTAATATACATTTGTTGTGTGGTGCTTTAAACCTTTGTAGCTACCCTATGAAATAGAGTACATATTTTTCTTAGATGAATTACTTTTTAGTATTAGGCTTTCTAAATCAGGACAATTATAATATTGCCAGTAATTATGAATTTAGTAGTTTAACTTACATAATAAGTAAAAAGTTTTACCCATTCATTTATTCCTTTGATTTTAAAATACACATATGCTCATGGTTTGAAATTCTTTTCATTGCATCTAAATTTATTACATTTGGTATTAATTTTCCCAATAAACTGTCCCAGATTGGGTAAATAGAAGCATTTAGGGGTGTCGATATAAAGCACATATTTTATACTGTTATAACTACTCATGTAATCCTGATGTCCTCTATGCTTACATTGGAGAATAATGTTTAGAAACAAATATTTTTACATGAGATGCAGTCAGCACTCTATGGAAACAACAGTTATGATCTCCTGAACTCTTTTAATGTGTCAGCTATAGAGTAGTTTTATGTATATATGCACACAGCTATCGCTAATTCACTCTATCTTTCTATCATCTATCTATCTATCTATCTATCTATCTATCTACTATCAGATGATAGACAGCTAGATCTGCCTATAAGTAAAATTTTCAAGGATAAAAGAATTAGAAAGAAGGAAAATAATTAAGTTAAGAAAGAGAATAGAGGGAAAAGGGAAAACGAGGAAAAAGTAATGGAAAAATGATGGAATGATGGAAAGGAAAAAATAGGAGCACATCCAAATTGTGAAAAACTTATCCAAATCCATTGTTGTAGTAATAAGGTGAGCAGCCCTGCTTTTTGTTTTGCCTGGTTCCCACATGGCTAGATCAGCCCCAGAAATATTTACACAGAAACTCTATTCATTTAAACACTGCCTGGCCCATTAGTTTCACACAGCTTATTGGCTAATTCTCACATCTTGCTTTAACCCATGTTTAGTAATCTGTGTAGCACCACGAGGTGGTGGCTTACCGGGAAAGATTCAGCATGTCTAACCTGGCGGCTGGTTCCATGGTGTCTGCCTGACTCTGCTTCTTTCTCCCAGCATTCTGTTCTGTCTACTCTACCCACCTAAGGGCTGGCCTATCAAAAGGCCAAGGCAGTGTCTTTATTAACCAATGAAAGTAACATAGACAGATGACCCTCCTACATCACATTTTATCATTAGCAGTTTCAAAGCTCATAGATCCAATAGCAATGGTGCTGTAAACAACAGCACAAATCTAGAGATATGGCATCGTATTGGAGTGTATTTTCTCTTTCAAGGAACAGGAGTTTGGTTCATAGTATCTATGTTTGTGGCTCATGCCTACCTGGCTCTGTGGATACCTGGACACTCATGAAAACACCCCATTATAAACACACCATATAGATAACTGTGAATACATCATTAGAAGACAAAAGAATGTTTTGTTTATTCCATCCATTTCTCAAAGTTGCGTCAAATGAATCTTTGTAAATATTTGTTCTGCCTCTTTAATTAGTATTAAAAACATATAAAAAATACATTTATATGTGTACATCTAATTAAATCCTCTTCAAGTATGTCATATACCAATTTCAAAATATAAGAATAAAAGAGATATTACTGAATAGAAAGATAGTCAGATCATAGTAAATAAAGTTATTCATTATATTATTGAACAAATAAATATAAAGTAACACAATTACTGGAAAGACAGGGCAGTGGCCCAACACTAAGACTATATGTGAGCAGCCTGTGCAGTCAGCAAATTTTCTTCTGTTTAATCTCTTTTTATTTTTTAATTAAATTATTTTTCTAGAAGGTAGGCTTTTTTTCACCTCTCAGAACATTGAAATCCATGAATTGTACTATATCCCAACCAAGAACCACACAGCAGACCAAAGGATAGTTATTAATTTTTTATTTTCTAATTTTGAAAATATGCAGAATAACTTAGATTCTGATAATTTTTGACAATTTTCATGACCAGATTTTGACCAACAAGGTGATATCTATATAATATAGAATAACATCAACAAAAATTCTCATGTGGGGTGGTTAATATAGCAGTTGGTAAATAGCTCTATTTCTACTACATGTTCTACTCAATAAAACAATAAATTTATATTATTATTATTATTATTCAAGTGTATGACATGTGTAAGTGTGCATAAAAGTCATACTGCATGCGTGGTGGACAGAAGACCACTGCCAGAATTTAGTTCATTCATCCCACTGTTACGTAGGTGGTAGGGATTAAATTTATCTTTTCAGGGTTGCATGACAAGCACTTCACTCATTATCTTGCTGGCCATTGATGACATAAAATTAATTGTATGAATATAAATGTTATTGCTCATATACAATCATCTTGGATTAGATGTATTTATAAATGCATCTAATTTTTCTTGACATGCATTCTCATTTTATTTCAAAATGATCATAAAGTTTTTGTTTCCCAAATATAATTATTCTTATTTTTCCTTTTCTTTCATAATGCTACATTTATTCCCTTTAAGATATGAATTTTGACAGTCATGAGAACTTTTTCATGGAAGTGTTTACTTCTGATTGGCCACTCTAAAAAATACCTCTCTCTGTAATCCTGACTCTGAAATTCTACCATCATAACCATTCAAAAAATGAGCAGTGCTCCGTAAACAGCCCCAACTATCACTGGTCTCAAACAAATGGTCCTCCTACCTTCACCTAAGGATTGAGATTGTAGAGAGGCCCTACTATGTCTGGATATCACATATAATTTTGGTATTGTTTTGGGTGTTTTAGGCGAATAAATAAAGAAAAATCAAAATAAAGCATAAATATTTAAATATAGGAGGAATTGAAATTAAATCAACTGGCATCTCAAATTATGTTTCAATTTATTTTTCTAACCATACACACAAATTCTAAATAGAACTTAATATAAACAAACAGAAAAATACAAAAAAAATGTTTTTTTTCACTTTTTTTCAAAAATCTAACATAAGTAAAATGGTACTGTGGTTGGTGATGGGAGGGTATATTTGATACAAAGTTAAGTGTTAAACATGTGAAGCAAACTACTTTCATCTGAATGCAAATTTGCAATATTCTAAATGTAGGTAGACACAAGGGCCTTGGGATTGTAAAGTCTGACAGTAAATTACCCTAAACCCTGACTGTTTTCCTCAATTTGGACAGTTTATTTAGCTTCCTATTTTGTCTTCAACCTGGATGCAAGATTTTCCTGAAAATTGACACCTGTTCATCAAAAACCTTTCTTTAAATGATATTTTAAGGAATTAGTTGAGTGTGCTAGCGAAGTATAGATTATTAAGAAAACTATATCAGAAACTTCTGTCTGGAACGTGATACAACTTAAATAAATATCACATAATTTTTTTTGGTTTTTGTTTATGTCCATAAGAAAAAAAACATGCTCATTTTTGGAATTTTTTCAGAGTTTCTCATGCCTGAAGTGTCTCTTTTTTCACCTGAAATGAAGTTATATAGCATCAGCTATGTGGCTGTCTCTTTCCTTTAAAACACAAGCAAAGGTGCTGGACAGTCATGGCTCACATCTTTAATCTCAGCACTGGGGAGGCAGAGGCAGGTGGATCTTTGTGTGAGTTTGAGGCCAGCTTGGTCTACAAGAGCTAGTTCCAGGACAGGCTCCAAAGCTACAGAGAAGACCAGCCTCGAAAATCCAAAAACCAAACCACACCCAAACAAACAAACAAAAAAATCAGGCAAACCCATGACTCCTAGGAATGAGAAGTGTTAACACCTTAGAGTGTGCTGCATGACAAAGAGGCCTATTGCAAAGTTTCTGATCTGTTACTAATGAAAAATGAGTCATGAAATACAGACTGATACCAATGTATCTTGTGTTCTGCTATGTAATACACCACACACAGTCAATACTTACATTTAAGCAACCGGAGAGCCCTTTTAATGATCTTCATGAAGAAACAATAAATAATTAAAGTGATCCACATGTTGATTAATCTTCTGTTATCATCCATAATGCAGGCAAAGAGTAACACATTTTATTATGCCTCTAATTGCACCAGTTATTTCTTGGAATATAAAAATTGAAAAGAAACCAAAGTTAAAGCTGTGCACTAGTACACAAATCTGTAATTTCAGAACTCAGGAGACATGGCTAGAAAGTGACAATTTTGATGCCAGAAATATGGATTGCACAGAAATTTCACAGGAAGTCCATGCAAGAGTGTAATTCTAAAATAAATAAATACATACAAAATATTTTTAAAAGGAAGGGTAAAACAGCAACAAATATAAGTTGTCTGTGTCTAGTGAAATACTGGAAGTACAGGCACCCTACATACTTTGTTCCCACATTGATAATGGTGTGCAGTCATTTCCTTCATTCACTGTATTTATTTCTAACTGTCTTACACTGATCTATCTTAGAAAGCTAGCTACAGAGGCCTTTTTCAGGAAGTAAGATTATTAAAATTATAATTTGAATAAATGTGTTGTAGTTTGCATGATGGACTTCATTTATTACTATGATCCATTCTTTCTTTTTTTTTAATTTTATCAAATTCAGTTTCAATCACCTCATTGCATGAGTGTATTTTATCAATCTAAATCATCATAAATATTAGGTTAAATTGTTTGATACTGAATACTGTTCATTATGTTTTTTTCTATGTAAAAAGACTTTCCTTTTCCATCAACATTTTTATAGTCTTGGTGTAAAGCCCAGTTCAACAACAACATCAGAAAGAGTCAATAAACAACAATAACAATTAAAACTAATAAATAGACAGACAAAAACAACGAAAAATTAAAAAAAAATAAACACAAAAACTATCATCCTTTCTTCCTACCTCTGAACTTTGAGTGAGCTACTGACTTTGATTACGTATCTCCTAAAACATACTCCCTTTGTTAAAGTTTGAGTTTAGTTTCCACTACCACAGTAAGATGAATTTAAATAAAAAAAAAACAACTAATGTTGCATTAGAAACTTCTAGAGTCAGCTTTGTTATTCATGTACTCTTATTTTTAGAGATATAGACCTGATATGTTGCCCTGTGCTGCACAACTTGCACTTGAAGACTGAGGCAGAGTGATTAGGAGTTCCAGACCAGACTTGCCTTTGTGAAACTGTCTCAGAAAACAAAAGAAAAAGAAAGAAAGAAAGAAAGAAAGAAAGACAACACACAAACACATATATACATGAAAGAAAATTAGACTAAAAAGTGCTTGGTGCTATCTGAATAACTAAAAAAGACAACTGCTACCGTAATAGTATGACTATTTCTATTACTCTCTGTTTATTTGATAAAGAAAATTGGTTAAGCAATTTAAGCATCATTTATGCAAATTACATGTATCATCCTGAAGCAATATTCAGGGAGATATTTTGATTTTGAAATGCTCTGGAATTTATATATGCATTCCTAGGCTAACAAATGAGATCTTTGTAAACATCTATTATTTACCATTTCTTGTCTTAAAAATATTTTTACTAGTAATAGCCATCTATCTAAAAAATGTATGCATGTAGGGGAAACCCAGCCCAATAGGGGGCGTGTTTGCCTCTGGCTAATGTTTACGCATAAATCTGGTGGTCATGAGCCCCGCAGGTTCATTTTGTATTTCCTGCCCATCTCTGGATTCCTGGTGTTGTAAGCTATCCCTTCATTAAAATTTGCTGTTTCATATTAAGCTAGCCTGGTTATTATGCCGAATACACTTGGCACACCAACGTCGGGCTTTTTTGCCCTCGCCTCTGAGCAGCCCCGGACATAGGCTTGAATTTTAGTTTGAGAGAACTGCATGCCCCAATCTCACAGCCCTCTGCCTGGGTCCTAAATACACAGCATGCTCTCAGCCCAGCTGCCAGGCGCCCCACTGTTTTTTAGTACTCTGACCCCAGTGCGAGAGCATACAGCAGCCACAGGGCAGATTAGTGTCCATGCATGCCATAGCCTGAGGGCCCTGTCCCGCCCCACTTGCCAGACTTTAAAAAATATATTTTCTTAGTATAGACTAAGACTATGTATTTCTTAATGTTTTTATTGTCATGATTACTACATTTTCAGCAAAAGATTAACTTTGTACTATTTTATACTAAGCTGGTAAGTTTTAATGTTGAATGTTGCCCAAATTCTATGTGTTACAAACTTTGCATACGAGCCTATATAATGGTTGACTGGAATTTTCTGAGGTAGGGTATAGTTGAGAGAACTTATAATGCATTGTGCTATTAATTTATAAATTATGGTCATAAATATTCCTCTTTTAATTCTGTCTTGCCACAAAGAAAAGAAAGTGAAGGGAGGGAATGGTGTTAAGAAAATGAATTAAAAACAAAAGAGAAAAAGCTCATGAAACTAAAAAGCTTTTATACAACAAAGAAAACTGTCAGGCAATTAAAGAGGTAGGTGAAATGTAGTGGCATTCCTTTGTATTTTAAAATATAAAGCTTGGGTTCACCTTCTTATTTAGCTTCTCTAGGATGGCAAATTATAGGCTCAATGTCCTTTATTTATTTATATATGAGTGAGTACATCCCAAGTTCCTCTTTTTGAGTCTGGCTTACCTCACTCAGGATAGTGTTTTCTATTTCTACCCATTTGCATGAAAATTTCAAGAAGTCCTTGTTTTTTACTGCTGAGTAGTACTCTAATATGTATATATTCCATACTTTCTTCATCCATTCTTCCATTGAATAGACATCCTCCTGAATATTAACCTTCATCAGGCAATGAAAGGAGACAGGGACAGAGACCCACATTGGAGCACCGGAATGAAATCTCAAGGTCCAAATCAGGAGCAGAAGGAGAGAGAGCACGAGCAAGGAACTCAGGCCAGCGAGGGGTGCACCCACACACTGAGACAATGGGGATGTTCTATCGGGAACTCACCAAGGCCAGCTGGCCTGGGTTTGAAAAAGCCTGGGATAAAACCAGACTTGCTGAACATAGAGGACAATGAGGACTACTGAGAACTCAAGAACAATGGCAATGGGTTTTTGAGCCTCCTGCATGTACTGGCTTTGTGGGAGCCTAGGCAGTTTGGTTGCTCACCTTACTAGACCTGGATGGAGGTGGGTGGTCCTTGGACTTCCCATAGGGCAGAGAACCCTGATTGCTCTTTGGGCAGACAAGGGAGAGGGACTTGATCGCGGGAGGGGGAGGGAAATGGGAAGCAGTGGTGGGGAGGAGGCAGAAATCTTTAATTAATTAATTAATTCAAAATAAAAATAAATAAAATATAAAGCTTGCCTAAAGATCAGAAAAGTAAAACAGTTGCCACACTAGCTTGCTGTAGAAATCAGGTGGTAGTGGTACATTTCCTTGAGCTGAGAACTATAGAGGACTATAAAACGGAAGGAAATAGCTTTCAGGTTCAGTCTCATTGTGCGGTTTCCTAGAGGCAGAATAATTTTCAAACTGAAGTTGAGGTAAGAACCAGGGGCTGGTTGATTTGCTTTTCTGGTCTTCAGGTTGAACCCAAATATCTGTCTCTGAGTTTGTATTAATTGTCCTTCATCGGCACCCAACATTTGAGGCACAAATTCATGAAATAAGTTATTTGCTTGGGGCTTTTTAACAACCAGTGTAGTTCACAGCCAGACCCAAACCTAGCCACCCGAGTTTATGAAAAAAAAAAAAAAAAAGAGTTCTCAGCTTCCATCTACCCCAGTTTAGCTTCCATATAAAGATGGTAAATACACGAAGAATGTGGATACTGTATATTATTGTGTTGTCTTTGAATTGTTTGTCTTTTGATAAAAGACATTTGATTATAAATACTGCTGGATTAGCCCAACCTATATATTTTTAAAATTTTTTAATTTCAAAATTTAAGTCAAAAGATATGGTACTTTGGAGAAGCAGTTTAGAAGGTCAATTAGGTACAAATTTGGAATCATCAAGATAGGAAAACTATGAAGCATTTTCTTTGAATTTATCAAATGCAAATGGATTATACTTTGTTGATATAGTTATTGCCTGTATGAAGTTATTGTACTTACTGTACATACATTTTATTATATTACTTAGAGCCTTCTTTTTTTATTTTAGACAAAAAGGAGAAATGTAGTGGCATTTTACTTTTATTTTAATGAATAAAGCTTTTCTGGAAATCAGAAAAGTAAAAAAGACACATTGACCAGCCTTACAGATCAGGCAGCAATGACACACATGTTTAAAGCAAGTAACCTTAATGACACACATCTTTAATACCAGTAGCCACACTAGTTACTATAGAAAGCAGGTGGTATTGATACATGCTCTTAATCTCATAACTAGAGAGGATTATAAAATAAGAGGAGATAGCTCTCAAGATCAGTCTCATTAAGAGGTTTTCTGGAGTCAGGATAACCATATTTGGGTATATATCCAAAGGATGCTCTATTGTACCACAAGGACATGTGTTC
The DNA here is from genome assembly GCF_018167655.1 of Microtus oregoni. Taxonomy (NCBI): domain Eukaryota; kingdom Metazoa; phylum Chordata; class Mammalia; order Rodentia; family Cricetidae; genus Microtus; species Microtus oregoni. The sequence goes on along the minus strand of NW_024543975.1, from coordinate 7,399,594 downwards.
AACTATGTTCATGGCAGCATTATTTGTCATAGCCAGAGCCTGGAAACAATCTAAATGGCCTTCAACAAAGAATGGATAAAGAAAATGTGGTACATTTACAATGGAGTACTACACAACAGAAAAAAAGAACATCATCTTGAATTTTTGCAGAAAAATAGATGGAGCTAGAAAACAACATTTTGAGTTAGGTAACTCAGACCCAGAAAGACAATTATCACATGTACTCACTCATAAGTGGTTTTTAAACACAAAGCAAAGAAAACCAGCCCACAAATCACAATCCCAGAGAACCTGTACAATAATGAGGACCCTAAGAGGGACATATATAGATCTAATGTATAGGAGTAGTAGAAAAAGACAAGATCTCCTGAGTAAACTGGGATAATTGGGACCTTGGGAAAGGGTTGAAGGGGAAGGGAGAGGCAGGGAGGGGAGCAGAGACAAATGCAGAGCTCAACAAAAAGAAAAAGAAAAAAACAGCAATGGATAGAAAAATGGATAGAGGAAAGAGTTATGGGGCCATTCCCCTTAATGTTGAACTAATTTCAGAATCTAGTGGAGTACAAAATATCAAATCACTCTCATTAGTAGTTGACACATTACTGAGCTTATAGGGCTTAAATAAGTAACTTCAAACCCATGGCAGTGGTTAAATTAACAGATTCAAAAATGAACAAATAGGAAAGTGATGAAGAATATTGTGGGGAGGGGTGTGTATCCTGGAACTAGAAAGAATTAAGAGAGGATAGGTGCTAACAATAATCAGTATGTTCTGTATACAAGCATGAAAGTGTTAGAAACAAGTTTTATTAATTGAAATATAAAAACGATGATTATATGATAATTATATGTAATTATGTATGTGAATAAATATATGCAATTATATATATGCATATATATATACATATATATATATATATATGAATGACAACAGGATGATGATTTGGGATTCCCCTCTGTATGCTGTGATTACCATTAATGAATAAAGAAAACTGGCTTGTCCTCAAAGGGTAGAAAACTGTTAGGTAGGAAAACCTAAACTGAATGCTGGGAGAAAGAAGGGCAGAATCAGGGAGAAGGCATGGAGCTGCCATCAGAGACAGATGCTGGTAATTTTCAACAGTAAGCCACACCCACGTGGCAGTACAGAGATTAATGGAGATGGGTTAAGTTAACATGTAAGAGTTAGTCAATAAGAAACAAGAGGTAATAGGCCAAGCAGTAATTTAATTAATACAGATTCTGTGTGATTATTTCAGGAGGTCTGGGTGGTCAGGAATGAACAAGTGACTAAGCAGTCTCCTTCAACTGGATGAGGTCAACATAAAAGGGAGAATATTCCTGACATAACCAATGCCATTAATAATTATTCTGTAAATTGATTTAATATTTGTAGGACTTAAATTTTGTATACCAGTGTTAGTTAGGTTAGAATACCAAATTTCAAAGCTCTGTGGGTCTAGGCTTTGAGAACTAGGAGCATATTGTGACAAGCTAGTAAAACAAGAAATTCACAGCTCTATGATCTATGTCAACAGGTTTATTGCTCTGTGTTGTGAATGCCAGTGGCCAGAGACTCAGCATCTAATGTGCAACTTCTGAGCAATGAGTATCAAGATGCTTGGCACCTCACAGATGGTAATATTATGACTGGCAAGCTCTCAGGTGTCAGGATCTTTATTCCTCAACCTATCACAGCTTTCTGGAATTCTTTTTTTGTTGTCTCCCAACCAAATAAATCATCTTAGTTATCCATCACTTATGCTTTCGGGTACTTCTTGGAATAGTTCAGATACTGCTTTGCCAAGCTCTGGCTGTTGTTAAGAAAGCTGCTGAGCTTGGTCTTTGAGCTCCTCAAGTAAGCACTCTAGCCTTCTTTACCTACAAAAAAAGATAAAAATAGACAAATAGAACATTTGGGGAAAGTTTTCATTAATAGGGTCAAATTCTGTAGCACTTTTATGAGGAAGACACAGGAGAGGGGATGAAATTTTCTTATGTAACCCAACAAAACCAAGCAATATCTTAGTTACATATGCCAAAGAACACATATTAAAATTCAACATGGCACAAAACTATGTTCAAAGCTTCTAATTCTACCTTACATATAAATAAAGCATGGGTCTCACATTTAAATAAACCAATCACAAGTGTTGCATTGAAATATGTATTTTCTGCTTAATTTGGGGGAAGAGACACTACAAAATTTTCTAAGTATGAAACTTAATGTCCACAACCAGATCTGCCAGCACCATTTGTTGAAGATGCTATCTTTCTTCCATTGAATACTTTTAGCTCCTTTATCAAAAATCAGGTGTTCATAGATTTGTGGGATAAAATCTGGGTCTTCTACTCTATTCCATTGATCGATTTCTCTGTTTTTATGCCAATACCAAGCTGTTTTCAATACTGAAGCTCTGTAATAGAGTTTGAAGTCAGGGATGGTAATGCCTCCAGAAGTTCCTTTACTGTATAAGACTGTTTTGGCTATCCTGGGTGTTTTGTTTTTCCATATAAATGTACTCTCAAGATCTGTGAAGAATTTTGATGGGATTTTAATGGGGATTGCATTGAATCTATAAATTGCCCTTGGTAGAATTTCCATTTTTACTATGTTGATCTTCCCAATCCAAGAGCAAGGGATATCCTTCCATTTTCTGGTATCCTCCTCAAATTCTTTCTTCAAGGACTTAAAGTTCTTGTCAAATAGATCCTTCACATTCTTGGTTAGATTTACCCCAAGATATTTTATGCTATTTGTGGCTATCGTGAATGGTGATGCTTCTCTGATTTCCCTCTCTGCTTCCTTATCCTTTGTGTATAGGAGGGCAACTGATTTTTTGGAATTGATCTTGTATCCTGCCACTCTACTAAAGGTGTTTATCAGCTGTAGGAGTTCTTTGCTGGAGTTTTTGGGGTCGCTCATATACACTATCATATCATCTGCAAATAATGAAAGTTTAACTTCTTCTTTACCAATTCGAATCCCTTTGATCCCCTTATGTTGTCTTATTGCTATTGCTAGGACTTCAAGCACTATATTGAAAAGGTATGGAGAGAGTGGACATCCTTATCGTGTTCCTGATTTTAGTGGGATGGCTTTGAGTTTCTCTACATTTAATTTGATGTTAGCTGTCTGCTTGCTATAAATGGCTTTTATTATATTTAGGTATGACCCTTATATCCCTAATAAAATAAGAAACTTAATGTCATGTACAGTTCAAACTTTATCATATCACAATAAAACATTCTGAAGCCTCCATAAACTGCTTAGAAGAGAATTGGCTGTAATTGGGCCACATGAAGTAAAGAATATTTTTTTTTCTGGCTTAGGTTTATTCAGATTAATTAGATGCCCTTAAAATGCAGCTACAATGTCCAAAGCAAATAAAATTGCTCTGGGCAACTTTGTCAAATGTGGAAGGAAACACTTACTGCCTTGTTCAAAGATTCACACTCCAGGTAGCCAAAAAGAGAAAGGGGTATTTTAGTTTTATTTAAAGGGATGAATGACAGCTGCTAGGAATGTTCTTCATCAAAACAAAAAAGCAGTCAAAAATTGTAAAATAGTGCTAGAATCAGAAAGATGTCATAGTATAAACATTCTTAGTATTTCTCAACAGTCTTAAACCTAGAACCCTTGCAGAGAATTAGGTCTTTCTTATGTGTAGCACCATAACTTCTTTGACACCATGTGAAGTCGTTTTGAAAATATTGTTAGATTTATCTAGCCCTTTAGCCTTATAAACACCTTGTACATTCAGCCCAAATGTGGTCAAATTGTTTTCTTTTACTTGCAATCAAAGGATATAACTTAGTGTGAGCAATATGTTTCTTTTATACCTTGACCCACATTGCATAGTCAAGATACTTATGCTATGTAGGCACAATCCAGAGACCTTCACTCAATTGTTGAAAATTTCTAATGCTAGATTCAACTCAACTGAAGAATAGATAAAGAAAATGTAGTACATTTACACAATGGAGCACTACACAACAGTAAAAATAATAACATCTTGAAATGTACAGGTAAATGGATGAATCTAGAAAAAAAACATATTGAGTGAGGCAATCCAGACTCAGAAAGACAAATATAATATGTACCCATTGATAAGTGATTTCTATACATAAAGCAAAGAAAAACCAAATTACAGTCTTCAACCGCATACAACCTAGACCCTAAGAGAAACATATGTAGATCTACACAGGAAGAAGAAAAGAGAAGATCTCCTGTGTAAATTGGGAGCATGGTGGGTCATGGAGAAGGTAGAAGGGAAGAGATAGGAAGGGACAAGAGCAGAGAAAAAATGTATATCTCAATAAAAAATAATTTAATTAGATTCCTCTTTCTCAGAGTCAAACCAAGGACCTCTATATGATGATAGAAATGGAGAGAGTTTATTATTTAAACATGAAAGATATTTATCAGAATGGGGATGCACTAGGCTGTGACCTAGACTTAAGAGCACCATACTGGTTTTCTGATTATTTATAATCATTTAAAATATGTCATTTAAAAAGCATCCTCCTTTTTCTGAGATCTCACAAGTTTACTATGTAATGCTTTGTTACAGGACCTCAGGTTTTGGGAGTTTCCTTCCTTTCTCGCAATTGACTTACCTTATATCTTGACACTTCTCAAAGACAATTTAGATTGTGCTTGAAATTATACCCTCTGGGTGCTAATTAATTTTATCTGGTATTTTATGACTTGATCTTTGATCAATAATGAAGAATAACCTTTACTTCATATATCCTGTCTCCAAGTTACCCTGGCCTATCCATTGTTTCTCCAGCCACTCCAACCTACAACCCCTTAGAATCCTGATGTGGGATTCCCCTCTGTATGCTGTGAATACCATAGATTAATAAAGAAATTGTCTTGAGCCTATAATAGGGCAGAAAAGAACTAGGGAGGGATAACTAAACTGAATGCTGGGAAAGAGAAGGGAAGACTCAAGGAAAAGCCATGTAGACCCATGGGGGACAGACAGATGGAACTTTATCTAGTAAACCACAGCCACGTGGCAATACCCAGATTAATAGGTATGGGTTAAATTAAGATATAAGAGTTAGCCAATAAGAAGCTAGAGTAAATGGGCCAAGCAGAGATTTGAATAATATAGTTTCTGTGTAATTATTTCAGTTCTGGGCAGCTGGGATGAACAAGCAGCCCTCTTCCTACAGAAACCAAAGTTGTCCAGCAGAGGAAATAGATTTCATTTCCAAATGCATTAAGAAGAAGAAAATAATTACTGTGTAAATATAATTGGACTTTATTTTCAAAGCAGTGAAGCATTTTGGGAATGAAAATTAATTTTAGGGCTGAAAAAAAAAAGCATTGAACAAAGAAATGCTTATGAGAATAAGAACTGAAAGTAAGATATCTTTCCCTTCCCAATCAAAACATACCTTTGACTTTAACAATTTTATTTATTGGTATTTACTTTTCGATAACTGTAAAAAAACAAATGAGAAATATTCCATTAATTTACTGATGAATACCAATACCATATTGATGAAAATAAAGTTCTCATTTGATAAAATAAAATTCTCCCAAATTTGATTGCATAATCCCAAAGAAAAATATAATTACTTGTGGCATCAAATTGCTAATAAAAACAAATATAGCGAATATCATTATAAAGCAATCAATCATCTCTGTATTAAATGTTGTCTATACATTTATAAAACATTCATCCTAAAAATGACTCTGTACAATTGTCAGATTTATTTAGATGGATTGTTTCAATTTCAATTTCTCACTCAAAACTAATTGTCCTAGATTTAAGCTGCTAAAGTGTAGAAGTTTACAAAATCAGCAGGCTAATGTAAAATTAATACAGAAATAAAGAATAAGTGACTCATCACTTACATGAAAGTTTCTTTCCAAATTGATTGCAAGATTGTCCTGTACATCTTTTTGGCATTTTCCTTATATCAAACAAATATTATTTGTTCCTTAGACATTTATCTTCTGAATATCTCTTTATTGAATACTATGTCCAAATATTGCACAGATTAATTTGTGGGGGAGAATTTAAATCGAATCTACTTATTTAATGTTTTTTTTAATAATTAAAAAGCAGCAAATACATTGAGCTTCTTTAGAAGAATTTGATATTGCATTGCAGTTAAGAGACACCAGGAATAAAGAAACACATGGTTTGGAGGCTGAAAAAAATTTCTAGATAGTGTATGACACATGAGTAGAAATTCTAAACATAAATATGTTAGGATAAGTATTCCTAACAGACACAATGTTTCAGCTTGAAAATTCACTAAACTAAACAGTCAGCTGGACAAGTACAGGTTTGCTCATTGTGCCCATGTGGCAAAATATAAAGGCATTGGATATAACTCAAGAAGAAAATTATGCTACAGAAAAAGGGACTGTTTCAGATTTTGAGTATAATATCAACATGATGCTTTTTTATGAGTTATAGATAAAATATGCTGTGCCTCCTGGAAAACAATACACAATGAAACAAACACCTATCATGTTTTCTTAAATTAAATTTTGGGAAGACAACAAAAATAAAACACTTACATATTGTCCATGGTATATTTGGAATAATAGACAGACTTAAGTAATTTAATAAACAAATGTGGTTTTTAAAAATCTAAAAAAAAAATCTTCAACATCATTAGTTAATAGGGAAATGCAAATCAAAACTATTCTGAGATACCCTATTATACCTGACAGAATGGCTAAGATCAAAACCAACGACGACAGCATATACTGAATAGGGCGTGTAGTAAGGGGAATACTCTTCCACAGTTGGTGGGAGCACAAACTTGTATAGACACGTTGGAAATCAATATGGTAGAAAATTGAGAATCAATATACCTAAAGAACCTGTGGTATCACCCTTGGACTTATACCTAAAGGATGCTCAATTATACAACAAAGACATTTGCTCAATTATGTTAATAGCAGCATTATTTTTAATAATCAGAACCTGGAAACAACCTAGATGTCCATAAACTGAAGAAGAGATAAAGAAAATATGTTATATCACATAACAGAGTATTACTCTGTGGAAAAAAAAATAATGACATCATGAAATTAGCAAATAGGTGGAAAGAACTAGAGGAAATCATCCTGAGTGAGGTAATCCAGACCCAGAAAGACAACCAGAAGATTTTATCTAGTAGCTGATGGAAGCAGATGCAGAGATCTACACCCAGGCACTGGGCCTAGCTCAGGAAATCAAGTTGAAGAGAAAGAAGAGGATTATATGATAAAGAGGGCTCAAGATCATGATAGGGAAACCAACAGAGAGAGCTGGTCTGAAATTATGGGAACTCAGGATAGTTTGGGAGCCAGCCTGGGACCAACCTAGGCCCTCTGCATATGATAGCAGGTGTATATCTTTGTTTATTGTGGGGCCCCCAGCGGTGGGACCTGGACTGGTCCCTGATATATGAGCTGGCTCTTTGGAACCTGTCCCTATGGTATGATGTTTTGCCCATTCTTGATGCAAATGGGAAGAATTTGGTCCAGCCTCAGTTTTACATGCCATGCTTTATTGACTCCCTAGGGAGGCCTTACCTCTTCTGAATGGAAACAGAGGAAGAGCAGATGGGAAGGTAGAAGGGAGGGGGGGGGAAGTAAACAGTAGGAGAAGAGGGAGAGGAAACTGTGGTTGATATGTGAAATGAACAAATTAATTAATAAATACTTTTTTTAAATTCTAAAAAATTATGTCATTTCACTTTGTTGAATAAAAATATTACTGAATGCTGTTCTTAGATGTTTGGGCAATAAATGACAGGTTTTGAACTATATCTCTTTGTCACTTTAAGAAAAGTAGCCAGACTGTTGAAATAATACTCAGGTTAGGATTGTGTTCTTTATACATAGGCAAATTTTTAATCTTTATACTAAATTCACAAAGTTCTTTAGAAGAATAATCTCACAATTATACGCAGATATATAGTATTTTCGAAGACAAAGTTAGCATTTTTCATTTTCTAGACTTTGAAAATAATAACACAGTCATTTTGTTTCAAAACAACTTATTTTTACAACTTTAAATCTTTTTAGATAATAAGTGCATATGTGAAACATTTAAATAGTTTCTCAAACTACTGTGTGTTACCCCCCCCCCACCCGCCAGTATGTTTAGGACTGTGTTTGAACTCTAGATCCTCTAAGGTATACTTTGCACTGGTTGCTTTTACCCATTCTGAAAGTGTGCCCTTCGCCCACTGCCACTGGCTGACTTTCATCATCAGTTCTCACTTTTCCAAAAGGCCCCCTTCCTGCCATGTGGCACCGTGACTTAAATGAGTATCACACAGTTGGGGGTACACAGCAATGATGCCCCAGGGTTGCTTTCTTTGTGATGGAAGGTTAAAGCTCTTCAGAATTTATTTCCAAGGTGAACTTGGCTCCTGTGGCTATTCACCTGCCTCTTTTAGAAGTACTTCTAAGCCATATATAGAATTGCTTCTGAGTTCTACAGAAGACCACTGAGGATTCTATAAAAAAAGGGCTCAAGGCGGAGAGACTGAAATAATGTACTATCTGGAGACTTATAAATATCATCATATTTTTAGTAAAAGAAATATTCAAAAGCAAGGTTAAAACAGTAAATATGAAATTGAGTGTATAGTAGAAAGAAAACATTTTTTTAAGTCATATTAATTCAATTAAAATACTGGTGATATTAATAAACCTCTGGAAAACTTCAGTAGGCAAATTTTGGAGGTAAATTATAAATATATGTATATATAATTATGTGTATATATGCATATATAATGTTGTAAATATATTTATATATCCACTAAAGATTACATATCCCAGTGAATATACACTACTATAGTATGATATATATATGTCTTATATAAATTTGTGTTTAGAAATCATGGATTACCTATATCACCTGATCACATATTACACTAGTGATATTAAAACAGGAGTTCTTTTTCAGTCACAGTCCAGCTGGCCTTGGTGAGCTCCCAGTAGATCAGCTCCACTGTCTCAGTGGGTGGGTGCACCCCTCGTGGTCCCGACTTCTTTGCTCATGTTCTCCCTCCTTTTGCTCCTCATTGGGACCTTGGGAGCTCAGTCCAGTGCTCCAGTATGGGATAAAACTGGACTCTCTGAACATGGCGAACAATGAGGGCTGATGAGACGCCAAGGACAATGGCAAGGGGTTTAGATTCCACTTAATGTGCTGGCTTTGTGGGAGCCTAGCCAGTTTGGATGTTCACCTTCCTAGATATGGATGGAGGGGGGAGGACCTAGGACTTACCACAGGGCAGGGAATCCTGACTGCTCTTTGAACTGGAGAGGGAGGGGGAGAGAGGTGGGGGGAGGGGGAGAAGGGTGGGAGGAGGGGGAGAAGGGTGGGAGGAGGGGGAGGGAAATGGGAGGCTGGGAGGAGGTGGAAACTTTTTTTTTTCTCCTTTTCTCAATAAAAAAAAATTAAAAAAACAAACAAACAAAAAAACAAAAAAACAAAAACAGGAGTCCTTAACCTTCAGAATGCTGCAACCTCTCAATACAGAGCCTAAAGTTCGGGTGATCCCCAACCATAGAATTATTTTTATTGCTACTTCATAACCGTAATTATGAAGCAATTTTCATTACTAGTATTTTCTAGTATTATGAATCATAATGTAAATATATAATATGCAGATTATGTTAACCAAGCCTTGTGGAAGGATTGCTCTATCCCTGTGACTCGCAGGTTGAGAACCAATGCTTTAAAATAATGAAAACGTAGTAATAGCAGAATTACTATCATAGGAACTTGTATTGTTCAAGATGTATTATACTTTGTGTGTTATATTTCAGTTATGTTCAAGTATACTATTAAGGAAATTTTTTGGCAGTGAAACAGTTAACTCTCTATTTAATGGAGAAGAAGTTTCAGATGTATCTTTAAAGATCCAGATTTCCAATTTTCCTTTAACTGTCTTCTAAAATGTTCATGTTCCAGTTGTCTTACAGATACCTGCAGGTTCCTGAAAAAGTTCTACTGCTTTATCAAGAAATCTGGTCTGGTAAAAATTAACAATCTTCAGAGCCTATTTTAACCCTGCCCATTTTCAAACACATTTGACAGGTTACTCCTGCTGTCTGGGCCAAGACAAACTTACAAAGGGACCCCCAGTTAATGCTAACGTGTACTAGCTCCTGGGACTTCATGATTGGTACCAACTCTCCTGGCTCAAAATGGCACCTGCCATCTAAAATCTGGTATAAAAGGGCATATCTGATCATTGTGTCTCACTTATTACCCATGCCTTTTCTGTACAACTAGGCACTTCTCTGTTCCATTCTTTCTGGTAGTTAATGACCCTTCCCATGACTAACCCCATTCATAGGGCCTTAGTAAAAACATATTTTTTTTTTCTTCTAGCCACTTGCCTTCTCATGTCCCTCAAGAAACAGATGCCTGAAGTCTCCAGGTTGGCAGTAAACTGAATGCCTCTTCAGTCACACCTTTCACTGAGTGTGAGCCCACCAACACCCAACTCTCTCCTCCCCCACATAGTTTCATGCCTGCAGGCAGTAGCCAGGCTTGAGCTGATATCCCAAAATCCAAAGAGTCTGGGATGTTTGATTAAAAGCAGCAACCTATCCCCCTGGTACTCCTATATCCAAGGAGTCTAAAATTATTGGTTAGAAGCAATACCCCAACCCTTGGCATCCAACCCAAGTCCCATCCCCTGGGATTTGTCACAGTCTAGACTCCACCTCTGAGAAAGCCCACCAAATGGTGACTCCTACCCAAAGAAGGTCAAGACCACTTTTTCATGCTATCGAAACTACCCCCCAGAGAACAAACACATATTCTTTTCAGTCTCCCCTTTCCCCCTTCATGGTATCCAAGTCTTCTTTCCAGGAGAGCCTGGAGGGTCACCCAGGAGCACTGGCATTCATTAAACCTGGGTTTTTTCTAATTCAGTTTCATTTGGTCTGATTTGGATTATTGTGTTGGTGGAGAGGCTTACTGGGCCAGAGAAACTTTACAGCCCCCAAGGTCTTAATTACCATATGCTTTGCATGTAGATGAAAACACTAAACTCACTTCTTTTTTTTTTTTTTTTCATGTGGTGACATATGGAGGTTTTAAAACCTTTATTAGGTAGAAAACATACGTTGCTGGGTGTTTGCCCTTCTAGGATCTCCTTTCTTCTTGGTCTGTATAAATATGAACATATACTTTATGCTTCTGCTGCCACAGCTTTGAGCCACTTCTGACACCTTGTTTTTTTTTTTTGTTTGTTTGTTTGTTTTTTCCCTGACAGGATGGAATGTACTTGATTCCCAAGCAATATAAATCCTACCTCTGTCAAGTTCCTTTGCCAGGTATTTCATCACATTGACAAGAAAAGTTACAAAATCAACAGCTAAGCAAGGAATTAGAGTGTTAACAGGGACAACTGGTCTACACACCCTGAAGGAAATTGGAGTACTTCTAATGGAAAAAGGTAAAAGTGTATTTAGAGTAAAAAGATCCCTTAGGCTATCTCTGAGTGTTACTAAAACTGTACTTAACATTAGTGGGGAGCTACAATAACCCAAAAGAGGGAAGATGATGAATAACAAAGTTCTTTTGAAATTAAGTTGTCAGTCACTCAATCATCCATATAAGAAATCAAAAGCAGATGATATAAATTGCTGAGGCTATATGAGTACAGAACAGGGAATATGAGACACTGGTAAATACCAACTATGGTCACATACATGATCTACTATAAAAATAAGCATTCTAATTTCCTTCTATGTTTATTTCCTATGTTACTGAGTTTGTTTGTGCAGGTATACATATATATTTATTTTAAGCAGAGGACTTGTTTTAATTCTTTCTTAATATCTTATCAAGAATTGCAACATTGAGATAAATTCTTAAGTATAGAGGCTCTTGACTACCATCCTCAGTACTCCCTCAAGGCTCAGAATTGGATGTCTGTGTCAGGCAAAGATTTGAGGGTAAAAAATTAACTCATGCACTTTTTGTATGCATTTTTCTTATTTTTCAGGCAAGGGGAAAAAGTGAAGTGAAGGGGCTTGGAGAAGAAGAAGGAAAAGAAGCAAAGTAAGAAGAAAAATAAGGGAAAGAAAGAAGAAGAGTAGGGGCAAGAAGTAGAAGTAGTAGTGTTGAGGGGGAGGAAGAAAGGAGGAGGAGAGATTTCTAATTTTTACAGACACAATTGATAAATTCCATAGGCAAAGACAATGAAAATATACATATCAAAATAACAAAAAGGGCAGGTAGAACCTGAGAAAGCAGTATTCAAAAACAGGTGACAAGACCCAGGAAAAAGTCCCCATTCAAGAGGAAATAACAGACATTTCAAACCATTAGATAAAGTTACTAAATATCTATGAATCCTGGCTTCTTGCATTCTACACTGTTGAAAGGAGGCTTCTAGTTAGTTCCCAGCCATTTATTCCCAAAATAATCACACAGAAACTGTATTAATAAAATCACTGCTTGGCACATTAGCTCTATCTTCCTATTGTCTCACTCTTACTTATTAATTTAACCCATTTTTATAAATCTGTGTATCGCCACATGACTGTGGCTTACTGGGTAAAGTTCTAACATCTGTCTCCAAGCCGGGCTATATGACTTCTCTTTGATTCTACCTCCTTTCTCTCAGCATTCAGCTTAGTTTTCCCTGCCTAACGAAGTTCTATCTTGCTATAGGCCAAGCTAGTTTTCTTTATTAATTATCCAATCATTTACAGCATATAGAGGGGAATGCCACATCACCTCCCCATTTTTGTTTAAATAAAAAGGAAGGTTTTAACTTTAATATAGTAAAATTACATCTAACAAAACAATTATCAAGCAATAATTACAGTTACAATATTTATAACTACTTTATCTCTTATCATAACTAAGAAAAACTATCTATTCTTCAACTCCATCAAAGAATACTTAAGGGTATAATATTACCTATGTAAACAGAAAGTGCATTGTAAGCAACTTCCAAATCTCTAGAATTAACAGAGACATCTCATTGCCTGGACAGTCACCCAAAGTTACCTGAAGGTACCTATGTTCAGCCTAAAGGCCTAGAAGTATCCAGCAGACTTTTATATGAATCAGAAAATTTCAAAACATTTCCAATTATATTGGCAATATTTTAGTCAGTTTATTCTATATCCTTCAGAATGTCTAACAGACTCTTTCATGAAGCAGAAACCCAGAGGAGTGCCTCTCCTTTAGGCAAGTTCAGCAGTAATTTCTCTGTGGGTCTTGCATGTTCAGTTCATACAGCATAGCATCAAGCAGTCTAGGCAAGAGCACTTTCTTGCCAAAATGGCTAACCAACCATAAGAAGCCTCTTTAACACCCACCCTCCGCTTGAAATAATTGGTGCTTCCAGGAAGAGATGTGTCTCATTTTCATGAAAAGTTCTAAGTTTTTAAAACATTTTAAATGGCATTTTCTGAAGGTCTATGAAATATTTGAAGAATACCTATCCATCTGAAATATCTCTATACATCTAGAAAATCTGACTAGCATAAATACAAGCTTGACTATTATAGATGATTATCTATTTACCTATATTTCTTAAGTATACACTACATTTTTAAATGAGCTTCACAAACACAGTAACTTAATCAAGAACAGAAATATACATACAACAAAATTTACCTTAAATTTGTATCAACAACCCAATATTCATACCAATGCAAGTTATTCATATCTATATCATAGTCCCCTTTAAATGTAAACAAACATTTATGAAGAATCATTTATGGAATTTGTGATGTGGGAGTGTCATATATCAATCTGTTGATTTCATTGGTTAGGTAATAAAGAAAATGCTAGGCCCATTTGATAGGTCCACCCTTAGGTGGGTGGAGTAAACAGAACAGAATGCTGGGAGGAAGAGGAAGTGAGCTCAGACTCAACAACTCTCCTCTCGGGAGCAGACACCTCAGAAGAGATGCCATGCCCTGCTCCCGGGCAGACACACGCGATGAAGCTCCTACCCAGGATGGACGTAGGATAGAATCTTCCCGGTAAGACCGGTGCTCACAGATTATTAGAGATGGGTTGATCCGGATATCAGAATTAGCCAGTAAGGGCTAGAGCTAAAGGGCCAAGCAGTGTTTAAATGAATACAATTTGTGTGTTGTTATTTCTGGCATAAGCTAGCCAAGCAGGCGGCCGGGGTGCTGGGAACGCAGCCCCGCCACTCTTATTTCAACAAATTTGGGCATCTTTCTCTCAATACAGTTTCCTGCTTTTTGTTGGGCAAAGTAATTTTTGGGTGTGTTCACAAAAAACTTTTGGGTGATCTTGGTCCATCAAACCACATCAAACAGGAAGTAGAGGTGATGCAATGAGAACAGAATAATTCTGGGAAGGAGGAAGCTGATTCCTCCCACTCCTGCCCTGAACACTGAAGCAGCAGGATGTGATCTGCCCTACTGGAAAAGGTACTGAGTCACATGGCTAAAATAGATAAGAAAAATGGGTTAATATAAGCTATAAGTGCTAAATATGTAGCCTGAGCTGATGGGCCAATCTGCTTTATAACTTATAGATATCTCTGTGTGATTCTTGGGGGGCTAAACAGCTGTGGGGAACTGGGCAGGACAGAAACCCCAATAAGCAGGCCCCCTTCATTGTTACAGGAGTCATATTAATTAGCCATACATGACTTGGAAGACAGAGGTAGACAGACCCTGGACTCCACAAGACTGAATCTGTTGTCTAAAAGAGAAACAGAGTCACAAAGGTGATCACACAAAGGTGATCCCAGCACTTGATATTACACCCCATTAGTCCCAGCACTAGCAACGTGGAGACAGGAGCAATATGGCTAGGTGGAGAGAGGAACATTAAGGGGAAGAAAAAGGAACTCAATATGGTGTAAAGTTTGAGGATTCATGGACAAAGGATCTTGCCCCTTTGGTCTAAACATTTTGTACAGATAGAAAGTTTTCTCTAGTGGCTGACTGCTTTGCTTTTCTTATCTTCAGGTTGAACCTCAACATCTATGTCTGGGTTTTTATTCTTGCTACAGAAAGCAAGTTGGACTTAGTGATAATCCTTTTTCTCAATCAAGATAATCTCCCTGATGATGTGCACCTCTGCTGATCTTACATTTCAACTTCCTCTGTCTTTCAGTGTGAACTAGTGACTCTCTTAGGAACTTCTGGGTTTTCAGTGTTAGATTGGGACTGATTAGAGGTCCAACATTTTTAACAAGAAAAGGATGTTTGTACTCTCCAACATTTACATGACCACTTTTTGTGCAAGAAAGCCTTTAACAGCACTGGAGAAACTATATATTCATAGATTTTTTTCATAACAAAAAGTAGGATATATAGGACAACTTTATATGTAGCAAAATGGAAAATTTATTTCTTGAAATCTACAATAATCATATTTTCTCATTTTGAGTCATTGATTGAACACATTAGCAAGATCTCAATAAATACAATGTTTAGTTCAAAGATCCTATGAATCAAAAATACTGTCTGTTTTTCCTGTTTCACGCTAAGGTACTCTGGAAAGTGCTGAAAAACAAACAGGAAATCCATGCTGTCTCCTGTATTATAATAATAAAGTATTCTATTTTAATTCCAGAATAATGGGACTTTCATTAAGATGTCTGAAGCTATGATATGATGAAATGTTAACTTAGAAGCAGATAAAATTTTAATATGACGTCTACTGTTTATTTCTTTAGGCATGGTTTTCTGCTTTTAAAATTAATATTTTCTTTAGAACAGGGAATTTGAAAGTAGAAGAGATATTAAAGTGAAAAGCAAAATAAGGGAAACAAATAAACCTGATCTCTACAGTAAAAGAAAGGCAATGTCTTAATTTTGAAGGCCAATTTCAATACTCTTTCAAATATATGTATGCATATGTATGTAATTTGATATTTATTGTCAAAACACAAATAGCTTTTGGGATACTGTAGTTGCCTTGAATTACATGACTATTTCTGTCATTATTTTTTATATGTGATTCTGAATATCTGCTTAATGTCATTCTCTTTTACAACCAACCCATTATTTATATAATCATTCTTGAATTAGTGAACATTTGGGCAATTTAGAGCTTTTAGCTGTTGAAAAGGAATTCTGTAATGGATACGCCTTTCATCCTCTTTGTAAGCTTGTCTTATTTACATTTATAAAAGCCACAGGTAAAATAGCTAGCTGTAAGAATTTTTCACTGATTATTACCCCATTGGTGACTTGGTACTTCGGACTGATCCAACAACTCCACACAGCAAGCTCCTGTATTAGGGAAAGGATTTCTCTGCTCCCTCACATAAGAAAATTCAGGACCCAAATGGAGTTGTCTTTGTGATTTTTCCTCTTCATGGAGAGATATTGTTGTCATTCACAGATTTTGCAAATTGTCTTCCTACTCTTCAGGTAGGGAATAACAAGTTGTGTTGCATTCATATTATTTTTTTAATTTCACAAGACTCTTTAAAAGATTTCAATTCATTCATTTGAAATAAACATGGGTGGTGAAATGGTCTCTCTTGTCCTTTTAAGTGACAAGCCCCACCCATTTCCTTCCCCATTCACTGAGGCAAGCATATCATCCTTCTGCTTCCTGCCTAAGCTCCTTCTTTTCAGCCACTCTCCCTTCACCTCCTCTTTCTCTCTCCCCTCCTCCCTCTCTCTCTCCTCTCTTTGTTTCTTATTTTCTCTCTCTGCCTCTCTCTTTGCTCTTCTCCTTTCTCCCGTTCCCCTCTTTCCCTTTCCCCTCTCTAACTCATTAAATAAATATCTACTTTTTCTGTATGGTGTGTCTAATAGGACTCTGTCTTTTATTTTCCACATGCTCTCACCTGGGACCAGCTACCTTCATGTCCTGCCATGGTGTTGTGCCTACTGCTCACTAGTATATTAAAAATAAAGCAACACTGTTTCTTGAGTGGCAGCAGTGGGCAGTAGGCCACAAGACCACAGTGGGCCATGAAGGTGGCAGGGTCCCAGGCAGGGAGTCACTTGATGGGTGAGAGGCAAAGACCTAGTAGGCACTTCATGAAGAGAAAGTAGGTATTTATTTAGTGCATTATGAAGGGGAAAGGGAAAGAGGAGATGGAGAGAAGGGAGAAGAGGAGAAAGGGGGGAAGGGGAGAAGTGGGGAGAAGGGAGAGAGGCAGAAGCTATCTAAACTGAAAGGAAGGAGCACAGGCTGGAAGCACAAGAAAAAATTACTTGCCTCAGTGGATGGGGGAGGAAGAGGGTGGGGCTTGTCTCTTAAAAGAGCAGGACAGATGCTTACAGGTGGCAATTAATGAATACATTCTCTTTAAGAAGTTGTCAAAAATCTTCTAATTCCTAAATCCTTCTGATGCTATAAAAATGATTTTACTCATCAGTTGCAAAGAGATTGAGCAAATAAGGCAAATACAAATAAATAAATAAATAAATAAATAAATGGATGTAAGTGGACAGAATAACTTGTTTGTTGAGCATGCATGATATGTAGCACCAGCTTCCCCCAAATTAACTATCTCCTAAGAAAAACTCTATTTCTGTCATGTATTTAAAATGAAGCCTAAAGATTTCTGGATGTTAGAATATAAGAAATATGAATATTTTTCATTTGTCCTAATAAGTATTAAAATGCTTAATATTGGATGTTTTAAATATTTAAAGAAAACGGAAATAAATGAGTGTTTTGTGGAATGATGTATAAATACTATACTTTCTTATGACGGTTCCAAATATGACTTAAAGTACCAAAGATGACATTTACAGTAGAGAAAGTTAAGATTTTATTTAATCATAGTACAATAGAGGAGAGAAACTAGAAATTAGTTCTGAAATAGCAACGAAATTAATTTCAAGCTTGGGGGTCAGCACAGCATGGGAATTACACTGAAGGATTGCAACATTAGGAAGGTTGAAAATCACTGCTCTTGAGGAACATTTAAAATGTTTGCATATATGCAACAGAGAAGTTTGCATTTAGGAAGAATATTGATAAAATTGTGGCAAGCACTTATACCATTTTCATCAAATGCCATCTTAGGTTAAGGGAAATGAAATGTAAGAAAAAAGTTCTTATCTATAGGTGTTTATTACTGGTAATGGGGTAGGAACACAGTGAGGTGACTCTAGTGTTAAAAGCAACTGATTGATGCATCATCCAAGTGACCTAAGTTCAATACCTAAGACCCATGTAAAAATGGAAGAAAAAAACTGATTCTAAAAAGTTTTCAGGTGCCTTACACACATAGGCTGTGATTCACACATACACACAAAAACACATACAACAAACAATACACACAAGCAGGGTAGATAAAACATATAGCTTGTAAATAATGAACATACTTGGAAGGTGAAATAAAATAATTTCATTTATACGTAGAACATGAAATAGTCATTTATGTGTCATTTAATAGAAGGAAGGTGAGTGTCCTGAATGCAGTGTTTTTCTGGCTTGGTTAATGCTCTTAAACACTAATTCTTTAAGCTTTTACATGTTTTCTCTGGTGGGAACCATGCTGAAGAGCAGTTTCTACAAGTTACCAAGCTGCAATATGTGTCTTGTTATGAAGGCTGGAGTATATGAGATAAGAAAGAAACGGACCATCATTTAATCTGAATTCTCATCTTTTCATTTTTTTTTGTTTCATACTTTTCTTGCATCAACTGAATTTTATTGAAATGCTTTGTTTCAAGGCTTACTCTTGATCATAATCCCATAGGCTGAAATGCACAGCAATGAAGGATAAATTGAATGTCTGCTAATGGCTAAATTCTTATACATTGTGTAAATGAAAATAGACAGTTTAAAAATCAAACTTATTATATAGATTATAATAATTCAGTAAATTGAGATTTGCCTTTAATTTTTGTAGAATTTCTTACACTAATGTAAAATTTACATAGTATATAACTTGATGAATTGTTAGTAAGAAAGAAGTAAATTTACGGAATTACTTAAAAGAGAAACGTAAGTTTACTTAAATCTTAACTGTACACATTAATATCATACAAATACTAAGTATAAAAAGAACATAGGTCTATAGGGTCTTGACTATAGTTATGTTTAAAAACTATTTACTTAGCATGTGCAAAAGCCCGGGTTACATTTCTGCCATAACACAAGCCCTGCACTCAAGGGGTAGAAGCAGGAATCTCTAATTTCAAGATAATCTATAATCTTTAGTTTGAGTCAGTTTGAGCCACATGAGAAGCCCACCTTCTCTCTCTCTCTCTCTCTCTCTCTCTCTCTCTCTCTCTCTCTCTCTCTCATGTGTGTGTGTGTGCATGTGCTTGTGTCTCTTTGTGTGTGTATGTTGTGTGGTTGTGCATAGACACATGTGTTTGCCTGTGTATAAATAAGAAATTGTTTAATTTTCTTACAAATACACTTAAGACAGATGACACAATGAATGGCATGGTTTTAGAAGCTTCATAAAAAATAGCTAACGCCCTTCAATGAAACAAATATGCTCTAACTTTATGAAGGCAATTGCACCAAAATTCGTTGTACGTAACCATGTTACATTTTCCTCATTACTCAGGAAACATACTTATTTTTTTTTTCTTTAGCAAAAGTACAAGCACGTAACTGTGATTGGATTTGTTTTCAGAAGAATCAATAGAAGAGTCACTGTACAGAAAGCTTTTCAGAAAAGCTCTCTGTGGATAATAGAGTCTAAAGTGAAATTCCTTATATTTCTACAGCATGTTTTTGTCAAATGCATCTATCATTACCTCTGACCAACTCTTCCTAGTGTCCTCTTCTATATCTCCCTCTAATCTATGCCTTCCACTTTTTAGATAATATTGCTCCAATACTAAGAGGTGTGATGCTTTTCACCAAGTTATGGATCACCTAATAGCATCCATGTCCCAAAGGAAAATTAACTGTTACTCCCTCAGCAGCCATCCAATTTCAAGTTTTTATCTCCAAAGAAGAATTTTGGAATTTTGACTGACCTTATATTATACAAGTCTTGTAGAAGTAACCATAGCAGCAGCCATTGTCATGTGCAGAAGGCATCATTTCATCGCTTTTTTTTCCAAGCCACTTCCTCTTACATATCATTCTTGTACTACTGGATGGTGTTCCTAGAATCTTGCATAAGATAGGCTAATACAGATGATTCATTATCAGCTTAGAACTCATGAAGAATATTTAACTTAATACTTTGACCAGTTATGAGTCTCTACATTACCCATAACACACTGATCAAGATTGAGAGTAACACAAATCTATGGGTATGTGCAGCATGAATTCTAATTGGTTTTACTAAATAAAAACCCGGGGTCAGATATTAGGGGATAAAAGCTGAAAAGCAGAGAAGCAGTGCATCAGTCACTCTCGAGACTGTTTACCCCTACCAAATCCTCAGACTGAAGGGGCAATTCTGTCTCTACTCAGGCTTCATGATCCACAACAATCCTCAGACTGCAACTGCTGCTTAGACTGCAATGTTGCTAACTGCCTCCTCAGACTGCTTCCTCAGACTGACTACTTAAGGCTGTTGCATCACTACTTGTTCAAACTGCTTGCTCAGGCTGCTTGCTCAGGCTGCTTCTCAGTCGGATGGCTTCAGACTGCTCCCTCAAACTGAACTGAGCTCCTGTCTCCTCCTACCTTACATTACTTTGTCCGGTCATATCACTTCCGTCTTCACCTCCCTAGTGCTTAGATTAAAGGTGTGGGGTCCCAAGTGCTAGGATTACCTTTGTATGAGCTCTGTTTCTCTTTTAGATTGGATCAATTTCGTGTAGTCCAGGGCAGTTTTAAAATCATAGAGATCCCTCTGCCTCTGTCTTCTGAGTCCTGGGATTAAATGTGTGTGACACTACTGACTGGCCTCTAATGGATTAGCTCTGTACTCTGATCTTTAGGCAAGCATTAGTTGTCAAAACACAGTAAAAATATCACCACAGGTATGAATATAATTAGATGGCAATACATAAAAATGACTTTTTGGCATAATAATAGTAAGTTACCTTTTAGGTCCTGTAATCCTTCCACTCACAAGACTTGGATCAATTTTACAATTCCAGCAATGAAATCTTTGCTGCAGAGAAGGCCTCACAACCTACCAGAAATCTGTTGGCTACACCTACAATCTCATGTCTGGATTGCACCATTTTGTACATTGCTTAGGAAGTCAGTCTTACAACAGTCAGACTCTAGTCTAAATTTAAATCCACTCATGACTTCAATTTTTGAGTGTGTTCATTTCATTTTTATTCATTAATTCATACAATATAAAAGCATTCCAGTTGAGGAGAGTAACAAAGCCAAACTTTAAGATCACATGTTTGTGATAGCATATGAGCAGCCCTCTCACATGAGTGTGCATTCCTGATCATAAGGATGCTGTGTAAAATAGTAGAAATTAAGAAATCAGGATAACATTTCCGCTTCCTCCAGACAACATTTTATCATGTCGCATGAATGCACAAACTGTCCCAACTCAGTTTTTATTTTTTCTTATTTCACATTTCTTGTTTCTTTACTAATTACCTGGCTGATATAATTGTTATAAAGTGAGTCCACTAATTGAAACTAGAAATGAACATATTGAACATAAGTAAGAGACATTATTGTCATCTGTCTTACAATCTATGGATTCACTAAGAATTTTATTACCATAGTCTATATATATATATATATATATATATATATATATATATATAAGTGGATAGCTACTCTAATTTTTATAGCTTAGAAATCTTAAATTCTCATTTCATTCTTTTGAAATTTATAGAACTTGGTATTTAAACAAATGAAATATTTGTTGTTTTAAGACTTTTCTCCTTAATGTTAATCAGAAACATAAGCATAAGGAAACAGGTTAAATATTTTTGAAGGCACAAGGAAATCTGAAGTAGAAGTTGTCCTTAGTATTGAGACATAGTGAAAGAGTGTCCTTTAAAGTCTTTGTCCCACTAATTACATAGCAAGAAGACTTCCACCACTTGCCCCCTTCTGCTGTACTTAGTGTTTGTTTGTTGGCTACAGTCTCAATGTGTTTTACAATCAACACTTTCTTTCCCCTTAGTGTCGTTCAAGGGCTAGGTATTTTTATATCAAGTACGTATTACAAAACTCTAGACATCTGGGGTGACAGTTGGTGAAAAGGTTACAGATTTCGAATTGACCTTCTTGCTTCTCAATTTAACAGAAAGAAACTAGTCTACTTAAAATAAATTCTTAGTGACATTGAAAGTAATTATATTAAAAACACCTAAGTAGTCATGTCTAATTATAGTTGAAAGATGGCATTATTCTAAAATAGAAGAGTTCTTTCTACACTGAAATTTGCAGATTTGGATTGAGATATTCTGATTTCATTCTAAAGACCTAGGTATCTTTTTTCACCTTCTGTTTATATTGTCATTTTCCTACAATATGGTGTGTTTTCTGAGAAAACATACACATTCACAAAAACAGAAAAATAATAAATCCAAAATTGATTCAAATTTGGACTTGTGTTCAACATATTCTCCAAACACTGAAATGTTTTAGTGCATTATCTTGTGGAAGACAATTCATGACACACAATTGTAAAGAGGATGTACCTGCATAATTCTTCCTTTTATATAAAAAACTAAAGGCTAGCTTTAAAATGAAGTAGAATAGATAATGATGTCTTTTTCTATGGAGGAACTTGTTTTTCTTAAAGTTGTACCAACTTCGGAAAGTCAAGGTCAAAGCTAATATAGTTAAAATAAGTGGTAACTATCATTAAGTCTTAACTTTTCATGTATATTATCATTTTACAAGAGGGACCAATAGCTACTGACAATTATGCAGGCATAATGTTTGTGTTTATGAGTCAGTTACTTATCGAAAGACACTAAACATTTGTTTTATGAGGTAAAACGTGGCTATCAAGCAAACATTAATAAGGAATAAGCTTATAAGTATATCTTTCTTTTTCAGCAGTCATATAAACAATGCCTAATTTCTCTCAACCCATGGGTCTGATTTATCAGCATTCTCTTCATTATCTCCCTTTACTGTTTTTCAAATAGTTTATTTAGCATAGCTCTTTAACAGCATTTGCAGAACTCTGAGGAAGAAAGCATATCCAGCAGTCATTTGCTTACTTTTCTGCAGTCACAACACTAAGCAAAAATTTCAGATGTTCATTGCAAAAATTGATAATTATTCTGGCAACAGAACTAAATGAATTTCTTTAAAGTTGCAATTTACAGCAAAATTCTCATTCTTATATGGAGTGCAGATGTTATTTTTCAGTTTTTAACCCTATTCTTATCTCTTTTTTATTTTATTATTTATTTTTTTAGATGGGGCTTCTCTGTAGCTTTGGTGCCTGGGACTAGCTCTTGTAGACCAGGCTGCCTCGGCCTCCCAAGTGCTGGGATTAAATATGTGTACGACCACTGCCCAGCTCCCGTATCCTTTTCTTTATACATACTATTCTTAACCAAATTTCAGAATAACTGGGAGGTAAAAGATTTTATGATACTGCATTAACAAAATGATAATACTCATTGGATTAAAAAAGTCTATGCTGACTGTTCATACTTAGACTTTTCTTTAGCTGTCAGATGAAGCCAAAAATATTCTTGCTGTTTTTTTTTTCTTGTTTTTGTAAAGGTTCAGATGCGGTTTTTATATGTTCTTTGGACAGAAATAAGAAATCATTCAAAGCCTGAAAATGTCTTCTAGACCACATATTATATTGTTAATCACATTGCAATTATTTAGTTGTCTGCAAAGACAAAGTGAAAGAATGAAGAATGGTTGTAAATGTTTTGCAAATGATGTATATTATATCTATTTTAAAATTCAGGTATCATTAATGTCTCTTTGTGTAAGCATATAAACTAATTTTCATTTATTAGTATATGCCTGGGACAAACAGCCTTGTAATTAATAATTTCTGACACAAGCATTTCAAAAGTAGAGATTAAAATTTAAAGAATAGGGGCTGGAGAGATGGCTCAGAGGTTAAGAGCATTGCCTGCTCTTCCAAAGGTCCTGAGTTTAATTCCCAGAAACCACACGGTGGCTCACAACCATCTGTAATGAGGTCTGGCGCCCTCTTCTGGCCTTCAGGCATACACACAGACAGAATATTGTATACATAATAAATAAATAAATATTTAAAAAATTAAAGAATATATTCTCTTATATTTTTGTTCATTTACTTTAATTAGGAAACTTTATAAATGTAGTGTACTGGAAGTTAGTTCCTGGGGCAGCAGTGAAGAGCTGTTTGGACAGTGATTGACCTTACCTTTTAACTCAGATGCAAGTAACCGTGGTGGGAACAGTGAGTATTGTCATCATTTCTCTCCAGGAATGAAAAGCAGGCCTGGCTGTGTATGCATAAAGAAACTGTTGGTTTGACATCTGCCCTGGGTGTCATTTATGTGAACATGCACTGAAGTTTAAGATTTTGTACCTAAAACCTTACAAGAGCACATGATGTTGGAAGGGAATCATGGAGAATCTAGGAAGAACTGAAGACAGAGTGTGGGCAGGGCAAGGACATTGAAATTTATATTGTATATCTATATGACAGAATAAATAAAATATATTTAAAAGAAACCATCATTTGTGTCATAATAGATTCCCAATAGCGGATTATTTGATTTTTATCTCTCTTTTGGTTGAAAATAGATTTTTATAATTCTACATATCCTATTAGTTTTCCCATCTCCCAGCTCCACTGACATCTTTTTAACATCCCCTTCCTATTTGAATTTACACCCTTTATTTCATTAGTAGAAAACAAATATGTTTTAACAGTATCAAGCTGCTTACTTATTTCCATGATCAGTAATATATACTAGTCCACAACTAAACGTGTACCACCAAAAATGCGTTTGATATTTGTACTTGATAATCAAATTGATCCTTGATAATTAAGTGTTCCATATAATGAAATTTAACTACGGACTTGACTCAATTGTACTTCTAAGATGTCAGTCTTTCTTAGTTATTCCTGAAATTGCTTTTGTTTTCTGCTTAAGGTTTGGTCTGATCTGTGTAGTTTTTACGTGGAGAATTCCAGACTGAGTGACAGTGTGAATCACATGTCATTAAAAACCATTCTATGCACCTATGTTTAAAAGGGTCCCATATTATTTGGGGTAAAAATTAACTTGGTTCTAGACATTTACAAGGTCTTTCCAATACTGGCACCTCCACTATCTTTGTGACTTCATTTGCCCTTTACTTGCTGCTTCTCTATAGTCACCTTTCTTATCTGCTCAGCTAAAATGCCAGATGTGGTGCTGTCTCTAGACACTGGCTGCAAAGTCATCTAATTGATTTACATTGCTCAATTTCTCATCTTCTAATCATCTCTGAAACATCATTTCTCTATGGAAAACTTTCCTGATTATATATTAAAAGCCTAACCCTGACATCATATACACATAAACTACAATAAACTGACTCAACACGTTATATATGTTTATACATAAATACAAACACATATATACATATACACACATGCACACATGAACAATTAAAAGGAATCATCAATTTAAGATGGCAATGTAAAGCATAGAAAGGGTTGGGAGAATGCCAGTGATGGGAGAGAGATATACTTATATTCTAATTTAAAATATTTTATTAAAAATAGCAATAACAAAGCAATAGTGTTAGGATCAGTGAACTGTTTCCACGGGGTAAAAGTGCTTGAAGTAAAAACACCACCAAGTGACAGCTTGTCCATTTCACTTTGATATATTTCATTTCTTTTAGCACTACTGCACAAACCACACATTTTAACTACCAAGTTTTATTGTTCTCCTCCAAGTAATGTATACATTTTGCTGGAAAAATATTTTTTCTTTTAAGTCCACTCTTCAAGTCGAATTTTCACCTTTTATATGGAGGCTTGTAATGCCAGCTCTCCATACTAATGAATGCTCCTTTCAACCAGCAGTGGCAACATTGATTATCTAACATGATTATGGTTACAGGAGAAACTGGTTGGAGATGATCCCACAACTGTGCATGTTCCCATTTCTATGGTCTCTTGACCACTTTCCTCATTGCTTCTGTTACCTTTCCCAGTCTGCCATGCTCACTTCATCTTTTATTGCCTCATATTTTGACTTTAAACATCTCATCTCCTACTCCTTAGAACTTGCTAATTTTTGTTTATTCCTAGATGACTGCCCCACTCAATATTCCACCTCTGGAACTGTGTGACCTTATTTTAGCATATGTCTTAATCACTGTTCTAGTACCATGGCAAAAGCAATTCTTACAGAAGAAACCATTTAGTTGGAGCTTGATTACACTAATATAGGGTTAGTCAATGATCATCATGATGGTGAGCAGATTGGCATAGTGCTGCAGCAGTAGCTACAAACTTTACATCCGAATCTATAGACAGCTGGCAGAAAAGAGATACTGAGCCTGACATGGGCTTTGAAGCTTCATAGCCCTATCCCTGTGGTACTCTTCCTCCAAAAGGATCACATTCCTCCAGAAAGTCCTATCTCCTAATCTATTCAAACAACTCAGTAACTGTAGAACAAGCATCAAAACTATGAGTTTCGGGGGTCGAATATCAATCAAACAACCACAGTATACTTGTTTACATATTTTTTAATATATCACTTTTTTTCACATGTCTTCAGATAATAATATCAAACTAAAGATGGTATAAGTAGTTTGGTTATAATATACATACTAAAAGGGTCATTAGAAAGAGTTCATAAGAATCATTTAAATGTGTTAGTAGTAATTATATAAGTTATGGTTTAGCTTTTAAGTAAAATAGTACCTGCAGATAAAGCCAGAAGGATTTGCAAGTTTGAGGCTGGCCTGATATACATGAGACCCTGCCTTTAAAAAATGAAAAATGAAAAGATATAAGAAGCTAAAGAGATAGATGACTCAGCGACTAAGAACCTGCATTGCTCCCATTGAGGTCCAGAATAAAGTTCACAGCACCCATGTGGCAGTACACTATCATTTATAACTCCAGCTCCATTGAGATCTGATACCTCCATCTTTCTTGGGAAGCTGCATTTACACTGCACACACCCACCCATCGCACACAAAACTAGTAAAATAAATTTGAAAATCTGTTATATGCAGATATGCAAACTTGTATGTCATTTATTCAGTGTTTGCATGGCACATTAGCTGGCTGATTTATACTATCATTTGTGCCTCCTTTGTAAATCCCATGTAACCTATCCATTACCATTGCATTGATGA
The DNA here is from genome assembly GCF_018167655.1 of Microtus oregoni. Taxonomy (NCBI): domain Eukaryota; kingdom Metazoa; phylum Chordata; class Mammalia; order Rodentia; family Cricetidae; genus Microtus; species Microtus oregoni. The sequence continues at coordinate 7,372,433 of NW_024543975.1, read as the reverse complement.
GGACACTGAGAAACATTAAGGCAGACCTCTGCTCTTTGTTTGCTTGCTTCTTTGAGACAGGGTTTCTCTGTGTAACAGCTTTGGCTGTCTTGGAACTAATTTTGTAGACCAGACTGGCCTCAAACTCACAGAGATTCACCTGCTTCTGCTTTCTGAGTGCACAGATTAGAGGCATGTACACCACCATGCCTGGCTATAAGCTGGATCTTTATGGCTTCCAAATTGATGTCCCTCCTACTCACCTGCACTACAGGCATAGCAGCAACGGACAATTGCACTATTTTAAAAAAGTTAAAAAAAAGTAAAATAATTTTAAACACATTTGACAAAACTATTTGAAATTAAAAAAATAAAAAGCTGGAGATCATTAGCAACAATTTGAAATTACAAAAAAATTTCATATGAACTTTTACCAGTATTCATAATAGGATTTGTAATTAACATTTGATGTTTTATGTAACTTTTAAAATTATGTTACATATTTGGGGCAATACTGTGACTATTGTCAAAAGGTTGCAGTGATCAGTCTTTATCTTTTTGTGAGTAGCAAATTTTGCTCTTTTGATTGCTTTTTAAATAGGGAGTATGTACAAATGTCATATATCATGTGGTTTACTGATGAAAATCCAATGATGGCTTCTTGTTTCTTTTCCACATGTTTTTATATTCTCATTTCTATGATCACCCCTATCAACTGCAGCTCTCTCCCACCACTGTCATACACCATGTTACTTATGGATTCACACACCAGCCATCTGCTTGCTTTATATAGTCTGACTGTTTCTGCTTTGTATGTCCTGGCATTAAACAGTTGGCATTAAGTGTGGAGCATTAGTTTAGTCTGTGAAAGACACAGCAATTTGTGGAAAAAATTATAACTGTCATTATGCAAACATCAGATGAATTTTCATCAATACATGCATATAATCCTCTTTGTGTTATACTTATTGATGTTTTTCCTCTATACTTTATTGTTTTATTACCATTGTAATTTGTTCTCATTCTTTTGGATAATGCCATAATGTGGAAAAACCTTTTATCTAGTGAAATCCTCAACTTTTTTCCTCAGAATAAAACTCATTATTTTGGTGGAATGACAAAGATGTGGCTTAAGTTCTCCCTCTGACAGTCTTCAGGAATGTTCATGATAAACTTAATAATTCATTTGACATGTAGCTGTATGTATCCTTATTTGTCCATGACCATCAAATGCCAGCTTTTCCTCGTCTTTTCAAGTTATTTTCAATGTGTTGTAATTCATTCTATAGATGTGTGATTCAAAAACAATGAAAGTTTTTCATCTAAAGTAGGGTTTCTCAATCCTGAACACACAGGTATTTTTGGGCTGTTCTTACAATAGACAGATTATCATTATCTGCATGGTAGGATCTTCAGAAGCATGTTTGATTATGGAACCATTGGATAGCAATTGCATTAACAGTTCAGTGTGACAAATTAAGTAAAAATGTAGAGTAGATTTGAAGTGTCCCTGAACAAGGAGTGGTGAGATTCTTATCTGGAAACTACACAGCCACAGTTTTTAGACCTGGTTGTAATGATTGTCAAGGATAAAATTAAATGGGATGTTTAGAAAGCATTTTTAAACAGTCAGAATTTAAATTGTCAGAGGTGGATGCAATTATATGAAAATAGCTGGCTTCCACAGAAAGTATTGTAGTAAATTTGTGGTAGTTACATAAGCTTACAAGTATGTATGTTTTCTGTTATATCCTAATCCCTTACAGAAAAAAGAATGTGTTGAAGTTTTAGAAGCTTAAATTCTAATTATCAATAAAACTTATTACATCAGAAAATACAGAAGTCTATTAATCATTACGTATATATTTTGGGAGCCTATAATTTTCATAATCATTCCAGGTGACATTTTTGGAATTTGTTAATCTTCAATAAGAAGAGTCTGAATCTTTCAAAGAGGAAAGTCACTTTCACTATCCAAAGTGAATTGGCAAGACCCTTACATCAATGCATTTAATTCTGAAAATGTAATTATGAGAACCTAATGAGAAGAAAGTCAGATTAATTGCTTAACTGTTTCTATTTCTTTCCCTGGTGTCCTTGAGCAACCTGATTTTGATATTGATGACATTCAATAGGAGACTAATTACCATTGTTCTAAATCATTATCTTTTGAAAAGCAAGAGCATTACTCTTTAAATTGCCTTTCAGTTTGAAATAAAACTTTGCACTTATCAGTACAAATGGATTTAGCATGATCCACACTAATTCTTACATTGAAACTGTACTTCTGATAATCAAGGCCCCTGTGTTTCTGTTATGGAAGGAATATTTTACCTAATATTGAGAAACTAGATGTTAAATTTTCAATGATATCTCCTAAATAATTTGACTGTTTGTTTTTTTTTTATTATTGTTTTTGTTTTTCTTTTAAAGATAGGGTTTCTCTGTAGATTTGGAACCTCTCCTGGGTCTAGCTCTTGTAGAACAGGCTAGCCTCAAACTAACAGAGTTCTGTCTGCTATGTCTCCTGAGTACTGGAATTAAAGGCATGTGCCACCACCGCCAAACTATAATTTGATTATTATAATTCCATAATTTGCTTTTGATTTATAAAGTATAGTCTCATTACATACACCAAAGTTACAAAGCAAAATTTTGTATCACAAATATGCTTAATATTTTTACAATGAATTTTTAAGTGTTCTGTATTTCAGAACTCATATGTTAAATGATTATTTTAATATTAGTGCTCTAATTTTAGGTTTCCAATAATCACCATTCACATTGGATGCTGCATAGACTATGAGCCTAGTAAAACTTTCCAATGTGACTGTTCATTGTTTCATTGAAACATGGAAGAAATATAGCTTAGCTGAGGTATTGTGAATCTTTTTATCCTCTGCCAGGAGCACCTTATTTCTAATTCATAGGTGCAGCAGGGCTGTTTCTTAATTCCAGATCTCAAGGTCAGTTCCTTTGCTTATTTATCTTGGAATTTCAATTTATGTTCCTGCCTTTTTCTCCATAGAGTCTACTCTAGAATGTTAATCAATTAATAATAATTTTATTTAAAAATTTAATTTTCCTGAATTGTTAAATTTGTGGAAAAGTATTATTTCTATACACTTTAAAATTAAAACATCTTGACATAATAATCACATGAATTTTTAAAGTGTATTTGTTAGTGGTTACTGTAGTGAGTACTAGCAATCCCAGCACTTGCAAACTGAGGCATCAAGGCCTCATATTTCTAGACAGTGTGGAATATAAAACATGACTTTTATTTAATATATAATTCTAATTTGAATGTTGAAACAGAATCAAGTATTTTAGGAAGTTATGTTAGATCTACCTTGAAGTACATTTTCTACATTATCATTAACATTGAAGAAATTAATCCTGTGTATCATGTTACAATGAATGCTTTTTCTATTTATTATGGCTAATCTAGTGGTCAGTTTGACACAACCAAGAATTCCTTTAAAAATAGTCAAAGTTAGGAATTCTTGATAAAAGTTTGGCCTGTGAACATATTTGTTGGGGATTATATTGTTTGGTTTAATTTGCGTGTGAAGGCCCAATCTGAAAATTCAAGGCATCATTCCCAGATTTTGAGTCAGGTTATATAGGACATGAGAAATCTAAAAGAGGCCTAAGCATTCATGATTCATTCTCTCTTAACTGTTAATATGACTTGAACATGATTTGTCAGGTTCCTACCACCATGACTCTGCTACAACAATAGCATAAAACCTAGAATAGCCATCTAAAGCAAACCTTTCTCCGGTGTATGCCTTTTTGTCTGAATATTTTATCACAGTAAAAATGAAACTAACACACCGCCTTTACATATAATTTGAACTTTTAAAACAAAATTTCCATATAAAATGTATCCTTAGTTTTTATTCTATGTTTTGGAATATAAATATATTAAACAAGTTATGGAAGAGACAGAAGGAACCTAAAGAGTGAGAGAAGGAAGAGATGTAGTGTTGATTGCCTTGAGGTGGGCTACTCAGTCTAGGGTTAGTAACCCACCTGGCAGTCAGTTATTCCAGGGTCACGGAGAGGCACCACCTGGAAGATAAAGGGCTAGGAAAGCAGAAGGAGGCTAAGCGAGAATTCTTGTCAATGCCTCCGTTTATTAGAGACAGGGTACAACTTTTATAGGGTAAAGAGTTGGGGGGTGGGCACAGGGGCCTGGGCTCTTGCCGCGTGGTTCACATTGGTCACATGGTCCGAGTTGGTCACATAAGCAGGAGGTTGTCTTCGGTCAGGTCACTGTAGGCCAAGAAGTCGCGAGTTGACACAACTAGATCTTTAGATAGTTTGGAATGTGGGGTGGGTTCCGTTAACAGATAGCTCTCATTAACAGCCAATTTGGGTGTGGGGTAGGCTCTGTCAATAGAACTATTCCTAACACAATTAAGGGTGTGGGGTTCTCTGCAGACTCCCCAGGGTGATGGTCCTGCAATGATTTTAGGAGGAAATTGGCTCCTGACAATGTAGAGAGTAAGGAGTGGAGAAAGGGAAGGAGACAAAATATAGATAGCTGGATATAAACCCATCCCGGTAAGAAATCTCTCTATTTTGAAACATAATACCAACACACATTGAATATAAATTTTCTATTGAAAGAGAGTTTTACTAGGCCTTGCATTCACAGTATGCAAATACATACATACTGGCACCCTGGGTGATTCTGACTGAACAGAAGGTGGTTACTGAAGAAGAGAGACTAAGCTCCCTGAGTTTGGGTTGTGGGTTGTTGGTGGTTTGGAGTTGGTGGAGAATGACCAGGATTCATTCACATTATCTGGCAAGCAGAATGTCCTTACCTCGTAGGAAGTGCTCAATGCTCTTCATTTGTACAAAACTGTCGTTAGTACAGCAGCTGATAGCCCACCTCCCCATGATTCTCCCTAACTAAAAGTTAATTATTTGAAGTTTTTGAAATATTAAGCACAGAGAAGAAAACATGTTTTGGCTAATTGGTTAAAAATAATTCTGATTAATGAGTAAGGACTTTTCTTCTGAATCTAACACTTTGAGAGTGCAAAGTTATATTTGAAGTTGGCCTAATTATCTGCCTTATTAAAATTAGAATGCTGTATTTCAAGGTCATCAGCATTTGGCAAACATAATGGTTATTGAAATAAGAAGAAAAGTGGCTTCAGCATTTCTATGGACTTAGTAAAGCTTCTGAGTTTCTATTTTTCTGTGACAGGAATGAGGAACATTGGTACATTTTAAAAGCTTAACTTTTGCAATTCTTCTCTTTTGAACAAATCAAATAATATTTACCTACAGTGTTTGGAAGAACATGCCTATTATTATGAAATATAAAATAACTTCTCCACTGAATGTCAGTATAAAGGGGAAGAAAATGTATTATGAACTGAAGTGAATCTGGAAAATCTTCTTGATAACAGCTTTTATTCTGCATGGTAAAGGAATCTTATATTCTATAGCAGAAGAAAGATTGTTAAACAAATGCAAAAATAAATTTCATATAAATACTAAAAAGGAGAGTCATGAAAGAACTAAAAAAATAACTGCCTTAGTGTATAAAATTGGTAACCTCTTCAAATACAGGAGAAAAATAATATTAAATATTCTTTAGCCTTCTTAATGGCCTTATATGCACACATTCTGATGGAAATATAACAACTATAAAATGGAACATAAAGCTTTTTATAGCCATACAAACACAAGTTTAGAGTCAAACAGTGTATATGTATGTGATAAGGAAGAAGTGTTAATTTCAGTTGTCACATAGGGAAGCTTTATAGATCACTCACTTAAAACTATTTTAGTAATGAAAAATGAAAGAAAATTCAGCAGATTAAGAAATGCATGGACATCTGAATACAAAGCAAATGTTATAAAGCATAACACATAGCCAGAAACCATAGGGACAAGGAAAACCTCATAAACAGATTCAATTATATATGTCATGCTTGCATTAGTCTAATAAAATACACATAATTTTATATAAGGCAATTTTTGAAAGAAATTTATAAGAAATTGTACTTTTAAGCACTATTTCATTTTGGTTCTTGATCAAATTGTAGTATATAAAAACTGATAAAAAATAGTTAATTTAAAAATATATTGAACCTGAATATAAGACACAAAAAGTAGGACGACATTTTTTACTCTCAAAGATATATACATTTCAGGAAATTTGATAATGGAGTGTTATTATTTTAACTGAGTGGAGTTTCTAGTTAGTGTTCATAAGGTCCACATAATATTTCTCAAATAATGCAATTAGGAGACATTTCAGTTCTGTAAAAACTTAGGGAAAGGATGAGTTGACATCGAACTGTGTACTACACCGTTATTCTGTACATTTGAATGGGGTTGGAAATTTCATGTGATTTTGTTTTGCTTTGTTTTGTTTTTGGACAGGATCACATGTCACTCATGCTGGTCATGATCATTTTATCCTTCTGCTATGGCTTTCCAATATCTGGGATGACAGGAACCACCAAGCCCAGTTTCTTAATTTCTATTTGTGTGCTTGCTCTTGTCTTTCTGAGAACAACACTCAAAGTTTCTCTAAGTAAACCCAGGTGTTATGAGAAAGGTATTGATATGCAATAATAATAATAATAATAATAATAATAATAATAATAATAATAATAAAAGAAATTATAAATTTGGAGGATGGAGTCATGGGAAAAGTTGTCAGGGGATAGAGTAGAGAAGTGCAAGTGATATAAACACAGTTTTTGTATATTCGATTCTCAGCAACAACAACAAAATGATGACTGGTGTAGAATTTATGAAATATTGTTATATTAGCAAAAGAGGCTATAAGTTACTTTAGAGACTTCATCTACTGAGAAAATCAGGATAAATTCAGCATGAAATTTTGGGAACAATGGAAAGTTTATCTCTAGTTTTATTGAAACCTCAAAAGAAAGATCAAATTAGAATCCAAGTTTAAGTTACAATGAGACAGAAGCATGAAGCCCTAGTGTACAGTTGTTCAGTAGGTGACTGCAGGTGACAATAAGGTACCATACGTTTTAAAAACCTAGAAGGAAAAGGGTTTGGAAAGTATGCTTCATAAAGAAACATTAGGCATTTGAGGAAACAACTATGTATAATCTGATTTATAATTAAATAATATATACATAAATTGAAAAATAACAGTTCTCCATGTATAAAATTATTATTTTACAGACATTAATTTTCAAAACCTACATAAAAATAACTGGAATCCATAATACAATTTACTTGCTGTAGATGACACAGCGATTATGAGAGCAGTGGAACATTAAAGAAAAATTGAGTTAAGAAAAAACAGAAGGAGCACCTGCATATAGACATCCTGACAGAAAACATTAGTGGAATTGTGGTTTCTTGCATAAATGTTTCCTGAGGAAGCAAACTGCCACAAGGAATAAATAATTCTAGAGAAAGCACATTCCCATCCAGTAACGTTCTACGTGCCAATAAGACATGCTACCCACAGGCACAGCTGATTTATAGCTATGGTGAATAACTGCTATAGCTCATCCCAAATCCAGGCATGCATATTCATAAGAATTACAGTGACAAGCGCTATGCAAAGGCTTTGAAAAGACACAGTGTATTCTCATCTACATCTGACAACCATGATTTCAGTAACATCATACTTTTTCCAGATGTTTTGTCTTGGAACCTAGCACATCTGGGCTCTAGAGTGACAAGGGAGATTTTATATATATATATATATATATATATATATATATATATATATATATATATATATATATTTTCTACCTGAGGTGTGCAAATTTGATTAAATATTTCTGACATTTTGATACATGAAATTTTAATCAGTGGGAAGCTTGATGGTATAAAAGTTCATAATCATTACAGTGAAATGAGGAAATGAGACCTGGTTTCATTCATGGGAAAGTAAATACTCTATAGATAACAACTGAATACAAAGTAGTGTGCTCTAGTTTCTGCATCTTAGCAAAGGTCACCTAAATGATGCAGTGTTTTCATCTTCAGAGGCAAGTGATTCATAAATTGACTCACAGAATGAATGGTAGAACCAGGATAGCAGTGCAAAGAATGTTATATTTTCCTAATAAATTTCAAGATAGTAGTATGAGGGAAGTATTTCCTTGGGGTATTATATCATAGGGTAGAATTTCTTGAAGAAATCATGCCAATTCAGGAATGTTTTTTGTAATTGTTGTTCCTCTACTGACTACTCATAAGTGTTCATAAGAGAATGAAACAGAGAGATAAAAAGTGGATGATTTTTCTCAATCTGTACAACCATAAAATTTCACCAGTGGGTAACTAATGAATTCTATTTAGATGTCCTTATTCTTTAATGAGTATAATCCACAGCAGAGTGCTCACAACTAGAAAAAGAGATGCAGTTTGTTGTTATATTTAGAGTAAAATAGCATGAATTTCATTGACAGGATGGTTCTGACTTTTCTTGACTTGACAATATAAAGAATTTTTAAGTAAAAATAAAATGGGAGTGTTTAAAATTTCACATTGATAGTGCATTAATATCTATAGTCATTCTGAGGATGGATGTTCCAACTGACTATTGCCTAATCCATAATTAGAGGTTTTAGTTCTTTCCATATAATGCCAGAATTTTACTTTTATAAGTAAATTTTGTACCTTATAAATTGTATACATAGGAAAAGCAGACAATTTTGTAAACTGTAAACTCTACTCTCTTTAGTAATGAAATGATTTCCCTTAAAGAATCTGCTCATAAAGTGTCTGGAATAGAAGAGAAAAATACCTTGAGTTGTGTCTATTATACTTGTAGCTTCTTTTTTTCTTTACTTTTCTGTTCTTTTATATTTTTATAGCAGGTCTTATTATGTAGCTTTCGCTGCCCTTAGACTTTGTAGATCAGGCTGTACTCGAACTCATAGAAACATGTCTTCCTCACTTTCCCAGGAACTAGGATTAAAGACACACGCCACCAGTTCTGATCTTCCATTGTGTTTCTTATAGCATTTACTGAAATTCTAAAATTACCAGATATTGTAAAAAGTAGTTTTATAGGTGCAACTGTCAATAGAGAAAGGTAGACAATGTCCACAGCTCAAAAGCAGGTGTTTTAAGGAAGGATTGTCAAATAGATTCTGTGAAACATTAAAATTACTAAGTATGGTGCTTAACTTTTGCAGGGTGCCATCTCCAGCCATTGACAGGTCCTGAGAGGATGCATGGAGCATGTGAGGGAACAATGAGGCAGGCACGACATTTGGGAGAATAATTTAGCTTGACTGACAGCCAGACTGCTTCTTTACTTATGTAGAAGTCAGTAAGCAGAGATAGATTCATGATTTTTCAAAAATATAGATAATATTATGTCATTTTTGATTTTGAACATGTGTTTTATTAGCTCTTTCATATCTTTTAGTCATCAGTGATAAACCATGACAGAACAAATTTATATTTTGTAAATATTTCCCCTCAGGTTTAATCATCATTGATAACATTATTTTTTGTAACCAGTTTTACTCATTACCTCCATCACCCAATTTATAGGAATCCAGAGGCATAGTACAAACTGTTCTCAGGCTTCAAGAATACTAGAGCAAAACAAAATCTCCAAGCCAGCCCAGGCAGATTGCCATGTCCCAAGCAGTGGATTGTTAAATCTTAATGATGAGAATGTCCAATAAAAATTCTCAGGCCAAAGCTGCTGCATTATTTATTCAAATTGTGGTATAATACAAGGTTTTCATCTTATATCTATAGAATTTTTCTTTATGTCTAATCTTGAAATTTTTTTATTCCTTGGACATATGACATTTTCTGCACAAAGCGGCTCTGCATGGTATAACTTTTCTGAGAAAAGGAGGTCCTGATATCTCATTCTTTTATCATCTTTCAGCGGGTTCTTTGCCCATCAATATAAGTGTCTGTATAAGACAGAGGTAACTTCAGCTAATCTAAGTTTGTTGCTGTATATATCAGGTAATTGTCTGATCATATAATGGTAAGGGGCTTGTAATCTGATCTGTGGTCAACACTGTAGCTCAGTGAATATCACTGACCTTTTAATGTTTACTTTGTTTTGGTTATCTTGTTCCTAGGCAAGTGTAGAAACAGATGTCTCAAAAATATTTCATAGTCTTATAAAAAATTGCTACTACTTTATGTGTGTCACAAACAACAATGCATAAGGAGACCAGTAAGTAGATAAAGATATCTCCCTAAAGTGGGAAGAATAGTATGTTCAGGATTCTCCTGGGGAAGCTTAGAAGCAGTACTCCTTGGAGAAAGCATAAATGATTCATAAAAAAATTTCTATCAACCAAATATCATTAGATTGTACAAATATTAAAAGCCCCTCAAGTATGTAATAGGTGAAGATCAAAACCAAAAGTGACACTATAGCTATCATGTGGCTTAGTTTTGATGGATCTTTGTCAAGCAACTGTGGTGGCTTTATAACTTCTGTCATTCCCATCAGATATAACTATGCCATCCTTTGGTAAAATGTTAATGATCCTGAATGAACATTATTGCTTTGCTGTATTCTGAATCTTCCATAGAATGATCATATGTCTTAGCTCTATAGAGATGTTAGCAATATAAACATGTCTTTGCCAGTTGGTATTCTCCAAAGCTTGAGATATCCTAGTGAAACACAGAGGTAGTTGTGGTAAATCAGGTTTCTTGGCAGGAATTCTGCAGAAAATAAAAGGATACGGGTTCTAATAAAGCCGAATTTGAGGTCTATAGAAGACCTCCTTTAGAATAAAATATCAAAAAAATTATTTAACAAGGCCTTTTTTTTAGTACAATTTATGATGGAGATACATGGTGGCAATGAGTTGATGAATGATATTCATGTGACAATATTGTGGAGAGAAAAGTGATCAGGAAGTCAATGGATAGTTAGGAGATTTCAAGCAAAGAATTAAAGACCAGCCAACACAGCTATCATTTATATGTGGAAACTTCAGTAACTTCATTGTCAAAATATCATATTTTATATTATATTTTTAATAATATATATTATATCAATGTTTTTATATTGATAAACAAATGGATGAATGCATGGATACATAGATGAATGCATGGGTGACTTTATAAAAAATGGCAGGAGTGAAACTGGCATTTTATCAATTAGGTAGTGAGGGATGTGATAGAAGACGAGATGTGCAATATTAGGAAGAGTTAGTGTTGATCTCTGAGGAGAAAAATATCAGGAAATGAAACCTAATGGAATGGAATAAGAAATGGAAGAAAAGAAATCGCTTCAGGTAAGAAATTATAGATAACTCCTCATAAGGGGAGGGAAGAAGGAAGGAAGATATTTGTGGAGATTTAAGAAGAATGCACTGGAGCTGAACTTCAATTTTAAGTGAATAATGAGAAAAACCCAAAAGGCTGGCCAGACCACTTCTAGCCTGAATGTCTAGGAAGGAAGTAATAGTGTATAGCAAATCTTAAGATGGAAGAGAGTTGCTGAGAGAAGCTAAGAAAGCATCAGCACTTATTTCTTTTAATCAATAGAATAATCCTATAACTCTTTGTAGATGAGAAATCTAATGACTTTGAAATCATTATCTAAATAATGACAGAAAATAGTGAATAGATATTTTTTCTAAACCCAGTTTCTGGCCTTTCCTTAATATTTCCCATAATGTGTTTAGGGAACTTAGTGTTTTTTCTAATGTGTATAATGACTCCTCATTATAATATAGATTAAGGATGGCTGCTTTCAACTTTAGGTTTATTTTAAACATACATCAAATATCTAACTATGAATAAAAAATCCATTTGTACAGCTTAAGACATATTGAAAAACAAACAAAAAAGTAATGGTCTTTTATAAAAACATGTTGTTAGTTTTATTTATTTTGTGTGTAGAGTTAATCCTGAATATTTGGATATGCACCACATGTTTAAAAATGCAGAACTCAAATGTGTATATATTCCACACTTTCTTCATCCATTCTTCCATTGAAGGGCATCTAGGTTGTTTCCAGGTTCTGGCTATTACACATAATACTGCTATGAACAGAGTTGAACAAATGCTCTTGTCATATGATAGGGCATCTCTTGGGTATATTCCCAGGAGGTATTGTTGGGTCCAGAGGTAGGTTAATCCCGAATTTCCTGAGAAACCGAAACACTGATTACCAAAGTGGTTGCACACGATTGCATTCCCACCAGCAATGGATGAGGGTACCCCTTCCTCCACAGCCTCTCCAGCAAAGGCTATCATTGGAGTGTTTTATTTTAGCCATAAGAAAGTGTGGAATATATACACATTAGAGTATTATGCTGCGGTAAAAAACAATGACTTCTCGAATTTTGCATGCAAATGGATGGAAATAGACAACACTATACTGAGTGAGGTAACCCAGACCCAAAAAGATGAACATGGGATGTACTCACTCATAATTGGTTTCTAGCCATAAATAAGGGTCACGGAGTCTACAATTGGTGAACCTAAAGAAGCTAAGTAAGAAGGTGAACCCAAGGAAAACCATATAGTTATCATCTTGGCTATGGGAAGTAGACAAAATTGCCGGGGAGAAAATTGGGATCTTGGGGGTGGGGTGGGACGGGGGTAAGGGGAGATGGGGAGAGAAAAGGGAGAAGGGGAGGATGGGGGGAACTTGGGGGAAAAGGATGATTGGGATAAAGGAAGGTTGGATAGGAGAGCACGGAAGCACAATTCTTAGTTAAGGGAGCCACCTTAGGGTTGGCAAGAGACTTGAACCTATAGTGGCTCCCAGGAGCCCAAGGCGATGTCCCCAATTAGTTCCTTGGGCAGCTGAAGATAGGGAACCTGAAATGACCCTATCCTATAGCAATACTGACGAATATCTTGCATATCATCATAGAACCTTCATCTGGTGATTGATGGAGCTGGAGACAGAGACCCACACTGGAGCACTGGACTGAGCTCCCAAGGTCCCAATGAGGAGCAGAAGGAGGGAGAACATGAGCAAAGAAGTAGGGACCAGGAGAGGTGCACCCACCGACTGAGACAGTGGGGCTGATCTATAGGGAGCTCACCAAGGCCAGCTGGACTGTGACTGAAAAAGCATGGGATAAAACCGGACTCTCTGAACATGGCGAACAATGAGGGCTGATGAGAAGCCAAGGACAATGGCACTGGGTCTTGATCCTACTTCATGTTCTGGCTTTGTGGGAGCCTAGCCAGTTTGGATGTTCACCCTCCTAGATATGGACGGAGGGGGGAGGACCTTGGACTTTCCACAGGGCAGGGAACCCTAACTGCTCTTTGGACTGGAGAGGGAGGGGGAGAGGAGTAGGGGGAGGGGGAGAAGGATGGGAGGAGGGGGAGAAGGGTGGGAGGAGGGGGAGAAGGGTGGGAGGACGGGGAGGGAAATGGGAGGCTGGGAGGAGGAGGAAACTTGCTTTTTTTTTTTTTGCCTTTTCTCAATAAAAAAAAATGCAGAACTCAGAAAATGGGGTCATATAATCTGGAACTAAAATTTTGGGAAGTTTAGTCCTTCCCAGTATCGGTACTAGAAACTGGTTAGTAAGAGGCATGTGTGTTTTACTGCTGTGTTGTCTTTCAAACCCTACAGTCTGGTTTGTTTGTTGTTGTTGTGACTTTCATAGTGTGTGCCCCTTTCCAATGTAGTCTATGCTCTTCTCATTAAGTGCTGATAGAATTACTAAAATTTTGTTATTCAGTGTTTTCTAATTTTTAGTTTTGTACTTAATATGTTATTCCACTTCTTTTATAAACACTCCTGTACTTGTGGGTTAAACTGTTCTGCTCTATGACATCTCATATCTGACTAGAGCCTACAGTCTATTTCTTATTGGCAATTGTGTTGCTGTATATAAGTTAAATGGCTGAAATCACTAAAACAAAATCACATTTCTTATGAAGGAAAGGGGATTAGCTTTCACTCTTCATTCTAGAGGTTCATCTAAATTCAACTTCATTGGTGGAATTCTGGGGAAGGTGGCATAATCTATCAGGAACACAGGTAAAAAGTAAGAGATCATGAGACATATCTGAAAAATATTAATGACTTTTTAGTCTGTGTTCTTCCTGATCAAGACCATGGATAGATAAAATGTCCTGAAAGAGAAGCAGTCATGGCTATTTGGCCTTACTCATTCAATGGCAAACAAAAAAATGACAAATGCTACTTCTAGAGGGAACCTCAGGAAACAGTACATGCATTAATTTGTCTGTCAGGATGAATACAATGTTTTCATTGACATAATATGTCATAAACTTGTTTACAAAGAGAATCATGGCTTGCTGTTGACAGAGTCTTCATTATTAAACAGGTGGTATGTGTTACCAGAGCAGAATGTATCTTGAATCAGGCTCATAAATTTCTGTGCACTCATTTTAACAATCAGTTTTGTAGTCTTTATTACTTTTTTAAAGAAAACTATCTTCTTTTCATTTTACATACCAATCCCAGTTCTCACTCCTTCCAGTCCCCCCATTCCCTGTACCTTCCTACAATCCCACCCCCATACATACTTCAGAGAGGGCAAAGTACATTGCTTTGGGGAAGGTCCAAGATACTCCCTACTATATCTAGGCTGTGCAAGGCATCCATTCAAAGAGAATGAGTTCCCAAAAAGCCAGTACAAGTAGTGGGATAAATCCTGGTGTCACTGTCAGTGGTCCTGTAGTCTGCTTCATCCATACAACTCTTATCCAATTTCAGAGGTTCTAGTTTGGTCCTATGCTAATTCCTTCCCTGTCTCGCTAGAGTTGGTGAGCTCCAATTTCCTCAGGTAAATTGTTTTAGTGGGTGTCCCCATCATGGTCTTGACATCTTTGCTCATATTCTCACTCCTCCCACTCCTCAACTGGACTTTGAGAGACCATCCCAGAGCTCCTCTGTGGGCCTCTGCCTCTGTTTCCATCACTTGCTGAATGAAGGTTCTATGGTGCCATTTAAGATAGTCATCAATCAGACTACAGGGCAAGGCCAGCTTTGGCACCATCTTTACTATTGCTTAGGGTCTTAGCTGAGGTCATTCTTGTTGATTCCTGGGAATTTCTTTAGTGTCAGGTTTCTCGCAAACCCCATAATTGCTCTCTCAATTAAAATGTCTCTTTCCTTGCTCTTATCTCTTTTCTTCCTTCACCGTAACAATCCCATTTTGAGTAGTTATTGAGCCTGTCCCCTTCTCTCTTCCTCTTCTCCCTTGATTCTTCCTTCTCCCCACACCCCCATGTTTCCAATTTTCTCAGACTATCTGATATATTTCCCTTTCCCAGGTGGACCTACATATGTTTTTTGGGGGGTGGGGCGGGGGTGTTCACCTTCTCACTTATCTTCTCTAGGACCATGGACTCTAGACCCATTGTCCTTTACTTTACAGCTAGTATCCACTTATGAGTGAGTATATATATGTTGTAGGAGGCAACTTATTTGTTCCTGGCTGCTCAGCCCTGAAATAACCAAAGAGAAAATATATTATTTACAATACTGCTTGGCCAATAAATTAAGCATATTGCTAGCTAGGTCTTATGTCTAGAATTAACACATTTCCGTTATTTTACATTTTATTATGAGGATTGTGGCCTACCAGCAAGGTTCCAGCTAGCAGCTCATGTCTAAAATATTTTAAATGCCATATTCCATGGTCTTTGAAAGGTTTGAAGATTATCTATGTAACTGTAATATATCTTTATATATTTAGGAAACCTAACTAACATGACTATAAGTTTACTATTATAGATGATTATCAATTAACTTTTATTTCTTAATTATACATTACGCTTTTAAATGAGCTATACAAACACAATGGCTTAATCAAGAGCAGAAATACAAAAATAACAAAATTGACCTCTAATTTATATCAATAAACCAAGATCCATAGCAATGCAAATCTCTATAGCACATCCTCCTTTAAATGTAAACAAACATTTAAAAACAATCATTTAGAAAATTTGCATGTAGTTATCGCCGAACTGTTTCCTGCAATTTGTTGAGTGAAGTATTTTCTTTTCATGGAGATTTTGTGTTGTCTTGGTCCATCAAATCACATTAATATGAAAGGATTCTATAGGTTCTTATCCTCTCAGGAAACAAAAGAAGAACCTCTTGTCCAAAGCAACATATCCTTATACTCAAATTTTGAAGTCAAGAAACCTTTAAAAATATATAGCAGCCTATATAGTAAAATGTCTCTCTATACTTAGCTCCTTCACAGTCAAAAAAATTAAAGAAAGCACAATAATATACATAATCCAGACTCTGGGTATATACCATTTTACGTGGCTTGTTTTTCTTTATTCCTATTACTTTTTTGAAAGTTTACTCTGTCTTTTTAAAGACTTTGTTTTATTTTTTAAAAAAATCATTTACTATTTTTTAATACTCTCTATTTTTTTCCTCTTTCTTAAGCCTACATACATTTTTCCAAAACTGTGATTCATTTAAAGTTCTTTTATGTCTGAGTCTGTCCTATGGTGTATCTGTCAACCTTTTTTGTCCTAGAGGGATTTTAAATGGTAAGCAGCTTGGTCACAGCAGCTGTGATGCTGGATCTGTATCTCTACATCTTTCAAAATGGCGGACATAACATTACTGCCAGGTCTGGGACCACCAGGTAGGAGCCGTGCTCACCACTTTAACTCAGAAGAAGCATGCAACACAGAAACCCTTTTTTATCTGAGTAATAGCTAAATTTGCCAAGCAGTGCATTACTAGACTTGGAAATATCTCTGTGTATGGTAGCAGGAATCTGTCATGTTCATCTGCTTATGCACGCCTAGTAGACTTGATTTTGCTACCTGCCCAGGCAGAGAATACCGAGCCATGGACATGGTCTCAGCTACTTTCCTCCTGACCTGGATTGGGCACACAAGCTTCCAGGCTCACAAATACCATTCAAGTCCTCAGTCTCCTTAAAGAGTCAGAGCTATATGTGCTGCCAGTTTTGAAACCAAACATTTTGTTTCTTGGTTTGTTTGTTTTGTTTTGATCTGCTACCGCTGAATCAGGAATATCTCTTTTAAAGGAGCTGCTGTACACCACCAGCACTCAGCAAAATAGAGCTACAGTAATAAAAGCAGCTTGGTATTGGTATTAAAGCAAATAGTTTGACGAATAGAATCAAATTGAAGACTGGAATATTAATGCACACACTTATGAACACCTGATTTTTGACAAAGAATATTTTGCCCTAGTATTAAAATGTCACCAATGTCAGTATGAACATAGCTCATTTTTTCTAGACACTGGTTTGAAAATTTTCATAGCTAATGTAGAGGTAAAAGTTATATAATCAGACATGTTAGACTTCAGCACTGTGAGTTTAAAAATATCTGTTTATATTCTCCATCTGTTCCTGAATGTTGTCTACTATTTTCATATAGCCCTAATATGTTAATTATTGCTATTTGAAATTCCCTGCCAGATAATTCTAATGGTTACATTATGCATAAGTTTGGTTCTAAATCTTGGTTTTACTCTTTAAACAATTTGAGGTTTCCATTACATTTTTGGAAACTGAGCACATTTTCTTAGTAACAGAAACTGAGACAAGAAGAACATCATATTAATTTGAATCAACAGTCATCTAAGTTGGGTTTATCCAAATGTTTCTTATTGCTTTGGAATCTACAAAATTATAGTTTGCTTATCCTATTTCCTGCTTAAAAAATTGGGATTTCCTATAAAAGAGTTCTGTGTCTTAGAGTACGTTTAATGGCAATTTGTTCTTTTTATAACTTGATGTATTTTACATCTCAGTTGCATTTCCTTTCTCTCCTCCCTTCCCTGCCTTCAATCTATCCCTCTTCTGATTCTATTCAGAAAGGGACAGACCTCCCATGGGTATCAACAGAGCATGGCATATCAAGTTGCTTTAAGACTAAGCACCTCCCATTGGAATAAGATTGGCAAGGCAATCAAGTATGAAGAATAAAATCAGTAAAATTATTTACACAGTGTTATGGAAGGAAAATGTGTATAATTTCATGTAATCGGTTAACCTTACTTCTAAGTTTTAACTAGAAAGATGTTTGTTCAATTGTTTATCTCTCCTACTTTTGATTAACTTATTTTCACTTGGATATTTTTGTTTGGACATATCCATGTGGGTAAAGTTGCATATTTTTACACAGGCTTGTTCAGTACAAAAGTCAACTTCAGATATCTTCTTAGATCACTCTTCTTCGGTAGTATCTCTCACTAAAATGGAGATTATTATTAATTCAGTTAGACTGGCTCATAAACAAGGTTCTGGGGCCAATCTGTCTCCATGATCACCGTGCTGGTGTTACATGCCTATTTATGTTGGTAATGCAAATCAATGCAGGATCTCATGGTTAAATAAGTATATACTCACTGTACCATTTCCTTAGCCCTCTCTTCTTTAAATGCACATTACAATGGTCTGAGAGCAATATTGTTTCCCCACGTGAAATAAGGCTCTGGTAAAGTCTTTTACCCTGGAAAGAAACATTTGGAATGAAGGAAGATTTGGGCCTATATTGCTGTGTCCTAACGTTTTTCTCGGGAGAGTGGGTGAAAATGTCAACAAACACAGACAGTGGGAGTCAGGTAGAAGGTTAACAGCAAATTTGTTTATTTAACAGTGAGGAAAAACTTATATACCCTCCCAGCACCCAGGCTGGCTGACAGTTGACAGTTGACAGCTCATGCTTGTCTTTCATTGGTTAAGCACGATCATGACCTCTGACAGTACCTCTTGCTAGGTAGTCAGGAAACACTGCTTGATAACTCCTTATTGGCTAGGCACAGACAGAACTTTTGACAGTTCCAGGTAAGACTCCAATTTGGCTCCTTTTTCCTGGTAGGCCTTATCTTCCTACATATCCACTTTTTTTTTTTTTTTTTTTTTTTTTTTATATATATATAGGGCACTCAGCGGTAGCCAGAGTTCTTTGCTCAGGCCCTGTTGAACACACCTCAAAAAGGCTCAGGAAATAGAGTGTGTTTGTTTTAAGTTGGCCTGCCAAACAAGCTTGTACCCAACTTTGACTACCATCCCGTGAAGAGCATCCACTCCTGGAGAGTTGCCAAGGTGGGGGAATAGGTAATAACAGCCTTTTAAATTGCAAATAACTAGGAATAGGAATGCATAACCTTTTCTGGTGGAAGAAGGCTGCCCAAGAGCCATTAACACCTGAAGAGTTGCTTTAGTTGCTATCTGTGTTTGATCTCCTGCATAAGACATTTATGGAAAATAAAAGTTAACTAAATCACCCCACCAATTAATGCATAGGTGGACATTTATTAGGGACCCAATAGCCTTTTTATGTTATGCCAAACTTTTTTGGAAAATATTGAATAGTCAAAGGCCATAACCACTGCCCCTAATAAATAAATCAAATTTGTTAGCAGAGCAATGAAAGCAAGAAAGGGGAGTATCTACAATACCCATCCTGGGTTATTCCCTGCTTGGTGGAAGCAGGCTGATTCATGCACATCTCTTACCAGAACCCATACTGGTGTTGTAGCAGTCTGAAGAAAAACACAAGCATACCTTCTCCTTTGGGTTAGCAGGGAGGCTGGTCTTTGCCATTGGAGGGAATAGGATCTCTCCATATCACCAGAGGCAGGGGTACATTCCTTGGAAGGGATGCCTAGTGCTTGTAAACTGGATTGAGCCCTTTGTCATTAAAACTGAGGAAGTTCATATGGGAAAGGACCTCTGTTAAGGCCAGATGATTATTTCTCCCAGCCTCTGGCAAGGTAGCCATGGCCAACAGCTCATTAAGAGTTCTGTTGATCCTCTCGACAATGGCTTGACCCTGTGGATTGTAGAGTATGGTCTATAGTATGTGAAATCTCCCAAAAGCCCAGAAAGTCATTGAATTGTGAGAGAAATAGGCAGGACCATACATGCAGACACAGAGACATACGTATACTTATAAATAATTAAAAATAAGATAAATATGGTAAAATGTAATAAGATTTTATTGAATATATATATGTCACATCTATTCTCATCTATCATCTATCTATCTATCTGTCTATCTATCTATCATCTATCTATCTATCTATCTATTTATCTATCTATCTTTCTATCCATCCATTCTTTATCATCTACGTATTTATCTATTGATTTATTTTCTATCATCTATCATCTATCTATCTATCTATCTATCTATCATCTATCTATCTATCTATCTATCTATCTATCTATCTATCTTTCTATCCATCCATCCTTTATCATCTATGTATTTATCTATTGATTTATTTTCTATCATCTATTTATCTATCTGTCTATTATCTATCTATCTATCTATCTATCATCTATTTATTTTACTATCAGTCTGTAAATATATCCTTAAGTTGCATAGCCAAAGAAAGATACTAAAGAGTCAAAAATAAGTAAGGAGAGAAATTGAATTTTGGGGAGATGACAGAGTTTTGACAACAATTGTCCCTAGATTTTTATTTTCCTCCTCTCCCACTTCAGGTGGCTCTTCTGATTTGAGACACAAACTCTGAATTTTTCTTCTAACATGCTTAAGAATAGAGGAGAGAGCCACAGTCCAACTCCAAAGCCAGCTCTGATTTTTAATTGAATTGGAACTACAATTTTTTTTTTGAGAATTAAAGAGATATAGGTGTTTAGGTAGTGAGATCTAATATGTAATAGATACCAGTGCTCAGTTCTCTGAGTTGTTATTGGAATCTGAAAAGGTCAGTGTGAAGTGAAAGATGGGAGTAGAGGAAGGAATTGGAAGAAACTGTACCTTTACTGGAAGTGTAGGAAGCCCTGCTAAGATTTTTTTTTTGAAAATGATTGTCAATTTATTTGATATTGTATCCAAAATGATAGTATCGGATTAACCATTCAGTCCTGGGATGTCTGGGAGATTATTCAGTCTTGTCCAGTTAATCTCTAAAACTGGTTTTCTAGGGAGGAAAATCAACAGTGCTCCAGTTAAAGACTTGTAACCAATCAAGGGCTCCAGGATCACATACATTGTCCCATGAATCGAAAACTCTTCATACCAGCTCCCAAAATTATTGCTTGATCTCCAAATCAATCACATAATTTCCTGCAAAACTAATCTGAAGGTCCAGAATAATTTGTCTTCTGTTTACATTTTCAGTGTAAACCTTAACACCATTGACTATATGGGACTGCTGACCCATGTTCACTTTTGTGAAGCCCAAGGTTTCTGAGGTGGGCATATGGTCCCCACACAGCTAGTTCTATGGTTTCTCGAAAGAGTTTCTCTATAAACTGACAAATAAAGGGCCACATGTGCTCTGCCATCTTATTTAGCCATTCTGTTCTTTCAGTGTCTGGAAAATGAACCCAGGTAGGCAGATTGCAAGAGTGCACCCCTATGTGCACAGCGTGCTCCTTGCTCTCCAACAGCACCAACACACAGCAAAGGCTTTGAAGCCATTGCTCCTTTGGCACTAGGTGAGAAACCCAAGCACCAGCAGCACCCAAATGAACATCAGCCCCAGGTAGCCGAGGGCATACAGCAGCAGCATGAAGTTGTGGCCCCTGTTACACCCATCCATCAGCTATCAAGAGTCAAAGGGGATCTGTAGCTGTGAGGACACCTCGGAACAGCTAGTTCCACCCTCACTCTATGGGCCAGGCCCAAGCTCCCACTGCTCGGACCAGCCACCAAAGTCCCAGTCGATTCTGAAGAAATAGCAGGCACCCTGGAAGGCTCTGGTGGGCTTGGACACCTGGGACAGGACAGGCCACGCGTCCTGAGACCCCAGCTTTACAGCGACACACTGCAGTTCCTGGACAGACCGCTGAAGCTCAAGAAGGGCCCCAGGCCAGCCTCCATTCACTACTGTGAGGTCTGCAGTGTCAGCTGTGCAAGGCCACACACCTATCGGGACCACCTAGAAGGACAGAAGCACCTGACGAAGCAGGCGGCTTAGATGACAGTTACCCAGTCCAGTGGAGGTCCGAGATGAACCCAGAGCCTTCACTACGACCTAGTTGCAACCAGACTAAGGAAACCTAGTACCTCTTTGCCCACAACTCAGAATGTCACCTACATCCCAGACATGGACAGCACCCTGAGACCTCAGTGCAGCAGGAAACTCACACCAGTCACAGTTCACACACCTCAGGCCTGGCCAGCACTAGCCTGAGGGCACTCATCTCCCATGCCTCCATGAGTTCACTTTTCTCTACTGAGGCGAAGGCAGCACTTCTATAGATGACAGGTAACTCCACACCCTGCCTGTCAGCACCCCTCTGAGGTGGACAGCAGGAGATCAATGGTCATCCAGGGTGGGGAATTTTATCCCACCCTTGTCTAGTGATTAGTGGGGAACTTCTGTGGTTCTTGACGCCACAGCCTTATGCAAACACTGTGTTTCCAGACGATGTCAGTGTTCAGAAGTCAAGCCTTGCTTCCACCTCCTTGTGTGGAGAAGCTGGATGAACCGAAATAGAAAAAAAAAAATGTGCCTTCCTAACCAAACACATAGATAACCATGACAGACAACATGAAGGAAAGAATGGGAGTCCCAATGATTACCTGCCGAAGCAACCAAGAGGCCTTTCAAATTGGATGGGGATCCCAACCCTTACTTGCCAAAGGGACCTTTCACTGAAAACACACCATTTGGGGGCACTGTGCAGCACTGTGAATGAGGAGAGGAAGATGACTAGAACCTGTGGCAGGCAAAAGACAATAATTACAGACACAATGAAAAAAGGAGGGGGGAGGGGGGCTCTGACCTGGCAAGCTCAAAACAGATGTCCCTCTTCTGGAAACCAGATATTGCTGGATCCTAATGCATTCCTCGGGGAAGGGGGAGAAAAGGTACGAAGTTGTCAAACACAGAAGACAGGGGTCAGGTAAAAGGCTTTTAGCAGACACGCTTATTTAAGAGTGAGGCAAAACTTATATACCTTCCCAGTACACATGTTGACAGCTGACAGTTCATGCTTGTTTCTCATTGAAGTCTCGATGAGGACCTCTGACAGTCCCTATTTCTAGGCAGTCAAGGAACACTGCTTGGTAGCTTCTTATTGGCTAGGCACAGACAGGACTTTTGTCAGCTCCAGGCAGACTCCAGGTTGGCTCCTTTTGGTCTGGTAAGTGTTATCTTCCTACAGGGCCATATAACTCAAGATTAACTTCTTGTACCATCCAACACTATCAACTGTTCTCTGACCGTCTCATGGAAAAGTTGGTGATATTCCTTGACACAAAGTTCACGGAAATGTCGAACAATCATGCTATCGTTTTCCCTACAGTTCTACCTCTCAGACTGGCTTATTTTCAACCTCCAGAAATTGGAACAATTGCTATATATTTTGCATCACTTTCTGGTTGCCCTAACTTTTGCTCTAGCTTGGCAGGTCCTGTCTGTGTCTCTGAGTTCTATATTTTGTAGTGACAGTCTTCCTGAAACCTGAGTTCGCTGTTTTCCCCAAATAAAGTCACTATGTGAAGGCTAAGCTCTGATGCTGAAATAGGACATAAAGAGACCATCAGGAGTTATAAGCAGATAGAACAAACATTATTTACCAGCTCACTGCCTTCTGAGAAGGCAGACACTGGCATGTATGTAGCCAGGCACATATTGACAGACATGGGCCACACAAACAGGGACAAAATGTCACATGTATCTGTCATAAAAGCTGTAATTACATAGAATCATGCAAGAGTGGTATGATGTCACATAGCATAATATATTAATATTATTGGATAGCCAGGTTGTGAGTTCTTCCCTGGGGAAGATTATTTCTGTCTTTAGTAGCTTTCCTTAGTTGCCTGTAGTTCTTTGTGTAAGGTTGAGCATTTAATTAAGGAAATCAAAGGCTAGGAACTTCAGTGTAAGCAAGAAAAAATATATGGGTAGGAGAAGATTGAAGGAACAAAACAGAGAAGGAAAATAAGTAATTATATTACAATAACAAAAACATAAAAATAATAAAAATATTAATAGCATAAAAATATTTAGCAGATTCTACAGAAAATTTGAGCACACTAACAAAAACATGAGCTAAAGATGATATGCTGATATGATACTAATTAAAATTTACAGCATCAATACTTAAGAAATTAGGCTATGTTAATAACTCTAATCTAGGCATGTTGAGTATTTGATGTATTAATATCCAACATGCACATTGAAAAGCATGTATAATTAAAATACCTGCAATGAATAGTAAAGTGAAAACTTATCAATTTATTAAGTATGATTTAAATTGACAACTTATTTGAATGTAAGTTTAATATTTGCTCTCTCTTTCGGAAAGACAAACGTAGAATTATGTTAAACGTATAAAGATACATACTTTACACACAGACAAAAACTAAAGCAAATAAAATATGACACTATACCGGGTATATTTGTTCAAACAGAGTGGGAAAAGTATAGAACCAACTCAAAAAAGAGGATGAAAAGATTTTGTAAATCATATATGAAACTGGCTAAAAAGACACTCCACAAATTTAACAAGGTTAACTCACTCATAAGACTGTGAAAAATTAGAGATGGTACAAATAAAGCCCTTAAAATATCATTTCAGTCAAAATCAGTTACAAATAAATACATACGAGAAGCCATAAATGAAGCTAAACAACTTTCTTTCGAAGAAATAGCATTACATGAACACACAGCTATACACATGAGTGGTAATGGAACAAACATAAATGAATATCAAATACCCAAATCAGGGAGAAAACTACATTGTAAAGTCATATTAGAGCCAGAAACAAGAAAATCAAATTGAAAGCGATAGATAGGAAATGAGTAACAAGACTAATCAAATTTAAGCAACAGGAAACAAGAAAAAATAATCACAATTGGATACAAAATGACAAGAGATTGTTGCAAAATGATTTGACTTGGTTTCAGAATTATGAAAATATAAACCATAATGACAAAAACGAAGGGAAAGATAATATAAAATGATGGTGCATAGCTGTAAGTGGATCAAAATAACAAGCACTAATGGAGACTAGAAAACAATGTGGTTATATCATGCCATGAAAAGAATAAGAAAAATATTTCAATAAAAATAAAATACAATATTATTCATGACATAGGAAAAACTCTCTCAAATACATTTTAAAATATGAAACATATTCAGCCAAAGATAAAAACCCTGCTTTATCTAAAATTATTTCTGCTGATACACTCAAAATTGCAAGTGTATTGAATAATCTCTTAAGCAAATATGGGTCAATAGGTAAGTATTCATATATAAAGAGTTGTGTAATGAAAGAAAATTATGGTAAATCACAAAGGTAATGTTTTATACTCTTTAGAAGTATTATGCAACAATTCATAAAATTTTACTGCTCTAATCAAAGAGGTACATGCATGTTTAGTTTTGGATCTGAATTTGCTTCTAATTCAAAAAATTTACTTTTACCTTACTATTGTAAACCAAAAATATAGAAAAATCAAATGGATTGAGAATGAGGATAAATGAAGGAAGGAAAGGGAAGAAAAAAACAAGAGATTCTTATCTTATTACTACTTATTTATTGTGGTTGGTGACAGTATTTAAGTAAGTAAAAGGACAACTTTTGGGAGGCAATTCTCTACTGCCCTCTTTGGGAATCTGGAACTTCCTGCCCTGTATAAGAACTACCTCTGTACACTGAGCATTCCTGTTGGACTAGTATGGGATATTTTTTTTTAAGTAAAAATATATCTAAAAATTCTGTGTAAATTTTTGGAGCTCTATTACATCCATTTCAACTTATTTCTAAGACAACTCCTTTTCTTCACTGTCTCACATCTGTCGGAGTATGATGTAGATTTTACTTCCACCCCACAGATTGTTTTTCTTAGATTTTCTTTTAAATCAAGTTCTCTGTCCTTCATGGAGCCACCTCTATTCTAAAAGTTATTTCTATGCTATATTGAAGGTCTTTTGATACTTTGCTTAAACACATGAATTTACCTGTTTTGTACTTTGATGTCCTCTCAAAACTTTGAATACTGTCTCCTACAGTAATTTCCAGAATTTACCCACATTACAAATACTGTTTAATACTATTAATGCTTATTTTCACAAATCCAAGTCTTCTTACTTTACGCAATTATGAGTTGATTATTTTTTAAATTTGCATACTATGCCATAGAGGATTTTTTTTTTGACCACTTAAAAATTGCCTTTAATCAGAGTTACTTGTGTTAGATATCTACTGGCTATTGATTACTTTTTGTGCAAAATTGGAAATTCTGTGCATATATGGCATTAAAGCACATTGGTGATGTTTTGTGGTAGAAACAGGACTAGGGACATAATAGGGAGAAAAAGAAGTGTTTGGACTTTGACAAACAGCAGATGTGACATGAATACATGAAAACATTATGGTGAAAACCATTTTTCATACTAAATGGAAGTGAACACCAAGACAGTTTTGTGCCACCAAAAAATAATCAACTGAAAACTTTCTTACCAAAAGCAATCTACACATTAAGCACAGTCCCTCTCAAATTACAGAGAAATATTCATAACTATATAAAAAAAAGTCTTAAAATGTATATGGAAATACCAAAGTCAACAATCTTCTGGACTGATCTGTAAGACCATGCTTGTGTTGGTACCTTGCTGTTTCTATCATTATAGATTTGTAGTATAACTTGAAATCGTGCACAGAGATACATCTCTCAGTATTGTTATCTTCAATATCTCTTTGGCTCTCAAAATATTATTTTGGGTAGGAATACCATTTTTTCAATATTTATTTTAATGGCAAAGGAACATGAGAATATTTTCCGTCTTTGCCTGTTCTCCAAAGCTTACATATATAGTTTTCCTTGTAGGGGTCTTTAACTTCCTTGGTAAAGTGCATTCCTCTGTTGCTGATCAATGATTTTTGTTTTTTTTTTGTTTGTTTGTAAATTTGTAGTGACAATATTGAATTGGTTTGTTTGATTTCTTTTCAAGTTTACATGATATTGGTTTTATGAAGGTTACAGTTTTTGTCAATTTTGTCACCTTCCTCCTTGCTAAACTTCTTTGACAGCTCTGAGAGTTTTCAGTTTAAAGTCTCTGAAACTTTCTCACCTTATATGATATATCACTTAATCTGCATTTAAGAATTAGGGATGCATTGACAACTTTTTCTGCTTGTATCTTTTTTATATTTTTCCTTTATCCCATTGCTCTAGTTAATATTTCACTTCATTAAATAGTATCGAAGAGAGTGAATGTCCTTGTCTCATTCCTGAGCCTGACAGTGAGAATGCTCCAAGGTTTTTCTTCATTTACAATGATGTTTGTCATACCTATAGTACTAATTATGTTGAAGAATGTCTCCTCCAAGCCTAGTCTCTCCATGATTTTATCTTGAAGAGATGATGCATTTCATCAAAGACTTTTTTCTTTGAAATGATAGTGTGACTTCTATCTTTAAGCCTATTAATGTGCTTACTTAAATCTATTAATTTATATTTGTATATTTGTTTTCCCACTTTAAAAATGTATTTCTTGGTATGTGTGTAGATATGTGCAGTTGGAAGTAGGTATCCGGGAAGGACAGAGGTTCTGGGTCTCCTGGAACTGGTGTAGTGGAGATTGTGAATGGCCTGATAAGGGTGCAGTCCATCAAACTCCAGTCTTCAAAAAGAACGTCAATTGATAGCTCAGACCCTCTGAGTCAAGTCTCTATCCCCTTGATTTATGTATATTAAATCTTGTCAGCATTCTGGGAAAGAAACTAACTTGGTCATAACAAATGTGACTTGTATATGAACTGAAATTATGATTGCAAGTGTTTATTCATCGGATATTTTTAAGTTATTTTACAATTCTCTCCCCTTGGTTATCGCTGTCTTTTCTACAACCTTTAGAAGCTGAGGATGGTAAACTTCTAGTTAGCATACAACATTGCAGCTGCAATGATATGGAATTTCAAATTCATGTAGTCATACAATGTTGTTGTTCAGCATTAATGAATGCTTTGCATTCATTTACTGCTAATCTAATTCAGCGTTAATTGAATATAAAATGCAGGATGTATATCAAATTCTAGGTGAAATAAATGTCTCCAAAATTATATAACATTGTACTTTTATAAAGTTTTTATGAACTATTTCAAGTCATTAAGGTCATAGAAATATAAATTGCATTGCTTTTCATGGACTTAGGAAGAACTTACTGAGAGACTGACTTTTCCAATGTGTACTGATCTTCATTTCTTATTATAAAATATTTTAGAGAGTAGTTTCACAAGAATATGCCTAAACAACGTGTAAGTATCTTGCTTAATTGTACGCTAACACACGACTGACAAGACAATTTTTAAAATTTATTTTTTGTGTATGCTTTGCCTACATATATATATTTGTGTATATGTATTACTACTACCTGGGAAGGTCAGATGTGGAGGTCAGAACCATTAGAACTGTATTCATGGATGGTAATGAGGTACTCTGTTGTTGCTGGTAATCAAATGTGCATCTCCTGTAAGATCAAAAAGAATTCTTAATAGCTGTACCATTTCTACAAAACCTGCCTCCTCTTTGTAAAAAAATTAAATCATGAATATTTTAAAATGACTAATAATTTTGAAAGATGGTTTCAATATTACTTCAGCAAGGAATATGATAGTGTGTTTCTATGTGCATATATAAGAATATCCTGAGAAGCTGGTCGGTGGTGGTGCATGCCTTCAATCCCAGTACTCTGGAAGCAGAGCCAGGGAGATCTCTGTGAGTTCCAGGTCAGCCTGTCTACAAGAGCTAGTTTGAGGACAGGCTCCAAAGCAACAGAGAAACTCTGTTTCAAAAAACCAAAAGGCGAGAGAGAGAGAGAGAGAGAGAGAGAGAGAGAGAGAGAGAGATAAAGAGAGGGGGAGAACGTACTGACAAGTTCTGTAAGATTCCAAATTAGGATTTAATATGGACTAAGTTAAAATTTTCTAGACAAAGTTAATGCATTACAATTGTAAGGAAACCTAGAGACTAGATCCCTATACTGATATTTTCAGCAAAAATAAAGACAGTGATTTCAATAAAACTTTTAGACCATAAGCCTGAATGCAGAATGTATTTTCCCCCATACAAATAAATGTTGGCAGAGAACATATTCATGGATATATTTACAGACAACTTTTATCAGCAAATGTAGAGAAGTGATTGTTATTCAGAATAGTAAAAATCCCAAAAGACAACATTCCTTTTTTTGTTCGTTATCTCTGTGAGTCTGTGAAGCTGTTTGCTTTGTATCATACTCTGTTGTTACTTTCCCCCATGATACAGCAAAGTATCCAGACCATATTTCAGCAGCAGCACCGTGGAAAGAATGAGAAATGAACTCTGATGAAGTTGTTGTCATGGATGTCTCTCTCCGCTCTCTATTGGAGTCATTCCACCTGCTGCTGACTCTGGTGAAAAAAAAATCTTCAGTTTCAGGCTTTACTGATTCACTCTTTTTTTTTTTTTTTAATTTTTTTTTTATTGCGAAAAGAAGAAAAAAAAACATAAACAAAAAACAAGTTTCCACCTCCTCCCAGCCTCCCATTTCCCTTCCCCTCCTCCCACCCTTCTCCCCCTCCTCCCACCCTTCTCCCCCTCCTCCCACCCTTCTCTCCCTCCTCCCACTCCTCTCCCCCCCACTCCCTCTCCAGTCCACAGAGCAGTCTGGGTTCCCTGCCCTGTGGTAAGTCCTAGGTCCTCCCCCCTCCGTCTATATCTAGGAAGGTGAACATCCAAACTTGGTGCTATAATAAAAAAAATGATAAAAGCAGTGAGATTCACAAACACTGTGGTCACAACCTGGATTTACTCACCTATGCCTATTAGCACAGAATTAAAGTGGAGGTGTACCAGGAAAATCAGGAATCACAAGTTACCATTAAAAGACTTTAATACATTAAGTATCTCAGTTTGTTGAGATACCCCTCTTCTTAATTGGATCGATTTGTTTTTCTTCTCCTTTTCCAGGCTATTAAATGAAACATAAGGAAAGCTCGGGAGCTCACTTTTTAGTGTGTCATTAACCTTGTTGCTTTGCTCAATTTCAAGTAAAATTTGTCCAAGAACAAAATAATTTACCTTCAAATATGTTTACACAAAAAGTATATTGCCACGGTAGTCTTAGAAGACCTATTGTAGTAAAAAACAAACCAATGTAAAATATTTTATTGCTAAATATACAAATAATTACAGCAACTATCTGATATAAATCTCCAGGAATTTAGATATCTCTTGGTATTCACACTGATAGAGGAGGATCAAAATTAATATTCAAAATGATTATTACTGTTACTACTTAAATCATCTGGAATATAATATATATGTTTCATATATATTTACCAATAAAATACATGATTCCAAAATATGTAATTTATTACTTACAATGCAATCATTTTCTCTTTATTTCTGTGTGCCTATAATTAAATTCCCTATTTTTTATATGGGAAGCCAATATAGCATTTTAAGGAATGTATTGCTGTTCTATCTGGTAACTGGTAGCACCATACTATTTTTTTATACACTCAGGGATAGCCATCACTTGTGTAAGTAATCATAGTTTTGATAATGGAGTCACTGACTGGAAAACTGGAAGATTAATTTCATAAAATTGGAAGAGGTGACATGTAGTTAGAGGATGAGTATAAATCTGCTTAGTTTTGATATTTATATTATTTCTTTCTCTGTTTAAGAACATAAAGTTTTTTAGCTTCAGTGACTTCACTCATGAAATGGAGGTAACTTTGCGCCTTGTTTGTAAAAAAGAAGATGTCTGTAAAATTTCTTTTAACTCATAACATAATGCAACAGAAAGGTGCAAGTGCCATTAAAGAACAGAACTGCCGGAGTTTTGCTCTCAGTGGGTTTAAGGAAGGGGTTAGGCTTAAATCTGTGATTTAAGAACAAGTGCCAACTACTCCTGAAATTCTAAGTCTGGTTTCTCACAACTGGGTAGGAAAAATCATCAGTCATGTGTCGGTATTCACGTTAGTAGCTATTGGAAAATCAGGAATATATATAAATGGTTTTAGACATGAGACTTGTTCCATCTGCTGGAGTATCTAAGTTATTCCTCACCTTATCCATACTTTCCTACAGTTTTGTGAAGTTTCTAAAAATTTAGAAGGAAATTATGCAGTCTTACTTGACTCTAAATATTCTAGCATAGCATTCATTAAAAGGGTCATCTTTTCTCACTCTATAGTCACCATTATGTCCTTTGTCTTACAGAAAATTTTCAGTTTCATTATTCCCATTTATTATTTGTCATTTTTAATGACTGTGCTATTGATGCTCTGTTCAGGAAGTTGTCTTCTGTATCAATACATCTGAGATTATTTCCCACTTCCTCTTCTATCAGGTTTAATGTATCTGGATTTATATTGAGGTCTTTGATCACCTGAACTTGAGTTTTGTCCAGATCTGCTAGATATGGATTGGTTTACACTTTTCTTCATGCCAAAATCCAGTCAGAACAGAAACATTTGTTGAAGATTCTTTCATTTTCCATTGTATAATTTTGGCATCTTTGTCAAAATTCAAGTGTCCACAGGCCTGTGGATTCATGTTAGGGTTTTCAATTTCATTCCATTAATTCACCTGTCTATACCAACACCATGCAGCTTTTATTATTATTTCTCTGTGGTAGAATTTGAAATCAGAAATGGTAATACCACCAGAAGTTTTTTTTTTTTTTATTGTGCAGGACTGTTTTAATTATTCTGTCTTATTTGTTGTTGTCATTTTCCTTATGAAGTTAAATATTTTTTCAAAGTCTGTGAGAATTGTTTGAGATTTTAATGAGGATTGCATTGATTCTCTAGATTGCATTTGGTAAGATGGCCATTTTTACTGAATTAATCCTACAGATCCATTAGAATGGGAAATTTTTTTCATATTCAATTATCTTACTTTTCTTTCTTTAAAGGCTTGAAGTTCTTGTCAAACATGTCATTCTCTTGCTTGGTTAGAGTTACACCAAGATATCTTATATTATCTGATGCAATTGAAATGGGTAGTGATTCTCTGTTTTCTTTCTCAGGCTGTTTATTGTTTGTATATGGGTGGCCTACTGATTTTTTTTTTTAGCTAATATTGTATCAAACCACTTGACAAAAAGGACTTATCAGCTGTAGAAGTTCCCTGGTAGAGTTTTGAGGTTGCTTATGTATAGTATCATATCATCCCATATCTGACAGAGGGCTGATTTCCAAAATATATAAAGAACTCAAGAAACTAGATATCAACAAACCAAATAATCCAATTAAAATTGAGAATAGATTTAAACACATTTCTCAACAGAAGAATCTCAAATTATCAAGATACACTTAAAGAATTGTTCATCATCCATAGCAAACAGCAAAATGCAAATCAAAATGACTCTGAGATTCAACCTTACCCCAGTCAGAACGACCAAGATTAAAAACACAAGCAATGGCTTGTGTTGGAGAGAATGTAGAGTAAGTGGAACACTTCTTCATTGCTTGTAGGACAGCAAAATTGAACAGTTACTTGGGGTTTCTAAGAAAATGGGACTCAATCTTCCTCAAAACCCAGCTATACCACTCTGGAATATGTACCCCAAAGATGCTCACAAGGACCTTTGCTCAACTATGTTCATGGCTGCTTCATTTATAATAGTCAGAACCTCGAAACCACCTAGGTATCCCAGACCAAAGAATGTTTAAAGAAACATGGGACATTTGCACAATGGAGTGATATTCAGCTCTTAAAATCAATAACACCAAAAAAATTGAAGGCGAATTGTTGGAATAAGAAGAAAAACATACTGAGTGAGGTAACTCAGACAGAGAAAGACAAACATGGTAAATACTCACTCATTCATGAATATTAGCTATAAAACAAAGGATAGGCATGTTACAATCCACAGTCCCAGAGAGGATAGGTATTGGGGAGAGTTCATGGAAGGACTCCCGGGCTTCCCTGGGAAGGGGAAATAGAAGATATTTTGTGAGTAGACTCGGGGTGGGTTGGAAGAGGAGTATGGTCAATCATGTTGCAGGGGCGGAGGGGAGAGTGCTGAAGGAGAATACTGAAAAGGTAGGGCATTTAGGGTTTAGGTAAAAACTTGATACAAAGATATCTCCCAGAAATCTACAAGGAAGACCTCAGCTTAGATTCCTAGCAATAGCAGATTCTTAGCCTGATCATGTTCTGTGACCAGATTGGTGCCTTATCTGATTGTCATCAGAGAGGCATCATACAGCAACTGATCGAAATAGATACAGACCAACTGCCCAACATTGGGCAGAGTTTGGGGAATCCTGCAGATGAGGAGAGAGGATTGTGGGAGTCTGAGGGGTCAAGAACACCACAAAAGGCTTACAGAATCAGCTGTCCTGGGTTCATAGGTTCTCAAAAAGACTGAATCAACAACCAAGGATCCTGCATGGGAATGACACTCTGTGGGTGTGTTACAGTTTGTTACACAAGAGGTTGGTCCTCTTGTGGTACTTCTAGCAATAGGAAGAAGGGTTGTTTCCAAATCTTTTGTAGGTCTATGGAACTCTACTTGTGCTTGATTGCCTTTCCCAACCTTAATGCATGGGGAGGTGCTTAGTCTTGCTGCAACTTGATATGCCATGTTTTGTTGATACATATGGGAGACCTGCCCTTTCTTTGCAGAGATGGAGGGGGAGTTGTTGGGGAGGGAGTAGGAAAAGAGGGAAATAGAGGTAGGGCAGGGAGAAAAGAAGGGAGGAGAAACTGCAGCTAGAATGTAAAATAATGGATAAATAAATAAATGTATTAAAAAATTTTAAATAAGTCTTTGAAGATAAAACATTAGTTTAAAAAAAATAAAATTTATAAGTATTGTTTTTCATTTGCAAATGAAGAAACTTAGTTGTTAAAGGTCAATTACCCAAAAATATGGATCCAAGCCACAAAAAAGGAGGGTTAACCAACAATCATTGGAATTCTAATCAAAACTATGATGTTCCTTGCTATGAAACATCTGAATTGCATTTATTTTTCCTTAATCCTCATGAAGCAAGTGCGTGAATATTTCAAAACATGACTCAGGTATTGAACTAAAACCAGTCATTTGTTTCCTTATACTAATTTATCCATCTATTCTCACATTCAATAAATAATTACAAGATTTCCTCACATGCTAAAGATTAATTTGAATCTCTAGCAACTGATCAGAGAGCATAGAATTTTTTATGCAATGATAAACCAAAATTCCAGATTACAAGTATAAATAACATGATGAGTAATGAATGAAGTTGTTAAAAATATGATAATAAGAATATTATATCACTCCTACACACTAACTTCAACCCTAAAACAAGTAAAAAAAAGAAACCCATTGCTGAAGAAAATTAGAGAAGAAGCACATGAATAGCCAAGCTATCAGGTATATGAAAGCACCAATCAGAAAAAAAAAAAGAAACAAGCAAACAAAATACACTCATCCCTACTGAACAGTATTGAACACACATTGAAATCATGTTTCGTCTATGTAAAACTCTTTGATGTATTTGCAGCACATCACATTTTTTCCTGTAAATGTATTTTGTAAATCAATGTAAATAAAAATTAAATTAAGGCACTGCAGAGTTAATTCTAAGAAGAAAAATACAGCAAACCCATTTTGTTGGAAAGAAATAGGTATTTGGAGAGATAAAGTAATTTCTCAAGTTTTGTTTAATATCTAGAGGTAAAATCTAGATTTCAAAGTTCATGATGAATCTGGAAACAATGTAAATGCTCCTCGACTGAAGAATGGATAAGGACAATGTGGTACATTTATACAATGGAGAAAAAAAAACTATAACAGCAGAAAAAAATAACATCTCGAATTTTGCAGGCAAATAGATGGAGCTAGAAAACATCATTTTGAGTGAGGTAACCCAGACCCAGAAAGATAATTATCACATATACTCACTCGCAAGTGGTTTTTAAACATAAAGCAAAGAAAACTAGGCAACAAATCACAATCCCAGAGAACCTAGACAGCAATGAGGACCCTAAGAAAGACATACGTAGATCTAATCTACATGGGAAGTAGAAAGATAAGGTCTCCTGAGTAAATGGGAGCATGAGGACCTTGGGAAAGGGTTGAGGGGAGGGGAGAGACAGGGAGGGGAGCAGAGAAAAATGTAGAGCTCAATATAAATAAATTCATGATGAATGTATATTTAAAAATTTTTTAGACCCTCATATCTAATTTGAAATTATGGCTCCTTTATTATTGATTAATTCATACATACTCAAATTGCAGGTTCTAAAATGTGATATAGAGAATGAATTTAGTTTTCTTCAATAATTTTTCTTTTATCAATATCAATATAAATATATATATGAATGTTTCCATAGATATGAATTAATTACCATATTATATCATAACTATGTATTGAGATAATTTCCAACTAAATATTATTTTAATTTTTATGTTTTGGGATTGTATATTCAAATGTGTACAAATGGCAGTGTTCATTATAGATCAAATCCCAGTTCCTGTCCACCTTGTTTTGACATACAGTACTTCCCTAGGTCTTGGTACTCAGTGATACAGCTGGTTGCCTGACTACAAGTTCAAGCCACCTACCTGCTTCTACCTCTTCAATGTTGGATTTCAAACATACCTGCACAAACTTAGTGTTAAATTTGGGAAGAATGTAATATAATAGCATAATTTTCCTTTTCCCTTTCTCCCTCCATGACTTTCCTGAATCTACCTTGCTCTCTTTCAGTTCTTTAATAGTTGTTGTCATGGTGTGTGGTGTGTATTTGTGTGTGTGTGTGTGTGTGTGTATGCATGTATGTTTCTAAATAAATAAACACAACTTGCTGTGTTCGTATATTGTTATTTGTATGTATATGTATGCATATTAAGGGTTGACTATTTGATATTTGCTAACCAATTATATAAATCTTCCCAGGAGAGGAATATTTCTCTACATCTTATGATTCCTTAGTTGCTTTAGTTTGTTACCTGAGCTTGAAATGCTCAGAGTTTTCTTCTTCCATTGTAGTATGTCTAAAGGGGTAAATCAAAGGATAAGATCAAAAAATTAGCTTACTTAGTGAATCCCAGATTAGTGAAAGACCATATTTCAAAAATACAAATGACCTTTGCCTAGAAATCACATGTAGATTGGATTCTTGCCTCTACACATTTGTCACACACATATACACTTGTGTGAACACACAGAACACACGTATACACAAAACACATACTTAGCTAAACAACATATTCACCCTGTCAAACATGCATTCATGCAAATACACACAAATTACTGATTACAAATTACTAAAGCAAGATTATTTGTGATACCCAGTAGTATCACCTGCTGAAATATATAAAGACTTCAGAATAAGTAAATATTAATTTTATATTTTTTTGGATGAACATAACAGAAATAAAAATTTCAAGATGAATTTGGAACTGATGAGACTTTAAAAATAATTATAAGATATAATATCTTACATAAAAAGTAAGACACAAAGGAATGCTGAAGGATTATGAAACGCAAAGAATTTTGACAAGTGATGATTTTGGTAGCCCTCGATAACTAGTTAAAATATTGTGGTATAGAAATGGTATGAAGCTTCTGTAACTTAATCAATGGCTCTGAATTCTCAAAAAAAAAAGCTGATAAGAATTACGAAATGACACATCTCTTCCAACAAGGCTATATCTTCTAACCTACATGATAGCTCACAACTGTCTGTAACTTCAAGATCTGAGACTCTCACACAGATAGACATGCAGACAAGACACCATTGCACATAAAATAAAAACAAATTATTACAAAAAAAAGAATTACGAAATGATTGAAATAAAATGTTATTTGTCAGAGCAACAAAAGGAGGCAAGGGCAGTATATGACAGACTAAGAATTCAGAATGTCATGCGACATGCATGTTACATGACAAAAAAAGCTTGGAAAAGGAGAACAATGGAAGGAAAACACAACTGAACAGGTGCTGATGATGATATGGTGAGCAAGTGGAGGAAATTATCTTTAGCACTTTTATTTTTCACATAAGCAAGTAGAGATACAAAAAGGCTGTATAATTTAATTTAAGTGACTTGGGTCGGGTCTTATCTTCTAACTTCAACCTAGCACTCACTTTCTAACTTCAAATGTTTTCTTATCCCCTGATGATTTAGAGTTGATATTGTCTTATATTGGCAGTAAAATTATGTAAAGGTTCATGTATAAAATGTGCACCATCTTTGTAAAATACAAAGATCAGTCACTCACATATTATATTTCAATAGATTAGATTCAAAAGTAATTATGATATATTCTCCTAACTTTGGATTCACTTGCACCTTGTTCTACATGATATTTAAGAACTGATATGAAACAATAATTGTGACACACGCTAAGCCCCTAAGCAATGTGGAGAGAGTACCTGAATGGGCCTTCCCTTGTAATAAGATTGATGATAATCTTAATTGTCAATATAGAACATTCATCTAGCAACTGATGGAAGCAGATACAGAGATTCACAGTTAAACACTGAACCAAGCTCCAAGAGTCCAGTTGAAGAGAGGGTGAACCAATAATATAAGCAAAAAGGTCAAGACCATGATGGGATAACCTACAGAAACACTTGACCTGAGATATTGGAAGCTCACTCACTCCAGACAGACAATAAGGGAAGCTGCACAGTCCAAACAAGTTCCTGTAAATATGGGTGACAATTATGTGACTGGTGAAGTTTGCTGGGCCACTGAACGTGGGACCAGGATTTATCCCTACCGCTTGCACTGGCTTTTTGGAGCCTAGCCCCCTTGGCTAGCTTGTTCTGCCTAGATATATGGGGGGAAGGCTTTGGATTCAAAGCCTTTGGATCTTGTGCCAAAGTGATATGCCAAATTCTGTTGACTCCACATTGAAAGTCTTACCCTCTCTGAGGAGTGGATGGGGGATTGGATGGGTGGAAGGGGAGGGGAGGGAGTGGGAACAGGGTTGAATATGAGAAAAGATTTTTTTAAAAAAGTAATATTAATAAAACATGTATAATTCTCAAAGAAAAATGAAGAGTCTAAAGGACAGGAGGCTAGGTCAATACATTGAACATGTCCTACCTGCTTTGTAGGAAAAATTGAGTCCAGAAAGAGTTTATCAAATGCAGTAGAAATGCAAAATTTCTCATGGCAGAAATTTTGGGACAGTCATCAAATTTTAGATATCATTAAGTAGATGTCCAAAAGTTTCTAAAATTCTGTAGGATATAGGTAGAAATAAAGACAAAAACATAAAATAATGGTAATAACCATAAAAATAATTGGGCTGGTTCATATGTATCAGATAAAGTCGCAGGTCACCTAGCTTGATGACCTGAATTCTGTTCCCAGGATCCATGTGATAGAGGACAGCTCCCATCTAATCTTTATATGTATCCTGAGACACTACTAATGCATACTCACCAACACCTAGACCACATACAGTAAATAAATTAATGTTCAATAATAAATGTTAATATTTTTGAAAATTTTATGTATGCTGGGTAGTACTTTTATTTCTTTGACATTTTTATTATTTTTATTTCTATGCACTATTAAATGCAGTTTCTATATTATAGTTGAGAAAACTAACTTCCTAAATTGTAAGGAAGATTCCTGTTCCTAAATTATAAGGAAGATTTAGATTAAATACATTTAACATTGTGTGTGTACTACTGTGTTGGTTTCCTTCTGCTAAAGACAAGTTATACAAATATAAGATTCTTAACCCTTCCTTAAAACCACTGGTTACAGTCTTCATGATATAAGTGGACAAATGGAATGCTACAAATTTACAGCAGGTTGAATAAAAATTCAGACTCAACAGAAAACAGTTTATCTCCTTGTGTTGTGAATTATAAGATGCCAGGATTCACTGCACTTTGTCTTCATGCACAGGAAGGCAACATTTTCATATCTCAGGAGACTGTTCTACTGCATTATGCCTTTGTGCAATGCAGTAGGCAAAAAGTACAATCATGAGTCTCAGAGAAGTCTCTGGACAGATTTTAGGATGCCTTTACCTGCTTACCTGTTGACAGTGTCTAGAGAAGCTGTTCTCAGGAAAACGACTTGAAAGAATTTTTGAGTATGGGAATACTAAAGCAGAGAGGACTGCCAGAATATTAACTGACAAGCAGTAGGTAACCTATTTTATCCATCCAGAAGCACATACCACACACACACACACACACACACACACACACACACACACACACACGCATGCATGCATACATGCACACATGCATGCACACACACCTGGGGAGTATACAAAAGCATCAATGCTTTTAAGAGATTTATTCTTACATACTATATCCTTAAAAAGCAACAGAATAGATGAAAAACAATTCAATGTTGTTCCTAGCTGTACCACCTGCCTGGAACATCACTCTGGCCAAATAAAGAATTGGTATGAGGGGTAATTGAAAAACTGTTTCAGAACTGATCATTGTTTCCCAGATTCTGTGACATCAGTAGAGATTTAACCAAATAAAACGGGG
The DNA here is from genome assembly GCF_018167655.1 of Microtus oregoni. Lineage (NCBI taxonomy): Eukaryota > Metazoa > Chordata > Mammalia > Rodentia > Cricetidae > Microtus > Microtus oregoni. The sequence continues at coordinate 7,333,077 of NW_024543975.1, read as the reverse complement.
CATGTTTTCTATTTAATTTTCCTTAAAAAGATGCAGTTATGTAGCCAAATCACAAGATTCTGAGCTTTTCCAACATATTTGGGATACAGGGGTAGAAGTCCAAAAGCTAAATATATTATTCTTTTTGGAGAAAGAAAATATGACTTTGAAAACTTTTACATAAAGTGTTTTGTTCAACATGCCTTCTCTATAGTACTGTAAACACTATCTCTGCTTTCTTAGCACTTTTCCATTTCAGTTCTGAGAAAAGCATCCTTATCTTATTTCTTATATTATCATTGTAACAGTAAAATGTTGAAAATTTTACTGTAGTAAATTTCATGTCTGCCTTTTTAGTCACTTCCTACTAATCTCATTTAAATTAATGGTAAATATTGCTGAAGAAGACCTTTTAGGAAGACTTCCCTGTGATTTTTCTTAGAAACTACAAGAGAGTACAAAACACAAGGTTGGCACTTAAGAGACAAAGTGAATTCTGCAGAGAAAGCAATTGCACGTTATGACAGTTATAGCCAGATTTGTCTATGTGAAAGTAAACTACACAGCTCACCACATCTGTTCCCTATTCATCTTCAAGTCACATCTGCTGCTTTTCCTACAGAATGTGTTGCTGTGCTGATTTCTTGTGTTGGAATAGTGGAGTTGATACAGATGAGGCAAAGGCTAAAACTACAACTTTTATCAACGTTCCACATTCAGAGAAACATTCTGGTGTGCAGCTCTTCCTAATGACGTCCACAACACCATAAATGGCAATGTTGCATATAACTTTTAATTTTATCTTGCTTTGATGAATTATTATTTTTAGTAATGCTATACACTCTCACACATGCAAACCCATTAAGATATCTACATATATTTGCACATTTTATATTTCAGTTTGCTTTTAATAAAAATGAGTAAAATAATCAATATTAGCCCAAAATATCAGATAAAGTAGCACCCACACAGTGCTGTAAATATATACAATTTACTTTTATAGTGATGAGCATATAAAAATATAACTTAAAGACATTATTATAGGAACTAATTTAGATAATTAATCTGATATTTTTAATCTTTGTATCTAATTACATTGTTACATTGTATATAAATTTTCTGCTTATTTAACAGCTGTTAAATATTAGTTAAATAAAGCTGGAAAATTATGTTTTATAGATGCTCCTATTCTTAATAAGTTTGTTTAAATTTTTATTTAAATTATTGTCACATTAATAACATTTATTTTTATAGTACTTAATATGTAAATTTATACAAATACACATAATTTCAATTTATTTTTTTCAAAGTCATATTGAAAAGACATTATAGTTTTTCTTGTTTGTTATGAAAAATAATACCAGGGTAAGAATGTTGAAGAATAGACGTTGAAAACAATTAGTCTTGTAGAACATTTAACTCTTTATATTGTTATAGTCACAATATTTGTACCAGTTTAATTTTGTATATTTACTGTTTGCTGTCTGTTTTTATAAAATGATGTAGTGTATTATAAAAATCTGTATTAATACGTCACCAAAAACAAAAACTAAAAATAAATATTCTATATTACTTAACTATAACACTCATTGGGGATGTTATGTCCATAATTAAACTTCCTTCAATTGATGAATGGATAATTAAAATGTGATATAAATACATAATGGAATTCTATATGGTTGTAAGGGAGCCATTTTAGGGTTGGCAAGAGTCTTGACTCTATAGGGGTTCCCAGGGGTCCAGAGAGATGTCCCCAGCTAGGTGCTTGGGCAGCTGAGGAGAGAGAGCCTGAAATGGCCTGATCCTATAGCCATACTAAAGAATATCTTGCATATCACCATAGAACCTTCATCTGGTGATGGATGGAGATAGAGACAGAGACCCCCATTGGAGCACTGGACTAAGCTCCCAAGGTCCAAATGAGGAGCAGAAGGAGGGAGAACATGAGCATGGAAGTCAGGACCGGGAGGGGTGTACCCACCCACTGAGACAGTGGGGCTGGTCTAATGGGAGCTCACCAAGGCCAGCTGGACTGGGACTGATGGAGCATGTGATCAAACCGGACTCTCTGAACGTGGCAGACAATGAGGGCTGCTGAGAAGCCAAGGACAATGGCACTGTTTTTTTTGTTGTTGTTGTTGTTTTTTTGTTTTGTTTTTTTTTTTTTTATTGAAAGGAAAAAAAGAAGAAATTCCGCCTCCTCCCAGCCTCCCATTTCCCTCCCCCTCCTCCCACTCTTCTCCTCCTCCCCCCACTCCTCTCCTCCTCCCTCTCCAGTCCAAAGAGCAGTCAGGGTTCCCTGCCCTGTGGAAAGTCCAAGGTCCTCCCCCCTCCATCCAGGTCTAGGAAGGTGAACATCCATACTGGCTAGGCTCCCACAAAGCCAGAACATGAAGTAGGATCAAAACCCCGTGCCATTGTCCTTGGCTTCTCATCAGCCCTCATTGTTCGCCATGTTCAGAGAGTCCGGTTTTATCCCATGCTGGCCTTGGTGAGCTCCCAATAGATCAGCCCCACTGTCTCAGTGGGTGGGTGCACTCCTCGTGAAGGGAGAACGTGAGCAAGGCACTGGGTTTTCATCCTACTGCGTGTACTGGATTTGTTGGAGCCTAGTCTGTTTGGATGCTCACCTTCCTAGACCTGAATGGAGCGGGGAGGACCTTGCAGTACATGCAGTAGGATGAAAACCCAGTGCCATTGTCCTTGGCTTCTCAGCAACCCTCATTGTCAGCCACATTCAGAGAGTCCGCTTTGATCCCATGCTTTTTCAGTTCCAGTCCAGCTGTCCTTGATGATCTCCTAATAGATCAGCCCCACTGTCTCAGTGGGTGGGTGCACCCCTCCCGGTCCTGACTTCCTTCCTCATGTTCTCCCTCCTTCTGCTCCTCATTTGGACCTTGGGAGCTTAGTCCAGTGCTCCAATGGGAGTCTCTGTCTCTATCTCTATCGATCGCCAGATGAAGCTTCTATGGTGATATGCAAGATATTCATCAGTATGGCAATAGAATAGGGCCATTTCAGGCTCCCTCTTGTCATCTGCCCAAGGAACTAGCTAGGGATATCTCCTTGGACACCTGGGAACCCCTCTAGAGTCCAGTCTCTTGCCAACTCTAAAATGGTTCCATTAATTAATATATACACTTCCCTGCTCCCATATCTACCATTCCTCTATCCTCCCCTTCTCCCCCATCCTCACATTCTCATTTTTCTCTCCCCATCTACCCTTACCCCCACTCCATCCCCACCCCCAAGTTCCCAATTTTTGCCGGGAAATCTTGTCTACTTCCAGTATCCAGGAGGATAATTATATGTTTTTCTTTGGGTTCACCTTCTTTTTTAGCTTCTCTAGGATCGAGAATTATAGGCTCAATGTCCTTTATTTATGACTAGAATCCACTTATGAGTGAGTACATACCATCTTCATCTTTTGGGGTCTGGATTACCTCACTCAGGATAGTGTTTTCTATTTCCATCTATTTGCATGCAAAATTCAAGATATCATTGTTTTTTTACTGCTGAGTAATACTCTAATGTGTATATATTCCACATTTTCTTTATCCATTCTTCCATTGAGGGGCATCTAGGTTGTTTCCAGGTTCTGGCTATTACAAGTAATACTGCTATGAACATAGTTGAACAAATGCTTTCGTAGGTATGCCAGGTATCTCTTGAGTATATTCCCAAGGGTGGTATTGCTGGATCCTGAGGTATGTGATCCCAAATTTCCTGAGAAACCACCACACTAATTTCCAATGTGGTTGCACAAGTTTGCATTCCCACCAGCAATGGATGAGTGTACCCATTACTCCACATCCTCTCCAGCAAAGGCTATCATTGGTGTTTTTGATTTTAGCCATTCTGACAGGTGTAAGAGTGTAAGATGGTATCTCAAAGTCGTTTTGATTAGCATTTCCCTGATCACTAAGGAGGTCTAGTTCTTTCTGTCTGGCCATGGTATTGTGACAGTTTAGTCTGAGATTGAAACTTTTCTTCCCACAAAGGAGCTCCTTAGGCAGGAAGGTAAACTCTTCTAAAGAGCTTCAGGAAGTCCCTAAAACTGACCAGATCCACTAAGCTTCTTTCTTCCAAAGTAAGCAATAACAATGAGCGTTTCTCTAACAATAGAGAAGCCAACTTGTCAAAACTTTTCTTAGATAAGGAGAGATTGAAAGGAAGCTCTTTAAACAGACCAGATTCCTGGAAGAAACAGAAACCATTGGCCCTGCAGAAAAGACGGTTAGATCAGTTGAGGCACCTGGAAAGGAGACTCTACAACCTGTTGAGTGGCTGTATGCACACTGTACAGTATGATTGAGGTTCCCAGCTTTGTGAGCTATATCTCATAAGTTGGGCCTTAAAATTGCAGATTTCTCAAGTACCAATTGTATCTTCTTATAAGGGCTTAAAAAGAGGAGTAAAGAATATTCTATAATCTTAAACATTTTGGAATTGCCTCCTGAATCACAGACATTTTCTCAAGAGTACACATACTTCTTAATTCTCACTTACATTGTTTTAATTTTCAGCAAATACTTACATTTAGAGTTCAATATTAACAGTGTGACACGTCCAATTGCTTTATTTCTTTGCAGTAAAATATTTTGACTTGAATCATGTCCTTAACAGATCTTATAGTTACCCTTTAATCAGACTGTAAAAATATAATAATATGTGCTCTATATTCTGATTTATTTTAAATTTTGAATATGCATGTATAGTATACATAAACATAGTCAGTTACAAAAATAGAAAACCTTTCACTGGGTGTTGGTGGCACATGATTTTAATTCCAGTACTCAGAAGGCAGAGCCACACAAGTCTTTGTGAGTTTGAAACTACTTTGGTCTATAAGAGCTAGTTCTAGGACATGCCTCAAGCTACAGAGAAAGGCTGTCTCAAAAACAATATGTATATATGTGTATGTTTATGCATATGTATGTATGAATATGTGTATTGTATGTGTACATATACGTACATATATATATATATATATATATATATATATATATATAAGCTTTTAAATAACTGCTTATATTTGAATTCTAAAACATTATAGCACCTAATAATAGGAGTGATTTCCTATTCTCTCTTCACTGTAATTTTTACTTTGTTACTAGGTGTTTTGATAAGGAAATTGGAAGCAAATGGTGAGTGTTGTAGAAAGCCACTTGTTTATTTTCTGTCTGCCCTCTGCTTGTTTGTTTCCCAGCTGCCCAGACTCCATCAAAGTTTCAGCAAGTCTGTCTCCAGTGACAACCCCATGGCCTCTCCTTTACTCTGCCTTCTTCCTCCAAGCATTCAGTTTAGATTTTCCCTACCTGGCTATGTTCTGCCCTACTATACGTCCAAAGCAGTCCTTTATTATCCAATGCTATTGACAGCATACAGAGGGGAATCCCACATCCCTTCCCCTTTTCTGTTTAAATAAAAAGAAAGGGTTTAAATTTAACATAGTAAAATTACATATAATAAAAGATATCAAGTAAGAATTACAGTTACAATATTTATATCTATTTATCTTTCATGATAACTAAGGAAAACTATAATGATAATTATATATTCTTTAACTCCATCAAAATCTCCAGAAGGATATGATATTACCTAGATAAAAAGGAAGGGAATTGTAAGCAACTTCCAAAACTCTAGAATTGACAGACATCTTACTGCATGGACAGTCACCCGAAGTTCATCTGTACTATTGGTGCACCTGTCTTCAGCCTACAGGCACATAGTATCTAACAGACTTTTCCACGAAACAGGAAATTTCAAAGACAGTTTCGCCTATCTTGGCAGTTTGTCAGTCACTTTTCTCTGTGGGTCCCACATGTCCAGCTCACACAGCATAACATCAAGCAGTCTAGGCAGGATCAGCTTCTTGTCCAAATGGCTAGCAAACTTCATAAAGTGCCTCTTCAATGCCCATTTACCTCTTGAAGTAATTGGTGCTACCAGGAGCAGATGTGTCTCATTGTTATGAAAAGTTCTAAGTTTTTAAACTTAAATTTTAAATGCCAGATTCTAAAGTTCTCTGAAAGATTTGAAGAATACCTATCCAACTAAAATATATCTCAGTACATCTAGAAAACCTAACGTGACTACAAACTTGACTATTATAGATGACTCTTTATTAACCTATATTTCTTAATTATACATTACATTTTTAAATAAACTGCACAAACACAATACCTTAATCAAAAGCAAAAATACATATACACAGTATTTAAAAAATTGACCTTAAATTTGTATCAATAAACCAAGATCGATACCAGTGCAAATCTCTATAACATATCCTCCTTTAAATGGAAAGAAACATTTATAAATAATATTAGGGAATAGAGGCATAGTTCTCCAAACTACTTCCTGCTGTTTATTGAACAAAGTAATTTTTGAGTGGTGTTAAGGGGACCTTTCAAGAAGTCCTGGTACATCAAACCACATTAGTCTGGAAGGATTCTGCATGTTCTCATCCTCTGTGGAAATCAAAGAAGAATCTCTTTTCCAAAATAACAAATTCTGAATTCAAGATCTTGAAGTCAAGATACCTTTAAAGTATACATGTTGGTTATTAGCTCCTTCACGGCCAAAAAATTCAAGGAAAACACAATAAAATACATAATACAGACTCTCTTTATATTTCACTTTTAGGTGCCTTATTTGTTTTTACTTGATTACTCTTTAATATTTATTTTATTATCTTTACTTCTTTAATCTATGACTGTCTGTACTCTGTATCTTTTTTTTTATTGAGAAAAGGAGAGAAAAAAAACAAGTTTCCACCTCCTCCCAGCCTCCCATTTCCCTCCCCCTCCTCCCCCCCACGCCCCCTCCTCCCACCCTTCTCCCCCTCCCCCCACTCCTTTCCCCCTCCCTCTCCAGTCCAAAGAGCAGTCAGGGTTTTCTGCCCTGTGGTAAGACCTAGGACCTCCCACCTCCGTCCATATCTAGGAAGGTGAACATCCAAACTGGCTGGGCTCCCACAAAGCCATCACATTACGTAGGATCAAACCCCCGTGCCATTGTCCTTTGCGTCTCATCAGCCCTCATTGTTCGCCATGTTCAGAGAGTCCAGTTTTATCCCATGCTTTTTCAGTCACAGTCCAGCCGGTCTTGGTGAGCTCTCAATAGATCAGCTCCACTGTCTCAGTGGGTGGGTGCATCCCTCGTGGTCCTGACTTCTTTGCTCATGTTCTCCCTCCTTCTGCTCCTCATTGGGACTTTGGGAGCTCAGTCCAGTGCTCCAGTGTGGGTCTCTGTCTCTATCTCCATCCATCACGAGATGAAGGTTCTATGATGATATGCAAGATATTCGTCAGTATTGCTCAAGGATAGGGTCATTTCAGGTTCCCTATTCTCAACTGCCCAAGGAACTAACTGGGGACCTCAGCTTGGGCACCTGGGAGCCCCTCTAGGGTCAGGTCTCTTGCCAACCCTAAAGTGGTTCCCTTAACTAAGAATTGTGGTTCCGTGCTCCCCTGTCCAACCTTCCTTTATCCCAATCCTCCTGCTTTCCCAAGGCCCGACCTCCTTCCCTTCTAACTTTTCTCTCCCCATCTCCCCTTACCCCCAACCCACCCCACCCCAAGATCCCAATTTTCTCCCCGGCAATTTTGTCTACTTCCCTTAGCCCAGAGGATAACTATATGTTTTTCCTTGGGTTCCCCTTCTTACTTAGCTTCTTTAGATTCACCTATTGTAGACTCGGTGACCCTTATTTATGGTTAGAAACCAATTATGAGTGAGTACATCCCATGTTCATCTTTTTGGGTCTGGGATACCTCACTCAGGATAGTGTTTTCTATTTCCATCCATTTGCATGCAAAATTCGAGAAGTCATTGTTTTTTACCGCAGCGTAGTACTCTAGCGTGTATATATTCCATACTTTCTTCATCCATTCTTCCATTGAAGGGCATCTAGGTTGTTTCCAGGTTCTGACTATTACAAATAATACTGCTATGAACATAGTTGAACAAATGCTTTTGTCATATGATAGGGCATCTCTTCTTTGAATACTGTTTTTTTCTAAACTATTTACTTCCTTTTATGACTCTATATTCTTTATCTTCTCTCTCTCTCTCTCTCTCTCTCTCTCTCTCTCTCTCCCTATGTACATTTTTAAAACACACTCTGTCTCATTTAGAGGTCTTTTATGTCTGAATCTGTCCTCATTGCATATCTGTAATTCATTCCTGGCCAGGAGCATTTCTTAAAATGCTAAGTGCTTCTAAGGCTGCTTTGCCTTTTGGCTCTGCTCTGTCCAACAGGGTAGGGTGGAGGTCTGTTTAATGCACAAGCCATGTTCACAGTCCTTCTTTTAGTCACACGACCAGTCTATGTTGTCATTAAACAAATTGAAGCACTCTGTTTACAGTTGACCTCACAAAAGAACCAGAGCCATTAGTTCTGGTAAACCAGGAAGGTGCCATCTTGAAATGGCACTTTTGTTGTTGTTGTTTGCTACTGCTGAATCACGAAGACCTATTTTAAGGGACCTGTGTCAAGCTACCAGCTGAAAAAACGTGGCTAAACTTTGTGTGTGTGTGTGTGTGTGTGTGTGTGTGTGTAGTTCCCTCCCAAACATTTTCAGGTTTAATGTGGATATAGTTGACAATCTTGGAGCACCAATTTTTGTTGTAGGAAGCTGTTTGCTTGCTTTTCTGTTGCCCCCCACTTGTTTGTTTCCTGGTCGCACAGACTCCATCAAAGTTTCAGTGTGTCTGTCTCAGGCAATGGTTCAATGGCTTCTGCTTCAGGTGAGCATATATTTGTGTGTGTGAGTACATGAGTGGAAGTGTGTGTATGTTTTTGCATGTGCATATGTGTGTCCGTGTATATAAATAAATTATATCAAATACTTAACTTTTGTTAGTCGTCTAAAGACTTCTGATTAGAGCTGCATCAAATGATAATCATAGCATGCATACATCCCCTTCTAACAAGATGAATCTAGGCAACTTAAAAATCAATGACTTTTCTTGTACTCTCATATATACTTAATAATCTGGAAATGCAAGAATATCAAGAGAAACACATCTGAAAACTTTTTACCTAAATCACTAAAGTTATATCTTTTATGAGTACTTCTTGGAAACATTATGAGTAACTGGTGGTGGGATGTACATTAGTGCCAAAGAGAAAAAAAAAAACTGAGTGAAGTTTTGTTGGTTACTTAATAGATTTCCTGCTGTCCACCACTCAGTTCTCAGTACAAAAGTCAGAAAAAGCCTCAGTGGTTGTCCAAACAGAATGTAGGTGAAAACTCTGGCAGAAATTTCATTGTAAATTGGACACACCTTTCACGAAAAACACTTCACCAAATGATTTCTCATGACTTGGCAGAACTCTGGTTTCTCTTATCCCTCTTGAGAATTCCTGGCTCGCATTGGAGTTGTTTAAGGAAGTAAACTTAATGAATGCCCCAAACCAGTTATATTTCTATTGAAATATTGCCTAAATCTGGAAAAAGCATAAGTTGATTCACCCAGTTTACATTTTAACAGCACACAGAGCTCTGGCATAGTAGTAGCAGACAGTAAACACTAAGTCTCTACATACAGAAGCTTGAAGTACAGGAGACATTTGATAAATGATAGACCCTGAGAAGATCTCATTTTGGGAAAAGATCTGTGTGAACGTGTGTGTGTGTGTGTGTGTGTGTGTGTGTGTGTGTGTGTGTGTGTTCATACATATATGTGAAGACAGGAGGTTCAAGTTTCATGTCTTTCTCCTTAATTTGGAGACAAAAGTTTCTCAGTCATCCTTTTGGCTGGGTTGCCTAGCTAGTGAATCCTAAGGATCTCTGCCTACCCAGAGCTGTGATTCTTTTGTGTGAAGCTGCTGTACTCTGCTTTTATATGGGTGCCTGAAGACCAAATTCAGATACCCATGATTTTGTAGCAAACATTTTATTGATGAAGTCATTTCCTCAATCCCATTTGGAGAATTAGCAATAGTCATTTAACTGCCTGAAAATAATGAACGGAATCTTAACGTACCTCATTATTAACATATAAACTTGCCTTAAATAAACTTAAATTTGAAACTATATGATACATCAAATCATTAAGTAATAAATAAAAGGAGTCTCAAAATGTTAAAAAAAAGTAGTCCTAGACAACAAATTTTGCATCTATAGACTTGTGTCATTGAGCAAAGCTGTTCTTTTAGGCTGCAGTATCCCAATGTTTCATGTATTGTCTTTTACAAGCCACCATATTTTTGCAGTTTCAAAATTTTGAAGTGTCATTCAAAAACATGGTGAGAAAATTGAAATTGGTGATAATGAATATATTTAAGATTAATAAAAAGACAATAGACAAACACATAAATTATGTCTCAAGAGAATAAATTGGAAAACATATAGAATAATCAAATGGAAATACAAGAAATCACAAAAACTATCCAATATAATAAAACACTCTAATCCTCTAAATTTCAGTCCAGTAAATGAAAGAAACTATGAGCAAAAATAATGAAAACTTTCCAAACCAAAATGGTGAACAGACAAATGGAACATGGAATAATGACCACCAAATTTCTAAACCTAAATTAGGATCATATGATATGCTTAAGTGTTACACTGAAGGCAGAAAAAGGACTTTGATAATAGTCTAAACACTGTTGAATTCAACAATAATTTATCACTCATTATTTCATGTATTTACATAAACACACAAAATAAATAATTCACCAATTAACTTCAAAGACATAGTCAAAATGCCCTGGATATATTAATATAAATAAAGTACCATTAGCTATATAAAATCCAGATAAAGTATAGTTCAGAAAGTAGAGTGTAAGAGATAAAGAGAGATTGTATATAGAAATAAAGTGGGCAGTTCTCCAAGATATAAGGTTGCATATCATATGTAAAAAGTGAAGAAGAGACTATATGAATAATACCAGGCAGAAATTATGGAACAAAGGAACAGAATAAGAATATTATTGTTAACTTATAAAAGTTTAATGTGAGTAAATAGAATACAATTTGAATGAACTTCTCCACAACTGTGGACTAACTCTGTTCTACAAGTTTGTTACCCCAAAACATTTTTCCTTTATTATTAGATACTTCCTAGTTATGACAACAGAAACCTTGGTGACATATGTCTATGTCAACATATATGGATATTTAAATATATAGAAAGACATATTCTTGCATGTACATATGTCTGTCCTTGCTCTAGAACAAGAATGCTTCTGGAAGCAATGTAATCATTTCAGCTAGCACAGCTGGCATCAAGAGCATGGAATCTTTTATCAATCACCAATAAAATGAAAAATATTTTTTAAAAAGAAATATTTACATTTTACAAATTAGACATCATATAGCTAGTAGACAAGAGAAGGATGCAATTTGTTTGTTGTTTGAATTTTTAGATGGGTTCTCAATATGTAGTCATTACTAGCCTTCATATACCTACGTAAGCTAGGCTGAACTCAGACACAGATTTCTGCCTTACACATATTTGCCCATGCACATGAGTTTGCAATGAGATACAGATGCACATACAAAAAAAAATAAGAAGATATATAAATGGGAGATAAGTTAATTACTGAAATTTTCCATGACAAAAACTTTCCCACTATTAATGCTAATACAGTATTCATTAGAACACTGAGCACAACATTCAGTCTTATTAGAGTGTCAGTGACACAAAATACCTTCCTTCAATATATATAGAGTAGCAAGGGCAAAATTTATCATTTAGAGTATAGAACTCTCATACATAGTGCTTCTCAAGTACTCAATTTTAACATCATCCGTTATAAGCCAATTGATGAAGAAATTCACCATCAATTTATTTTCATCTTTCTGTCATGTGTTAAGAATGGTACTTGACTGTCATGGCCATTTGCCTATAACCACATGCCCATGACACAAGTGTAATTAGCTGAAATGCATCTGTCACTTCTGAATTGATAGGCATTGTACAGAGTAGCTCTCTAAGATGTTTTACAATTATCGAAGGAAGTCTGAGAAATTGTCATAGTTAAATTTCATGTAAGGAAATGCAACGACTAATAACCAATATGGTATCCAGAAATAAAATCAATATTAAATAAAATAAGTACTAAAATACAAACAACATATCAGGTTTAATGAAATATTATCGAGATTGTTTCTGTAATTGGGACAGATTTGCTGTAAGGATTTAAGATACTAACAGATTCCATAGATGTCATGTGTGTAAAACACCTCAGGATTGTCCCTGCTAGAGTTCTAGAATGAAGTTTATCATAAAATATTCAGCAGTATTATATGGGGACCTGAGAGTTATTTTAGGAGAATCATTGCATAAATTAAAATGCTAGTAGCACATATAGAAATATTCAATTTTTGTAGTGTGTGATATTTTTAACATACATGAAGACAATATTAAAAACTTCAGGGTTTATTAGCCCTGATTTTTGCCCATCAAATATTTTGTTTTATATGGTAAAAGGATGACAAAAAGAAATGGATTTGTGAGAGAAACTCTGAAGTACAGGCTGCAACTACACAGAGTGGACCAAGAGGTCCAAAATCTCCCATCCAGCTGGACACCAGACTCTCAAGGTCCTCAGTATCCGGCTACTCTCCATCTGCATCAGCTTCTCTAGTCAGCCAGCAGAGAAGCTTCCTGCAGGTAGGATTCTCCAACAGCCTCACCCAATCAATCAGACCATGTAAGCTACAAGTTCCACTCTGCCCGCAAAACTACCTATCCCCTGTGGCATAAGAGGAACTATGAAGAAAAAGCTGTGGCTGCAAAGAGCAAACCAAGAAAGCTGACCAAGAGAGTGCACCAAAAGAACAGGCCAAGAGAGACCTCAGTGGCTCCCAGAGACTCAGATAGTGACAGTACACAGCAGACCAAGAACAACTTCCTAAGACACAGACAGCAATTGTAAAAACTGAACTAAGAGGCAAAGACACTGCTGACACCAATTGGAGTAAGAGATGAGTAAGCACCAAAGCAAGAATTCATTCAACAACCTAATAAGCAATTTAGTAACACCAGAAACCAGTGATCATACAAGAAGACTGGTCATCCTAACCCAGAAGAAGCAGATAAAAACTTATTATAAATGTAACTTTATGAGGATTATGGAGAACATTAAAGAGAAAATGAAAAATTCCCTTAAAGAAATGGAAGAAAAGACAATCAAAAATTGGGAAAAAAAATCTTTAAATCTCTTAAAGACACCCAATACTATTAAGAAAAAAGAACAATCGAACAAGTGATGCAAACAGTTCAAACACCTTAAGACATGAAAACTGAAATAGAGGCAATAAAAAAAAACACAAACTGAGGAAATTCTGGAAATGGAAAATCTGGGTAAATAAACAGCAACTTCAGATGCAAGCCTAACCGACACAGTACAAGAGATGGAAAGAGGAATCAGGTTTTGAAAAGAATAGAGAAAATAGATTCATTGAAAAAAGAAAATGTTAAATAAAAACACATTTTTGAAACAAAACATACAGGATTTTGGGACACTAATGAAAGATTGAATATAAGATTAATAGGGATAGAAGAAGGAGAACACCAACTCAAAGACACAGGAAACAGATTCAGCAAAATCATAGAAGAAAACTTCCCCAATCTAAAGAAGGATATCACTTTGACGGTACAAGAAGAGTATATAACACCAGATAGACTGAACCAAAACTAAAAATGTCCCTTTGCCTTATAATAATCAACACACAAAATATACAGAATAAAGAAGGAATATTAAGAGTTGCAAAGGAAAGGGGCCAAGTAACATTTAAGACAGACCTATCAGAATTATGCCTATCAGAATTCTCATGGAAACCATGAAAACCAGAAGGTACTGGACAGATGTTCTGCAGACACTAAGAGACCATGGATACCAGCATAGGCTAGTATACCCAGGAAAGCTTTCAATTACCACCGATGAAGCAAATAAGGAATTCCGTGACAAAATCAGATTTAAACCTTTCCTTTCCACAAATCCAGCCCTATGGAAAGTACTAGAAGGGAAACTTCAAGCCAAGGAAGCTAAATAAACCCAGAAAAATGCAGGGAACAGATAGCCATACTCCAGCAAATCCAAAGGAAGGAAACACACAAATATTACCACTGAAACAAGACAGTAACTAGCAATCACTGCTCATTAATATCTCTTTTATTTGTTTGATTTTTTTAAAAAAATTACCAATACAAGTTCCCACTCCCTCCCCCATCTAGTTCCCTCCACACACCCTCCAACCCCACCCCCATCTAATCCTCAGAGAGGGTAAGGCACACTGCCTTGTGGAAGGTCCAAGACCCTAATTACTATATCTAGGCTGAGTGAATAAACATCCAAAGAGAATAGAATCACAAAAAGCCAGTATATACAGTAGGGATAAATTCTGGTACTACTGCCAGTATCCCCTCAGTCTGTCCCAGCCATGCAACTGTAAACCACATTCAGAGAAACTAGTTTTGTCTTATGTTTGTTCCTTTCTAGTCTGGCTAGAGTTGGTGAGCTTCCATTAGCTCAGGCATACTGTTTCAGTGGGTAAACCCATCATGATCTTGACCTCCTTGTTCATATTCTCAGTTTCAGAAGGTCTCATTTATTAATTGTTTCTCTCAATGTCTGTGCTACTGGGGTTATATTTAGGAAGAGGTCTCCTGTGGCCATGCATTGAAGACTACTTCCCACTTCCACTTCTATCAGGTTCAGTGTGGTCAGGTTTATATTGAGGTCTTTAATTAATTTAGATTGAATTTTGTGTATGGTAATAGATATGGATCTATTTTTATTCTTCTACATGTTAACGTCCAGTTATGCAAGCACCATTTGCTGAAGATAATTTCTTTTTTCCAATGTATAATTTTAGCTTCTTTGTCAAAAATCAGATGTTCATAGGTGTTTGGATTAATATCCAGGTATTTGATTTGATTCCATTAGCCAACCTCTCTGTTTTTATGCAAATACCAATCTGTTAGTGTTACCCCAAGATATTTTATGTTATTTTTGGCTATTTTGAAAGGTGATGTTTTTCTGATTTCCCTCTCAGCTTCTTTATCATTTTTATAGGAGGGCTTCTGAATATTTTTTGAGTTGATATGCGATCCTGCCACATCACTAAATATATTTACCATTTTTGGGGGTTGGAAGATTTTGGATGACAGCTTCTATTTTCTTGCAATTTAGAGTTCTTTTTAAATCGCTCACCTGGTCATGATTTAATTTTGGTATCTGGTTGCAATCTCAAAAATTGTGCATTTCTTTTACATTTTTCAATTTTGTGGAGTACAGGTTTGTGACCTAATGATTCTCTGAATTTCCTCAGTCTCTGTTGTTATATCCCCCTTTTCATTTTTGCTTTTGTTAATTTGGATGTTTTATCTCTGCCTTTGGATAGGTTTAGATAAGGGTTTCCTATTTTGTTGATGTTTTCAAAGAACCAGCTTTTTGTTTAATTATTCTTTGTATTGTTTTCTTAGTTTCTGTTTTGTTGATTTAGGCCTCAGTTTGAATATTTCCAGTCATCTACTCTTTTTGGGTGAGTCTGCTTATTTTTGTTCAAGAGCTTTTGTATGTACTCTTAAGTCACTATTGTGAGATTTCTCTACTTTTTTAATTTAGGCACTGGGTGCTTCAAGGTTTAAAGTTAGAATTCAACAACAACAATAATTGCAGAAAGCCTAAAATTTCATGGAAATTGAAGTGCTGAGTTGATTCACCCCTGCTTCAAGGAAGAAATAATAAATTAAAGACTTCCTAGAAATTAACAAAAATGAAGGCACAACATAACAAAACCTATGGTACATTATGAAAGTCATGTTAGGAAAAAAGTTCAAAGTACTAATTGCCTACATTAAAAAAGTGGAGAAATCTCACAATAGCAACTTAAGAGTACATATAAAAGCTCTTGAACAAAAATAAGTGACTCACCCAGGAAGAGTAGATGACTGGAAATATTCAAAACAGAAACAAAGAAACAATGAGACAAAAGGCTGTTTCTTTGAGAAAATCAACACGATAGACAAATATTTATCCAAACTAATCAAAAGGCAAAAAGAGCACATCCAAATAAACAAAATCAGAAATGTAGAGGGGTCGTAACCATAGACACTGAGGAAATCCAGAACGTCATTATGTCATACTCCAAAAACCTGTACTCCAAATAAATTGGAAAATGCAAAATAAATGGATAATTTTTTGGATAAGTACCACATACCAAAATTAAATCAAGCATGGGATAAATCCGGACTAGCTGAACATAGCGGACAATGAGGAATACTGAGAATTCAAGAACAATTGCAGTGGGTTTTTGATCCTACTTCACGTACTGGCTTTGTGGGAGCCTAGGCAGTTTGAATGCTCACCTTACGAGACCTGGATAGAGGTGGGCAGTCCTTGGGCTTCCCACAGGTCAGGGAACCCTGATTGCTCTTCGAGCAGATGAGGGAGGGGGACTTGATCGGGGGAGGGGGAGGGAAATGGGAAGCGGTTGTGGGGACGAGGCTGAAATCCTTAATAAATAAATAAATTAAAAAAAAAATTAAATCAAGGCCAGGGAACAATTTAAATAGACGTGTACCTGCAAGGAAATAGAAGCAGTTATCAAATGGTTAAAAACAAAAACAAAAACAAAAAACAAAACAAAACAAAAAAAAAAAAAAAACAGGGCTGGTTAGTTACAATGCAGAATCCTACCATAACTTCAAAGAAGAATTAACACCTATACTCCTCAAATATTTCTACATGATAGGAACAGAAGGAACATTGCCAAACTTTTTTGTGAGGCCACAGTTACACTGATACTGAAACAACACACATCACAAAGACTCAAACAAGAAAGAAAATTTCAGATTAATCTCACTCATGAATATTGATTAAAAAATTCTCAATAAAATACTGTCAAACTTAATCCAAGAACCATTCAAAAATATCATCCACCTTGATCAAATCACTTCTCTCCCAGAGATGCAGAAATTGTTAAACATAAAAGTCTGTCAATGTAATACACCATATCAATGAACTGAAAGTAAAAAAATCCATACGATCAGCTCTTTAGATTCTGAAAAAGCACTAGACAAAATTCAAAACCCCTTCATGAGAAAGTTCTTGGAGAGATCAGGAATACAAAAAACATATCTAAACATATTTAAAGCAATATAAAGCAAGCCATCAGCCAACAACAAATCAAACAGAGAGATACTTAAAGCAATTCCACTAAAACAAGACAAGGCTGTCCACTCTCTCCATATCTATATCAAGATAGTTCTTGAAGTTCTGACTGTAACAATAAGACAACAAAAGGAGATCCAGGGAATATAAATTGGAAAGGAAGAAGTTGAACTTTTGTTATTTGCAAATGATATAATAGTATACTTAAGAGAGCCCAACAGCTCTATCAGGGAATTCCTATAGCTGATAAATACCTTCAGTAATGTGGCAGGATAAAAGGTCAACTCAAAAAATTCAGTAGTTCTTCTATAAACCAAATATAAAGAAGCTGAGATAGAAATGAAAGAAATATCACCTTTCAAAATAGCCACAAATAACATAAAATATCTTGAGGGTATCACCAAACAAAGAAGTGAAAGATCTACTTGACAAGAACATTAAGTCTTTGAAGAAAGAAATTAAAGAAGATACCAGAAAATAGAAAGATCTTCCATGCTCTTGGACAGGTAGAATGAATATAATGAAAATGGCAATTGTATAAAAATCAATCTATAGATTAAATGCAATCTCCATTAAAATCTCAACACAGTTCTTCACAGACCTTGAAAGAATAATAATCAACTTCATATGTAAAAACAAAAAACCCAGGATAGCCAAAACAAACCTGTACAATAATGGAACTTCCAGAGGCATTACCATCCCTTACTTCAAGCTCTATTATAAAGATACATTAATGAAAATAGCCTGATATTGGCATAAAAACTGACAAGTTGACCGATAGAATTGAATTGAAGACCATGATATTAAACCACATGCCTATGAACACCTGATTTTTGACAAAGAGGCTAAAAGTGTACAATGGAAAAAGACAGTATATTTAAAACCTGGTGCTGGCATAACTGGATGACAACATGTAGAAGAAACCATTCAAATAGATCCATATGTATCCCTATTCACAAAACTCAAGTCCAAATGGATTAAGGACCTCAACAAAAATCTGACCACACTGAATCTGATAGAGGAGAAAGTGGGAAGTAGCCTTCTATGCATGGGCACAGGAGACCACTTCCTAAATATAACAAAATAGCAAAGACACTGAGAGCAATAATCATAAATGGGACCACCTGACACTGATAAGCTTCTGTAAAGCAAAGGACACAGTCAACAAGACAAAAATGAAGTCTACTGATATGATATTATATATATATATATATATATATATATATATATATATATGCATCTTTGATGGAGGAAGGTCACTGGCCAATAAAGAAAGTGCTTGGCCCTGTGGGTGGAGTAAACAGAACAAAATGCTGGGAGGAAGAGGAAGTGAGGTCAGAGAGACTCCACAGCTCTCTCAGGAGCAGACGCCTGAGAGAGACGCCATGCCCCGCTCCTGGGATGAAGCTCCTACCCAGGATGGACATAGGCTAGAATCTTCCCGGTAAGCGCACCTGGGGTGCTACACACAGATGATTAGAAATGGACTAAATTAATACGTGAGAATTAGCCTAGAAGAGAATGGGCCAACCAGTGATTAAATGAATATAGTTTGTGTGTTGTTATTTCGGGCTTAAGCTAGCCAGGTGGCTGGGGTGCCAGGGACGCAGCCTCCCGCCGCTCTTATTACTATACATCTTCAATAACGGCACATTAGACAGAGAACTGACCTCCAAGATATATAAAAAAAAATCAAAAAATTAGACATCAAAATACCAAATATTCCAATTTAATAATGGGGTACAATTATAAACAGAGAATTTTCAACAGAAAAATCTCAATTAGCCTAAAGTTACATAAGAAAATGTTCTACATCTGTAGGCAACTTGGAAATACGAATCAAAATGACTCTGAGATACCATCTTACACATGTCAGAATGGCTAAAATCAGAAACACCACTAATGATAGCTTATGTTGGAGAGAATGTGGAGTAAGGGGAACACTCCTCAATTGTTAGTAGGAATACAAACTTTTCTAACTACTCTGGAAATCAGTATAATGGTTTCTCATAAAATTGGGAATCATCCTACCTCAAAACACAGAAATTGCACTCCTGGACATATACCCAAAGAATGCCCAATCATACTACAAGGACATTTGATTAAGATTGTTCATAGAAGCATTATTTTTAATAACCAAAATGTGGAAACAACCTAGATATCCCTCAACCAAAGAATCAATAAAGAAAATTTTATACTTTTGCTCAATGGAGTATTATTTGGTTAAAAAAAAGTGACATCATGAAATTTGCATGCAAATGGATGGCACTAGAAAAAGATATCCTGAGTGAGTTAACCCAGAACCAGAAGGATGAGCATGGTACTCACTCATAAGTGAATGGATATTAGCTGTAAAGCAGATGATATAGACCCTGTAGTCCACAAACCCAAAGAAACTAGGTAACAAGGAGAAACCTAACAGAAACATATAGCGATGCTCCTGGGAAGGGGAAGTAGACAAGATCTTCTGAGAAAATTGCAAGCATGGGGTTGGGGAAAGAGGGGAGGGCAGAAGGGGAAGAGGACTGGAGAAAGGGAAGGAGAACTTGATGTAATGCAATAGTCAAGATGTGGAAGGACATAGATGGAGCACAAGGTAATGGAGCTACTATGGGGCTATCAAGAAACTTGGCACTAGAGAAATTTCCAGGAATCCAGAAGAATAACCCCAGTTAAGACCCTAAACAATTGTGGTGAGTGTGTCCGAACTGGCCATGCCCTGTAGTCAGATTGATGGATATCTTAAGTTTCAACTTAGAATCTTCATACAGAAACTGATGAAAGCAGAGGCAGAAATCCACTGTGGAGCACTAGGCTGAGCTCCAAAAATCCAGTTAAAGAGTGGGAGGAGTGAGAATGTGAGCAAAGTGGTCAAGACCATGATGCCATGATGGGATACCCGCTGAAACAGCTTATTTGAACTAATGGGAGCCCACCAACACCAGCCCGACAGGGAAGGAACCAGCATGGGACCATTCTAGGCCCTCTGAATGTGGGTGACAGTTTTATGGCTAGGATTGATAGCCCAAATGCTGGCAGTGGGACCAGGATTTATCTCTACAGTTTGTACTGGCATTTTGGAACCCATTCTTTCTGGATAGATAACTTGCTTAGCCTAGATATAGTAGCGGGGACCTTGGTCCTTCTTCAAAGCAATGTGCTAGACTTTGTTGACTCCTCTCGGGAAGTCTTACATAGTCTGAGGAGTGGATAGAGATAAGGTGGGGGGAAAGATGGAGGGAATGGGAGGAGGCTCTGTCCCCTTCTACCATCTCCCAAGGTCCCCTTGCTCCCAATTTACTCAGAAGATCTTTTCTTTTTCTACTTCCCATGTAGATTGGATCCATGCATGCTTCTTTTAGGATCCTCATTGTTGTTTAGGTTCTCTGGGATGATGATTTGCAAGCTACTTTTTTCTTTGCTTTATGTCTAAAAACCACATATAGGTGAGTACATATGATAATTTTCTTTCTGGGTCTGGGTTACCTCACTCAATATGTTTTCTAGCTCCATTGATTTGCCTGCAAATTTCAAGATATTATTTTTTCTGTTGTATAGTACTCCATTATGTAAATGAACCAGGTTTTCCTTATCCATTCTTTGGATGAGGGGCATTTAGGTTGTTTCCAGGTTCTGGTTATATCAAAAAATGCTGCTCTGAATATAGCTGAGTATATGTCCTTGTGGCGTGATTGAGCATCCTTTGGATATATACCAAAAGTGGTATTCCTGGGTCTTGAAGAAGGTTGTTTCCTAATTTTCAGATAAATTTCTATACTGATATCAAAGGGTTTGTACCAGCTTGCACTTCCACCAGCAATGCAGGAGTGCTCCTCTTTCCTCCAAACCTTTCCAGCATATGTTGTCATCAATGTTTTTTATCTTGGCCATTCTTGCAGGTATAAGATGGAATCTCATAGGTGTTTTGATTTACATTTCTTTGATAAATAAGGATTCATCAGAGTATTTAAGGAATGAGCATTTGCTTAAGTGTCTTTCAGCCATTTTAGATTCCTCAGTTGAGAGTTCTCTGTTTAGGTCTGTACCCCATTTTTACGAATTATTTTTTTTGATGACTAATAACTTGAGGTTTTTTTGTATATTTTGGAGAACAGACATCTGTATGATGTGGGGTTCGTGAAGATATTTTCTCATTCTGTAGGCTGCCATTTTGTCTCATTTACCGTGTCCTTTGCTTTACAGAAGCTTCTCAGATTTAGGAGGTCCCATTTATTAATTGTTTCTCTCAGTGTCTGTGTTACTGGGGTTATATTTAGGAAGTGGTCTCCTTTGTTAATGCATTCAAGTGTACGTCCCATTTTCTCTTCTATGTGGTTCATTATGGCTGGCTTTATGTTGAGATCTTTGATCCATTTGGACTTGAATTTTGTGCTTGATGATAGATATGGATACATTTTCACTCTTCTACATACTGATATCCAGTTATGCCAGCACCATTTGTTGAATATGCTTTCTTTTTTTTTCCATTTGATACCTTTTGCTTCTTTGTCAAAAATCAGGTGTTCAAGCTGTGTGAATTAATATTCTGGTCTTTCTTTGGTTCCATTTGTCCTCCTGTCTGTTCTTATGCCAATACCAGACTGTTCTCAATACTGTAGCTCTGTAGTAGAGTTCGAAGTTCGAAGTCAGGGATTGTGATGCCTCCAGAAGTTCTTTATTGTACAGGATTTCTTTGGCTATCCTGGGTTTTTTTTTTTTTTTTTTTTTTTTTTTTTTGCTTTTCCATATGAAGTTGAGTACCATCTTTTCAAGGTCTGTGAAGAATTTTGCTAGGATTTGAATGGGCATTGCATTGAAACTGTAGATTGCTTTTGGTAAGATTGCCATTTTGCTCTGTTAATTTTACTACCCAAGAGAATGAGAGATCTTTCCACTATCTGGTGTCTTCTTCAGTTTCTTTCTTCAAAGACTTAAAATTCTTGTCATATAAGTCTTCCACTTGTTTGGTTAGAGTTACTCTGAGATATTTTATGCTATTTGTGGTTATTGTGAAGGGTGATGTTTCTCTGATTTCTTTCTCATGTAAAGGAGGGCTTTTGATTTTTTTTTATTTTCCTTGTATTCTTCTACATTACTGAAAGTGTTTATGAGTTATAGAGGCTCCTTGGTAGAACTTTGAGCTCACTTATGTAAGCTTTCCAATCATCAGCAAATAGTGAGAGTTTGACTTCTTCTTTTTTAATTTGTATTCCCTGATCTCTTTTTGTTGTCTTATTGCTCTAGTTAGGACCTCAATAACTGCACTGAATATAGAGATAGTGGACAACCTTGCCTCGTTCCTAATTTTAGTGGGATTGCTGTGAGTTTCTCTCCATTTAGTTTGATGTTGGCTCTTGACTTGCTATATATTGCCTTTATTATATTTAAGTCCTTGTATTCTTGTTCTCTCGAAGATTTTTATCATGAAGAGATGTTGTATTTTCTCAAAAACTTTTTCAGCATCTAATGAGATGGTCATGTGGTTTTTATTTTTCAGTTTGTTTATATAGTGGATTATCTTTAATGATGCCAATGTTGATGGGGAGAAGGAAACATGAACTGATTTGAGAATTTGAGAATAGAAGAATGCTGGACCAATACACAAGCCTGTGTGAGAATCTAGAATAGTCATATAATATTATAGTAGGAAAAGGTGCCTAGTGATATTAATGAAGTCTTTATAGAGTGTTGAAGTAGTACACCACAATTATCAAAAAGAAATTTAGATTCGTTACAATCATTAGTGTAATGCATGTGCTTCTTGTATGAATGGTGCAGGGTGAAGATGAGAATTCTGAAGTAGGCAATGAATCATCAAAGCAAAAAGATCTTTGTTGTTGGAGTTTTCTCCTTATTTCAACATGCCACACATTCACCATCAAAATTCTGTCCCTGAACTACTCTTTGTCAATGGATTTTACTTATTTAATTAATTACATTCATAAACTCCTTCAAAGTGAGCCTAATTTGTGGAATGATCAGGGTTATTCAGTAAGTGTAGGCTAGGGTTTTACAATTTCAGAAGGGAAATTGTAAAAAAAAAAAAAAAAAAAAAGTTCCTAAACCAGGGCATTAGTAGCCCACACATTTTATCCCAGCATTTGGGAGATAGAGAAAGGTGATTCTCCTTGAATTCAAGGCCAGTCTGGTCTTTAGAACTAGTTCCAGGGCAGCCTTGGTTACACAGAGAAACCCTGTCTGGAAAGGGATATAAATAAATAGATGATAGATAGAGATGAATGGTTGAATCAATAGATGAATGGATGGATTGGTAGATGATAGATACATGATGATAGATAGATAGATAGATAGATAGATAGATAATAGATGATAGATAGAGATAGATGATAGATAGATGATGATAGATAGATGATTGATAGATAGATAGATAGATGAAAACAAAAAGCTTACAATCAATTATAGAAACAGAAAAAAATGATTTCTTTAAACACTAAATTCATGTAGTATGTCTGATCTTATCAAAAGTTGTTTTAGTATCTCTCACTTTTAAAACCTATGGCAACACATGAGTTAGAAATGATGTATTTTTGTCATTTTTCGGCATGTAGTCATTCTTAATCTCAAAGTTACAATGTCAAAGAGGCAGTACCTCAAACTCTGGAGGGAATTTCAACTAGTTCAGAAGAAGAAAGTGAAAATGCCTTTGGATCTGCCCTTTTTAGCAGAATTGATCTTATATTCTTAAACTCTGAAGAGACCTCCTGTAGACTTGAAGATATATTTTTGCTTTACAGTCAGGTTTATAACTCCAATTAAAAAATATCTTGCCAGAAGTTGAATGCTCTCAGTAGGGTCTCACTGATGCAATGGCTTGTCTGTCAGTTGCATATGCATGCTGGGTTGAACAAGGCAAGGTTGAACAAGTGTAGTAGCCCAAACCAGAAAGCTTGAGTTCAAGTTCCACATCTGCCACTAATTAGCTGAGTGACCTTGAGAAATTGACTCACCCATTGTGAACTTCAGTTTCTTTTTCTGCAAAATTGATGGTAGATAGGCCTGAAAGTTCTTTTTTATCTCTAAAAACACACTGATGATATTTTTTTCTCAAAACACAACTACATATTCAGTCCAAATCTGTTATAACACATTGATCCCCTAACAAGGCCAGCTCATGCTACTTATCTTGCTGGAACATTCTTACCTCAAGCACCAGCAATATAAAGGGATTTATATACAGCATTATTCCTGAGAAGTGTGCCTTTGGCAGAGGCAAATAGAAATTACAAAAGCAAAATTAGATTTGTGCATATTTTGTTGGAAAAAATAATACCTTTCCTCTTGTGTGTCCAAGCTTTTAAAATCTCAATTTGTTTTTGCCTCCACTACCCAAAGGAAACTAAATGTCGTACAATTATTCAGTAAAAATGCAAATGTCAAATAGAAAATTCTGGACAGCTTCAAGATTTTATAAAAACAGAAATGATTTTTGTTCTTAAAAAAATTAGTTGAAGTTTAGTTAAATGACTGTAGCATTCCAACAGTCATTGAAAATAAAATTAAACTAAAGACTACTGAACAAACATATAGACTGAAAAAGTCTTATATGCACCTGAATGCATGCCATAACATTTAAAGTGCTTTTCTCATTTATGCATGAAGTCCATCAATAAACCATGATGATTCAATTTCCAGTGTGGTGTTAAAAAGAGATCTGTTTTCTTAACTCTACTAAAATATAAAGCACCAATATTTACTGTTGAATATTTCTTAGAAAGAAAGATCTTTCCAATTCACTTACAACTTTATAGCAGCAATTTATTTATCTAAAATGTAAAGTCATGTTAGTTTCTTTCTACTAATTACAGCAGAGATTATCTTGTGCATCAAAATAAGAATGCATTTTTATTCCTACTGTTCATGTGTGGGCAGTGAGAGATCTTGTGTCCTCACCACTCTATGTCAACTTCCTTTGTCATTCTTTGTACTTTTACTCATGTTCTACCAACTGATCAATTTTGTTTTTCTTTCACTTTTTTGAAGCATACTGAGTGGTTTCATAGCTCACTGAGTTTTTATTTTTATTCCAACTATCCATTAAGGATACCTAAAGTGGAATTGTTTTTACACATAAATTTTACGTTTTGTTACTGTGATAATTTTCTGTTATAGTTATAAGAGCATTGACATAACATTTTCTACATGTATTACCATATAACCTGTAAGTGCAGTAGGTGCATTTCTTCCTTCTTAATAAATCTACTTTTTAATTTTCATGTCTTACTTATTTATCTATGCTTTCAAGTAGAAATATTGAATAAGAATATGGGAAAATACCAATTTCCAACATGCACTATCAGGGACTTCTGAGCACCAGCCACAGCATCCCCTCAGAGTTCAGATGGATGGCTCACAGCAATTGCTGGACTTAGAAGGACCAGATGGTGAAATGAACTCTCCACTATGTACTTTTCTGAGTCAGTTTCTTTATTCTTCTCCTGCCATTCTCTTCTCCTGTTCTGTAAAGTGTCCTGTTTATATTCACATGCAAAACAGAGGCAATTCTCTGAGCTTGGATACCCCTTTATCTTTGAAAGTCCCAAATGTGATTGATATGAATGGCTCCTTTCCTAACTGTATGTCTTGTTAAATGGAAGATAATTTCAAGGAGTGATTTCTAATATATCTCAGGAAACAGAATGGAGATATGGCTGTGGGAACCAAGGATTCTGGCTATGTGACTAAATTCTTCCATTGGAGGTCTCACGGGGTGGGGGAAGTCATCTATTAAGGAAAAGAAGAAGGGAGACTTTTAAATGTCCACAGTCATTGTGTGACAAATAGATCCAGTTATGAAGCATGCCCCAGTATATATTTTATAAATCAGAATTATATAGCTAAATGAAAAGTAATCTACCTGACCACATACAGATATATATGCCCATGAGATTGAGATAAAATCTCGAGATTACATATACAAAACACATGAGATTATATACTACAATGCAGGTATTGGGGAGACACCATGTTGCTTCAGCAAATGTGCACAAGAGCTTTCAGTGTTGATGATCCTGTGATCCTTGTCTGGAAAGGATATCCTCCATCAGATAACCCATGCCTCTAATGGGTTGACATCTGAACACTGCTTGGCATCTGCTTCTCATGACCCATGACAATTTGCCTCTTGAAATGACATCTTCTCAGTTATCTTTCTAGTAGTTATCATGCTGGCTTGATTTATTTTTAAATATCTATCAAGTTGAAGACATAATCTATTGGGTTTTGTTACTGTTGTTATTGTTGAGATATTTTGTCATAAACATGTGTTACAATTGTCAAACAGTTTAGTTTTGCATTTTAATCATGGTTACATAACTTCTTAAGCTGCTGATACTGAGAACTATCTTATTTCTTAAGTGTTCATTAGCCATGCACATCTCAAATAAAACCACATTAGTCATGAATTAGAATTAATTTTGCACATCATTTTGCTAAATTTACCAATGTTGTCTAATTTATCTCTAATATATATGTATATATATATATATATATGGACTGTGGAATTTCTTATTTTAATCTTTTAAATTTGTTTTAACATTAAGGAAGCTGTAGATTTTTGGTTAAGATAAAATGTTATTTTAATCTTCTGGAAAATAGTCTATATTTGCTCCATGTATCTAAAATATTTGGAAAAAAACTTATTTATTATTTTATCTATATCCAGGTGTTTCTTTACTTAAAAGTTATTATAGAAGCTTTCACAATTTTAAGATACTTTCATTTGTATTTATGTATTTATGTATGTGTCTTAGTGAGGTACACACACATTGATGTGCTTATAACTATAGAGGACAGGTGAGAGTTTCAAATTCACTGAAGCTGGAGTTGTAAATGGCTTTAAGGAGCAAGATGTAGGTGCTGGGAGCCCAACTACAGTCCTTTATATAAACAATAAACATTCTTAAACTATAAGCCATATCTCTATCCCCTTATCCTTACTTTCATATTTCATATTTCTGAAATATAGTGATATAGCTCCAGTAACAAAAATTGCACTAATGAATGATTGTTTACCATTTATATTTTTACATATTTGTGATTATGAAATTAATATTTGTGTGGCTTATTAAAGAGTAAGGTGAAAAAAGCCAAATGAGAATTTATTCTATTGCTTATTATTATATCTCAGGATTGCATGCTCCTTAGCAAATAGTAGGCAGTTAAGCATTCAACAAATGATGAACTGATATGGAAACTGACACATTTTGGTATATATAGTTATTCTTGGTTGTTAACCTGACTATATTTGCAATGAACTATAATCCAGAAATGCAGGGCAAACCTGTGATTCAGATTTTGAGTCAGGAAGACAATGTACCTTTGTTCACGATCATGAAGCTGGATGACACATGAAGCTGGATTAATCCAGATCTGGATCATACCTTCTAGTGGGACGTCCATATAAGGATAATGGAAGAAGAAGGGATTTTTGTCCTTGGTCTTCTTGCCTTCCTCTTGTCAACCTGTTCATCCTTTTACAGTCATTGGTGCATACTTATTTTCTCTTCTGACTCTATACAGAAGACCAGCTGAGACATCCAGCCTCCTGGGACTGAGCAACTACTAGATTCTTGGTCTTTTTATTCAGAACTAGCCATTGTTGGACTGCAGTCTGTAAATCCTTCCAATAAATTCCTCTATGTCTATTTACACAGATAGACACAGACAGACAGACAGACAGATGTTAGATAGGTAGGTAGGTAGATAGATACATAGATAGATAGATAGATAGATGATAGGTAGATAGATAGATAGATAGATAGATAGATAGAGATAGATAGAAATTCTTTTGTAAGTTCTATGAGTATGAGTATAGAGAATCTTGACTAACATACCATTCTATGATTATTCTATGATGTGTTCAGAGCAACTTTCATATTTCACTAGAATACTGCTTTCCAAATATTATAGTTTGTATAAGAAGTTGTAATTGCAATTCCATTGTTATATCTGCATGAAATCAAACAACTTAGTGTGTTGATGAGTAGGCCCATTGTTTTAGTTCTTAGAAGGTACATCAACTCAGTTATTACTCTATCCTTGAATTACCCCTTTCTTCTTCTGAACATTTCAGTGCTATTAAGTATTTTTCATTCCTTGTTAGAGAAGTGGAGATAAATACATAGGTACCCATGAAGGCTTGGGAAATAAAAATACTTCTAAAATTACCATGAAAAGCAAATGAACGTGATTAAAATAAACTAGTCTCAATAAAAGAATGTTTCAAACAGACACAATACATCCAATGTGCTTTGCTCAGTATTAAGGTAAACAGATTTTCCAATTTTTCTCAGTTTAAGATTGTACCATAATTTATTAAATCTGCCCCCTACATATTCTTGGCAGAGGCTGATATAAAACAGATAGTAAAGCATTTTTGCAATTTCTTTGTTGTATATTTAGCACTTTTACACCAATCACAGTTTTCTTCTTCTTTTTTTAATCATATAGTGCTATTGGCTGATTCAGAAAATTTAAAAAAAGAATGAAGTTTATAGTGGCTTGCCATAGCTGCTCTTATCAAACAGTTGCATTCACTGTGGGCAGAGTATGTACAGATTAGATCAATGACTAGGATAATAGTATTGTTAATTCCTTTATAAATATAGAAAGGATAGGCAACATAAAACTAAAACCCACCAGAATACTAGGCTGGCTTTTTGTTAATATGGTATATGATATATTGAGACTAATTTATTCATTAATCATGTCTTTGTCATGTTAGCTACTTCAGCAACTAATATCTCTGTCATTTACTTGTAAAAGCTTTAAGAATTTTCAGACTCTAGACCAACACCTGGGTAGCTTGTATGGGACTTAACTAGGCCCCCTCTATGTGGATGGCAGTTGTGTAGCTTGGTCTACTTCAGGGGCCCCTGGCATTGAAACAAGGATCTATCCCTGGTTCATGAGCTGGATTTTTGGAGCACATACCCTGTTGTGGGATATTTTACTCAGCCTTGGTACAGCGGGGATAGGCTGGGATGAACAAGCGCCCTCCTCCTCCATGGGAATATACCCAAAAGATGCTCAATCATACTACAAAAGCATTTGTTCAACTATGTTTATTAGTAGCATTATTTGTAATAGGCAGAACCTGGAAACAACCTAGGACATGTGGAACATTTACACATTATACATTAGAGTACTACTCAGCGGGGGGAAAAGACATCTTGCATTTTGCATGCAAATGGATGGAAATAGAAAACACTATTCTGATACCCAAAAAAATCAATATGGTATGTTCTCATTTATAAATACTATAAACAAAGAATGTTGAGTTTATAATTCATGACACTAGAGAAGCTAAGTAATAAGGTTAACCTCATACTTATATAACAATATAAGTATAGAACAATATATAGAGACCCACGTGAAAATCAGAAACAGACAGGATTGACTGTCAGTGTTGGGAACATTGGGGGTGGGGTCAGAGGAGAGGGCAGGAGAAGAGGAGGGGAGAGGGAGAGGGTAAAGAAGAACTTGAGGGAAGAGGATGGTCGAGATGTACGAAGACCAGAGATGAGAGCAAGGAGAGAAATATCTTGATTCAGGGAACCATTATATTGTTAGCAGAAACCTGGCTCTAGAGAAATTCCCAGGAATCCAAAAGGATAACCCCACCTAGGTCCCTGGGCAATAAAGGAGAGGCATCATGATCTTAAGTTCCCTTGTATTGAAATTGATGATTATCTTAAATACCACCAGCAACTGATGGAGGTAGAGGCAGAGACCCAATTCGGAGCACTGGACTGAACTCCCAAAGTCCAACTGAAGAGTGGAAGGAATAAGATGGGTTAAGGCCATGATAAGTTCACCCACTTAAACAGTTTGCCTGAGCTATTGGGAGCTCACCAACTCAAGCTGGACTGGGAAGGAAGAAGCATAGGACCAAACCAGTCCCTCTGAATGTGAGTGACAGTTGCATGGCTGGGGCAAACAGAGGAGCCACTGGCAGTAGCACCAGAATTTACCTCTACTGTATGTACTGGCTTTTTATGATTCTATTCTCTTTGGATGTTTACCTCACTCAGCCTAAGATGAGGGCCTTGGACCTTCCACAAGGCAATGTGGCTCACCCTCTCTGAGGATTAAATGGGGGTGTGGTGGGAGGTTATGTAGAGGGAATTAGAGGAGGAGAGGATGTGGAAACTTTATTTTTTTTAATAAATATAATAAATTAAAAAAAAAAGAATTTAGGACTTTTCATGACTGTGAGACACATCTGCTCCTGGCAGCATCAATTACTTCAAGAGGAAGTCAGCATAAAAGAGGCTTCTTATAGAGTTGGTTAGACATCTGGGCAAGAAATTGCTCTTGCCTGGACTGCTTGATGAACTGGACATGCAGGACATGTAGGACCTGCAGAGAAATGACTGCTAAACTCGACTAAAGGTGAGACTTTCCATCATGGTTCCTGCTTTATGAAAGAATGTAAACAGTCTGCTAGACATTCTGCAGGACACAGAAGAAAGTGACTGACAAACTACAACATAGATGGAACTGTCTGAAATTTCCTGCTTCACTGAAAATTCTGATGGATTAAAATAAATTAAATAGTCTGCTGGATATTATGAGCCAGTAGACTGAAGAAGGATGTCCCAGAGATGCAGAAAACTTTGGGCGTCTGTCAAGGTAGAAAGATATCTTTGTCAATTCTAGAGTTTTGAAAGTTGCTTATAGTAAACTTATTGTTTACTTAGGTAATAATATATCCTTCTAAAGTCTTTAATGGAGTTGAAGAATTTATAGTTATAATTTTCCTTAGTCATGATAAAAGATAAATTAGATTTAAATATTGTAACTATAATTTTTGCTTCATACCTGAAGGGGAGGTAATGTGGGATTTCCCTCTGTATGCTGTGATTACCATTGGTTAATAAAGGAACTGCTTTGGGCCTATAACAGAGCTATAGGGGAACAAGTTAGATGGAGAAAACTAAACTAAATGCTGGGAGAAAGGAGGCAGAGTCAGAGAGAAGCCATGTAGCCCTGCTGGAGCCCGATGGAACTTTATCCAGTAAGCCACAGTCTCATGACAATACACAGAAACTAGAAATGGGTTAAATTAAGATATAAAAGTAAACCAATAAGAACCTAGAGTTAATGGGCCAAGCAGTGATTTAACTAATACAGTTTCTGTTTGATAATTACAGGACTTAAACGGCTAGGAAATAACAAACAGCCTTCCCACAACAAAAACTTGATTTTGATGAGTTTCAAAGTTTATATATTAATTATTGCTTTTTTTGTTAAAAATTTAAAGTAATGTTTTTCTTTCTTTGAATGCTGATTGAACTTCTCTCCTTCTAAGAAGTACTGTTCTTTGAGAGGTGGCTTATTATTCTTTTCAAGACTGAAGTAAAAACTAAACTATGGTTTCCTCCTAGTTCTCCTTTATTCTGCTTACTATAGAAAAGCCATTAGCTTTATCAGAAGGATTATCAGAGAAAGGTGTTGAAAATATCTTATAGTGAGGAACTTAATCTTCTCATTATCAAAGTTGGAGACATGCAACCATCTTGAATGTTATCTTTTTCATGATATGCCTTGGTTCAAAACATACTAACTAAGGTAGAAAGCCAGAATTATGAGTGTAGTAAATACATTAAACCACAAGTGTTTGTTCTTGTACTTCGAGGAGAAATTTCCCCTAAAAATAGGCAGGTTATAATATATAATTTAAATAATAAAACCTTATTATATTGATTTTGTTTTTCTTTGGTTGATTCCAGGTCTTACTTTGTATTGAGAGTGCCCTTGATTTCACTGGGTAATTCATGCTACCTTCAAATATATATCCTTCTGCCCTGAATTATTGAGTGACAGGGGTACAGGTTTGGGATCCACAATCAGCTAGAAGAAATAAATTATATTTGATACTCAAATACATCTATATACCAATGTAATGAGAGCCCTTATTAAAAAAGGTTATTTAGAACAAATCTTTCAGGAAATATTTATATTAGAAATGATATGCTATATGCATATGTGTATCTATATGCATATACATATCTATACCTATATCTACTGAGATATACTATATCATCTTATTGTTATTCCAAATTTAAATATCAAATTAGTTAAAAGCCATTAAACTCATCACATTCAATTATGCCATTCAAAAAAACAAAGGGAGTTTATATTGTATCTCTAACTAAAACCTTCTGACTCTCCATCTCCTTTTATCATTAAGAAAATAAAGGTTCTTCAAAATACTTTCCACTGCTTTCAGATTTTAACCCCCCTATTTTCTACCATGATTGTTTGTTTCATCATTACTGTTTAAATTATTATACTATGCTGATTTATACTATACCCATACTTTCATCCTAAGGAATCTTACCTAGCCCTGTCCACATTTTGAACTATTAGAAAGACCTAAACTCTGGTAATCTGATCATAATCTAAAAATTAGATAAGCACCAAGAGGTCATGAAAATATGACAGAGTAAAAATTATTCTGATCATGCAACTAAAATTTTAATGGAAATGAATAAAATAATGAATACAAAGTGATTTAAGCAATGTTTTTCAGTATGTCTTGAATAACTTTTCTGTGGCCCTGGTTTCTGAACATATAACATGAACATTTTGTAGTGCACATACCACCATGGCATGCAACAGCAATGATTGTTTCCTGAAACATGTTGGCTCAAAGATAAGATTATTATTGTCTATTGCAAAATGCAGTGATTTTTTTTTAGTTAAAATGTCTTAGACTTTAACAGACACATGGTATCTTAATTCTGTAAAAGGATGACAGTTTTTTTTATAACATTATTACTCATAATATAAATGTTAAATTAGTATATCTTTGGATTGCTTTGGGTTGCAATGTTTGATTTTAAATAATGATATTTGAATTGTTTATTTAATTTTCATTTAAAAAATTAAATAAAATTAAGCTTGAAATTAGGACAGAGATAGCCTTAAAATAGTTTTACAATTTAGTTTGCAAAATTATAAAATCAGAACATTGGTAGCTCTTACGAACGTTGAGGATTTGCTATACTCTGAAATATAAAATATTCATCAGTATTTAATTTTTATGTAAAATATTGCTTATGATATCACTTACCTTGTAATCAAATACAGAGAAACTGAGTTGGTACCCAAGTGTAGGTTTCACTATACTGACTAGAGTTCATGATGCTGGAAGGCACTTTTCATAAGAGTGGAGGAGGAAAGGAATTGTCACGTTCACCCAGTTACATGTAAGGTATACTGGTGTAATACTGACACAAACATCATGGGAGTTATAAGACATACTCCATGAGATAGAACCCTTACCTGACACTGTTGAAGTGGCGAAGGACCTGAGGATAGATAGGTCATGTGCTCTAGGGGAAAATCTATTATTATTACTAATCTGATAAAGGGATGTAACAGCAAAATGCCTACTAATTGCATATACTGTCTATGCTCTAAAGGTGGTGGGACCCAGGAGAATGGAGCTGATACATGAGGAGGACTAAAGTCTCATGCAGTAGCCAACTTTATTCATAGCAACAGACAATTTATTCTTTGAGGGTTAAGAAAGTCCATGTGATTAAAATTTGTGTTAATTCAAGCTATATACAGTAACAAAGACTTGGATGGGATAAAACATGTTTTTTTTTTCCATTGAAACACACAAAAGATAGTTTAAACAATATCTGGTAACCAATTGTAAGCAGAAATTAATCTGAAATAAACCCACTCCTTTCTGCTACTCCTAGAGGGGATATGAAAACACATTCCAAAACCATTTCTGAGTTTTGAAGAAACTGAGTAAGTCACAAGACTTGTCCTGTTTTCAAGGAGTGTCTTAAAAGCAGTAAAAATTCTCCTCAGAGGACTCTAATCCTGGACTGTGTTCTGACAATAGGTACACCAATAGAGCAAGTACACACTCAAATCTCATTAGAGAATCTTATTCTTGAAATAAATGCTAATTAACACAGATATTTTAAGGCTGGATAATGAATAATGTGGAGAGAGAGAGAGTCAG
Organism: Microtus oregoni; assembly: GCF_018167655.1. Lineage (NCBI taxonomy): Eukaryota > Metazoa > Chordata > Mammalia > Rodentia > Cricetidae > Microtus > Microtus oregoni. The sequence goes on along the minus strand of NW_024543975.1, from coordinate 7,298,953 downwards.
AGACAGACAGACTGGGGGCAAGGGTGCTGGTGAGACCTTGAAACACTCAGACCTAAATGAACTGTCAATGTCAAACCTCTTCCCTCCTGACTCAGGGCTGTGTGCAGAAGAGGCCAAAAGAATGTAAAAGCTACAGGTGGTAGATGACACCCAGGAAACAGAATCTTATCAACACAGCAGGTCTATTAAACATTTTTACACACTGTGATTGTGATGCACAAGACCTGCACAAGAGAAAACCAGACCATATTCCAGCACAGAGAAAAGGAAATAGATACAAAATTCACTCCCTAACCAAGAAGTTCTTTGCAATTGATACGTTATGGGTACAGGAAAATCAGTTTTCTACAATTCAGTGTCACAGGGTATATCACATCCTTTGCCAAGCTCAGAAGTAGTTGGCCAACACACAATGGACTCCATGGACTCAGTGATTCTTTTTCTGTGGGTACTTTTTTGTTTTGTTTTGTTTGGGTGTTTTTGTCTTATTGTTTGTTGTTGATGATAATGTCTGTTTGTTTTAACTTTTTTGTGACTTTTACACTGTTCAGTGAGAAAGTATGGGGGAAGAAGAAACATTAAGTAGGATAGAGAGGGAAGTGGGGAGGATCTAGAAGGAGTTGAAGAAGAGGTGAGAATATGATCAAAATATATAAAAAGCAATTAAAAATTAAAAAGCAGGACCATTCTGCAAATATACTGGCTTTAACTTAATAAAAAGCAAAATTTTATGATATAAAATAAAGTTAGAATTTGTTATCTGTAAATATTTTATTTGTATATATAATTATACACCTTTCCACTCACATTACCTACACAATATCTGGGGAAAAGGAGGCATGAATAGGAGAAATTTAAGAAACCTTTTCTGTCGGCAGTTATGGAGCACCATATAAGTTTCTCTTGAAACAGTAAATGACTCCACTCCCATTCAAAGAAAGAAATTCATGGGCCGCCATCAAAACATCGGAGAATGAAAAACACGATAGAATAAAAGAGAGAAAGAGAGGAAGGAAACACAGAATGGAGGTATGGAGGGAAGTAGGGAGTAACTTCATTAATGAACAATATTTTAAAAATAAATGGCCAATAAAACAGCAAAGCCTTACATGCAACATGATCTTAAAAAGCTTTAAAAGGTATTTAATACAACAACTATGATACTTTGTATTTCTTTTTTAACAGGCCTTGTTTTAACACAGTCTCTTATGCTTGAAGCACAAAAGTGATTCTTGCTAAATTTTATGCTATAGTGCCTTGGACTTAAAATTATGTTTTCATCTACACCTATGACCTTTCTTTTCAGTCTTCATTCAAAACACTCCAATCCCTTACCCTGACCTCTCTTCAGTACCAGTTCACAATCAAAAGCTAAAAGTACTATTTCAAATCACCAAGAAATGTCCTCAACTTTCAATTTTTCATACCCCTGAATATATTGTTTTTTATTGCTGACATAACTATACTTTTTCCCGGTTATTTTAGTCTGAATTTTCCCCAAGATTGATTTCTAATGCTCTATCCATTATAGATTATCCCTTCCTGGTTTTACCTTTATGAAGTTAATACCTCTAAGTTTTCTTCAATTTGTTCATGATACTAATGTCATCTTGTTTATATTTTCCTTAATAGTTTGAAATATCCATTATTAATCTCTCATAGCATCTACTCTATTTCAGACTTTTTAATGTATATTCTCTTTTCCAGTTGATTGTACTTCAGAATCTAGGAAATCAATTTTTAAGTATTAAAGGCAAGTCTTTGGTAGATATTGGTAATGATCCAGGTTGATATTAACATCATAAAAGATCTTTACTCAAGAAGACAAACCTAGATTTATTAGAAAGTTTCACAATGTCTGAATGGCACCATACATACATTGTTGCATCCCAATCATACAGTTTATTAAGTATGAGTGCATGCTGGTGTTGGTGTTACAAAAATCATTTTACTTGTCTTAACATTGTAGGAAATAAAGAAGCTTCTGTAAAAAATATCATAGAAGGTAATAAAAATGTGGACAATGTGTCCAGATTCAGCTGCAAGCCTGAATATTAGAGAAAATGGTTGGCATTTACTGCACAAGGTAATATGTATTCGACCAACCTCTGAGCCAAATTGCCTCTGTCCTTAGGAATAAGAAGGTTACAGCAAATGGAAACCACTTTTACCAGATTGAAATAATGTTATGTCGTCTGAGTCCAAGCACATTTATGGACCAAAGTTATTCTGAGACATTTATAGCACCCCTGAAAATGCAGAAAATATTGTTACTTGTGATGAACTCCATCCCTTTCTTGATTGCTGGCTCAACAAAAGTATAAATCTTTCTCCTCAGCCATCTTGATCCCCATGCTGTCACTGAGTCACAAGGCCTTCAGACCTGAGAGCTAAACAGTGAGGAACATAAGATAAAATTCAAAAAGAAGGGAAAAAAGGACAGGTTTCTGGATCGCTGATGTTTTGTGCTACCTGCTATGATGACTTCTTGTCATACAGATAGACAAGCCTACGGATGTCTTCCAAGGGTTCATTTATGCTAGAACTAGCAGTGTTTTATTAATTACTACTTTTGGATTAAAATTTAGAAAATCGCCATGTTTGCCCAGGATTATGTGAAACACTGCTTTAACCTAATCCCATTACAAATTGCCCCATTTGAAGAGTTGCCTCTCTTGGGTGGGTAGAGAATGCAGTATCTGTGCATAAAGAAAAAGGTGGGTCATATGGCTGCCTTTCATGAAGCACAGGCACCTCCACAGCTTCCAAATGTTTGCTTTATAAACGACCATCAGCCTGTCACTTACAATTTCCATTTTCATTACAAATCAGCAGCAGAATGTGCCAACTGTCTGTGCTGCAGTAAAACACAGCTGTTTCCATTTACTATCCTATCTTGTCCCATTCTCACTTCATTCTGCATTGGAATTGAATAGAATCATTTCATCTCCTGTGCAGGGTATTCTTCAGTTTAGGACCAGGCAAGCCTTCATCATTTATTCCACTTCCTTTTGTGTTTCCTAATAGCCTAAAATTGGGAATTCAATTTCTAACTGGTACTTTTGTAACCATGACTATGTGGTTTTGAGTACAGACAAAACAAAAATCCAAACCTACTTCACCTCATGCAAAATAAAAGGTCAATTTCAAAGGATTAAAGGTTGCATTTCAAGTAAGTCAATTCTTATTACATTCCTTATAAAAGTAAGAATTTATTTAGATTGTTAATATTATTTCAAGTAACACAATACTATCTATATTATTAAATACAATTTTGAATATTTAAAGAAAGACACCCTGTAACGGAATTTTGTTTATGTTTTAACAAATAATGCTTGCCTAAAGATCAGAGTACTGAGCTAAGCCACTAGAGGCCAGGGAGTGGTGGCACAGACCTTTAATCCCAGAGTTTGGGAGACAGAGGCAGAGGGATTTCTGACATTTCAAGGCCACCCTGGACTACACAAGACCGAAATTGTCTAAAAGAAAAGAGAGCTCACACAAAAGTGATCCCATCGCTGGGGATCACAAGCCTTTAATCTAAGTTTAGGGAGGTGGCGAAAGGGGTGATATGATTGGGTAGAGAGAGGAATATAAGGTGGAAGGAGACAGGAGTTTAAGGATAAATGAGGTTTCGTGGAGACAGTTGTACTCTGATGTTTGTCGGAGACAGATGAAATCTGGAGATGCAGTTTGAGGACAGGATTGCCCCTTAGTTCTGAGCCTTAGTGCAAGTAAAAGAACTCTCTAGTGTGTGGCCTCTCTGCTACTCTGCTGTTCAACTTTAACCCCTATATGGGTTTTTATTAAGACAAAATAGAATTCATGATACAATACCCATTAGTGTATTTAAGCCTGAATTCCACCCCACATATTGCTCCCTAAACAAAGGGCATACTTTCTTTCTTGCCTGTGCATGTTTTTATGAATTTTAGGAACTAGGCATTATATTAGACAAACAGTCACCTATGCTGTTATTTATTTCACAAGCTGATATCTGTTCTCTTACCAACTGCATGAAGTGTCATCAAGTCAGTAACTCTCCGCTGCAACTGTCTCTGTCAGTCTTTGAATCATAGCTCTCACCTCAACAGGGGTAGGAGATATATTAACATAAATGTATTGCCTTGACCTGTGAACAATGATTTCAGTTATCAGAAACTTCATGTTTCACAGTTGCAGCAGCTTTCATAGAAGGATTTCTGGAAGAGAATAAAGGTACTCATAAATGAGTAAACTTTTCAAATTCTTCATTGGACTCAGGAGTTAGGTGAGGCACTGAACTCTAAATAGTCTTAGCTCAGTTGTTGATGAAATCACATGTTCTGCCGAATTGAGACTTTATTCGACTGTTATACCTGATGTAGATTTGGGCAAGGGAGGTTTTTGGGAGTTGTAAGACAGTCTAAGGTAAATTGTCATTAGATTCTGTACCTGGAACATCCCAACCACTCATTGTCCCTGATGTTTTCATCAGTTAAACTGCACTATAGAAATTTCCATGTAAGGTTTAGCCTCTTTCCAGAAGCTCTCATTCACAGACTGAAAACCATCAGTTATCATTCATAGATAACCTTAGTAAGAGTAAGAGATGAGACTGCAATAATTAATCTTTCAGAGATCAGTGGGCACTTTTTAAGAAAGGGTATTAGAGTCAGACTCTGAAATACATTTCAGCTATATGTACTGACCACTTGGCCCCATTTGATCTTTTTTTTTTTTGAGAGTTTTAGTAACTTTAAGAAGGAACACCTAGACAGAAATGTGTGTACTTAGAGCTACCACCTCAACATACACATCTCTGATGAATGGTTGTCTTTACTACTGGCTCCCATCACGATGACAAAGTCCACAGTGTCCAACCTCAATAAATATTGCTAAATCATGAGCCCAAATCTGTCTTTCTTCCTTTTAGCATAATCTTTCAGGATTTTGTGCATAGCAACAGAAAATCCACCAATGTATATTTTTAGTTTGAAGTATCTATAATACTCAATCCTCATAAACTGAAATTATAAACTTCCCCTGGCTTCTATTCAGCAAACATAGTCAGTGAGGATGTCTTAGACTGGTTAAGGTCAAAAACTCAGTGTCCTGCAACCTGGAGAGCAAGAGAGAAGCTAGAACTCTTTGAATAGGAAGCACCAATAGTGAATTAAAAGAGGGAGAGTGAAGGCTTTGAAGCCATGTGGAAACTCCCTGGCATGAGATATTATTCATGATCAAATGGAAAGAAGAAAAATAAAGCAAAATGAGCAAAACAAAACAAAAACGCAGAAACTTCTCCTGAGGAACTAATTTTTCTGTATGCTAAGAGGGACTGCGTCTTTATTCTTGTTTAATTATGGGCCTCAATCTATTGAATTGTACAAACAATATTTATTGTGATACTACCTCCACTTTACAGACAAATTTGAAATAGATTTTGCTAATAACTTCTCAGTTGACAAAGAAGTTGAACAATAATACCTTGTTCGACCTCTTAACTACATTGATCTCTATACTGAAGATGCCTTTTGTTCTATTGGTTAAGTTTTCATTGTTTTCCATTTTGTTAACATTGCCCTTAAAGGCAGATTTCACAAAGTCAATTACTTATTAAAACAGTAAGAAAATGCAGGAGTCTTTTATAGACTGAAAAAAATACCAAAAAAAAAAAACCCTCTCACATTTAAAATAAATGGCAAATGACATCTTTCACCATGAAAATCAAACACTCTAATGATGTGGAAACTGATGTATGTTGTGAATATGTTTTATTTCCATTAGTTCAAAAAGAAGCTGCTTCTGGCCAATGGCTTAACAGAGTGAAGCCAGGCTTAAAGAGATGTATAGAGAGAGTAGACAGAGTCAGGGAGACCATGTAGCCACCCACAAGAGACAGATACCTCAGTCAGAGTCCACCAGAACATTGCCAATATGTCACAGCCTCATGGAGAAACACATATTAAAAGAAATTGGTCCGGTTTGATCACATGCTCCATCAGTTGGAGGCTGACCTGAAAAGCCAAGGACAATGGCGCTGGGTTTTGATTCTACTGCATGGACAGGCTTTGTGGGAGCCTAGTCTGTTTGGATGCTCACCTTCCTGGACCTGGGGGGAGCAGGGAGGACCTTGGACTTCCCATAGGGTAGGGAACCCTGACTGCTCCTTGGATTTGAGGGGGGTGGGGGGAGGGGAGGAAAGTGGGAGGAGGGGAGTAGGTGGAAATTTTTAATAAAAAAAAAATTAAAAGCAGCAACTTTCTGCCTGGTCACCATCCCTATATATCCTGCCTGGCTGCAGGACAATAAAAAAATAAAAAGAAAAAAATAAATTGGTTAATTTATGATATAAGAGATAGCCAGAAATATGCTTAAGCTATTGGTCAAACAGTGTTGCAAATAGTATAGTATTTGCATGATTATTTCCTTTCTGGGCAGCTGGAAAAGAATAAGCATCCTCTGCCAACACTCCTGCCAATGATTGGACCATGGAGGACCCTTATAAAACAGGAGGCCTCTTATATTTTCGCTCTCATCATCATTGAGTGAAAGTTCTACTGGCTTTACAACCTCACCTAATTGGATGTTGACAGAATTCTAAATTTTAGCAATTCTTGCAGGAATGTATTTTATCATATTGTTTTAATTTGCACGTTTTTGATAACTAGGATATGTTTATCATTTTAAACACAATGTAAGCCAGACTTTTCATATGTACATCTTTTTCAGTGAGATGTCTGTGTATGCATAAATATAAATAAAATTAAGAATTTTAATGGTATCATGGATATTTAAATCACAGTGTGGTTATACCTATTTTTTTTATATTTAGGACTAATAGGGTATGGTAGATTTGATGTTTATCTATTGGTGAACTTTCCTTCTATTCAGTAAAAAGATGCAACAGGGTATGAAATAAGAACATATTAATGTGTTCAAGAAATGTCAAAAATATAAGATCAATTCTTTACTTTTATAAAGTTCCTTATAAGCTATAGTATCAAAGGGAAATAGGAGAGTCAGTAAGTGGAATCCAGTCTGCAAAGAGGACATTACATGTTTTTTTACTTTTGATCAATTTCGAAGGATATATATATATATATATATATATGTCACTGGGGATACAGCTTGACAGATGAATTTGTCACTAAAAGAACAAGATAATAGTTTTTCTAAAAGCTATCCTAACAGAAATCGGAAAATGCCTCACAGGCATTAGGGATTTATCTGAAATAAGATCTAGTAGAAGCCCATTAATATTTTTTTTAAGATAACATTCTTTACTCCCTTATCCAAAGGTGCATAGCAATAGATGTCTAGAGGACATGTTATTTATTTGCAAATAACGTTTTCCTCGATGATATAGGGTATTCTGATTGGGATCAGATGATGTCAATGGTTTAGAGAGAATTGTTAAGTGGGAACCCAGTTTCATTATTCATGCTTTTTTATGATTTTATGTGGTTTGGTAAGTATGCTGACAGAAGAAAAGACATTAAAATTCTTAATAATCATCATGTAACTGATCATTTTTATTCCATCTTCCATCAGATGCTGAGATTAGCTTTTCACTTTAATGTCATTTGAAGGCCTATTTTATCATATTCAGAAACACTAAACGTTAACTAATGCCTAACAAAGTGGTTGTTGACTACTGAATTTGGATAGAATATAAATAAGCCTTAATTGAAACACTTTGCTTTTTTTTTCAAATTTTATTCTTAAGTGTAATTATAGTCTGAGCAGTTATTGTGAAATGACCTACTAGAATTTTGAAGTGATTTTGTAAGTGTGTTCCCCATTTTACATTCTCCTTTCTGGTATAAATCAATGGTTCTGCCTCATGGCCACTGCTGAAAGTTCCAGTTGGAGTTGGAGAAAAATTGAAGATTTTGAAATAAGAAGCAGTCATTCATTTATAAAAAGTGGTGTTTTGTGTGTTTGTTTGTTTAATTTTCAGCTTGTTGCTGCTAGAGGGAATTGTGCTGTGGACATTACTCCCAATAACAGCATCAGTGCTTTCACTCATTGGCAGTTTTTAGTGATCTTTCCTGGATAATTTAGTTCTTTTTCACATTTTATCAATCAATTCTAAATAGATGCTTTCATGATTCCCCATGTCTTCCTACCAAGAATACTGTTTATGGAAATAATGACAGCAACATGTTTAATGACAATTCCATATAATGAAAAGTTTAATCCATTTTGAATCACATATTTAAAACAAATAAATAAATTAAATAAATCTAAAACTCCAAGAAGTATGTTACAAATAAAGCAATATTAATGGGCATAGATTTGTTTAAATTGTAAGAAAACAAAATTTTAAAAAGTTACCTAGAAAGTAAAACAACACTAAAATTCACTATGACAAGAGCATGAAACAGTACTTTAATCATAAAACAAAACAGAAACAAAATTGCAATTTTTTCATTGCCTATTTTAAGAGAGCTCTACTGGTCAGACAGGCACTTTGAGAAGAGAAGACTGCTAGGCTTATGTAGAGATTTAGAGATGTAACTCTGAGGTTGGCAGATTTCCTTTGGAGGGATAAATAGGTTCACACTGCATGTAGAAGCATCAGACTGGAATAGGTGGGTCAGCATTAAGGAGTATGTTTCTTGAAGATACCACACCTTATTTCTTAAATAAGAATGTGAGTAATACTAATCATTTAGAATAATAATTTTACCTGTTGTACTAGACTGTATTGACACATGGAACATATTGCATTTGTCTATGTTCAAATGGAGAATCCCCCACCCCGTGTTGTGTGTGTGTGTGTGTGTGTGTGTGTGTGTGTGTGTGTGCAAGCTACTATAGAGTAGATATTCAGGGATATAAGATCATTAGCCAACTAGAGACTTCTCTTCCCTTGAGGAGGCCTAAATCCTGTTTTAGCACACTGAAACTAAATCAATGTTAAATGAGTATAAACCCTAACTTAAAACCATTCAATTTTATATTCCTGTTATATCTTAATGTCTCTCTAGCAGTACCTCAATTAGGCTTTTCTTGAATAGAAGAGAAGTATGATTGCTGAAAATACACACATGGGGAGTCAAAAAGCAATAGGGATAAATCCTGGTCTCACTGCCAGTGACCACAGTCTGCAGCAGCCATACAACTGTCACCCACATTCAGAGGGCCTAGTTTGGTACTATGCTGTCTCCCTCATTGTCAGGTAGGAGTTGGTATGTTTCCATTAGCTCAGGTAAGCTCTTTCAGTGGATATCTCCATCATGATCTTGACCTCTCTGCTACTTTTCTCACTCCTTCCTCTCTTCAACTGGACTTTGGAAGCTTGGTCCCATGCTATGCTATAATTTCTGCATCTGCTTCCATCAGTTGCTGGATGAAGGTTATATGTTGACATCAGACAGACGACTGTAAAACAAATGATAAGGAGCCTATAGTCCATGAATCCAAAAAAGCTTAATAACAAGGAGAAACCTAAGAGAAACATATATAGATTCTCCTGGGAAGGAAAAATAGACAAGATTTCCTGAGAGAATTGGGAGAGAAGGGAAGATGGAAAGGGAAGAGAAGAGGACAGGGGAGGGGGAGAAGAACCCACATAACATCAATATGAATAACACAGTGAAAACATTCCCATTACTGACTTGGCATTATTATGAAATGATTATGACCTCTCACACACTCAACATTGTATTTTGAAGGTATCTAAAGCTTCATGGATTGACCAACGTTCTTCAAGCACTATACTGCACCGTACTCCATTCAGAATTTGCAATCATGGTGCTATATACTATGAACATTGGTGATTTCTGTTCTTAAAAGAGAGCTCTTAATTTCAAAATGAGTGGATTATTGTGGTTTGGTTACAAAGCACTCTCTCCTTTCAAAGAGCAACGTATAAATATTGTTCTCATCTGTGGTAATTTCTAAATTATTTATTTATTTATTTTAATTTGAATAGCATTTTAAAGTGTTTTATTAATCCAATATTATGACTTTATAATTGAATTGCTTATTTGGTAAATTTAATAAAAACCTTTTATCCTTGTGATGAGAATTTTAAAATAAAAGTATTTTTATATTAAATGTGGATTGTTGATTTGAGAGTGTTGCTTTGGTGCCATTTCCAATTACAAGCATAGTAGCAGTTTTTAAAGCTCATTTTCACCCACTGATCAAAATCAATGACAGTAAAATCTACCAGTTAACACTTCAATCAAGTGAGTTATTGTAGTTACCTGAAATAGGCTCTTCCAAAGCCCACTCAGTATAGTGACTAGTAGACTAACGCTTTCCAAAAGGAACTAGTTGGAGCTCACCTTCAAAGGTGTTAGGATACACTAAACAACAAAGAAGATATTGTCTATAAACATTTTCTATGTTTTAAAGTAATTAATTTTCTATTCTATTATTTAATATAATGTTCTTTAATATATAATATTTTTTATTAATCTCAGTGTTTTATATTCCAAATTCAAGTTACATTATTAGGTTTGTGCCTGATTTAGCTAGAAGATTAGTTTTTGTACAAATGCAATATATCTGAATATAATAAATGTCCCCAATAACCATTGTGTTATTCTTGAAGAATTTTAATTTCCTTGGAAAAACATTTTCACTGTGTTTTATTTATACTTTGAAAATATTTTACTCGGTACAGTGCATTTTGATACTCTATCCATCACTATTTGCCTCCACTCCTCATAGTGCCTCAAATATATACCCTTTTTAAATTCATTTCCCCATTTTTTTATTATTGTCACCTCTGAGAATTTTAAATTATTCAATATTTTAAACTTTAGGGGTGTATCATAGTAACTTATTATGGAAAGTGATAATGTATGTATATAGAAGACCTCTAGTTTAACTTGCCTTTTCTGTCTTGTAACATAATATAGACTAAAGAGTCAAAAGTTTGTTTATTAAATAAAAGAAACTTCAGTGTTCTCCAGATGTTTAAGGTATCATCTTATGACTGGAATGATAACTCAGTGTCACTGAGCAATTTTGATTTTGCATTGGATCATTATTCAGTACCCCGTACCCACATGATGGTTTAAAATCATCTGTAATTCCACTGGTATATTATTCAGACATGAAGAAAAATAGAATTCTCAGGTAAATGAATATAAATAGAAACTATTTTATTGAACAGTTACCCAAGATCCAGAAAAACAAGTTATATATGGATGACCTCTCTCATTTGTGGTTTCTAGTTCCAAATCTTCCTACATTAATATATAACCTGGAGTTACAAAAGAAAACCAGGAAGTTGAAAAAGATAATAGAGGCAGGCAAGGAGATCTAAAGAAGGAAATATGGTACAAGTCATAAGAAAGGGAGAATGGGGGAGGGTTATAAGAAGTACATGAAAGAAGGATTAATAATGCCGAGGATATTGAAATAACAACTGCAATAACATTATTTTATGTTTACCTTAAACACATACAATATAAAATGCACTCTCTCTCTTTCTCTCTCTCTCTCTCTCTCTCTCTCTCTCTCTCTCTCACACACACACACACACACACACACACATATATATATATGTTGAAAACAAAAAGACTGGGCAGATTTTATTTTTGAAAGTATGCATACATTCAATGTTTATACATAAGGACAATTAATAAAAAACATACCATAAATTTGAATGACAGCAAGTACTAACAGTAAATGGGAAACTTTGGTGATAAGAATTGGGAAGTCATGTAATTTTCTTATTTTCTCAAAATATAAATAAAAGATACACACACACACACACACACACACACACACATATATAGTTGTTCAGATGAGACAAAATAAATCTTTAAGATTTATATAGCTTATTTCTGTTTCTCTTGTTGACCTTCAATAGGTGAAGGTGGATCTCCATTGCTGAAGAGAGGATTACTTCAAATACAGGACTAGGAGGATATTAGAGAAATCTGACTTGAAGCCCCTATCATGGATATCAGTGTTGACGGTACTAAAAGGTGAAACACTAGCTGCCAAAATAGAAAAATATTCATTATCCTATGTATCAGTGATGCCCATGAACCCCTACAATGATCACATTGGTGAAATATCACAAAAGGTATAATAGTGGCAACCAATAGATGCCTAATTACACATAAAACCCTACTCAATGTGGAAAAATCATATAGAGTTCCATAAGCCCAACAAATGACTTGTGGCTATTGGGGTTATGAATCTGAGGGGACAGCATATTATTGCCAATTCCCTAAACTATTATAATTCCTAACTGCATCCTAAATGCTGATCCTTATAGCCTCATTAGTTCTAAGCCCTCAAAAAAAGGTTTATTTTGAAGCTTATGGAGACTGCTACAGAAAGTCATAATTGGTCAAAATACAAAGAAATTATGACCCTGGGATGCCCAGCCACAATGATCAATTGACAACAGAAACCCAAAATTCAAATCTCATAACATCTCATAAGAGGGTGAGGAAAGGCCATAAGAGCACTAAGACTGGGAAGTCTGCTGCAAGACTTTCTCTTGATAAGATAGGAAAGCTACAACCGTGATCGGCCAATAATAAGGCTGCCTAAACAGGCCTAAGCAATGAAGCCACTAGTTGACATGCTAATATGGATGGTGAAAATCTACAGGTTCCCTCTTCCACACAAAGAGCTACAGAAATTAATGACTAATAGGAGACGGAAACTAACCATTACCATGGAATTGAGAAAGATCAAGAAGAGGTACATAGGAAGGGGTTGAACAAAAAAGAGGTAGGGGCAAATGATTCAACTGTATTTCAATATATTTAAATAAATTATATTTTAGATACCAAAGTCAATGTTTGCATGTACTAACAAAGTGAAGCATCTGTCCTTGATAAGTTTTAATTAAATAAATTATCAATAAACTATTTACTAGATGAAGATGAAGTTGAATAACCAGAGAGATGTTCTTTTATTCAATTTCATCTTCATCTAGTAAATAGTTCTTCAAACTTACCTAAAAAGGTTATATGAAGTAGAAAAAGGAAATGAGTTTTCTGAAGCAGTGTTAATATATTCACAACTAGGGACTTATCTCCCCGAATTCACACTCAAGTTATCAAAGTTCACTTGAAATAATATTTCTTGAATGACACACTGGACTTCCTTAGTCCCACCTTCACCACCTGGAAAAACAGTAAGAAACAAATTATGAACAATGTCCTTGGTAATTACAAAGATTTCTGATGAGTAGACATTGCCTTTTCCCAATTGTTTGCCACTTCTACAGACAGAAGTCTGTTAATGATGGCCAATTAGATTTGTGTAGTCATGTCATTTTATTGGAGGTGACATTTGATCAGCATTTCTCATGTGTTTATTTTTTTTGGGGGGGGGTGTGGTTCAGTATTACAAGGAATATTTTCTCTCGGCCAACTTGACTTTTATTATTTTCCTGAATGACAGTTCCTTCTGTTGGTATAAAAAATATCATACCCTGACCCTAACCCTGACACTCAGAATTTAAACAAGGATAGAAAAAATGATGATCAGATTAGCAGTCTTATGTTCAATTCCAAAATCAAATATAGAATTAGGTTATATTCAGGGTGGACAAGTAACATAAGTATTATTACATGCTGTTGTAACTATTCTTTAACTAGAAAAGATAAATTTCAAAGTCTTATATTTATATTCAGTATATGAGAATTTATATGAATATGCATATTAATCACATTGGGTTACTCTTACTAATTCTTTTTTGATTGTCCTATACAGTACTATGTGTATGCCATGCAGTCTTTCGTTTTTATTCATTTCAGTACTGAAATTACTGTGTTCAAATAACCAGATGTGGTTTTGGCTACTTATTTTGCTACCTTTGTAAGTTTTGGCTGCATGCCTTTTAAAGCTGTGTAATTTGCTGTCTCCACACTTAAAATACATAGGCCTTCTTTATAAACTGTTTTCCTAACTTTAAAATCATTCCCACTTGTCATTATTACTTTTACCATTTGTAACCATAACTATTAACAATGCATTCCACGATAAAAGAAAGCAAAGAGTTCTTAATTAACAGGTTTTATAAATGCCTTTGTAGTCATCTGATGACCAGAACATATACTTCAGTGATTGGTAGCATAACATGATAGATTCAACTGTTCTCTTGTGTTTAAATCCTTGTATCATTTGCTCAAAGATTGTAGGAGCCTGTGCACTGTTTTTATGTACTGATCTATCATTAACTTCATTGAAACACTAACTGGTTCTTCTATTTCAATTACTGTTAAATATTTCATTCAGCATTGCTGCAAAATAATTAGTGTGTCCAAAGTTGTTTCCCTTTAGCAGTCTTCACTACTGTGTCTTTATTCTGGCATTCTAAATGTGCTTTGGTATCTACTTTACTCTGAAAAGCTCTTTTTTTTAATGCAAATTACTTAAACCTCATTTTATGTGAAGACTTGTGCTAGACTTCCTTTGAAAATGATTTTATGCAATATTATATTAGTGATAGAAATCTAGTATTAGTATTATGACCAGGAAAAATGTGATATGACTAATCAATAGTATGTGGTGACTCTTAGTACACATTTTTTGAGGAAGATATGCCTTCTGTAGTTGAGATTAAGATACTGAGGAATTGATACCAATAGGATACTAAAATAGATATATATGACTAAATGAAAGCACACTAAGTGCTGAGGGGCAATGATCTGTACCCTGCCAATTGTATTTTAATAAAATGCTGATTGGCCAGAAGCCAGACAGGAAGTATAGGTGAGGTGAAGAGAATAGGAGAATGCTGGGAAGAATAAGAATCAGTCTGAAGACATCACCCAGATGCAGAGGACACAAGGTGTGACTGCCTTGCCAAAAAAGGTACCAAGCCATGTGGCTAACACAGTCAAGAATAATGGGCTAATATAAGTTATAAGAGTTTTATCCCATGCTTATTCAGTCTCAGTCCAGCTGGCCTTGGTGAGCTCCCAATAGATCAGCCCCACTGTCACAGTGGGTGGGTGCACCCCTCGCGGTCCTGACTTCCTTGCTCATGTTCTCCCTCCTTCTGCTCCTCATTTGGACTTTGGTAGCTCAGTCCTGTGCTCCAATGTGGGTCTCTGTCACTATCTCCATCCATCGCCAGATGAAGGTTCTAAGGTGATAAAACTGGACTCTCTGAACATGGCGGACAATGAAGGCTGATGAGAAGCCAAAAACAATGGCATTAGGTTTCTATCCTACTTTAGAAACTGGCTTTGTGGGAGCGTAGCCTGTTTGGATGCTCACCTTCCTGGACCTGGATGGAGGGGGGAGGGCCTTGGACTTCCCACAGGGCAGGGAATCCGGACTGCTTGTCAGACTAGAGAGGGAGGGGGAATGGAGTGGGGGGAGGAGGAGAGGAATGAGGAGAGGGGGAGAGGAGTGGGGTTAGGGGGAGAAAAAAAATAAGTTATAAGAGTTAATAAGAAGTCTGAGCTAATAGGCCAATCTGTTTTTAATAAATGTAAATCTCTGTTTATTTCTTTGGGACTTAACAACTGTGGGATCTGGTGGGACAGAAAACCTCAGTTAACACCTAGGGGTTGCCATTGGTTTCACTGAAGATATTAAAGATCAGAAATATATCTTTCATATTTAAGTTCTTCATTTAGATTCCATAAAAAGCAAAGTTACGGTTGTGTAATATTTTTTGCATGTTATGAAGCATGCTGTAAAGAAGCAAGATATCTTTGAACAAGAAGTAAAGATTTCTTAGAAGAAATAATTAAAATGCATCTTGATATTGTAATTTTCATAAGATTATCGTGGGCAGTGAGAATCTAGAACATCTTTCTGAAGACACCCGAGTGAGAGAAGCTGAGTGACAAATTGTGCAACAGCAGATTCTTTAGGACTCTCTCACCAGCAGATAGATGTGTTTTAACTCTATGATAGAAAGGGTTGCGATTCATTTTCACTTAGATTTTTTGTTATATTTTTATTACTTAGAAAAATGTTTAAATTTAAATATATTTTGGTCGTATTCTCCTCCACCAAGTCCTTCTATATCCTCTCATTTTCATGCCCCCATATATCCAACTTTAAGTTCTTAGAAAGAAAGTGTTTGGGATAATTTTGTATATATTCCTTCTTGTTTATTTAAAGTTAAAATAACACATTAGCATATAAAATGCAAAATAAACAGCCTTTTTAAGCCTATATACTTGAATGTTTAATATGATATACACACACACACACACCACCTCCCAATCCCACCATATTAACTACTTGTTTTCTTTTTATTCATTATTCTTTCATACATTGCATCCACCCACAGCCTTCAGTCCCTCCACTCCTTCCAGTTTGCCCTCAAGTCTCATTTACCCCAAATTTACTTCTCCTCCCTTTCCCTTGAGAAAGGAATAAGCCTCCTACTAACATCAACCTAGCATGGCATAACAAGATTCAATAAGACAGTGTACAAACCCTCATATGAAGGTTGGACAGGGTACCCCAGTAGGAGAAACAGAGTCCCACAAGCAGGCAAAAGAGTCAGAGGAATCCCCTATATATACACTTTTACTGTTGGAAGTCCCACAACAGCTTATGCTCAAATTAGTTAGTCACTCTTATAAGATTTTAAACCTTGCCACTTCCAAATCTTCAGTTCTTATCTGCTGGTTATCAATAGAGGAGTAAGAAGTATTCAGTGATAAAACCCAGTATTTGGAGAACTTAGTAAAACCGTGAAATTGTTGATGTAATTTTTTTAAGATAATCGTCTTTCAAAATATAACTCAAATGAAACAATCACTAAAATGCCTTATATTTAAAATATATTTATATATCTCATATACCTTATATTTAAATTATATTTTTAAATGTTTTTATTTAAAACAAAGAAGACAATTCTTAATATTTTGTATCTCCAATATATATATATATATATATATATATATATATGTTTTTTTTTTTTTTTCGAGACAGGGTTTCTCTGTGGCTTTGGAGCCTGTCCTGGAACTAGCTCTGTAGACCAGGCTGATCTAGAACTCACAGAGATCCACCTGCCTCTGCCTCCCGAGTGCTGGGATTAGGAGTGTGCCACCATGGTCCGGCTCCAAAATACATTTAATAATATAAGATTATAACTTCTTTCAGGAGATATTCCAACTGGCCTTTCTACTCATAACTTTCACAATTCAGTTTTTCTTAAACAGAAAGAAAGAAAGAAAGAAAGAAAGAAAGAAAGAAAGAAAGAGGAATAATGTGGCACATTTACACAATGGTAAAATCAATCACATCATGAAGGAACTAGAAAATAATCATCCTAAATGAGGTACTCAGATCCAGGAAGATGAGCATGATATGCCCTCACTCATAAGTGGATAGTAGGTGTTAAGCAAAGGATAGCAAGCCAATAGTTCCCAACCCCAGCGAAGCTAAGTGTAGGTTTATATTTTCTACATGGTGTAACAGCCAAGTTCTAGGGACATTGTTGGTATCCAAAGCAATCCTTTCTAGACAGGTTGTTGCTACCTAACAAAAGGCTCAGGTTGCTGCTCCTTCTCTTTTGTTATTATGTAGATGACCCGGGAAGAGGTGTGAATTCCAAACTAGTGACCAAGTTGGAAGTGACTACAGTCCCACTATCCCTCCCTCCCTCTTCCCGAAAGAGAATATTAATGAGCTTCTCCCTTGGTTTACCTGAGAGAATAAAAGGTGTTTGAATAATAAATGTGGGTGATCCCTAGGAACAAATGAAGCCCGAGACTCCCTTCCAATATTGCTGTGTGAATTGTGTCTCTATTTTTCCTGTGCCTCCTTACTGGTCTAGAGAGGGAAAAGTAGTTTATGTTGGGGCATTGGAACCCGAAAGCTAAGTAACTAGAACTGTAAAAGAAACACACATAGATCCCACTGGGAAGAGGAAATAGACAATATCTCTTGAGAAAATTGAGAGCATAAGTGTGGATGGAGAAGGGAGGGTAGATGGGGAGGAGGGCAGGAAAAGAGGAGGATTAGGGGAACTTGAGAAACTGGGATAGTCAAAATGAGGGATGGACAGATAAAGAACAAGGAAAGACCTATGTTGATTGGGGGAGCCATTTGGGGGCTAGTAAAGCAAGCTGACAGTAGAGATTCCCCAGGAATACACAAGTATTACCCAGCTGAAACCCTAAGCAGTTGTGAAGAGGGTGGCTGAACAGGCCTTGCCCTGTAGTCAGATTGATGACTATCTTAAATGTTACCGTAGAACCTTCATCCAGCAAACTGATGGAATCTGACACAGAGAACCACAGCAGAGCATTTGGCTGAGCTCTCAAAGTCCAGTCAGTGAATGGAAAGTGTGAAAATAGGAGCAAAGAAGGCAAGAACATGATGAAGATATCCACTGAATAGCTTACAGGAGCTAATGGGAGCTCACCACTGGAGCCTGACAGAGAAGAAACCAGCATAAGACCAAACTAGGCTCACTGAATGGTGGTGATAGTTCTACGGCTGGGGCAGACTGTGACCACTAGCAGTGACACCAGGATTTATCCCTAAAACTTATATTGGTTATTTGGAACCCATTCTCTTTGGAGGAATATACCACTCAGCTTAGATATAGTCGAGAGGGCCTTGATCGTGACTCACAGTAATGTGATAGATTTTTGACTCCCCATGGGAAAACTTACCCTTTCTGGTGAAAGGATAGGTGGTGAGGGTGGGAAGATTGGAGGAGAGAAGGGAGTGGGAACTCGGATAGATATGTAAAATGAGAAATGATAGTTTTTTTAAATATATATAAATAAATTTAAAAATAAAATCAAAAGGAATGTGCCACCACTGCCCATGCTCTATTATGAACATTTTTATATTCATCTTTATATATCTGATTCTCTTTCTCTCAATGAAACTTTGTATAAACCTGAAAATAGAGTTTGACACAGTGATTGCTGAACACCAAAGTATGTGAATATTAATATAAAACAATTTTGCATGTAAAAAATTTTATCTATAGGGATAATTCCAGAGAACTTCAAAAGTATGCATAAAAGCAGTATAGGACTTAACTCCTAAGATAGGTCATATGCCTTGATTTGCTTGTGTCGAGGTCTAACATTAAAACCTAGGCTGGCTTCAAACTTGTTGGCCTCTTATCTCAGTCTCCAAATATCAAGATTATGGGAGATGTGCCTTGACTCGCTAATCTACAGCCACAATTGCCTTCTTTGTTAAGAAATCTATTCACACAAATAGATGGGTTCCAGAATGGGGGTAAGGCAGAAGAATGCAAAAAGAAGATTACTTTGAAGCATATCCTAAAGTTTGCTCACATTTTTTTTTAATTGATGAAGTTTTCATAGTATATTGAATATTTGTAATGAGTTTTATTTTCTTAGGGCAAAAGTATTTATTTTAAATTGTATAAAAACATAATTAATGTCCAAAATGATTTTAGAATGAATTGTTGATATGTTGGTTATTTTTTTTTTCTTATTTGTCTCAGTCAAGGGATACCCTGATATGAGGTCAAGCATTGTTTGGAATATATCTCAGTATTTCTAAATAAGATTGATATGAGAATTAAGAGTATATGAAAGAGATTTCACCCCCTAACATTGGGGAATACCGCTGCTCAATTAAGGGAAAAATAGGATCAAAAGTTTTCTTTTAGGGAATAATTCGTTCCTGAATACATTGACACAGAACATGTTTTCTTTTTGTGCATAAACGGAAAGACAAACTTTTGTGGTTCTGAGCCTGCTACCTTTCAGAGTGAACAGGTAATATGTTTTTTTTTTTGGTCTCAGGTTCTTAAACTCATGTTGTAATGACTCGATGGACATTTGCCTAACCAAGTACAAAACTTTAGAAACTTCAGTCTTCAATAATTATATAAAACAAATCCAAATAAATTAAAATATGCAAATCTACTTGTACACATAGACATGCACATACACAAATATCATAATTCCTCATGTAAATTCTCCTTACTATTATAGTAGCAATATAAAGATTCAATTTTCTATTTGTGTATTATAACTTCCTATGTGTTCTACAGAAATCATATGATTAGCTTTCTATCTGATTTGTATATGTTTTATTGAAAGGGGAAAATAAAAGTTTACAAAAGAAGAGGGAAGGGAAATGGAAGAAATAAAAGAGGAAAGGAAAGAAGCAAGAAAGAAAGGGAGGCAGGAAGGAAGAGAAGAAGAGTGGAAAGGAGGAAGAAAAATAAGAGTGTCTCATTTTGTAAGCAATTTCAGCTGGTTTCAAGAATAGGTAGAAAGACACGACGTTGTTTAGAAATAAGGTTATGGTGGTCTTGAAGTAACTTGCCTAGTATAACAACCTTTTGTAGCATAGACTTGTGGTGACAGCCCAGACAAGCTGAGGGAACACTCCACTGTTTGATTACACCAAGCTAAATTCCAAATTTATGAATTCAATATCTCTGAGGGGTTCCTTTTTCTGATTTGTTTTGTTACTTTTTCAGGCTCTTTTGTAGGATTTGGGGCCATGGTAACAGCTGCTGCAGATATGCTCCTTACTTGCCAGTTATCTGGGATTGCTGGCCATGTAAATGATGGTTGATTATTCTGTTGGCACGATTTCATGCTTCTAACATCTCTGCCATATGGTCATGTTTTCCCATTCGAAAATTGCACTAGTTTGTAAACTTTTTTCTTCAAGAGCAGATACCATGGCTTCTCATTCTTTTTTTTTTTGGGGGGGGGGAGGGGTTCGAGACAGGGTTTCTCTGTGGTTTTGGAGCCTGTCCTGGAACTAGCTCTTGTAGACCAGGCTGGTCTCGAACTCACATAGATCCGCCTGCTTCTGCCTCCCGAGTGCTGGGATTAAAGGCGTGCGCCACCGCCCGGCGGCTTCTCATTCTTTGAGAATACTCTTGGGGTTAAGGTTAGTGTTCCCAAGAGCAAAAATTTGCTAAACATAATAGGCTCTTCTTGTATGCTGTCTAGATAGTTCATAGGTCTCTGTTTATCTCTCTGTTCTGTTAATAACACAAACAACTTAAAATTATGAAAATAACACTTTACGGTTTTGGAGAGCAGACATCTGGATTAGCTGTAACTGGCCTAAAGTGAAACACTTTATCTTCACTCTTCTATTCCCCCATCTAAGATTATAATGCAATTATGAAATTTCTCTATTACATTTCCTTCCTCAAAACTCTTACCAACCGTCATTCAGGTTCTTTTTTTATATATGTATATATATATATATGTATATATGTACATATATGTATATGTATATACACATAAACTTCTTGTCATGATATTAGTGGTTATATAGAATATTAAGTAATTCTAGAAAACGGATTCATCTATCTTCCTGTATATAATTTCCGGTTTGTGTCTCTATCAGGTAACTAGGAGTTAAGTTTCTGTACTCTGGCTGTATGTTACAAATTATGGTCTTTAAACTCTTCCGGATCTGCTGTATATAAAATTCAAAATTTTTAAGTATTCTTCTGTGAACCAAGGTTCCAACAGAATTATGGGGCACCACAATAATGATTTCACCAGGAGTTTGTTGATACCTTTAAGCTGCCAAATGCCACCCAAAGATTGGCTTTGGACTACAAACTGCTGAGAACAATATAAAAGTGATTCTCTGAGATGGTCCAGTTTCATAGAATACTAAAACCAGGATTTGAGATGAGTTTTCATATTATTGGAGGAGGCCACTTGTGTCATTCCTGGCTGCTCAGCCCAGAAATAACCACAAAAAACCTATATTAATCAAAACACTGTTTGGCCCATTAGCTCTAACTTCTTATTGGCTCTTACATCTTAATTTAACATATTTACCTATTTCTAGTAATCTGTGCATTTCCATGAGGTCGTAGCCTACTAGAAAAATTTATGCACGTCTATCTCTGGTGGCTCCATAGCTTCTCTCTGTTCTTCTTCCTCCCAATATTCAGCTTAGTTTCCCCTGCCTACCTAGCTTATGCCTTGCTGTAGGTACAAATCAGTTTCTTTATTCAATAATGGTAACCACCAGCTCCCACATCACCTCCCTTCTCTGTTTAAACAAAAAAGAAGGCTTTAATATAGTAAAATTACATACAACAATACAATTATCAGGCAAGAATTACAGTTACAATATTTATATCTACTTTATCTGTTATCACAACTAAGGGAAACTATAACTATAAATTCTTCAACTCCATCAAAGACTTTAGAAGGATATAATATTACCTAAGTAAACAGGAAGTACATTGTAAGCAACTTCCAAAACTCTAGAATTGATAGAGATATTTTACTGCTTGGACAATCACTCAAATTTTTTTTTGTACCATTGGGACATCCATCTTCAGCCTACTGGAATTTTCCTTTAGTGACAAGAGGTGGCTAGTTATCTGAGTTATTTTTAATTTAAAGATTTATTTTATGCTCATATACATGACTAACTTTTAGCATTTGTATTTGAGAAGAAAAATTACGATTTTGCAATATCTTTCAA
This sequence comes from Microtus oregoni, assembly GCF_018167655.1. NCBI lineage: Eukaryota > Metazoa > Chordata > Mammalia > Rodentia > Cricetidae > Microtus > Microtus oregoni. The sequence continues at coordinate 7,276,582 of NW_024543975.1, read as the reverse complement.
GGGTAGAAATGAAAGTTTTTCATTTTATTTTAAATTCAAGCAATTTGTAGAAGATAGTGAACTTCACAACAACAAGTAATCAGTACTGAATATATAAAATGAGTCTACTAAAACCAAATAAAAAACAATAAGATACTAAAATATTAATGTAAGTTAGGAGCTATGAACAAATTTGCTCTTATATCCCAATTACACATCCTAGATTAGAAGCTGACACAGGAGGATTCTGAGTTTGAGGCCAACGTGAGTAACATAAAGGCAGTCTACAGAAATCAAAACATTTTTGACACAGACAATAAGTAAAATTATTTTGAATTAGCTGCCAACTTTCCTGTTATGTAACCCTATTTTGACTACTGATTATTGACTAGACTTTATTCCTATATAACAACGATTTCCTCTGTTCAAGATAGATGTACAATCTTCAATCTTAATCTTTCTGACATCATACACAGATTATTTTGATCTGGCCAGTGGGATAAAGACAAGGATGTTATGTACTAATCTTAGTTGGGAGTTTGAAAATGTTTGTTATGTCTCCCTTTTTCACAGGAAACAATTCATTATCTTACACTCAATCCCCTGAGCAAGTTCCTAGAGCAGAGTACCAAATGCCACTAAAGAGGTCTATGTGACACAAAAACAAATAGGATTCATTTTAAGTCAATCAAAATGTATGGTTGTTAGTACAACATAATCTTCCAATCCCGGTTGATACCACCTTTAAATTAATCACTTCAATAAATTATTCAGTTTCATATTCATCAAATACAAAATTTAAGTGCTTCCTATGTACATGATCTAAGTATCACAAAAGACAGTATTTGGTAATTTGGTAATTTTGTTCAGGCACAAATTCAGGAACAATTATGAATTAAGTATGAAGGAGTTATTCTAACATATTTGTTGTCAATTTGAGCTTTAATTATATATGTTTCACCATATGGAGATAGAACTTTGATTAAAAATATCCTTGGAAATTAATAAACTGTACTTTTCCAAAGTCAGTGCCTTCCCTACATTTAAAATCAACAATTTTCTTCATAAAGACCTTCTCCAGACACCTATTATTATATAACTAAGAGAATCACAGAATAACCACATAATTCTATTGACAAATTTTGTTTCTCTAACATATTTTTGGAAGATATATTTTTTGATTTTCTGTGAAATCTGTAAGTTTCATTTTCAGCAAGACCATTAAATTATTTTCTACTTTATACTATAATTTTATAAACTGGCAAATTATTCTTATGAGATAAATTCATATTTAATTGATCTATAAGAAGTTACAGCAATAATTTATATTAAAACTTTTATTAGTTATATAGTGTTTCTTCATCCCAACAAATTTCTGATAGTGAGAGTGATTGGTGTTGAAACTGTGCTCGAGACAGGAGATAAGTGAAACATTATGATGGGGTATGGTGGCATATATTACTGTGGTCTTATCACTAAAGAGGTTAAGGTTATGATTTCTGTGTAATAAGAAACTTCATAGATGTGCTTTAAAAAGAAGTCAGCAATTCTTTTTTTACATTATTTAAGGGAATAATGATTATTTTTTTGTTTGTTTTTCAAGACAGTGTTTCTCTGTGTTGCTTTGGAGCTTGTACTGAATTTGCTTGTATATCAGGCTGGCCTTAAATTCACAAAGATCCTCTTGCCTCTGCTTCCTTAGTGCTGGGATTAAAGGTAGGAGCCACCATCGACTGTCTGAAATAGTGATATATTATACAATGCATTATGCGATACAAATATGCTGGGAGCTATATTGATGGTTCATGACCATAAACACTAGGAATTGAGTTAGGATTGACAACATCCCTGGAAAGATCTAAGCTAGCCATGTGAATCAAAAAGACTCTTGTTAAATGTGTATGCCCCACTTTTTCTTCTGTAAGTGTAGGGTTAAATCAATGACACAGTGCTTCTAAAAAGTTAAAGTACTTATTGGTTGTAGTGATGAGGTGAGCAGGCTTGCTTTTCATCCCACCCGGCACCCACATGGTTAGCCTTATACCCAAAATAACAACACACAAACTGTATTCTTTTAAACACCGCCTGGCCCAATATCTGTAGCCCCTTATTGGCTAACTCTCATATCTTGCTTAACCAATTTCCAATTATGTAGCACCATGAGGTGGTGGCTTACCGGGAAAGATTCTAGTCTACATCCGTCTAGGGTCAGAGAATCATGGCCACTGCCTGAGGTGTTCTGCCTCATTGCCTTCTACGCAGCATCTTGTTCTGTTTACTCCACCTACCTGAGTTGCTGTCCTATCAAAGGCCAAGGCAGTTTCTTTATTAACCAATGAAAGTAACACATAGACAGATGACCCTCCTTCATCAGTTGGTTACTAAATAGATTAAGTTTTATCTTCCAGACAAAACTTCTTTCTTTTTTCACCTTTTTTAAAAAAATTTCTTGAGCTACAATCTTGCTGGTTTCCAGCTTATTACAAAACACAAATTTGCCCTCAATTCTTGGCAAACCTGCTGCTTCAGTTCATTAATTCTGAGATTAAAGATATGAACCACCATTTGGGGTATGATTTTCTATCTTATCACAGTGAGTCTTTTAGGTGTAACATGTGCCTACACAAGAACCTGGCCAACCAAATACATATATAGGCTTTCAAGAGTCTTTCTGAGCCCCAACAGACTGATAACAATTTGTATCTTTGCTAATAATCACAAATTGAAAATACTTATTTTCCAAAAATGCATCACTCAATGGAAAAGAAATCACCCGAATGACTTATAAAATAGCACTTACTACCAGAAATGGAGTTAATTTAATTTCATAGAACGTAGCCTTCTCTCCACCATGCTATTCTCCACTGAGCCTGTGCTGGGTCAGTATTGACCCAAAGTAATCCACGGTCGCGACGCTCTTGGTCCATCCTTGCTGTATTGAGATGTGGCCATGACTGACATTTTATATTGTGCTGAAGAGTTTAAAATAGACTTCCATGCTTCCATTGTAAATGTTCTTTTCCAGTGAGAAATCTCAGTCCTTGTCAAGTTTCTTTATGTTGCTTAAAATCATATGATTATTCAAAATATGTGTTGCTAGTGGAAAACTGGTTATTTTTTGTATACAGACCTAATGTATACTATTTTACTGTTATTATCCAAGTTAGATAAATAAAAAATTCCAGCAATTTATAACTTCTACCTCAAATTTCTCAGGCTCAAGAAATTGAGATAAATGAGTTTCATTCTCTGACATTTGAGGTGAGTGGATGGATATTTATAGTATTGTTCTTACTTTCAGACACAGTTCATTACAGAGGCATGACCAATTTAAAATGCAAAATAATGCTTTTTTGATAGTTTCTGTAACAGCGTTTTCCTGTACTTATGCTACTAGTCAAAGTAATAATATTGATTATGGCTTTCCATTTTTGAATGAACAGGGATTTTTCTTTTCAATGTAAGCCAATACTTTTTTTGTTTCTTAATTAAGGTGGGCTAACAGTCCTGTGCATTTTTCTATTGTTTTTCATTTGTTGGTTTTGATCTTTTTTTTAGTTTTTGGTTTGTTTTTTCTAGTCACCACTAAGCACCTCACAGATGGCCTGTCAGCAGCTGCACATAAAACACCATCACTTTCCTTTACACCCCTCTATGGCATTTTTTATTTGTGTAATTTAAGAAGTTTAAATTGTACTAGCAAGGAAAGATTTCTGAACTTTCACAGGAAGTGGACTTATCCAAGTCTAGGTAATACAGACTGCCACTTTCTATTAAGAAAGAATTCTGAAGTTGCCTTCTTGCTGCTCTATGCTTTTGTGGGAATATAGTTAATTTTTTTCCAAAAATAAAATCTGAAGTAATTCAGGTTATAGATTCAAAGTGAAATGCTATTTTTCTATGTTTGATTTCTTTCTAAAATTTTGGTTGCACAACTCAATAGAAAATTTGCAACATAAATTCCACTTTCTGCTACATAGAAGGTGTTGAACAATTTATTCTACTCATTGCTGGCATATGTTTTCAGCCCATTTTTTAAAATAATGGAAAGAGGGATTCCAAATAGTTATATGGTCACTCTATCCCAAACCAATAAATCAGCATCAGAATTTTCACATTGAAACTTGTGTTTTCTTCTTAAAAATATTACATGTAATGGAAGGAGTGAAAATAATAATTTATTGGATCTTTAAAAATGCATCTGTTAAGAAAAAAAATAGTTTTCAGAAATGGAAAAATCTTGCTATTCATCCAAAATTAGTGAGCAAAATATATGGCCCATTTGACTCTTCTCCTGAGACAGCTAATTATCTGATTCTTGTGTGTAAAAACATTACTTGCTGTAAACCAACCTAAATAAAGACAAAGAAATTTAATCCATGAAAGGTAGTAGCTGAGCAAAGTAGTTTCATGTATTAAGAAGAGATTGCATAATATTCCAAATAGGCATTTTGTCTTTTTTGCTACAAGATGGTTATATTTTGTTCATAAATAAAAACAGATTCTTTAAATGCCAGAAAATTTCATAAAAATAGCAAAAAAAAGTAGTTATAAAATCAGAAAGTCGTAAGAAAGTGACAAAGGCCTGTCAGTCAGTTTACAAATTTTATAGTGTTCAAAGTTACATTTTAAAGACAAAAAAAAATTATATGTAAAAGATTGGACATCATTCCAGAGGTCATACAGCAAAGAAGAAACATAAATTCTGTCATACAAATGGTGACTAGTTCTTACCTCATCATTTTCACATTATACCCTGTTTTTCCACCATTGGGTGTAAAATTCAAGTAGAAAACAAAATATTCTTTTGAAAGCTAACTTACTTAGTTGTGGTAACTAACTAACTTAGTTGTGATAAAGACCAGTCCCCCAAATATAAAAATAACTAATAACTTGACTATTTAGGATCTGAAGTTAATCTTAGAGGCAAAGAACTTGTCACTTAAGGTGAGACCCAGTGTTAGTCATCAAGAATTAAAACAAACAAACAAAAAGATGAGATATTCAGATAAATATAGACACTTAACCATCAATTAATAGAATATAATTTTTCTTAAAGAAAGTGTAAATTTTATCGTTCTTTATTTTTCCAAAGAAACGGACCAAAATTTAGTATTATTAATCAAAATAAAACAAAGTGTTTATGATGATTACAATAAGATTCAGCCAAACTCTCACTATTTGCTGATGATATAATAGTTTACATAAGCGAATCCAAAAATTCTACCAAGGAACTTCTACAACTCATAAACACTTTCAGTAATATAGCAGAATAAGAGATTAACTAAAAAGTCAGTAGCCTTTCTGCACTCAGATGATAAAAGGCCAAGAAAGAAATCAAAGAAACATCACCCTTCACAATAACCACAAATAGCATAAAATATCTCAGAATAATTCCAACCAAACAAGTGGAATACTTGCATGACAGGAACTTTAAAACTATGAAGAAAGAAATTGAAGAAGACACCGGAAAGTTCAAAGATCTCCCATGTTCTTGGATAGGTAGAATCAACATAGTAAAAATGGCAATCATACTAAAAGCAGTCTACATATTCAATGAAATGTCTAGCAAAATCCCAGTAAAAATTTTTACAGATATTGAAAGAATGGTACTCAGTTTCATATGGAAAAGCAAAAATCCCAGGATAACAAAAACAATGCTGTACAATAAAAGAACTTCTGGAGGAATCATAATCCCTGCCTTCAATCTCTATTACAGAGATAAAGTACTAAAAACAGCCTTATATTGGAATAAAAACAGACAGGAGGACAAATGTAAATGAATAGAAGACCCAGTTACTAATCCACACTCTTTCAAACACCTGATTTTTGACAAAGAAGCAAAAAAAAAATTAAATGGAAAAAAGAAAGCATTTTTAACAAATGATGCTGGCATAACTGGATAACATGTGGAAGAATGAAAATAGACCCATATCTATCTCCATGCACAAAACTCAAGTCCAAATGGATCAAAGACCTCAACATAAAGCCAGCTACACTGAACCTTATAGAAGAGAAAGTGGGAAGTACACTTGAATGCATTGGCACAGGAGAAAACTTCCTAAATATCACCCTAGCAGCACAGACACTGACAGATATAATTAATAAATGGGACTTCTTGAAACTGAAAAGCTTCTGTAAAGCAAAGGACATGGTCAACAAGACAAAATGACAGCCTGCCGAATGGAAAAAAGATCTTCACTAACCCCATGTCAGACAGAGGTCTGATCTCCAAAATATACAAAGAACTCAAGAAATTGGTCATCAAAAGAACAAATAATCCAATAAAAAAAATGGAGTACAGACCTAAACAGAGAACTCTCAAAAGAGGAATCTGAAATGGCTGAAAGACACTTAAGAAAATGTACAACATCCATAGTCATCAGAGAAATGCAAATCAAAACAACTTTGAGATTTTACCTTACACATGTAAGAATGGTGAAGATCAAAAACACTGATGACAACTTATGCTGGAGAACATATGGGGTAAAGGGAACACCCCTGCATTGCTGGTGGGAATGCGTGTTGGTAACAGCACCTTTGGATGTAGGTGTGATGATTTCTCAGAAAATTAGGAAACAAACTTCCTCAAGACCCAGTAATACCACTTTTGGGTATATATTCAAAGGATGCTCAATCATAGCACAAGAACATGTGCTCAACTATGTTCATAGCAGCATTGTTTGTCATAACCAGAAACTGGAAACAACCTAAATGCCCTTTAACCTAATAATGGGTAAAGAAAATGTGGTACATTTACACAATGGAGTAATACACAGCAGAAAAAAAAATAATGACATCTTGAATTTTGCAGGCAAATGGATAGAGCTAGAAAACCTCATTTTGAGTGAGGTAACCCAGACACAGAAAGACAATTATCACATGTACTCACTTATAAGTAGTTTTTAAACATAAAGAAAAAAAAACAGCCCACAAATAACAATTCCAGAGAACTTGGACAACAATGGAACCTAAGGGATACATATATAGATCTAATGTACATGGGAAGTAGAAAAAGAAAAGATAGCCTGATTAAATTAGGAGCATGGGGACCTTGGGAGAGTGTTGAATGGGAAGGGAGATTTAGGGAGGGGAACAGAGAAAAATATAGAGCTTAATAAAAATAATAAAAAAGATTCTGTTGAATAGTTAGATAAAATAAGCCCAAGTTGTAATATTATTAAATTATGTTTTTTTATGAGCACTTGCTAAACAATCACAAAGTTTTGAGAACCATATAAAGAAGTTTAACAAAATAATAAGGACAATAACCAATACAAGTTTTTTTCTTTAATTTGAAATGGTTGCTTGGTAAATTGAAGAATGAGAAAAAATCACAATGGAGTTGCGATTGGAGTTTGTTACTTCACGAGAGAGACATGAGGGATGGCTTGCAGACATACACAGAACAAGACAAGTGGTCTTCAAGGAGGTTTCATAGGTGAGTGAAGCTACCCATGTGGGTCTAGTGCTGTTTTCTGAAGGAGGTAATCTTCTGATATTAGGTATGGATGGAATTTGTTGTATAAGTCCAGTTTCCCTGCCTAGATAAGAGGCCAAATGCAAATAGCAGTGATGAGTGTATTGACATGAGAAATTTAAAATCTCTACATATGTATCAAAATAAGGAGAATGGGTGTATGTGTGAAGATAGTAAATAATATTTATTGTCAGATGAAAACAAGTTGTCCAAAAATAAAATTGATAAATTTTATATCTCCAGTGAAATAAAAGCATAAAGAAAATGACAGTGTTCATTAACTGAAAAAATGTTTCTTATAGAAACACTAATCAAAATAAATTCTAAAAAATGGAGACAGAAGTATGCTCTCAGGAGGTTGAATATGTCTATGGTACTAAAAAGGAAGGAGCAGTGTCCAACATTTGAAAAGTAAAATGAGTACATTTCTAAGTAAAAGAGGTGCTTTCCCAATTGTCCTCAAACATGTGAACAAAAGATATAATTATTTAATTGTACAAGAACTTGTAAATCATTCAAAAGCAAATAATATTCAAAAGATCAGTGAGACTGTAGGAGATTAAAGGATCTTAGAGTATTTAGACATCATCATTATTTCTTCCCCTGCCTGCACCTGTTTTTTATATATAAAACTATGAATATGTTATCTTAGTTCGGTTGCATTATTCTTAGAAAAAAATAAAAGCAAAGTCCATAATTAATAACTGACAAGCTATCTAAATTTTCAGGGGCTGCAGATTCTGGAATGAAGCAGACAGCAGTCTACTGTGGTTTGAGTGCTATGTCCTCACATTGTCAATGATGGAAGAGGAAACAACCAGAGCATTGTGAAATTCGACTTTCAGGGACTATAATCCCATGCAAGAGAGAAAATCTAAGGTCTAATCAAACCTTCATAGCTCCATCACTTACTACCATTACAATGAAAATACTCAAATTTGAAGCATACATAATAAAATGGTGTGTGTGTGTGTGTGTGTGTAAAATTGTATATACATGCATCTTCATATGCATTACATGGTTTGAAAAATATAAATTGTATTAATTGACTAAAATAAGGCTGTCCACTCTAGTCATATATATTCAACACAGTACTTGAAGTTTTAGCTATAGCAATAAGACAATAAAAGGAAATCAAGGGAACATAAATTGGAAAGGAAGAATTCAAACTTATACTATTTTTAGATGATATGATTATATACATAAGTGACTTCCAAGGTTCCAAAAATGAGGGAACTCCTACACTTGATAAATGCCTTCAGTCATGTGACAGAAGGCAAGATCAACTTAAAAAAAAATCAGTGACTTTTCCATATACAAATGATAAAAGGGCTGAGAAATAAATCAGAGAAACATCAATAATTACAACAACCACAAAAAAAATATAATATCTTGGGATAACTCTAACAGGTGAAAGACCTCTATGACAAGAACTTCATGTATTTGAAGAAAGAAATTGAAGATGATATCAGAAAATGGAAAGATCTCTCATGCTGTTGAATAGGTAAACTCAACACAATAAAAATGACAACTCTACCAAAAGCAATCTACAGATTCAATGCAATCCCCATCAAAATACCAGCAAAATTCTTCACAGACCTAGAAATACAAAACAAACATGGACAATAAAGGAACTTTTGGAGGCATCACCATCCCTGACATCAAGTTCTATTATAGAGCTACAGTAATAAAAAGAACATTGAATTAATATAAATAAAAAACCAGACAGCTGAACCAATGGAATAGAATCAAAGATGCTGATATTAATTCACACACATATATACACCTGATTTTTGACAAAGATGCTAAAATTATACAATAAAAAAAAAGAAAGCATCTTCAACAAATGGTAACGGCATAACTGAATGTCTGCATGTAGAAAAATGAAAATGGATCCATATATATATATATATATATATATATATATATATATATATCCCCAGGCACAAATCTCGAATTTAATTTAATCAAATACCTAAATATAAATGCAGCCAAACTTAACCTCATAGAAGAGTAAGTGGGAAGTATCCTTTAATGCATGGATACAGGAGACCACTTCCTAAATATAGCTCCAATAGCACAGATTCTGAGATAAAAAATTAATAAATGTGGCTTACTAAAACTAAGGAGCTTCAGTAAGGCAAATGGTATGATAAGACAAAACAGCAGCCTACATAATTGGAAATGATCTTCATAAACCTCACATCTGACAGAAGTCTGATCTCCAAAATATATAAGTAATTTAAGAAATTAGACATAAATTGCTAAATAATTTTAAACAGAGAATTCTCAACAGAAAAATCTCAAATGGCCAGAAGAGATGTAAGACATTATTCAACATCCTTAGGCATCAGGGAAAGCAAATCAAAATGACTCTGAACTACCATCTTATATCTGTCAGAATAACTAAGACCAGAAACACTGCTGACAGCTTATACTGGACAGGAAATGGAGTAAGAGGAACACTTTTCCATTGCTGCACAGAGTGCAAATTTGAACAGCAACTTTGGAAAATATAGCAGTTTGGAATTATAGCAGTTTTTCAGAAAATTGGGAATCAACCTACCTCAAGACCCTGCATACCACTATTGGGCCTATATTCAAAGGATGCTTAATCATACTGCAAGGATATTTGCTCATCTATGTTTGTTGCAGAATTATTTGTAATAGCGAGAATCTGGAAATAACCTGGATGCTACTCACCTAAAGAACAGATAAAGAAATTGTGGTATATTTACATAATAGAATACTACTCAGTGGGGGAAAGAAAAAAAAAAACAACCAATGAATTCTTGGAATTTTCCTGCAAATGGATGGAAGTAGGAAAAAAAAAAGCTTTCTGAGTAAGGTAACCAAGACTCAGAAACACAAACATGGTATGTGCTTCCTCATAAATGGATATTAAATATAAAGCAAAGGATAACCAGCTATAGTTCATGACCCCAGAGAACCTAGGTATTAAGGAAAATATTAAGAGAAACAGATATATATTTCCCTTGGGAATTGTAAATTGACAAGATATCCTGAGAAAATTAGGTGCATGGGGTTGGGGGAAAGGGAAAGAAAGGATAGAAGGAGAAGGGGAAAAGAGGGGGAGGAAAACATGAAGGAACAGAATGGTCAATATGGGTGAAAGACATAGAAGGAATGCAAGAAAAGAAATATCTTGATTGAGGGAGCCATTATGGGGTAAGCATGAAACCAGGCACTAGGAAAATTACCAGGAATCCATAAAGATGATCCCATACAAGACCCTAAGCATTAGTGTAGAGGGTTCCTGAACTGGTATTTCCCTTTAGTCAGATTATTGAATATCTTAATTGTCATCATAGAACCTTCATCCAATATCTAATTGAAACAGATACAGAGATTCACAGTGAACCACTTGGCTGAGCTCCCAAAGTCCAGCCAAAGAGAGGGAGGGGCAATAATATGAGCAAAGGCATCAAGACCATGATCGAGATACTCAAAGATCCAAATAACATGAGATACTGACTCTGAACAGACAGCAGGGGAACCAAAATAGGACCAAAAATGAGGTCCTATGAATGTAGGTGACAGTTGTATGGCTGGAAGAGTTTTGGGGGACACTGGCAGAGGAACCCAGAAGTCACCCTACTGCTTGAACTTGTAATCCAAGTTGCTCATTTATTCCCAGTCTCCCAGACCAAAATAATCACACAGAAACTATATTAATTCCTAAAATGGTTGGCCTATTATCTCAAGATCCTCATTAACTAACACTTATATATTAAATTAACCCATTTCTATTAATCTGTGTATCACCATGAGGCTGTATCCTACTGGTAAGCTTTCAGTATGTCCTTCTCCTTTGGCAGCTACATTACATGTCCTCACTTTGCTTACTCTCTCTTTATATCTCTTCCACCCTGGTTATATTCTGCTAAGCCATTGGGAGAAACAGCTTTATTCATTATATAATAAATGAAACACATGTACAGAAGAACGCCACATCATCTCGCCTTTTCTGTCTAATTGAAAAGGAAGGCTTTAAGTTTAACATAGCAAAAGAGTTATCAAGCAAGATTAAAGTTAGAATACTTCTTTGTGAGTCTAAAGTTTTATATCTAATTTATTTTATCTTTCATCATAACCAAGGAAAATTATCACTATCTAAACTTAAACTCCATCAAAGACTACACTAGGATAAAATATTGCCTAAGTAAACAGAAAGTACCTTTAAGTAACTACCAAAATTCTAGAATTGGCAGAGACATCTTGCTGCCTGGACAGTCATCCAAATTTCTTCTATAACATTGAGGCATCCATCATTAGTCTACAGGCATATAGTATCTAGCAGACTTTTCAATGAAACAGGAATTTGATAAACTGTTTTGGCCACATTCGCATATGGTCAGTTGTAGTAATAAGAGGGGCAGGGCTGTGTCCCCAGCACCCAGCCGCCCCCACAGCTAGCTTTACCCGAAATATTTACACGGAAAACTGCATTCTTTTAATCACTGCTTGGCCCATTTCTATCTATCCTCTTCTAGGCTAACTCTCACACCTGGACTAGCCCATTTCTAATATTCTATGTAGCACAGCTAGGTGCGCTTACCAGGAAGATTCTAGCATAAGTCCATCCTGGGTCAGAGCTTCATTGCGTGCATCTTTCCTGGAGCGGGGATCATGGCGTCTCTCTGAGGCATCTGCCCCTGAGAGGAGAGCTGTGGAGTCTGAGCTCACTTCCTCTTCCTCCCAGCGTTCTGTTCTGTTTACTCCTCCCACCTATCTTCTACCAATGAGGGCCAAGCAGTTTCTTTTATTTAACCAATGACGTTCCTCCATCAGTCAGTCGCTTTCTTCTATGAGCTGCAGAATGTCTGGCAGTTTCTTTGGTGGAGCAGGAACCCTGAAGTATGGTCTCACCTTCTTTTGGCAAGTTTAGCAGTGATTTTTCTTTGGGTCATACATGTCTATTTTATACAGCATACCATCAAGCAGTCCAAGCAAGAACAATTTCATGCCCAAATATTTAGTCTTGTCACATTGAAGGCAAATTTCATAAGGTTTCTTCTGTGCCCGTAAACCTTTCTGAATTATTGGTGCTGCCAGAAACAATCATGTCTCACTGTCGAGAAAAATCTAAGTTCTTAAAACATTTTAAATTCTGTATTCTGTATGTCTTTGAAAGGTTTGAAGAATACCTATTCATCTGAAATATATCTCTGTACATTTATAAAACCTAACTAACATGACTACAAGTTTGACTATTATGACTATCTATTAACCTATATTTTATAAGTATACATTACATTTTTAAATGAGACACACAAGCAAAATACCTTTAAAAAAACAGAAATGTACACAGTATAACAAATCGACCTCAAATTTTTATCAATAGACCAAGATCCATACCAATGCAAAGTATTCATCTCTATATCATATCCCTCTTTAAATGAAAATAGATATCTACAAACCATTATTTTTGGAAATTGGGCATTGTTTTCTGCAAACTGCTTCCTGTTGGTTTTGGGTAAGGTATTTTTGGGCTTCACAGAGACCATTCAGAGGGTCTGATTTCATCAAACCATATTATCCTGGAAGAAATGAACAGGTTTTCACCTTCTGTGGAAAGAAAAGCACAACCTCTTTTCCAAAGTAACATATCTTTAGACTCAAAATATGAATTCAAGACACCTTTAAAATATATATGAGCTTAGCAGCCCATACATGAAATGTCTTTCTATACTTAACTCATTCACAGTAAAAAAAAAAAATCAAAGAAAAGACAATATTATACATAATTCAGATAGTCTGTGTATATTCCATCTTTATTTGGATTATTTTTGCCTCTTTAATTTTTGACTATCTAGACTCTTTTATATTACCTTTATTGTCTCTTTAAAAACTTTACTTCTTTTTAAATCTATACTTTTTCTGTCTCTCAAGACTATGTACATTTTTAAATATACTGTGTCTCATTTGAGGTATTTTATGTCTGAATCTGTCCTGTTGTGTATCTGAAATTCTTTTCTGACATGAAGCATTTAAAAATAGTAAGCAGTGTAGTTGCAACAGCACTGGATGCTGGTTCCACCTCTCTTGGCATTTCAATATGGTGGAGGTATGTTAACCAACTGCTCTGGGACTGTTGGGTAGGAGCCATGCTCACACTTCAATTCTGGGAAGCACTGTGCAGCATATAAACCCTTTTTGTTGGAGAAAAAGCTGAATCTGCCATGCAGTGTGCTCTGCCTGGAAATGTCCCCTGCATATACATTCCTTATAGTGCCATTCTAGCTCCTTGCCCAGGCAGTGGTACTGAGCAGCAGGCATGCTCTCGGCTACTTTCCTCCTTACTTTAAGCAGGCTTACAAAATCCTGAACCTGAAGTATATGGCTGGCCATGCAGGTTAGCCCCAAATATATAGGTGCCATTTTGTAAGCAGAGACTACTTGTTTGTTACTGGCCTCCTAGACCTGAATAATCATACAGAATCTATTAATTACAACACTACTTGGCCAATTAGCTAGGCTTCTTATTGAGTAACTCCTATATCTTAAATTAATTAATTTCCATTCAAATCTGTATCACCATGAGACTGTGACTTACTGGTAATGCTACAGCATGACCTTCTTTTTGGCAGCTACATAGCCTCTCCCTGACTTTGTCTACTCTTTCTCTATATTTATTTCATCCTGGCTATATTCTGCTAAGTCATTTGTCAAACAGCTTTATTCATTATTCAATAAAAGCAACACATATACAGAAGGACATCCTACATCAAAAACTGGCTTTTCACAGCCCATTCTCTTTGGAGGGATAATTTGCTCAGTCTAGATATATTGGTGTGGCCCTTGGTCCAGCCTCAAACAATGTGCTAGACTTTGTTGACTACGTATGGAAAGTCTTACCCTTTCTGTAGAGTGGAAATTGGAGTTAAGTATCGCTAGAAGTTGGAGGGCATGGCAAAGAGGTGAAAGAGTAGGAACTGGGATTGTTAAGGAAAATGAGAAAATACTTGCTTTCTTTTTTTTTAATTTATTTATTTTTTAAGGATTTCTGCCTCCTCCCCGCCACCGCCTCCCATTTTCCTCCCCCTCCCTCAATCAAGTCCCCCTCCCTCATCAGCTCCAAGAGCAATCAGGGTTCCCTGACCTGTGGGAAGTCCAAGGACCACCCACCTCCATCCATGTCTAGTAAGGTGAGCGTCCACACTGCCTAGGCTTCCCCAAAGCCAGTACATGCAGTAGGATCAAAAACCCATTTCTATTGTTCTTGAGTTCTCAGTAGAGTAAATTAATTTATAAAGAAAATCCTGAAGTCTATATCAATAGAATGGTATTTCTGCCTAGCTTTTTTTTTTTTAATTTATACTTGAGCAGGTGTCGGTTTCTATTTAAAAGACTAAAACTCAATGATGACATACTGAACTTAGATATTTGAGACAGCTGGGCTCCTCTGAACCTCAGCTTTTTATCCCTGAACATAGATAATACTAATAGTACTAATAAAACTAATAATTACTACATTTTGTGTATTAACCAAAGTCCCAAATGTTAAACCAGTGATCAGAACTGACACATGGCTCATGTAGAATATTTGATTTTTGAATTAAGTGTCTATCACTTATCATTGATAGATCTGATTATAATGTATTGCTTTAAGTATATGTCAGCTTATTTCACATTAAACCACACTTATTTTCCTTTCTGGGATCCTACAATCTAAATCATTCTTCAATTTATTGTCAAGTAACTAAATGGGAAATGTAATTCATGAGAGAAGTAATTGTTCTTTGCAGACCTAACCCAACATGATAATGGAAAGTGCCATCCTGTGTCTTCTTTTTTGCATACTCTTATCAATGCATGGTGTTAATTTTTCTATGTTTAACCAGCTGTGGAAATACAGGTAATTATTTTAGCAGTTTTGGCCTTTCCTCATCATACTGTCACATTTTTTGTTTCAATCATCTGACCTAGTGTCTTCTGTCAGATTGGAGCTGTACATTGGTTCCCCATCAAGAAATGACTTAAAAAAATTGAGATTCTGCCACATGACCTAATTATGGAGGTTTGTGATTATAACAAGTTTAAAATAATGTGTTTTGTCTGAAGCCAATATATATCATGGCCTAAAAACACTACTAGTCAACTAAGAATTTATGGGAGAAGACAACTACAGTGGTCTCACCAACACTGACATAAATGGAATTGAACATTACAACCATTTTACCTACAATGCTGATCCTATCTTCAATGTCTAGAAAATGTAATATTTAGCCCAGAGAAGATGTAGTGAAACTAACATCCAGCTGTTTTCAGGACACAGTAATATTTTTTCTAGAAAAAACATCAATATGCACCCATAAGTATTAATACAACTAATATTCCTTTACACAGTTTTAATGGTTAACGTGTTAAAGTCTTATTTGTGGTCTTATAAGGAAGAAATTTAATAGCTTCCATAAAAACATAAAGCAGAATGAAATAATACAAGAATTTAGGTAACACCATTATAAATAAAAATGAAGTCCCTAAGTCTGCTACTAAGAAGACGTAGTTATAGAAAGGTCAGTCTGATAGATTCCAAGCTGGTTTTGAACATCTGACCAAGGTTCATTGATGTTCAAGTCTGTGTCTTAGATTAAAGAGATGACCATTTGTCTATGGTTTGTCTTAGCCTTGACCTTCTAAGATTGGAAGATACTTACTTATTAGTGATTTTGATATATTTTTAATTTCAAATATACACTATGTACTTCCAATTCATTAATGTTTTAGATGTGTAAAGAGGTTTGATCCTTTCATTGTTTATGATTTTTTTCAAATTAGAATATAATCAAATAATATCTCGCTTCCATATCATCACTCCAAAGCCTCCTGTGTTTCCCTCGCTACTTTTGTTCAAATCATTGCCTCATTTTCATCATTATTGAAAGCATATAAATATGTACTCCTAAATATAACCTCTCACCCAACCAGCTTTTATTAATTTCCTACAGTTCTTTTTTTTTAGGATTGAGGAGTCCTGATCATTACTTCATCCACTTTGGCATGCCCATTGGCACCATCCTTGTTCATCTTTTGTTTAAAGAGTCATGTTTGTTAGACTTTTTGGATGTAGATTTTAATATCACAAACAGTAACAAAATACAGCAACCTCCTTGACCTCCTGGTTCATGCAATCGTTCCAATTGCTCTTCTGTAATGTTCTCTGAGATTTAACTGTGGGAGTACTGTGTAGATGTACTCATTGGAACTGGCATTCATAATGTATCATTTGGATTGGTTGAGGATTTCTGTAGTAGACATTGTTCATCTACCATGATGATAATTTCACTCAGAAAATTCACCATAGACATACTCAGAAATGATATCTTATCAAATATGAGAATTTTTGGCAGATGAAATTAATTGTTTTAGCCTTCTAAGGAACAGATTACCTATTTGGTAATCTGTGATATATGTTATATACATACATATATTAATATAATATAGACAATGGAGAAATTTCCTACATAATATATCTATATTAACAAAAAGGAAGAAAATATTGGTTAATAATATAGGGAAACAGAGACACATATTTCTGAAATGTAGCTTTCCATATAAGTGCCTTATGGAAAATTCACATTCCTTCCTCTAGCATGTATAAAATTTAAAAATTAATTGTTCATCTCCATAACAAATGTTAGAAGGAACTTGTATGCAAATAAAAGGGATATAACTATAGATAATATTAATCATGAATGAAATAACAGAATTTCAGGCATTGATAAAGAAATTTATTTTTATTTTTTATAACTTTTTATTTTATTCTTTTAAAAAGAAAACATACTGTCTTTGGAATTTCCTGCTTGATGAAAATGTATGCTGGATACTATGGGCCTGAAGGCTGAAGATGCATGCCCCAACGGTACAAAAGAACTTTGGTTGACTGTCCAGGCAGCAAGATGTCTTTGTCATTTCTAGAGTTTGAAGTTTCTTAGTTCTTGTTTACTTAGGTAATATTATATCCTTCTGGAGCCTTTGATGGAGTTGAAGAATAGATAGGTAGTTACAGTTTTCCATTGTTATGATAAAAGATAAAATAGATATAAATATTGTAACTGTAATTCTTACTTGATAACTGTTTTGTTATATGTAATTTTACTATGTTAAAGTTAAAGCCTTTCTTTTTTGTTTAAACAGAAAAAGGGGAAATGATGTGGGAGTGATTTCTTATTAATAAAGTAACTGCTTAGACCCATTTGATAGGCCAACCCTTAGGTAGGCAGAGTAAACAGAACAGAATATTGGGAGAATGAAGCTGAGTCAGGGAGTTGCCATGATTCTCCCACTCCAGGCAGACGCAGGTTAAGATCATTCCTGGTAAGCCAGCTCATGGGCTACACAGATTAATAGAAATGGGTTAGATCGATATGTAAGAGGTAGCCAATAAGAAACTGAAACTAATGGGTCAGGCAGTGTTTAAAAGAATACAGTTTCCGTGTAATTATTTCGGGTAAGGCTAGCCGTGCGGGCGGCCGGGTGCCAGGGATGAAGCCCGCCACTCCTATTTCAACATCCTCCCATTCCCTCCACTTTCCTACCCCAATCTACCCCACATCCACTCCTCAGAGAGTGGAAGGCACACTGCTTTGAGAAAGGACCAAAGCTTTCCCTAATACATCTATGCTCTGCAAGGTATCCCTCCAAAGGGAATGGGTTACAAAAAGCCAGTAAAAGCAGTAGGGATAAATCCTGGTGCCGTTGCCAGTGGACCTGCATTCTGCCTTAGCTGTACAACTGTCACCCACATTCTGAGGTTCTAGTTTGCTTCTCTGCTGGTTCCTCCCCATGTCTGGTTGGAGTTGGTGAGCTCCTGTTAGCTCAAGTCAACTGTTTCAGTGGATATCTTCATCAATCAAGATATCTCTTTCCTTGCTCTCTGTCTCTGTCTTTCCCCATCTCAATTATTCCATTCTCTCAAGTTTACTTCCACTCCCCTTTCACTGCCCTCCTCCCCTTTCTGCCCTTTCTTCTTCTCCCATCCCCATGATCCCAATTTTGTCAACAGAACAGGTCTATTTCCTTTCCTCAGACAGTTCTATACATGTTTCTTTTAGGTAACCCCATTGTTACTTAGCTTCTCTAGGGTCATGTACTATAGGCTAGCTATCCTCTGCATCTTTCTGGATGTGGACCCCACCACTCAAAATGGATTTTTAATTATGTACACTTGCAAGAAAATTTCAAGATATCACTGGTTTTTGTTTGTTTGTTTGTTTGTTTTGTTTTGTGCTAGATAGTTCTACACTGTGTAAATGTACCACATTTTCTTTATCCATTGTTCTGGTGAAGGGTATCTAGGTTGTTTTGAGGGTCTGGATATTACAAATAATGATGCTATGAACATAGTTGATCAAATGTCCTTATATCCTCTTGATCTCCTTTGTTGTCTTATTGCTCTAGCTAGAGTGTAAAGAACTATTTTTAATAAATATGAAGATAGTGAACAGCCTTGTCTTGTTCCTAATTTTATTGGAATAGAGGCAAAGCATGGTTTCAAATTTCCTGGTTCATGCCAGATTCTATGGGCCTATAGGCTGAAGATAGATGCCCCAACAGTACAGAAGAACTTTTGTTGTTCAGGCAGCAAGATACCTCTGTCAAGTCTAAAGTTTTGCAAGTTGCTTACAATGTACTTTCTGTTTACTTGGGCAATATTATATCCTTCTGGAGGCTTTGATAGAATTGAAAATTAGATAGTAATGATATAGTTTTCCTTAGTTATGACAAAAGATAAAAAGGATATTGTAGGCTCATATTTAGTACAGGATATATACAGCCAAGTTCTCTGGCCATGCTTGGTTTCCAAGGCAGTCACTATCCTGCCAGACAAGCTGTGGTTATCTAACAAATGTCTCTGGATGTACTGCTCCTTCTCTTTTGTTATTATGTAGATCACCTGGGGAGAGGTGTGGATTCCAAGCTGGTGACTGAATTGCAGGTGTGATGGTACTCCCACATCCCCTAGAAAGAGAATATTAATGAGTTAATAAAAGGCGTTTGAATAATAAACACGGGTGATCTTGAGGAATGAATGAAGACTGAAACTCCCTTCCAATATTGCTGTGTGATCTGTGTCTCATTATTTCCCACGCCTCTGAAAAGGTCCAGTTAGGGAAAAGTAGTTTTATGTTGGGGCATAAGACCCCGGCAAGATATAAAAATTCTAACTGTAATTCTTGTTTAATACTTGTTCTTTATATGTTATTTTACTATGCTATTTAAACAGAAAAGGGGAGGTGATGTGGGATTCTCTTCTGCATGCTGTGAATACCATTGGTTAATAAAGAAACTGTCTTGAACCTGTGCAGGGAATAGAGGTAGGTGAGAAAAACAAAACTGAATGCTGGGAAAAAAGAGGTAGAGTCAGGAAGAAGCCATGTAGCCCCACAGAAGATAGATGCTGGAACTTTTCCCGATAAGACACAGCCTAGTGGTGATATACAGATTAATAGAAATCTATTGAATTAAGATGTAAGAGTTAACCAATAAGAAGCTAGAGCCAATGGGCAAAGCAATGATTTAATTAATGCCATATCTATGTGGCTATTTCATGTCTAAGCTGGCAAGTGGTAGAGAAACAAACTAACTGCCTTATTCCAAAATATATGCTTTGTGGTTTGATTATTATATAGCAAGGGCTTTTCTTTTGGTCCAGTCTATTTGGTGTTTTGTAAGCTTCTTATACCTTCATAGAGATATCATTCTTTAGGTTGGTAAAGTTTTCTTCTATTTTTTAACCGCATTTTCTGTGCCTTTAAATTGTAGTTCTTATCATTTTTTTCCCTAATATTCTCAGGTATGGTCTTTCCATGATTTTGTAGATTTTTTGGATGTTTTGTATTAAAAATTTTTGGATTTAATGTTTTTTGACCGATGAATCTATGTCCTTTATTGTATTTTTATAACCTGATATTCTCTCTTCCATTTGTTGTATTCTGTTGGTTATGCTTGCCTTTGTAGTTTCTGTTTGTTCATCCAGATTTTCCATTTCTAGAATTCCCTCAGTTTGTGTTTTCTTTGTTGCCTCTATTTCAGTCTTCAAGTCTTCAACTGTTTGAACTGTTTGCTTTACATGTTTGATTTGTTTTTCTTGGGTTCCTTGCATTTTATTAATAAATGTATTGATTTATTTCCATTTTGTTTCTATTTTCCTCCCCCCTTTTAAGGAAATTTTTCACTTCCTCTTTTAAGGTCTTATCATCCTCATAAAGTTACACTTAAAATCACTGTCTTCTGTTTCTTCTGGGTTAGGAGGATCATGTATTTCTGTTGTATGACCACCTGCTTTTTAAGTTGCTTAATATATTTTTGCATTGGTGCTTACCCATCTCTTCCTCCAATTGGTGCCAACAGTGTCTTTTCCTCTTAGACCAATTCTTGCAATTGCTCTCTGTTTCTTTGGGAACTGTTTTTGGTCTGCTCTGTACTGTCACTGTCTGTGTCTCAGGGAACCACTGAGGTCTCTCTTGGTCTGCTCTCTTGTTTTGTTCTCTTGGTCCATTCTGTGAAGTAACAGTCTATGCTTCAGAGTTCCTCTCTTAATCCACACTGTGCAGTTACACCCTGTGTTTCAGGGTTTCTTTTTTGTTGTTGTTGTTGTTGTTAGTTTTTTTTTGTTGTTGTTGTTTTTGTTTTTCGAGACAGGGTTTCTCTGTGGTTTTGGAGCCTGTCTTGGAACTAGCTCTTGTAGACCAGGCTGGTCTTGAACTCACAGAGATCTGCCTGCCTCTGCCTCCAGAGTGCTGGGATTAAAGGCTTGCGCCACCACCGCCCGGCTTGCTTCAGGGTTTCTATGAGGTCGTGTGGTATAGGAGATTTGGGGGGCAGTATGGGACATGTAGCTAACAGGGTCCAATAAATGGGGTAGAGGTATTGGAGCAACCTTCCTCTTTGTCGTCTTTGTGTAACTGCAGCCTGTGTTTCAGAGTTCCTCTGAGGTCATGGGGGATAGGAGTGTTTTGTGACTATGGGACTTGTAGCTTTCAGGGTGTGATCAATAAAGTGGGGGAGTTGGAGCAGCCTACCTGCAGAAAACTTGACCGCTGGCTTCCTAGAGAACTTGAGTCAGGTAGGGGATGGACCTGGGGTTTTGCCATGTATGGAGGGTCTAGAGAGTGGGGTGCCCTTGTGGATGGTACCTGTTAGTCCTCTCTGTGGAGTTGCAGCTTGTGTTTCTGAGTTCCTCTGAGGTTGTACCAGATATGAGGGTTTTTGAAATTTATTTTCTTTATTCCTGTGTATACAAAAACTCCAATGCACTCACATTAAGAGAAGAGGGTATATATATATATATATATATATATATATATATATATTAAATTAATGGTACTGAAATATCAGATTTCCCACAAATTAGAAAATATTGAGAAAATATAAATCTGATACTTTCATTTAAAGTGAAATTACTAAGCATTGAAAAATCAATAGTTAAAATAAAGGTTCAACAGATAATCTTAAGATATGAATAAATAGAGTGAAAGTTTGTGAACTCAGAACAGATCTTAACTAATTTTATGAAGTTATGAAAGGGTTGCAAATAGAAAGAGTAAATCTATTCTTAGAACCTGTGGGCTTGTATTAAGCCACAAAATATTTCCAAACATAAGCAGAAGCTGTGGTACAAGATGCATAGAAGTTTGGAATGATGAGACGGTAAATTTATGAGAATATTAAATCCACCAAAGCACAATATACTCCACTAGGATAAATGCAAAAATAGAACCATAAAATAATACTCTCCATGTAGGGAAACAATAAAGCATGTCCTCACTATTTCAGAAAAAAAAAACAAAGTATAAACAGTCTTACTGGTTATAAAATTGTATATAGTTTAAAATTTCCCCTTCCTCAGAGAAGATTCTTAGGATAAGTACAGAGATCCAAAACTGGACAATGTACAGAAGAAGGAGGAGTGCATCAATACTGTCTTTTAAATGTAACATGACTTTTATACTCATAAACATTTGTTATTACATTCTCAAGAGTGACTGTTAATAATATGTTACTGAGAGGGGAAAGGAATAAATGACGGTTAGTAGTTGCAGGAGAAGAGTCATATTCCTCAGAAGAGTGTCAATAATAATATAGCCTTGTACAGATAAATCATACATGTGCAGGCTCCTGTAAGCAACTATAATTAAATAGAACACACAGAAAGAATATAAAGAAAAGAAAGGAAAAGATAAGATAAAAGAAATGTATGCAAATGGATGGAAATAGAAAATACTATCCTGAGTGAGGTAACCCAGACCCAAAAAGATGAACAAGGGATGTACTCACTCGTAATTGGGTTCTAGCCATAAATAAAGGTCAGTGAGTCTATAATTTGTTGACCTAAAGAAGCTAGATAAGAAGGTGAACCCAAAGAAAAACATATAGCTACCCTCCTAGGTATGGGAAGTAGAGAAGATTTCCAGGCAAAAAATCAGGATCTTGTGGGTGGGGTGGGACGGGGGTAAGGGGAGAGGTGGAGAGAAAAGTGAGAAGGGTAGGATGGGGAGAACTTGGGGAAACGGGATGATTGAGATAAAAGAAGGTTGGATAGGGAGCAGGGAAGCACATATCTTAATTAAGGGAGCCATCTTAGGGTTGGCAAGAGACTTGGACCTAGAGGGGCTCCCAGGTGCCCAAGGCGAGATCCCCAGTTAGTTCCCTGGGCAGCTGAGGATAGGGAACTTGAACTGATCCTATCCTATAGCCATACTGATGAATATCTTGCATATCACCATATAAACTTCATCTGGCGATGGATGGAGATAGAGACAGAGACCCACACTGGAACACTGGACTGAGGTCCCAAGGTCCCAATGAGGAGCAGAAGGAGGGAGAACATGAGCTGAGAAGTCAGGACCACAAGGGGTGCACCCACCCACGGAGACAGTGGGGCTGATCTATTGGGAGCTCACCAAGGCCAGCTGGACTGGGACTGAAAAAGCATGGGATAAAACCAGACTCTCTGAATATGGCGGACAATGAGGGCTGCTGAGAATCCAAGGACAATGGCACGGGGTTTTCATCCTACTTCATGTTTTGGCTTTGTGGGAACCTAGCCAGTTTGGATGTTCACCTTCCTAGACCAGGATGGAGGGGGGAGGACTTTGGACTTTCCACAGGGCAGGGAACTCTGATTGCTCTTCAGACTGGAGAGGGAGGGGGAGAGGAGTGTGGGAGGGGGAAAGGAGTGCGGGGAGAGGGAGAGGTGTGGGGGAAGGGGGGAGAGGAGTGGGAGGCTGGGAGGAGGCAGAAATTTCTTTTTTCCATAAAAAAAAAGAGAAAAAAAGAAATGTGAAAGTGGGAGGTGACCCTGTGGAGATGAAGAAATTGATGGACAGAAGTAAGAGGGTAATAAGAGAGGATGTACATGATGGGGGTAAATGAGATACAAATTCTTTGTGTGTGTGAGTATATTTAACTGTGAAATAAATACAAATGGGTTAAACTTTAAAATGAATTATCTCCTTGCTTTCTATTCTGTGTTTGTTTCTTCTCTTATATCCTGCTTGACTGATCAGATTCCTCTTCTCCTTTTTTATCTTCCTTTCCTTTCCCTTTCTTTCCTTCTTTCTTTCTTTCTTCCATTTTTTTTAATATAGTTGCACATGAACACTTAAATTATGGCCATTATTCATACATGGTCCAGTGTCACAGCTAATTTTGGCTATATGGATTATAACCCACACACACACACATACACACACACTCACATACACACATATATATATACATATATATGTATATATATATTAATATTAATATTAATATATTAATAGATGGATACCACAGTAGGCCTTTTTATTTAAGGCTGGAAAATATCAGCTCCAAATATGAATAATGACCTTTTCATCTATGAGACCACTAGTAGATCTGCCAAAGATCCAAAGATCTAACAGGCAGAAATACAACGTCAGAAACTGTGTAGAATTGCCAAGCTTGACAGTAACTGAAGGAATGGCACTGGAAGTAACTATTCACAAAGCTTGTAATAAACATAAATATATAGCGAGTACACGGTAGATAATATAGGAGGAGCCTGATACAACATGATAGAAATCCAGTGACCTGGATTTTCTTGTAATGAAATAAATCACTAAAATCTATTCCCTTGGAGATTCATAAAGATACTATAATACTTAAAATCACAACCATAGAGAAGATTAGCATGGCTCCTAAACAAATATAATGAGCACATCTGTGAATAATTTGATGTATTTTTAAACACGACATTTAAGCCATGATATAGAGGTCTTATCTGGCTGTAATAACTGAAGTCAAGACCTTTAGACTAGATAGGTTACAGCCTTAGAGGAAATGTATTAGTATTATTTTGCTAAGGAACATAGCAACATGTTGCTATGTTCACAACATGTTGCTTTACACATAGACTATTGCACCATTTAGTGCTCACTGAAAACATTTCTTCTTTCTGTAGACAATAATTAACATAGCTACCCACAACTGTAGAGAAGGAAAGACTCTAGAGAACTCAATCCTAAATGACATACTTGTTGTAATATACCCTTTGCCTCAAAAGGAGAAATTAATGTGGAGAGAGAAAGCATTGGAATTTGTAAGAGCAAGAGGTAGAGAATGACTTCAAGAAAACCTTTTTTCCAGACACACTAGGGCTGATGCACAAATGACCTCACAGAGACTGTGACAGCATTCATAAAAGCTGAATAACTTTAGGCCAGAAAAAAATTCAGCATAGATAAGAAGAAGTTCTCTCATAGTCCGACCCATCATCAATACAGTATTTTGCAGCACAAATAATAAAAAGTCAGAGACAGACATTGGGGTTCAACCTGAAGACCAGAAAAGCAAAGCACCCAGCTACTGGCTCTTACCCTGACCTCAGTCTGAAAATGGTGATTCTGCTTCCAGGAAACCTCAGCATGAGACTGAGCCTGAGAACTATCTCCTCTTATTTTATAATCCTTTCTAGTTCTGGTTTTAAGGGCATGCACCACTGTTGTCTGGTTTCTATGGCAAGCTAGTGTGGCTAGTGGGATTAAAGATGTATCTCATTGATGCCTGGTCTGTACAGCTGGCCAGTGTGGCTGTTTACTTTTCTGATCCTCAGGCAAGTTTTACTTATTAAAATACTAATGAAAAGCCACTGCATTGTTTTATATCGATAACTGTTGGGAAAGTTAAATATGTTTTCTACGATAGTATGACATTGTGTATATCAACCACACTCTGGTGTAAGACCTATACTTCTGCTTAGGAAGAAGTGGCCAACAAATGCTGAACACAGACACACAGAAACACACAGAGACTATGTGTGTGTGGCTTTGTTTGTTAAAGCACTGTGTGAATCATATATATATATATATATAATTTATATATCAAACTTTCTCTAATTATATACATATATATATATATATATTATTTATACCTATCACAACTGTGTGTGTGTGTGTGTGTGTTTGTGTGTGTCTGTTTTGGAGAAAGAGAACATGAAATATCAAGTTGACTGAGTAGGGTATAGGAGTATTTAAACAAAGGGAAACAGTATGTCAAAATATACTGCATGAAATTCTCAAAAAGCATAAAATTTAAAATCAATTAAGTAATATGAACATGCAATGTATTCACTGATCCAGAATAATAACTCAATATATATGACTTTTTGATAAAAGCATGCCTATATCTATCCCAAAATACTTTGCACCACTTGACAAGAATCTCTCCAGGTATTTGTTAGACAATTATCTCTCTACATTAATTAATATAATAGATGATGAGTTGCTCTAAGGACGTAAGCATCGTTTTTCATCACTAAATCCATGAATTTAAATATTTAGAGTATTTAAGGTATTTCATATTTCCAAGTTCTTCACTTCATCCTATTAGGATTCTTTCAATTTTGAAATTTACATAAAAAACTAGGGGGAATTCTTAACATTTCATTTCTTTCAACACTCTGTTTTACTTGTACCTTTTTTTCTTTCAAGGGAAGAATATGTTGAGATAAGAGCACCTGTGTATAACACTAGTTCTAATTGTTCTTAATAAATTAAACTTGGAGTCAACTATTGGGGGTTGAAAGCTGAAGGATCAGAGAAGCAGAGTAGACAACCACTAGAGTTCGTACCTCTACCAATTCTCAGACCAAAAGAATGACCCTGTCCTTAGACTGCCTTTTTAGACTGATGAATCCTCAGAATGACTGCAGCTCAGACTTGTGGCGTAGACTGCTTACTCAGACTGCTGCTCAGACAGATTGTTCCTCAGACTGACTGCTTCAGAATGCTGCCTCAGACTGCACTGAGCTCCTGTTTCTTCCCATCTTATTTTCTTCTCTCCATCCAGTCATATTACATCTGTTTCTACCTCCCTAGTGTTGGAATTAAATGCATACCATCCCAAGTGATGGTATAACTTTTCTTTGACCTCTGATTCTCTTTTACACTGGATCAATATTGTGTAGCACAGGGTAGCTTTGAAATAACAGATACCCATCTGCCTCTGTATCCCAAGTCCTGGGATTTAAAGGTGCATGCCAACACTCCCTGGCCTCTAGTGGTTTAGTTCTGCACTCTGATCTTCGGGCAAAGTTTATTTGTTAAAACACAAAAAATATCAATACATCTAATATTATTTATTTTTATCAGGCCCTCATTCATAGATTCATTTATTTTAGTAATAATAGCATATTTTGCTTTAGAAAAATTATAATGGTTGTAGTGTCATGGCCACATATTAGTTATAATTAATATAATTAGCTACTTAAAATATTTGTAGTTAACTTTTTTTTTACATTATGCTCCACATATCTGACAAGAAGACCTCAAAAAGTAAGTCGTTATTTAAAGTTTCTTAATATGAAAAAAACTTTAAAAATATAGTATATTTTAAATAATATTGAAAACATAGAAATAGAAATCAATACATAGAGGTACTGGGGTTAACCAAATATCTATTAATCAATGAATTTATAAAAGAAAAAATTCTAAAAAAAAATTCATTAAGTGTATTCAACTATTGGGAAATAGCATACACAAAAGTACATAAAAAGCACACACATACAAACACACAAACTCATTCATGTTCACACACACATACACACACATTGTCTTTATAGACCAGTGGCTAGTCTCACTTTGAGCATAGGCGGGTATAGAGCAGAATCTAAGAGGCTGATAGCCTGAGGACAGAACTTTCAGAGACTGCTTCCCTACTAAATCAGGCAGGCACTGAAGCACATTTTCCCTCTGAAGAAACAAGGGTTGCATTTTGAAAAAAAGTAACATAAAATGCAGCTGCTTTTTTTTTTTTTTTTTTTTTTACCTTTTTTGTAATTGAGATTGTTTGTTACATGTTCCTAAATTATATTGGAGACAATAAAAGCTGATTCAAAGGAAAGTCATTATCCTTTTAAATGAGAGTTACATAACTCATGCATTAAGTTACTTGCAAGACAAAGCAATTTCCAGAAAAGAGTCATTTTTAACTAAATAAAGCTGCACTTAGCCTCAAAACTACAATATGTTAGCATCTCCTTAGAAAAGCATAGATTTGAAGGGCATATTGAATTTTTTTATTTTCTGTGATTATTCTTAATCATTGAGTAGTTTTGTAAACAAAAAGATCTTGGATTGTAGCTCTCTGGTACAATGCTTGCTTGGGTTTTATACCCTTTACAACCACAAAATAAGGTCTGTAGATAATTGCCTGTCCTAGAGCATTTGCCTAGCTTGTAGGAGAGGCTGAGCCAATAAACATCATTGGGGAAAAAAGAAAGAAAGAAAGAAAGAAAGAAAGAAAGAAAGAAAGAAAGGAAGGAAGAAAAGAGGGAGGAGGGAGGAAGGAAAGAAGGAAATAGAGAGTGAGAGACCAAGTGAGTAAGTGACAGAGAAGGAGGAAATAAGGAGGTAGGAAGGAAAGTTTATAAGAACGTAATACATTCAATACAGATGGTTAGTACTAAACAATTGATATAGAGTGCTTACCTCTATTTCATAGCAGATTGTCTTTCTAATCACAAGCTTGCATCTTTTAACATTTTATCATTGACTTTAGCTGAACTTCACAGTACCTGTACCAGTATACCTCGAAGGAAACACAAATATCTACATGCAAGATACATGGAGAAGATACCAGGTAGTTGATAAATAAAGGAACTCATTGAACTCTGCTTTTATTTTGAAAGGTAAGTACTATTATTAAAATGGTTGGTTTATAAGAAAATTCTCTCCATGCTTCTCATCCCTATAGAAACAGATAACAAAGCAGCAAGAAAAATTACTTCCCATCACATCCGAAAGTCTCTGCACACGCTAAGGACTTATTATATTTAAATGAAAACATGCCTATAAATTAGACAATTTCTAAAGAAATTTTCTCTTAAGGTTGAGATAACTAATAAAATTTGAAATGCAAATTAGTAAGATAGAAAAGAAATTTTAATTAGATTTATATATATGTGGGAAACTTTTTTTTTATTTTTGTGATATTACTAAGATTTTTCCTTCAAGGGAATTTTGTATTTTAACGATGAAGATGTATATTTATATCCAAGATAGGGCTTAATTCTGCAAACACTTCAACATAACCTAAAGTAACAGAAAAGATTACAAGTAAGAAATAAGAGAAAATACAAAGATGGAGCAAAAGCTGCAAAGATTTCTAAAAATGGTACATTTTTTATGTAAAATTACTATATATTTAGTTTCATTATTTGTGTGGATGCCATTTCTATCAACTTGTCTGGTAATTGTTACTCATGCCAAATTTAACATTGGTAATATAGCTTTTACCCACCTAATATTAAGGTTAAAATTTGATAATGTAGGTAAAATTTATTGTATATTTTAACTTTTTTTTTTATTTTTGAAATTATAGTAGCATTTCTTTTACTCTTTAGTCATAAGTAAATTTAGATATTCTTAGCCTTTTGGTAGATTTTGTTCTTTAAGGTTTTCTGCACTTTTTAATTCAAATACCTAAAATAATGTGAATGCTACATATATAAATATATTATTAAGAATAATAACACAAATTTGATACAACATTCAGAGATGTGCTGCCTCATTTCTCTCCCTACTTCTACCTTCCAGCTACAGTACCAACCCTTCCTTTTTCACATCTCATGTATTCTTTTATCATTTTCATCTGACTGGTTTAAAGAATCTGACATGTCCATTCTATAGGCCATTTTCTAGCACCTCTGCTTCTAACAAAACTTATTTCCACTCAATTATGGATATTGAGCAGTTAGAAGCTACTGTCTGAATATGAGAAAGAACATATTGTATTTGCCATTCTTAGTGTAGCTTTCCAATTAACCCATTTTGATATTAACTTATAAACTCTATGATTTCTTTTTATGGTGAAAAAGTTGAAGTGAAGAAAATGGTACTGGATAGAGGAAAAGATAATAGGAGAGTTAGCAAAAACTAATGAAAAAACCTTATGGAAATCTATTAGTTTATAATCTAGTTGAAAGTATGATGTTTATTAAAAAAAAGAACAGAAATGCTCTGTATGGAAAATGATAATTCCAGAAGTAAAAAGGAACTAAACAAAAAATCTCAATGTCAAGCACAGCACAAGATCTCTCACTTTGAGATACTGGACATGAAGGTTCCCAAAAGCAGTCATGATAACCTAGACTATAAGCAATCTTCTCAGTTTCCCACTGTAATGAGATAGTAAGACATTACTGATAAAAATGTCACTTTAGATTCAGGATACAGAAAAATCAAGCTCAACTGATAAGCAAACTCTCTCCTGGCATGCTTATCTATACATTTATGAATGTGTCCTGTAGTTCTTGAATGGACATGGAGTCTCCTACACAGGAAAGTTCTCATACTTCATACTTTAAATCTGGTCAATTTTTTTTTTGTGACTATGGAGATTATAGTTAGGATCCCCCCCCCCCTTTTTTTTCGAGACAAGGTT
Source organism: Microtus oregoni (assembly GCF_018167655.1). Classification (NCBI taxonomy): domain Eukaryota; kingdom Metazoa; phylum Chordata; class Mammalia; order Rodentia; family Cricetidae; genus Microtus; species Microtus oregoni. Next base: position 7,246,191 of record NW_024543975.1, on the reverse strand, counting down.
TCTCTGTAGCTTTGGTGACTGTCCTGGAACTAGCTCTTGTAGACCAGGCTGGCCTTGAACTCACAGAGATCCACCTGCCTCTGCCTCCCAGTGCTGAGATTAAAGACGTGTGCCACCACCTTCCAGCTTAATTTGGTCTTATAGAAGAACCTATTGTTGTTTTGATATATGGTTATGCTATTAAACTGGCCTTGTAAATATTTATTTACATACTTATAGATTCGTGTTGCTTCCAAATTAGGCCAGAAAATTTTCTTTGTGCAGTGGATTGTGGTTCATGAAGAGACTCATAACTGAACAAAATTTTAAATATAAGTAACTGTGTACTCAACAGAAGATGAGGGATACACATTAAATTTCCAAACTACACAGCTCATTGACAGTTGTTGAAAAATAAGCAGAAAGAATGTAAGAGTTGGCAGCTAGGTAGGGGAGTCATGAAATGATGATTTCTGCACATGATAAGGCTGCTTCATATACCTTCTCAGAGCAACTGTGGTTACTGACACAAGACCCAGACAGTCAAGATTTCATCGTGGTTAGAGAAAGAGTCCCAAGAACCACTTTTAGCAGATGCACTAGCATCCCTTAATTGCTGCCAAGGGAGGGAGTGTCACTGTTTATTCTATTTGGTCTCTGGTAGACCGCTCACTTCCCACTGTATGTTCGCACACCTGTGAGTATGTGGTTAACACTAATTAGACTCAGGTAATGAATAACAACAACAACAATAGAAGATGTAAATATTGAGATCTATTTGCTTCTGCCTCTGAAGAACTAGGATTAAAGGCATGCAAAATTATGCCTTGGCTAAATTTTTTGCTATTCTTTATCTGTTATAGTCATTATACTATCATCTGAAGTATGTCTAACAAAGGTTTTCTCCTGTTCTCTTCAGATAGTTCCTAAACTATTTTATCTGCTTATTTGCACAGTAATCAGTAGACTAAGCTAGCAAAGATAACTAGTCACTTAACATTGATCAGCTCTTGCATAGGGCACATTTTAGGACCATAAATAAAGATGTGAAGTTAAATAACTAAAATAGTATAGAATTTATAGTCAGGGTTATGTATAATAAATTTTTTTATATTTTTATTTATTTTATTTATTTTTTTATTGAAAAAATTTCCGCCTCCTCCCCGCCTCCCATTTCCCTCCCCTTCCTCCCCCCTCCCCCACTCCTCCCCCACTCCTCTCCCCCTCCCCCACTCCTCTCCGCCTCTTCTCACTCCTCTCCCTCTCCCCCCACTCCATTCCCCCTCCCTCTTGAGTCTGAAGAGCAGCCCGGATACCCTGCCCTGTGGGAAGTCCACGGTCCTCCCCACTCTATCCAGGTCCAGGAAGGTGACCATCCAAACAGGCTAGGCTCCAACAAAGCCAGTTCATGCAGTAGGATCGAAACCCAGTGCCACTGCCCTTGGCTTCTCATCAGCCATCATTGTCTGCCACGTTCAGAGAGTCCGGTTTTATCCCATGCTTATTCAGTCCCAGTCCAGCTGGCCTTGGTGAGCTCCCAATAGATCAGCTCCACTGTCTCCGTGGGTGGGTGCACCCCTCGCGGTCCTGACTTCCTTGCTCATGTTCTCCCTCCTTCTGCTCCTCATTTGGACCTTGGGAGCTCAGTCCGGTGCTCCAATCTGGGTCTCTGTCTCTATCTCCATCCATCGCCAGGTGAAGGTTCTATGGTGATATGCAAGATATTCGTCAGTATGGCTATAGAATAGGGTCATTTCAGGTTCCCTCTCCTCAGTTGCCCAAGGTACTAGCTGAGGATGAAGAAAGTGTGGAATATATACATATTAGAATACTACTCAGCGGTAAAAAAAAAAAAAACAATTGAATTTTTGCATACAAATGGATGGAAATAGAAAACACTATCCTGAGTGAGGTAACCCAGACCCAAAAACATGAACATGGGATGTACTCACTCATAATTGGTTTCTAGCCATAAATAAAGGACATTGAACCTATAATTTGTGATCCTAGAGAAGCTACATAAGAAGGTGAAATCAAAGAAAAACATATAGTCATCTGCCTGGATATGGGAAGTAGTCAAGATTGCCGGGCAAAAACTGGGAACTTGAGGGTGGGATGGGGTGGGGGTAAGGGTAAATGGGGTGAGAAAAGTGAGAAGGGGGGATGGGGGGAGCTTGGGGGAATGGGATGTATAATACTTTGAATATGTGATCACAGCTGCATACCTATGGAGTATTCATTTTTATATAATTTTGATTTGTTTTATTTCTATTACAATATTTTAATTAAAATAATTATATAATTTTCCTTTCATGCCATTCCATCCTATCACTTCTATTTTCCTTCCCTCTCTCACTTCCATATACTCTTTCTTAAATTGATGATACTTTTTGATTATTACTGCAAATTTGCCAGCTCATAGATCATTGTTCCTTCATGAATCATTCTTAAACATCTTTGTTAATCTATATTTAAAAATATGTAGAAGTTGGACAGTAACAATGACTTTATATATTAGGGCAATTATGAATAGTATTTGGAAAATTTATAGGTAAAATTTCTACTAAGTATATCAGTAAATATGCATTTAATAACCAGATATAATTTGAGAAATTCATAATATTTATATAACTGAGAGCACCATTATGGCATGCAAAGAAGAAGCAGAGGTAATCTAAGTTTCCATGGTGATACCAGAAATTTATCCTCTTAAAAAATCTCTAGCTATACAAATTACTTCCAAATGTTTTATTGGTATATGTGCAATAACATTGAGGACATCAAACCTTCCTAGGTCTTTGCAACTGATAATAACGCAGGTGGAAATCACTACTACTGAACATAAAAAAGATACAGCAAATGGAGACTGGAAAACTATGTAATCTGTTGTATGACAGTTTACTCTTTTGTCTTCTTTTGGGGGGTGCCACCCTGCTCTCAAATAAATCATATATGGAGACTTACTATTAGTTGTGAATGCTTGGCCTTGCTTGGCTTGGTTCTTGTCAGCGTTTCTTAATTTAAATGATCCCGACTACCTTTTGTCTCTGGACTTTTCTCTTTCCCATACCTTCCATTCCTTCTTAATCCGTGATTGGCTGGGTGGCTGGGTGATTGGCCCATGATAGAAAAGGTTGTATAATATTATATTGGGGAAGACATGAACAAATGTCTATCCACCCAGTTAGCAAACCCATGTTAAATTTGGTAAGAACCCCACCCAAAACAAACTTAGTGAACAAATGGAATTTTAATAGGGTTACTTATTATTTATAAAAGCAGGACTATCTGTAAGATAACTGAATAATCAAAGCAAAAACATGCAGAATGGATAACAGCTCGGAAAGCTAGACACCTGCCACAGACTGAACAATCTTCGGGCAGATGAACCGAGAGCAGTGTCCCTTCCAGGAAGCTCACTTGAAGAAAACTGCACATGAGCTGTATGGTTCAGGCTAGAGGAATGTTTGTAAGGATCAGAAGAATAGAAAGGAAGATTGTAAGAATCAGAGGTCTAGAACACTTGATGGATGTTATTTTCTGGACAAGACAAGCATCCTGCTCCCACGAAATCTCCACAATGTGATTGCTTGAAGACCTACACAATGACTGTACCACTAGACATGTAAGCATGATGAGTGAGAACTTCAGAGAGGCTCACTCCTAGATGCAGCCTTATGGACAGTAAATGGCTTCCAAAGGAAAGAGACTCATTTTTGTCAAGGGACGGGATACCTAATAGGTTTTTCTTTTTCTTTTTTATATTTTATTTTGTTTATTCATTTTACATAACAATCACAGTTTCCCCTCTCTTCTCTGTCCGAGTCTCCTTATCCTTCCTCTTCCTCTACCCCACCCCCACCCACTTCTCAGAAAGGGTAAGGCCTCCCATGGTCAACAAAGTCTGGCACTTTTAATTGAGGCCAGACCAATGCCCGCCTTACCTCCTCTGGCCCCCTGCATCAAGGCTGGGCAAGGCATCCCACCCTATGGATGTACTAAAGGCACCCACTCCACTATTGATAGGGGTCTTAGCTGGGGTCATCCTTGTGGATTCCTGGAAATTTCTCTAGAATCAGGCATCTACCAAGTACTGTAATGACTCCACCTTTTAAGGTATCTCTTTCCTTTTTCTCCCATCACATCCATCCCAGAACTCAATCATTCTGATCGCTCATGTTCTCAACCCCTACACCTTTCCCTTTACTGTCCCCACACTCAGTTTTTCCCTATTAGGGTTTTCCTTGTTACCTAGTTTCTCTGGAGCTGTGGATTGTGGTCTGGCTAAGATCATAAACACTGATGATAACCTGAAGAATGGATAAAGAAAATGTGGTGCATTTACTCACTGCAGTATTACTCAGCTGTAAAATAAAATAACATTGTGAAGATAAATGGATGGAGCTAGAAAAATCATTTTAAATGATGTAACTCTGATCCAGAAGGACAAACATGGTATGTAGTTCCTTATAAGTGGATACTAGATATAAAGCAAAGGGTAATCTAATAGGTATTTTTAAGCCAAACTGGTCATCCCTTATCACATACACGTATGGTCACTATGGGCAAAATGTAGTGTACTCAGCACGTTTACACACACACACACACACACACACACACACACACAACACACACACACATGCTCATTCATATGAATGAACACATGAGTATGTTGTCGCGACCGCCTCGACCAGCAAGGATGATGCGACACCGGAGCTCTTCTTGCAAGCAGTTTTATTCATGACCTTTTTTTACAATTGTCTCTCTCTCTCTTTTCTCCCCAGGCAAGCCTCTCCCAGCCCTTAAGTAGGCCTGGGCTACCAACCCTGGATAGCCACGTGGGCACCGTCCATTGGTCCACGCATATGCAAACCTCTTGTGATCATAGGGTGGTGATCGAAAGAGTCCGGTCTTAGCCAAATAAGGAATTGTTTATCAGAGAGGATCGTGGAGGGAAGAAGCCAGCGCCATCTTTTAGGCGTGGCTCCACGCAGCTCTCTACATATGTATTATATATGGATAATACATGTAATTTATATACACACAAACTAATTCACACATGAGTAGATATTATACATATTATATAAATATATATGACTTTATTGTAGCAGAAATAATCATAAGAGAAGAGATTATGAATTCAAGAAAGAGATAAGGAAACATAGGAGGAGTTGATGGAGAAGAATGGTTATAAATAAATTATATTCATTTATAAAATTCTTTTAAAAATTGAAAGGAAATGTAATTGAGTATTTAACTTTAATTTTCAGAAGTCATATATAAACATCTCTTAATATAAGGGAACTGTCACACAAATTACATTTAGTATGATATTTCAGTTTATAAAAACTAACTAAAAAAAAAGGAAACCTTTCTACTCAAGAAGGACTGGGTTTTCTTATCCTTTTGTAGAGCAAAAAGTGTTTATTTTTAAAATATCAAAATACTCAAGCCTTGAAGGAACACCTAAATGGACTGTAGTGAATAAATATAGTTCACAGCAACACTTAGAAGGCAAGCAGGTAGTGCAGTATTTTTGTTTTCTTCTACAAATTAGTAGAAGAAATATACTTATTCTCCTGATCAAGGAAAAAACACATATGTCTTATATTAGACCGCTGTTGTCAGAGACACCCTCAACATTAAGACAGCAATGTGAGTCTGAGTAAGCATATGTAAAAGAACTCTGGTCACATGACTAGGGGATACTCCCTCTAGAAAACTGGGAAGAGGTATGACTTAATTCATTGCAGATAGATCCACTGAAAGATATTTTTGTCTTCAATTCCTCCAGCCCCAGACCATCGAGCACAACAGTGGAGGCTGAGGAGACAGTAGAAATCACCAGAGAGATACAAAATTTCCAACTAAATGACAAAAGAAGAGTAGTCGCCATATTATTAAAAGTCAAGTTTGTCCAGCTGAGGACAAAGTAAGGCCTTATGCACAAAGGGAGGAATTATACTGTGAAACACACAAAACTCTGTGTTGCTGGAATATCTCTTTCTATCATTGTTAGTTGTTTTGATCTGTGCGTTTGCAGTTAGTGCCTCGAAGCAAATATATTGGTGTTATGTTCCTCATCCTTCTTTACTTCATCTTGCAGATTCAATGAATTCAACTCCTGATATTTTTACCAATTCGTCTGTGCTGGACCTTGGGACTGTAATAGACTCATTCATTCAGATGGGAAATGAGCTGCATTTACTTGTGTCTTAGGATTTGAATCACTGCCTATTTTCACAGGATAACATAACATTTGTTTTCTTATTAAAAGGAAAATGTACACTTTTCACAATATACCAGAACTTCTAATCATGCGGGTTGATTTATGAAGTATTCTTTAGATTTTTCTGATCATTACAATAGGGTAGCCATTAGTTGTGGGCATAGTTTAAACCCTTATTCTTGCTGTCACAGTATGATACAAAATATTTTCATTGCCATAATATTATGAATTATAATTATAATATTATTTTCTATAGAATATTTATTCAACAAATGACAATTAGATTCATATACAATATCTCAATTTAAAACTACTCTGCATTTAAAAAAATAAGGAGAAGACATTGGAACATGGACCAAGAAAGCAGTCATGTGAGGAGAATTCTGAGTGCTTGTGAAAAAACTTCAGGAAAATATTTTGCTTTTGAAACTTAATTTTCATCAAAAATATGAAATTGCTCTATTTTTAATATCTTTTTTTATTGAAAAAAAATTTCCACCTCCTCCCAGCCTCCCATTTCCCTCCCCCTCCTTCCACTACTCTCCTCCTCCCCCCACTCCTCTCCCCCTCCCTCTCCAGTCTGAAGAGCCTTCAGGGTTCCCTGCCCTGTGGAAAGTCTAAAGTCCTCCCCCCTCCGTCCTGGTCTAGGAAGGTGAACATCCAAACTGGCTAGGCTCCCACAAAGCCAAAACATGAAGTAGGATCAAAACTCAGTGCCATTGTCCTTGGCTTCTCAGCAGCCCTCATTGTCCGCCATATTCAGAGAGTCTGGTTTTATCCCATGCTTTTTCGGTCCCAGTCCAGCTGGCTTTGGTGAGCTCCCAATAGATCAGTCCCACTGTCTTCGTGGGTGGGTACCCCCCTTGTGGTCCTGACTTCTTTGCTCATGTTCTCCCTCCTTCTGCTGCTCATTGGGACAATGGGAGCTCAGTCCGGTGCTCCAGTGTGGGTCTCTGTCTCTATCTCCATCCATAGCCAGATGAAGGTTCTATGGTGATATGCAAGATATTCATCAGTATGGCTATAGGATAGGGTCATTTCAGGTTCCCTATACTCAGCTGCCCCAAGAACTAACTGGGGACATCCCCCTGAGAGCCCCTCTAGGTCCAAGTCTCTTGCCAACTCTAAGATGGCTCCCTTAACTAAGATTTGTGCTTCCCTGCTCCCCTATCCAACCTTCCTTTATCCCAATCATCCTGTTTCCCCAAGTTCCCCCCATCCTCCCCTTCTCACTTTTGTCTCCCTATCTCCCCTTACCCCCCTTCCACCCCACCCCAAGATCTCAATTTTTTGCCCGGCAATCTTGTCTACTTCCCATACCCAGGAGGATAGCTATATGGATTTCTTTGGGTTCACCTTCTTATTTAGCTTCCTTAAGATATCAAATTATAGACTCAATGACCTTTACTTACGGCTAGAAACCAATTATGAGTAAGTACATCCCATGTTCATCTTTTTGGGTCTAGGTTACCTCACTCAGGATAGTGTTTTCTATTTCCATCCATTTGCATGCAAAATTCAAGAAGTCATTGTTTTTTACCGCTGAGTAGTACTCTAATATGTATATATTCCACACTTTCTTCATCCATTCTTCCATTGAAGGACATCTAGGTTGTTTCTAGGTCCTGGCTATTACAAATAATGCTACTATAAACATAGTTGAACAAATGCCCTTGTCATATGATCGGGCATCTCTTGGGTATATTCCCAAGAGTGGCATTGCTGGATCCAGGGGTAGATTGATCCTGAATTTCCTGAGAAACTGCCACACTGATTTCCAAAGTGGTTGCACAAGTGTGCAGTGGATGAGGGTACCCCTTCCTCCACAACCTTTCCAGCAAATGCTATCATTGGTGTTTTTGATTTTAGCCATTCTGACAGGTGTCAGATGATATCTCAAAGTTGTTTTGATTTGCATTTCCCTGATCGCTAAGGAGGTTGAGCATGACCTTAAGTGTCTTTTGGCCATTTGAACTTCTTCTGTTGAGAATTCTCTGTTCAGATCAGTGCCCCATTTTTTTAATTGGGTTAATTAGCATTTCAAAGTCTAGTTTCTTGAGTTCTTTATATATTTTGGAGATCAGACCTTTGTCTGTTGCGGGGTTGTTGAAGATCTTCTCCCAGTCAGTGGGTTGCCTTTTTTTCTTAGTGACAGTGTCCTTTTCTTTACAGAAGCTTCTCAGTTTTAGTAGGTCCCATTTATTCAATGTTGCCCTTAATGTCTGTGCTGCTGGGGTTATACATAGGAAGCAATCTCCTGTGCCCATCAGTTGTAGGGTACTTCCCACTCTCTCTTCTATCAGGTTCAGTGTGTTCCGATTGATATTGAGGTGTTTGATCCATTTGGACTTGAGTTTTGTGCATGGTGATAGATATGGGTCTATTTTCATTCTTCTACAGGTTGACATCCAGTTGTGCCAGCACCATTTGTTGAAGATGCTTTCTTTCTTCCATTGTTTACTTTTATCTCCTTTATAGAAAATGAGGTGTTCATAGCTTAGTGGGTAAAAATCCAGGTCTCTATTCAATTTCATTGGTCGACTTCTCTGTTTTTATGCCTGTACCACTCTGTTTTCATTACTGTAGCTCTGTAATAGAGTTTGAAGTCAGGTATGGTAATTACTCCAGAAGATCCTTTACTGTATAAGATTGTTTTGGCTATGCAGGGTTTTTTGTTTTTCCTTATAAAGTTGATTATTGTCCTCTCAAGACCTGTGAAGAATTTTGATGGGACCTTGATGGGGATTGCATTGAATCTATAAATTGCCTTTGATAGAATTGCCATTTTTACTATGTTGATCCTCCCAATCCAAGAGCAAGGGGAATCCTTCCATTTTCTGGTGTCCTCTTCAATTTCTTTCCTCAATGTCTTAAAGTTTTTGTCAAATAGATATTTTACTTCCTTGGTTAGAGTTACCCCAAGATATTTTATGCTGTTTGTGGCTATCGTGAAATGTGATGCTTCTCTGATTTCCCTCTCTGCTTCCATATCCTTTGTGTATAGGAGGGCGACTGTTTTTTTGGAGTTGATCTTGTATCCTGCCACATTACTAAAGGTGTTTATCAGCTGTAGGAGTTCTTTGGTGGAGTTATGGGGTTGCTTATGTATACTATCATATCTTCTGCAAATAACGAAAGTTTAACTTCTTCCTTTCCAAATCGAATCCCCTTGATCCCTTTATGTTGTCTTATTGCTATTGCTAAAACGTCAAGCACTATATTGAAGAGGTATGGATAGAGTGGACAGCCTTGTTGTGTTCATGATTTTAGTGGGATGGCTTTGAGTTTCTCTCCATTTAGTTTGATGTTAGCTGTCGGTTTGCTGTAAATAGCTTTTATTATATTTAGGTATGACTCTTATATCCCTAATCTCTCCAAGACTTTTATCATAAAGGGATGGTGAATTTTGTCAAAAGCTTTTTCAGCATCTAATGAAATGATCATATGTTTTTTTTTTCTTTCAGTTTATTTATATTATGGATTACATCGATAGATATTCATATGTTGAACCAGCCCTGCATCTCTGGGGTGAAGCCTACTTGATCATAATGGATAATTTTTCTAATGTGTTCTTGGATTCGGTTTGCCAGTATTTTGTTGAGGATTTTTGCGTTGATGTTCATGAGTGAGATTGGTCTGTAATTCTCTTTCTTGGTTGAGTCTTTGTGTGGTTTTGGTGTCAAAGTGACTGTAGCTTCATAAAAGGAATTTGGCAATGACTCTTCTGTTTCTATATTGTGAAATACATTAAGGAGTATAGGTATTAGGTCTTCTTGGAAGTTCTGGTAGAATTCCGCATTGAAACCATCTGGTCCTGGGCTTTTATAGGGAGGGAGGTTTTTGATAACAGCGTCTAATTATTTGCGACTAACAGGTCTATTTAGATTGTTCACCTGGTCCTAGTTTAACTTTGGTATATGGTATTTATCTAAAAAAGTGTCCATTTCTTTTACATTTTCCAGTTTTTTGGCATACAGGCTTTTGTAGTAAGATCTAATGATTCTCTGAATTTCCTCTGTGTCTGTGGTTATGTCCCCCTTTTCATTTCTGATCTTATTTATTTGCATATTCTCTCTCTGCCATTTGATTAGTTTGGATATGGGTTTATCAATCTTGTTGACTTTCTCCAGGAACAAGCTTTTTGTTTCATTGATTCTTTGGATTGTTTTCTGTGTTTCTATTTTGTTGATTTCAGCCCTCAGTTTGATTATTTCCAGTCTTCTACTCCTCCTAGGTGAGTCTGCTTCTTTTTTTTTTTTTTCTAGAGCTTTCAGGTGGGCTGTTAAGTCTCCAGTGTGAGCTTTCTCTGTTTTCTTTATGTGGGCACTTAGTGCTATGAACTTTCCTCTCAGGACTGCTTTCATAGTGTCCCATAAGTTTGAGTAGGTGGTTTCTTTATTTCCATTGAATTCAAGGAAGACTTTAATTTCTTTCTTTATTACTTCCTTGATCCAGGTGTGGTTCAGTAGTTGACTGTTCAGTTTCCATGAGTTTGTAGGCTTTCTGGGGGTAGCTTTGTTGTTGAATTCTAACTTTAATCCATGGTGATCTGATAAGACACAGGCGGTTACGGATATTTTTTTTGTAACTGTGGATGTTTGCTTTGTTAGCGAGTATGTGGTCAATTTTCGAGAAGGTTCCATGAGCTGCAGAGAAGAAGGTATATTCTTTCCTATTTGGGTGGAATGTTCTATAGATGTCTGTTAAGTCCATTTAATTCATTACCTCCATTAATTCTCTTATTTCTCTGTTAGGTTTCTGTCTGATTGACCTGTGTCCATTGGTAAGAGAGAAATGTTGAAGTCTCCTACTATTAGTGTGCGCTGTTTGATGGCTGCCTTGAGTTTTAGTAATGTTTCTTTTACGTACGTGGGTACTTTTATATTAGGGGCATAGATATTCAGGATTGAGACTTCATCCTGATGAATTATTCCTGTTATGAGTATAAAATATTACTCTCCATCTCTTCTGATTGATTTAAGTTTGAAGTCAACTTTGTTAGAAATTAGTCTGGCCACACCTGCTTGTTTCTTAGGTCCATTTGCTTGATAAGCCGTTTCCCATCCCTTTACTCTGAGTAGGTGCCTGTCTTTGTGGTTGAGGTGTGTTTCTTGTAAACAGCTGAATGTTGGATCCTGTTTTCTTATCCAATCTCTTAGCCTGTGCCTTTTTATAGGTGAGTTGAGTCCATTGACATTAAGTGATATTAATTACCAGTGGTTGTTAATTCCGGTCACTTTTTTAGTTGTAGAGTTTGTGTGTTTCTCTTCTTTGAGTTGTGCTTGTGAAGGGTCTCTAGATGTTTGAGTTATTGAGGTCATTGTTGGACTCCTTGTTTTGTGATTTTTTTTTCTATTACTTTCTGTAAGGCTGGATTTGTGGCTACGTATTGTTTAAATTTGTTTTTATCCTGGAAAATTTTTTTTTCTCCGTTTATAGTGAAGAAAAGCTTGGCTGGGTATAGCAGTCTCGGCTTGCATCCATGTCCTCTTAGATTCTGCAGTACATCTATCCAGGATCTTCTGGCTTTCATGGTTTCCAGAGAGACGTCAGGTGTAAGTCTGATAGGTTTACCTTTATTAGTAACTTGAACATTTTCCTTTGCAGTTCTTAACATTCTTTCTTTATTCTGTATGTTTTGTGTTTTGATTATTATATGGTGAGGAGATTTTTTTTTTGTCCAGTCTATTCGGTGTTCTGTATTCTTCTTGAACCTGCAAAGGAATATCTTTCTTTAGGTTGGGAAAGTTTTCTTCCATAATTTTATTAAATATATTTTCTGGACCGTTGAGCTGTACTTCTTCTCCTTCTTCTACCCCTATTATTCTTAGGTTTGGTCTTTTTATTGTATCTCAGATTTCCTGAATGTTTTGTGATGAGAATTTGTTGGTTTTGCTGTTTTCTTTGATCAGTGTGTTTATTTTCTCTATGGTATCTTCAGTGTCTGACATTCTTCTATCTCTTGTAATCTGTTGGTAGTACTTGTCTCTGTAGTTCCTGTTCGTTTATCCAGATTTTCCATCTCCATCCTTCCTTCGGTTTGTGTTTTCTTCATTACTTCCATGTCATTCTTCAAGTCTTAAACCGCTTCCCTTAACTGTTTTATTGCTTTTTCTTGTTTCTCTTGGTTTTCTTGTGTGTCTTTGAGCGATTTATTCATTTCCTCTACCTTTTTGTTTGTAATCTGTAATTGTTTATGGCAGTTTTTCACCTCCTGTTTAAGGTCTTCTATTATTTTCATATAATTCACTTTTGAGTCGATTTCTTCTAATTCTTCTGGAGTAGGGAGTACAGTTATTCTTATTTCGGGATCCCTGGACTCTGGTGATGTCATGTTGCCTTTCAGGTTGTTGGAGGAATTCTTGCTTTGGTGCCTTCCCATCTTTTTCTTCAAATGGAGCCAGGAGAGGCCTGGTGTCTTGGTCCAGTCTTTGCTGTGACTGACTCTCTGGGTGTATCTCTTCAGTGTAGAAGCAGGAACCATCCCATCCAGATGGAACTGCTCAGCACCTAAACAGGGCCGCCTGGTAGCCCAATGATCCAGGGACAAAAGGAAGAACATGGCAGGCAGGGCTGGGTCCAGGAGAACACCGGAGACCCTGGAGCACAAGCTGAAGGTCCCTGGGCTCCCTTACAGGGGTCCTTGAGGCCTGCCTGGGTATGCAGGCACTCACCGCTCTAGGTGGGTAGCCTTAGCGTAGGAGCTTAAAACTGTTCTTGAGCACTGGTCCTAGCATACAGCAGGGCAGGGTTTGGGGGGGGGGTGCTGGGGGCTGGGTCATGCTTAAGAAGACAGCCCTGCAGAAGGAGCTGGGGGAGGGGAGTTTGTGCTCTCTTCCGGGACAATCCGCCTCTGGATAGCACACACTGACCCGTCCAGATGGAACTCCTCAGCACCTCGAAATTGTTCTTGATTTAAGCTTTCCTGCCACTCCAAGATATAGTAGATAATAGCGAGTTTATGTTAGATTATTTACTCCCACTGGTTGTTATCTGTTTATGTGTCTTTAGGAGATAAAAACAACAAGAACATCCACTTACTGCATATTTTTGGTCTGCCACATGCAGCATGCACTTGTTTGTACATTTCACTCATGTGACTCCTCTTAGCTCTTAGAGTATAAATTGTCAGATGCTCTGAATAAAGTTAGCTATTGCATGAACTTTAGTCTGCCTGATTTATTGGCTCTATTCCTCTAAGTAACAGGACTTCTATGGTGGGAAACAAGACAGGATACCAAATTTTTTATCTGGCATGGTTCCATTTTGAATGGAAAATCCTCAAACTCATGGGAAAATCTCTGTTTCTATGCTTAGGTTCTATTAAGAATGACAGCCATTTGTCCGTGTGATTGGAAAAAGTATATGACCTAATCATAGTAGACTGAGATCAGTAAATCAGAATATCTCTTTCCTTATTCTCCTTGGCCGCTCTCTCAGCATCCTTTTAGCATGGATTTAATTTAACACCATTGTGAATGACACCCTCAATATCTACTTGCATATTACATAGATCTGGGAATTCACTTATGAATGCATCTCACATAGTAAACTGGAGGAACATGAGAGTAACCTTCATGCTTCAGAGACACTTTTGTCTCATTCATTTCAAAGTAGTTTCGAGTATCATTTTCTGAATTCTCCAAAGTATTATAGTAAAGGTTACATAAAAATAATGATAACACTGGAATAAATCTTATCTAAAATATCATGAAGCCAAGTTTGAAAATATCAAGGGAATTTGCATATAATAATATAATCTGTCTATCAAAAATGTATAACTCCTTCTGAGAAGATAATATATTTCAGGGTCCTTATAGGATGTCATTCACAAAACCTAGCATTTAGTGAAATACTCAATAAGCATCAAACTTCCATTTACAACCAAAGAGAACGAAACTCATTTAAATAGAAATTGAACATAACATAACATGCCCAGAGTTTACAATTAGAAGACAAGGACATTGTCATCTGTTGTCAGACACTATGAAATGGATGTGCACTGTAATAATATATAAAGTATAGAGATAAATCAAATCAAAATTATGGTATGTAAGATTTCAATAGCTAAAATTAAAAGTTTACATGATGAAAGAAAAAAGCAAATATAAAAATGTAGAAAAGGAAAGAGCGCTGTGATGACGTAGAAACTTCCAGTGTAAAGAAGGAAGACTAAAGAAGCAACCAAGTAGAGTTGTTTCCCTGCAGCCACGGTTTACTGACCTCTGGATCTTAACAGATACCAATGTGCATTAATCCTCAATTACCTTATAAAAAATGATGCAGTGCTTGCATATGAATTCCACATGCCACCTTAAAGCTTAGTCATTTCTATACAGAATAGCATACAAATAATAATAAACACTTGCCCTAACATCTTGTGTAAAATTTTTATGCCAAAAAATTTAAATGTGTTCATGATTAAGTATCTTTGCATGAATATATTCAATCTAATATTGACTAAATTTGAGCATTCAGAATTCTGAGTATATGGAGGATTGATGATATTATTCAACTTGGGAAATAATAGAGAAATATAACTTTAGTTGGAACCATATGGTGAAATAATTTGCAGGAAAATATTTTAGAAATACCAAGTGTTATAACAACATGTGCATTGAAATCAACAATATGTTGAGATTTTAGTGTTTCCTTGTCAGAATGGTTACCATCAAGAAACAAACAACAGATGCTGGTGAAAATGCTGTAAAGATAAACACTAAAAATTGCATGAACATATAAAGCAGTGACCTCCTGTGGAAATAATTGTGGCAATTATTCAAAAGGCTGAAATTATAGGTTCCATGTGTTATATCTATAATACTATAGCTCAAAAGCAGCATATAATAAAATTACAAACACACTGAGATTTATTGTGACACTATTCAAAATTGCCTGATATGATGCTCAGATGAATGAAACATTATTTGTGTGTGTGTGTGTATATATATATATATATATATATATATATATCCCTACAAAATAATGCATATATTAAAACACACATATATATGTGTGTGTGTGGTTGTGTGTGTATATCATATATATGTTATATATAATATATATTTCCATGGTAAGATACTTTACTTGCATACTAACATAATTCTATGTATGTATATATTATATGGTTTAATTAAGCTATTTGGAAAGATAAAATTGAGTCATTTGGAAACAAAAGACAGTCATATTAAATCAGATTGGGAAACAAAAAAGTTATGTTTTATCTCATTTTCTTTTATATATATGCATGCATACATATAATATAACTAAAAAAACATGCATTATACATGATGCATATATTAAAACACACATATATAAACACCCATACTCATGTGTGTGTGTATGTATATATATATATATATATATATATATATATATATATTACAAATAAAAAGAACTGTTCATAAAAGGAAAAAATGTTGGAGATGAAAAGTGACAAGGAATTGATTATGAGCAAAGTAGACATTCAATGTTTATGTGTAACATGTTTGTGAATGTGAAAATGTCACAATACTAGTGTTTTGTTATGGGTTTTATGTGCCCTGGAACTAGAGTTATAGACAGTTGTGAGCTGCCATGCAGATGCTTGGAATTGAACCCTGGTCCTCTGGAAATGTAGTCAGTACTCTTAACTGGAAGGGGAATTATATACAACCTGCTTGGTAAACTGGGGGAAATGGAGGTCCTAGAGGGGAAGGTATAGAAATCATGATGAAATGGGATGGTTGAGGGGGCAAAAGGATAGAGGAGAGCAATGGAAGAGAGTTCTTAATAGCGAGAACCACTATGGGATTTGGGAAAACCTGGTGCTAGGGAAATTCCTAAGAATACACAGAATGATCCCAGCTAAGACTCCTAGCAATAGTGGAAAGGGTGCCCAGACTGGCATTTCTCTGTAATCAGATTGGTGAATACCCCAAAATACCATTATAGAGCCTTCATCTAATAACTTATGGAACCAGATGCAGAAATCCACTACCAAGCACAAGGTTGAGCTCCAGGAATCCAAGTGAGGAGAGGGAATATATGAGCAAGGGAGGTCAAGATTATGGTGAAGAAATCTACAGAGACAGTTGAACCAAGCTTATGGAAACTCATGAACCCTAGATGGACAGCTGTGGGGCCTCCATGGGACCAAACTAGGCCCTCCATATGTGAGAAAGAGTGGTGAAGTTGGACTATTTAAGAGGCTCCAGGCAGTAGGACCAGATCTATCCCTGGTGCATGAGCTAGCTTGTCAAAGATCATTCCCATGGTATGATGCCATTTTCACTCTTAAGAGAGAGGGGAGGAGCTTGGTCCTGTTGCAACTTAATGTTCCAGACTTTGTTGCCTTCTCGTGGGAGCTCTTACTCATTGGGAGGATTAGATGTTGATAGTCTTATGGGGAGACAAGGAAGAGGGTATGAGGATGGGTTGGAAAAATCATGTTTGGAATGTAAAATGAAATTTAAAAAAGAAAATGTCAAAATAAAATTCATCATTTGTACACTCAGTATTAACCAGTTCAAAATAATTTGTAGATTTTAGAGAATTTGTTTCACAAGAAAATATAAATCTTAAAAAGAAGAAAAAAAAAACCAAACTGTAACTGGAAATATCTACTAACCAATTTTAATGATAAAAAACATAATTTGTTGCATTGGTAATATGCCACATTTCATAATAGGTAAATAGAAACATTTTAAAAGTATTTTACTGTCTTTAAAAATAAAGCCAAAACTCTAATTTCAACTCTAAAATATGATGAGTTTGGAAGTCACAGTTCAGAACTTTACTATAATGAAATGCTGGATGCATCAGAGATTGGAGACTTCTTTCATTTGCAACCCTGTGATCCTGAGACAACAGAAAAATACAAGTAAGATTTTATTCATGGATATACTGAAAGAAAACTTAGTATTGTTACTCTTTTAAATACATATTTAAGGATTAAAAATAAATAAGTTAATGTTTACTAAACAAAACTTTGTAGGGAAGGATAATGTTAATCATTATCTAGTAGAAGAGTAAAAATATTAAGACTAGAGCTTGCTCCCTCTAATACTTAGAAGGCACTTAGGAGGTGAGTGTACAGCCACATTGCTCTGTAGGACCTCTACACTGGAACAAAACCTCGGGCCCCTCCCCAACTCCCTTGGCTTTTTTAAGCCAGCCAGCAGGGAGTTGCCTGGGGGTAGGGTACCCCAAACCCAGACCCATCAACTGGAATCCCCAAGCTATAGCAACACCCCGCCTAAGAACTGAGAGCTTGCTATAAAACTGAGGTGATCAATAGCTTGCTACAACACTGATGGGATTGAGAGCAGGTTTATAGAGACCTCAGAGGCTTTCTGAGACAGACATTGACAGTACAGAGCAGACCAAGAAATCTCCCAAACAATCAGTCAGCCACTGCAAAGACTACACCAAGATGCAAAGACACAGCCGGCTGATTTGAAGAAAGAAATGGGTAGGTGCCAATGCAAGAATTCATCCAACAACCTCCACAAGATTGGAAAATGTAAAAGAAATGGAATCATTAGTTTCTGGCAATCATTTTTCATCTTTGGATAGTAATATTCCAGAAAAAAATGAAAGGTATAAATAGTTTTTATTGTGTGAACATTAAAAAAAATCACATAAGATAATTGAAACTAGAGAAATGAATGTACAGTATGTGGAAACACAAGCAGAATGAAAACCAGCATCAGCCAATCCAGTTGAATAGCTAAGGCTTCGTGATCCAAGAGCCATAGGTGTGAGACTGAAAGGATAAAAAAAGTGGTTTCCTTTTTTTAATTTTTTTTATTTTTGCTGCATATTTTTTCTCCACTCCTTTCTTTTCCTCTCCCTTCCCCTTCTACTTTCTCCCATAATCCCCATGCTCCAAATTTACTCAGGAGATCTTGTCTTTTTCTACTTCTCATATAGATTAGATCCATGTCTGTCTCTCTTAGGGTCCTCATTGTTGTCTAGGTTCTCTGGAATTATGAATTGTAGGTTGTTTTTTTTCTTTTTCTTTATGTCTAAAGAGACTTATGAATGAGAACACATTATATTTGTCTTTCTGGGTCTGGGTTACTTCACTGAAAAGTGTGGTTTTTTTTTTTTTTTTTTTTTTTTTTTTTGGTCCACTAATAAGGAACTCCTTTTTGGAACAGATATAGACCATTACAGAAACTGCAACTGCTAAAAATGTGAAGCTGTGAAGCTCAGTTCTAACCATGTACCGACAATAATATATACGTATCTAAGTCTCAGAGATTATTGCAGGAGAGGGGGCAGATTTTCAGAGCTAGAGGATTAGGAAGTTGGTGTGAGATTGTGTATCCCAGAAATGTCAGAATATCTACACAAATGATGTCTCACCAACATGGTTGCCCAAAAATGAGCTGAATAAAGATGGCACCAATACACAGAATAATAAGGAAGGAAAAACTCAGAGAACCTCAACCACAGAAAGGGAACTATAACTATTTAAGTAATTAAACAGAAGAAGTTGTCTTCTTTCGGGAAGACCATGTTTGTTGTTTGAACAATGCCAAATGGACAGTCCTGAAAACATTATGCACACAAATAATATTAGATAGACTGAGTAGGTTGTTTTTATGTGTGTAAACACACACACAAATACGTACACAGACACAAACACAGGTGACAGCACATGTATGGGAGAGGAGGGAGGGAAAGAATTACTGATGTGATTAAATTATAATCTCAATTTTTAAAAAGTATTAAAAGTATTAACAAATATATTGGCTAATTATGGTTACTGTTGCTGTGATAAAACACTCTGACCTAAAACTAGTTGGACAGAGAAAGATTTATTTGGCTTAAAATTCTACATCACTGGTCATCATCAAAGAAGGTGAAGACAGAAAATCAAACCCAGAAGGATACTGGAGACAGGGGCTGATGTATAGGTCATGAAGGAATGCTACTTACTACTTTGCTCCTTGTGGCTTACTCAACATGCTTTCTTAGAATCCAGAATTACCAGCCTAGGAGTTACATCACCCACTAAGTGCTGGTCCCTGACACACTAGTCACTGATTAATAAAATACCTTAAAAACTTGCCTACAGCCCAATATCCTGGAGGCACGTTCTCAATTGGGATTCTCTCTTCTAGTTTGTTAAGTTGACATAAATCTACCAAGCACACAGACCAAAACATAAATCTGACCACATATTGGAAACAAGATTTTGGTTCAGTTAATATTTTGTTTGTTTATCTTTAGGTTATTTTTTTAAACTCTTACAGGAAGTTGCCATTAACGCAGTTTCCTTTGAAGGCAAAGATATCACAATTGTATTATGGCAGAGGGGCTAAGTATCTAAATCATAAAAAGAATAGCCTTGGTGAAATATGCCTCATTCTTATGTACTTCTTTGATTTCACAATAGTTTTAGCATAGATATCACACATATTAATAAAAAACATCTAAGCAATGCTATCACGTGTCAATTTATTTAACACAGTATAAAAATTAGTCAGGTTCAGATTTGAAATATGTACCTCACAGTATGCAACTCACGTGTACTGGAATATTGCTGGAATTATCCCTGGTCCTCAAGAATTCCAAGGTAGTTGGGAAGCAAAGGCCATGTTACACACTTAAATCCGGATCTCGTATTTCCCAATACCTTCATGAACAACTTGTAGGTAATAATTACAAATGTATCTTTATCTATTCTACCAGAAGGGAAAGAAAACTAGAACTAACTCATAAAATGGAAACAAGGGCAATATACAAGTATCTATAAAGCATTAGTCTAATTAGAAAAAAAAATATGAAGACTCTATTGGCATACATCTTCTTTGTTAGGGAATTCTCAGATCACCACTAATTCTAGTAAGTTTAACCCTCTGTACCAAGTAATGATGCAACAAACCTTAATGCCTAGAACTGAGACTCACAATGTGTGTTCTTTAGTCTGAAGAATGTACAAACTTGATAATTATACCTAGCCTTATTTAGAAATGAAATCAACATGACCTGACACACAATTCAGCAATGAAAGTCTATTTTTTTGTGGCTTAGTCAGATGGCCTCTCTTTTCTGAAATGTTTCTGAAAGTGTAGTCATTTCTTCCAACCACTCAAACTTGTTTGCGTTATTTTCCTTTTCTTAGAAGAGTAAGGAAAACTAGAGATTAATTTATTATTCAGAAGATCAAGATTTAATTTATAACTCTGAAATTCACTGGCGATTTTCAGATACAGCAGTCTCAGCTCACTGGCTAGTGAACGAAAGTTGTTTTTCCTATTTTTTAGAAACAAACATTATGTTGCCATCATCTTTAGCCCAGCTTGGGAAGCCTAATGTAGCTTGAAATAAGTTTTGTTATGATGAAGTGGTGATGCTGAGTTGGAATGCTGATCCTTCTGGTCATGGGTATTTACAGAGCCTAGTACCATCATGGGAAAAGAAATATGAAATAAAGGCATGCATTGTAAGGGATTATAAATACTTCTTCAGCTGCAAACCCAAGATTTTTGTTTAATTTGTTTCCAGCTCTGTTTCTGTTCAGCACTTTTCCTCTGGTTTTGCTAACTTGAGTTTCTTTTATTTCCATAGTGATATCCTCAGAGACATCTTTTCTCTACTTGCTATTTAGCTTAGTTTTGTTGATTTCTGTCTTAGTCTGTTTCATAGACCCATTTTTGGCTGAACAGCACTGAATGGTATTAAATAAAGGTATTCTAGTTGAAGAATCAGTTTGCCAGTCTTCTCTATTTCCAAAATTGGGTGAGATGAGCTTCTGAAATGGACCTTTCTTCTAAAGGCAGTCAGGATAATTCCTGAAAATAGGCAATTCACCTTATTTTTCAAATAAATTCTTTAAAAAATCCTACATTTAATCAAATATTTCTAAAATCGACCAGAAGAAATGAAGATCCATAATATGACAGCAAAGAACTGATTTCTTGCTTAATTCTAAATGAAGTAAGTCCATCTTCTTAACCAGGACCATATATATCAGATTTCCTGAATAAACCAGGTATTGTTGAATAGTAAATTAAAGTTAATAACACTTTGTGTGGCAAAACTTAGCAATCAATTGTGTCTAAATATGTGCCTGGCTTAATTTTTTGAATATTATCAATAATATAATACTGTTTATTTTCAATACTTGTCCAGGGTCAATACTATTCTTACATAATTATAATAAAGTATGTGGAAACAGTAACCATATACCTAATAATTCATATACTATCTTGGAAATACTTTTTTTTTTTTTTTTAGGAACATAGTTCCCTATATAATAGTCCTGACTGTTCTGCTACTCACTCTGTAAACCAGGCTGGCCTCTTACCCATAGAGACTGATCTGCCTCTGCCTCTGCCTCTTAAGTGCTGGAATTAAAAGTGTGTGTCATCATTGCCCAGCTTGGAAATATTTAAATAAAAATAATGATAGTACAATTCTCTTCGTAGAGTTGTAGTTTAAAATTCTACAAAAAGAACTCATGGAATTTTGCTCCATACTGTGAAATATTAAGAAGTTGGAAATGTGACACAAACATGTTACTTGGTATTTTTAAGAACACTTGAGTTGGCTTTGGGAACTTATTCCCAGTACGGGGTTGACTGACCAGCCTTAATACAAAGGGAGGAGTTTAATATGCCATGTTTTGTTGACACCCATGAAGGCCTGCTTTTTTCTTACCAGAAACAGAGGAAAAGTGGATGGGAGGAGAAGAGGGAAATTAAAGGGAGGAAATGGGAGGAAAGGAAGGAGAAGGAACTTGATTTGGGTTGTAAAATAGATAAATAAATATTTATTTATTTAAAATAACTCTGATAGTGACTTTCTAGTGAGTGCTCATACTCATAAAGCTATGCCATTGCTCTTTTTAGTAAAAGAAAAACAAAGCATAGAAACTTCAATCTCTGCCTATTGTGGTTTATTTGTGCTACTGCATTGAAATACTGTAAAAGGGTGATTTATGCACACCAGTAATGTATTGCTTAGATGTCTGAAGCCTGGAAATCATGAAAAATAAGTGCCGGGTGAGTTGGCATCTTGTAAGGATGAAATTACGGCTCCCCTGGCTTCTATGTTTAACCATGTCCCTCATGATAGAAAAAGCAGTAAGAGATTCTTGTTATAATGGAACCAGTCACAACCATCGAATTCCACCTTCATGAACAAATCTCATACCAAAAGCTCTACCTGTTAACATTACTGCCTTCATCACTATATTCTACCACTAAATTTCAAAGAAATCTAAATTATTATATTTGAGAGAATAAATGTGATCTTCATCAATATTTTGTTAACATACAACTTCTAAAACTATGGATTCTTAAAATTTCCAAACATATTTTCCATGTTTCAGTGTTTTATAATGACAGACATCATTTATATAGCTGTGAAATAGGGGCTGGAAATCAGAAAGAAAAGGATTGTTTCACAGGATTAGGCTTAAAATTCACCCTTCACTCTTCAGTAAGAAAGAGAGGCTGAGATCTAAATTAATCACTGAAGCATAATATTTATTTCCCATATATACAGGGCAAAAATCCCATAAACAATTGAGAGGAAATGTTCAAAGATTATTATAGACAGTTTTTTTCTGGAACGTGGTCTACCTTTAGAGATATGGGATGCATGAGACTTGTTCCTATACCTCATCCTGCACATATTTCATCTGTTTCTTTTTTATTGTTCCTTTCAATATACCAATACTTTAGATAAAGTGTTCTCCTGAGCTCCTTGACCTGCTGTAGCCAAAATGAAACCCAAGAATCATTTTGGCAACCCTTCACCTCAAAAACTGTGTATAGCACATTAAGTGAGATACAGTGTGATCTAATCCTCTTTATTGA
This sequence comes from Microtus oregoni, assembly GCF_018167655.1. Lineage (NCBI taxonomy): Eukaryota > Metazoa > Chordata > Mammalia > Rodentia > Cricetidae > Microtus > Microtus oregoni. The sequence continues at coordinate 7,223,166 of NW_024543975.1, read as the reverse complement.
ATTATACAGCAACTGAGTGGTATCCACAGCAGAATCTGAGGAATATTTGTTGGATGTAAGATCTTGATACTATTCTGCTGTAAAAACCAATGACCTGATGAAACTTGCAGGCAAATAGGCAACTAGAAAACAATCATTCTGAGTGAGGTAACCCAGATCCAGAAAGACAAACATGGCATACACTCACTCACAAGTGATTAGTAGGAATAAAATGCAGCGGACCAACCTACAATTCACAGTACCAGAGAGTCTAGATAATAAGGAGGGCCCAAAGAGGGATGCATGGATTTACCTGGAAAGAGAAAGTAGAAAATATCTCCTGGGTAAACATAAAGTGGAGGTTGGGGGGAATGAAGAGATAGGAAGTAGAGGGAGTAGGTTGGAGAGGTTGGATGCTGGAAGCCTGTTGGGGACAGGATGAAGGGAGAGAAAGAAAAGAGACTTCTTGATTGGGGGGCATTTCTGGGTTAGGGAGTAACCTGGTGCCAGGAGGAACCCCAGGAACCTGCAAAAATTACCCCAACTAAGACTCCTAGCAATAATGGAGAGGGTGCCTGAACCTGCAATCTATTGTAAAGCAGATTGGTGACTTCCCTAATTACCATCCGAGATACTCTATCCAATAGCTGACGGAAGCATGGAAACAGTCAGAGATCTGCAGACAAACACTGGGATGAGCTCCTAGAGTCTTGTGGAAGAAAGGAGGGAAGCAATGTATGAACCAGGTCTTTCAGGTTGGGGAGACCACAGAGACAGCTGACTTGAGCTTCCAGGAGCTCATGGACTCTGGACCAACAGTCAGGGAACCTTCATGGGACCAACTTAGGCCCTCTGCAGTGTGTGACAAAAAAAATGTAGCTTTTTCTCTTAGTAAGGTTTCTAACAATGAGAGCAAAAACAATTCCTGGTGCTTAGCTGGCTTTTGGTAACCTGTTTCCAATGGTGGATTATTTCCATGTAAGGGAAGGAGCTGAGTCCTGCCTCAAATTGATGTGCAATGATCTGTGCAAGCCCATGGGAGGTCTACCCCTTTTTAATGGAGATAGAAGAGGAATGGATGGGGGAGGTGGGCAGATGGAAAACGGGAAGGGACTGGAGGAGAGGAGGGAGAGAAAACTGGTTGGTAGATAAAATAAATGAAAGAGATATTATTTAAATGAAATTAAAAAGAAAAAATAAAAAACAACAATAAGAATGTATGTCAGATGTATCTTGATTCTGAATTAAGATTCTGAAATTATATATTTCATGCTTGCCACTTAATTCTATTGTAACCATTTTTGATATCCACTTTTGGCTGAGAGTTTTATTATAATTGACATTTCGTTTTGTAACATCCATCCATGAAAAGACATCTAAATTTCATAACACAAGTGTATGTGCAAGAACACTTTAGACATCCCTGAGTTACATTATCAAGGCTGATAATTTCTATACCTTAATACATATTTTTATTTTATATTACTTAATGCCATGCATTTTTATTTTAAGTGTACATTTCCATACATAAAATGATTCAGGGCTCACTAATAGTAGTTTTCTTCAATAAAGACCTGGTGCTATCAACAAATTATATGTATTAGCAATTCCATTTTTGCCAATTATTTCCACATGAATATGAAAATCCATATATAATATCAATATACAATTTAATTTAGTTCAGAATAATTAGTATAATCATTTCAATATTAACTTAATGAAATTAACTTCACTGCAGTCTTTCTATTCAAATATCTGGCAAGACTTACATGGCAATTAAGTCAGCATTTCTTCTGTCAACGTTGTTCTTTCTATGTTGAAAATTTGGAGTGTTTATTTTCAAAAAAAATATTGATTGACCAGCAAACATTACAACTCCATATTCTAAGACAGTTTATCTAAATAAACTGGGTCATGGAGACTGGGAACTCAGTGATACATTATGCATGTTAAAATAGGCCTTATTTTGCTACCTAGACTCTATTTTCTGATGACTTCTTTGTCAAGTAAGAATAAACATGGCCCTTATATAAGCTAATCTACCCAAACCTACATACCAAAATGATTTTTTAATTTTTCTTATGACAAGTTACAGTTGCATTAGGAAAACACTAGGTGTAAGTTTTGTGAGTTACTCACAGAGATATGTGATATCCTTTGATTTAGGTTCTTAAGTCCAATCTAGATTGCCTTTATACATTCATTTTTGTGTGTGAGAGAGTGTGTGTGTTTGTGTATGTCTTTGAGCAAACACATTTGAGCACATGGTTTTGTCTTAATATCGAGGGAAACTTTGGATATCATTCCTCAGACACCTTCTACTTTGGAGATAACACTGAATGACAACTTAAATATGCTACCCTAGGGATCCACCTGTGACCTCATCCCATCTCCCTATTTCTGGAAACAAAAGTATATCTCAGTGTTTCTTTCTTTCTTTTTCTCTGGGATTCTGGGAATCAAACTTAGGTCTCATATTTATCAAGCTAGCACTTCACCTACTTAGCTACCTCCCTACTAAAACTAAGAACTCATTAGGCTAACAGTAGATTATAGAAGGGCTTTTATTTTAATTGTTCACTATGATGATATATAAGCGCCTAATGTGAATAATAATTATATATACATGCACAATATTTTGATTTGTTCAGTTTGAGACAGGGTTTCTCTGTGTAGTCCTGGCTGTCTAGAAATACACATTGTAGACAAGACTGGATTCCAACTCAGATCCATCTGCCTGTACTTCCTAAATAAGTGCTGGCATTAAAGGCATGTGCTATCACCTTCTACCATGCATAGTGCTTTCAATAGCATTTCTCAGTTCATAAAAATCTAGTACTCTCCCTTTCTTAAATGCTATGTATTTAGCAACTTCAAAAGAGCAGTGATAACAAGAAATTTTTTTTGAGATAACATAGTAAAGATTTAATTAAAGGATTGGGCAATGGCTCAGTGTTAAAGACCAATTTGCTCTTCTAGCAAAAAATTCTGAGTTCATCTTCAAGCACACATGTCAGGTACAACATACCTTCCTGTGACTCAAGATCCACATAGTCTGAAATCTTCTTCTGTCCTCCTCTAATATATACACACATGTAACATACATGAACACTGGCACATAGTCATAAACAAAAAAGAAAAACTAAGATATAAAATTAAAATATATTTTCCTATTGCTAGAAATTGCTCATTGTAGTATGATTGAGCATCCACTGTGTTAGGATAACAACATCATTTGTTGGATATGTTTCATTTTTTCCATTTTATAATTTTAGTTTCTTTTTCAAATATTAGGTGTTTACAGGAGTGTGGATTAATATCTGGGTCTTCAATTCTATTCTATTGGCCAATCTGTCTATTTTTATGTCAATATCAGTTTGTTTTCATTACTGTAGCTCTGTAATAGAATTTGATGTCAGAGATGGTATTGCCTCCAGAATTTCCTTTATTGTACAGGATTGTTTTTTGCAATCCATTTTTATATGAAGTTGAGTATTGTTCTTTCAAGGTCTGTGAAGAATTGTGTTGGAATTTTGATAGGAATTTCATTGAATCTATAGATTGCTTTTGGTATGATTGCTATTTTCATTATATTGAACCTACCTATCCAAGAACAAGGATCTTTCCATTTTTTGGTATCGTCCTCAATTTCTTTCTTCAAAGACTTAAAGTTCTTGTCAAACAGGTCTTTCACTTCTTTGGTTAGTGTTAAACAAGATATGTTATGTTATTTGTGGCTATTGAGAAGGGTGATGTTTCTCTGATTTATTTCTCAGCTTCTTTGTCATTTCTAAAGAGGAGGGCTACTGGCTTTTTTGAGTTGATCTTGTGTCCTGCAAAATTACTGAAGGTATTTATCAGCTATAGGAATTCTCTGGTAGAGTGTTTGAAGTCACTGATGTATATTATCATATCATCTGTAAATAGCAAAAAATTGATTTCTTCCTTTTCAGTTTGTATCCCCTTGATCTCCTTTCTTGTCTTATTGCTCTAGTCAGACCTTCAGGAACTATGTTGTAATAGATATGGAGAGAGGAGGCAGCCTTGTCTTGTTCCTGATTTTAGTGGAATTGCTTTGAGTTTCTCTCCATTTAATTTGATGTTTGCTATTGGCTGCTGTATATTGCTTTATTCTGATTAGATATGTTCCTTGCATCCCTGATGGCTCCAAGACCTTTATCATGAAGGTTGGATTTTATTTAATGTTTATTTAAGCATCTAAGGAGATGATCATATTTTTTTGTTGTTGTTATTGTTGTTTCAGTTTATTTACATGGTGGATTACATTGATAGATTTTCTTACATTGAACCAACTTTGCATCTCTGGGATGAAGTCATCTTCATCATGGTGAGTGATTTTTTTCACGTGTTCTTGGATTCAGTATGCCAGTAGTTTACTGAGTATTTTTGCATCTATATTTATGAGGGAGATTGGTCTCTTTCTTGGTTGAGTGTTTTGTGGTTTTGTTATCAGTATTACTGTAGACTCATGAAAAGAGTTTGGCAATGGTCTTTCTGTTTCATTATATAGAACACTTTAGGGAGTATAGTTATTAGCTATTCTTTGAAGTTCTGATAGAATTCTGCACTGAAACCATCTGGCCCCAGGCTTTTATTGGTTGGGAGGCTTTCAATGACCTCTTCTTTTTCCTTACAGGTTATATGTCTACTTAAGTTGTTCCCATGGTCATGATTTAATGTTGTTATGTGTTACTTATCCAGAAAACAGTCCATTTCTTTTACATTTTCCAATTTTGTAGAATTTTCAGTTTTTGAAGTATGACCTAATAATTTTCTGAATTTTCTCAGTTTCTGTTGTTATGCACCTTTTTTATTTATTTTGTTAGTTTGGATGTTCTCATTCTGCCTTTTGATTAGTTTGTATAAGGGTTTGTCTATCTTGTTGATTTTCTCAGAAAACTTGCTTTTGTCTTGTTGATTCTTTGTATTGTTTTGTTTCTATTTTATTGGTATCAACCCTCAATTTGATTACTTCTTGTTATCCACTCCTGTGTGAGTCTGTATCTTTTTGTTCTAGACATTTAACTTGTGTTATTAATTTACGAGTGTGAGACTTCTTCATTTTCTTTTTGTAGGTACTTAGTGCTATGAACTTTCCTCTTAGAACTACTTTCATAGTGTCCCATAGGTTTGGGTATGTTGTGCCATCATTTTCCTTGAAGTCTAGGAAGTTTCTAATTTCTTTATTTTCTCATTCACCTGGGGGTGGTTTAATTGAGCACTGTTCATTTTCCATGACATTGTTGGATTTCTGCAATTAGTGTTGTTGTTGAACTTTAAACAATGGTGATCCAATAAGATACAGAGGGTTAGTCCATTTCTTCTTTTTTGTATCTGTTGAGGTTTACTTTGTTAATGAGATGTGATCAATTTTATAGAGGTGCAAAGAAGAAGGTATATTTTTTTGTGTTTAGGTGGGATGCTCTGTAGATGTCTGTTAAGACCATTTATGTCATGACATCTGTGAGTTCTCTTATTTCTATGTTCAGTGTCTGTCTGGTTGAACTGTCCATTGGAGAGAGTGGGATGTTGAAGTCTCCTACTATTAATGTATTGGGTTTGATGTGTGATTTAAGCTTTAGTAATGTGTGTGTGTGTGTGTGTGTGTGTGTGTGTGTGTGTATGTGTGCGTGTGTTTACATACATGGGTGCTCTTGTATTTTGGACATGAATGTTCAGGATTCAGACTTCATTTTGATGAATTTTTCCTGTGATGAGAATGAAATGTCCTTCTCCATCTCTTCTGATAATTTTAGTTTGAAGTCTTTTTTATTAGATGTTAGGATAGCTACACCAACTTGTTTCTTTGGTCCATTTGTTTGGAAAATTTTTCTCTCATATAATGTTTGTATTTGATATTGAGGTGTATTTCTTGTATATAGCAGAAGAATGAATCCTGCTTTCATATCCATTCTCTTAGGCTATGTATTTTTTATAGGTCAATTGAATTAATTGGAACTAAGAGATATTAATGACCAGTGATTATTAATTACCGTTTTTGTTTTAATTACCATTTTTTTTTTGGTTTTAGTGTTTGTGTTTCCCTTCCTTGGGTTTGCTGGTGTAAGATTTTTCTGTTGTCTGTGCTTTTGTGAATGACATTAGCTTCCTTGGGTTGCAGTTTTCCTTCTAGTACTTTCTGTATTGTTGGATTTCTAAATAAGCATCGCTTAAAGATTGCTTTGTTACAGAATATCTTTTTTTCCCTCCATTGATGGTGATTAAAAGCTTTGCTTTGTATCATAGTCTAGGCTAGCATCTGTGGTCTATTAGGATCTGTAGTACATCTGTCCAGGACTTTCTTGCTTTCATTGTTTTCATTAAGAAGTCAAGTGTAATTCTGATAGGTTTACCTTTATACGTTACTTGTCCTTTTTTCCTTTGCAGCTGTTAATAATTTTTATTCTGTATATTTTGTATTTTGATTATTACAAGGCAAGGAGACATTTTTGTTGGTCCAGTCTATTTGGTATTCTGTAAGCTTCTTGTACCTTCAAAGGGATGTCCTTCTTTAGGTTGGGAAAGTTTTCTTCTATGATTTTGTCAAATATATTTTCTGTGTTTTTGAGTTGGATCTCTTCTCTCTCTTCTATCCCTATTATTCTTTGGTTTGGTCCTTTCATGGTGTCCCAAAATTACTTAATGTTGTGTGTTAAGAATTTGTTGGATTTAACATTTTCTTTGACCAATGAATCTATTTCCTGTATAGTATCCTCAGTACCTGAGATGCTCTCTTCTATCTCTTGTACTCTGTTGATTATGCTTGCATCTGTAGTTCCCATTCATTTACCCAGATTTTCCATTTACAGAATTCCCTAGGATTTTAATTTTCTTTACTGCCTCTATTTCAGTTTTCAAGTCTAGAACTGTTTGTTTCACCTGTTTGAATTTTTTTTTTTTGGTTTTATTGGGTTTCTTTAAGTGATTTATTGATTTCTTCCAATTTTTTGTTTGGCTTTTCCTCCATTTCTTTAAGGATAAGGAACATTTAAATTTCCTCTTTAATAGTCTCTATCATCCTCATAAAATTACATTCAAAGTCAAATTTTTCTGCTTCTTCTGAGTTAACATGTTCAAGATTTTCTGTTGTATGATCACTGGGTTCTGATGGTACCATGTTGGATTTTAGGTTGTTGGATGAATTCTTGCATTGGCATCCACCCATCTCTTCCTCTACTTGGTGCTGACACTGTCTGTGAATCTTGGAACAAATCTTGACTATATCTTTGGAAACTGTTTTTGGTCTGCTGTATACTGTAGCTGTCTGTATCTCAGGGAGCCACTGAGGTTTCTCTTGGTCTGCTGTTTTGGTCTACTCTCTTTCTCTGTTCTCTTGGTCTGCTCTCTTGTTCTTCTCTGCCAGTCTGTGTTTTAAAGTTGCTCTGAAGTTTTCAGGGGATAGGAGGGTTTGGGAGCAGAGTGGGACTTGTAGCTTACAGGCTCCTATTGATGGAGTAGGGGGTATTGGAACAGTCTACCTGCAGAAAGCTTGCCTGCTTGCTGGCTATATAAGCTGAGGCAGGTGGTTGAGGGGTCTGGGGTTTTGCTCCAGTAGCAACCACCTAGAGATTCGTGTATCCAGCTGTGTGGGTGATCACTCATTTCTTTCTCCTCTTGGTGCATTCACAACCTGTGTTTCAGAATTCCTGTGAGGTTACATGGTATAGGACAGTTTAGGCACAGAGCAGAACTTCGAAAAGAGGTTTTTTTTTTTTTTTTTTTAATTATAAAGCCAGTACGTGCAGTAGGATCAAAAACCCACTGTGATTGTTCTTGAGTTCTCAGTATTCCTCATTGTCTGCTATGTTCAGCTAGTCCGGATTTATCCCATGCTTTTTCAGACCTAGGCCAGCTGGCCTTGGTGAGTTCCCGATAGAACATCCCCATTGTCTCAGTGTGTGGGTGCACCCCTCATGGTCCTGAGTTCCTTGCTCGTGCTCCTAGGCAGTTTGGATGCTCACCTTACAAGACCTGGATAGAGGTGGGCGGTCCTTGGGCTTCCCACAGGTCAGGGAGGGAAATGGGAAGCGGTTGAGGGAGGAGGCAGAAATCCTTAATAAATAAATAAATTAAAATAAAAAAAATATAAAAAAGAAATGGCTCATTGACTAAAGAACACAGTTTCCAGAACTCATATTGGAAGGCTTACAACTACATATAACTCGCAATCCAGAGAATATGACTCCATCTTCTAGTTTCTGAATACATCCTAACACACAGAAACACACACAGTAAAATGAATGATTTTTAAATGCTAAGAAGAAATAGTAATAACAAATTAAGTGTACAAACTCAGAATACTGTCTATTTCCTAACTAATCATATTTGGATTAATTAAGACAAAATTTATAAGCAGGGAAAATTACTATTTGGAGGCAGGAAAGCTGGTGAGATGGTGGAAAAAATAAAGAAATTTCATTAAATTTAATTTATATTTTGTTTCTCTTTTTCTATTACAAATAGAGTCTTCCATCATTCTTCTCTCTATCCAAATAATACATATTGCAGGTGTCATATAGTTTCAAATTAGCATCCTCATGTATATAGTAAACTTGTATGTATGAATTTAATTTCATTATTACAGATAATTACCATATTGTACATATAATATCCTTATGCCTACATATTCATATTTTGTACTATTCTTTGTTTCTCCCTATATATCTATATTACCATTTAACATTTTTTTTTTGTATTTTTGTCTTTTACTGCATGACTTTTAGGAAGAAAATTAATTTGTTGTTCATAATATACCTTTATTTCCTATTTTTATTGCTTCCCTACTTCAAAATTATAGTCTTTATGTATACAATTATAGAGTCTAATTGTTCACAGGATTATTTTTGGCAGTTTAAATTTGATACTGTGTTGCTATCTATTTTCTTTTCTGGAGGCCAGAAGTTGAAAAATATTTTTTGATCAATAATTTTTTCTTAATGTTTTGCAAAAGAATCTCTCATAGAACTTGGAGCTCATCAATTCAGATACATTGATTGTCCAATGAGAACCAGGAATCAGCAAGTCTGCATTCCTTTGCTTCTCTCTTGCATCATACCACATTAAATAATTTAACTGATTGCTGAGAATCAGAACTCAGAACCTCATGCTTGGTGTCTAGTATATGTACCTACCAAGTCATCTAAAAAATCCAAGGCAATAATTTATATTCATTGAAAAAATATCAGTCTATGTCAGGTTGACAAATAAGCATGTGATATAGAATATAAACTTCCTGGGAAATAACCTATCATGAAACTTACAAAAATTTACTTTCAGGTAGAAGTAAAATGTATCATGCTTGAAATTAAAGAACATTCTGTAACTTGTATCCAGAAAATAGAGTTTCTGTTTGTATCTTGGGACTACAAAGAGTCCTATTAAAGAACCATTGTCAAGGCCACAATGACAGGATCTGGCAACATGTCATGATTAGTTGTTCTTCATTCCCCCCTTCTACTAATTTAACAGTATATTTGAAGTGAAATATACTTTCAAATTGGCAGGATGTCAGGCAGGTTCCAAAATAACTCTCATTAGCTACAGACAGCCTAAGCTGGTCAGCAGGTGTTGTTACCTACAGACATGATTTCCCCGTGTTGATTAGATTATTGCTCAAGATGGAGATAAAATAAACTTAACAGGACACATTTTAGCATGTCACTTTAAAATATCTAATTGAAAGAGTCTTGAGATTTGTTGCAATAAATATGATGTGGCTAAAATTCTCCTCTCTGTAGACACTCATTAGTGCTCCAGGAATTCTTTCTGATAATATCTTAGTGACTAAAATCTTCTGTTAGATAGCATGTTTATTCTTCCACCAAAGGATAAAAACGCCACTCAAGAACAAGATTACATTTGTATTACTAATGCAAAGTATTTGAAATCTCAACAATTTCTACAATATTGTACAATGGAAAATATGTTATAGTGTTCAATGTTAAACCTAAGTCAATCTTCTGAGATATCAGTTACTGATTCTGAAAAGAACTCTGATTTTTTTTTTTTTACCAAAAATTTCAGGATATGGCAATTTAAAGCATATACTAAGGGATGGCTGCTCTTGTGATGAATTACTTCCCATATTTCTCCTTCAGAGTAATCTTCAAGTTCAATGGATTCTAGAGCACAATGCTGTTAATAGAACCAGGAATATAAGGCTTCTTTTGTCAATGTATTCTTTAAAATAACCATACACTTAGAGCAATAGTCACATCAATAGAGAACATACTTTTAGATCAACTTTGAATTCTCCTCCTATTATATAATGGACAAACATCATCCCTGGTAATGTTTCAAATATATCAAAGCACTGAAATAGGAATTAGAGGTTGTTTCAATTATCCTTATATGAATAACTTTTTAATTCAGAACTCCAAATGATCAGAATTGATATAATTTATTAAGTTATGCTTTTTATTTCTTCTATGCTTATTTTATTTAAACAATCATTTCTCACTTTTTTTCTTTTTTATTTTTTTATTGAAAAAAAAAATTTCTGCCTCCTCCCAGTCTCCCATTTCCCTCCCCCTCCTCCCACTCCTCCCCCCCTCCCCCCCCACTCCTCTCCCCCTTCTTCTCCAGTCTGAAGAGCAGTCAGGGTTCCCTGCCCTGTGGAAAGTCCAAAGTCCTCCCCGCTCCATCCTGGTCTAGGAAGGTGAACATCCAAGTTACCTCTCCCTCACCTCTTCATGCTGCTCCCACCTTCCACCCATCTCAGCTCCCAACCACTCCTCATAGAGGATGAGGTTTCCCATGGTGGTCAACAAAGTCTGGCACATCACTTTAGGCAGGACGAAGGCCCTCCTTCCTCCATCTAGGCTGAACAAGGTATCCCTCCAAAGAGAAAGGACTCCAAAAAGCCAGTTCAAACACTAGGGATAAATCCTGGTTCCACTGACTATGGCCCCACAAACTTCCCCAGCCACACAACTGTGACCCACATTCAGAGGGCCTAGTTAGCTGGTTCTCCCACTGTCAGTCTGGAGTAGTGAGCTCCCACTAGCTCAAGTCAGCTGTCTTTGTGGGTTTCCCCATTATGGTCTTGATCTATCATGAAGTTGAGTGGCAAGAGAAGAGAGCTGGAGAATGTGATAGAATATGATCAAACTATATTACATAAACACTTTAAGTAAAAATTTCAAAAGAAGAATATGTCTATGAGAATGAATTGCAAGTAAATAGAAAGTAGAAACATGGGCCGAGAGAAGCAGTTAATGTGACAGGATCATATAGGCAAGCAAAGAATAAGAACAAACAGTTATAAAGAACAGTGGTGTATGTGTACAATGAGGTCATGTTAAGACTCAAATTATTGCTTGTTATAACATAAAAATAATTTGAAAAAGCATATCTAAGAATTGTAAGAAAAACAATCTAATTTGTGTCTATGATTAATAAGTTACTGTTTTGAAGGTTTAATTGTTCAAATTTACATGTTAGGTGACTTTCCCTTCAGTGCTCAAGTCCACATTTGTGTATGTCCTATTTTCTTTCCTTCAGCAGATTTCAATTAAACCCTGAGATTAAATTTTGTGTCATAGTATTTTTAATAAAATCTTCAAGCATGCTTAATAAATAAAACTCACATGTCAATGTATTATTTATCCATAGATTATATGTGGTATTTCACTAAACACTACTTATACATTATAAAAATAACAAATGGGCCTTTGAACTTAATAGCATAGACCGATGCACTTTATGCCACTGACATATATGTCAACAGTTAAAACTAAAATGAAGTAATATAAAATATGGACCTATAAAAATGCAAAGTTGTGGAACTTAGTTGAAACTGATATGTCTATATAAATTCAAAATCTAAAGGTCATATTTTAAAATATGGATAAAGATTAGAAGACTCAACTCAACAGGGAGTTTTCTGTGAGACCATGTCTACTACAAATATTCGAAACTACATACCTGACTTGTCATCAACATGTTTTCCTAAGCATAGGCTGAACAAGAAGGATACCAATAGACATGTTACCATGTATTGAGAAAAACTCATAAAAACTCTAGAGAAACAATTATAGGCACCTGAAGACTAATGACAAAGAATGAAAGAAATAGTGTTTTCCAGGAAAGAACACAACTTGGTATCCAATTCCAAGGGTTCAGCTTTGAAAATTGTGTGTATGTGTGTGTGTGTGTGTGTGTGTGTGTGTGTGTGTGTAACATGATGAAAGTAAAAGAGGCAATGTAATTGAAAAAGAACAAGTGGTACATTGGGATACTGGGGATGTGCAAAGGGTGAAAAGGAAGGCAGAATGATGTAATTCCAACATAATCATGAGCAAATAAATATTTTTAAATATAGTAAATAAATGCAATGTTTTATATCTCTTTATATTAAAAGAAAGCAGCCTAATTTAATTTCATGGAAAACATCAAAATGTCTACAGACACTATTTATTTTAAATGTATTAAAATACTTGTTTTACAAAAGATGCGTAAAACAAAGTTAAAATATCAAACTGGCATACGTATTAGTTAAAAATAAAATATAACTGCACTCATGGACAGCACAGCTAGACAGATTATGAAAGGTTTAAAAGACATACTGTTGGGTGAGTGATATATTAAATGGGAATGTTAGTGGAGTCATGGGTGAATTAGGTAATTAATATTATTGTATTTTATTTTTAATTGGAAAATTCTCAGTAGTAAAGATAAAATTAAAAATAGCTAACTGAAGTCCAACATAGGTAGTTTATAATTGTAAAACTATTAGAGTGGAATATATATGAATGTGAATATATTGCATGTATGTGACCATCTGTTGCTTTGTCTTCTCATTGCTTTGTTTTGTTGTATTAGGAATCTATGTGACTGAATATCTCCTTGCATTTTAGAAGTGAGGAAAATTTTCCAAACATTTGTATCATGAAAAGCAAATTTAATATATTTCATTATTAAATTGAGCTTTCTCATAAAGAGGAAGATACCAGAAACATTTATTGACTGATACCTATCAAAATAAATTAAACTGGTAATTAGATTCTATAAAACACTAAATTATATTATCTCAGAAATTTGCATAAGAATTTTTGAAACTACTTGTAGACATTTAAGTGGATAATTTACATTCAGTCTCTGAGATCAGTATTATTCAAACACAGAAAACAAAGACATTGAATGGAGAAGCAGAGATACTCATACATATACACAAAGAGACTTCCAAAGCTTTAACACATCAAATTTGAATTTTAGTTATACACTTATAATTTCAATGTTTGAATTATACATGTTTTGGCTTTTCAAGCAGGGTTTCCCTGTAGATTTGAAGCCTGTCCTGGAACTAACTCTTGTACACTAGACTGACCTGGAATTCACAGAGATTCACCTGTCTCTGCCTTTCCCGAGTGCTGGAATTAAAGGCATGCACAGTCAAGGCCAGGCATGAATGAATACATTTTAGAAAATTATGTACTACAATGAGTGGGATTTGTCTAAGGTAAAGAACAGTATTTTGAAATTCAGAATTCAATTAGTGTTTCAATACTAATACCTAGAAATAAGAAAAAAATGCAATTTTTGCCTTTGTGTCTGTGTTCAGACCTCACTCAGAATGATTGTTTCTAACTGCATTCACTTCACTCAAATTTCACTTCTTGTAATACTTGAATAGAATTCATTTGAATAAAAATATCAAATTTTCATTAACCATTAACCAGTTGGTAGACATCTAGGCTGTGCACATTTCTTGGCTATTGTGAATACAGGAGAAAAGAACAGGGTGAACAAGCATCTCTGCAATAAGATACAGTTTCCTCCCCTGGGTGCTTTTGATCACGGTGTTTCATATCAGCAATATGTAATACTAAGTGAGTGGCATAGCTACATCATGCTATAGGCATATTTTTTGGGATCTGAGAAGCCTCCACACCTTTTGTAACTGTTTACATTCCCAATGGCAGAAAATAAGAGTTTGCCTTTCGTTATTTCTATATATTCACTTTTCAATTGTTTCTTTATCATGACTACTATAAGGTGACATTCTAAATGTAAGGAATTCTGTAAGGTGATTTGTGAAAGAGGGTGTTTCAAAATCAGAAACAGAACTCTATTATTTAATTTGGTTAGAATGGCATAATGGAAATGAAGATGAAAAAAATTGAGTGACTAAAGCATACATAGAGTTGAAACACATTCCTAAAAATGTTGAAGAAGAAAAGAACATATGCCTAGGTTAGTCACAGTCCCTGGGGATATAGAATTAAAATGATTCCTAATAACTTATATCTATACCTATACATTAGTAAATCTCTCGGCACTTATAAATAAGTTTCTCCTTGCAATAAATAGTAACGGCAGAGATCTTTAGCTAGGCAATAGGTAAATAAGAGACTGTGGGATTTTTAGCCATAAATTGACATACATATATTACCAAACCTCCCAAAGGTTCATGGTTCTTCTTGAGAGAGGGGGTAAAAAGATTTTAAGTCACAAATCATCAATAACAGGGAAAAACAATGTTTTCTGGACACAACATCTTATATTCACCGATAAACTTTTGAAAATTTTGATCTCATGTACAAGACTTCGACAAACTCAAACCAAGCAAAATCCAAGCACTAGGAGGAAAAATGGGTACAAAATATCCCATTACTAACTGGAGAGTTATTGGCACTTGGTAGCAGTTGAGAGACACTTTGTCAATTTATTTAATGATGTGACTTTTGGTAATTTAACTAACTCAAAGGCAGGCTGGACTCCCAGGATGGATTGGACAACTCAAACTGGACTCCATATGGGAGAAATAAAAAAGAAAACTGAAAGAATGGTGAACCCCATTAGAAGTGTGGTGGGGCAGCTATTGCAGGAGTAGAGCAATGGGGGATGTACTGAAAAACATAATTTCAAGGAATTAATAAAAATGTTATTTAGAAAATGAGGTATTGTAAATGTTCACATTAGAAAACAGCTGTAGAAAATTTTATCATTTAATGATTCATAAAAATTTGATTAAAGATACATATTCCTTTAAAATAAAAGCTTCATTAATTAGAAATTGAGAACAAACCCTCAATATTGAAATAACTGTAAAATATCATTTATCATACCTAATATTATTCCCACTGAAGTCAGAAACAAGGGGAGAATCTTTTTTGAAAAAAAAAATAAGGTGGCCATACTGGTGATTTTTATCATGCAGGTGGGCATACAATCTTACTGTAGAGGATGCTTCACAGATTGGCATTTGAAAACAATATTAGATTTCAGATAGAAAAAGAAAAAAACAGACTAAACTTTTGGGCGGGGGGTATGGAGATCTTTTGTTCTTGTAGAGGATGAAACTTCAGTTTCCAAGCATCTCTACATGGAACCAGAAAACTGTCTGTACCTCCAGTTCCAGAGAAGCTGATGCCCTCTTTTGATGTCTATGGCATGAGGCATGTACCTTATAAATGGATATGATTGCAAGTAAACTACCCGTATGCATATATGCACAGTTATATTTATATAAAATATATTAACACCTATAACATATAATATACAAAAATATATAGCATATAATATATTATAGTTATTATATACACCTTGTGTAAATATGATTTTGTGTCTATGTCAGATAAAACAAATCTAAATAATAAATGTCTAAATTTTTCTATTATAAGATTATATTTATGAATATTATGATATGTGTGTAATGTAGGTCTTTTTGATAGCAGCTGGGAGTATTGGTTTTCATCTTCTACTCTAGCATTTTGAAAGAAAAGACATAAAGACCACTGTATGTCCAAAGTCAGCCTGATTCACATATCAAATCTTAAGTCAATCAGTAATACACAGTAAAATCATCTTTAAAAATTATAAAGTGAACATATAAAAATGTAATAAATTGAACATTTTGTCCATCCAGGGAATTGATTTGGGGAATTTTAAAGCATATTAAAATTGTCAGTGTATCTATAGAGTTATGCTTGTTTTGGGAATTTGGTTTGTGACTAAATAGCAACAGCAAATAAAGAAAAAGCTCTGAAGCTCCTGGGCTGGTTTCTTGCCCCTCTTCCCACCTTGTTCTCTGATGGACATCTGCTAGGAATGAAGCAGAAAAGAAAAGGCCAGAGTGAAACGCTGTGTTCCCAAACACTGCCTCTCCCTGAACCACCACATGCAGAGCATGTGTGTCCCTTTCAAACTCCTTGGAAACCCACTGCTTTTCTCCTTCATTAAATTATTCTTCAGCCAGATCTCCTTTTTCTGTTGTATGCAGGAGGTCACTATAAGAGCCCACAGGAGAACATTTAATTGGCTTTTAGGAACTATAATAAACATACTTTAACATATTTTAAATTTTAAGAGAAATGTTAAAGACATCTAGAAGCTTCTCTGAATATAGAATCAAATGAATTTCTTGGCTAGATGAAATTATTCACAGTGTTGAGTTGCAAATAAATTTTCCACATTATCTATAAAACAAAATATTGTATTTTTCTGATATGATATATCAGCAAATATTCTATGAAAATGGCATAGAAAGCAAATAATTAATGTTTGAATAACTGTAACTATGACTTTCTTACATTACTGACTAAATAACCTGTCTTTTTTATTGCATCATATCAGATTGGATATTGCAATGAGAATGTTGTTGAGTTCCCACATACTCACATGTCGTTGAGGATAGTGTTGTTGATTCCTTCCATACAGCATATAAAATCCTCCCTCAGACCACAGAGAATAGCACTTGTCTATAGATCATTTCCCACATCCTATATGCATGACTTATTTTTAAGCATTATTTACACACATGCTCAAGCACCTCTAACAGAGGAACAGTTTCAACATGAGCAAAAGAACACCTATGAAGGGACACTGGCAACATTATCTTCTAATTTGCAACATAAGTGCAGCTTCAGCAGGAGTCAGAACAAATTGACTACAACCTACCAGTAAAGAAAGACATTTTAGGCAGAAGCATGTTATCACTGAGTATATATTCTTAATGAATTGGCACCTGCAGATAGTAAAAAACAATCCAACTTTAAAGACTTTTGTTACTGTTTTAAATATTCTACAGCAGCTGCTCTCCTTATTGTTTGCACATGAAAAACACCAACACTACCAAAGTGATATTAAAACTGGGAAAGTTGCAACATTTGTGAACAGAATATGTTCTGAGCTCTTCAAAAGTGGCTATCTACAGGACACATCATGATTTGAAACTTAGAAATATTCCTATTTACTGAATGTAGAAATTACATGACATGAGGATGAGTTGCATCTAGAAAGGGAAAAAAATTTACCTCGGGGAAGTGTTTTGCAAACAGTAAGTAGTAATTTCTTAAAGCTGGCACTCCATAAAGTATGGTAAAGTAGTTGACAAAATAGTTTTCCTTTTCTTATTGAGCTATTTGTTTTTCACTGCTCCTCTCCCTTCCTCCCTCCTTCTCCTACCCTCCCTATCCTCACACTCCCAATTTACTTGGAGATCTTGTCTTTTTCTACTTTCCATTTAGATTAGATCCATGTAAGTTTCTCTTAGAGTCCTCTTCTTTAAATGTTCTCTGGGATTGTGAATTGTAGGCTGGTTTTTCTTTGCTTTATGTCTAAAATCCACTTATGAGTAAGTACATAATATAATTGTCTTTCTGGGTCTGGGTTACCTCACTCAATATGATGCTTTTAGATCCATCAGTGTGTCTGCAAATCTCAAGATGTCATTATTTTTTTTCCACTGTGTTGTACTCTATTGTGTAAACATACCATGTATTCTTTATCCACTCTTTGGTCAAGGGGCATTTAGGTTGTTTCCAGGTTCTGATTCTGACAAACAATGTTGCTATGAACATAATTGAGCACATGTCCTTGTGGTATGATTGAGCAACCTGTGGGTATATATCCAAAAGTGGTAATTTTGGGTCTTGCAGTAGGTTGTTTCCTAATTTTCTGAAAAATTGCCATATCAGTTTTCACAGTGGCTGCACCAGCTTGTATTTCCACCAGCAATGGAGGAGTGTTCCCTTTACCCCACATCCTCTCCAGCATAAACTGTTTTTTTTTTTTTCATCCCTTGGGAATGATCTAGCAGGATAATGATAGATGCCATCTTCTGCTCAGGACTGAACTGAATTTAAAACTTAAGAATTGTTTAGGTGTGTGACTATGGCTCAGTGAATAAAGTATTGGGACCACAATTCAAATCAAAACCCATATTAAACCAAGGCTGTTTTGCAGCCTCCATTAATCCTAATACTTAGAGGTATAGATGAGAGATCTCTAGGAAAAAGCTATTTAACAAAATTAGCCAGAAGTGGTGAACTCCAGTTTCACTAAAATACTTGTCTCAATATATAATGTTTAGGACATAATTAGCAAATGAGGACGCACATGTATCAACATACATCCAAACACACACACACACACACACACACACACACACACACACAACCTTTTTGTCATGGTATACAACTAATATTAACATCATGTCTTCATACTGATATATTTGGGTTGCATAAAGGATTTTAATAGCTGAAGATGCAGGTACATTTTACAAACTATATACTCTAGATTAAAATGTGACAACATGATATTTGACAAGATTGCCTAGTGGTAAAGGGCACTGGGTCCTTCTCAGAAACACTGAGTTCACATTCATATACTCAATTAGGTAGTTCACAAACACCTACAACTCTGGCTCTAAGGAGATTTGATTCTTTCTTTGTCCTCTTGGGCTCTTGGACCCCCACATGCACATATAATCATACTTTTTAAATGTACAAAAATTGACTTGAGAATATTCATTAAGTATCAATGTTTTATGTGACATATTTTTAATGAACTCATGAAGTTGCTACTAATGATAGTTTTTGTATTAGCAATAACTTTAATTAAAACATGAGTAAAGTCAGTTACTCAAATGAGTAAGTGGTATATTCATAGTAAGAGTTCTAACTCACATAGCAGAGGCTGCCCATTCGTTTCCTGGCCACCCAAACACAAAATAATAACACCAGCTATATTAATTGTAATACTGTTTAGCCAATAACTTGAGCATATTTCCAGCTAGCTCTTACACCTTAAACTATTTTTCTGATCCTTTATTTTATTATTATTATTATTATTATTTCATTACTTTAAAAAATACCAATCCAAATTTCCACTCCCAACCCACCTCCCACTCCCTCCACACACACTTTCTCTCCACCCAGCTCCAATCTTAAGAGAGGGCAAGACACCCTGATCTGTGGCAAGTCTAAGGACCCCCTATTACATCTAGGTTGAACAAGGTATACATACACAGAGAATAGGTTCCCAAAAAGCCAAGGCACATAGTAGAGACAAATCCCAGTGGCCCCTCTGTCTGCCCACACTGTCAACAAAACTCAGAGGAACTAGTCTGATCCCATGCTTGTTCACTTCCAGTCCAGCTGGAGTTGGTGAACTCCCATTAGCTAAGGCAAACTGTCTCAGTGGGTGAACCCTTCGTGGTCTTGACCTCCTTGCTCATATTCTCACTCCTTTCACTCTTCAACTGGACCTTGGGAGTTCAGTCCAGTGCTCCGATGTGGTTCTCTGCCTCTGTTTCCATCTGTTGTTGGATGAAAGTTCTATGGCAATATTTAAGATAATTATCAGCCTGACTACAGGGCAAGGCAAGTTCAGACACTTTTCCTCTATTGCTTAGGGTCTTAGCTGGGTTCATCCGTGTGGATTCCTGGGGATTTTTCTAGACCCAGGTTTATTGCTAACCCGATAATGGCTCCCTCAATCAAAATATCTCTTTCCGAGCACGAGCAAGGATCTCAGGAATGCGAGGGGTGCAGCCACACACTGAGACAATGGGGATGATTTATCAGGAACTCACCAAGGTAAGCTGGCCTGGGTCTGAAAAAGCCTGGGATAAAACCGGACTTGCTGAACATAGCGGACAATGAGGACTACTGAGAACTCAAGAACAATGGCTAAAGTCAGGGTCTTCTATTCGATTCCATTGGTCGATTTCTCTGTTTTAATGCCAATACCAAGCTGTTTTCAATACTGTAGCTCTGTAATAGAGTTTAAAGTCAGGGGTGGTAATGACTCCAGATGATCTTTATTGTATAAGATTGTTTTGGCTATCCTGGGTTTTTTGTGTTTCCATATATGTTGATTATTGTCTTCTCCAGATCTGTGAAGAATTTTGATGAGATTTTGATGGGGATTGCATTGAATCTATGTATTGCTTTTGGTAGAATTGCCATTTTTACTATGTTGATCCTCCCAATCCAAGAGAAAGGGAGATCCTTCCATTTTCTGGTGTCCTCTACAATTTCTTTCTTCAAAGACTTAAAGTTCTTGTCAAATAGATCTTTCACTTCCTTGGTCAGAGTTACCCCAAGATATTTTATGCTATTTGTGGCTATCGTGAAAGGCGATGCTTCTGATTTCCCACTCTGTTTCCTTATCCTTAGTATATAGGAAGGCAACTGATTTTTTGGAGTTGATCTTGTATCCTGACACATTACTAAAGGTTTTTATCAGCTGTAGGAGTTCTTTGGTAGAGTTTTGGGGGTCTCTTATGTATACTATCATATGATCTGCAAATAACGAAAGCTTAACTTCTTCCTTTCCAATACGAATCCCCTTGAGACCAATGGAATAGAATATAAGACCCTGACTTTAACCCACAAACCTTTGAACACCTGATTTTCGATAAAGAAGCTAAAAGTATACAATGGAAAAAAAGAGAGCATCTTCAACAAATTGTGTTGGCAAAACTGGATGTCAATCTGTAGAAGAATGAAAATAGATCCATATCTATCACCATGCAAAAAACTCAAGTCCAAATGGATTAAAGACCTCAATATCAGTCCGAACACAGTGAACCTTATAGAAGAGAAAGTGGGAATTACTCTACAACAGATGGGCACAGGAGACCACTTCCTACGTATAACCCCAGCAGCAGAGACACTAAGGGCCTCATTCAATAAATGGGACCTCCTGAGACTGAGAAGCTTCTGTAAAGCAAAGGACACTGTCACTAAGACAAAAAGGCAACCTACTGACTGGGAGAAGATCTTCACCAATCCCGCAACTGACAAAGGTCTGATCTCCAAAATATATAAAGAACTCAAGAAACTAGACCATAAAAGGCTAATCAACCCCATTATAAAATGGGGCACTGAGCTGAACAGAGAACTCTCAACAGAAGAAGTTCAAATGTCAAAAAGACACTTAAGGTCATGCTCAACTTCCTTAGCGATCAGGGAAATGCAAATCAAGACAACTTTAAGATATCATCTTACACCTGTCAGAATGGCTAAAATAAAAAACACCAATGATAGCCTTTGAGTAAAGGGTACACTCATCCATTGCTGGTGGGAATGCAAACTTGTGCATCCACTTTGGAAAGCAGTGTGTCAGTTTCTCAGGAAATTTGGGATCAACCTACACCTAGATCCAGCAATACTACTCTTGGGAATATACCCAAGAGAGGCCTTATCATACAACATAAGTATATGTTCTACTATGTTCATAGCAGCATTGTTTGTAATAATCAGAACCTGGAAACAACCTAGATGCCCTTCAATGGAAGAATGGATGAAGAAAGTATGGAATATATACATATTAGAGTACTACTCAGCAGTAAAAAACAAGGACTTCTTGAATTTTGCATGCAAATGGATGGAAATAGAAAACACTATCCTGAGTGAGGTAAGCCAGACGGAAAAAGAGGAACATGGGATGTACTCACTCATATTTGGTTTCTAGCCATAAACCAAGGACATTGAGCCTATAATTCATGATCCTAGAGAAGCTAAATAAGAGGGTGAACCCAAAGAAAAACATATAGGCATCCTCCTGAATATTAACCTTCATCAGGCAATGAAAGGAGACAGAGACAGAGACCCACATTGGAGCACCGGACTGAAATCTCAAGGTCCAAATCAGAAGCAGAAGGAGAGAGAGCACGAGCAAGGAACTCAGGACCCCGAGGTGTGCACCCACACACTGAGACAATGGGGATGTTCTATCAGGAACTCACCAAGGCCAGCTTGCCTGGGTCTGAAAAAGCCTGAGATAAAACCGGACTCGCTGAACATAGCGGACAATGAGGACTACTGACAACTCAATAACAATGGCAGTGGGTTTTTGATCCTACTGCATGTACTGGCTTTGTGGGAGCCGAGGCAGTTTGGATGCTCACCTTACTAGGCCTGGATGGAGGTGGGTGGTCCTTGGACTTCCCACAGGGCAGGGAACCCTGATTGCTCTTTGGGCTGACGAGGGAGGGGGACTTGATTGTGAAAGGGGGAGGGAAATGGGAGGTGGTGGCGGGGAAGATACAGAAATCTTTAATAAATAAATAAATAAATAAATAAATAAATATATAAATAAATAACCCCAAAATTTCTCTTTCCTTGCTCTCATATCTGTCCTTCCTCCATCCCGACTATTCTATTTCCTCAAGTTCTCCTCAACCCTCCCATTCTCCCATTCCTTCTATCCTTCTGCCCCCATGTTCCCATTTGTGTGAGGAGATCTTTTCTGTTTCCAATTCCCAGGTGAGTCTATATATGTTTTTCTTTAGATTCACCTTATTACTTACCTTCTCTAGGATCATGAACTATAGGATCAATGTCCTTTTTTATGGCTAGTATCCACTTATGAGTGAGTACATTCCATATTCATTTTTTTGGCGGGTTCTGGGTTACCTCACTCAGGATAGTATTTTCAAATTATATCCATTTGCATGCAAAATTCAAGGTGTCATTGTTTCTTTTCCTCTGAGTAGTACTTTAATGTGTAAATGTGCCACACCTTCTTTATCCATTTTTCAGTTGAGGTTGTTTCCATGTTCTGGCTATTACAAATAATGCTACTATGAACATAGGTGAAGAAATGCTTTTGTAGTATGTAACATGGAGGGGCCAGGCCTTCTTGTTTGTTGGGGTTTCTGTCCCTCCCAGTACCCCAAAACTGTTTAGCCCCAAAGAAAATCAGACATAGGTCTTCATAAATTATAAGCTGATTGACCCATTAGCTCTAGCTTCTCTCTGACTAACTCTCACATCTTGATTAACCCATTTTTTTTTATCTATGTTAGTCATGTGGCTCAGTATCTTTTTTTTAGTGGGGCAGATCACATCCTGTTGCTTCGGTGATTGGGCAGGAGTGGGAGGAATCAATTTCCTCCTTCCCAGAATTCTCCTGTTCCCATTATATTATTTCTATTTCCTGTCTGGTTTTCCTGCCTATATTTCCTGCCTGGCCGATCAGCGTTTATTTAAAACATGATTGACAGAATACAGACAATTCTCCCACACCAGTAGTATGATTGAATATCTTTTGTGTATATTTCCAAGAGTGGTATTGCTGGAAAGTGAGGTAGGTTGATCCCCAATTTTCTGAGAAACCATCGTACATTTTCCAAAGTGGTTGGACTCATCCAAATTAAACTATTTTTATTATTTTCTGTTTTACCATGAAGATTGTTGGTTCCTGGCAAGGTTCCAGGGTGGGCATCTCTCTCCTCTGGTGGGTACATAGCATCTCACTGACTTCACCTACTTTCTCTGTAAATCTTTTCCAGCCCCTTTATATTCTGTTAAGCCATTGGCTGAAAGTAGCTTCTTTATTAGCAAATGGCAATAATACATATTATTAGAATATAGATGTGAATCCCACATCAACTCCTCTTTTCTGTCTAATTAATAAAGGAATGTTTTAACTTTAACATAGCAAATTTACATATAAAAAAACTGGTACCAAGCAAGAATTGCAGTTACAATATTTATATCTCCTTTATTTTTACCATAACTAAGGAAAACTATAATTATAACTATCTATTCTTCAACCTAAGAAAAAAAAGTACAACTTCCAAATTTCTACAATTGACAGAAACATTTCACTGCCTGGACAGGCACCCAATGTTCTTCTGTATCACTGGGACATCCATCTTCAGCCTGCTATACCTGGCAGACTTTTCCAAGAAGCAGGAAATTTGAAAGACAGCTCCACCTGGATTGGCGTTTTCCAGTCACTTTCTTCTGTGTGGTGCAAAATGTCTGGCAGACTCTTTCATGAAGCAGGAACACTGAACAAACAATTTACCTTTTTTAGTTAACTTCAGCAGTCATTTTTTTCTTTTTTTTTGTGGCTCCTGCATGTCCAGCTCATAGCATCAAACAGTCCAGGAAAGAGCTGTTTCTTGCACAAATGTCTAACAAACTCCATGAGGATCCCTTCAATGCCCATCTTCCTCTTGAAGTAATTGATGCTGCCAGGAACAGACATGTCTCATTGTCATAAAAAGTTGTAAGTTTTTGAAACATTTTAAATGTCATATTCTGTTAGTATTTGAAAGTTTGAAGTGAAAGCAGCTTCTTTATACACCAATGGCAATAATACATATTAATAGCATACAGAGGGGAATCCCACATCAAACTATATTCATTAAAAATAGATATATGAGGGGTTGGAATATCATCAAGTTTCACCAAGTAAAGTTATATTTAGTTGAACAATTCTGTCATGGAGAGAAGATGAATAGAGACTATAATCAATACATTCAATGGTTCTGAATGTGCTCCTTTTCTTCATTCATACTCAGAAACATCTTGCTCTCTTTCTACTTTCTTCTGAGCATATATTTAACCAGGAATCTTTGGTTCACCTTGTTGCTATGCACTAAAATTTTTTTTAATGTGGCAAATAAATCTTTGAACATTAGTAGAATTTGTCTGAAAACTGTGAAACTTTGCTAATCAATTAATATATAAGTTCTTATATATTATGGTTGCATATAGATAAAAGTAAGTACATTTATAAAGACATATATATATAAATTATATATATATATATATATATAATCTGTATACTTACAGCTATTTATATGTATACAAGGAGGGAGCCATGAGACTTCTCCAGGGAACAAGGCCTGATAATAACACAGGAGAGGGAGGGGGAGAAGAGTGGGGGAGTAGGAGAGGAGTGGGAGGAGGGAGAGGGAAATGGGAGGCTGGGAGGAGGCGGAAATTTTTTTTTCAATAAAAAAAAGAAAAAGAGAAAATATATCTCAGATAAAAAAGAAAAAAAAATAACACAAATGGCTTTCCTAGATACTTTAAGCAAAGTCCTATACTCAGGAAAGAACTGTGGACAGTTCACTGCAGAATTCTGGGCAGCAACTAAGACACATATGTGCTGCATGCTCTCCTTCCTCTCACTGTATTATATAATGCTGACCTGAATCAGTCACAGTAGGTAATAAAGCTTTATATTATATAGTTGCATAACTGTTCTGGAAATAGTGATTTTAACCAGAAAAGCTTTAAATAAATGTTATTAAGTAGATGGTATCAGGTGTTAATTGGAATGTTCAAGAAAGACAGAATGAAGCAGAATCATAGACATCCACTCTTCCTTCATTTCTGAAAGCTGTGCCAATACCCAAGAAGTGAAGGGAGATAGAGGTAAAGAAAGACAAGGGACAAATAGTGCCAATTATTAAAAGTAAGTTGCCAGGTAATGTTGCCTACAGGATAAATGGTAAGGGCTGTTATGGCCCCAGAGGAGATAGAATAGTACATAATACAGAATAGTACATAATATAGAATGGATTGATCCAACTTTGGATAGTAAGTTGATTGTGACATATCTGGCCTTACTGGATGACAGTGATAAAAATATTAACCTCAACTTGGGCACCTGGGTGCCCCTCTAGGGTCAGGTCTCTTGCCAACCCTAAAGTGGCTCCCTTAACTAAGAATTGTGGTTCCGTGCTCCCCTGTCCAACCTTCCTTTATCCCAATCCTCTTGTTTCCCCAAGGCCCCCCCTCCTTCCCTTCTAACTTTTCTCTCCCCGTCTCCCCTTATCCACATCCCACCCCACCCCCAAGATCCCAATTTTCTCCCCGGCAATTATGTCTACTTCCCTTAGCCAAGAGGATAACTATATGTTTTTTCTTGGGTTCACCTTCTTACTTAGCTTCTTAAGATTCACCTATTGTAGACTCCGTGACCCTTATTTATGGCTAGAAACCAATTATGAGTGAGTACATCCCATGTTCATCTTTTTGGGTATGGGATACCTCATTCAGGATAGTGTTTTCTATTTCCCCAGTTAGTTCCTGGGGCAGCTGAGGATAGGGAACCTGAAATGACCCTATCCTAGAGCAATAATGACGAATATCTTGCATATCATCATAGAACCTTCATCTGGAGATGGATGGAGATAGAGACAGAGACCCACACTGGAGGACTGGACTGAGCTCCCAAGGTCCCAATGAGGAGCAGAAGGATGGAGACCATGAGCAAAGAAGTCGGGACCACGAGGCGTGCACCCACCCACTGAGACAGTGGAGCTGATCTACGGGGAGCTCACCAAGGCCAGCTGGACTGTGACTGAAAAAGCATGGGATAAAATTGGACTCTGAACATGGCGAACAATGAGGGCTGATGAGACGCAAAGGACAATGGCACGGGGTTTTGATCCTGCTTAATGTGCTGGCTTTGTGGGAGTCTAGCCAGTTTGGATGTTCACCTTCCTAGATATGGACGGAGGGGGGAGGACCTAGGACTTACCACAGGGCAGAAAACCCTGACTGCTCTTTGGACTGGAGAGGGAGGGGGAAAGGAGTGGGGGGAGGGGGAGAAGCGTGGGAGGAGGTGGAGAAGGGTGGGAGGAGGGGGAGGGAAATGGGAGGCTGGGAGGAGGTGGAAACTTGTTTTTTTTTTCGCTCCTTTTCTCAATAAAAAAATAAAAAATAAAAAAAAATATTAACCTCAAGACACAAAACTGTCTCTTATTCTGTATAACACTGTAATTGCATGTACTGCCTACTGGGCACACTGCTCTATCTGTATATGTGTCTAGTTAGAAAAGTTCTTTTGTAGCTTACAAAATTGTGTTGGCTTCTAATGTTAGAGATATAGGTCAAAAAGATAATGGCTACTGGTCAGATAGTTGGCAAATGGAAGGGGAAAGAGGCAAGGAATACAATTGGTAATTATTGTAACTGCTTTTAGTAACTTAGGAAATAAAACAGGTTTTAAAATTCTTTGTGCAAACCATTGAAACTGTATAAATAAAGATGACTCATGCTATCTGGGGCCACTTATTTGAACAACAGGTGGCACTTTCTTTTTGTAGTGCTGAATCCATATATCCATACAGGTAGATGAGCCCATCTGGAACAAAGCCTCTAGTATGCACATATATTTATACATATATATCCACATGGCATTTAATGAGGTGGATGCATTATGAAAAAGTATTCATTGAATGATTACATCATTGTAAGTATACTGTTGACTGTGCATACACAATCTTGGATGGGATAGTCTACTAGAGCCCTATATAGTGTGCCCTATATATACTATACCAATAATTGTCAGACTACAAACACATATGGCCTATTACTTAATTGGAGTATCATAAATAACTATAGCACAGTTGAATTGTGTATCACTCTACATATATAAAATTAACAAAATACAGAAAACCTTAACAAGAACTTTTTATTCCTATTATAATATATGGAGATTATAGTAGTATGGACAGTTCATAGTATACAACTACGTATCCTATATATATTATTTGGTATGTAGTGTACATTTATACAATTCATATTTTATTTTTTCATGTTTGTGCTTTTTATAAGTAAGTTTTGTCTCGTTTATATTCTCAAATTCAATTACTTTGCTAAATTACAGTACTGCACTGGGGATGGAAAGAGCACTCAGCACTTAAGTGTGCTTGTTAATCTTTCAGAGGTTTGCTTTCTATAGCACACAGCCACTAATGACCATCTATAACTCCAGATCTAGGGGATACAATAACATTTTCTAGTTTCCACCACACTGAACACACATGCCCAAATATATGTCAAGGCAAAACACCAAGATATGTAAAATAAAAATGAATAAATCTATAAAAATATTTTAATTATAGTGTAATTATGTGTATTTCTAGAATACATCTAAACTGAATAATAAATACCACATGATTGATAATGTGCCTCTAAGCTTGAATCCCCACAATTATTATAAAATTTAAAGCTGGATAGTTTACATCATTCAAATTTTATTGTATTTGAAAGCAATAGGTATCTGTGTTGTCTTGAAACACTATTTCACTTTTATTTAAATGATAAAAATTCCCATTTTAAATTATATTTACCCTCTGCCATTACTTAAATATAAACAACTGCCCACACAACTTAATAATGTGTCAGTCTTTAAGACCTGAGAATGCAAACCACATTGCTTAATACAATTGATTGTAACTATTCAACTCTGGTGAATTCATTGAGTTTAATGTTGATATACTGATTATAAAAGTAATCTTTGGCCTATGACTTGAAAGTAATATTTTCAATAACACTTTCTGAACATGGTAATTCTCAGTTACATGCTGACCACATGTTAAATTTATTTCTAGTATGAAATATCACCAAATAATTAATATTATTCTTCTTTCCCCCTTTTCTCTCAGATATTCTAAATTAAACAAGAGCCTCTGACAAATGCACTATTTCAGAGATAAGGTTCTTTGCTGGATAGTAAGTTTTCATTATCTCAAAGATATCACATTTTTACCTTGTAAGTGAAAATCCAAGACATGTGTTTATAAATTTAAAACTATTTTATTAACTTTAATAAAATATCCAGTATGTCATTATGAATAAGACATCTTATAAATAAAATATTAACTCTTTTCCCTTTAAATACATAATAATATCAAAAAAAAAAACATAAAAAAGCTCACTAAAGATTTTCTTCAGAACTTACTTTCTGTGTTTTGGAATCACTGACAAATTTCAGCCCCAAATAAAAACTTCCCAGATCTCTGAAATAACAGTTCATGTTTCTTGTTTTTGGGTTCTCATTCCAAATTAGATGAACTCAAGAGTGAAGCTATATACAGCACTTGAGGCACTGTAGTCATTTTTAAAAGTGTTGGCCATTTTGTTACAGATATCTTGAGGAAAACAGACAAGACTTCAAGGCTTGATTTTAGAAAACACAAAATCAACCACTCGAGTATTTATGATTCAGAAAATACCATTGATATAATCAAATATTCTAAATTTTATAATTCCACCTTAAATATTTTAAATATGAGTCTTTTGTTACTGTGTATAGCTTAAATATTTTCTATTACTCTGTGATTCCTTTCTAAAATCTCTTAAAGGTCTGAAATATATATGTATATTTGTAATTACACATATATGTAAGTGTATTTGTGTATGTGGGGTGTGTGGTGCATGGGTATGTGGGTATGTGTATGCAGGGCCCATTGGTGGTGTGTGTGTGTGTATGTGTGTGTGTATGTGGGAGTTTGTAGCAGTGTGTGTGTGTATGTTGTAGGTATAGGTGTATTTGATTTTGTGTATGTGTATGTGGGGCCATGCATGTGTGTGAGTGTTTATGTATGTGGGGGGCATGGGTATGTGTATCTGCATGTGTGTGTTTGATGTTATTCTTAGGATAATTCAATTTACTATATGTCCTGTTCTTAAAAAAATCTTTGTTTGCATCAATACGACAAAATATTTTCTTCTATTAGCTTCATTATTTACCCTTATGTTACTATTAACAATAAATATTAAGTTTTAAAAGTATTATATTTGTTTACTATGTACCTACTCTATTCTGTGTATGTGTAGGTGTGGATGCATGTTTGCAAGCTAGTATGTGGAGGTCAGAGATCAGCCTTCCGGAGTTCTTTTTCTCCTTCTACCATGTGACCCCAGAGGTCAAATTCAGGTGCTTGGGTTTGTCTGTGAGTGTCTTTACCCACTGAATCATTTCATGAGCCTTAAATTTTGAGTTATTTAGACACTTACTAATATCAGTTGCTATTGCTCATTACAAAATTATATATTCCTTGTTATTTTTTGAAACTCATTGTATAACTCATTTCTCTGTATTTCTTAGATTGGCAAGGTCAATTTTTGAAAATAAAGTTTATTGAATATTTTATTCTTAGAAATTTTGTTTGTATAATTGTATATCTTCCACTTGAGAGTTTTATTTATTTTTATTTTTTTATTTATTTGCTTGTTTAATTATCTTTTGGTATTTTAAAAATTTTTCTCTAATATTTTTGACTGGTTTAGCATATTGTGAAATTTTCTGAGCTTACTTTTCCCTAACCCTTTGATCACTTTCACTGTTCTCATCCTACTGTTATCAGTACAATGGGCTTTGCTTGCATAATTTATATTTGCTCAACAACTTGGTAAAATCATTATTTCTTACTTCCTGCATCTCTAAGTGTTGCCCTGAGGTAAAAGGTCAAACATTTTGAAATAGGGGTTTAATTAATGATCTTAGAAGAGCAATGTTATACTTTATTATCTGAGGTATCCTTACATGTTACAAATAAAAGAAATTAACATAGGAATGAAGAAGATACACATATGAACTGGAAAGTGATTGGAATAAGGAAAAGAATAATGAGAAGATAACCTAAAGAGTATTGGGAGCTCCAGAAAACTATAATAATTGAAGGCTCAGATCTTCCCTAGATTAGGAGGAGGTTGCTCCTAGTTACTCTTAGGCTTCTGGTTTTAAACTTCTGGAAGCCAGAAATGTTAAAGAATCAATTTTTCTTGTTTAAGTCTCTGCGTTATTTGCAAATTCATTAGTCTAAAAGTGACCCCTACCAATTTCTGATGTTACCATTTGCAAGTCTTCTGCAGGGTAGCTCAGCCTGTGATAAGGCAAGAGAGTGCAGATTCCACTGTCATGTATTCTTACTGAGGACATTTCAGGCTTAAGTAAAATATGATTTCATTGATGGAGAAGCCCATGGAACACTGCCTAGGTTAGCTCTTTTATAGGAACCATAGGAAAGGATGTCCTAGCTAACTTAGCTTCTCTTAAATTGACTGTGTGTACAAACCTCCTCCAGCTATGTACTTGTTTTAGCTTCTGTTAAATCTGCTTTCCTCAAACTAATTACTTTAGCTAAGTTCTGCAGTTGCCAAGCAAGTGGCCAGGGAATAGTTTCTGTCTTTATAAACCCTGTGTTCTTGATACCCAAGGTCATAACATCTAAGTTCTCATATACTTAACTGTGGTCCCAGCAAGTTGAAATAAATATTTCAATTGTCTATATATTGAATCTGAGTGTCTTCTCTGGTGGTTTATCCAAAACATGCCTAATTATCTTTGTATAAACTTGAAATAACTTTGCAGAAAGAAACATTTCCTTTCAGTCTAACACTTTTGATGCTCCATAATTTTCTAATCAATGTAAACAAGAAGGGGATTTCCAGTGAGCTTATTCTTCCTAATTCAGTTTTGCATTGCATTTATAAATGCATGCATGAGCAATATATATATATATATATATATATATATATATATTCCTCATTTATTAATGCTTTCCTTTCTACCACTTGTCTCTTAAGGTATGATATATTACTGCCTAGGGTTCTATATGAGCATGCTGTATGAACAAAAAACCGTTATAGTTTCTCTTTTATGCAATAGCTGATTGAACAATGAATTGAACGTTATCAGTATAAGGTAGACTACATCTCACTTATTCAAAAAAACTTTTGGTCTAATTCCATTCTGTCTGTGCACTTCTAAACACTTTTAGACAACTCCAGCAACTGAGCAACACAGATGCTTTTGCCAGCCGTCTCCTCTTGATCATTCTATAGAGCTTTGGCACAGTCTATGCAGTATAGAGAAAGAATATAGTTTACTTCCCAGAGAATCACTAAAGCAAATGTAATTGATTTCCAAATTGAGTAATTTTCACCCATTCAACATAAAGAAAGGAAAAATTAAGGAGAAGTGTTGCTTCTTGGGGTTATTTCATTCTTGAGCTGAAAGAAGGGAGAAAAACTCCTCACTCTAATTCATTCTATACAGAACCTAAATTAGACTTAAAAAGCAAAGTGTTTCTTTTCTCCATGGGTAGCTTCTTGATCTTATTAAGTTGGCACTTGCTCTCCCTTTCCTATTAAGACACTCATCAGTTGGTAAACTGGGGCTTATTACAGACATGCCAAGTGAGCAGAAACTCTAAGCCACTGGTCTGGAGACTTACATATGCCAACATATCCAGACAACATAGGAACACAATCCCACGTGGCACAGGCATGTTTGTCAAATTATGTGACATCATTCATTAATCCCCTTCTTTTACAATTCAAAAATAATTTCATCATTTTACTTTTTTATATTTTTTAATGAAAATACAATTATACCATTCTCTCTTTTCCTTCTTTTTTTCTGCTGTCCCTTCCCATGCAGCCTACTTGCTCTCTTTCAACTTAGTAGGCTTCCTTTCTTTAATGATAATAATATTTAATTAATATTTAATAATATTTAGTATTTAATTAGTAATATTATAAGATATTAATGTATTATAATATATAAGAAATTTGTGTTCGTTTGTGACATATCATACACTATATGACACATTATCTTATTAAATGTAATATATTGTAATATAATATGTATGTGTTATATTTCCCCAAACATATAAATACAACGTGGCCTGTCCGTATTATGTTACTTTTATGTATTTGACTTCAAGACTGATAACTTAGTATGAACTAACCACTTTAGGGGACCTTCTCTGGGGAATGTTATTTCTCACACTCAGTATTCTTTAGTTATTTTTTTCTTCTATGGTCAATACCCCATGAGATTTTCCTACTCCATGTTGGCATGTCTACTAGTTTTATTCTTATTTTTCAGTATTGTTTAAACAATTGTATTGATGAGACTCATGAGTATATCTTCTCTGATAATTTTAAAACATGAAATCTTACAATAATCTTCTATTCTACTTGCTCTTAGAGTCTTTCCTTCTGTTGTTCTTCTATGCTTACCAAACTATGGGTGCATGATTTGTGTTATATATGTATCTTTGATTGTTGGTCTTCTACTCCCTTCATTTTGGTTCATCAGTCTCTGTTTTGCAACACTCTATGGATTTTCTGGCCTAAAGCTTTAAAGTTTGCTTCATTTCTCCTGAAAAGTGGTCTATCTGTTCACTGAACATGGTTATTTTTAGAAAAACATCTGTCCTGTTTTTCAATACCAAGTTTCAATGTTAGTTATGTGAAACAAGTTAGTTTAAAATAACTGATAATTGCAACCTAAGGAAGAGTATTTATTTGGTATACATTTGATGTTCCTATTTTTCTTTCTTCCTTTTATTCAGTCCAGTATAATAACATGAGGAATGATGATGCCCCAATTTCAGAATGTCTTCTCACCTGAATAAAGTCAATCTCAGAACTATCTCATAGATATTCCCAGATGTTTGTTTCTATGGTGATTTTAAATTCCATGAATGTATAATCAAGATTATTAACTTTCATTAGTCTCTCTTTAACTTTGTGGCCAATGAATGTAGTTTTTCTATTTTTTATTTGACTGAGCAGTAAATAAACACTTTGAGGATTCCTTGCAGAAATATTTGTTTGTTTAACTTTTAAAGTCTTTCTGTGAGTAACATCTTTTAATTTCAGTTCCTTAAGTACTAGATCAGGCTACTGATAGGTAACAAATTACCCATAGAAGTAAGATGTAGACTTAGCTATATGGCACAGTCTTTCTTGAAAGTGGATGAGGTCCTAAGTTTAATCCTCTGCACTGAAGATCACAAATATGTTTACAGCAGGACTATTTGTAGTAGCCAACATCTGGAAATACCTAAATTCCCTTCAACCAAAGAATGGATAAAGTGTGGTACATTTATACAATGAAATACTATTCAGTGGTTAAAAAATATGAAAAAAAAGAAACAGTAACATCTTAAATTTGCATGCAAATGGATAGAACAAATAAAACCATCCTGAATGTGTTAACCTAGACCCAAAATGATAACCATGGTATGCACTTACTCATAAGTGGATATTACCTGTAAAGCAAAGAATAACAAGTCTATAGTAACAAAAACCCTAAGAAACGTATACAAATCCCCCTGGGAAGGGGAAATAGATAACTCATGGGAAAATTTAGAGCATGGGGATGGGGGTGAAGGGAGGGTAGAAGGGGAGGAGGGGAAAACAAAGGGTAGAGGTGAACTTGAGGGAACAGGATAGTCGAGATGGGAGGACAGAGACAGAGAGCAAGGAAAGAGATATTTTGATTGAGGAAGCCATGATGGGGCCAGCAAGAAACCTGGTACTGGAGGAATTCCTAGGAATCCACAACAATGACCCCAGCTAAGACCCTAACTGGAGAGGATGCCCTGTAGTCATATTGATGACTACCTTAAATATCACCGTAGAAGCTTCATCCTGAATCTGATAGAAACAGAGACAGAGAGTCACAATGGAACACCGGACTGAAATACCAGTCAAAGAGCGGGAGGAGTGAGAATATCAGCAAAGAGGACCATGATGGGTTCACCCACCTAAATAGCTTACCTTAGCTAATGGGAGCTCACCAACTCTGGCCAGACAGGAAAGGAACCAGATTAGGACCAAACTAGAGTCTCTGAATGTGGGCGACAGTTGTAGGGCTGGGGCAGACTGTGGTGCCACTGACAGTAGGGACCAGGATTTATCCCTACTGCTTGCAGTAGCTTTTTGGGAACCCATTCTCTTTGGACAAATACCTTGCTCAGCCTAAATGTAGTGAGGAGGGCCTTGGTCCTTCCTCAAAGCAATTCACCTTACCCTCTCTGAGGAGTGGATGAAGAGTGAGGCGGGGGGGGGGGGGGGGGGGGGGGGGGGGGGGGGGGGGGGGGGGCGTGAGGAGGGGAGGGTGTGGGAACTAGGGTTATGTCATTATAAAATGATAAAAAATAGCTCTTTGTTTTTTCAATAAAATAAAAAATGCAAAAATAAGTTGATGAAAGAAACACTAGGAATTTCTCAGATATGCTTACAATGGGAAAGAAAGAGGAGGTGTCAGATTCCAAATCTTTATATGGGAATAAATGTAGGTCAAGTTGCAATAAATTGAGAATACAGAGTGTATAGAAGGGTTTTTAAACGTATATTCAGTGGTTAATTTTTAGATGAAAATACATTTGAAATCTGTGTCACAAACATAATAGAAAAATTAGAGAATAACTTCCATAAGCAGAGATATCATTAGAAAGCACAAAAGAGTTTTAGAACTGGGTGGCCCAGAAAAGAAAATAAATAAATGCCAAAGGAGTAATAGCTGATGATACTAGAAAAGAAAGTTCTATAGACATCTATGATATTTGGGACAAACATATAGAAAAGGGGCAAGAAGATTCATATTGCCTTCCACACACTCAGTCCCTCAGCTCTCACCCACTGTGTATGTCATGAATAAGTTAAGAAACTTCACTCTCAGCCAGGTGGTGGTGGCACACGCCTTTAATGCCAGCACTCGGGAGGCAGAGGCAGGCGGATCTCTGTGAGTTCGAGGCCAGCCTGGTCTACAAGAGCTAGTTCCAGGACAGGAACCAAAAAGCTATGGAGAAACTCTGTCTCGAAAAATCCCCCTCCCAAAAAAAAAAAAAACAAAAACAAAAACAAAAAAAACTTCACTCTCATTTTCTGAAACTTTCTTGATCTGTCTTTGAATCATAAGCTATGACAATGCATGTTACTTTCAGGAGCTTCTTGTTTACTCATCAGTTAAGAATCTTGCCATTTCTTTTTTTTTAGAAACCTCTTTTTTCTGTTTTATAAGATAAAGTTAAATATAACAAAACATTTTTCTAAAATTAACAAATATGAAATAATAAAAATAATTTTCTTGCAAGGTGTCCTTGTTTTTATTTGTAATTTATTTTTCTCCAACATCTAAATGATTACTATGCAGGGCTTGTTGAAGCTTTTATTTGTCTTTTTTCTTTTCTTTCTACTTTTGTTTTTAAATAAGTTCTCACTATGTAGTACTTCCTGGACTATAACTTGCTACATAGATCAGGATAGCCTGCTACCCATAGCAACCTCCTTTTTCTGCCTCTCAAATTCTGGGATTCAAACTCCTGGTTTCACCAAAAGTAGCTCTTACTCACGTGACAGATACCAATATTTTAAAGAGAATATATGTCTATATTGTTAATTACAGAATCCAAAGAAGTTAGCTATTTCTTTGGTGACTAGCAAAAACTTCTCCTGGAGGAATTGAGACACCAACCCAGCCACATAACCTTCAACCTACCTTCTGTCCTGCCTATGAGAGATTTTGGGTAAAAGTGGCACAGAGATTGTATGATGGTCAACACACGAGTCCCATGCCTTGAGAGTGAGCCCACTCCTAACACTGCCTGCAGTACCAGTACACAGAGTCTGGATGACCCCGAGACCTATCATAGAACCAAAGAAGACTGGAGAAAAAAATCAGTATGATGATGTTTAATAACGTTCTGCTATACTTAGAGATTGTTTTCTACCCAACTGTCATCAGCGAGAGTTCATCCAGTAACTGCTGGAAACAGATGCAGAGACATATTGTCAAACTAGGCTGAGTTACGGGAATTCTGCTGAAGAGAGGAAGGAGGAATTGCAGGAACTTGAGGAGAAAAGGACATCACAAAAAATAAATGAATAAAAAACACAGAATACCCAAGTAATCAGAGATCATAGGAGCTCACAGATACTGAAAATCAGGGAGCTTTCGTGAGTCTCTCTCTCTCTCTCTCTCTCTCTCTCTCTCTCTCTCTCTCTCTCTCTCACACACACACACACACACACACAGACACACACACACACACACACACACACACACACACACACACGACCGTTGTGTAAGTTGACCTTCCTGTGGGACTCCTAACAGTGTGAGTGGGGACTGTCTGTGACTCTTTTGCTGACTTTTGGAAAACTCTCTTCCACATTTGATGCCACAGACATCCTTTCTTCTTCATGGGTCAGATTAGTTGGCACATGCCTTTTATCCCATTATTGGAGAGGGTTAGGAAGAAAAGATTATGAATTTGAAAGGAAGCTGGGATGCAGAAAATGATCCTTTCACACAAAAGAACACACAGAATCTTTAATAATAACCTGCTTGTGGATTATTGAAATGATAAACATGTCACATTTGTATCATTAATTTTATTTATTTCAATTAAATTTTGTAAACCATCTAAATTCCCTTTCCTATGACTTCATTCAACTTTGAAACCACTTTTAAACCCAGGATGATCATTCCTGTTCCCGTTAGTGCAGTTCTGGCAACAAGAGTCTTCGGCATGCCTCTCTGACCATCCCTTATGTTAGAGGAGCATTTGGAGTAGGCAGGTTTGGATTATGCTGTGCATGCTGTGCAGGGAACAATTCCACAGCCCATTAGCAGCCAATGCCAGGTGCTTGCAGAATCCGCTCCAGTTTCTTCCTCTCCTCACTCTCAGCACACAAATAAACACTAGCATTGCTCAGTTGCAGAATCTTCGGGATCGAGTGCACGTTAACAAGCCTTAGAAGAACTCATCATATGTATTTATCACATATCCGCAGAAGGACTATTATTGAGAATGTACCTGTAAATGAGACATCAAAAATAATCCTTCATTTGATAGTAATATTGCTTTACAATTATAATGAAATCTCTTTATGGAATCTTGGCTGCTAAAGAGACAAAAAATTAATCAGACTTTAATACATATTAGATTGGTAACATCAGACCGACATAGGATACTCAAATCTGAATAGTGATCAGCATTTTTCCTTAAGCAAAACACGTACTCAACCCAAAAAGGTTCAGTGATAAATATAACAAAATATAATAAA
This sequence comes from Microtus oregoni, assembly GCF_018167655.1. NCBI lineage: Eukaryota > Metazoa > Chordata > Mammalia > Rodentia > Cricetidae > Microtus > Microtus oregoni. The sequence goes on along the minus strand of NW_024543975.1, from coordinate 7,185,529 downwards.
ATATTTATTTTGTGTGACCTAGATTAGTAATGATGGAATCAAGATTGATTAACATAGCTTTTTTTCTCTTATCCTAAGTAAAACTATATTATTGGCAAAGTAATTAAAAATATGTCTTGAATTGACTTTTGTGACTTATTTACCTCAATTTGATTTGAACACCTAATAGTTTGAGTTAGAGATTAAAAAATTATCTACGTGATTTTTCTTCCAGCTGTAATACTTAAAGTAATCATGTGGCTTTAAAGAAAACCATCAGATTTTCACTGTTCTCTCTGAAGGGCCCTTAAAGCTGAATGACAAAGTGCCTTCATGAGTTAATGTGAAATTACAACGTTACAAAACACATTTTCTCATTATCTCCATGAGACATCTGTCAATATTTATCTGTTCACAGACTAAACTGTCAGATTCAATAAATAAATTATCATTTTCTCTGTCTCTTTCTATATCCCTGTCTTTCCTTGAAATGATTACAAGAATGCTTAGGGATGTGGTATTTGTATGACATTTATGCCAAACACATGTACTAATATAGGCTAGTCCTTCTCTAAAAGTCAGGGGCAGTGAAGCCAGCAGGATAATAATAGCCTGCTTCCCTCCTTCTCCACACAATCCAGCCCCTGCTTGATTATCCACAAATGCATTATTGGAAGTAAATTCCACAGCGAACGGAAGTCCAGTAGATAAAAGTAAGACAGAATCAAAGCTGCTTGCTAGGATTACATTAATAGAAATTATTGCTCATGTTGTAGGAACACTCCTATGACCTCTGGAGTGCCTGGTTACCCCCTAGAGGTATTCAGTGTTTGCAGCCTTCACCTTAGTTGTTTGAAATCAAGGATACAACTGAACATTTTTGAAGCATGTGTAAATTATTTATAAAATTGTATTATACTTCATATATATGCATGATCATTTTGGGATAAAATGTAAATTATTGAAAGTGGCCTTCCTTATGAAAAATTTTGGAAATAATTCTTTGTCATGATGTAGAAAATGTTTTTTTTTATATATAATGATAACTATGATCAAATTCTGAATCAGCTTCAGAATTTTAGACAAGCAAACAGGTGCAGACAGACAGCTGCGGATTTTCACATGCTCATAGAAATTCTGAGACACTTATTGAAAGGTAAGAGTTTCTGAAAAGTTTTCCTTCTAACTGCATGAAGAAAAACATTGGAGCCCAACAAAGAAACAGAGATGAAAAGAATATTGAACTTCAAAGAATGGTGATGAAATACCAGCTCTCATCTTTGTTGTTTCTTTGAATATCTGTACCATATTTGTACATTATCGCAAGGAGTAGCAACTTCACAGAGTTCTTTACATGATTTAGTGAGACCACAAATGGAATGAGTGCTCATGAAAGAGTGGACAAGGAATGGGACAATATATAAACAACTGAAACTCTACCTTCCAGACACAATGAAAATTATTAATTCCAGATGACAATACATCCTGAAAATAGTCCATATTTTTACAATGTCACTAGAGGAAGTAAGCTAATTATGCATGGTAATTTATGTATAAAATTAATGGCCACAATTTGAACAATTTCTGAAGCTACACACAGAAGAAACACTGAGCTCAGTGACCATATTTTATTGTGAGTTGGTATAAATACTTATTGTCTCAGGATGTTTAGGCAATGGGACGAAAATGTGTTTTTTTCATCAAAAATATTTACTGTTGGCAACTTCATGTCAATCACTCTTTCCTTATTTGACATAACATCATTCACAGTGTATCAGTGGATGTGAAAAGAAGTAGATTCAAATTTACGCCATATCATGGGAGAAATGGTGCTGAGATTTGTTTTACAGCACAAAACAGAAATTCTATTTATAAAACACTTTCCACAATGTGCAACAACTTTTTAAATCTTTTTTTGTTGTTGTTGTTTTTGTTTTTCAGGGGAGAGGCAGTACAGGGTCTCATTATGTAATCCTGGCTGTCCTGGAACTAAGAAACATCCTCTTGCTTCTCTCTCCTGAAGGCTGGGATTAAAAGTGTGCTTGACTATTTTTTTTTAAATCTTTAAGGACTGTTTATTTTTAATATACTAGGCAGTAAAATGGCTACTAGAGACAAATTGAGAATAATAATTTATTATGATACACAGTAAATAAATAATTGGAGTTGTTTTTTTACTTGTTGATATTACTATTAGGAATATGATGTTATTTAAAATTGATAAGGACTTATAGTCCTAGATTCTTACAAGGTGAATAATACTACACTCGTCTTTAGTACAAGAACTGTAGAGTGATTGTCAAGTTGGAATCTTGTGTCTGATATAAAGTTCTAATACTTATATTAAAATCCCAGCAGATTATCTGTGCTTTCTCATTGTAAACTGTAATATTTAGTCAAAGTTCTGAACATTAAGCCTCACAGAAGTCAGGGGAGAGATATTTCCCAAAATGAAAGATGAAAGAGTTATTAACAGGCAGAATGAGAGCATAGACGTGAACTGTACATTTGTCACGTCACCAAGTTATGATGTCATTAAATTAGTGTAGATGCAGTTATCATTCGATTTGCCTAATTAGTCAGTGCACTTGAACCTAGAAATCCGTTTGTTAAAAATATCAGTACAACTTAGATATGATTACTGATAATGCAAGTGCAAACTCTCGCTCATTATTATTAAATCCTCTACCAATTTGACATAAAATCAGGAATATTGAATACTGTATTTTATAACTTTTTAATTTCATTAAAGCACGGGTTGCTACCCACCATGCCTTATATCTGCAAGTTTCGCAGATGTCTAAGCATTGCCCAGGGTTTGCCCTAACAAAAAACATTTCTCACTTTGTGCTGCTGTCCAAGAGAACACTGGAGCTGTGATGAATCTGTGTTGCCCACTACGGTAACCACTATTCAGACAGGGCTGTCACACTTTGAAAAGGCATTCAGATGACTAAATAATGTAATAACTGTAGCTACTTCTTTATCGGGCAGCATATTTCTAGGTAACTGAAGTAATTTGCTGCGGTTGCATAATTGACAATGTTTGAAGCTGTGTAACTATCTTTCCAGTCAGCACAAACAAGGTAGTGATTATTTGATGTTGTAATGTTTATTCCATCACATATTTTCTTTAAATGAGCTTCAATTTCACAAACCAAAAGAAGAAGAGAGTAGTTATGCAATGATGAGCCTTCATGCTATTAAACCTCTATTATCCTGTGTGAAAATAACTTCTTGATCACTTTGTGTAAATTCATCATCTATAAAGGAGAAAATATTAGCAATACTAATGAGAAATATAACTTGACTGATTTTATAAAATACTTTTTTGGTGTCTGACATGATCCTATACAATATGACTTGATTTTATATGCCTGTGTGGAATATTGTAATAGTACAGTCTAAAAATACTCACCGATTCACCCAGTTCTTGGTATCATGTTGGAGTTATTGTCACTGTAAATATACTACTGTTGAAAACCAGCCTGTTGAGTGCACAGAAATGCACAGAGAATCAGGGACACTCCATCTTAGTCTGTTTTGTTTTGTTTTGTTTTGTTTTAAGGATAGACTCTCCCTGTGTAACCATGACTGTCCTGAAACTCATGACATAGTTCAGACTGGCCTTGAAATCAGAAAGATCTGCCAGACTCTGCCTCCTGAGTGTTGTGATTAAAGGTATGTACCTTCCCAGTGACCTAAGTCATAGAATTTGATACTTCTTTACTCCATTTGTCTACCCCCAAGGCACCAAACAACAAGGACTAGCTTGTGAAATTAAAGGACAATGATCCACATGTACAATATTCTACCAGGATAGCAAAGTTATTTGCCACCTGTATATTGACCAAAGGCTAGTGTATGTGTCTATATTCTAGAACCTGTCTATCTAGATTTATACTGTCCTGTTGGCTTATACATCAGTTGCCTCATTTTCAAAGAATGACCACATAACTAGCATACCTCTGTCTGCAGCAGTAAGTGATAAGCATGAACAAAGTTCAAAAGTCATCCATTATGAAAAATTTGAAGAATCATGGGAGTGTATACAAAATTCTGAGCTTCTTGATGCTAAAAAGAAGTCAATTTCTTGTTATTTATTTATTTATTTATTTATTTTACTCAGTATACTTTGATTCCTTTTCAACTTTAGAGTTAGGTAGCCTAAGCATCATATTGCACACCATTTTTTTTTTTGAAACAGAAAATCCTACTTAGTGGGATCTCTGGGACAGAAATCCATCAAAACTGTGAGCCTCTTTCTTGACATATGACTATCATGTCTCTAGTATGCTTTCAAGGTATACTGTTTCATAAAATATTATTTGATAGCTACTTTGTTTGTGGTAACAGTAATTTTTGGCCCACAAATCTTCTGAGATACAGTCTTTTTTATGCTTTTGTATACATGTTTATTTATAGGTACATATTCATAGCATTTTCTTTGGTTTTACTGGCTAGAAATTTTCAATATTGACTGCTTTTTTTCTTTTTTTTTTTTAACTTTCTTTTTGTTTTATTGAGAAAAAAACAATTTCCGCCTCCTCCCAGCCTCCCACTCCTCCCCCACTGAGATACAGTCTTATTTGGTTTGATGTCGTTTGACTTACTAACTCTCAAAGAGAGGAAGATAGACAGAAGTGGTCATGCTTGAATCTTTGAGAGTATAACTAGCCTGGTTTTATAAGCAGCTGTTATAACATGAGAAATTAGTAGAGTTACCTTTGGGAAAACTAATTTCTCTTCACTCATTGAAGCTAAAATTCTAGTTTTATGGGGTTGTGAGTTTACTGAAGTTCCTCCAGTGAATGGTGCTATTTTCTGATAGTTCATTTAACGTAAAGGAACACATTCCACTGGGAAAAGCACACCTTTTCAAACAGCACCAAGAATGCAGATTTATAAATTGACCTGATTGCTCTATTCAGTGTGCAGAAATTAGGATCCTATCATGGCTTTGACCAAGATGACCCCTTATCAACCATGTTATACTTTCACTCAATCTTTGGCTGTGACCATTTCCCATCTGTTTTGTTTTCTATTGTAATTAGAATGATAAATGAAATATGATAATCCTTATACATTTTCCCCTTTTCTAGTTAGTTTCACTATTATTTAACTGCTATAATTTCAATAATTTTATTACTACAGCTTTATAATATGCTTTAGTTGCCTTATATATTCATTTAAGTATTCTTTGTTAACCCCAAAATTATACAAATAATGTATCTTTTACTTCTTTAAGCTGTCTGTTTTGGTTTTTGTTTAATTCTATAATGTATCTAAAAATAATTTTATCTTGGCAGGGTGGTGGTGGCACACACCTTTAATTCTAGCCCTTGGGAGGCAGAGACAGGTAAATCTCTGTAAGATCGAGGCCAGCTTGGTCTACAAGAGGTAGTTCCAGGACTGCCAGGATTGTTAAACAGAGAAACTCTTTTACTGTCTTGAAATAATAATAATAATTTTATTTTATAATGTAAATTAGAGATCAAAAACTTTTATTTTAGTTTATTTCATTTTTATTTTTCTTAACTTGACACTTTCTTAACAATATTAACTAAATGGAAATACGTTTTCATATCAAATTGATTTAATGACCTTGTTGCAAACTAATAACAAAAATATGTAAAAGCTATTTCCTAACTGTGTTATAATTAGTGATTGATATTCATCATGATTTAAAAAATGTTTCAAAATTAAAGAAGTCTCTGTTCTTAAAAAATACACTTTAAACATATTCATCAAACACAACTGAAGAAAAAAGGAAGATAAGGAATAAATGGATGAACAAAGTTCGTGCCCATGGCATTCATATACAAAGAATTCAGGAAAGATATGGAAATTAATGGTAATAATTTCAAAAAGATATTATAGAAGAAAAAACATCATTGAACTTATGAAAAATTAATAACAATTTTAAATTTAATTTAAAATCTTTTTCTCAGTTGCTTGGATAAAGAAAATTTGAAAATAATTTGTCATGTTTTAAAGTTTGGACAAATATCCTCTATTTACTCCTTATCCTCTAACTTACTCCTTATGGTACATAAAAACCCCATATCAATATATAGAGATGTATATATGCACAATCATGGATGGTAACAATATGCGTGTACATGAAAACATATGAAAACATAAATATATGTACATATGTGAAAACCAATACATATATTTGTGAATATATGCACATATTATCTAATCAGACAAAAATATATGCCATAATACATAATATTAATATTACTTAAGCAGTGAATATTTATAAATATGTAATAATTTTTAACATTATAAAGAAATAAAAATGCAAAGGATTAATGGCCATGTAGGTTTTTTTTATTGGTTTCTTTGAGACAGGGTTTCTCTATAGCTTTGGAACCTGTCCTGAAACTAGCTCTTGTAGACCAGGGTGGCTTCGAACTCACAGAGATCTGCCTGCCTCTCTGGATTTTTATCAATCACGTTACAGTTTGATTTAGCTTAATGTCCACTCCAAGAGAAGGAAGCCCTATCTAACACTACTTAGTTAACCAAGAACCAGAGACTAGATAGCCAGTGACGTATGGTAAAACCAAACACTAGTGGTCTAAAAATAAAAAAAAAAGAAATTAAAAATGATTTCCAATGATATTCTGCCATATTCATAGATCAGTGCTTTATCCAGGTATAAGAACTCACAGAAACTGAAGCAGTAAGCAAAGAGCCTAAATGGGTCTGCACTAGGTTCTCTGTATGTATATACAGCTACTGTGTATATATTTTACAGCTAGTAGTTTAGTATTTTTTATGGGACTCATGACTGTGGAAATAAGTAGGTCTCCAACTATTACCATTATGCCTGTTCTTGAGATTTTTTTTCCCCTGTTAGGTTGCCATGTCCAACTTCTGCATTATAAATATTATATATATTTTGTCTTTGGTTGTTAATTCATAGAAGAATGATATTTTCTAATAAAAGACAGATAGGGAGAGTAAATCAGAAGTTAGGGGGGTGGAGATGGGATGGAAATGGGAAAAGTGGGGAGAGGGGAAAATATAAATTCGATGAGAAAGGCATCTATTTCCAAAAGAAGAAAAAATAACACATACACAGAACATGAAAACAAAACAAATCTTTATTATTGAAATATTTTAGGTAAATTGTTAATGGCCTGCTCACTGAATGTTGTTAGTAGGAGGATTGCTGCTAACTAGCCACAGCAGGAAAACCTCTGGCATGCAGCAAATCTTTAAAGCAACATGTCTATTTTAAGACTTTGTATTTGCAATTTCATGTAGGTCACCCCTTTGTGAAGCATGAACTGTACTATGGTTATTATTCTCTGTGAGAATGATACATATATAGCTATCGATCAACTTTTCTTTTTTTAATTCCAGCTAATTAAATGCTATCAATCTCCACAGAGTACGCACAAATAATTTTGCACACTGTTACATCACAGTTATGCATATAGAGCTCAAACTTGTAAGTATGCTTCTTCTTTTGATGTAAAGAAAGAAAATGCAATTAAGAAAAAAAGACAGAAAGAAAAGAAGGAAACAAAGGAGGGAGGAACAGTAGTAAAAATTATAGTCATGTATCAGTACACGCTTTGTGCTGCTTCTATCAATGTGTGATATATCCTGTCAAGTAAATAAGAGGGAAAAAGATGAATATCCAAATACATAATGACAACTTGATCGAAAGAGGGAAAATTATGAATCAGGCACAACAGGTGTAATCAGGTTAATTAGAATCTGGGTTGAATTTTGGACTTGGGAATTCTCATCAGCACTCTGTCATCTGAAGTAGGATTATCTTCACTTAGTGAAAGGAGCAGGGCAGGTGTGCAACATTTGGACAGATCCTCTCACACAAGCTCTTTGGGACAAAGCTCTCTCTCCCATGACTTCCATTTAGCACACTGCCTCCAAATAAGTTGAAAATGCCTAGATACAATTTATCCCACTGTCTACACGTGTTATTATGTAAGGTGTGGGTGAGACTGTACAAACATGAAAAGGGATGAAAGAACAAAGAAGAAATGCTAAAATCTAGGTCAGGGGGAGTTGGAGAGCTGGAAGATAGAAAAGAAGGAAGGAAGGAAGAAGGGGATTAGAAAGAAGGCAGAGGAAAGGAAAAGGGACATAGGAGAAAGAGTGCCATAATTATTTTCAGTATCCCAAGTCATAAAGAAAACAATTTTAGTTATCTTTGGCAGCTGTAATAAAACACCATGATTGAGGCAGCTTATAGAAAGAAGGGTTTGTCTTGTCTTGTGCTTGCAGTGAGATAAGAGTCTTCCATGGCTTGGAAACAGTGCAACAAACTGCAGGCGTAGTGGTAGCAGCAAGAAGTTGAGAGTTTGTAACTTGAAGTAAAACCATAGTAGAGAGCACAAACTGGAAATCGAGTATGACTCTATAATATTAAACACAGCCATTATGATTTGCTCCCTCCCTAAATAGAGAATGAATATTCAAACATCTGAGGCTATGGAAAAGTTCTCATTAAAAATCAACACGAATATGCAAAATATGAAATAAAGTAAACTGAATTTCAATGTAGTGTTATACTCTTATTCATTTAGTTTCTTTTCCATTTTAATTATCCTTCCTTATTGCCAGCTTTCATCCTCCTTTTTTCTGAATATCTTCATCATAAGGTATGTCTTGAAACCAAAAGTGCTACCTCAAATTTCAAGAACTACACACTTCAACTCAGTCAGAAAGACGGGACACATTGCCTGACATGAAACCGTGGTATGAAGTGTTTCTAGTCCTAAAATAATGCATCACTTTGCTGAACACAATTTAGTTTGATCTCTCCTGTATGCCTCATCTGATGAAGAAGCACAAAGAAAAAAGTGCTTTGTCTGCAGATGAAACTTTGAAAGGAAACCTGAATATAACAAGTAGAAAAAGGGTGATGTGAAAATGCTCAGGGATCTATGCAGAAGAAGAGGTGGGAAGATTGTAAGAGGCAGTGGTAGTGGGACACTCCAAGGAAGCAGCATGTTTGAGACACAGCATCATGGATACACATGTAAACTCAAACAGAGACTGACAACATGCACAAGGCCTGCACAGGTGCAAGCCATACACAATACTAGCACTAAGAGTGGGAAATGAACAGTGGCTGGACGGCATCGCAACCACTGCTGCTTGACAAAGTTCCAGGCTTTTGACATTGCCTACCACAATTCTCCAGCATCTTTTTATTTTCCTTTTAGTGATTCTTGGTATATGTTAGGGGAGTTTCCTTATACCATTTTCTTTGGGAAAATTTCTGTGGGATATGTTGGAAGGTGAGAATGGAAGAAACAAAATAATTCTTATGAAAAATTCCTGCCAGGGTGAAACTATATAGCATGATAACTCTGCTGACTCCCACACAAAATTCCCCACACAGTGGTCCCCGGATTATATCAAGAATAGATACGTTTAAGAGTTATTAAATGGATACACCTGTTCCCAAAGCTGAGAAGACACAATCGAGAGACATTCTGGGTCCAGGCCCTATGCCCATCAAGGGCAAGAGTTCAGTTAATATGTGTAGAATAGTGCCTATGATTAGTGTCTTCCTGGATGAATAGCAAGCTATGGTATGTCCCACGGAGAACAGATTAGGTTAAGAAATTAGACCAGCTTGATGTATCTATGTCATGTGCAGGAGCATACATTGAAGGAATCAGATGGATATAGTATAATGGAAAAAGAATAATATGTAAGGACCTTCCCTTTTGGAACCTTATTAGGGGAGCAGGCCCTTATTATAAGACGATGCCACATAGGAATGCAGTCAGGAAACAATTTAATGTTTATTATGGTACAGGTACAAATGCAACATTATGGCCTTGAAGAATGAAAATTTCTCTTAGGGGTATCTTTCTCAGAATCCTTTGTCTGACACCTTATGACCACAATGGAAGAAATCATGCAGGAGAAAATGAAAAAGGGCACCGGGTGGGGTGACTAAAATTTAGAGGCATTATATTCTTGTTGAACTTACCGCGTTTTGCTTTATGAAAAATGCTGCAGCAATAACACTGTAACTGCTTCCACCCCAGAATCATTAAGTCTGCTTTCAATATTGTTTGTGATTACACTATAATCCAATTATAGTATGTATAAGGTATGGCCTATTTTCAATAACCAGGCAGCCGTCCTGATTCATTTTCATATCATGTCAGTCTTCTTTCATCACACACTCCACACCTTGTGTTTGGGACCTAAATCCCACTGCAGCTGGACTCCAGCATGACACGAATTCTCTTCCTTCACCAAGAATCCATTTGCAACTCACAGTTGTTGGGAAAAATAAAATCCATTTTCTCCAATGAGGTCTTACTGGGTATGGGTATATCATCTACTCTCCAAATTAGACCCTGTTCCCAAGAGTATGTTTTCCTATACAAAACAGACTTTGTGATTATTTGCATATTTTTTTCTATTTTGATACTTTTTTATCTTATTTTTTACTTGATTATCTCTACTTTTATCTGTTATTTTTGATTTTTTTTTTATTTTGAGAAAGTGAAAGAATGAACATGAGGTTAAGTAGAGAGAATCTGGGCAAGTTGGGGAAGAAGAAAGAATATAACCAAGATGTATTATTAGAAAACATTTTAAAATAAAGTAACAAAAAATGTTTCCATTTCATTTAACAGAAAAGAAAGTGGTGTAAGAGGTCCTTCTGTATTTGTGTTGCTTTCATTGGTCAATAAAGAAACTGCTTTGGGCCTGGTGATAGGGCAGAACTTAGGTAGGAGGGGAGACCAAACTGAATTCAGGGAGGGAGAAAGCAAAGTGAGAAAGCCACCATGGAGACACCAGGTCAAACATGCTAAATCTTTCCCAGTGAACCACGACCTCATGGTGAATACAGATTATTAGAAAGAGGTTAAATCAAGATGTCAGAGTTAGCCAGTAAGAGGCCAGATGATGTTTAAATGAATACAGTTTCTGTGTGATTATTTTGGGTGTAAGCTAGCAGAGAGGCCAGCATGAAAAGCAGGCCCACATCCTCCAACAGGACGTGTTACAAGAAAGAAACATCAATAAGAGTTGAGTTCGGTGAGTACTGATGGCCTTAATAATAATACTGTGGACCTATGACATGGCTTAATTGTTTTAGACATTTAAGCTTGTTGCATGTGTACTTAAACTATAGCGATAGCCCTAGACTAACCTAACACATATGCTCATGTGTACACAAAAGCTTACAAAATTATAAGGACTGTGGAGGAAAGTTTAGAATATTATTGTCTAGTTTCTCCTCTATGCTAAACATAAAAGGCATGAACACACAATATATTTCAGAATTTAGAGTTGTGACTCCAAGCTTCTTCCTGAATAATTCAATGTATATATGTATATATATATATATTATAATTAATATTTTGAGATAGAATCTAAAACGTTTAAGACATAGCCCCTGATGCTGAGCAAACACATAAGCAGCATATTTCATGCTTCAGCATCATCTTTTGTCTTCTGGTTCCTTCCCTGTTTGAGTTTCTGCCCTGACTGCTTTCAATGGTTAATATTTATATGGAACTGTGAATGAAATATACACATTTATCACCAAGTTGCCTTTGATCATGGTGTTTTATCACAGTAATTGTAATTCTTTTTTTTAATTTATTTATTTATTAAAGATTTCTGCCTCCTCCCCGCCACCACCTCCCATTCCCTCCCCCTCCCCCGATCAAGTCCCCCTCCCTCATCAGCTCGAAGAGCAATCAGAGTTCCCTGACCTGTGGGAAGTCCAAGGATCACCCACCTCCATCCAGGTCTAGTAAGGTGACCATCCAAACTGCCTAGGCTTCCACAAAGCCAGTACGTGCAGTAGGATCAAAAACCCATTGCCATTGTTCTTGAGTTCTCAGTAGTCCTGATTGTCCGCTATGCTCAGCAAGTCCGGTTTTATCCCAGGCTTTTTCAGACCCAGGCCAGCTGGCCTTGGTGAGTTCCCGATAGAACATCCCCATTGTCTCAGTGTGTGGGTGCACCCCTTGCGGTCCTGAGTTCCTTGCTCGTGCTCTCTCTCCTTCTGCTCCTGATTTGGACCTTGATATTTCAGTCCGGTGCTCCAATGTGGGTCTCTGTCTCTGTCTCCTTTCATCGCCTGATGAAGGTTAATATTCAGGAGGATGCCTATATGTTTTTCTTTGGGTTCACCTTCTTATTTAGCTTATCTAGGATGGCGAATTATAGGCTCAATATCCTTTATTTATGGCTAGAAACCAAATATGAGTGATCTAAAGCAAAAACTGTTTCTGGAAGAAAAAAAAAAAAACAATTGCTACAGCACAAATTATTCCAGCTTGATAAAACACTCCAATGACATTTCATTTGACAGAGGTTCAGTTTTATGTCCTGCTGCTTTTTTTTTTGTGAGGATATCCACTCTAAATACCATATGTGTTTATGTGTTTTCGTATGTATGTGTTTCACCAAAAAAGGTGTAAAAAACACAGTTAATGTTATTAATGATAGAAAAAACCCAATTTGTTCTTGAATTTCATATTTATTTGCTTTATATTTTTGCAGTCTCTAACTCAGAAAATAAAAATATGCATTTTAGTTTGAAAACTTTCAGATTTTCTTGTTAATAGAATATTAAAAGACAGATATTTTATTATGATAATTTTTATTATGATAATTTTGCATTGATTGGGGTTTCACCTGCATGTTTTTCTGTGTACCATGTGCATGCAGTTTCTGAGGAATGTTCAAATGGGTGTCAGATTCCCTGAAACTGGAGTTAACATGAGTTTTTAGCCACCTATCTTATTTAGGGTTCCTATTGTTTCGATGAAACACTGTGACCAAAAGTTGGGTAGGAAAGGGTTTTTTGTTTTATACTTCTAAATGACTGTTGATTATTAAAGGAATTCAGGACAGAAAACTCAAACAGGGCAGAAACCTGGAGACAGGATATAATTCAGAGGTAATGAAGGTGTGCTGCTTAATGGCTTGCTCCCCATAACTTGCTCAGCCTGCTTTGTTATAGATTCAGGTTCTACAGCCCAGATGTTACAATCTCTCAATGGCTTGCGTCTTTCCCATCAATCACAAATTAAGAAAATCACCCAAGGGAATACCTACAGGCCTATCACATGGAGGCATTTTCTTAATTGAGATTAAATCCTTTCAGATAATGTTAGCTTGTTTCAAGTAGAACTAGAACTATCCAGGACATCACTTGCCATGTGGATGGTAGATCCTGAACTTAGGTCCTTGGAAGAATAGCCAGTTTTCTCAGTTTCTGAGTCATCTTTCTTTTCCCTCACATATTTCTGTATAAGATAATTTATCTTAGTTACTTTGGTTACATTTTTGATAAAATTATTTAAAAAATAACTTCAAATATGAAAACTAAATTTGTGTTATTCAATTGTTAATGTTACCATGGTGATTGAAAAAGCAATTTTATGATTTTAAGTTTGAACTTCTTCCTAAAATAGAATAAAAGTACAGAATTCAATTACTGTGCATATAGTTGATTATGAGTAATTTTATTTAGACCTCTGTGAAACTAACTACCTTTTTCTAACTCAGTAAACAATGCCTTGACAAAAATAAACAATAAGTATTCAGTACTGACCTCAACAATTTTATTTTAAAGATTTATTTTTATTAATGGTATGTGTATGTGTCTGTGTGTGAGTATCTGCATGTGATTGAAGATTCCTGAAGAGGTTAGAGGGTCTGGATCTCCCTAGATTGGGAATTATAATGCAGAGAACTTGGGTCTTCTCTTAGAGCATGACTTAATTGCTGAGCTGTCTTTCTGCCCTAAAGAATTTTTTTTCTTTTTTTTTTTTTTGGTTTTTTTTTTTTTTTGGTTTTTTGAGACAGGGTTTCTCTGTGGCTTTGGTGCCTGTCCTGGAACTAGCTCTGTAGACCAGGCTGGTCTCGAACTCACAGAGATCCGTCTGCCTCTGCCTCCCGAGTGCTGGGATTAAAGGCATGCACCACCACTGCCAGGCTAAGAATTTTAACTTTAAATGTGATACTTAAATATATATGTTTTTGGTATTCATAAAACCTTAAGCATCCATCCTTATTTCTTCCACTAACATTTTGTAATGCATTGCCTTCTCATATCTTTCTCATAAACATTTTCCTAGTTTTATTACATTTTTAAAAAATTGATAATTTAATAAAATTTTACCATATTCATCAAATTAACCTTATATAATCTATATCCACAGTATGCCATTTTCTTCATAATGTGTTTGTTAGATATTGCCTTTTAAATTTATGCACTAATAATTTTTAAAGATCTCATCAGAAGTCTGTTGCTATCTTCAGTAGTGTTCTGCACTCACAACATTTAACAATTTTATTTCTACTTATTCAGTTGATGTCGTTTCTCATAATCTCATGATCTATTGATTTCAATCTCTAAATTTGTTGTGATTTTTTTTTTCCGTTTTCCGAGACAGGGTTTCTTTGTAGCTTTGGAGCCTGTTCTGGAACTAGCTCTTGTAGACCAGGCTGGCCTTAAACTCACATAGATCTGTCTGCCTCTGCCTCCTGAGTGCTGGGAATAAATGCATGTACCACCACTGCCCAGCAATTTGTTCAGATTTTAAAAAGTATATTTAAACATAATTGCACACACTCACACACAGAGATAAAAGGTTAGAGCCAGTGATTTGGAAATATGAATACAAGAAAGAAGTGTGAAAATAAATTTGATTTCTGTAGAAGATAAATCCTGATAAATCCTGAATAAAGAGCAACATGTAAAGATGAGTATCTGCCTTTTGCTTGGTTCTAACTAAACTGCAGTCAGTCTGCCAAAAGGTATGGAGAAACCTCTTTTTTTTTTTTTTTTGGTTTTTTGAGACAGGGTTTCTCTGTGGCTTTGGATCCTGTCCTAGAACTAGCTCTTGTAGACCAGGCTGGCCTCAAACTCATAGAGATCCGCTTACCTCTGCCTCCCGAGTGCTGGTATTAAAGGCGTGCACCACCACTGCCCAGCTGAGAAACCTTCTTTCTATCATACTGTGGCTGGAAATATATCACCGTTTTATAACAGCAGCAATTTTCTCTTTTCTAGGCACATCTTAGGCTTCACACTGAGCTTGAAATTTAGAATGGGAGATAAGCAAATGATCAAGCCATGGGAATGCAAGGATGGGTGAGAACAGAGAGTCTTCGGAGAGAACTGACAATCAGCTTCCCTCAATCTTATAGCATGGCTGGATGTGCATAGAAAGAAAAAGTGGCTTCCTGAATGGAATGCTCAGAGTGTTGAAATATGAAAACTGAGGTGTTCACCCTGTGAAATAAAGTTGGAGAATGCTTTTGCAGGTGTCCAAGTCCTCCTTGCTAGTCCTACACCTCTCACTGACTGGCAGTGAGGAACTAAGAGATTCTGACACATCCTTGGAAACATGCTAAAAGTGAGTGGGGCTGCTGACAAGTTTGGATAATATAAACTGTCACATAATTGATGGAAATGGTTTGTTTGATGAATCTGACAAGATCAAGCAATGTGTGACTAATGTGCTAGGGGAAAAGTGGCAGGAAAATAAGACATCTGCCCTGGGAAAGGGGTGGAAGTGACTTTTCATCATCTTTGGGAAAATGACATGTCTTCTCAACCCGCTGAATTCTCATTACCCACCTGACAGTCTTCAGGCACTAATGCATCTGTGGGGAAAATGTGGATGGGGACTTGTTTTAACGACAAAAGACACCTGTCACTTAAAGAAAAGCCAAATGAGTGTTCTGAATCCCTAAGAGAAGATTGCACCTTAAACCAAATTTTCTACACAAAATCTGACCTTTTATGGTGTAACTGTATAGCCAAAGGCTTTGAGGGACTAACTTCAATAATAGAAGTCAAATACTGATCATTTTAGAAACATTACTGTGATATCCTAATCCATTCCTTACTACCTGAGATTTTGTGAAATTCAAGTATTGCTACAGCATACTGAGTTACAATTGTGCAATTTGTCCATTGGATTCTCGCATGCTTTCTATTAATTCAGGGTTTCATCTAAGCACTTTGTTAATTAGGATAAAGAATAAACTTGTCATTGATTTAAAAGTGTAATTAATACATAGGGAGGTCTTACTAGCTGCCACTTCTTTTCTAACAAACAAAAATCTGCTCTAAAGAAACAGGAGACATGTCCACCAATAAAATAATACAAATTTTAACATCAGAATATTTAAATTTAATATAAAAGGAACCACTGCAGCTTTGAACAAAACACATACTCATAAGGAGAAAAAAAAGTGAGAAATAAACATGAAATATTCACTAATAACCCCCATTATCAGGAACAATACAAGCTGTCAAATAACTCAAAGAAGAAAGTTAAAATAATTATATATCTTTATGAGCAATTATTTCAATAGCATTTTAAATTCACAATAGACTATGTTTAATCAAAAAGAAAATCACATATCTAAAGAAATCTCTCAAATAATTTTATAACTGCAGCACAAGTAATATAATTATTTCAATACTTTGATAAGTACAAAGAAAACAAATATCATTTTCACAGAGAAATCATGGATAAAGAAATGTAATTTGTAAGTATAAAATTTTCAAAAATATGCAAACAGTACTGAGAGCTTTAATAACATTCTTTGCTTTGAAATAAAAAATTAAAAAATGGACTCAGGCTCAATGTCCTTTGCTTATGGCTAGAATCCACGAATGAGTGAGTACATACCGTATTCATATTTTTGGGTTTGGGTTATCTCACTCAGGATAGTGTTTTCTACTTCCATCATTTGCATGCAAAATTCAAGATGTCATTGTTTTTTACTGCTGAGAGTACTCTAATGCATATATATATTTCACACTTTCTTTATCCATTCTTCTATTGAGGGGCATCTAGGTCATTTTCAGGTTCGGGTTATTATAAATAATGCTGCTATGAACATAGCTAGACAAATGCTTTTGTAGTATGATTGGGCATCTCTTGGATACATTTCCAAGAGTGGAATTACTGGATCCTGAGGTAGGTTGATTACCAATTTTCTGAGAAATCGCCACATTGATTTCCAAAGTGGTTGCACAAGTTTGCATTCCCATCAGCAATGGATGAGTGTTACCCTTACCCCAAATTCTCTCCAGCATAGGGTATCATTGGTGTTTATTTTAGTCATTCTGACAGGTGTAAGATGGTATCTCAAAGTTGTTTTGATGTTCATTTCCCTGATAGCCAAGGAAGTTAAACATGTCCTTAAGTATCTTTTGGCCATGAAAATTCTTCTGTTGAGAATTCTCTTTTCAGTTCAGAACCCCATTTTTTAATTGGGTTAATTAAAATTTTAATGTCTAGTTTCTTGAGTTCTTTATATATTTTGGAGATCAAAGCTGATAATGGCACTGGGATTTGTGTCTACTGCATGTACTGGCTTCTCTCTTCGTAAAATCTTTATGAAATATTTAATATCTACGACTACAAACATTTGTTCGTTTCCACAAGGTGTGTAATCTTGTAACTTAGATTACTAGAGTTTCTCTTTTCCTTTATTTCCTTGGTGATGATTGCTTTAAAGCTAACCAAGTGTAAAAGATTGTAAGATTCAGACCCCAGCCTGTGAGAAACCCCTAAAATGTCTCTTCATTAGAATGAACACCAAGTGTACTGTCTTCCTTTTTTGTTTGCTCTTCTTTTTTTTATTTTTTTTTATTTTTTACTGTTTTTTTTTATTGAAAAAAAAATTTCTGCCTCCTCCCAGCCTCCCATTTCCCTCCCCCTCCTCCCGCCCCTCCCCCCTCCCCCCACTCCTCTTCCCCTCCCTCTCCAGTCCAACTAGCAGTCAGGGTTCCCTGCCCTGTGGAAAGTCCAAAGTCCTCCCCCCTCCATCCTCGTCTAGGAAGGTGAACATCCAAACTTTCTAGGCTCCCACAAAGCCAGATCATGAAGTAGGAACAAAACCCCATGCCATTGTCCTTGGCTTCTCATCAGCCCTCATTGTTCGCCATGTTCATAGAGTCCGGTTCTATCCCATGCTTTTTCAGTCACAGTCCAGCTGGCCTTGGTGAGCTCCCAATAGATCAGCCCCACTGTCTCCGTGGGAGGGTGCACCCTCGTGGTCCTGACTTCCATGCTCATGTTCTCCCTCCTTCTGCTCCTCACTGGGACTTTGGGAGCTTAGTCTGATGCTCCAGTGTGGGTCTCTGTCTCTATCTCCATCTATCGCTAGATGAAGGTTCCCAATCCTGGCTCTCCTGGCGCCAAGTATTTTTTACTGTTTTTAAAAAATATTTTCCGTCCCATCAACAGTTCTGAATTGCCCTGGAAAGGGAATTAGATGAGCTCTTCTGTGAGCAGAGCAAGAAAATTTTGCCCTGTTGAGATGCTCTGACTGGAATAGTGGAACCAAGCATAAATCCAATTAAAACTTATCAATAAAAATAAAGTCAGATATTGGGGTGAACGCTTGGAGGATCAAATAAACAGCACATGAGCCATCAATGACTTCCTACCTCTTGCATTCCTCCATCTTAAAAAGTCAGGATCCTGTCTCCCCACTCCTGCCCTATCACTCTCTATTTCGTTTTTGTACCGTCTGCCATCCCTATATGGTTAACTGATGACTAGCTCTACCTTCTAACTCTAAGAAAGCTTTATCTATCAAAAAACAAACAAAATACCATACATTTATCCCTTTTGTCTAAATAAAAAGCTAACATTTTAACTAAGAGTAAAACTATATGTAATAACTAAAATATCTTTATATGAATATATAAGGCAATTATTATATTACCAATATCTAGTCTATTTCTATTGAACAAATTCAGAGAAAATCCTCTATAACATATCTTATTTTGATGAGCCCTAAGTGTCATATGTAATTCACTTTCCATTCTAACTCACATTACCAACCAAAAATTAAATCTTTATATCTATCAATTTATACAGTTTATACCTCTTTTGTGAGTACTTTTCTGATTCTGTTAGCAAACAAAACTATAACTATCTAGTCTACAATTTCATCAGAGACCTGAGAAGGCTATATTACCTGAGTAAACAGGAAGCAAAGAGCAAAAACCTCCTAAATTAGTAAATGACAGAAAAAACGGGCTTCCCTGAAAGTCACTTGTAGGAGGATCTTCTATCTATCTGTTGCTTTTATTGGAAAATAAAGAAAACACAGGTAGGCAGAGAAGACAGAACAGAATTGTGGGAGGAAGAAAGCAGAGACAGGCAGAAGCCATGATTCTCTGACTCAAGACGGACATAGGTTAGGATTTTTCCCACAAGCCACTACCTCACGGTGATACACAGATTACTAGATGCGGGTTAAAGAAAGATGTAAGAGTTAGCCAATAAGAGGTTAGAGCTAATGGGCCAGGCAGTGTTTAAATGAATATAATTTCTATGTAATTATTTCAGGTGTAAAGCTAGCTGTGCGGGAGCTGGGTGGGACAAAAAGCAGACCTGCTCACCTCATCACTACAGTCACCCAAGATTCTGCTACAGTGTTGGGAAATTTTTCTTTGGGCCTACAGGCCTAGAATATCTGACAAACTTTTGTGATGCAATATATTTGAATGACTGTCCTATTTTATTTAGGTAAAGATCGATAGTAACTTTCTTTTGTCTCCAACTAGTAATATTTGGACAGCATACTATCAGCAGTTGAGGCAAGGGCAGTTTTTTGCCCAGTGGGTAACTTTTGCCACAAAGAAAGCAAATTTCATAAAGAGTTTCATCAATTCCCATTATCTTCTCTAAAGTAGATTAGTGCTGCCAGGAGCAGATATGTCTCATTTTCACAAGAAAAAGACCTTGTGTTAGGGAAACATTTTAAAAGTCATATTCTATAGATTTCTGAAGTGTGAAGGCCACCTGCATATCTGAAATATATCTCTGATTTGCCTTGAAAATATACTTGACTACAAATTTGGTTGTAATACGTAGTTAACTACTAGTCTGAAATACTTTATTTCCTAAATACTGTATAACAATCATTTTCAAGACTAGAAATTTCCATTACATTGTTACATTGCTATATAGGTACAATACCTTGAACAAGAGTGGAAACATAAATGCAGTATGCCATAAAAAACTTAAATTTGTATCAATATTCAAAAATATCTTAAACAAGAATAGCCATATCCAGTATAGAAATAACTTCAAATTTGTATCAATATACAAAAATTCATACCAATATAAAATATTTAAGGCTAGTAGTTGCTTTTTGTGGTTTAAAAGTAGATTCAAAATTCTAAACTTTTTGCCTATCATTTTCTTTAAAAGTAAATTCAATAATCTACCCTTTTATCATAGCATGTCTATAGCTCCCATTTTTTTTTTTCAGAAAAGATCCCTGAATCCATTCTGCTTTATTCAACTTTCTCCTGACAATTGCCAATAACACCTCCTAACCACGCCCCTCTAACTTATGGCAAATATCTATAAGCCACTGAAGGACAAAAAAACTGCCCATCCCACCTCTTAAAATTATTTCTGGATGTCTATTTGTGACATCTTTAGGGGAACCTGAAAAGAAAAAAGAAAAAAAAAATTGGGATAGTTGTCAGTTATATTGAGATTAGTGGCAATAGAATAGTCCCTTAATTTTGGTTTTTCTTTTTTTCCTTATAAGATGAATCTTCTAACAAAAGTTAGAGATTTTAGATTTTCCTTTTAACAAACATGCTAGGGTTAAGAGAAGGAGAGAGCCATTCTCTAACTCCAAACCAGCTTTAATTTTAATTGAACTGTGACTACAAAAGGACTATTTGCATTATATGTCTGTAGAGAACAGCCGAAACAAACATTTGTGAAGCTTTATGAAAATTCATCCTGATGGAAATATGATATAAAATTGACCAAATTACTATTTTGCTTGAAATAGTTTCTCTGTATGTTTCGTCCTTTTTCTTTTCTTAGATGTTTCATTTCTCCACTAGTCCAGATTCCTTAGCTAGATGCCATCCTTCTCCTAGAAAGACAAAAACAAAGCCCTGCTCCAACCCTAATTTTGAGGAGTTTCCCTTTTGGCAAGTAATATCTTGATATGGGATTTCCCTCTGTATGCTGTGAATATGTTTTATTGTCATTAGTAAATAAAGAAGCTGTTTTGGACTATGGAAGGTCAGACCTAAACTGATTGAAAGGAGAAAGAAAGCAGAGTCAGGCCGATTCCATGTAGCCACTGAGCAGCCATCAGTGACTTCCTACCATCTGAAAAGCTAGGATCCTTCCTCTGCCCCACCTTTTCACTTCCTGTTTCCTCTCTGTACAGTCCTCCAGACCTCTGTGGTTAATTAGTAGCTAGTTTGGCTCTGACTACAAGAATGCTTTATTTGTCAGAACATGAACAAAATACCACACAACAGTGAAACTTTTCCTTGTGACTTTGCACTCATTTCTAAAAATTATATCTTTTCTAGAACACACTGAGTTACAACCATCCAGTAATCTGTGTCAGAGAGGACTGACGTTGTGTAGCCATGGTGATTATCCGAGTTCCTAACCCAGTGTTCAATATGGCAATATATCTTTTATATCCCAGTTTCTCCATGGATGCTCAGGACCACCGTAAAACACTCTAGTTAACATTCCTATGGGAGAGAAATTTTCATAGAAATGTAAAGAGAAATCTTGTCCACCTGACAAACTATAAACCTTACATTTTGTCATTTACTGTTGTAAAATGCTTGGCAAAAACAGTTTAAGTAAATGCTTCTTTGGATCACTATTTTGAGAATTGCAGTAAGTCATATTGTGGAAAACATGATGGCCTGAGATGGGGCAGCTGATCACATGACATTCTGAATTAGGAAAAAGAGAGAGAGAGAGAAATGCTAATAATCAGTCAGCCTTTTCTCTTCTATAACCTAAGATCCTATCCTAGGGATTGGTACTGCCCAATTTAGGGTATATCTTCCAATCTCAACCTAATTTGTAAAATCTTTAACAATCTTTCACAGATATGGTCAGAGTCTTGTAGCTTTAATTACTCTGATAGGTTGTCACTATTAACCATTATACATAATCTAAATTATGACTTAAAATTCAATGATTTTCTCTTTTAATATGAATCAAGATATAAAAGCAGGACAGTTTCTTCTCCACCACTCTGATTTTGAAGCAATATTACTTCACATGTAAGGTTGCCAGTTTTTGATGAAACATTTGTTTTAAAGTTTGTTCTGGAAACATTAAAATGGGTATTCTCTCAGGGAATATTTTTGTTAAAATAAAGAAAAAATATTTTAAATATTTTTAGAAATGTTTAATTTTTTCAAGACACATGTTGTCTGAAAAGGTGAATGATAAATCTACATTATGAATTCCGAGTAAAGGAATAGAAATGGAGTTTATCTAAATTTTAGCATCCCCATGGCATTTATCGTCTTCCAATGATCTTCTTCTCCAGTCTACCTGTCCATCTTTACTGATTACCCCTTCCATAAAAAATCTTTTTTCTCCTTCAACATTTTGTCCCTTGAACAGTAAAATAAAATATTATCTTTACTGTTCCCATTCTTATACTGCCCTGTCCATTCGTCTTTGAACTGTCATATGATTCTTACAAGATACTATTTTCTCTTAGTTGATTTATCTTCATGTCTCCATTCTGCTCAACAAACAACACTTGGAAAATGTCAGATTTCCCTTTTACCTGAAGGTCAGATGCATTTTCTTGCTCAAACTTTTGAGGACAACTTAATACTTTTCATGAATCATGACTCAAAACTTATAGTCTGGGTTCATGTTATATATCCTCATTCCTATTGATAGTAGACTCTTACTCAAACTTTTTAGTAAGAGGGAAATGTGAGTCTCATTGAGAGTAGTTTATACACATTTTACTTGTCTTCTTAGTATAATTTGAGGTTTCATTCCTACCCACCATTTCCCAAATATCTACTCTCTATCTTATTATTAATTAAAAACTCTTTGGCTTATTAGCTCAGGTTTATTATTAACTAGCTCTTACAAGTAAATAAACACATTTCTATTAATTTCTATTTTATCGTGAGGCTTGTAGTTTGTTACCTCACATCTTGTTTCTTCAGTGGTTTTGTTATCTCCCTTACTCAACACTTCTTATCCCTGTATTTCTGCTTGGATTACCCTGTTTAGCTAAATTCTTTGGCTATTGGCCAAAAAATTTGTAAATAATAGTAAGTCTCAGAGTGTATATTCAGGAGTAGTCAGGTTGAAAAGAAGACTCCATTTAAAAATGGCATCAAACATAGGGCATAGATCTACATATAATCTGAAAATTGTTTTTCATTTTTTTTTTTAAAGAAGAGGTCTTCTAGACTCACAAAATTAGAGTCAAGCACATTGTCTGGTAGCTGCATTAGTTCAGATAGGCTCTGTTTGCTGGAGGCATACAGATGTGTGGCTCCTTTAAGAGAAGGCTTCCTGGTTCAAGTTCATGGTAAGGATGACTCTAGAGATAAGACACTTGAATGGGGTTTGTGGGCAGCATGTCACAAGCTGCTTGGTGGAAGCAGTGGGATGCTTTGTGAAGGCATAGACCCATTTGTTCCTGGAACTGGGGTTGTAAGCATGGTCCCAGAGCTGACAGTGAACTTATATCCACCGTGTTAGAAAGCTAAACGAGACTGAGCCAATAGCCAAAACCTCAACTTTTACTAGCCATTCACACTAAACATTTTAAAAATTCTGCTGCTCAAAAAATTATTACAGATGCACAAGAAAGACATATTTAGAAAAAAAGCCACTAAACATGTCACAATGTGTTTGATAAATATGTATCTACTCGGGTGAAAGAGGATAAAGGAAAGGCAGAATTATAGTTTAAAATAATAATCTATTATATTTAAGGAAAATAAGCAGATACTTTAAAATAAAAAGAGTAATAAAAATATAAGCCATGTAAAAATAAAAATACATGAATATTTGAATTATGTATATTATTATGTTTTCTTTGAATTTTTTGACTGTGAATGACCAAAATACATTGAGACATTTATTTGTATAGGCTGCTAAGCTAAATCAACCTATATATTTTAAAGATATATTGACTTCAAAATTTGAGTGTAAGGATATGGTACTATGCAAAAGAGGTTTTGCTTTTCTTTCTATAGAAGATGAAAACTTATGGATTCCTTCCAGGCAAATGTGGTTTGTTGGAAATAGATCCCCAAAAGGTCGTAATCCTTAAATTACTTCACCCAATAAAAAGCAGGAAACACTTTGTAGAAAACTATAACCAATTTCCCCAAATTATTGCTTATAAATGTTTGTTTTCATTTAAAGGTGGTTGATTATAAGTGGTTAAATGACCACAGTCTATCTCTTTTGAGAAAAAAGTGGGGAGATATAATATAAAGATGAATAATTTGCCTTTTTATGGATCTTGGTCTATTGATACAAATTAATGGTCAATTTGTTACACTGTGTATATATATTTCTGTTCTTGCTTAAGATATTGCATTTGTGCAGCTCATTTAAAAATGTAATGTATAATTAAGAAATATAGATTAATAGATAGACATCTATAATTTTCAAACTGTAATCATGGTAGTTATGTTTTCCAGATGTACAGAGCTATGTTTCAGATCTTTCAATACCGAATATGGCATTTAAAATGTTTTAAGAACTTTTCTCAATAGTGATACATGTTTTGCTTGGCAGCATCAATTGCTTCAGACAGGGTGATGGGCATTGAAGAAATTTATCTTGGAATTTGCCTTTAATATGATAACACTAGTCATTTGGGCAAAAAACTTCTCTTGCCTTGACTGCTTGATGATATGCTATATATTTTGGACATGCAGAATCCATAAGAAGTGACTGATAAACTTTCCAAATGATGGGATAGTCCTTAAGGGTTTCTGCTTAACATAGGAAACTGCCAGACATATTGCATGACACAGAAGAAAGTGACTGATAAACTGCCAACATAGGAAAAACAGTCTTTCATATTTTTTGCTTCATGAAAAATTATTCTGGAAACTATGGGCCTGAAGACTGAAAACAGATGTTCCAATTTTATAGAAGAACTTTGGACGATTGTACAGCCAGCAAGATGTCTAGAGTTATGGGTGTTGCTTACAATGCACTCCTGTTTACTTAGGTAATATTATATCTTTCTGGGATCTTAGATGGAGCTGAAGAAAGTTTGTTATATTCATAATTTCCCTTAGGAATGATAAAAGATAAATTAGATATGAAACTTTGGATTCAAAGAAATACTCTAATTGTAAGTTTTAGTTGATACTGGTTTTTATATATAATTTTATCATGTTAAAGTTAACTCCTTCCTTTTCATTTAGACAGCAAAGTGGAGATGATGTGGGATCCCCCTCTATATGCTGTGAATAATTTATTACCATTGGTTAATAAAAAAATCCTACTTTGGCCTATGGAAGGGCAAAACAAACAGGTCTGGAAAACTAACTGAATGTAGAAAGAAAGAAGGAGAATAAAGGAGACAGTGTGTAGCTACTGAAGGAGAAAGATGCTAGAAACTTATTAGTAAACCATAGCCTTGTGGTGATACACAGGTTAATAAACGTTGTTAATTTAATTTTAATTAATTAATAATTTAACTAACAATAGAAATTATAAAATTATAGGTTAATTTATGATATAAGAGCCACCTATAAATATGTCCAACTCATTGGACAAACATTGTTGTATTTAATATAGTTTCTATGTTATTATTTGGGTTTGAGCACCTGGAAAATAAAAAACCAATATTAATTTACTGCTTAGCATACATGGAAGGAAAATCACACAGAAACTCTACTTTGTCTGCTTCAATTCCTTTGATAATGTGCTTTATCTCTAAATGTTGTCTCTAATAGCTTCTATTACATCTTTCCCCCTTTGTAGTCTCCAGGGAACCTCATGTGTTAAATTTGTGTCAACTACTGATTAAGCTATCCATATTAAATTTTTACAGACACTGTAAAATTACACACATCCTAATTATAGATGTGTTAGTTTTTGCTATTATTGTTTTGATTTTGTTTGCTTGTTTTGCCTAGTAAGAAACACCAGGTGGATATATTCTTGACTTAAAAGGAATATACAAGAAAACTTCTCTGAATTCTATTGTTATCTTAATCACATGTGTCCCCAAGATGGTTAGAATATATAAAATAAATTGGATGGAAAAAATGCTTAAATAAGTTTCTGGTTTCCTAAAACCTAAGGGATGTCACAATACAAAATAGTTCTGTTTTCTAATACAAAAGTAAAAAGTTCTAGGTGGTTAATGTTTTGAATTTTCATATCTTTATTTATACTTAATTGCCTTATAAAATGATCATCTGGCTATTGAAATTAGAGTTTACATATATACTGCCAGACAAATTTCTTCTACTCAATTTTTATAACTATCTGATAATACATTTTTCTCTTTTCCTGAAATATGTGTCACATAGAAAACATGAATCAAATGATAAAAACACAAAATGGGATCCGTAACTTGTATTTTCAAAAAGTTCTTATTTTGCAGTCTCAAGAACTGGTATTTATTTATAGACACTCTTAACTAATACACAGAAATCTTTTAAGTGTAGCAGTGGCCATATGTGCAGAAAAGAAGGACAAGACCCCCAAATAAAGTACATTTAGAAGAAGATTATCTATATCTAATTTGAACATATCAGTTAACACTGACTCCATGTCTACAACTCAGAAATGTGATATATACATAAATTAGGATACAGAATAAAATGATAAAATGCATGTTTTGTTTTTGAATATATAATCCTATTCTTTATTTAGACTGTCATCAAGATAACCTCAAGTCAATGTTTTTGCAAATTTTTAGCATCTTTTAGTTCAGTGTGAAATTACTTAGTATAACAATGAGCCATTGTTTTAATGTATTTAATTAGAAAACTTTTATGTAGAAGGATAATACTACATATTTTGTAAAGTGTTTGGTGTAAGCACCATTACTCTCTTAAAGACAGCACAATAAAACCCACAGAATCAACTCACCAGTGCTCACTGGAGTTCAAAGAGATTGAGCCAACAACCAGTCGTCTGAGTAACTGGCCTATTACCTCTGCAGACATGCTATGGTTGTGTGACTTCGTGTTCTTGTGGGATTCATATAAGTGGGAGTGAGGGCTGTCCCTGGTACTTATGTCTACTTTTGAGACCCCTTTCTTCATACTGGAATGCCTAAGTCCAGCTTTAATATGAGGAGAGGTGCCTGGTTTTATTGCAACTTGGTATACTATGTTTGGTTGATATCACTGGAGGACTGTCTTTTTCTCAAGGGAAATGAAGGAGAAGTAGATGGAATGGGATTGGAAGAAAGACTGTGAGAAGAGGTAGAAGGAAAAACTATGATTTTAATGTAATATATGAGACTAAAAACAAGTCTGGTCTTGTACCAATAATTATTTTGTATAATTTCAAATGTAAAAAAAAATGATACCACAATTAATGGGGAAAAGTTATAAGGTAGCTTTCTGTATCAGAAAGTTTTTTTAAAAGCCCAACTTTCCACAGCACTCTAAGGCAGCTCACTAGAAAGTTGGTCAGGACAATTACCAGACTAGAAAAAGTCATACAGATGATAAAGGACATCCCTGTTTGTAAGTGAGATGAACTTCTTATTCTTGTGAAAATACAAGTAATTTACACAAAAAACTTTTTATCACTCACATTCTCTGTAATTATTAGCAATTTTATTGAGAAGGAAATGTTTATCATTATATTTAAAATGTCAAAGCCCTCAAGAACACTAAGTGACAGAACTATAACATATATGCTGAGTTACTATGCCAGTCTCATGCAGATGCCCTGGTTATCAATTCAGTCTCTTGGAATCCTATGAGCCCTGGTTGGCGTGGGATTCCCTCTGTATGCTATGCATACCATTGATTAATTAAAAAACTGTCTTAGGCCTGTTCAAGGCCGACTATAGGTAGAAGGGGAAAACTAAACTGAATGCTGTGAGAAAGAAGGCAGAGTCAGGGAGAAGCTGTGTAGCCCAGTTATAGACAGATGCAGGATGGAAACTCACTGCTGGTCCACAGCCACATGGTGATACACAGATTATTAAAAAAAAAGGTTAAATTAAGATGAAAGAGTTAGACAATAAGAACCTAGAGCTAATGGGCCAAGCAGTGATTTAATTAATACAGTTTCTGTGTGGATATTTTGGGGCTGAGCTGCCAGAAATAGACAAATGTATTCCTACTACACCTGGTTAGTTGATTCTGTAGGTTTTCTTGTGGTGGCCTTGAGAGAGTACTGGTGTTTATAGCTAATACTCTATAAAATAGGAAGTACAATGCAATTAGCACTGATTGATACTAATATTTATTATTAAGAATTATTAAATTTTATCAGTACAAAGCATTAATAATTTCTATTTTTACTAAGATTGATTTGAATCCTATGCTTATCTTTAAAACATACAGATCCAACTTGACTGCTCTCTGTTTTAAACTAATGGACATCTTCATTATCTTCAACAAGTCTCAACAACTATATCCAGTGAGAACAAGAGGGGTTTCTGGGGTCTCCTTGTCCAACTTTTTTCTTTCTTTCTTTTTTCTTTTTTTTATTAAAAAATACTATCTTTTAATTTTACATATCAAACCCAATTTCCACTCCCTCTCTTCTCCTCATTACCTCAACCTTCCCCCCACCACCAGGCATCCCATCCACTCCTCAAAGAGGGTAAGGCACACTGTCTTGAGGAAGGATGAAGACTCTCCCTACTAATCTAGGTTGAGCAAGGTATCCGTCCAAAGAGAATGGGTTCCAGAAAGCCAATAGAAGCAGTTGAAATAATCCTGCTGCTAGTTGCCTGGCAGTCTGCCTCAGTCATACAACTCTCTCCAACATTCAGAAGGCCTCATTTCATTCTATGCTAGTTCCTTTCCTGTTCAGCTGGAGTTGGTTGTACCTAAAGAGGAATGCTACTCTCAGCTTTATTCTGATAATATTTTCTCTGCAAAAAATAGAAGTGAACACTGAGTAACATGGCAATTTAGTGTGTGAATATGTAATGCTTAAGTGCTCATTCTTAACAAAACATTTATACCAAATCATTTAAGACTCAGAAAACATTGTAAAAATGGGAGTGGGAAGAATACAAGAGCCAGAAAACTGGAACAAGTATTTTCTTTCTTTCTTTCTTTCTTTCTTTCTTTCTTTCTCTCTCTCTCTTTCTTTCTTTCTTTCTTTCTTTCTTTCTTTCTTTCTTGCTCAGTTTCTTCTCTTTATTTGATTCCTGAGACAAGTATTTTCAAGTGTTATCTTCTGCCAATGCAATCAGGATCTCATAACAGTTGCTGTTCTCTGATATTGGACTGCCCATAAGTATTTCATGCAATCCCCTGATGAACTACTGTTACTGATTGATTCTGTGGGAGAGACAGGAATTGTCTTTAGTTATCTACCAGGTGATCAAAACACCAATATCCAACATATGTCTTCAAATACACAGCCATATTTTTTGTGCATGCGTGCATGTGTGTGTTTCTATATCAAACCTTTGGTTGGATTCAACAAGTAACAAAACAAAAAGATAAGAAAGAAGAAAATAAAAGAAACCATTCGGGAAGAAGAAGGTTAAAATATTTTGGGAAAATCCACTGAATGTAGGAGTGACGTTAATCAGAATGCAATCATATGTGTACTTGAATTTATCAAAGAGCAATTGTCATAAAATTTGTGTATTTACAACCATTCAGAATAGATTCACTTAGTCTTACTAAAATGAAGTCTTTTTGACTCTTCATTATTTAAGGAAGTATTTTACTGTTGCACATCAATATACTGGTGTGAATCGCTTGATACCCCATTCTTTTTAATCCATGAATTATCTTTTGTAATCTCTAATACTACGTTCCTCCTTAAAGTTAAAATCATACAGAGAGCAAGACACATATTATTAACATACATATATTCAAAATTTACATACAATACATTATGATTTAGTTTTATTATTATTATTTATTAAAAATTTCCACCTCCTCTCCTCCTCCCATTTCCCTCCCACTCGCCCCACTCCTTTTTCCTCTCTTTCTCCAGTCCTAAGAGCATCCGAGTTCCCTGCCCTGTGGGAAGTCCAAGGTCCTCCCTGCTCCATCCAGATCTAGGAAGGGGAGCATCCAAACAGACTAGGTTCACACAAGGCCAGTCCATGTAGTAGAATCAAAACTCAGTGCCATTGTCATTGGCTTTTCAGTCAGCCCTCATTGTCAGCCACATTCAGAGTCCAGATTGATCATATGCTCCATCAGTCCCAGTCCAGTAGGTCTTGGTGAGCTCTCATTAGATCAGTCCCACCATCTCCATAGGTGGACGCACCCCTCGTGGTCCTGACTTCCTCGCTCATGTTTTCCACTTTCTGTTCTTCATTTGGACCTTGGGAGCTCAGTCCAATGCTCCAATGTGGGTCTCTGTCACTATCTCCATCTATCGCCAGATGCGGGTCTATGGTGACATGGAAGATGTTCATCAGTGTGGCTATAGGATAAGGCTGGTTCAGGAACCCTCTCCTCTGCTGCCCACGGAACTAGTTGGATAAATCCCCTTGGACATTTGGGAAACCCTCTAGATCCAAGACTCCAGCCAACACTAAAATGGCTCCCTTGGTTAGGATAACTTCTTCCCTGCTCCCATATCCCCCCAATCTACCCCCACCCCCCTGCTCCCAACTTTTGCCCTTCGATCGTGTCAACTGCCAATATAGAGGAGGATAACTATATGTTTTTCTTTGGGTTCACCTTCTTATTTAACTTCTCTAGGATCACGAACTATAGGCTCAATGTCCTTTGTTGATGGCTAGAATCCGCTTGTGAGTGAGTACATACCATATTCCTCATTTGGGTCTGGGTTATCTCACTCAGTAAAGTGTTTTCTTTTTCTTCTTTTTTGTTTCCTTTTCTTTTTTTTTCATTTTTTTTTATTATTGAGAAAAGGAAGAAAAAAAAAACAAGTTTCCACCTCCTCCCAGCCTCCCATTTCCCTCCCCTCCTCCCACCCTTCTCCACCTCCTCCCATCCTTCTCCTCCTCCTCCCACTCCTCTCCCCCTCCCTCTCCAGTCCAAAGAGCAGTCAGCTTCCCTGCCCTGTGGTAAGTCCTAGGTCCTCCCCCCTCTGTCCATTTCTAGGAAGGTGAACATCCAAATTGGCTAGGCTCCCACAAAGCCAGCACATTGCGAAGGATCAAAACCCCGTGCCATTGTCCTTGGCTTCTCATCAGCCATCATTGTTCGCCATGTTCAGAGAGTCCAGTTTTAACTCATGCTTTTTCAGTCACAGTCCAGCTGGTCTTGGTGAGCTCACAGTAGATCAGCTCCACTGTCTCAGTGGGTGGGTGCACCCCTCGTGGACCCGGCTTCTTTGCTCATTTTCTCCCTCCTTTGGCTACTCATTGGGACCGTGGGAGCTCAGTCCAGTGCTCCAGTGTGGGTCTCTGTCTCTATCTCCATCCATCACCAGATGAAGGTTCTATGATGATATGCAAGATATCCGTCAGTATTGCTATAGGCTAGGGTCATTTCCGGTTCCCTATCCTCAGCTGCCCAAGGAACTAACTGGGGACATCACCTTGGGCTCCTGGGAGCCACTCTAGGTTCAAGTCTCTTGCCAACCCTAAGGTGGCTCCCTTAACTAAGAATTGTGCTTCCGTGCTCCCCTATCCTACCTTCCTTTATCCCAATCTTCCTTTTTCCCCGAGTTCCCACCATCCTCCCCTTCTCCCTTTTCTCTCCCCATCTCCCCTTACCCTCCTGCGCCCCCCCCCCCCTTAAGATCCCGATTTTTGCCTGGCAATCTTGTCTACTTCCCATACCCAAAAGGATAGCTATATGTTTTTCTTTGGGTTCACCTTCTTATTTAGCTTCGTTAGGGTATCCAATTATAGACTCACTGACCTTTATTTAAGTCTAGAAACCAATTATGAGTGAGTACATCCCATGTTCATCTTTTTGGGTCTGGGTTACCTCACTCAGGATAGTAAGTCCCAATGAGGAACAGAAGAAGGGAGAAGACGAGGAAGGAAGTCAGGACCAAGAGGGGTACATCCACCCACGGAGACAGTGGGGCTGATCTATTGGGAGCTCACCAAGGCCAGCTGGACTGTGACTGAAAAAGTAGGGGATAAAACCGGATTCTCTGAATATGGCGGACAATGAGGGCTGCTGAGAAGCCAAGGACAATGGCACTGGGTTTTTATCCTAATTCATGTTCTGCCTGTGTGGGAGCCTAGCCAGTTTGGATGTTCACCTTCCTAGACCAGGATGGGGGGGGGGGGGCTTTAGACTTTGCACAGGGCAGGGAACCCTGACTGCTCTTCAGACTTGAGAGGCAGGGGAAGAGGAGTGGGGGGAGAGGGAGAAGAGTGGGGGGACTGGGAGAGGAGTGGGGGGGAGAAGGAGTGGGAGGCTGGGAGGAGGCAGAAATTGTTTTTTTCTCAATAAAACAAGAAAGAAAGTTAAAAAAATAATAAAAATAAAAAAATAAAATAATTTGAATTTAAAAGAAAAAAACCAAATGTTCTTGTCATATGATAGGGCATCTTTTGGGTATATTCCCAGGAGTGGTATTGCTGGGTCCAGGGGTAGGTTGACCCCGAATTTCCTGAGAAACCGAAACACTGATTTCCAAAGTGGTTGCACAAGATTGCATACCAACCAGCAATAGATGAGGGTACCCCTTCCTCCACAGCCTCTCCAGCAAAGGCTATCATTGGAGATTTTTATTTTAGCCATTCTGACAGGTGTAAGATGGTATCTCAAATTTGTTTTGATTTGCATTTCCCTGATCACTAAGGAGGTTGAGCATGACCTTAAGTGTCTTTTGGCCATTTGAACTTCCTCTGCTGAGAATTCTCTGTTCAGTTCAGTGCCCCATTTTTTAATTGGGTTAATTAGCATTTTGAAGTCTAGTTTCCTGAGTTCTCTATATATTTTGGAGATCAGACCTTTGTCTGTTGCGGGGTTGGTGAAGATCTTCTCCCAGTCAGTAGGTTGCCTTTTTGTCTTGGTGAAAGTGTCCTTTGCTTTACAAAAGCTTCTCAGTTTTAGCAGGTCCCATTTATTCAATGTTGCCCTTAATGTCTGTGCTGTTGGGGTTACACATAGGAAGCCATCTACTGTGCCCATCTCCTGTAGGGTACTTCCCACTTTCTCTTCTATTAGGTTCAATGTGTTCTGACTGATAGTGAGGTCTTTAATCCATTTGCACTTGAGTTTTGTGCATAGATATGGGTTTATTTTCATTATTTTACAGGTTGACATCCAGTTGTGCCAGCACCATTTGTCGAAGATGCTTTCTTTCTTCCATTGTATACTTTTATCTCCTTTATCCAAAATGAGGTGTTCATAGGTTTGTGGGTTAAAATTCGGGTCTTCAATACGATTCCATTGTTTGACTTCTCTGTTTTTATGCCAGTACCACACTGTTTTCATCACTGTAACTCTGTAATAGAGTTTGAAGTCAGGGATGGTAATGCCTCCAGACAATCCTTTATTGTATAGGATTGTTTTAGCTATCCAGGGTTTTTTGTTTTTCCATATAAAGTTGATTATTTTCCTCTCAAGTTCCGTGAAGAATTATGATGGGACCTTGATGGGGATTGCATTGAATCTATAAACTGCCTTTTGTAGAATTGCCATTTTTACTATGTTGATCCTCCCAATCCAAGAACAAGGGAGGTCCTTCCATTTTTTGGTATCCTCTTCAATTTCTTTCTTCAATGCCTTAAAATTCTTGTCAAATAGATCTTTCACTTCCTTGGTTAGATTTACCCCAAGATATTTTATGCTGTTTGTGGCTATCGTGACTGGTGAAGCTTCTCTGATTTCCCTCTCTGCTTCCATATCCTTTGTGTATAAGAGGGCGACTGATTTTTTGGAGTTGATCTTGTATCCTGCCACATTACTAAAGCTGTTTATCAGCTGTAAAAGTTCTTTGGTGGAGTTTTGGGGGTCCCTTATGTACACTATCATATCATCTGCAAATAACGAAAGTTTCACTTCTTCCTTTCCAATTCAAATCCCGTTGATCTCCTTATGTCTTCTTATTGCTATTGCTAGAACTTCAAGCACTATATTGAAGAGGTATGGCGAGAGTGGACAGCCTAGTCTTGTTCCTGAGTTTAGTGGGATGGCTTTGAGTTTCTCTCCATTTAATTTGATGTTAGCTGTCGGCTTGTTGTAATAGCTTTTATTATATTTAGATATGACCCTTGTATCCCTAATCTCTCCAATACTTTTATCATAAAGGGATGTTGAATTTTGTCAAAAGCTTTTTCAGCATCTAATGAAATGATCATATGATTTTTTTTTCTTTCAGTTTATTTATATGCTGGATTACATTGATAGATTTTCGTATGTTGAACCAGCCCTGCATCCAAGGGATGAAGCCTACTTGATCATAATGGATAATGTTTCTGATGTGTTCTTGGATACAGTTTGCCAGTATTTTGTTGAGGATTTTTGCATCGATGTTCATGAGTGAGATTGATCTATAATTCTCTTTCTTGGTTGAGTCTTTGTGCGGTTTTGGTATCAGAGTAACCGTAGCTTCATAAAAGGAATTTGGCAATGCCTCTTCTGTTTCTATATTGTGAAATACATTAAGGAGTATAGGTATTAGGTCTCCTTGGATGTTCTGGTAGAATTCCGCATTGAAACCATCTGGTCCTGGGCTTTTTTTGGTAGGGAGGTTTTTGATAACAGCTTCTAATTCTTCGCGACTAACAGGTCTATTTAGATTGTTCACCTGGTCCTGGTTTAACTTTGGTATATGGTATTTATCTAAAATTGTCCATTTCCTTTACATTTTCCAGTTATGGCATATAGGCTTTTGTAGTAAGATCTAATGATTCTCTGAATTTCCTCTGTGTCTGTGGTTATGTCCCCCTTTTCATTTCTGATCTTATTAAATTGCAAATTCGCTCTCTGCCGTTTGATCAGTTTGGATAGGGGTTTGTCAATCTTGTTGATTTTCTCCAGGAACCAGGTTTTTGTTTCATTGATCCTTTGTATTATTTTCTGTGTTTCTATTTTGTTGATTTCAGCCCTTAGTTTGATTATTTTCAGTCTTCTACTCCTCCTAGGTGAGTCTGCTTCTTTTTTTTTCTAGAGTTTTCAGGTGGGCTGTTAAGTCTCCAATGTGAGCTTTCTCTATTTTCTTTAAGTGGGCACTTAGTGCTATGAACTTTCCTCTTAGGACTGCTTTCATAGTGTCCCATAAGTTTGAGTATGTTGTTTCTTTTTTTTTCATTGAATTCCAGGAAGACTTTAATTTCTTTCTTAATTTCTTCCTTAATCCAGGTATGGTTCAGTAGTTGACTGTTCAGTTTCCATGAATTTGTAGGCTTTCTGGGGGTTGCATTGTTGTTGAATTCTAACTTTAATCCATGGTGATCTGATAAGACACAGGTGGTCACTAATATTTTTTTTTTGTAACTGTGGATGTTTGTTTTGTTACCGACTATGTGGTCGATTTTTGAGAAAGTTCCATGAGCTGCAGAGAAGAAGATATATTCTTTCCTATTTGGGTGGAATGTTCTATAGATGTCTGTTAAGTCCATTTGATTCATTACCTCCATTAATTCTCTTATTTCTCTGTTAGGTTTCTGTCTGATTGACCTGTCCATTGGTGAGAGAGGAGTGTTAAAGTCTCCTACTATTAGTGTGTGCGGTTTGATGGCTGCCTTGAGTTTTAGCAATGTTTCTTTTATGTATGTGGGTGCTTTTATATTAGGGGCATAGATATTCAGGATTGAGACTTCATCCTGATGAACTGTGCCTGTTATGAGTATAAATTCCCCTCTCCATCTCTTCTGATTGATTTAAGTTTGAAGTCAACTTTGTTAGAGATTTGTATGGCCACACCTCCTTGTTTCTTAGGTCCATTTGCTTGATAAGCCTTTTCCCTGCCCTTTACTCTGTGTAAGTGCCTGTCTTTGTGGTTGAGGTGTGTTTCTTGTAAACAGCAGAATGTTGGATCCTGTTTTTTTATCCAATCTCTTAGCCTGTGCCTTTTTATAGGTGAGTTGAGTCCATTGACATTTAGTGATATTAATGACCAGTGGTTGTTAACTCCGGTCACTTTTTTACTCATAGAATTTGTGTGTTTCCCTACTTTGTTTTGTGTATGTGAAGGGTCTCTAGATGTCTGAGTTATTGTGGTCATTGTTGGACTCCTTGGTTAGTGATTTTCCTTCTATTACTTTCTGTAAGGCTGGATTTGTGGCTGCGTATTGTTTAAATTTGTTTTTATCCTGGAAAATTTTATTTTCTCCATTTATAGTGAACGAAAGCTTGGCTGGGAATAATAATCTGGGCTTGCATCCATGCTCTCTCAGTTTCTGCAGTACATCTATCCAGGACCTTCTGGCTTTCATGGTTTCCATGGAGAAGTCAGGTGTAAGTCTGATAGGTTTACCTTAATAAGTGATTTGGCCTTTTTCCTTTGCAGCTCTTAATATTCTTTCCTTATTCTGTATGCTTTGTGTTTTGATAATTATATGGTGAGTGGATGTTTTTTTTTTTTTTTTTTTTTTTTTTTGATCCAGCCTATTCGGTGTTCTGTATGCTTCTTGAACCTTTATAGGTATATCTTTCTTTAGGTTGGGAAAGTTTTCTTCTATAATTTTATTAAATATATTTTCTGGACCATTGAGCTGCCCTTCTTCTCCTTCTTCTACTCCTATTATTCTTAGGTTTGGTCTTTTTATTGTGTCCCATATTTCCTGAATATTTTGTGATGAGAGTTTGTTGGACTTGCTGTTTTCTTTGATCAGTGTGCTTATTTTCTCTATGGTATCTTCAGAATCAGAGATTCTTTCTTCTAACTCTTGTATTCTGTTGGTTATGCTTGTTTCTGTAGACTCTGTTTGTTTACTTAAATTTTCCATGTCCAGCCGGCCCTCTGTTTGTGTTTTCTTCTTCGCCTCCAGTTCAGTTTTCAAGTCTTGAACTGTTTCCATAATCTGTTTGATTGTTTTTCCTTGGTTTTCAAGGGTATAATTCACTGATTTATTCAATTCTTCAAACTTTGTTATATTTCTCATCCATTTCTATAAGGGCATTTTTTACATGCTGTTTAAGGGCATCAATCACTTTCATGAAGTCAATCTTTTCTACTTCTTCTTGATTAAGGTGTTCATGTCCTCCTGTTGTGAGGTCCCTGGTTTCTGGTGGCTTCATGTTGCTTTTCAGCTTGTTGGGCGAATTCTTGCCTTGGTGTCTGCCCATCTCTTCTTCCAAATGCTCCCTTATGGATCTTCTTTTACTGGATCAGGTCTCCTTTCCTACCCAACGCTGGCTCTCCCCAATGTTGGCTCTCCCCAATGTTGGCTCTCCCCAACGCTGGCTCTCCTGGTGCCGAGAGATCAGGCCTCCGTCCTGATGGGGCAGCTTGCAAACAAAGCGCCTACCCTGCTTGGTGCAAGCAGGCCATAGAAGCAAAGGAACTCCCACCCGCTTGGGTGCCCCGAGGATTCGGACCCAGTGCCCAGACAGGCTGGGCTGCGTGATGTTATGTGCCGAAAGAGGGCGGTGGGGCCGAAGTGGGAAGGGTTCTGGATGGAAGCTGGGTGGGCTAGGAAGAAAGAGGCGGTATGCCAGGAGTAGAGGCCCTGCAGAGAACCCAGGAAGGATAGGGGGCCAAGGAACCTCTGAGCTCCCTGTCCCAGGCTGGTGCCAGGCAGGGCCAGAAACTCACCCCAACGCTGGGTCTCCTGGTGCCAAGAGATCAGGTCTCCGTGCTGATGGGGCAGTTAGCATACAAAGCACCTACCCTGCTTGGTGCAGGGAGGCCATAGAAGCAAAGGAACTCCCACCCACTTGGGTGCCCCGAGGATTCGGACCCAGTGCACAGACAGGCTGGGCTGGGTGATGTTATGTGCTGAAAGAGGGCGGTGGGGCCGAAGTGGGGAGGGTTCTGGATGGAAGCTGGGTGGGCTAGGAAGAAAGAGCAGTAAAGTGTTTTCTATTTCCATCTATTTTCATGCAAATTTCAAGATGTCATTGTTTTTTACCACTGAGTAGAACTCTAAAATATATATGTGCCACACCTTCTTTATCCATTCTTATATCGACTGGCACCTAGGTTGTTTCCAGGTTCTGGCTATTACAAATAGTGCTTCTATGAACATAGTTTAACAAATGCTTTTGTAGTATGATTGGGTATCTCTTGGGTATATTCCCAAGAGTAGAATTGCTGGATCCTGAGGTAGGTTGACTCCCAGTTTCCAGAGAAACTGCCACACTGATTTTCAAAATGGTTACACAAGTTTGCATTCCCACCAGCAATGAATGAGTGTTCCCCTTCCTCCACAACCTCTCCAGCATAAGCTATCATTGGTGTTTTTGATTTTAGCCATTCTGACAGGTGTAACATGGTATCTCAAAGTTGTTTTGATTTGCATTTCCCTGATTGCTAAGGAGGTTGAGCATGAAGTTTAGTGTCTTTTGGCCATTCGAACTTCTTCTGCTGAGAATTCTCTGTTCAGTTCAGTACCCCATTTTTTAATTAGGTTAATTAGAGTTTTACTGTCTAGTTTCTTAAGTTCTTTATTTATTTTGGAAATCATACCTTTGTCTGATGAGGGGTTGGTGAAGATCTTCTCCCATTCAATAGGTTGCCTTTTTTTCTTAATGACAGTGTCCTTTGCATTACAGAAGCTACTCAGTTTCAGGAGGTCCCATTAATTCATTGTTGCCCTTATTGTCTGTGCTACTAGGGTTATATGTAAGAATTGGTATCCTGTGCCCATGTGTTGCAGACTACTTCCCACTTTCTCTTCTATCAGATTCAGTGTGGTCAGGTTTATATTGAGGTCTTTATTCTATTTGGACTTGAGTTTTGTGCGTGGTGATAGATATGGATCTATTTTCATTCATCTACATGGCGAAATCCAGTTATGCCAGCACCATTTGTTAAAGATACTTTTTTTCTTCCATTGTATAGTTTTAGCTCCTTTGTTGAAAATCAGGTGTTCATAGGTTTGTGGGTTAATATCTGGGTCTTCAATTTGATTCCATTGGTCAACATCTCTGTTTTTATCCCAATACCAAGCTTTTGTCATTGCTGTAACTCTTAATAGAGTTTGAAGTCAGGGATGGTAATGCCTCAGGAAGTACTTTTATTGTATAGGATTGTTTTGGCTATCGTGGATTTTTTGTTTTTCCATATAAACTTGATTTTTGGTCTCTCAAGGTCTGTGAAGAATTTTGTTGGGCTTTTGATCGGGATTGCATTGAATCTATAGATTGCTTTTGGTAGACTTGCCATTTTTACTATGTTGATCCTCCCAATCCAAGAGCATGGGAGATCCTTCCATTTTCTGGTATCTTTTTCAATTTCTTTCTTCAAAGACTTAAGTTCCTTGTCAAAGAGATCTTAGTTAGAGTTACCCCAAGATACTTTATGCTATTTGTGGCTGTCCAGAATGGTGATGCTTCTCTGATTACCCTCTGTGCTTCTTTATCTTTTGTGTATAGGAAGTTGAGCTTGTATCCTGCCACATTATTAAAGGTGTTTATCAGCTGTAGGAGTTCTTTGGTAGAGTTTTTGGGGTCACTTATGTACACTATCATATCATCTGCAAATAACTAAAATTTAACTTCTTCCTTTCTAATTCAAATTCCCTTGATCTCCTTATGTCTTCTTATTGCTATTGCTAGAACTTCAAACACTATATTGAAGAGGTATGGAGATAGTGGACAGCCTTGCTTTGTTCCTGATTTTAGTGGGATGGATTTGAGTTTCTCTCCATTTAATTTAATGTTATCTGTGGGCTAGTTGTATATAGCTTTTATTATATTTAGGTATGAACCTTTTATCCCTAATCTCTCCAATACCTTTGTCATAAAGGGGTGTTGAATTTTGTCAAATGGTTTTTCAGCATCTATTGAAATTATTATATGTTTTTTTTGTTTCATTTTATTATATGATGGATTACATTGATAGATTTGTGTATGTTGAACCAGCCCCACATCTCTGGGATGAAGCCTACTTGATCATAATGGATAATTTTTTAATGTGTTCTTGGATTTGGTTTGCCAATATTTTATTGATAATTTTTGCATTGATGTTAATGAGTGAGATTGGCCTGTAATTCTTCTTCTTGGTTGAGTCTCTATGTGTCTTTGGTATCAGGGTAGCTGTAGCTTCATAAAAGGAGTTTGGCAATGAGTCTTCTGCTTCTATTTTGTGAAATACTTTAAGGAGTATAGGTATACCTCTTCTTGGAAGTTTTGGTAGAATTCTGCATTGAATCCCTCTGGTCCCAAGCTTTTTTGGTAGGGGGATTTTTGATAACAGCTTCTAATTCTTTGTGACTTACAGTCTATTTAAATTGTTCACCTGGTCCTGGTATAACTTTGGTATATGGTACTTTTCTAAAAAAAATGTCCATTTCTTTTACATTTTCCAATTTTATGGAATACTGGCTTTTGTAGTAAGATCTAATGGTTCTCTGAATTTCCTCTGTGTCTGTGGTTATGTCCCCCTTTTCATTTCTGATCTTATTAATTTGTGTGTTCTCTCTCTGTGTTTGATTAATTTGGATAAAGGTTTGTCAATCATGTTGCTTTTCTCCAAGAACCAGCTTTTTGTTTCATTGATTCTTTGGATTGTTTTCTGTGTTTCTATTTTGTTGATTTCAGCCCTCAGTTTGATTATTTCCAGTCTTCTTCTCCTGTGTGACTCTGCTTCTTTTTTTTTCTAGAGCTTTCAAGTGTGCTGTTAAGTCTCTAATGTGTGCTTTCTCTGTTTTTTTTTTGTTTTGTTTTTTTAATGTGGGCACTTAGTGCTATGAACTTTCCTCTTAGCACTGTGGGTCCCATAGGTTTGAGTATGTTGTGTCTTTATTTTCATTAAATTCAAGTAATATTTTAATTTCTTTCTTTATTTCTTCCTTCACCCAGGGGTTGTTCCGTAGTTGACTGTTCAGTTTTCATGAGTTTTAGAGTTCCTGGGGGTAGATTTGTTGTTGAATTCTAACTTTATTCCAGGTGATCCAATAGTACACAGGTGGTTACTACAATTTCTTTATATCTATGGATGTTTGCTTTGTTACCAATTATGTGATCAATTTTTGAGAAGGTTCCATGTGATGCTGAGAAGGTATATTCTTTTCTGTTTGGGTGGAATGTTATATATATATATATATATATATATATATATATATATATATATATATCTGTTAAGTCCATTTGGTTATTTACCTCTGTTAGTTCTCTTGATTCTCTGTTAAGTTAATGACCTGTCCATTGGTGAGAGTGGAGTGTTGAAATCTCCTACTATTAGAGTGTGGGGTTTGATGTATGCTTTGAGTTCTAGTAATGTTTCTTTTACATATGTGGGTCCTTTTATATTAGAGGCATAGGTATTCAGGATCAGGATAGAGACTTCCTCCTGATGAATTGTTCCTGTTATAAAAATAAAATGTCTAGCCAGGCGATGGTGGTGCACGCCTTTAATACCAGCACTCGAGGGGCAGAGGCAGGTGGATCTCTGTGAGTTCGAGACCAGCCTGGTCTACAGAGTGAGTTCCAGGACAGGCTCCAAAGCCACAGAGAAACCCTGTCTCTAAAAACCAAAAAAAAAAAAAAGTCTTCAATCTCTTCTGATTTATTTTAGTTTGAAGTCAATTTTGTTAGATATTAGTATAGTTACACCTGCTTGTTTCTTTTTAACTCATCCCTCTGAGTGGGTAGCCTCAGTGCCGGAGAAGGAACTGTTCCTGGGCCAAGCTGAATTAGTTTTTGTTTCTCCTGAAAACACAGCATGCCCATGAAACCTGAAATCAAACATTGTTTTGTCTCGTAATTTTTCTATGTGAACACTGTGTTGATAACTCACTGTATCTCTAGGCTAAGTTGATATATTTTCATTGTCTATAGGCTAGTTGTAATGTAAATGGGATTTATAGATGCAAATACTCTACACTTTTTAAATTATGTTTACTCATTTTAAAATCAGGAAGAACATATAAAAACAGGATCTTAATCTGTGGCCTAAAATTTTCTTTAAACCCTTACTTTTGTTTTCAACAAAAAATATACTGATTCTGTCCTTAGGAACAAATGTAGTATGTAAAACTTGTAAGAAGGGAATGAGAATACTGAATTCCTCCTAGCAATTTTATACTATTATTTAAATACAGAGAAACAAACAATTGTACATTTAGTCATAACATGAGCATTATAGTTACATAACATAAATATCTTCATACTTAACATGTCTTGTAGTTATTATGCTAATATGTATTAGGTTGAAACTGTTAGTGATAACTTCACTCTTTACATCTACACAATTTTGCTCTATAACAAATGAGATTTTTTTGAAAGAGACAAGAATAAAAAGATAAATACCAATTTAAAACAATGCAGGTCTGAGTATTTAACTGACAATAGTGTAAAAATGTCAGCATGACTTTCAAGCAGATCAGTTCCAGTTCAAAGAGCTACACAATGGTTTTGACTTTGAACAAGTAGAGGAGATTGTAGAAAGCTGCTGCAAAGATTCTGAGGAGAATTTGGTGATGGATAATCAGAAATTGTTTGTGCATAAAAGAAGAGGCTGCACTATATGTCAGTTTAAAACTAACACTTCTTTGGGGGAATTTGTTTGGTTTTATGCTCTAATAAATGGTGTGTCTGCTAGAGGTGACATTTATAGCTCCTTAGAGGTTTGGGTAGGGAAGAATGTTATTTTTTTACAAGCAGGGGCTGAGTTATTTGTCATTTTCTATTCTTTCTTCAAAGTCCTTAAAAATTGAATCTGATTGAAAGGAAACACATAAAGGAATCACGAAAAGTCTGTGGTAGAACATGATAGACTTCATGGGATTCAAAATACTCAGTTCCCGGTGCTGAGAGAGGACTGAATCACTTTCCTATCTTCTTCATGATACAAAGACTTGAGTACAGATTCCCAGCAACAATATACAAGTTGGGCATCATTATTCATATGCTATGTCTGTAACCCAAGTTTAGGGAGTTATCGTGTCAGGGAGGCTTCTCAACACTTACAGGCAAGCCATACTAGTCAACAGAAGAGTGCTTATTTAGTGAGAGACTTTTTGTTTCAAAATAGAAGATGAGGTAGAGATCTAAAAAAGTCACTTGTAGCCTTTGTATCCATGTGTACACCCATATATGTGCATCCATATGTAAGTGACACATGCCCCCCATTTCTATTCCATACTTGAAAACTAATTAAACCTAAAATAAACCTAGGCCTCAGTA
The DNA here is from genome assembly GCF_018167655.1 of Microtus oregoni. NCBI lineage: Eukaryota > Metazoa > Chordata > Mammalia > Rodentia > Cricetidae > Microtus > Microtus oregoni. The sequence continues at coordinate 7,142,385 of NW_024543975.1, read as the reverse complement.
TAAGAAGTATGTGCTTCTGATGTATTGTGGTATGGGAATGGTTGGTTATAAGAAAAAAAGTAAAATCTATTTATGCTGCAACATTCTCTACAAAATATTCTTTGCTAGGCATTAAGAAGACATATACATTTCTTCCACTGATTTTTAAATTCTGTTTTTTTTTTTGACAAAGCACACTCAATCACACATTTCTTGCAGTATATCTGGAAAGGTATTTGTATTTGATTTTTGTCCAAGGTAATAATGCAACAGGGAAAATCATATATGATTGCTAAATAGTAACAAAATTGTCTCAGCAAAGAGATTTCCCCACCTATTGATAATAACTCTTTTTGACATCTAACATTTTCAAAAGAGCCACTTGTTTGATTGCATTAACATATTTTTGTTCTTCTGTATACTGAAGCTGCTTATGTGGTGACCTCCTAATGTTTGCACTTCTCCAAACATTAGCATCTTGAAATACATGTTTGTGGACTATAATGTCCTGTAGAAAAGAGATATGTATACCATGTCTTACATTTTTGCAAACATAATAGAGGGAACATCATAATAGCAATTTGCCTTTCCTCAAAAATCTAAACTTATTCCTTTGCTCAATTAAATGTGTGTCTTAATATGTTTTGCTTATCTTTGGAATGACACCCATAAGCACACACCCTTAAGGCTCTAAATAAAGTTTCATATAAATTCTGTACACATAATAATGATATCTTATGTATTCTTTCTCATTTAAGCTCATATGCAGATTAAACGTAAAGAATTTCTAATGAATCTTTATATTACATATTATAAAAAATAAATATTAAGTTAGTAAATATATAATGATTATTACATAAGCTATATATCATAAGTTATACCATGGAAATACTATTTCATAAAGTCAATTTGTGATTTTTAATTACAATTTTAATAAGAGTAAAAAAATCAGTATTTTCATTACAGTTGATGATACTCTTATTGGTCCCTTTCTTTGTGATAGCAATCTTATAGCAAAAATCTCCAAGAGCCAAGAAAAGTACTGAAATTACTACTGTCAAAAACAAAATCATAAACATAGATAACTTACATGTGTTGAAAGCAATTAATAAAATAATACTAAACAAATGATAAAACTCCAGTAATAAGTCACATAACTCCTTAGAAAAATATTTAGCTACTGTTATAAGTGGAATTGTGTTTTATGAAAATCTGTAATTGAAACCCTAATACCCAACATGACAATCTTTAGAGAATTTTTTTTTTTTTGAGACAGTTTCTCTGTAGCTTTGGAGCCTGTCCTGGAACTAGATCTTGTAGACCAGGCTGGCCTCAAACTCACACAAATCTTCTCTCTGCCTCCCAAGTGTTGGGATTAAAGGCTTGAACCACTACTACCTGGCAAGAGAATTGGAGTTTAATATATGCTTAAGTTTATATATATCATGGAGGAGGTACTGATCTTATGAGACCGAGTATCTTATAAGAAAAGAAAGAAGAAGCGTGAGGTCAAGGAGAGAAAGGATTCCAACCTACATACCTGTGAGAAAAATCGAACTGTGCTGGATATGCACACAAACACAAATCTGGGGGCATCCTGTGAATGTGGTCAATAAAAATTATAAAATCATCAATTGATAAATCTAGTAGATAGAATGTAAATAATATACAAAGGTAATTGGCTAAAGATGAAACAATGAGTAGGTGCATGGATGCAATACAGTTTACATACAAGCCAAAAATTATTCCTATTATACTTCAGTGAATTCAAATGAACATTTTAAATTTTATGAAATTAGTTTTGTTTCTTTCAAAATAAACAACTTATTTTTGACTGTTCAAAGTTAGCTAATTTCTAAAAACCATGAACGAAAGCAGATTATGAAATTTTAATGACCAAAAGGTATTAATCATCAGCTCAACAAAATTTTTAAAATAAAGTTGTAGAGAATTATCAATAATAACCACTAAAATATATACTTTTTTGCATTCATTGTAATTAAATCTATTTATTATGATGGCTTTTAGTTGTCAATAGGCAATAGAATCTCTATTATGTACAGATTTTATTACATTTGTATTTTAAGTTTATGAATGATTTTTTGCATTTATTTATGTGCACATATATACCAGATATATTCGCATAGAAATGTCAAAAGAGCATTAGACCCCTTGAAATAATGATGCAAACGGTTATGAGTCTCCAGGTGGATGTTGAGAATTGAATCTGGGTCTTCTCCAGGAACAAAGTGTTGCGTACTTTTGAGAAATTGCTCTGGGTTCTAAATTTAGATTGTTAATTTAAAATATATACACTAATATTTTAGATAGTTTTACAATATTTTCTCCCATTCACTTTGGAACTTCAGCCCCTCTGATGTCACCCTACTTTTAAATTTATAACATCTCTTTTCCTTTGATGGTGGCTAGGTTTTTCTTTTCTTTTCTTTTCTTTTCTTTTTATTTTTGTGCTAGGCATTATTTTCCTCTTGTTGAGTAGGGCTTTAGAGCCAAATGACAATGGCTAGTAATCAGTGACAAGTGAATACCACTATTTGGACATTTACTAATGTCTTGTCATTCTGGTTATTGTTGTGGTTCACAGGGGTTGGAGGTGAGTAAGACTGTTTAATTGCTTCTTTTCCTTGACAATGTATACATTGTTTTCTGGTACTATGGAGGTATGACCACAGAAAGGAGATATTTTGATTGAAGATTCAAGTCTTGTACGAATGTATTCAGTGTATTCAGCAATAAATTCCCCAGTGTTACCTAAATGGAACACCCCATTAAAATCAGTAATGATACAGAGCTTCCTACTATCTTCACTACTATTCAAAATAGTTCTGGAAGCACTGCATGAGTCAATAGAACAAGGGGAAGAAATTAAATGGATACAAGTAGAAGAGGTCACTGTTTACAAATTATATGAATTTATACATTATATGATCATATACATTAGAGATTACAAACTTCATCAGGAAACCTTTAAACAGTCAACAATTTCAGTAAACTGAAAGTGTAAAATAATCAACAGGCAAAATCAGTTTTCTTTTTTATATACCAACAGAAAACACTGCAGGAGAAACATCATAAATATTCCCATATACAATAGTGTCAAACACAAGATAATATCTTGAATAAACCTAACTAGGAAGGTAAAGGTAACAATAACAAAATCTTTAAAATCTCTGAAGAGAGAACGAGAACAGCCCTTTGAAAATGGACAGACCTCTGGTGTTAATGAATCTATAGAAGTAATATTGCAATATTAAGTGTTCTACCAAAAGCAGTTCAGAGAGTCAATGCAATTCCAATTAAAATACCCACAATATTCGTTACAGAAAATAAAATCTTAAAACAAATAAAGAAATTACCCCAGATATCCAAAGTAATCCTGAATGAAACAGAAAAGTACTAGAGAGTCATTTTTGAAATTTCTCTATATATTATAGAGCTATCATAATCAACATTATATAGGGAAGGCAAAAAAGCAAGCACATAGACCAGTAGAACAAAATAGAGTAACCAAACATGAGTGTTAAAAATTACAGTCATCAGATATTTGGTAGATGCAAAAAATAAAAATATACAGTATAAAAATGGCATAATCTTCAACAAGGATTTTCAGAAAAACTTTTCACATGAAAAAGAATGGAATTAAACCTTGTGATTACACAAAAATTATATCAAAATGGATAAACAACATCAATTTGAAGCCTGAAATACTAAAACTTCTAGAAGAAAACATAAACGTACCATACAAATATAAAGGAAATAATAAAAAAAATACAGGACCTGTCATGAAAACCTAAGCAGATAGATAGATAGATGATAGATAGGTAGATAGATGATAGATAGATAGATAGATAGATAGATAGATAGATAGATAGATAGATCGGTAGTTTAAGTTTTAAGGTGAAAAACTTCTGAACAGGACTCCATTTGCCCAAAAATTAAAGCCAACAAGTGACAACTGAAACCTCCTCAATCAAAGAGGCTTTGACACAGATACCAAAACAATCAAGTTAGGAAGAAATCCTCAAAATGGGAGAGCATATTTGCAATCTATACAACTGACAGAGAATTAAAGGGCAGAATTTTCAAATAACTCAAAAGATAAATAAGAAAATTAATGAACACACTGGGTTAGGGATCTAGATAGATAGTTCTCAATAGAAAGAATAAAAGTAGCTAAGAAATACATGGAAAAAATGTCATCATCCTTAGTAAAAAGGAAAATGCAAATTAATAGAAGTGAAATTTCATTTCATCCAGTAAGAATTGCTAAGATCAGCAAAAATACTGAGAACAAATGGTAGAAAGGTTTTGAAGAATGAGAAACCCTCATTCACTGTTTGTTTGTTTAAGGAATTGATTGATTGATTTTTGATTACTTATTATTTAATTTCCTGATCCTATATTAATGTATATTCAGTCTGGACCGTTATATCATGTGCCTTTATCTATTTCAATGAAAATGAACTCCATTAGCTTCCCACAGCACTTCCAAAAGTCCACATTAAGGATTAATCTCTTTTAGTCTGACATTTCCATCCTGAATACATCACCTAACTGGAGTGATACAACTTTTGGCCTCTTGTAACTGGCTTAGTTCATTCATTATATAGATTTCTTTTACAACAGTGTTCTCACAGTCAATACAAATTGTAGTGATTTTAGGACTGCAAATTTCTCTTATAGCTTATTCCTATCTATCTATCTATCTATCTATCTATCTATCTATCTATCTATCATCTATCTATCATGTATGTATATATGTACATATGTATGTATCTATCTACTTGGTTTTTAAATACATGTCCTATAATTTTTATTATTTCTTTTATATTTGATGTAGAATGATTAGATAATTTCCCTATTTAACTTCCTCTTATCCAGCACACTCCTGTACCTCTAGTTGTTTCCTTACAAATTGATAGTGGGGTGGTTTGAATGAAAATAGCCCCCAACGGCTTGCATGTTTGAATGTTTGTTCCTCAGTTAGTAAAATTATGTGGGAAGACTTAGAAGATATATAAGACTTGTTAGAGAAGGTGTGTCTTTTTGGAGGATATATGTCAACAGGGGTGAGCACTGAGTTTCAGACTTTTTCTGCCTATTGCCTATGGACAAGGATACAAGTTCTCAACTATTGTTCCATACCCAGGCTCTCTGCCATTATCACTGTCATGATAATGAAGTATCCATACAAAATATTTTCATATGAATATTTTTATTTGCCCATCCACCAGATTTGCCCATTTATCTTCTTTACTTCTCCTGTATAAATTTTATAAATGTCAAACAAGCTGTGACTTTCAAACCCACATGATAGCTCTCCTTCAATTTCACTTGGACCCTTGGTTTCCTTTTGTGACAGTCTCACAAGCCATACAGATCATATCCTCAGGGAGACTGGACTCACCATAAACCTAAAAGTTTTCTTTTTTCTTTTCTTTTCTTTTTTTGGAAACAGGGTTCTGTTGTAGCTTTGGAGCCTGCCCTGAAACTAGACCTTGTAGATCAGGCTGGCCCCAAACTCACAGAGATCTGCCTGCCTCTGCCCCCTGAGTGCTGGGATTAAAGGCATGTGCCACTACCTCAAGTCTCTTAAAAGATTTCTTCCATGGTGATCTGATAGTACACAGGTGGTTACTACACTTCTTTTGTATCTATGAATGCTTGCTTTGTTACCAATTATGTGATCAATTTTTCAGACGGTTCCAGGTGATGTTGAGAGGAAGGTATATTCTTTTCTGTTTGGGTGGAATGTTCTATAGACGTCTGTTAAGTCCATTTGGTTCATTAACTCTGATAGTTCTCTTATTTCTCTGTTAAGTTTCTGTGTGGTTGAACTGTCCATTGGTGAGAGTGGAGTGTTGAAATCTCCTACTATTAGAGTGTGGGGTTTGATGTATGCTTTGAGTTCTAGTAATGTTTCTTTTACATAAGTGGGTGCTTTTATATTAGGGGCATAGATATTCAGAATAGAGACTTCCCCCTGATGAATTATTCCTGTTATGAGTATAAAGTGTCCTTCTCCATCTCCTCTGATTGATTTTAGTTTGAAATCAATCTTGTTAGATATTAGTATAGCCACACCTGCTTGTTTCTTTGGTCCATTTGATTAGAAAACATTTTCCCATCCCTTTACTCTGAGGTAGTATCTGTCTTTGAGTTTGAGGTGTGTTTCTTTTAAATAGCAGAATGTTGGATCCTGATTTTGTATCCATTCTCTTAACCTGTACCTTTTTATAGGTGAATTGAGTCCATTGATATTAAGTGATATTAGTGACCAGTTGTTGTTAGTATCGGTTATAGGAAATTTGGGATCAAACTACCCCAGGATCCAGCAATACCACTCCTGGGAATATAACCAAGAGATGCTCTATCATACTACAAAAGCATTTGCTCAGCTATGTTCATAGCAGCATTACTTTTAATAGCCAGAACCTGGAATCAACCTAGATGTCCCTCAATGGAAGAATGGATAAAGAAAGTGTGGAATATGTATGCATTAGAGTGTTACTCAGCAGTAAAAAACAATGACACCTTGAATTTTGCATGCAAATGGATGGAAATAGAAAACACTACCTTGAGTGAGGTAACCCAGACCCAAAAAGATGAATATGGCATATACTCACTCATAAGTGAATTCTAGCCATAAATAAAGGACATTGAGCCTATAATCCATGATCCTAGAGAAGCTAAATCAGAAGGTGAACCCAAAGAAAAACATATAGTTATCCTCCTGGATATTGGAAGGAGACAGGATTGACAGGCAAAAATTGGAAACTTGGGGGTGGGGGGGTAAGGGGGGATGGGGAGAAAAAAGTGAGAGGGGGGATGGGGAGAGCTTGGGAGAATGGGCTGGTTGGATGGAGGAAGGTTGGATATGGGAGCAGGGAAGTATATATCTTAATTAAGGGAGCCATTTTAGGTTTGGCAAGAGACTTGATTCTAGAGATGTCCCCAGGTGTCCATGGAGATGTCCCCAGCTAGATCCTTGGGCAGCTGAAGAGAGGGAAGCCTGAAATGGCCCTATCCTATAGCCATTCTGATGAATATCTTGCATATCACCATAGAAACTTCATCTGGCGATGGATGAAGCTAGAGACCAAGACCCACATTGGAGAACTGGACTGAGCTCCCAAGGTCCAAATGAGGAGCAGAAGGAGGGAGAGCATGAGCAAGGAAGTCAGGACCGCAAGGGATGTGCTTACCCAATGAGACGGTGGGGCTGATCTAGATCTAATGGAAGCTCACTAAAGCAAGCTGGACTATGACTGATGGAGCATATGATCAAACCGGACTCTCTAAATGTGTCGGACAAGGAGGACTGACTGAATAGCCAAGGACAATGGCACTGGGTTTTGATCCTACTGCATGTACTGGCTTTGTGGGAGCCTAGTGTGTTTGGATGCTCACCTTTCTAAACCTGGATGGAGTGGGGGGGGGGGGCTTGGACTTCCCACAGGGCAGGGAACTCTGACTGCTCTTTGGAATAGAGAGGGAGGGGGAGGGGTGGGGGCAGGGGAAGGGAAGTCTGAGGAGGGGAGGTGGTAAAAATTTTTATGTAAAAATAAATTTAAAAAGATTTCTTTATGCTATTGTTTGAAGCACTTAAAATGGGATCACATGCAGTATTTTATTACATTTGCCTGGTGATGTTTCATAAACAATAAACAAATGAGCCAGTGACCTTTGATAGATTGACAGAAATAGATTATAAAGTGTGGTGATCAATATTCTATTAATGAGGCAAAATATGAGGCTCAGTGAATTCTCTCTTCCTAAGAAAACAGCAGGTAAACATTTCTCTTGGTAAATATCTTTAAACAATGAATCCAAAGACAATCACATATTGAGGAAAATAATAAAGTCTATCTTGTACTTCAAAGAATCAGCATCTTTCTTATTTTGTTTGGTTTTGCTATCTTATCTGGAAAGTGATAATTCAGTTAAAAAGATAAACAATGAGTGCAACATTCAATACTGGGAATGCTTGTCTACTAGTTTGCAGTATTTTTGCTTGTGCTTCAAATAGACTGAACTGTGAATGTGCCCTCAGCAAGTTGAGTATCAGACAAAGAAATTCAATCAAGTTCATGTTCAGGAAAACACTGTAAAACATCATAAGAAAGTAAAAGGCACCAACTCTAATGTCCTGAGAATCCTAAACTAAATAATGATAACTGAACTGGTGATACAACCAGTTCAGTTATCATTAAATATAAATATGTTCAGCTTCATCACCAAATGAAGGACAATCCTATGTTGTTGTTTATCCCATTTCCTTAAATAAGTAGCTTCATATTTTGATGCAAGAAATTTGAACAAGAATGCTGACTCACTAGGCAAATCGTTTGCATTTTAAGTATTCATTCATAAGTTTGATTTCTCACAACCCAGAATTTAAAAACAATCAAAGATATATGGACATCCTAGCACAACTTTGTAATACAGGTTTAGAGATGCAGAGACAGATAGATCCCCAGGGCTTCCTTGATGAGACAGACTCAGGCCTATGTGCATGATAATTTATGAATGACAGTAATGTTCTTCTCTGGCCACAACTTGCAGTCACACACTCTTACACACACACACTCACATGTACACAACACTGAATTCGCACATAAAAACCAAATGAAGCAAATATTCTTCACTAATAGTTTCTGTAAGTCAAACCCAGAATCATATGATCTTAAAACCACAGCATCTATTACAAGCATTTGAAGATAAAAGCTCAGAAATGAGTATTCTCATCCATTTTTACAAGGTGAATATTACTTCTTAAATGTTCTTTTCATTGATATTGTTCTTTTATTCCTAGCTATTCCCACATTATCTAATGAATTTCTACTTGTCTTGGCTATTTTAAGATTTTTGAAATCATTCCTTTCTTATTTATGTGGGAAAAATTCTTGCAGGAGAAAATCATAAGTAATTATCACATTAGGCTATTAAAGTATTCAAAATCCTCAGCAGAGCTCTTTCATTTCATTCCAGCTTCATTTCTATAAGTATTCTAATGTGTACTAAGTGTGAAGCATTGTGCTGTGTGAGAAAATAATTAAGAAAAACAGAGAAAAGAATCTTCAGGTTTTTATCTCACTGCATAATTTTCCCCACACTCCCATTTCCTCACAAGCTCTGTCTAGCCAGTGTCTCCTCTGTAACCATCATATTATGACTATTTAAAATAGAATTAAAAGGCTTTAAAATAGACATCATACCCACATGGGGCATTGCATTAATTATTCATTAAGTGCTTAGCTCTACAATTATATCCAAGAGCACCCAAACCCAACCCAAAAGACCCTACATTATGATTATGTTCCAAAACCATTTTATATAAAAAGGGAGATAGTGGGCTGGGTTTGCCCAAAAGTTCCAGACCTTTGGTCTCCCACATCCCATGATATCATCATCTTTAATCAATACATTAAAATACTAAATAAAGTTGAGTTTGTTCATGAGATAGCACAGTCTTACTTAACACTTGTTAATATCAATAGTTTGTGATTCATACTAAACCATTAGAAAGGTTATCGTTTTCCATCATGGTTCATATACGTATATATTAGATTATTTATTGTTTCTATTGCTTATTGTGATAAGCACTTTTGCCAAAGGTGACAAAGAAAAGACAGGACTTATTTCATCTTAGATTTTACAGATGATGGGAAACTAAGGTAGGAACTGAAAGCAATAACCTGCAGTAACTGAAATGAAAATCATGAAAGATTGTTCCTTACTGTTTTCCATTCTGAGTTCACATTCAGTTGCCGAGCATGGTTTCTCTGACAGTGGGCTAGACACTTCCATATCAAATATTAATCAAGAAAGTGCCCCACAGACTTGTCTACAGGTCAATATGATTGAAGCATTTTCTCAACTGAGGTTTTCTCCACCTAGGTAATGCTAAATTGTGCCAAGTTGACAAAAAACTAATCACTACAGTATGCCTTACAGAACTATAACTTCTTTATATATATCAGGAAAAATAGCTACCATTTTTGATGTCTGTATATTTATGCCTGAATTTAATTATATAAAGTGTCTTAAACTATTAGGCTAATTACACTACAGCCCATATGTCTTGAGGAGAAGTTTCCTGACCTGTACCTGATAAAATCTGTAATGTGGCAAGTGAGAAAGCACTACCACTATTGTGGAATTTTCTAGTTCCTCATGCCAAGAGATCCTGAGGGTCTAGCGGGTCAAGTAGTAGTGCAAACACAGTAACTTATCTTCTACTTAGCATGTATTATTGCTCAAGGCAACTGAGTGCATATGGAAGTAACCAAAACATGAGATATATGTTTTTGCAAATGTAAGTTCACATGATCCACTTAACATGAGATGATTACTAATGAAAGTTAATGCATTATTCTCTATACTGTCTATATAATGCATGTCCTTCCAGTACGTGCTTGATAGGTTCCTATCACACTTCGATGTTCAAGTCTTTGTTTTCTTTAGCAGATGTGGTACTCCCTTTGCTATGTTACAGATGATTTAAAAACTATCTTTTTTCATTAAAATATAGTTACATCATTTCCTCCTTCTCCTTTCCTTCTTCCAATTCTTTCAATGTCCACCTCCATGTTTTTTCAAATTCCTGTCCTTTTTCTTGTTATTTTTACACCCCTTAAACGCATATATGTGTAAATTTATAAATGTAATCTTCTGAATCCATTCATCATAACTTTCAACTAAATTAATTCAGAATTGACATATAGAGAGTGAAATTCTTTAATTTTATATCAGCTGAACCAGAGATGTTAAATAGTTAAGATTGTGAATGATAAATGCATTCTTTGAGAGTTGAATTCTGATAAATCTTAAACAAAGAGAGCTCCCATATCTCTAATAGAGCAATAATAATGAAAAATTATTTAAAAAGCCTTAAGAGTATCAATTTATATGTCTCTTTAGAAGCTTTATGCATCTACTGTTTCTCAGCGTGGGTGTTCATCATGGTACAGAAGAACTGCCCATATTGTTATTTCAATATTCCTTAGAGATCTGTAAACATAATTATATTCTGTTCTATATTTCAGGGTTTTTTTGTCCTTTAATTTTTCAAATTCCTTCAAGGCACATCTGCTATGTACAATATACTTCATATTAATTACACATAGTTTTCCACTGTTACTTTTTACTCTACCATTGACATTTAGAAAAAGCCATCCATCTCAGTAGATACTATCCCTATCTTTCTCTGTATTAAATACTGATCTACCACAGGGCTTTGTGCATGATGGAAAGTATACTACCACTGAGCTACACTCGCTTCTGGAGATATCCTCTTCTACATACTCTTCACCGCATGCATTCATTCTAACTCTTTGAAGCATGAAATTTAACAAGTACTCTATAGTCATAGAGAAGGTCTACCCACTTACAGTTCTTGACATACAGCTACAGTTAGCAGGTAAGTAATCTCTTTAAAACTGTACTTTTAAAACCCATCCTAGAAACACAGAAACATTTCCCGAAAAGACAGAATCTGTTCCACCTAAGATTTTTTCCAATAATTTATTATAAATAATTTGTAAACAATCTCAATAGGTAGATATAAAAATATATTAGGAAGAGAGTTCTGTTTATTTAAAATTAAAAGTGCTTTGTGAGTCCTCAGTGGAGCAGAATTGCTCAGCAGTAAAAAGGGGCATAAACTATTACATGTCAAGCAATCATTTTATCTCAGTTGATTCTAGGTACTGCAAAAATTTTTAAACAGTTGTTTTTTATTAAAGCAAGTTCTTGAAAGACAAAAATCTTAGATATGAGCAAAAGGAGAATTATTACTTTTGTTTTAGGTGGAGAGAAAAATATCAGCAATAGGGAATGTAGCACTCAATAAATCTTAAACTTATGTGATATTCCCCTCTGTATGCTGTGAATATGCTTTATTATCCTTGGTTAATAAAAAAGCTGTTTTGGCTTATGGCTTAACAGAGTAAATCCAGTTGGACAGAAACTTTCTGATAAGCCACAGCCCCGTGTCAATAGAGAGATTAATAGAAATTGGTTAATTAAAGATATAAGAACTAGATAGGAGGGTGGAGAGAAGAGGATGAGGGGAGGATGTATGAATTGTATTTGGTATGTAAAAGGAGAAATGATAGTCTTTAAATAAATTAAAATAAAATTTATAAAGATTAAAAATAGATAGATAGAATACACCTAAGCTATTGGCCCAAAGTGTTGCAATTAATATAGTTTCTGTGTGCTTATTTGGTTCTGAGCAGTTGGGAAATGAGCAAGCAGTCTTTGCCTACAAAATGGCTCCCATAAATTTGGGGTTGATGTGCTTGGCAAGCCATATACATCAGTCCAAGTGCTTATATGACAGCTCAGGGGTTAGGGGCCTGCTTCTCAGCACTCCCACCTGGGCAAGTCGCTGGATCAAGTTTGCTAGGCAGGCACAGGCTGGAAAACATGGCAGATTTCCAAGACATTTTCAGGCTCTTTAGCACACTGCATGGCAAATTAAGCTTTTATTCAGACCTAGAGGGTTTATGTGCTGCAAGGTGCTTCCCAGAGTTCAGGTGGTAAGCACGGCTCCCACTCAGCAGTCCCAGAGTTGGAGGTAAATGTATCTCCACCATCCTGAAGGGCCAAGGAACTGGCGTCAGCATCAAGGTCTGCCGCAACCACACTACCATACTGCTTGCCGTTTTTGAAAGGCTCCTTGTCAAACCTTTCTACTCTCCCCTCCCCAAACCTCAGTGGAACTGTGAAACACAGTCTGCTATATAGAGAGGGCCAAGAGATAAGTGACCACCCACCCAGTGGAACACCACACACTCAAGACCCTCCATACTGGGACAAAAGCCTAAAACCCTCTACCACATGCCTGTTTCTCTAGCCAGCGTGGGAAATTTTCCTGTAGGTAGATGCTCTAATACCTCATCCCATCCATCAAACCCTGAAATCTACAAGTCCCACACTGCCCCCAAACTTTTCTACCAAACATATCACCCACGACCACCACAACCTTAGAGGAACACTGAAAAACAATTTGCAAGTAAAGAGAGGCACAAGAGAGAAACTCAGAAACACAAGCTGTGACTGTAGAGTGGACCAAGAGAGCAGATCATGAGAGCAGGCAAATAGAGAAAGCCAAGAGAGACCTCAGTGGCTCACTGAGATGCAGACAGTGTCAGTACATTGCAGACCAACAAGAGTTCACAAAGATACAGACAGCCACTGCAATGTTCAGACCAAGAGGCAAAGACAATGCCAGCACCAATTGAAGGAAGAGATGGGTAGGCAAAAATGTAAGAACTCATCCAACAACCTAAAAAGCAACAGGGACACATGAGAAACCAGCGGTCATAACACATAAATGCTTGATTATCCTAATCCGGAAGAAAACAAGAAAACAATTTTAAACATATCTTCATGAGGATGATGGAGATCATTAAAGAAGAAATGAAAAATTCCCTTCCAAAATGGAAGAAAAGACAAAAAAATGGAAGAAATCAACAAATCTCTCAAAGAAAACCAAGAAAAAACAATTGAACAAGTAAAGCGAACAATTCAAACAGTTCAAGACTGGAAGACTGAAATAGGCAATAAAGAAATTACAAACCAAGGGAATTCTGGATACGGAAAATCTGGGTAAACAAATAGAAGTACAGAAGCAATTATAGTCAAAAAAACGCAAGAGATGGAAGAAAGAATCTCAGGTGTTGAAGATACAATAGAGGAAATAAATTTATTGGTCAAATAAAACATTAAATCCAACAAATACTTAACACAAAACATCTAGGAAATCTGTGATACCATTAAAAGACAAAACATAGGTAGATTGTTTTCTAATTTTCTGAAAAATCACCATACTGATATTTAAAGGAGTTGTACCCGTTTGCACTCCCACCAGCAACGGAGGAGTGTTCCCTTTACCCCACATTCTCTCCAGCATAAGTTGTAATCAGTGTTTTTGATCTTGGCCGTTCTTACAGGTTTAAGATAGAATCTCGGAGTTGTTCTGATTTGCATTCTCTAATGGCTAAGAATGTTGTGCATTTTTTAAAGTGTCTATCAGTCATTTTAGATTCCTCTGTTGAGAGTTCCGTTTCGGTCTGTAACCCATTATTTAATTGGATTTTTTTTTTTGATGACCAGTTCCTAAGTTCTTTGTATATTTTAGAGGTCAACCCTCTGCCCAATGAGGGGTTGGTGAAGATCTTTTCCCATTCTGTCTGTAGGTTGCCCTTTTGTCCTGTTGAAGATGACCTTTGCCTTACAGAAGCTTCTCAGTTTCAGAAGTTCCCTTGTATTGTTTGGTGCCCTCAGTGCCTTTGCTACTGGGGTTTTATTTAAGAAATGATCCCTTGGGCCAATGCATTCAAGTGTACTTTCCAATTTCTCTTCTTATGAGGTTCAGTGTGGTTGGCTTTATGCTGAGATCTTTTACGCATTCAGACTTGAGATTTGTTCATGGTGATAAGTATGGTTCTATTTTCATTCTTCTACATGTTGATATCCAGTTATGTCAGCACCATACTTTCTTTTTTCTATTTTATATTTTTTGCTGCTTTGTAAAAATCAGGTGTTTGTAGGTGTGTGGATTGATAGCTGGGTCTTCAACTCAGTTCCATTGTTCTTTCTGTCTGTTTCTATACTAATACCAGACTGTTTCAGTACTGTAGCTCTGTAGTAGAGTTTGAAGTCAGGCATTGTGATGCCTCCAGAAGTTTCTTTATTGTACAGGATTGTTTTGGCTATCCTGGTTCTTTTTTTTTTTTGATTTCTGTATGAAATTAATATTATACTTTTAAGGTTGGTGAAAAATTTTGCTGAGATTATGTTGTGCATTGCATTGACTCTGTAGATTGCTTTTGGTAAGATTGCCATTTTTACTATGTTATTTCTACCTACCCAAAAGCATGAAAGATCTTTCCATTTTCTGGTGTCTTCTTCAATTTCTTTCTTTAAGGATTTAAAGTTCTTGTCATATAGGCCTTCCACTTATTTGGTTGGAGTTACTCCAATATATTTTATGTTATTAGTATTCTAAACTTCTGTCAAATAAGTGATAAATATACAAGAGAAATATCAAATTCTTCAAAACAATGATCAAATATTTTTTTTTAGTTTACTCCAAAACTCAAAGAAAAACATTGATTAGATCTATTATTATTCTTGTCATATCTATTTACTTATTGAGACCTCTTTGAATACAAATGTTTCTATATTTAAGATTAAAATATATGTGTGTGTGTTTCTCAATGTTCGTAAACTTAAAATGGTTCATAAATAGAAAAAGGCAAAAAAAGTGAGGTCACAAATTTTGCTTTTCCCTTGGTAAATGTTATAGAAATTAATACAAAATCAAAAGTAACAAGAGCATAACAAATATTATATTAAAAACAATATCTGTGTTGAAAGTCTATAGATACTAAATTAGAGTAATTAAACAATATGCCATCTTCTTCTGATACAGTTCCAATTTTTGAAATAAATGAATACTTGCTGTTCTGATAATTGAAATAACTTAAAATATTACTATAAGAATGAAAGGTGGTTTACTAGTACCAAGAAATTATGCTCCAGTGGGAAAGAAAAAAATGTTTTCGTGGTAGTTTTTATATCTAATTAACCTATTAAAATTAGTTGTAGAAAATAAAATTATTCCATAGAAATATTATTAATAATTTTTCTTTCTAATTATCATTAAACTTTTATGGGTATATAATTATTGTGTAAAATATTTAAATTTTTAAAATGTATTTAATTTTTGAAAATTTTCTATTAATTGTTTGAGATATTCCTTCAATATATTTTGAAGATATTCAGGCACATTCCTCACCCTATCCCACAACCAGCCTACCCATCCTCTCAACCCTTCCCAACTTTTTCTTCTATTTTTTCTTCTTTGGACATAGAACTCAATCATCTTTACACAGACAGTCTTAGTGTATTCTGCTGCAATGTGTTGTCAGTCTACTGTGAGTCGCATGATGAAGAGTTATTTCTGTCCAGGAAGCTGGAAAACAACGATAATTCCTCAACTAGAGGTGTCATTTTATATCTACCGTATCCCTCAGTTCTAGTATTTTGAGTTTCTAATGCATTATTAATTTTACAATTAATTAAACCACTGATAATAACTTCTGCAGGAATTATGCATATTAAAGTGTGTGAGCTCCGACAAATATGCATCTATTCCATACACTTTGTTTTCTTGTCAAGTATCATTAGTTTTATTATTTTTCTTTTGTTGTTATAATTATATCATTTCCTCCTTCCCTTTTCCATTTCAAGACCTCCTGTATAACAACCCTTGCTACTTCCAAATTTATGACCTCTTTTCATTCATTGTTATTATATGCACAAATTTATATGTACTAAAATTATTGTATATATTACTAAATATAACCTTTTCACTCTACACAGTATTTTAGTATGTATATTTTCAGGATTTACCATTTGGTGTTAGATAACCAGGTCGTGTGCTCTTCCATGGTAAAGACTATTTATCCTATTCTTAGCATTCTTTTTAAATATATTTTTTATTAATTTTATTGAGCTATATATTTTTCTCTGCTCCCCTCTCCTCCCTTCCTCTCTCCTCTCCTTCAACCCTCTCCCATGGTCTTCATGCTCCCAATTTACGCAGGAGACCACTCATTGACACAGGAAACCACATCCTAAATATAACCCCAGTAGCACAGTCAGTGAGAGAAACAATTTAAAAATGGGACCTCCTGAAACTGAAAAGCTTCTTAGCATTCTTTAATTGCCTGTAACTCTAGTGTGAAGTTGAGACTTCATAGTCTTTTCCATGTCCACTTTAGCATGTATATTCTAGTACTATGAAAACTACCAAGCAGGGTAGAAATTTTCTGTTCTTATTAATATTGATATTTCCATATCTTGTTGCTAAACAGTGTAATGTCGCTAGCAACATAGTCTTAACTTGTAGTTGTGGCCGAAAACCAATGAAATAACATTGTGTAAAATATTTAAATTTTTAAAATGTATTTAATTTTTGAAAATTTTCTATTAATTGTTTGAGATATTCCTTCAATATATTTTGAATATAAGTCTGCTGTTTTGCAGACTTCAGAGGCCTTGCTGACCAATAACTCATTAAAGGTATCCCATGACTTGTACAGAAAATTCCAAGTACCATCTCATGTCTTCTGAGAACAACCTTTTCTGCCCAGGTGGAATAATCCCATTTAAGTTATTTTTTTCCTGTTGTTCTCAGTTGTATTTTAAAATTAGCATGCTAAACAATAGGTTTCCATAAGGATTTTTCAGACATTCATTGTTTTAGGTACCCACATACATAGTTCTTCCTCCTAATTCCCAGTCATGCTTGTTCCTTTAACCTTCAGTACTCCACCTTCTTTTCTCATTTCACATGTATTCTACTGTGCTCCACTTATTCCTAAAAACAAATACATGAGAAAAATAAATATTTTCATAATCATAATGCTCAGCATTATTTCTAGATATTTTTCCTAAGAAGCAAATGTAACATACAGACAAATAGAACAGAATGTCTAGGAATAAGTTAATGCATACAAAGAATCTTGTCCTTGATAAAGTTGTCAAAAGTATGGTAGGCAAAGGGATATTTCACCAATTAATCCAGATGAAACTCTGAATAATCACAATCAAAATAATAAAACTATCTTTATGTTTTGTACTATTATTAAAATGCAAGTGAGTATTGAATAAAACAAAACCTACAACACAAAGCTCCAAAAGTGCTAAAATAATAATGAAAATAATGTAGTCTTGTCCTTACAAGTTTTTCAGCTATAATTCTAAAATAATATATAATTTAGAAATAATTAAGAAAGAATATGTGTAAAATTCTTTGCATAGCATATAGTGAAAAGACAAACCTAAACAGAAAAGAATATTCATTTTGCATGAAAGAAATACATTTTAAATCTTGGTCAGTGTGTTGGTTATGTTGGTCAACACATTCTTAGCTAATCATGGTATATCCTTGCATTTATATATTATATTGCATGTAAATCTTACTTCAGTAAAAGTGAAAGGTTGATTATTATAATTAGCTTTGCATGGACATTTTATTGCTATTAAAGTCAAATATATAGATGTGATGTTTCACTTCTTTGAGACTTCTTGATAGAAAAAAATTGTATTCTGAAGAGATTTTGAAAGTCAATTGTACCTCATATCTCTCAACTCTTTTCTTCCTTACTGATGTAAATACAGTATAAAGTAAAAATATTTTTATTTTATTTATTGAAAACCCTCTTTTGCCACTAAGATTGTTATTGTGAAAATAGATAGTGGACTGTAGTAGAACACATTTCTTTGAAAGGATGTAGCAGATTGTTACTTCATTCGTTTCTGAAATGGGAGTGTCTTGTTTTGCAAAGACAAAGCCTACTACCATCTAATCTTATGGTCAGATACTTAGTTTGAAATAATGCCGTGTGATTTTTTTTCCCCTTTATCCTGCACTTCTTTTTTACCAGTAGTATTGTTTTAAAGCCATATACCTCATCATAATCACTTCCTAATTCTAAGAGTTCAAATGATTATTATTAGGATAATTATTTTATAATTTATAAGATATTTTATTCAGTAATAATCTCAGGAAAGATGTTTGGCAATTTGGTGATATTTGTGCAATCTCATGGATACATAATTGTAATTAAGATAGAAGAAATTAAAGCTAGATTGAGATGAGGAAAACTTGTACCTTCTATTTGTTTTGTGCAATTTTATTCTCATCACTTCTTATTTCTAGTCTCATGTTTCCTTATTAATATAAAGGTATGGCCTTATTTACCCTGTGATATATAAAAGGATCGCAGGATATTATTTACTTATTTTTTTACATTTTTATTAGTTAAAAATTCAAACTTTTTGCTTTATAAATAATACCATTCAAAATTTCCACCTCCTCCCATTTCCCTCACTCTCCCCGACTCTGATTCCAGAATACTATTTAAAAATTTCAGTTAAATACAAAAGTTGCTTAGAACTTACATTTTTCAAAAAGAATATATATTTATATACAATTCTTGCTAAAAAATAAATATATAATAAGATTTAAAAGTGTGTTTAATCAACTTGCCTACTGAATCTACATGACTTTGAAAACATGAGAATGGCAAATGCCTAGTGACCTAAGTCTTCATTGTGAGTAGATGCCTTTTAGAAGAGATTAGTTAGGAATGAACAGTTAATCATTACTGTTCTACGTGGATTCTGAAGTTCTTGAGTGGAAAATGCTTTGGTGTAAAAAGCAGACCCAAAGGGTATTTCCATGTTTTAAATGAATAATATTTTAACCACATTAAGAAGTGGGACAAGTTGCAAATAAAAATAAATGTCATCTTAAGAGGCCTTTCTCTACCACTGACTTCAATTTACTTCTTCTGTCTCCAGAACTAAGGTATCTGATGCACAGAATTTGTTCTAAAGGCCATCTATTTCAAAGGTACTGCATGGCATTATCTGGTACACATCAGTCATGAAAAACAGTCACCCCAACCATAAGCAAGCAGGTAGTCAACACAGAAGGAATAATCAGTTTTAATTTTTATTGGTACATGTTCTTTATTGTGAGCATTTTACACTTATTTCATACTTTCTGAGACCTATCTTAGATAGGTGTTTATTTTAATTAATTAATTTATTTCTTTATTAAAGATTTCTGCCTCCTACCCGCCACTGCCTCTCATTTCCCTCCCCCTCCCCCTCCTCCGATCAAGTCCCCCTCCCTCATCAGCCTGAAGAGTAATCAGGGTTCCCAGACCTGTGGGAAGTCCAAGGACCACCCACCTCCATCCAGGTCTAGTAAGGTGAGCATCCAATCTACCTAGGCTCCCCCAAAGCCAGTACGTGCAGTAGGATGAAAAAACCCATTGCCATTGTTCTTGAGTTCTCAGTAATCCTCATTGTCTGCTATGTTCAGCAAGTCCAGTTTTATCCCAGGCTTTTTCAGACCCAGGCCAGCTGGCCTTGATGAGTTCCCCATAGAACATCCCCATTGTCTCAGTGTGTGGGTGCACCCCTTGCGGTCCTGAGTTCCTTGCTCGTGTTCTCTCTCCTTCTACTCCTCATTTGGACAGTGAGATTTCAGTTCGGTGCTCCAATGTGGGTCTCTGTCTCTGTCTCCTTTCATTGCCTGATTAAGGTTAATATTCAGGAGGATGCTTATATTTTTTTCTTTGGGTCCACCTTCTTATTTAGCTTCTCTAGGATGGCGAATTATAGGCTCAATGTCCTTTATTTATGGATAGAAACCAAATATGAGTGAGTACATCCCATGTTACTCTTTTTGGGTCTGGCTTACCACACTCAGGATAGTGTTTTCTATTTCCATCCATTTGCTTTTATAATTGGTTGATTAGCCTTTTATGGTCTAGTTTCTTGAGTTCTTTATATATTTTGGAGATCAGACCTTTGTCAGTTGTGGGGTTGGTGAAGATCTTCTCCCAGTCAGTGGGTTGCCTTTTTGTCTTAGTGACAGTATCCTTTGATCCATTTGGAATTGACTTTTGTGCATGGTGATAGATATGGATATATTTTCATTTTTCTACAGATTGACATCCAGTTTTGCCAGCACAATTTCTTGAAGATGCTCTCTTTCTTCCATTGTATACTTTTAGCTCCTTTATCGAAAATCAGGTGTTCATAGGTTTGTTGGTTAAAGTCAGGGTCTTATATTCGCTTCCATTGGTCGACTTCTCTGTTTTTATGCCAATACCAAGCTGTTTTCAATACTGTAGCTCTGTAATAGAGTTTGAAGTCAGGTATGGTAATGCCTCCAGACGATACTTTATTGTATAAGATTGTTTTGGCTATCCTGGGTTTTTTATTTTTCCATATAAAGTTGATTATTGTCTTCTCCAGATCTGTGAAGAATTTTGATGGGATTTTGATGGGGATTGCATTGAATCTATAGATTGCTTTTGGTAGAATTGCCATTTTTACTATGTTGATCCTCCCAATCCAAGAGCAAGGTTGATTCTTCCATTGTTTGGTGTCCTCTTCAATTTCTTTCTTCAAAGACTTAAAGTTTTTGTCAAATAGATCTTTCACTTCCTTGGTCAGAGTTACCCAAAGATATTTTATGCTATATGTGACTATCTTGACAGGTGATGCTTCTCTGATTTCACTTTCTGCTTCCTTATCCTTAGTGTATAGGAAGGCAACTGATTTTCTGGAGTTGATCTTGTATCCTGCCATATTACTAAAGGTGTTTATCAGC
The DNA here is from genome assembly GCF_018167655.1 of Microtus oregoni. Taxonomy (NCBI): domain Eukaryota; kingdom Metazoa; phylum Chordata; class Mammalia; order Rodentia; family Cricetidae; genus Microtus; species Microtus oregoni. Next base: position 7,121,171 of record NW_024543975.1, on the reverse strand, counting down.
TGTAGGAGTTCTTTGGTAGAGTTTTTGGGGTCGCTTATGTATACTATCATATCATCTGCAAATAACGAAAGCATAACTTCTTCCATTCCAATATGAATCCCCTTGATCCCTTTATATTGTCTTATTGTTATTGCTAGAACTTCAAGCTCTATATTGAAGAGGTATGGAGAGAGTGGACATCTTTGTCATGTTCCTGATTTTAGTGAGATAGCTTTGAGTTTTTCTCCATTTAATTTAATGTTAGCTGTCGGCTTGCTGTAAATAACTTTTATTATATTTAGGTATGAACCTTGTATCTCTAATCTCTCCAAGACCTTTATCATAAAGGGGTATTGAATTTTGTCGAATGCTCTTCAGCATCTAATGAAATGATCATATGGTTTTTTCTTTCATTTTATTTATATGATGGATTACATTGATAGATTTTTGTATGTTGAACCAGCCCTGCATCTCTGGGATGAAGCCTACTTGATCATAATGGATAATTTTTCTAATGTGTTCTTGGATTCGGTTTGCCAGTATTTTATTGAGAATTTTTGCATCGATATTCATGAGTGAGATAGGCCTGTAATTCTCTTTCTTGGTTGGGGCTTTGTGTGGTTTTGGTATCAGGGTAATTGTAGCTTCAAAAAAGGAATTTGGCAAAGACTTTTCTGTTTCTATATTGTGAAATACATTAAGGAGTATAGGTATTAGCTCTTGTAAGAAGTTCTGGTAGAATTCTAATCCTGGGCTTTTTTTTGGAAGGGAGATTTTTGATGACAGTTTCTAGTTCTTCGTGACTAACAGGTCTATTTAGATCATTCACCGGTTCTTGTTTTAGCTTTGGTATATGGTACTTATCTAAAAAAAATGTCCATTTCTTTTGCATTTTCCAGTTTTGTGGCATACAGGCTTTTGTAGTAAGATCTAATGGTTCTCCGAATTTCCTCTGTGTCTGTGGTTATCTCCTCCTTTTCATTTCTGATCTTATTCATTTGTGTGTTCTCTCTCTGTCGTTTAATTAGTTTGGATAAAGGTTTGTCGATCTAGTTGATTTTCTCCAAGAACCAACTTTTTGTTTCATTGATTTTTTGAACTGTTCTGTGTTTCTATTTTGTTGATTTCCACCCTCATTTTCATTATTTCCAGTCTTCTACTCCTCCTGGGAGTCTGCTTCTTTTTTTTTTTCTAGAGCTTTCAGGTGTGCTGTTAAGTCCCCAATGTATGCTTTCTCCGTTTTCTTTAAGTCGGCACTTAGTGCTATGAACTTTCCTCTTAGCACTGCTTTCATCGTGTCCCATCTTGTCTCTTTATTTCATTAAATTCAAGGAAGACTTTAATTTCTTTCTTGATTTCTTCCTTGACCCAGGTGTGGTTCAGTAGTTGACTGTTCAGTTTCCATGAGTTTGTCGGCTTTCTGGGGGTAGCATTATTGTTGAATTCTAACTTTAGTCCGTGGTGATCTGATAGACACAGGTGGACACTGATATTTTTTTGTACCTGTGGAGGTTTCCTTTGTTTCCAAGTATGCTTTCAATTTTCGAGAAGGTTCCATGAGCTGCAGAGAAGAAGGTATATTCTTTCCTATTTGGGTGGAATGTTCTATAGAAGTCTGTTAAGTCCATTTGCTTCATTACCTCCAACTATTCTCTTAATGCTCTATTAGGTTTCTGTCTGATTGACCTGTCTATTGGTGAGAGAGGTGTGTTGAAGTCTCCTACTACGAGTAGGTGTGGTTTGATATCTGCCTTGAGTTTTAGTAATATTTCTTTTACATATATGGGTGCTTTTGTACTAGGGGTGTAGATATTCAGGATTGAGACTTCATCCTGATGAAATGTTCCTGTTATGAGTATGAAGTGTCCATCTTGATCTCTTCTGATTGATTTTAGTTTGAAGTCAGTTTTGTTAGAAATTAGTATGGCCGCACCTGCTTTTTTCTTAGGACCATTTACTTGATAAACCCTTTCCCAACCCTTTACTCTGAGTAGATGCCTGTGTTTGTGGTTGAGATGTGTTTCTTGCAAACAGCAGAATGTTTGATCCTGTTTTCGTACCCATTCTCTTAGCCTGTGCCTTTTTATAGGTGAATTGAGACCATTAATATTAAGTGATATTAATGACTAGTGGCTGTTTACTCCGGTTATTCTTATTGTTTTAGATAGTAGAGTTTGTGTGTTTCTCTTCTTTGAGTTATGCTGGTGAAGGGTTGCTAGATGCCTGAGTTATTGTAGGCAGTGTTGTCTATGTTGGATTCCTTGGGTTGTCATTTTCCTTCTATTACTTTCTGTAGTGCTGGATTTGTGGCTACGTATTGTTTAAATTTGTTCTTATCCTGGAATGTCTTGTTTTCTCCATTGATAGTGAATGATAGCTTGGCTGGGTATAGTAGTTTGGGTTTGCATACATGGTCTCTTAATTTCTGCAATACCTCTATCCAGGACCTTCTGGCTTTCATGGTTTCCATAGAGAAGTCAGGTGTAAGTCTGATTGGTTTACCTTTATAAGTCACTTGCCCCTTTTCCTTTGCAGCTCTTAATATTCTTTCTTTAATCTGTATATTTTGTGTTTTGATTATTATATGGCGAGGGGATTTTTTTCTTGATCCAGTCTGTTTGGTGTTCTGTATGCTTCTTGAATATTCAAAGGAATGTCTTTCTTTATGTTGGGAAAGTTTTCTTCCATAATTTTGTTGAAAATATTTTTTGGGCCTTTGAGCTGTGACTCTTCTGCTTCTTCTATTCCTATTATTCTTAGGTTTGGTCTTTTTATTGTATCCCATATTTCCTGAATGTTTCAGTTTTAATTTTGTTGACTGATTTGTTGTTATTTTCTTTTCTTCTTCTTTTCCTGTGTTACAACTATAAATCCACCTTTGCCTTTTCTTAACATTTTCCACTGTTTAGCCCTCTGTATATAACATGTCGAGTTGCCAAAAAAAAAAAAAATCTCATTTCATGGGTTGCCTTTTTCTTCTATTGACAAGGGTATCTTTTGCATTACAGAAGCTCTTCAGTTTCATGAGGTACCATTTGTTAATTGTTTATCTTGTTCCTGTGCTATCATTATTCTGTTAAGAAGTTGTCTCCTGTGTCAAAGGGTTCAAGAATATTCACTATCTCTTTTGTCAGGTTTATATTATCTGATTTTATATTTAAGGCTTTGATATACTTGGGTTTATGCATGGTGATAGATAAATATCTGTTTGCATTCTTCTACACTGAGATATTCAGTTAGACCAGCATTGTTTGTTGAAGATATTGTTTTACTCACTATGTATTTCTTGTTTATTTATCATAAATATAATCCCATAGTTGTATGGATTTATATCTGGGTCTTTTATCTGTTTCCATTGATCAACATGTCTGTTTCTTTGCAAATACTATACAGTTGTTAATATGATAGCTTTTTAATACAGCTTGATATCAGGGATGGTGATATGTATAAAAATTCTACTATTGATAAGGATTGTTTTAGCTATACTGTGTTCTTTGCTTTCTTAGTGAGGAATATTATCCTTCCAAAGTCTGTAAGGAATTGTGTTGAAATTTTGATTGGAATTACATTGAATCTTCAGATTATCTTTGCTAGGATGGCCATTTTTATTTTGTCAATCTTAACAATCCAAAAGTGTGGTAGTTCTTCTCATCTACTGAAATCTAAAGAAACCAATCATCAACAAACCAAAAAATTCAATTAAAATTGGGTACACAGATAAATAGATATTGCTCAACAGAGGAATCACAAGTGACTAAGGATGACTTAAAGGGATGTTAAATATGCTTAGACAGGGAAATGTAAGTTAAAACTACTTTGAGGTATAGTGATATTTTGTTTATGATATAACAAATAAAACTTGCCTGAAAATCAGAGTGCAAAGCTAGCCACACTACCCATACAGGTCAAGTAGTCGTGGCACACACATTTAATCCCAGGAGGTATGCTAGCAGTTAGGCAGTAGTGGTATATGCCTTTAATCCCCTAGGTAAGAGTATAAAACGGGAGTATACAAGTGTTATGCTCAGTCAAAGTCTGAGGATTAGTGGAGGCAGTATCACCTATTTTGGTCTTAGGTAGAAAGAAGAGCCAGTGGTTAGCTGCTTTGCTTTTCTGATCTTCATCTTAAACCCCAATATTTGTTTCTGTTTGTATTATTTGTGCAACAATGAGGTTACATTTTATACCTCTCAAAATGACTAATAGCAAAAACACAAGAAACAGTTCAGATAGCTCAAGCTGCAATGAATGTGAAGCAAAGGGAAGGCTCCTCCATTGTAGGGGAAAGTACAAATTTCTACAGCCACTAGGGAAAATGATATAGCAGTTCTTCCAAAAATTGGAGCTTGATCTACCTCAAGACCCAGCTAAACCATTTTTTGGGCATATACCCAAAGGCACTCCATCATACCAGAAGTACACTTGCTCAACTATGTTCAAAGAGCCTTTATTCCTAATAGCCAGAAAATAGAAAAAAAATCTACATGTCCCTCAACTAAGGAATGGACAAAGTAAATTTGCTACACTTACATAACAGAATATTAGCAATTTTTAAAAATAAAATGTGAAATTTGAAGATAAATGGGTGAAACTAGAAAAGATCATTTGGATTGTAGCAATCCAATTTCAGAAAGACAAACAAGGTATACACTCACTTATAAATGAATATTAGCTGCTACACTAATAAACAGACTACAATCTACAGATTCAGAAAGACTAAGTGACAAGGAGGGCTGTCAGAGAGGGACACATAGTTTTCCCAGAGAAGGGGAAATAGAATAGGTTTTTGTGCATGCACAATGGGCAGGATAGGAACAGGAGGAATCAGGTTAGGGAGAGGGATGGAGAGAGAGTCTATTGGTAGAGATGACTAGAATTATAGGGCATTTGGAAGCAATGTAGAGACCTAGTGTGTTCTGGAATATTCCTTTACACTGTGTCAAGATGTGTCACTATGTTGGTTTAATAAAAAGCACAACAGCCAATAGCTAGGCAGGATTTCCAGGCACAGAGAATCCTGGGATAAGAAGGACAAAGATGCCAGGTACACAGATCAAGAAGGTTGAGCTCTATGGAGATGAGGTAATAAAGCCATGAGGCAGAAAGTAAATTAATAGAAATGGTTCAATTTAAGTTGTAAGTACTAGGTGGAAACAGGCCTAAGCTATCGGCTGACCTTTTATAATTAATAATAAGTCTCTCACAGTTATCTGGGAGCTAAATGATGAGACTGAGAAAGACTCATTACACTAGTGCATGGGAAATTTATTGGATGTTCAAGGCTGACCCCAGCAAGGGCTACTTGTATTGTATAATAAGGAGCATAATGAGCATCTTCTGTGTCCATGCAAGTGGTGGAACTGGAACACCAATACAGCCACAAATCATTTGACCTACAATCTGTCTTGCCTTCAAGACATGCAGGGGCAATGTTGGCACAGAACTTGTGGGAGTAGCCAGCCAATGAATTGACTTATTTAAAGCTGATGCCATGAGAAGGAACCCATACCTGACAGTGCCTGGCTGACCCCAGGAAGAAGAAGCTGGATAACTCATACAGAGAGTAAAACCAAACACAACCAGCAAAAACAAACAAACAAACAAACAAAAGAACAATGAACTCATTCCTAATATTTTTTTGCTATATTCATAGACTTGTCCCTAGTGTGGTCATCATCAGATGATTGGAGAAGATGCAGAAAACCACTGCCAAATATTAGGCAGAGAGAGTGAGTTCAGGTTGAAAATCTCTATTGGGTCCCTTCTCTGAGAGATCAGGGAACTCCAAGGAGGAGAGAAAGGAGGAACTGTGGGAGCCAGAGGACTCAAGGGCACGGAAAGAGCAAGGACCAGAGAATCAACTAAGCAGGGCTCATGGGAGCTCATAAAGACTGAAGTTGTAATCAGCAAATCTACAAAGGTTTTTTCTAGATCCTTTGCATATATGTTATGGTTTCAGCTTGGTGGTTTAGGGACTCCTGATGGTGCAAGTGGGGTGACTCTACTTTGCTTGCCCTTAGGATCCTTTTCTTTTGCAGAGCTTTTATATGAGGGTTTGATAATGATCTTGATGTATTTTGTGCTGTGTTCTTGTCCCTGGGAGGCATGCTATTTTCTGGGGAAATACAGAGGTAATTAATCTGGGGAAGAGTGGAGGAAGCACTGGGAAGGTTGGAGGGAGAGGATGCTGTAGTCAGGAAGTATTGTGTTAGAGAAGAATAAACAAAACCTAAAAGGAAATTTTTCTCAAGTGTTTCCCAATCTTACTTTGTGTTCACATTTCATTCTGTTTCTGTGGTCATAACATTTCCACAATTCTACAGAGAATTCTGATAATTAAGCCTCAGCTTTGCCAAGGTAATAAAATACTTTACCAATATGACAAACCTCAGAAGAAAACCTTTGTCAATTCTTGAATAATGGGCACTTTTAAAAAGTCAACATGTTTCAAACATGTTTCAACACTTTTCCACATTCTCTTGTGTCCCAATGTTCCCAACTAAAAAACTAGTAACTCAATCAAATGCAATCCTTTTCAAGAATGTGCTAAGCCATTTTCTGTCCTTTTAGAATAGCTTCCAAAAGTTTGAAGTCTGTAATATTCCTTACGTAGTTTGATTGACAAAGTCACAATTAACATAGTTAACAAAAAATGTTAACTATTCAAAAAATGTTTAAATTAATTTTTGCACCAAAATAAACATCAGAAAAGACATCTAAGGTAAAGAATTTACTTTATTCATTCCATGCAGAGGTGGCACAGCTTACCCATCTATAGCCAAAGACAAAAAAGTGTCATTTCACATTCAATCTTATTTATAAGAAAATCAGTATAGTGGAAAATTGCAAAACTCTTATGTGAACTCCAGTTATCATCTCTTTAGCCAAATAACTTAACCTTGATCTTTAACAATCTCCATACAGCAAAGATCAATTTTTATATTTAATCTTAATTTGATTGCTACTGACTACATTTGAAAATAGTAAAAGTTGTGAAAGAAAAGTCAAAATTATATCAATGACTTTGTGTTTGTGTGTGTGTGTTTGGTATGTTTTAGGTTTAGGTAGCATACAATAGAAGAATTAATATAATAAAGATAAATAATTTTCAGGATCATTCACTCTTCTTTTATTCTTATCATTTTAAATGAGGAGAATTAATAATTTTATAAGGAGTGCTCAGAATGTCAGAACATCAAACAAAAATTAAACCACCTTAAATTTGAAAAATACACATAGACAGGTTTCTCTTTATGAAATTAACTTAAAATTGTGATCAGACTTTCTAAATATCCTGTAAAGTAAGGAATAAAGAATAACAGTTTGTTACTTAAAACACACATTTTAGTGTTAAAATACTATATGGATACTATAAATGAGTTTAATGCAGAATATATTTTTCTATTTTTTGTTAAGGCTTTAATTTATTGCCTCATGCATTTCGGTCCAGTGCTCTGCTATTTACTAAAACACCAGCACTAGTTACTTTTCTTACTTCAAGACAACATCTCATGAATGCAAACAGGGTGACTTTGAATTCATTTGTAAGCAGGGTTGGTGCATTTTCGCTTACCAGGTTTTAAGATACTGGGATTTTAGGAATATACTATCATAAACAACAAAAATCATTTTAAAATACAATTTAGTGGATAACTAATCAAAAAATCTTGCTAACTGTAGATAAAAAATTTCCATTTGTTTTATTTTAGGTGTTTATCTTGATGCTTCTGGAATGAATTATAAGGAACTAAAACTAAAAACACTATAAAGGAAAACAATAGTATTTAATATTTATTCTACTTGTAATAAAGAAGGGTTATTCTAACATTAAAACATATGAATTATTCTACATCCTGGACATTATATAATATCTTGGCTTAAAGAGGAAGCAGTTCTTCATGTAAGTAGAGACTACAGAACAGAACAAAGAATATTCTTGAACTATATCCATAGTATGTAAAGAAATCGACATTATGACAGATGGATTGTATGTGTTCATTCATCCTGTTCTCACGATGAGATGTTCAGTTGACTTTTATTCCTGTCCATCATACTCTTCCACCTGTCACTACCGGCTGCTTTATCTTGCTGCCAGGAGTGTTCTTCATAGTAACCTTGGGTTGGACTTGATTACTTGAAAATATTTGGAAACAATTCAAGGTGACTTCAACAAAGCAAACTGTTATCATTTATTCATTCTGTTTTGTCTCAATACACATGGACACAAGATACATTTTTAAATGTTTCAGCACCACTGACCTTGGCATTACTTCAGGTGTAGCTCAGCTAACTTTTTCTTCTTCTTCTTCTTCTTCTTCTTCTTCTTCTTCTTCTTCTTCTTCTTCTTCTTCTTCTTCTTTGTGTGTGTGTGTGTGTGTGTGTGTGTGTGTGTGTGTGTGCAGATTTTTATTTGCTTTTAGTGTTAGGGATTCACTCAGACCCTGAACGTTAGGCAAATGTTCTACTATTGAGCTTTGCTCTTCCTATATTACATTTAGAATTATAAATACAAAATACCCACAGGCAAATGTATTGACTACTTAATAACTATATAATTTAAAAAAGAAAATATAAGTATAGGTACTACCAAGAAGAATGAAAGTGTGAAATAGAATTTAAGATAATACATGTGCCTTGCTGTTCATTTTGCTTTGTTATGACTTGTGAAAGTCTTCCTTCCGACATTGTTTCTCTCCAGTACTGTCCTGTAGGGTGCTCTGTGATAGCAAATCTCTGTACCTCTGCTGTCTGTGGAGTACACTACCCACTGGGTGGTTATCAACATCTGAAATGTAAAAATACAAATGAGTGAGAAAAATTCTAATTTCCATTAGTGTCTATGCTGGATAGATTTTTTTTTTCAACTTGACACAAGTTAAAGTCATCTGAGAGGAGGCAATTCCAATGATAAAATGCTTCTATAAGATGGGGCTGTAGGCAAGTATATAAGGCCATTTTCTTAATTAATGATTTATAGGGGAGGGTCAGGCATATTGTGGGTGGTGCCATTCCTGGGCTGGTTGTCCTGAGTTCTATAAGAAGCTAGGCTGAGCAAGTCTGGTGAAGAAGAAAGCCAGTAAGCAGCACCCCTTCATGGCCTCTACATCAGTTCCTGCCTCCAGGTTCTTTTTCTTTTTTCTTTGTTTTGTTTTTCGAGACAGAGTTTCTCTGTAGCATTTTTAGTCTCTCCTGGACTTCTCTCTGCAGACCAGGTTGGTCTTGAACAGACAGAGATCCACCTGTCTCTGTCTCCCAAGTGCTGGGATTAAAGGTGTGCACCACCACCGCCAGGCATGCTTCCAGATTCTTGCCCTGACTTCCTTTACATCTAGAAGTGGATGAGTAAGCCAAATAAACCCTGTCTTCTCCGTCTCACTTTTGGTCATGGTGTTTCATTACGGAAATAGTAACCCTAACTAAGACAGTTTTAGTTTCATATGCTTAGACAATAAACCACCTGGTGTCACTTATTTTTTTATTGATTTTTATTGAGCTCTACATTTTTCTCTGCTCCCCTCCCTGTCTCTCCCCTCCCTTTCAACCCTCTCCCAAGGTTCCTATGAACTCAATTTACTTGGGATATCTTGTCTTTGTCTACTTTTAACCTATGTATGGGAGTAAGTTCAAAGTGTCACATTTATACCATGGTATGACGTGGGATTCCACTAAGTACGCTGTGAATATGTTTTATTTCCATTTGTTAATAAATAAGTTGCTTTAGCCAATGGCTTAACAGAGTAATCTAGGCAGAAAATTTAAACAGAGATGTAGAGAAAGAGTAGGCATAGTCAGGGAGAAGTGTAGACACTAGAGGATAAAGACATGAATCACCATTCAGAACCTTACTGGTGGTAGGCTAAGAGCCTCACGGACAAGCAGTGTTGCAATTAATATAATTTCTATGTAATTATTTGTCTGGGTGGCTGGTAAACAAATAAGCAGTCTTCGCCTACAATGGTACTCTTGGCAAACAATTCCATGTTTTCCAGGGTGGTTAAGGAAGAGAACTGAATGTCTGCTGACAGATTCCACTGTCACCAATTTCTTGTACAAGCACTGGGTAGTGGGTTGCTTAACGTGTACTCCAGTCTTATGTTCTGTTATGAAAAGTTATAGTGATCAAAGGAATATAAATTATGTTCTTATGCCAGTTTGTCTACTGACTTAGACAAAAATAAATACTAATAACTTCATTTAGGGAGAAGTCTAGTATTGATTTATGCATTAAGCAGTTGCAATCAGTATAAATTTTCTAAATAACAGTGAGATTCAAAAATAAAAGAAAGGGAAAAGAAAATTCTTCATATTTTAATATGATATTAAAACATATGGAAATTTAAGAAATTAAACCTGAAATATTTGAAAAGATATAATTATTTGAACAACAATCTTTAAAATTGTAAAATTTTGGAACTCAATGTCCCAAGAGGAAATAATAGGACATTTTCACACTTATTGTCAAGGGACTATTTTGAAAAATAATTCCCATTATGAAACTGTGTATCAAAATAAATGGTGAGACTATTTTCTCCTCATTTCATACTATCTTTTATCTCTATTCCTCATCTTCCATCCTGAAAAATTGCAGCTGTAATGAACCTGTAAGATGTTGGCTGTGTATCACAGCTGTCATTGCTCTAAGCCATGTTATCACAGAAAAAAAATGTTTGTAACCAGCTCCAGAAATAATATATTTCATCATCATTCATGTGGCAGTTAGGGAAACTAGTAGGTGTGAAATATTTTATACAGTCATGCTAAATTTTAAAAGAAATACCTGTTGAATGTACATTTTGATGACCAAGATACATATGTGGTTCTTAAAGCTAATTCAGACTAAGCTAAATAACTTAACAATGATATCCTCTATTTTACTAGTTCTTAAAGTGTAATGTAATCTTGATTATAAACCTTATTTTAAATATGTATGTTTTCCATATATACATGAGTTACTTTTCTCTTTCTACAGACACCCACATAATAAATAATTGAGTTTATGAATAAATATATAATTACTTTTTTTCATTTCAAGGTCAGACAGAATAATCAACCCTACCATGATACCATAGCACCTCATAATAATCATTAGTGTGAATAAAGACCTATTAACACTGGGTTTATTTGCTAACTATTATTCTGCAATGGATGTGCTACAAAATGAAATCAGGGAGTGAGAAAGGTGTTACTATAGTTTGCTGGTTGGTACTGGAACAATAACTGAACCAAAATCATCTATATCATTACTCAGGCTGATGATCCCCCACTTTACTGGAATTCCTTACAGGAGTTAGGGTGAGGTCTTGACTACAGAAGATTGGACATCTCAAATGCAGTTACATCATTGAAACCCACACCATCATAGGTGATAACTCACAAAGCCTGAATGCTGGAGCACTCTCGCACATTGTGGCACCTATACAGATCAGAGTATGTGCCTCCAGCTATAGTTTTATAGCTCATATGACCTTGGGAGCCTATTAATCTATAGAGTTGTGAGGAATTCCTAATAATTATGAGTTGTTTGCTTATTGAATATTGCTGGGTCTTAAAGAGTCTCCCTTTAGCACTTCCTGAAGCTTCTCGAGTCTTGCTCTAGGTTTTCCTTAGACTTAGAGAGTTTCTTTCCAGTATGGCACCATTCAATTAGAAGGAAAATGCTATACAATTATTTTAAACATAATATTTTTAATAAATATGTTTATTTCCTTTATTTTTGTGAATCAGTATTTTTTAGGAATGTATGTATGTGTACGTGTGCACGCCATCGGTTGTGGAGGTAAGAAGGTGGTGTCTGAACCCTTGAACTGGAGTGATGGATGGTGGTGGGGCACCATGTGTGTGTGTGTGGAACTCAACATTGTCTGAAAGAGCAATAAGTGTTCTTAATAATGAAACCATTTCCCCAATATTAAACATTGTAATTTCTATTATACAAAGTGTATCCTAGTCATACAGAAACTAGTAAACTGGTTCAGGTTTAAAAGATGTAAATATATAGCCCAAGATAAATATTGATTAATCACCACAAGCAATGTATATTTATGCTAAGATATCCTCACAACTTAAGCATGGCTTTGCAAAATGGGCCTAGAAAATTGCATGTCAAAATGACAAATTTTTGAGCCACTTTTTATTTCTATGGGCATTACACTAATGATAAAATGAAGACAGGTATTTAAAAATACAATCTAACAAAATAAATATCCTTCTGAGGGCCTCATTCAAGTGAGCATAGTAAACCTGCCTTTTACCTGAACCTGAACCACATCTTTTCCTTAATTACTTAGTGTTATTTTGTATCCCATCTTCAAACTTCTTACAGCTTCTTATTTTCCTATAGTCTCCCTCTATGATTGAGCCTCTCTTTGAACCTTTCTTCTTTCATTCCCCTTTTCTCTTTTTCCTTATTTAAGTTACAGGTATATATGAGCAAATGTTCTCCAAAAGCAGACAATAAGACAATTATTCTCTTTTCTGCAGAATTTCTCAGATGTTAAGTCTCTTCTTGATGAAAAAGAGCATACATATTCAATATGATAAAATATCATACTTTTAAATGAGCAATTTCATAATTAAAGGGTATGTTAATTGAATATTTACAATGAAAGAAGGAATGAAATTACTGGAATCCTTGCTGGAGATGGGCTTGCATGCCTGGTATGGATATGTGTTGTCAGCACCATGAAGAGATTGTGACCACCTTTTGTCGTTCAAACAAGTGAACTCAGATAACTTGAAGCATCTTTATTTATACAGTTTCCATGGTTTGTATGAACAGTTTTTACAATAAGTTATTACTTCCTATGTTTCTAAAAATGGTTACACATGTTACCAATCTGTTTCTTTCCTCTTTCATCTTCCATCTCTCAGCTCTCCCACGGAGAGCCTATATATATATATATATATATATATATATATATATATGTGTGTGTGTGTGTGTGTGTGTGTGTGTGTGTGTGTGTGTGTTGTGTATGTATATATTTATATGTGTGTGCATATATATAATTAGGAACATAAGCAGTTTTGCAAGCTAAAAAGGAACTTTGCTAGCTAATCAGACCTGTGGGTAGAACTGTGTGCCCAGCTGGCAGCACATGCAGTCACAGCATCATGCAGAGTGAGAGACCATTTGTCTCTTGTGGCTAATATTCTTACGCGTCCCATGGATAGGGCTTGGGTTCTTATGATCAATTCACTGTCCAAAGCTGGATCAATTCATTCTACATTTGTACTACTCTGTCTCTTCTAGAGACATAGTAGGTTTTTCTATATATTCTGTAGGCAACATAATTTGGAGAATTTTAATAGTTGGTATTGCTTGTCCCTTGTCCTTATGTATCTCTATTAACTTCTTAGGTTTTCGGCACTGCTACTAGAAGTGAGGGCGCAGTGGACTACTGTGATGCTGCTTCATCCCCTGTTCCTTGAATGTTCTCATTAACTCCTGATATTATCTATTTAATAACATGTCTTTAAGACTCTTATGGTTAAAATCTATCTTTCCAGAACAGTTAAACTCCATGACCTATTGTGACTCACTCAGTGAAAGCAAGAAGAACACATAGTAGACATGCTCCCAGGGTCATATCCCAGATTCATGCAGGGAAATGTCCACATGCTCTTGTCAAGTGGGTTGGGTGTCCAGCTGTTTGTCACGAGGGGAGGCATTTGTGCTATTCTCAGGCCTTATTTCCTGAAGAAATAAAATGGTTCCCTCCATGCAATGATAGAAAATGTTATTCCTAAAAATCGGAAACTATATTATTTGTGTATATTGATATTTTCAGTGTTCATTAGAAGTTTTATCAATGGCTTTTTTCTTAGTTTATTTAAGAAATATAATTAAATAATCTTGATTTAATGTATGATATCAAGTATTGTGGCTTTAAGATTTGAATAAAAAAAATCAACAAAATATTTGCATCCTCACTTTACAGATCCTTCTGTCTTAGGAGATGAATTCATCAACTGTTAATATCTTGAATTAAAAGGCAATGACAGGAAGGATGCAATAACTTATACTTAAGGAATTGAAGTGCCTATGTAGTCTCTTTAACACTGGTAAATTTACCATTACCATCGATTCTCAATATCAGGGTAACCACTAGCTTATAGTAGATTCAGGCAGAAATCATCCTGTATATGTCTAGGAGTTAAAAAAAAAAGAGCAGGAAGTCTCTTCAATACAAGATATAGCATTCTGTGGAAATGTATGGAAGACTCTAGAGTATATATCGAGGCATTTAACTAAAGATTGGTTAATAAGACACTATTGTGACCTTCTCACATTTCTAATATGTCTCTTTAAATTCTTCAGGCTTTCTGACAAAACTACTCAGTTCTATATTGAGCTGCTACCCAAACAAGAATCAAAGAGAAGGGGAAAAATAAGATCACATTAATTATTGAGTACATATATTAGGACTTAAAGCCATGATTCACTGAAATGTTTGCTCCTTATACTGCATAAACTATTGCAGCAAAAAAAGGAGAAAGAATAGACACCACAGTATTCTATCTTAAGTCATGTATAGCACAAATGTAGGTACCAGAAAAATAGATGCCATATTTTATTGTTTGTAGGGATAAGTCCAGCCCCTTAGGGGGCGTGTTCGTCTCAGGCTAACCCACAACCCTGAGATTCAGAATCTGAGCTAGCCGGGCTATGCACTTGAGTGGGGGGCAAAATAGCCCAACGTTGGACGCCAAAATGTAATGGCGTAAACGAATGCAGACAGATTGTAAAAATATATACAGCTTTAATGGAGAAATAGACTTACAGAACCACCCATTTCACAGACACCAGGAAAGCAGAAGCAAGCTCTGGGAGCACACTTGCCAGATTTATAGGTAAACATTAGCCCGAGGAGGACACGCCCCCTAAGGGGCGGGACTTATCCCTACAATTGTTTGAGAAATGTTGGCTGTTAATAAATGGAAAATTCCTTTATTTAGCTAAAACAACAACAACAACAAAAAAAGACTTCACTGCTTTGTTTCACCTAAATATACATAGTCTGCATGAAGCAACGTGAATAACAAAAGCACACTGAAAATAATGATTTTTTAAAGCAGATCAAGAATAAAAACACAAGATACTGCCATTAAGTATAATTATAAGTAAAATATTTTCATGCTCCAAGGAACACACAGATTTTAAAGAATACATTTAATTTTCTTAGGTCTCTTTAGGTCTCCTGTTTTAGTATTTTGATATGACATGAAAATTTGTAGTAAAAACAAATTAATTTATTCTGTTTTCAGATATGCATTTGTGTTTTGAATATATCATGTAGATATTACTATGAAGTTACAAACAAATCTGATTATAAAATTATTGTAATTATATATATATTAAATATTTTATTATAAAATTTTATGCATTTATAAACATATAATCTACTGTGGCTCTAAAATAAATGAATTAACAACCTCATTAATTTCCTTCTTACATATGATGAATTATGATAAACACAAACACATCAAAAAAGTGCCCTTTTTATTGCATGCTTTGAAGTAAAAGATCAACAACTCAAACCCTATCACGTATTTAAGTGAGAATAAAAAAAGTGTTATTTTATAGATTGCTTCTACTCTATTTTTATACAGAGGAATAAAATTTTCTAACACATAACAATTTTAAATAAAAGAATGGTACCATATTTATAACACAGACATTCAAAATTACACTGGAACAGAACAGAGCAGACTTGAGGTTCATGTCCTGTTTGTGAATCTTTCCAGAATTCCTTTAGTGACCAACAGTGATATAGAAACATAAGCCATGTAAGCAAAACCTTTCCTTTCAAGTTGTTTATGGTCATAATGTTTTATCACAATAAAATTAATCCTAATTAAAACTCACACAATCAAATTATCCTAAGATTCCCAATAGTTTGATCTAGAAATCAGCAGAATATAAAATGTAAGATTCATAGTTAATGATAAAAAGAATAGAATAGACCTCAAACAATGGGCCAATACCTATTACTGCACACCACAAACAATTTGTCTGAAACTTTGTCATATGGTATAAAACACACTTAGAATTCATAAACTGTGTATCATTTGCTCTAAGAAAAAGCTTAATTACAAAATCATGTCAGTAATACCTAACTTTATAATATAATATTTGAATTATTGTAATAAACATAAATACTGAAATCATATTTTTCAACCTTTTTGACATTTACATCTGGCAAGCATTTATTTTAAGGATTAACTTTTTATTTTCAATAAGTTATTTTCACTTTTAAGAACTTATGTACTCTTGGGCCATGCTTTCCAAAGGGTTTATCATGATTCTTTGTGTTTGATGAGGGTATCTTTAAAAGGAATATTTATCACAGCATTTTAGTTTCAAATGCTCATGTAAACAGAGTATCACATTGAATTATAGACTAATGTTAATTTTTACAAAAAAAAAAATGAGAAGAGTCCTGACTTTTTAAAGGATAACTCAAGAATATGTTAAAATTCTTTACTTTCTTGAAACTACATGGCAGTATTTAATTTTTATTGACAAGTAAAAAAGATATAAATTAACTACCTTCTGCATCCTAGGTACATCTGCTGAAACACTTCAGAACTCAGCACAAAGGCAGTGTTTAGTTTATTCAGAGCCAGAGGGAAAAGATGGACTGTTGGGTCCTCTACATAACAGAGAGTGAAAGAAAAGAGATTGCACAAAAAATGACATAGTAAAGAGAACCCTCATGTCTGTCCAAAAACAAAAAGAAAATTTCAAGTTTATTCTTTTCATTTCCTTCTTTCTTTGTTTTCCATTCCCTGGTGCTCTTGGTTGAACCTGGGGACTCATAAAAGTGCTGTGACCTTGAAACCCAAAATGTCTTTTGCTGTATCAAGACTAACAGGAGATTTTTTTTGATAATTTATCTGAGAGACAATGATAGCAATAGGTAGAGAGAAATGGATATAGTAAGAAGTGGATGACTTTGTATTTATTTTGAAAGGATTTTCCTTTCATAATTTTGATTTATTTTTGTAATTGTAGGTATGAATACAATGTATTTTAGATCATGTGTACCCAATACTCCAATTGTTCCCAGATCCTCCCACATTCCCTTTTAAATATTCTTTTCTTTGCTACTGTTTTTGCAAGCTACTGTCCAGTTAGAACTATTTGTATTTGTGAGTAAAACATATGCACACAAATATGTGTACTTGTGCCTTGTATGTATGTAGAGGATGTCTGTTGTCCTGCTCTCTCACTTCTGCCTCATTGCCTCAAGACTGTATCTCTCAATAAGAGTGGAAATAGTTTGACTGTCACCAGCCCTCTGACTCTCTCTCCTCTACCTCATCTCTGCTCTGGCATTAAAATCGTTTGCAAGCCGGGCGGTGGTGGCGCACACCTTTAATCCCAGCACTCGGTAGGCAGAGGCAGGCGGATCTCTGAGTTCGAGACCAGCCTGGTCTACAGAGCTAGTTCCAGGACAGGCTCCAAAGCCAGAGAAACCTTGTCTTGAAAAAAACCAAAAAAAAATAAATAAATAAAAAACAATTAATTAATAAAAAAATAAAATCGTTTGCAATGTAACTGCTGTTTAGTTATTCCCATTCCCCTTCTCCCACCTCCTGCCCTCCTCTCCACTTTAATTCACCCCTCCTTTGTTTCTGTTCAGAAAGTTGCATGCCTCCCATGAGTGTAAACAAGGCATAGCATATCAAGTTGAAGTAAGACTAAACACCCAATACGAGTAAAAGTTCCCAAGTGCCAGTAAAAATTTAAGGTGAGCCCCTGATCCCATTGTTAATCATTTCACAAGCAGACCAGGCTACAGACTGTCAGATATATGTTGAGCCCTAGGTCAGTCCAATACTGTTGCTTTTAAATGGTTTCTAGACAATAAGTTTTTAAAGACCTTATGAATCTCAGGAAGTACTCTTATTTGCTAAACTATCTGTTACACCACATAGCGATAATTCTTCAGAGGAAGAGAATAACATATGAGGAAAAGAATGTTTACAGCTACTTTAGTTTATAAAATAAAAATTTAAAGATAATTATGAAGAATTCTATATTAGTAAGAAGAAAAAGAAGCAGAAATAAGTTCTGATGCTTAACACAAAATATGGAATGGTCAATTGCTTTTATGTACTGAAAAATTATTCAGAAGGGTCACATCAGCTTCTGATAATATGGTCATAAAGTCAAATGCCACTTTAGGAAAATGGATATTAATAACCCTTTAAAAGAGAATCTAGAAAGTTTTCTGACCTTTTCAATATTATGAAGATTGAGGAAAAGGACCAGTGTGTCATACATATGTACTTCTTTGTTATCTTGGGCTATTATCTGGGACTTGACACTATAAGAAGTAAATTTATCTAATTAGTTTAAACATTTATTTACCTTATTTTATGTGCATATATTTATACCTGAGTGTATGTATTGACACCATATGTATGTATTAACCTTGGAGGTCAGAAAAAGCATCAGATTAGCAGAACTTGGAATTCTAAATTATTGTGACCTACCATATGGATGCTGGGAACTGAACCTGGGTTCTCTGTGAGAGTAACAAGACTTCTTATCTGAAGAACCATCTCTTGAGCCTGATAAGTTTCTCTCTATCAAAAGCTACCAATACACAGTATTGTAATATATCATTTATAAAGAAAAATAACTAGAATGTTTCCAGATTTTCTACTTTTCTTCTTATCCAGTTGTCTTCTTTAAATATGTAAATGCTGTCTTCCTTCCTTCTTTTGATTTCCTTGATCTGAAGTTAAATTACACGATCTCAATACCTAGATTTAACTCAACATTTGTGACCAGTATTCTCAGAACTTAATTCCGTCATGAATCAACTATAGATTGTTAATTTTCTAATTCATAAATGCCAAAAGAAGTGAATTCTTCAACAATTATGAAAAAATGTTACCTTCTTTAATTATGTAATATTTACATTTATGTCTTTACCATATGAATTAAAATATTAATTTTTTGATAGTATGCAAAAAGAAAAAAAATATTTTTTTTAAAAAAAACAAGACTGGTGAGATTTACCTAGCTTCTCTGGTGCTGTGGACTGTAGCCTGGTTATTCTTTGATTTATATCTAATATCTACTTTTGAGTGAGAATCCATGCTCTAAGACAGTAAACATTCT
Organism: Microtus oregoni; assembly: GCF_018167655.1. Classification (NCBI taxonomy): domain Eukaryota; kingdom Metazoa; phylum Chordata; class Mammalia; order Rodentia; family Cricetidae; genus Microtus; species Microtus oregoni. Next base: position 7,102,057 of record NW_024543975.1, on the reverse strand, counting down.
GAAACTATGATGCCAGAGGCCTAAACCACGTACTACTTCATGTATTCCTCAGTTCATATTTTAATAGCATAAGAAATCACTTATGCTGAATAATAAAGGCACAATAAAGTGTATATTTAACCATTAGTATTGTGTAGCTATGTTTATGAGTAAGATGCATAATAGTTTTCATATAGTAGACTTATTTTGCATATTGCTTAACACTTTGATGAGTTCTAGTAAAAATTCAGTGGATTTGGAGGGGATCTTTTCTCTTTAGATGGCACTGTGATTCTGTATGGTTTTCAGGTTAATCTACACCCAAGGAAATGATAGAAGGACTTAATTAGTTTGTGATAATTCAAAATTTAAGTTCAGGTGTAATTTTACTTACAGAATTTTATACTCTTTTATTGTTTGAAATAATCATCTACATCAAGTAAATTAATTTCACTGAATAAGGACAATGCGAATATACTAAGTAGAACTTGAGATCTCTAAGAAGGTGAGATTTTGTTGGTTTAACTTCTGACATTTCTAGGGACACAAACCTACATTCTTTGGCTCTTAGAGAATTTGCAACCCCTCTTGATTAAGTTTCCCTGAGCCTTAGGTATGAGAGTGTTTTGTAGATAGATGTTTTGGGACTGGACTCCACGATGGCATTTTGATTTTAATGTCTCCATCTGTGCTACAAGAAGATTCCTTGATAAGGGATGAAGACTAAACTTATTTTTTAGCTTAATTCATTCTTTTTGCTTTAATCCTACTAGATAACTATTTTCTAGATCACTAATTTGATAGATATTTACACATTCTCAATATTTCCATCAATGGCAGTTTCAGATCTACTTGATATCCATTAATCATTAACTTGAATAATTTTGAGTTCATAATATAGACTTTTTTCTTCCAAGTGTTGGAATTAATATAGATTTGATTTATGAATGTGACATTGTTAATTGATAATTCTACTACTTATGAATGGATATGAATTATTATTGTCTACTTCTATTGAAGACTGGAACTTCTAAATATGATTAAATTACTGTTTTCAAAATAGCAGCACTCTATCTTTTCTGTTTCATTTAATATTACAACATTAGCACACCATTTTTAAAGTGTTGTTCACTTTCATTACCGAATTTGATTTCATTAGCATAAAAATGCATCCATATTCCATCCATTAAATTTATGGAATACTACACATTTTACTATTTTTAAAGCACATTTACTAAGGCATCTTGTTTTTTAGAAACAGTTATATGACTACTAAACTAAATTTAATATCATTTTATGAAGACTCACAATCATCAATTTATGCCAGTTTGGAAAAATTATTTTGTTTTACCTCTTAATGTGTTATGACATATGTCTTCAAATCTGTTTTTATGAAGACTGTGTTGTAATTCATCTTAGCTCTTTAATATCTGAGAAGATTTATTCTCATAGACAATAGATTATTAGTTTAGAATTATTTCTTTGCCAGATCTTTGTATATGCAAATCCATTCCCTTCTCATGTGGTTTCTTTTTTTTTTTATTGAGAAAAGGAAGAAAAAAAAAACAAGTTTCTACCTCCTCCCAGCCTCCCATTTCCCTCCCACTCCTCCCACCCTTCTCCCCTTTTTCCCATCCTTCTCCCGCTCCTCCCACACCTCTCCCCCTCCCTCTCCAGTCCAAAGATCAGTCAGGGTTCCCTGCCCTGTGGTAAGTCCTAGGTCCTCGCCCCTCTGTCCATATCTAGGAAGGTGAACATCCAAACTGGCTAGGCTCCCACAAAGCCAGCACATTAAGTAGGATCAAAACCCCATGCCATTGTCCTTGGCTTCTCATCAGCCCTCATTGTTCGCCAGGAGCAGAGAGTCCAGTTTTAACCCATGCTTTTTCAGTCACAGTCCAGCTGGCCTTGGAGAGCTCCCAGTAGATCAGCTCCACTGTCTCAATGGGTGGGTGCACCCCTCGTGGTCCCGACTTCTTTGCTCATATTCTCCCTCCTTCTGCTCCTCATTGGGACCTTGGGAGATCAGTCCAGTGCTCCAGTGTGGGTCTCTGTCTCTATCTCCATCCATCACCAGATGAAGGTTCTATGATGATATGCAAGATATCCGTCAGTATTGCTATAGGCTAGGGTCATATCCGGTTCCCTATCCTCAGCTGCCCAAGGAACTAACTGAGGCCATCGCCTTGGGCTCCTCGGAGCCACTCTAGGTTCAAGTCTCTTGCCAACCCTAAGGTGGCTCCCTTAACTAAGAATTGTGCTTCCGTGCTCCCCTATCCTACCTTCCTTTATCCCAATCTTCCTTTTTCCCCAAGTCCCCCCCATCCTCTCCTTCTCCCTTTTCTCTCCCCGTCTCCCCTTACCCACATCCCACCCCACCCCCAAGATCCCAATTTTCTCCCCGGCAATTTTGTCTACTTCCCACAGGCAAGAGGACAATTATATGTTTTTCCTTTGGTTCAACTTCTTACTTAGCTTTTTAGGATCACCGATTGTAGACTCCGTGACCCTTATTTATGGCAAGAAACCAATTATGAGTGAGTACATACCATATTCATTTTTTGGGTCTGGGTTACCTCACTCAGAATAGTGTTTTCTATTTCCATCCATTTGCATGCAAAATTCGAGAAGTCATTGTTTTTTACCGCAGCATAGTACTCTAATGTGTAGATATTCCACACTTTCTTCATCCATTCTTCCATTGAGGGGGATCTAGGATGTTTCCAGGTTCTGGCTATTACAAATAATACTGCTATGAACATGGTTGAACAAATGTTCTTGTCGTATGATAGGGCAACTCTTGGGTATATTCCCAGGAGTGGTATTGCTGGGTCCAGGGGTAGGTTGATCCCGAATTTCCTGAGAAACCGAAACACTGATTTCCAAAGTGGTTGCACAAGATTGCATTCCCACCAGTAATGGATGAGTGTACCCCTTCCTCCACATCCTCTCCAGCAAAGGCTTTCATTGGTGTTTTTGATTTTAGCCATTCTGACAGGTGTAAGATGATATCTCAAAGTTGTTTTGATTTGCATTTCCCTGATCACTAAGGAGGTTGAGCATGACCTTAAGTGTCTTTTGGCCATTTGAACTTCCTCTGCTGAGAATTCTCTGTTCAGTTCAGTGCCCCATTTTTAATTGGGTTAATTAGCATTTTAAAGTCTAGTTTCCTGAGTTCTCTATATATTTTGGAGATCAGACCTTTGTCTGTTTCGGGGTTGGTGAAGATCTTCACCCAGTCAGTACGTTGCTTTTTTGTCTTGGTGACAGTGTCCTTTGCTTTACAGAAGCTTCTAAGTTTTAGTAGGTCCCATTTATTCAATGTTGCCCTTAATGTCTGTGCTGTTCAGGTTATACATAGGAAGCGATCTCCTTTGCCCATCTGTTGTAGGATACTTCCCACTTTCTCTTCTATTAGGTTCAATGTGTTCTGACTGATAGTGAGGTTTTTAATCCATTTGGACTTGAGTTTTGTGCATGGTGATTGATATGGGTCTATTTTCATTCTTCTACAGGTTGACATCCAGTTTTGCCAGAACCATTTGTTGAAGATGCTTTCTTTCTTCCATTGTATACTTTTGGCTTCTTGATCAAAAATGAGGTGTTCATAGGTTTGTGGGTTAAAATTCGGGTTTTCTATACGATTCCATTGGTCGACTTCTCTGTTCTTATGCCAGTACCACACAGTTTTCATCACTGTAGCTCTGTAATAGAGTTTGAAGTCAGGGATGGTAATGCCTCCAGACAATCCTTTATTGTATAGGATTGTTTTTGCTATCCTGGGTTTTTTGTTTTTCCATATAAAGTTGATTATTGTCCTCTCAAATTCTGTGACGAATTTTGATAGGACCTTGATAGGGATTGCATGGCATCTATAAATTGCATTTGCTAGAATTGCCATTTTTATTATGTTGATCCTCCCAATCCAAGAGCAAGGGAGGTCCTTCCATTTTCTGGTATACTCCTCAATTTCTTTCTTCAATGCCGTGAAGTTCTTGTCAAATAGATCTTTAACTTCCTTGGTTAGAGTTACCCCAAGATATTTTATGCTGTTTGTGGCTATCATGAAATCTGATGCTTCTCTGATTTCCCTCTCTGCGTCCATATCCTTTGTGTATAAGAGGGTTACTGATTTTTTGAGTTGATATTGTATCCTGCCACATTACTAAAGGTGTTTATCTGCTGTAAAAGTTCTTTGGTGGAGTTTTGGGGGTCGCTTATGTACATTGTCATATCATCTGCAAATAACGAATGTTTCACTTCTTCCTTTCCAATTCAAATCCCCTTGATCCCCTTATGTTGTCTTATTGCTATTGCTAGAACTTCAAGCACTTTATTGAAGAGGTATGGCGAGAGTGGACAGCCTTGTCGTGTTCCTGAGTTTACTGGGATGGCTTGAGTTCCTCTCAATTTAATTTGATGTTAGCTGTCGGCTTGCTGTATATAGCTTTTATTATATTTAGGTATGACCCATGTATCACTAATCTCTCCAATACTTTTATCATAAAGGGATGTTGAATTTTGTCAAATGCTTTTCCAGCATCTAATGAAATGATCATACGATTTTTTTCTTTCAGTTTTTTTATATGATGGATTACATTGATATATTTTCGTGTGTTGAACCAGCCCTACATCTCTGGGATGAAGCCTACTTGATCATAATGGATAATTTTTCTGATGTGTTCTTGGATTCGGTTTGCCAGTATTTTGTTGAGGATTTTTGCATCGATGTTCATGAGTGAGATTGGTCTATAATTCTCTTTCTTGGTTGAGTCTTTGTGCGGTTTTGGTATCAGAGTAATTGTAGCTTCATAAAAGGAATTTGGCAATGCCTCTTCTGTTTCTATATTGTGAAATACATTAAGGGGTATAGGTATTAGGTCTTCTTGGAAGTTCTGGTAGAATTCCGCATTGAAACCATCTGGTCCTGGGCTTTTTTTGGTAGGGAGGTTTTTGACAACCTCTCCTAATTCTTCGCGACTAACAGGCCTATTTAGATTGTTCACCTGGTCCTGGTTTAACTTTGGTATATGGTATTTATCTAAAAAAGTTTCCATTTCCTTTACATTTTCCAGTTTTATGGCATATAGGCTTTTGTAGTAAGATCTAATGATTCTTTGAATTTCCTCTGTGTCTGTGGTTATGTCCCCCTTTTCATTTCTGATCTTATTAATTTGCAAATTCGCTCTCTGCCGTTTGATTAGTTTGGATAGTGGTTTGTCAATCTTGTTGATTTTCTCCAGGAACAAGGTTTTTGTTTCATTGATCCTTTGTACTGTTTTCTGTGTTTCTATTTTGTTGATTTCAGCCCTCAGTTTGATTATTTCCAGTCTTCTACTCCTCCTAGGTGTAGCTGCTTCTTATTTTTTTCTAGAGTTTTCAGGTGGGCTGTTAAGTCTCCAATGTGAGCTTTCTCTGTTTTCTTTAAGTGGGCACTTAATGCTTTGAACTTTCCTCTTAGGACTGCTTTCATAGTGTCCCATATGTTTGAGTATGTTGTTTCTTTATTTTCATTGAATTCCAGGAAGACTTTAATTTCTTTTTTTTAATTCTTCCTTAATCCAGGTATGGTTCAGTAGTTGACTCTTCAGTTTCCTTGACTTTGTAGGCTTTCTGGGGGTAGGATTGTTGTTGAATTCTAACTTTAATCCATGGTGATCTGATAAGACACAGGTGGTTTACTAATATTTTTTGGTAACTGTGGATGTTTGCTTTGTTACCGACTATGTGGTCAATTTTTGAGAAGGTTCCATGAGCTGCAGAGAATAAGGTATATTCTTTCCAATTTGCATGTAATGTTCTATAGATGTCTGTTAAGTCCGTCAGTACCTCCATTAATTCTCTTATTTCTCTGTTAGGTTTCTGTCTGATTGACCTGTCCATTGGTGAGAGAGGAGTGTTGAAGTGTCCTACTATTAGTGTGTGCGATTTGATGGCTGCCTTGAGTTTTAGCAATGTTTCTTTTCTGTACGTGGGTGCTTTTATTTAGGGGCATAGATATTCAGGACTGAGACTTCATCCTGATGAACTGTTCCTGTTATGAGTATAAAATGCCCCTCTCCATCTCTTCTGATTGATTTAAGTTTGAAGTCAACTTTGTTAGAGATTAGTATGGCCACAACTGCTTGTTTCTTAGGTCCATTTGCTTGATAAGCCTTTTCCCAGCCCTTTACTCTGAGTAGGTGCCTGTCTTTGTGGTTGAGGTGTGTTTCTTGTAAAAAGCAGAATGTTGGATCCTGTTTTCTTATCCAATCTCTTAGCCTGTGCCTTTTTATAGGTGAGTTTAGTCCATTGACATTAAGTGATATTAATGGCTAGTGGTTGTTAACTCCGGTCACTTTTTTAGTCATAGAGTTTGTGTGTTTCCCTTCTTTGATTTGTGTTGGTGAAGCGTCTCTAGATGTCTGAGTTATTGTGGTCATTGTTGGACTCCTTCGTTAGTGATTTTCCTTCTATTACTTTCTGTAACGCTGGATTTGTGGCTGTGTATTGTTTAAATTTGTTTTTATCCTGGAAAATTTTATTTTCTCCATTTATAGTGAATGAAAGTTTGGCTGGGTATAGTAATCTGGGCTTGCATCCATGGTCTCTCAGTTTCTGCAGTACATCATTCCAGGACCTTCTGGCTTTCATGGTTTCCATGGAGAAGTCAGGTATAATTCTGATAGGTTTACCTTTATAAGTAATTTGGCCTTTTTCCTTTGCAGCTCTTAATATTCTTTCCTTATTCTGTATGCTTTGTGTTTTGATAATTATATGGCGAGGGGATTTTTTTTTTTAATCCAGCCTATTCGGTGTTCTGTATGCTTCTTGAACCTTCATAGGTATATCTTTCTTTAGGTTGGGAAAGTTTTCTTCTATAATTTTATTAAATATATTTTCTGGACCATTGAGCTGCACTTCTTCTCCTTCTTCTACTCCTATTATTCTTAGGTTTGGTCTTTTTATTGTGTCCCATATTCCTGAATGTTTTGTGATGAGAGTATGTTGGACTTGCTGTTTTCTTTGATCAGTGTGTTTATTTTCTCTATGGTATCTTCAGAATCTGAGATTCTTTCTTCTAACTCTTGTATTCTGTTGGTTATGTTTGTTTCTGTAGACTCTGTTTGTTTACTTAAATTTTCCATGTCCAGCCAGCCCTCTGTTTGTGTTTTCTTCTTTGCCTCCATTTCAGTTTTCAAGTCTTGAACTGTTTCCATTATCTGTTTGATTGTTTTTCCTTGGTTTTCTAGGGTATCATTCACTGATTTATTCAATTCTTCAAACTTTTTGTTATATTTCTCATCCATTTCTATAAGGGCGTTTTTTTACATGCTGTTTAAGGGCGTCAATCACTTTCATGAAGTCAATCTTTTCTACTTCTTCTTGATTAAGGTGTTCATGCCCTCCCGTTGTGAGGTCGCTGGTTTTTGGTGGCTTCATGTTGCTTTTCAGCTTGTTGGGAGAATTCTTGCCTTGGCGTCTGCCCATTTCTTCTTCCAAATGCTCCCTTATGGATCTTCTTTTACTGGATCAGGTCTCCTTGCCTACCCAACGCTGGCTCTCCCCAATGTTGTCTCTCCCCAACGCTGGCTCTCCTGGTGCCCCAACGCTGGCTCTCCCCAACGCTGGCTCTCCCCAACGCTGGCTCTCCTGGCGTCGGGAGATCAGGCCTCCGTGCTGATTGGGCAGTTCGCAAACAATGCGCCTACCCTGCTTGGTGCAGGCAGGCCATAGAAGCAAAGGAACTCCCACCCGCTTGGGTGCCCCGAGGATTCGGACCCAGTGCCCAGACAGGCTGGGCTGGGTGATGTTATGTGCCGAAAGTGCCTCATGTGGTTTCTTTGTGAGTATGAGGATGTCCATAAAGTCAAGTTTTTAAATAAGTTGATACATGTTTGTCTATATGAAGTGTCATTTAGGTATGTTTTCTACATAAATTTCAAAATCACCTACTGATATTTAATATGTCATAATATATAATTTTTGTACACATGTTTGGTTTCTTATCCTGAATGAATATGACCCTACAGCCAATTGATAAGTTAAACATGTCCACATCCTTACTTCTTTCAGTACAACATAAGTGAGTGTGATATAGGGCATGATGTATGCCTAAACTGAAGGAACATTTAGTGTTGTTAAGAAATTTAATTCAGCCTCTATTTTCCATGTTTTTGTGCCTGATAACATGTCAAGGTGTGTCTTGAAATTAAATGACAAAGTAGGAAGAATAAATGCCCTGATAGGCTGGAAACATTTGACTTAGAAATTCTTTCCAACTTGATTTTTTTTTTTTCCATTTCCTTTCTTAAAGCTCGTGCTGTCATGGATATGCTGAGTGGGGTCTGGTAGGTATGGTAGTGATGTTTCTAGTAAAATGAAGCATACATTCTCAGTACAGCTTCCTTTCTCAATATAATATTCTTTAGATTTTTTATTGAAGATTCTTAGGCAGAATCTTAGATTTATATAAATAACAGAAATGAGGTTAGTAAAGGAAGATTTTACCTCCTCTTTATTTGAATGTATTACAAATGAACAACACTTTTATCATTCCTTCTTCTATTAAATACCAGACTTTCTAGTTCTTGAGAGAAACCATTCTCTGTCAGTTTTTAGATTCTTATATTTTCAGTGCTAATACAATGATATTCAAGTTAAGGTAACTATTTTATTCTTACCTATATCTAACCGACATAACCAAAACTACATTGAGCTTGCTGCAGGCATTGAGCCATCTGGAACTACACTGAATTAAGCATATCCTGTGTTGATATTTGTTTGATATCTAACAAATATAGCTTTCCTAAAGATCAAAGTATAGAGCTAAACCACTAGTTAGTCATAGGGACCAGGCAGTGGTGGCACACAGCTTTAACCCCAGCATTCAGGAGGCAGAGGGAAATGGATCTCTGTGGGTTCAAGGCCACCATGGGCTACATGAAACTGAGCCAGGCTACAAGAGAAACAGAGCCCAGGTGGTAGTGTATCAAACCTTTAATCCCAGTACTTGGCAGTCACAGACCTTGAATCCCAGCACTAAAGAGGTGGAGACAGGCAGGGATATGACTGGACGGAGAAATGAATATAAGTCAGCATGAGATAGAAGCTCAAACGTTCAGTCTGCAGTGTTGTAGAGACAGGATACCTATTTGTTCTGAGGATTTCATAGAGGTAAGAATTAGTGACTGCCAGCTCTGCTTCTCTGATCTTTTGACTTTCACCTCCTAATATCTGACACCAGGTTTTATTATTAGGACCAATTAGATTCATGTTATTACAAAGTTTTATTATTAAGATCAATTATATTCATGCTACAATACCCAATATTTATACTTATGAAGGAGATATGGAAAACTTTTCAAACCAATATATCTCTCTCACTCTTTAAGGTTACAATTTATACATTATCTTTTATGACTATTTTCAAAATAATTTTGGAAAAGAACAAATATACTGAATGTTTCATAATTAATATTTCATTTGTGATTATAAGACAGTGTTTTAAAATCAGAAACTCAATAACTTGTTATTTGTAGAAATATTATTAATTCTACCATTTTACTCTTATCATAAGGACAGTATTTCAGAAGAAAGAGACATCATTGAAAAAATCATTGCCAGTACAACACTATAAAGTGTGGGGCAGGGTTGGTGCTTCCTTATTTTTTATTTTTTTTAAAGAAAAACAATCTTTTTTCATTTAACATAGCAATTCCAGTCCCCACTCCTTCCCCTCCTCTCATTCTCTCCATTTTCCTTCCATCCACTCCTCAGAAAGGGTGCAGCACATTGCTTTGGGAAAGTTTCATGTCTTTCCCTATTATATCTAGGCTGAGCAAGGCATCCATCCAAAGAGAATGAGTCTTCAAAAAGTCAGTAGAAGCAGCAGGGATAAACCCTTCTGTCAATTCCAGTGGGCCTGCAGTTTGCCATAGTGTACAACTGTCACCCATATTCCAAGGGTCCTGTTTGGTCCCATGCTGATTCTTTCCCTCTATTTCTGGAGTTGGTGAGCTCCCATTAGCTCAGGTAAACTGTTTTAGTGGGGGTCCCCATCAGGGTCTTGACTTCCTTGCTCATATTCTCAATCCTCTCACTCTTCAGCTGGATTTTGGGAGCTCAGCCCAGTGCTCTGCTGTGGATCTCTCCCTCTGTTTACATCAGTTTTAGGATGAAGGTTCTGTGGTGACATTTAAGATATTTATCAATATGACTACAGGGCAAGAATGGTTCAGGCACTCTTTACTCTACTGTTTTGGGTCTTAGCTGGGGTCATCCTTATGAATTCCAGGAAATTTCTGTAGAGCCAGTCCCACAATGGCTCCCTCAATCAAAATATCTCTTTACTTGCTTTCCATGTTGTTCCCTCCTCCATCTCGACTAACCCATGCCCTTATATTCTCCTACACTCTTCCCTTCCCCCTCCTCTTTGTCTTATGCCTTCAATTCTACCTCTCACCCCACTATCCCAATTTTCTCAGGAGATACATTCTATTTCCCCTTCCCCAGGGGATCTATATGTGTTTCTCTTAGGGTTCACCTTGTTACTTAGCTTCACTAGGGTTGTGAAATATAGGCTCATTTTTCTTTACATTACAGCCAGTAAATGAAAAAGTGGCCCCTGATAACATGTGCCTTTCGAAACTGTTCTTGGTCTGATTTGTACTGTCATTGTCTGTGTCTCAAGGAGTCCACTGATGTCTCTCTTGGTTTGTTCTCTTGGTTCGCTCTATTTGTCCTCTCTCTGCAATCATAACCTCTGCTTCAGAGTTCCTTTCTTGGTCTCTCTGTGGAGTCACAGCCTGTCCTTCAGGGTTCCTCCATTAGTCTTCCCTGTGTATTTGCAGCTTCCTGTTCATCTCTGTGTATTTGCAGTCTGGGTTTCAGAGTTCCTCTGAGGTTTTGAGGGATAGGTGGGTTGGTGGCAGTGTGGGCTTGTAGTTTTCAGGTTCTGATCAATGGGATATGGGTATTGAAGCAGCCTACCATAGGAAGCTTGCCTGCTTGCCAGCTAGAGATGCTGAAGTGGGTGAGAGAGGGGCCCAAAGTTTGCACCAGTATGGAGGGCCTAGAGAGTAGGATGTCCCACCTGGTGGGTGGTCATTCACCTCTTGGTCCTCTCTGTGTGTTTGTAACCTGTATTTCAGGGTTACTCTGACATCGCTGGAATATGAGGGTTTGTGGACTGAGTGAGACTTGTAGCTTACAGGTTCTGATTGTTGGGATGATGGAACTGGAGCAGCCTACCTGCAGGAAGCTTGACTGCTGATGCTGTTGCTTCCATTGTATAGTATTTTCAGTATGTGATCTGCTTGTTTCAGAATTTCATATGAAATGAAAAATTCTATGTAAATCATTTTGTATGGAATGAATAATGCCCTAGTGTGGATAAGCATCTTTTTTGTTTTTTAAATATTTATTTATGAGAGAAAAAAAGTGTATTATGTCCCCTATGACAGTAGTTTTGTATGACTAGACTATCAATTTTCAAGTCAGAAAATTTGTTACACAATTAGATACATTCTCACATCTTAGTATAAAAGGAAAAAGTGTGAATTGGAGCACTTATATAGGTCTTAAACTTTTTTAAAAAAAAATTGTACGTGACTTTATTTTCTTCTACTCACTGCCTTAAATGCATGTACACTTGGTATTGAGATCAAAATGAATTCAATGTGTTTTTTAAACATATTCAATTCACATTATAGCAGTCCTTATTTAACTAAGTAAAATATTTTATACATTGAACATGGTGTAATCATCATTTTCAATGTTAATCAGAAAGATACGTCAACTACAATACTAAAATACTGGATGAAAAAGACTAACATGGGACAGAGACATTTCAATATCCTCTTTTAGAATATTTTCCTCACCAAGGAATACGGAAAACAGTTTTGAAAATTTAGGGATCATATTAGATAAGAGAAAATCAAATTTGATGCTAATTAATGGATTTGGTAAATTGCACTTTGAGAGAATGTAGAACAGGGAAGACTGGAGTAATTAATGTTTCATTATGGCATGTTTCACTAAACCTCTTAAACTTTAAATGTTTTCCATTTACTTCCACAACTTCTTAGATTTTACATGCTAATTTTGAGCTGCAATGTATCATAACTTATTATACTTAAGAAGTGGTTTAAAGTTAGCAAGAACTCTGTCTACCATCATTTTATTTTTAATTGATTTTAGACTCATGGTTTTGAACACTCTAGCACAAGATTGGGTGTGGTATGAAACAGTGGCTGTCTCTACCAATCCAACTTAAATACTATTTACTAAATATATCTCATCATATGGGATAATATGAGAAAAAAGCTGACTGCCTGTTTTGCCTACATAGAAAATCAGTACCCTCCTCAAAATGAAAATAATATTATGAGTAGGTTATTTTACCTTTCAAATATTTATGTAGGAATTGAACAGAATGAACAATGTTGGTCTGGTTTTATTTCTTTGTAAATGTATATAATGATGTCTGGTTCTTCCCTTCCCACATGCTCTTGTGTCTCACTACCACTTCTATGAAGTCCTGATTCCCATTCTCCAAGCAAATCTTTGTTCAGATTAATGAGTTTTGAATCATTTTATGATTAGTTAAGCTTAGTCAGGGACATACATTGGAGTCAGGCAGTGCAACCAATTGGTATATAGATAACTAAAAGCAATGACTCTCTCTCTCTTTCTCTCTCTCTCTCTCTCTCTCTCTCTCTCTCTCTCTCCCTCCCTCCTTCCCTTCCCCCCTCTCTCTGTCCCTCTGAACCAGGGCAAATAGTCCTTAAGAAAAGGTTGAGACTCCTGGAAAACCTTCCTTTTTGTTTGCAGAACTAGTACAGTCACCTGTAACTGGTGTGATGTCATGATTGCAATGGCTGTATCTTTCTTAGGAGATGGGATTTTGAGCCTTTATCCTTAACTTTTAGGTTTTACATTTTTCCTGCTAACTCTTACACAATGTTTCCTGTGTTTAGTGTGGATGGCAAATGTATGGCAGGAATCATAGGTTTGAGGATCAGAATTTGTCTGTCACTAATTTTAGCCCTTTGTGTAGTCATTAGTCCCTACATTTATTCCAGTTCAGTTATTATCCATGAGAACAGCATTTGTTTATAGGTATGAACATATATATTTGATGATATCTTGATACTCTGGGAATTTAGCTACACAATAGTATACATCTAGGGCCTATGGTTATGATTCAATCTGGTTAATTATAATAAGTATACTGTAAATATCTAATGCTCAGTAAAATTATATTCTTTTTATTTTCTAACATTACCTTTCTTGAGAATTTCATTCATGAATAATATATGAAATTGTTTCTATCTCCCTCCCCCTAAAAACTCCTCCACTGACCCACAAAATTCCTGTCTAATTTATAAGCTTCTCTTCTTTAGTTATAATTCTTATACAATTATATACATATACAGACATATATATGTATATATAAATGCAACCTTTGTGTCTGTCTAGTGTTGCTCACATGTGTGTTTGTTTAGGGCTCACCACTTGGGATTAGAACCCATGTCAGGGGACTTGACCACAATGAACACTAACTCTTCTTTTTTTTCTAGCCCAGAACTACATATAGTTATTCATCTGGGGTAGATCCTTGTGAAATTTTCTCATTCACATTAGTATACCAACTAGTGTTCGCATAGTTCAGGTCTTAGTTTGGAAGTTATATTGTTGAGATGCTGGGGTGCAAATACCTGTCATGTATAGATGATATGATCTCACAGTGGATGTCCTAGTTCTATGGCAATTACAATCATTCTTTTCCCTCTTCTGTGATTCCCTTAGTCTTAGGTATAGGGATTGTGTTTTAAATGTATCATTTGTGGATGGGCACTGTATGGTCATTTTTTCTTTTCTTTTAGACCAGGTATAATTTTCTATAATGGTCTTCATCTTCTGCATACAGAAAGAAGCTTCTTTGATGAGGGGTGGAAGTTAAATTATTGTAGATATAAAGGAAGATGTTTAGAATGCTGGAGTATGAATTCTTTTCCAAATTAATGTTAAGGGATACATAAGAGTTCTGGTGTAGGTATTCCCTGAGTTTTGTGATGCTTTCATGATTGCTATTACAGTCCATGGCTTCTAATCATTTAAGAAACATATTTTAGAAAGATATAGATGACTAGGTTATTGATTCTGATGATGGATCTGGGAAATGACATTAAAAATATTCTGGAATGTATTCATTGTTCTATATTTTATGGTGAACACTAATGATAATTGGAGATTTAAACATATCAGTACAACCAGGTTTTGAAGAATTTAAATCCAGTGCTTCAAATGACTCCTGGAGTTTAAAGATTACACTGGAGTAGATTATAGTGAGAATAGCATCCAATGTGAAAGTATAGATGTTGTCTAGAGGATGTGACTAAATGATACAATATCACCATTGAACTCTTAACAAGGAAGATCTGTGTCCTATAGATAAGCCAAAAAGTGAGTAAAATGATGCTAAAAATCAATAAATATTTGAGTAAAAATAGAATTTTTATATAAAGAAGCATCATCAATGAACTGAATATTTTTTTTCTATCTTTACATCATCACACCCTAACTACTTCAACTTTGAGCATTCACAAACCCGTTCAGTCAACATCAACACTGGGCTAGATGCTCTATGAGAAAAAAAGATTTTCTGGAAAGTGAGAGGATTGCTAATATCTTTTTGCAATAAAGTCTTTTAAATAAAAATATACATATATATATATATATATATATATATATATTGATATTGTATACCTAATAGATCACAGAATCACATAAAAGCTATTTTTATATGTACCAGGAAACTGAAGAATTCATGTAACTTGTTTACTATTAAAAACAAAACTTGTTTACTCTGATATCTAAACATAAAGCCACAATTTTATCAACATATGTCTACAACTACAATGATGTAATCTTGTACAAACATTGATTAAAACTAATCACAGTGGCTTTACTAGAAAGTTACATGCATTTAAGAGCTAAAACTATGTTCAGTTAGTATACATGGATGTGGAGCCTCTAAGGACCATGGGTAACCTCCCAGCTGTTACAACCTAACAATGATGATCCCTCCTCTAACAACTATGCACAGAAAGTAACACCTCAGTTTGTGGTAGGAGCCACAGACAATCTACCCAATCTATGTAGGATTTTTTTCTTTCTTTATCTTGTATAGGTTTTGTGTAGGTAGCAATAGATGCTGTTAGATCATGATTGTGATAGACCTCACTTCACAATGCTCTACCCCATCATGTGGCTCTTATATTCATTTTTTCTTTATATTCTGTGATGTTTTCTAAAGCTTGGTACTGACACCTTAATGTAGATTGGCTATTTTGTTTTGAGATAAGAGACTTATTAATAAATCTTATGATTAATATTAATAAGACTCATTGTTAATATTACAATTAATTATTATTATAAAATGTTAATTAATAACATTTATTAATAATAAACCTCCTATTCTCAGATCTTTTATAAGTCATGCATTTCTCTATTACTTTCTTTTCATTGAACAAAGAAGTACTCTGAACATTGTTTAGAATACCACACATGAGATATTTCTAAATCATTCATAAAGTAATATAAAATACTCATTTTAATATGTTGTGATGGTGAGGGACAATTGTCTGTATTCTGTCAATTATATCTTAAATAAACACAGACTGGTCAGTAGCCACGCAGGAAGTATAGGCAGGAAAACCAGATAGGAAATAGTGGTGGGTCAAGGAGAACAGGAGAATTCTGGGGAAAAAAAAAAGCTTGGTCTACAGTAATGGCCTAGCTGCAGAGCAAGCAAGATGTGACTGCCTCGCTGAATAAGGTAAGATCCACATGGCTAGCATAGACAAGAATAATAGCATCATATAAATTATAAGAGTTAATAAAAAGCCCAAGCAAATGGGCCAATCATAACTAACGTAGACCTCTATGTGATTTCTTTGGGACTTAACGATTGCAGGAACAGGGTATGACAGAAAACCTCAGACAACACTGTAGGATAATATTTTTGTACACTGTAAAGTTTTGTCACCCATATTGGTTTAATTAAACACTGATTGGCCAGTAGCCAGGCAAGAAGTATAGACAGGACAAACAGACTAAGAGAATTCTTGGAAGAAGAAAGTGAGAGACACAGTTGCAACCCAGATTCAGAGGAAGCAAGATGAGAATGCAGCACTGATAAAAAGTAAAAAGCAACATGTCTAACAATACACAAGATTTATGGGTTAATGTAAGTTGTAAGAGCTAGTTAATAATAAGCCTGAGCTAATTCACCAAACAGTTTATAAATAATATAAACTTCCATGTGTTTCTTTGAGACTAAATGGATGTGGAACCAGACAGGACAGAAACATCCATCTACATTATTATATTGTCCAATGTGATCAAAATCTTGACTGATCACTTGAAGTTATTGAGAGCTATCTAAAACATTAGTAAATAAATCATTTGTATAGGTAAGAATATTTCCAAATATAATTAATGACAAATGACAAGGCTTAAATAAGGCTAATGCCCTCCCATTCACTGCTCACTTTGATGGTATAAAGTCATATAATTTGGTAGAACAAGAATTTTATATATATAATTTTTCACTTGACATATTTTCATGGTATTCTTAACATGTTATCTCCTCCCCATCTTCTTCTCCTTCTTCTTCTTCTTTCTTTTTTCCAAGTTATGGTTTTCTTATTATTTGCCCAGGAGAAACAGCCAAGGACTCACGGAAAAAAATCTTTGTAACCATGAGCCAAAATTAATCATTCTTTTGTTATTCAAAGATTTGGGAAACAATAACTTTAAATAACTCATCTGACAAATGTTTTAGAGCATCCCAACACTTCAAACACTTTCTTAAGTTTTATAGAAATAACTTTATCCTAGAAAATAAAATATGCTTCACTCTGTGGAAGAGTACAAAATACACGAATATAAGCCATGGAAGTTGCCAAGTTCTTCTGGAACAATTTTTCTTAGAAAGGCGTGATGAATTACTTAAACATATACAGCATGCACAGCAGAGCACACAATAAATTTAGTTTGAGATAAAGTCTGAAATTGTGATTTAATGTTTTTTTTCATTTCTCATAGAATAAAAATTATGACATCCAATGTCATAGATTTATCTACTAAAAAGGTACAATGCCTCAAAGACTGTGGGAATAATTTAATTCACACTGACATCAAGAATCAGAGGCAGTAGCCACGAATTAAACTTGCCCTCACAACTACTTGGGAATAAATTCTACATAACATATGGGATGAAATCATTTTCTGAAAACATAATAAAGTTTTTATAGAAGCAACATAGCAATTAAAATGTTTTTCTAACAAAGAGAATATTCTAAAGTTCAGAAGTATAGATTTTTTTTCTTTTTATAGTTACTTATAGTGAAGGTCATTTTTGTGAGTTTGTATTCACAAAAAAGTGTATAATAATGCTGATTATAACCCAAGTGTGTACCTACATAAACACATACACATGCACAAAGACACACAGAGACAGAAAGAGATTTATAAAACACTGGCAATTCTTTTCTGCATAATTGTTTTTGCTTACATTTATTTTTATTTTTTTTAACATAGAGGTTAGTAATTATACCTGTTTTAAATTATTTTAGAATTTATCCATGTATTCATTATATTTTCATTAAGTTTACTTTTATTTCTAACCCTTTTCAGGTAATCTTCCATCTCTAATCTCTCAAAAATTCATGTCTTCTTTAATAGTTTCTCATTATTGTTATTAGTATATCTCATTCTATTGGGCTTCCCATTTACTCATGGGTATAAGACCATCCACTATATCATAGTTTACTTACCATTGGCCACAGTCTTTAAAAAATTGACTCTCTCTGGGAAGTCATCAACTGCAGTAGCTCCTTAGCCAGAGATGGACACTCCTGGGTCTGGCTCCTCTTCATAGTTGATGCTACAATGCCAGTCTTAAGCAAGAAGCTGTGGCTACTATGAGAATGGCAGCTCTGTCAGGTGCAAAGACAATATTTCAATCTTATTCTCCCTGACCTCTGGCACTGATAGATTTTGTGTTCCCCTTTTTAATAATGAGACTTTGTGAAGTAATATATGATAAAAATAAACATTGTGTACTAAAGTAAGGACCAGAATGGAAATATTTTTCGATGTACACAGTAGATGCACAAATATTATGTGGGTAACCTCCTTTAGTATTAGATCGGAGGCCCATTCAAAAGATGGGCACATTTGCCTGGTGTAAGAAATTTGGCCAAGAACCTACGGTTTGGAAGTTCATAGGACGTAAATGTCAATCCTCTACTACTGATTTTCTAAATTGACATAGTTTACAGCTGTACTCTATATTTGTATTTCTATATCAATAGTAAGTTACTGTAGCTCTCTGACCTCCTCAGAGAAATTTTGTTGTGCAGTTCACAAATGATCAGTGTAGAGATTACATATCTGTGAACTGTTTCTGAATACATGGAATAAGACTATCAAAAAGATGTGGTTAAGTGTCTCTATCCATCCCTTGAAACAAAAGAAAGATTTCACTAGTTTTTTCCTAATATTTCTATATATTATTAAAATAATTGCTTAATCAAAAGAGAAAAAAATAATTGCAATTAGAAATAAATAAGACTTTTTGCTACAGATTCCAATTAAACACCAAAGCACATCAGAAGAAACATTGAAAAATCATCATTAAAAAAAATGTAATAGCCCTCACCCAACTCAACCATCTAATTCTCTTTCCTTGGGCAATCCAGGTATCCCTCTTAGAGTCTTTGTTACCTACTGTTTCTGGTGTTGTGGATTGTAGTCAGTTTATTCTTTCCTTTATGTCTAGTATTCACTTAAGTATGAGTATATATTATGTTTGTCTTTCTGAGTCTGGATTACCTCACTCAGATCATTTTTTTTCCTAGTTCCATCAATTTACCTTCAAATTAATGACATCATTTTTTACAGCTGAATAATATTTCACTGTGTAAATGTACTCACATTTCCTTCTTCCATTCTTCAGTTGAGAGTTATCTAGGTTATTTTTATGCTCTGGCTATTACAAAAAAAAATGCTGTTATGAACACCATTGAGCAAGTGTCCTTTAGTATGATTGAGCATCCTTTGAATATATGCCCAGGATTGGTATCGCTGGTCTTGAAGTAGATTTATTCCCAAATTCCCTGATAAACCACCATTCTGGTTTCCAAAGTGGCTGTACAAGTTTGTACTAGCAGCGGAGAAATGCTCTCCTTCACATTCTCTCCAACATAAGCTCGCTTCAGTACTTTTGATCATAGTCCTTCTGACTGGTGTAAGATGATATCGCAGAGTGGTTTTTATTTGCATTTCCCTGTGGATTAAGGATGTTAAATAATTCCTTTAATGTCTTTTGGCCATTTGATATTCTTCTGTTGAGAATTTTTTGTTAGCTCTGTACCTGCCATCCCCCTTTTCTTTGCTTTTCCAGACAGAGTTTCTCTTTGTTGTTTTAATGCCTGTCATGGAAATAGTTCTTGTAGACCACGCTGGCCTCAAACTCACAGAGATCTGCCTGCTTCTGCCTCCCAAATGCTGGGATTAAAGGAATGTGCCACCACTGCCAGGCTATGTGCCCTTTTTTAATTGAATTAAGTTGTATTTTGATATCTAGTTTCTTGTACTCTTTATATAATTTAAAGATCAGTCCTATTTCAGATGTGGAATTGGTGATCTTTTCCCATTCTATAGGCTGTTGTTTTATTTTATTTACTAAGTCTGTTGACTTACAGAAGCTATTCAATTTCAGGAAGTAACATTTATTGATTGCTCCTCTCAGTGTCTGTGCTACTGTTATTAAATAGGTAGTCTGCTGATACCATTTTCGTTTCTGTCAGGTTCAGTGTAACTGAATTTATTTTGAGGTCTTTGATCCACTTGGACTTGAGTTTTTTGTAAGGTGATAAATATGGATTTATTTGCAATTTTCTATATGTTGGCATCCAGTTATGATAGCACCATTTGTTAAATATGCTTTCTTTTTTTCCATTGTACCATCTTGGCTTCTTTGTAAAAAATCAGGTGTTCATAGTTGTATGGATTAATATCAGGGTCTTTGATTTTATTCCATTGCTTCATGTGTCTGTTTTTATGCCAATATCAAGCTGTTTTATTAATATAGATTGATAGTAATATAGAATTCATCATATCTAATAGGTGACCCTCATGTTTCTGTGGTAAATATCTTTCCTGTGATTCCTTTTTTTTTTCTTAGGGACTTATTTTAGCTGTGTGTGTACAACTGTAGGATGAAAATATTCTAGCAAAGACTTTTGGTGTCCCCACTGATGGAGCAAATGAAAGTGGGAGGGTTACAATCAAACTGACTGTCAATGTCCTATATGCAAGAACTCCTTCTTGTGCTGATCCACTTCTTCCTTCCTGAAATATGGGGCATTACAGAGTGTGGAGTGCTTGGCCTACATTTGTGTTATAAGACAGCATTTGTTTTCAATGTTTTTGAATATCACTGTGGTCTCAAAAATTGTGACATTACTTATGGGGATTTTTTTTTTACTGTGTTTATTGTTTATTGGGAATTTCACATTATCCAGCCAATCAGAGCCAGTCTTCTCAAGTCCACCTCCACCTGTTCCCCTCACCAAATAAATCAGGAAAAAGAAGGAAAACAAAAGTCTAATCTCTGTTGCCAATATAATCACTGACATATGCTCAAATTCCCAGTATCCAGCTCCATATAGAAAATGACACATTCGGCACCTGCACTCCCACAAGAATCCATAAATTGTGGAGAGCTATACTTTAGCATCTTTATCAAAATCTCAGCACTCAGAAGGCATATAGACAGGTGGATCTCTTCAGTGTGAGTTTTAGGCCAGCCTGGTTTACAGAGAGAATTCAAGGAAAAAGATAAATCCTCTCTAAGAAAATAAATAAATAAATAAATAAAATAATAAAAATCAAAGACAAAAAACCCCCCAGCATATCAGGCTTTTGTCTTCTATGTAAATATCTGTCAATTCTAATGATGGCTATTTCCACAGAGCTAGAGGGTGGTGGCTGTGAACCTGAGTGTTAAACCAATCTTTCAAAAAGGTAGCTTAGCCAGGCAGTGGTGGCGCACGCCTTTAATCCCAGCACTCGGGAGGCAGAGGCAGGTGGATCTCTGTGAGTTCGAGACCAGCCTGGTCTACAAGAGCTAGTTCCAGGACAGGCTCCAAAACCACAGTGAAACCCTGTCTCGAAAAACCAAAAAAAAAAAAAAAAAAAAAAAATACCAAAAAGGTAGCTTAAGACCACCGGCATATCAGATATTTACATTATAATACATAACACGAGCAAAATTATAGTTATAAAGTAGTAATTAAAATAGTTTTATGGTTCAAGAGTCAGCACAACATGAATTGTATTAAGGGTCACAGTGTTAGGAAGCACTGCCACAGGGCTTGCTATGGTGGTTTTATGGGATACAATATGAGTGAGTTTACTTTTTGAAATACAGTGATGGTGTCTACTCCAACTTCAATACTGGGTTCCAAACCAATGAAAATTATAAATTGTTCTATGCAAGAATGCTCTTGTCGTACTATACAGCGGGAAAAAATGGCATCTATCCATTTTCAGGCAAATGGACAGATCTAGAAAACATATTGAGGGAGCTAACCCAGACCTAGAAAGACAATTATCATATGTACTCACTCATAAGTAGCTTTTAAACATAAACCAAAGAAAACATGCCTACAATCCACAATCCCAGAGAACCTAGAAAACAATAAGGACAGGAAGAGAGACAAACATGGATCTAATCTACATGGGAAGTAGAAAAGGACATAATCTCCTGGATAAATTGGGAGCATGTGAACTATGGGAGAGGGTAAAAGGGGAAGGGAGGATAATGGAGGGTAGCAGAGAAAAATGTATAGCTCAATAAAATCAATTAAAACAAAGAATGTTCTTGTACCATGCCTATAACACTGGTGAATCCACCCACACCCACAATGGATTGCCTTACAAACATACTTCAGTATTCCCTATGTTCTGTCATTGCAAGTCTGAATGTTCAATAGGGATCACATGTTTTATTCTTACAACTGATTTCCATGGCTTAGTCACAGTCTTCAAAACTCCAGCTGCTTCTTTGTTTTGTTTCTCTCCGAGGGAAGTAGAGTGATTGGTAGCTACTTTGTAACTCCTTTGATAGTGAGTTCTCTTGTATCTTACTCTTACCTCAGATTTTGGCACAAGTAATACTCGTTGGTCTAAGAATGGGGTAGAATTTCAACAAAATCAAAGAACACTGATTCATTTATGATTATAATACACAGTTACCATACTACAGGTGTGAAAACAGAGGCAGAGAGGTAAAGTAATTTTCTCAAAGCCTCATAACTAGCATCCAAGATGATTGCGTTTAAAATAAAAACTCCCTAGGTAAAATCCGTAATAAGAACTGCTATACTATACTAGCTAGAAATGTTGTAAATCTTTTTGAAGAATCAATTTTGCTTGAAGAGTTGAGGGAAACATTACTTTTATATTAAAATAAGCAACAATATATTATGGATCAAATTGTAAAAAGTAGTGGATTTTTTATATAAGAAAGCAAACTTCAAAGACTGTTCTTGTATCTGGCTTGCTATAGGCTAAGACACTTGATCTCAGGGTGGTATGCGTTCTCTATCCTGTACTGATTGGACATTTCGGGGAAAAACATAAAATTATTACATTACACAAGGTTTTTCCTTGGTTTTTGTTGAATTTATTAATATTTATAAATTTCTCTTAGGCATGCATTTAGACCAAAGTCTTCAGAATTTATAAAAAAATAAAAACATATTGAATTGATACAAAACTATGTAAGGGTGGTTATATTGGAATACTTTGAATATCTAATTTAGTATAATTTTACTTTCTCCGAATCTCAGAAATTACAAACACTTGTCTAGATTTAAAAGGAAGTTTCAAAACTATTCCTGTGGAAACATGAACCTAAAAGTCTATATATCCTAGATGGCATAGTAAGAATCCCACCAAATTTCAACTTTGTATATCAGTGAGCAATAAACTCATTAAGGTCATAAGAAATATGGATAAGGAGTTACTTATAGGTTGAGATATAATTTAACAGCATTTGTATCATCAAAATCTAACACCACGCAGCATGCATCATGAATCATGAAAACTCGAACCATAAAACTCATTGAACAATTGAACGTAACTTAGAAGGCTGTACATTGAGACAGTTTAGGTAATCTAGTCTTCTTCCAGGACACTCAGCTCTTTTGTGCTTGTTATAGGGCATTTCCAGTGATTTTATCCTAACTTAAAGAAATTCAGCTTCTGAATTTTCTGGCTTTTCCAGTACGCTTGGGTAATCTAAGCCTTTTCTAGGGATCACCATTGATTTCAGCACTTTCCCATCATTCTTCACTGTTTATCTAATATTGGGGGCGTGGTGATTCTTATGCATATGGTCAGTCAGGGACTTGCTGAGGATTCTCAGTCCTTTCTTCTTAAAACCTAAAGGGATAACATCTAGTGTTTCCAGAAAATAAATGAGCTTCACTTAAGAATGAAATGTTTCGTCTCATTTTTGAAAACTCCTTCCAGGTTGGAATGTTTTTACTTCTGAGAAAATTGCTACAAAAATCAGCATAAAATAACATACATCCTCATCCACATCATGGTGCAACGTAGAAAGAGGGGA
Source organism: Microtus oregoni (assembly GCF_018167655.1). Lineage (NCBI taxonomy): Eukaryota > Metazoa > Chordata > Mammalia > Rodentia > Cricetidae > Microtus > Microtus oregoni. The sequence continues at coordinate 7,078,386 of NW_024543975.1, read as the reverse complement.
GATTTGAAGACCAATGTCATCATGTGAAAATTTGGCAAATGAAATACAAGTTGTTTTCAGAGTTGTGGGTTGTGAACTTTAGGAAACACAGAATAATTTTTATTCAATTAAATGGTAAATATTTTTCTTTCTTGAAAGCTCACTTGTTGGAGATGAGACAATATGTTTGAAAGAAAATTATAATTAATTTGTTTTTGTCCTAAATAATCAAGTATTTCTCTCTTTTTTGCATCAATATGAGGCTTGGATCTTTTGGAAGAAAGAAAGAATATTTTATTTCTTTATTTGCTGTGTCCTTATATTCTTGAGGAATTTTATGCAGGTACATGATGGAATGTGATCACATGTATACCCCAAATTCTCCCTTTGACTATCTCTGTAGCTCTCATAATAACTTTCCTAGATCCATATTCTCTTCTTCCTGCTCCATCAGCAGTGTCATCATTGTATTATTAATACTTTTGGTTTTTTTTTTTTTTTTTTTTTTTTGGATTTTTCGAGACAGGGTTTCTCCGTAGCTTTTGGTTCCTGTCCTGGAACTAGCTCTTGTAGTCCAGGCTGGCCTCGAACTCACAGAGATCCGCCTGTCTCTGCCTCCCGAGTGCTGGGATTAAAGGCGTGCGCCACCACCGCCCGGCTTATTAATACTTTTGTACCGACTAAACTCAATTAAATTTACCTGATGTGAAAGACCTTGAAGTCATTCACTAGATCTTAGGCACATCCTCAAATTATAGATATTGATTAAAAAAAAAAAAACTAACAGAGACAGGAAGAGAAGAAAAACTGTCCGTAAACATCCATCCTTTATTTAAATGATAGGTCATAAAATCTCCTTTTCTTTTTATTATTACCTACAATAGAGCATAACAGATAATTATATATTTTTCATACGTTTTTTGGTACTGTGAGCAATGTATAAGTGATTTAAAATATGAGATTATATATATATATATATGTTATAGGCAGAATCAGTCATTTTATACAGAAAGCATTCTAGTATCTCTGAAGTGTCTTGGAAACAGTCCTTTGTGGATTTTTAGGGACAGTTTTCCTTCTCTTCCTGTCTCTGTTCCTCTCACTCTCTGTGTGCACTACCCTCCATCAAGTGCTTCTTTCTTTCTCTGTGAGTGTGACTAATCTCTAATCAATATATTTTCAAGATTGCTAACACAAATCAGATTAGGCTTTTTTAAATCAATAGCTATAATTTGAGGATGTGCCTAGGCTGTAGTGAATGACTTCAAAGTCTTTCACATCAGGTAAATTTAATCGAGTTTAGTCGATACAAAAATATTAATAATACAATGATGACAGTGCTGATGGAGCAGGAAGAAAAGAACATGGATCTAAAGAAGGTATTTTAAATCTGATATATATTTTTATTTCTTTATTTATATATTTATTTTTATTTTTACTTAAAAATAAAATTTCGACCTCCTCCCCTCCTATTTCCCTCCCCCATCCCCTTCCCCCTCCTTCTCAAGTCCAAAGAGCAGTCAGGGTTCCCTGCCCTGTGGAAGACCAAGGTCCTCCCCACTCCATCCAGGTCTAGGAAGATGTGCATCCAAACAGACTAGGCTCCCAGAAAGCCAGTACATGCAGTAGAATCAAAACCCAGTGCCATTATCATGGGCTTCTCAGTCCACCCTCATTGTCAGCCACATTCAGAGACTCCGGTTTGATCACATGCTGATTCAGTCCCAGTCCAGCTGGCCTTGAAAAAAACACTTTACTGAGTGAGATAGCCCAGACCCAAAAAGATGAATATGGTATGTACTCACTCATAAGTAGATTCTAGCCATAGACAAAGGACATTCAGCCTATAATTCATGATCCTAGAGAAGCTAAATAAGAAGATGAACCCAAAGAAAAAACATATATTTATCCTCCTGGATATTGGAAGTAGACAAGTTGGGAAGACAGGGGGGGGGGAGATGGTGAGAGAGAAGGGAGGAAGGGAGTATTGGGGAGAATTTAGGGGAATGGGATGGTTGAGATGGAGGAAAGGTGGAGCAGGGAAGAAGATATCTTAGTTAAGAGAGCCATTTTAGGGTTGACAAGAGACTTGGCTCTAGAAGGGTTCCCAGGTGTCCCAGGGAATGTCCCCAGCTAGGTCCTTGGGCAGCAGAGGAGAAGGTACCACACTGGCCTTCTCCAGTAGGCCAGTTGAATATCTTGCATATCACCATAGAACCTTCATCTGGCAATGGATGGGGATAAAGACAGAGACCCACATTGGAGCACTGGACTGAGCTCCCAAGGTCCAGATGAAGAGCAAAACGAGGGAGAGCATGAGCAAGGAAGTCAGGACTGCGAGGGTGGGACTGATCTAATAAACCTAATTTTTAAAGTAGTGTATTTTTGCCTGGGTAGAAGTCACAATGGACAAAGGACTCACTGTTCTATCCAGAGTGATGTTTCTGATATCCTTTCCAAGAATAGAAAGGTGTGGGGACTTCATGTACATCCAGTACTTGGAATCCAGGAAGGAGCTTGAAAAACAAGATTCCCCATTAGACTTATTATTTTGGTCCACTCTGGGTTCAACTGAATTCACCTGTGTTATTCAATAATGTAGTGATCACTCAAGAAAAGCTCATGACATCAATATCAGCTCTCCACCTGCTCACAACAAAAATGTTTATATCTATCTGCAATACATATCTGTTCACAAATGAAAAAGCAGACACAACAAACATATACATATGCAAAACAATGTCTATAATTTTTGTCCGAAGTATGTTTTTGTTGTTTGTTGAGATGATAGAAATTATATCATTTTAATATACTCCTGTACCACATCCTTCAATCTCACCCTGCTGTACAACTCCCACCAGCAATGGAAGGAAGGAAGAAGGAAGAAATTATATTATGTCATTCTATCTCTTCTTTCTTTGAGATGTGTAGTTTTTTTCTCAAGCATTTAATATAATATATTTAAAGTCTCTGGATTCTGTAGTTTAGAGTCAAACAACAAATTCAACTAACTCAAATTTCAGCTCAGTTCTTTGATCCTTCACATGGGCTCTTTGCCTCTGAACCATGTGTGTATAATTGAGTGATGAATCAGGTTTTAATCATAGTTCACAAACAGATGGAGACAACCTCCTTTCCCTCAATCTTGCCTGCCGAGTTTCTGAAGTAATGCCTTAATTTGAGTTACTGCAGTTACCGTACACTTGCTCCTCTGATCCTAAGGCCCTGATGACACTGAGTTTCCACTTCAAGTATTGGCCAGTTTACATGACCTTCAAGTTTCCCAGTCTCTGGTTGTGGCTTTGAACACTTACCATGTTTTAATGGCACCCCTATTCTAAGTCTTATCATCTGTCACAATCCCAATACCTTCAGATGCACTTTCTTGTCCTAGATTTAAGCAAGCTCTTCAACATTATCAGTCTGGCAGGAATATATTTCACTAACGTATGAATAAGTATCTCACATATGACAGAAATATGTGACATATGACTTGCCACCTCTCTTAAAATGTCCTAAAAAGGCTTAATAATTTGGTTGCTACCTATTTCTCAAAACACACATTCTGTCTCATCTTTTTCACTTGCTTATTTTACAAAGCAAAATACTCTTAAGCATTCCAAGCTATATCCACATTGCAGATATTTCCCAATAAGTATTGCATCCCTGGAATCTCTCTATTTACCTAAGAAGCTTTGTAGGAGTATGAAATAGCAAGAAGTGCCTTTGGTTTCTTATAACAGCTTACCATTTCTCAAACAAAATACTACATTTGAAATCACTTAATAAACTCCCTGATGAATTATTTTATGTATTATTATTTTGTGTCCTTCCACATTTAATTAATCCATTTGCATAAATGTTTTACCTCTGGAGGTAGATGTGAGAACTACAAGTGGGCCTGATGCCTACAGAGGTCTGAATTCCCTGTTTTACAGATAAATGTGAATCATTATGTGAGGGAATTAAACCTAGATCCTCTACAAGAGCAGCAAATGTACATTTTGTTGATGAAACATCTCTCTAACCCCTCAGTTTGTATTTTAAGACCGGTGTCATGTAGTTCATGTTGGCCTTCTACTCTTAATTAATTTTAAGAATTGGTTTTAATTAGTTCACCTCAACTTTTCAAGAATTGGGATCAAAGGCATTTGCTGACAGAAGAGACAAAATGCTTTCTATCCTCTTCTGCAATGTAAGAGCACAGGTCAGCATTTCAATCATGTTCTTTTATTGAACCCTCACTATTCAAAATGATGCTTTCCTGTGTCAGAAATAGTCAGTGCACAAATAATAAATTAATGTTGTAGGAACATTGGTAAATAAATGTCAAGTTGATAGACTCAGATAATATTTTTAAAAGATCAGACATGTGCTAAGTATACACTTAATAAGTTCTGGGAATATTTGCTCTACATGCTCAAGAACCATTGTCCCATTGCATTCTGTTGCAGGAAAATTAAACAACTAATTAACCTTGGAGGTATATATTAGTAAAAATTAGTAAAGGTTAAGTGACCTAAATCATTTTTTTTTTTGATTTTTTTGAGACAGGGTTTCTCCGTAGCTTTTGGTTCCTGTCCTGGAACTAGCTCTTGTAGACCAGGCTGGCCTCGAACTCACAGAGATCTGCCTGCCTCTGCCTCCCTAGTGCTGGGATTAAAGGCGTGTGCCACCACCGCCCAGCTCCTAAATCAATTTTTGACAAATATTACTTCTCACACAACAGTGTATTGGGATCATGTTCAATGTCTTCACTATAAAGAGCCTGATAAAAAAGGCAGACATGTTCGAATATATTCTGAATTATGATTTATAAATTTTAGTTATGTTTAATATATGTGTTTTTATTATTTTTATAATAAATTTTTATTATAAAATATTTTTATGTATTTTCTTGCAGTATCAGTGGTCATGTACAGGGTATTTACACATCTGTGGTCCTCTGAAATACAGCTCCGGGTAATTTCCCTGTTCTGTCTGCCCTCTCTTTCCATCCTATTTACCAGTTTATATATAAATTGTTTGTGTAAGACAACTTATTTGAATCTGAATTGTGCTGACACCAGAGATATTTGCAAATATTTCTTGACATGTCATCAAGCATCTTGTCAATTTGTACCTTCAGAATTTATACACAGACTGAAATTCCAAATGCTGTCTTCAACTCAAGCGAGACACATGCTCATTCTATAAAGGGGTTTCGTCTACAAGATACACATGAGGATATAATAATGTTCACAACATAAATAAGATTTTATCTATTTTAATATTTCCATAACATTATGTACCAATATATAATAATAATAAGTTTAAAGAAACAAAAATTAAATGAAAATTATTATTTGACAAGGAATCGGTTTCTTGCTTATAATTGTATTTCATATTGAAACATTATAGAAACAGCATGAAATATTTCAAAAATGAAGATAATATTTTTACTATTTACAAAACCAAGATTAGGAATAATTAATTTTTAAAACATAAATTGTTATACTTGTTGGAAAAATGCTAATTTTTCTGTCATTCAAGTGATGTTAGTGAATATATATGTCTGTCTTTATCTCATTAAAGTATAGTTACATACATATATCACATATTGTAAATATTTATCCTTTGACACTTGCATATATATTGTGAACTATGCAATATGTGGAAAATAGTTATATATATTTGAAATGTTTTTGAACATATAAATCTTCTTCACAACAAATTCGGCTTCCCTGCTTTTTCTTGTATTTGTGTGTTGTATTGTGTTGTGAGTGTGTGACTATGAATGTTGGGTTTGAATGCTAACTGGTCTGTTATTGTGTAGGTAACAATGGCTACTCTGATTAACAAATGTATTGACCACACTGTATCTAGGAGACATCATTACACTTCTACCCATGATGCCATTTTACACTCTTTCTATACCCTTCTAAGATACATCCTGAAGTTTTAATCATTTGGGGGAAGAGGGAAATTTACAAATGACCAATATAGGTCTATTCACTTAAAAAGTGCCAGGTCTCATTAGTGTGATCAGCCAGGAGACTTTGTGTTTGCCACTGTTTATTGAGAAGTGAAGCTTCTCAAATCAAATCTGAGAGTTGAACTGATCTGTCTAGAGAAACATAAATATTTAGAGAACAGATATATCCCTTCAGCAGAAGGAAAGTTATATATTCTCCCTAGTGCCAATTGCCTCCCAAGCCATTGGCTTCTGAACAGGTTAAAAGTCCTGTGTAGATATTCATCAGTATGGCTATAGGATAGGATCATTTCAGGTTCCCTATCCTCGGCTGCCCCAGGAACTAACTGGGGACCTCGCCTTGGGCACCTGGGAGCCCCTCTAGGTCCAAGTCTCTTGCCAACCCTAAGATGGCTCCCTTAATTAAGATATGTGTTTCCCTGCTCCCCTATCCAACTTCCTTTATCCCAATCATCCCATTTCCCAAAGTTCTCCCCATCCTACCCTTCTCACTTTTCTCTCCCCATCTCCCCTTTCCCCCCTCCCACCCCACCCCCAAGATCCCGATTTTTTTGCCCGGCAATCTTGTCTACTTCCCATACCCAGGAGGATAGCTATGTGTTTTTCTTTGGGTTCACCTTCTTATCTAGCTTCTTTAGGATATCAAATTATAGACTCATGGATCTTTATTTATGGCTAGAACCCAATTATGAGTGAGTATATCCCTTGTTCATCTTTTTGGGTCTGGGTTACCTCACTCAGGATAGTATTTTCTATTTCCATCCATTTGCATGCAAAATTCGAGAAGTCATTGTTTTTTACTGCTGAGTAGTACTCTAATGTGTATATATTCCACACTTTCTTCATCCATTCTTCCATTGAGGAACATCTAGGTTGTTTCCAGGTTCTGGCTATTACAAGTAATGCTGCTATGAACATAGTTGATCAAATGCCCTATAGCCATACTGATGAATATCTTGCATATCACCATAGAACCGTCATCTGGCGATGGATGGAGATAGAGACAGAGATCCACACTGGAGCACTGGACTGAACTCCCAAGGTCCCAATGAGGAGCAGAAGGAGGGAGAACATGAGCAAAGAAGTCAGGACCACGAGGGGTGCACCCACCCACTGAGACAGTGGGGCTGATCTATTGGGAGCTCACCAAGGCCAGCTGGACTGTGACTGAGAAAGCATGGTTTAAAACCGGAGTCTCTGAATATGGTGGACAATGAGGGCTGCTGAGAAGCCAAGGACAATGGCACTGGGTTTTGATCCTACTTCATGTTCTGGCTTTGTGGGAGCCTAGCCAGTTTGGATGTTCACCTTCCTAAACCAGGATCGGGGGGGGGGGGGGGGGGGGGACTTTGGACTTTCCACAGCGCAGGGAACCCTGAAGGCTCTTCAGACTGGATAGGGAGGGAAGGGGAGAGGAGTGGGGGGAGGGGGAGAGGAGTGGGAGGCTGGAAGGAGGAGGAAATGTTTTTAATTACTGGACTCACCTTGCTTGGCTATCTCATGCTGTACCATATAATGACTACATCTTGGTGAGGTCATTGATGACTTTTGTTACTGAATAGCACCCTCTAACACGACAAAACCTCGAAAGTCAGAAGTTTCCAGCACAGTTCTAGCTTCCTTTCATTGTGTCCTTCAACCACAGCAATTCTGTGTCTGCAGCAAGACTTTCATCACACATTTCAGAGAGACAGTCAAGAGCAATGACAAAAGCCTGAACTATTTCAGGGATCACCAGTACTTACTGCTTCATCACTCATAGGGAAGTATGCCATATCTGGCAATAGAATTTTGTTTAATATCCTATGGCTTCTGGGAGTACCAATATCCGTGCATGCAGTGTACCTTCATTTATGACCTTTGAAAGACTGCCATATTCTTAATGTTTAATTAGCATATATCAGTATTCATAATAGTTTTTATGAGTTTTCATACATGTAAAGAATGTATGTCAAATGATATTCTCCATGCCCATTATCCTTTTTGCTGTCCTTCTCATTATTATTAATATTTGTGGTCTTTAACCTAGCACTCTCTACTTTAATGTCTTGTTTGATGTGTGTGATTCATTTTCATTAAGGTTATTTAAAGAATCATGGATCAAAGTTTATTTAGAGCAACATGAAAATGCATCTTACTAGTTAGTATGCTATTGAATAAAATATTTCTCCTCCAAATAAACCATTATCTGTATATATAAACAGAAAAGGATTAGTTGGTCACTAGAAGTTTCTCCATCTTCACAAAAGTACTGACAGGCCCAGTCTTGAGGAGATCCTGTGCAGATAATGACGGCTGCTCTAAATTCAAGAGAGCAACAACCAGGTCATATCCAGAAGTCAGTTTTCACAATTTTTTTTTTCTCTCTCCTTCTATACTTCTGCTCTTACATTATTCCTGTCCCTTTATAAATGATATTTCCTGATGAAAAACATCATTAAAGAAGGTTATCTTAATGGCCCATTTATAAATGGACTTTCAACATTTATTTAGAATGTGTGTTTTGACCAGTTTTGAGCTTCTGACTTTGCCGACCTATGTAAAAATAAATGTCTGTGTCCAAAGCTCACAGCATCGTTATAGACATAAACATGTTTCTTTAAAATGCCATTTGACATTAACTCATGAATATTTAACAAAACAACAGCACAAACTTCCATACTACTAGCCATGATCACCCTAGCCACAAATTTATTTGCTCCTGTGAGACATCATCTTATCCAATGAGAAAACCCTTGTACCTTTCCATAATTATAGCAGTTTGTTCACTTTGCCATTCTAATCGTTACTGTTGAATACCAGATACAGAAATAAATAACACCGTTGACCATTCCTTTCCAATATTATACATAGCACCTTGTGTCACTAACAGGACTAAACAGCAAGGAGGTTGTTTCTTGCTCAGGTCCAGCTTAACTTTGTAGTGTTCTGTTACCAAAGCATTGTGTCTTTAAAAGAGGATACTAACAATGAGTATTGCTAGACAATCAGTAGCACAGTTGATTGTTCATATTATTTAGGGGTCCAAGAAACTTCCATGGTAAAAACATAATAGGGTCATAGCCCACTTAAAAAGCACTGGTATTTTCATTTAATAACTTGGAACTTCTGGGAGTGGCTTTATTCCCATATACAGTGTGTTGTGATTATGTATTGTGAATATATATATATATATATCCAATACACACATATATATATACATATATATATATATATATATATATATATATATATATATATATATATATATATTGGTTAGAGCAAGTATCAGTTATTTTTATCTATCTTTAAGACATTACTGATTCCAGTTGACAACCACAAGTTTTGAAAAGGTGATCAAGATGGCTACTCTATTAAAATGTTATAATGTCAATAATTAATAATTACAATGAGAAGTTTACAAGCACATATGTTTTTATAATTTTTATTATCACTTTTGTTTACATGGTAAAGCAAGTAAAAGTCACCATATAGTTTCTAGTCTCATGTACATTAGTTGAAATTACTGGGCCAAGCTCAAATTTTACTCATTTTAGAGATGAGGAGACTGCAGAACAGAAAGTACTATATGGTGATACGGCTACACTTGAATGGTAAAATTAAAACTTAGACAAACAGATCTCCAAAATAAAGAAATGAATAAAATAGACATCAAAATACCAAATAATCCAATTTTAAAAAGGAATATAGATCTAAACGGAGAATTCTCAGCAGAAGAATTTCAAATGATTAAAACATACCTAAGGAAATCTTTAACATCCTTAGTCAACAAGGAATCAAATGACTCTCATCTTACTCAGAATGACTAAATAAAAACATCAAGAATTCAAGAATAGCTTATGCTGGAGAGGATGTAGAGTAAATGGGACACTCCTCCATTGCTGGTAGGAATGCAAACTTGTTCAAATACTTTGGAAATAAATAAGTATGGTTGTTTCTAAGAAAAAAAATTGGTAATCAACCTACCTCAAGACTCAGCAACACCGCTTTTGGAAATATATCCAAAGGATGCTCAATCATACCACGAGGACATGTGCTCAACTATGTTCATAGCAGCATTTTCGTAATATCCAGTACTTGGAAAAAATCTAGATGAACTTCAACCAATGAATAGATAAAGAAAATGTGGCATGTTTACACCATGATGCACTACTAGGTGGTAAAAAACAATGACATTTTGAAATTTTCATGCAAATGAATAGAACTAGAAAAAACTATCCTTAGAGAATTAACCCAGACTTAGAAAGATGAACATGGCTTGTCCTCACTCATAAGTGGATACTAGTTGTAAAGCAAAGAATACTGAGCCTATAATCCATGACTCCAGAGAAACTAGGTAACAAGGAGAAAAGGAGAAATCTAAAAGAAATATACATAAATTCCTTCTAGGAAGGGGAAATAGACAAGATCTCCTAACAAAATTGGGAGCATGGGGGTTGGAGAGAAAGAAAGGTAAAAAAGAAGGCAGAGGGGAGAATGGGAGGAGAAAGGAGAACTCGAGGAAATGGAATGGTTGAGATGAGTGAAGGACAGAGATGGAGAGAAAGGAACTAGATATCTTAATTGAGGGAGATATTATGAGACCAGCATGAAACCTGGCAATAGAGAACTTCTAATAATTCCACAAGAATGACCTCAACTGAAAACTCTAAGCTATAGTGGAGAGGATACCCAAACTGGCCTTGCCCTGTAGTCAAACTGATGACTACTTCAAATGTCATCATAAAAGCCTCATCCAGCAACTGAGCAGAGATCCAGAACAGAGAAATGGACTAGGCTTCTGAGCTCAAAAAGTTCAGTCAAAGAGTAGGAGGAGTAAGAATATGTAATTGTTACATTTACTAACAGATTATTGATTTTCATCTGTACTAGAAAAATATGTACATTCTGTATTTGAGTGACATATTTAGTAATATTGATGACATAACACGATGTCCACAAACATAATGGCTATTTATATTTAATTTAAATATCAGTAAACAATTTTAACAGAATGAAGGGATGAAGCAATTTTTTGTGATGTTATAAATGAAGCATAACAGGCTAAGAAAAAATAGTCTAAAGCATTATGTTAAAGTATCAAATAAATTTTGAACAACTAAGTTCAAGAAGTCAACATCTGACAAATATGCCAAGATCTTTGGGATGATCTGTCTCTGGGGTGGGCACCCATTCTAAACAGCAGCAGGAAAAAAAAAATCACTGTCTGGGTTAGCTGAAATTATTTTCAAGGATAGAAGGCAAAAAAAAAAAATCTGAGTGATTCCTGGAGTTATATGTGGAAGGACACTTAAAAGAAATCCCACACTATCTCAGAATTGAGAAATAGACAGTTATTTAGGGGTAGACTCACAAATCAGAATCATCTGCTGGAACAGAGATCAGAAACTGAATCCCACAGCCAAAAAAGAGAGGCTGGACGCATGATCTACATTGACTTATATTGTATAAGAGGCCATGCCCCAGTGGGCAGGTAACCACTGGCTGTAAGACTTCCTACAGCACCTCCACTTTTGGTAAAAGAAGAGAGTTCTAGTTCTAATACAAAATTATATACAAGAAAAAAAATATATTAAATAAGTATCCTATCCTAACTAACAATTGTCAATTCCTTTTCTGCTTCAGCTGTTATTTCTCTGGGAATGCTTCATTATCATCTAAGATTTTGTTTAAATAAATTATTAGATCAGGTGTTATCCCAACAGCCAGTCATAGACTGGAAATGTCTCCTTACAATCTTTGAAAGTCATTAAGAGTCCACAATCTGTCTCTCCTAATTTGTCCCTTTTGTGCCCTAATTTTCTACAAACCTATTCTATAACCTAGGTGATTGACAGAATCTCCTCTCTGTATTTTTTCAGGAAAATTTGTAATCCCCATTTAGAAAAAAAATTCTTTACCTTTTTAAACATTCTTTCTAAATTATCCATGTTTGAATCAGATATCAAAATGTCACCCATGTAATGATAAATTATAGACTTAGGAAATTGCTTATTTATTATTTCCAATAACTGACTTACAAAGTATTGGCACAGGGTTGGGCTATTGAGCATTTCTTGGGGGAAAATAGTCTATTTATATCTCCTAGTAGGCTGAGAATTATTATAAGTAGGCACTATAAAAGCAAATTTTTCTCTATCCTTTTCTTGTAAAGGTATAGTGAAGAAAAAATCTTCCAAATCAATAACTATAAGAGGCTATCCATCAGTAATAGAGAAGACAGAAGAATTCCAGATTGTAGAGGGACTGCAGGTTGAATTACTTATTGACAGCTCTTAGATCTATCACCATTCTCCATTTACCAGATTTCATTTTTGCAGCAAATAAAAAAGAATTCCAGGGGCTGGTTGATTCTTCAATATGGAGAGCATCTAACTGCTCTTGTACCAGCTGTTCTAAAACCTGCAACTTACCTTCAGCTAGAGGCCATTGCTTCACTCACATAGGCTTCTCAGTTAGCCATTTTAAAGGTAGGGCTGTTGGTACCTCTACTAGTGTGTTAGTTGCTTTATGTTCTTGTACAACATGAATAGCTGGTGACATTTGTTTATAGTACCTTATAATATCCTTCCCAGAACTATGATTTCCTGGGACAGCAAGAATGTTAATCTCAGTATTCCATTGCTGCAGCAGGTCATGACACCATAAAATTACTTCAATGTTAACCACATATGGCCTCATCTTTCCTCTTTGATCTTCTGGTTCAATAAATTAAAGTCATCTTGTGCTTTCTTTAACTTGAGATATGTTTCCAATTCCTAGTAATTAAACACTTGCCTCTTGAAGAGGCCAATTTGAATGCCAGGATTCTGGAGTAATGATACTCACATCCGCACCTGCGTCTATCAAAACAACAATTACAGTGCCATTAATATGCACTTATAGTTTTGGTCTCTAATCATTTATAGGTATCTGCCAGAATATGTGTTCTATTTCACATTGGAATTATTGATTTATCCTCCATATTTATGCTATCATCTAGAACAGTCTGGTCTTTTACAGAAGGCTCTGTTTTTTGTTGTTGTTGTTGTTGTTTGTTTATTTTTTTTTTAATTTTCATCATGAGACATGTCCTCTTCAGTTACTAGGAATGACTGGGCCACTTTTGGCTTGGGGCCTCTGAGAGGACCCTCAAGGTGTTTCCCAATGGTATCAGGTTTTCTTGTCTGTCTTTTGTTGATTAGCATTCATAGGTCCAATGTCTGCCTTTGCTATTCCTACATATACTTGAAGCTTGAGTCCTCCTATTCTTGCCATTCCCAGAGAATGTGTTATTCCTAGGAATTCCTTGTCTACAATCCCTTTTTATATGTCCTATTTTACCACAATTAAAACATTTGGGATTTTGATATCTCCTCATTTCTTTGAAAATTGATTCTCCTACACAAGATTCAGTATTATAGTCAACTGTCTCAATGTTCACTGTATCCAGCATCCATTCATTCATATGTTCTGATCTAACCTTTAAAGGCCCATGTAACTTTTTGCATTCTAAGCTGGCATTTTCAAAAGCCAGATACTATCTGGGTCTGTTACTCCTATTTGAATAAGCTTAGTTAATTTTTGTAAAAAGTCAGTAAAGAGTTCCATCTAGCCCTGTTTAACCCTGGTATATGATTTAATTCTATTTCTTAGTTCTTGTATCCTGCCCCAAGCATTTAAGCCTGCCTTGTGGCATAAGGACAAGATTTGTTCATTATAAAGAGCTTGAGCCTGTGGGTCAGCATAAAGGCCTTCTCCAAGAATTTGACCTTGGGAAATGTCAAGGCTTTTGCTTTTCCCTGTTATTCCAAAATGTTTGCCTCTTCTCTGAAATAAATTTTAAACATTAATTGAGGCCCATCATCCAGCACTGCTGAAGGTAACTAATGTGGCTATGTGTCATTGCTTTAATGACAGAAGACCATGTCTTTATCATCTCCCTAACAAATGTGGAGTGCAGACCATTAGTGACTACAGCTTGCTTTTTTTTTTTTTTTTAGGTCATTTATTCCTATAGATATCCATTTACCTTCTTTGGATCCTTTTGGACCTTTAGAACTTGATGCTTTGCCATTAACTATAAAGACTTTTATTGTTATAAGAATGTTTAGCACAGGAATAGCTGTGCAGGAATATAGATATCTTCCATTTGCGAAAAAGAGAGGTTTCTTGAATAACAAACTATGCCAGCAACTCTAACCTCTATATTATTAAAGATAAAATGATACTGCTTAAGCTATCCAGTCAGTGGTATTTTGTTTGGTTATAGGTTACCCTTGGTGCCTGTAAATATTCACATTCTCCTCTTTATTTAAAATATTCTTGGATAAGTGATAGTAGAAAATGTTCGGGAACGCAGCATACGTTCACTCAATGAAATATATCATTGCATGCAGATATTAATGTATACCATATGTGTACAGTACTCACAAAGAGAAGAAGATAGAGTCAAATTTTCTGAATAGTGGAGTTGCAGTTGGTTGTGAGCCACTATGTGTCCCGTGACCTGAACTCCTTCCTATGAAACAGAAACAATTGTTCTTAATGGCAAACTGTTGAAATAGGAGCGGCGGACTGCTTCCCACCATCCGGCTAGCTTTACCCAAAATAATTACATGGAAACTGTGTTCTTTTAAACACTGCCTGGCCCGTTATCTGTAGCCTCTTATTGGCTAGCTCTTACATATTGATCTAACCCATTTCTAATAATCTGTGTAGCCCATGAGGTGACTTACCAGGGAAGATCTTAACATGCGGCTGTATCGGGTGGGAGAATCATGGTGACTGCCTGACTTGGCTTTTTTCTCCCAGCATTCTGTTCTGTTTACTCGATCTACCTAATTTTCTGTCCTATCAAAGGCCAAGCAGTTTCTTTATTAATTAACCAATGAAAGCAACAGATAGATACAAGACCCACATCCATCAGCAAACAATCTATTTCCCCCCAAACCTTTTTTATATTTATTTAAATCCTCTTTTCTATTTTTATTAAAAGGGTAGATTACCTTGAAGCTGATTATTTCTCAAAAATATTTGCTTAATTATAGTATTGCCTTTTATATTGATTTTGATAGTGTGGAGGAAGGTTTGATGACAAGAGTAAAATATTACTGTTTACATCCATTAAGTTTGAGATATTAGTAAAACATTTCTGTGACATAAGTAAGTAGCTAGAGATGTGAGAAAATAATAAGCATGGAAGAATTAGTACAGTTTTTGAACACAGTAATTATTTAGTCATTATGTAGTTATATGATAACTAGGAAACTTTAATATTCTTATTTTATTTCTGTCTTTTATGGCAAAAATGGGTCCTTCTACATTTTCATTATTGTCTTGGGGGAAAAGAAGGTCTTGACTTTAAATCTAGCAACACAGGTTTCAAAACAGCCTTGAATGGCAAATGAGTAAAAGTGTAAAATTCTGTTTAGATCTCAAAAATGATGATTTTACATTTGAGAAAATCCACTACATTCTTTTCATGATTGTGAATATATGTATTGAATTAGAAAGTTTCTTTCCAATAAATGTACTGTCACAAATGTGCAATATATAATATATAATATAACTAACAGTTATTATTCAAAATATGAATAACAAACAGAATATGCTTTGATGACCAAAAGAGAAAATTAAAAGAATTGACTGCTCTTTGGACTGGAGAGGGAGGGGGAAAAGAGTGGGGGGGGGGAGAAGGGTGGGAGGAGGGGGATGGAAATGGGAGGCTGGGAGGAGGTGGAAACTTGTTTTTTTTTCTTCCTTCGGTGTTTTTCCACGCCTTTAATCCCAGCACTCGGGAGGCAGAGGCAGGCGGATCTCTGTGAGTTCGAGACCAGCCTGGTCTACAGAGCTAGTTCCAGGACAGGCTCCAAAGCCACAGCGAAACCCTGTCTCGAAAAACCAAAAAAAAAAAAAAAAAAAAGTATTTATTCTTTCAGAACATGGATAATTACATTTTCTTTGAAACTAACACTTTCATCTTAGCTTGTTTTTGAAGTATTTCTTCATAGAATATTAATATTATTTTAGAAGATGGAGGTCTCACTAAATTGTTTTGGCTGCCCTAAAAATTAGAACAATCAACCTGCTTCTGATTACCTATGTTAACAGTGGTTTCTGTCACACCAAGTCCTGCAGCTTTTCAGTCCCAAAGAAACACACAGAGGTTTATATTAATTATAAAATGGTTGTCCTACTAGCTCATTATTAACTAATTCTTATATCTTAAATTAGCCAATTATTCTTGTCTGTGTTAACCACGTGGTTTAGTACCTTATTCATCGAGGAATTCTCATCTTGCTTTCTCTGTGTTTGGGTGATGGCTAGCGGCTGACTCTTTCCTCTTCCCAGAATTCTCCTGTTCTGGTTGTTCTACCTTTACTTCCTACCTGGTTGCCCCACTTAAATTTTTGCCTGGCTACTGCCCAATCAGTGTTTTATTAAAAATACAAGTGACAGGGTACAGACCATGGTCTCATAGCCCTTCTGTCCCTTTATTTTTTCAAGACAGGAACTCTGAATCAAATGTCCTTTGTTTAGCTTATCTCCTGACCATTATCCATAACAACTTGTAACCAGCATTCTAAGCAAAGGCAAACATCCATAATCCATTTGTTGGGAATGTGGGCATCGTCTTCTAGGCTACTTCCTACTGACTGTGGGCACTAATAATCTTATGGGGAACTAAAGAAAATTTTGAATTATGGTCAATTCCTGAATGAAACATTCTGTAAGGCTTAATCATTTCAGTCAGTAGTCTTCACACTGTCTTGGATGCAGAACTCAGAGAAAATTCCAACAGAGGTCCTCTGAAATGTTGGATCATTTGGACCATCTGCTTCTATTGGAGATTCTTCAGGGTTACTTCCTTGATAAAACATGATTTTTCTTAGCCCAGAATGATTCCACAGCCTCTCATTTACTGTGGACAAAAAATCAAAACCTCTTCTCCAACATAACATATTTTTGGACATAATTTTGAAGTCAAGGCATTTTTAAAATATTTATGTTAGGTAATCCAGCAGCATTTACAATCATATATCTTTTAACAGCTTTTGCTTCTCCCTCAGCCATCAAACAATTTAAAAACAATACAATAACATGTAGTATCCAGACTCTCTGTGGATTTTTATCTCTACATGGCTTTATTTTAAACCCTATTCCTCTCTTTTGTATTTTTGAGACTAGTTTTCTCTGTGAATCTTTGACTGTTCTGGCACTCATTCTGTAAACCAGGCTCTACTTAAACTCAAAGAGATCCATATGTCTCTGCCTCCCAAGTATTGGGATTAAAGGTGTGTGCCACCACACCTTGAACTCAGAGATCTGCCTGCCTCTGCCTCCTAAGTTTTGGGATTAAAGGTGTGTGCCACCACACCTAACTCCACTCTTTTTTTTTCTTTTTTTAAGGACTTTATCCTTTTTTCTTTTCTATTCCAAGCCTACATATATGTTTAAACATACTGTAAACCATTTAGAGAGTTTCTTTTTTGAATCTATCTTTTATATCTCTTTTTCTAGCCACATGAGTCTTTAATTGACTAAGTGATATGCCTAGGTTTAAAGTTATGGCTTTGAACATTGGATCCACCCCATTCTTTAGCTTTTGAGAGTCTAGTATCACGGCAGAGCTACTTGTGGGAGCCATGTTTATTGCCATAATGATATGGAGTTTCAAAGTCCCTGACACTATGAAGAAGCATGCTGTCTTTGATGGCAGAGACTCTTAAAACAGCTGCAAGGTTTCACAGCTAAAACTAAGTCAGGAAGAATCTCTTAAAGGAGACATGCTTGCCACTAGCAAACAGAGCCCACCCAAAAGTGCTGTTATCATCAAGAAGTTATGCTTAACTCTATTTTTTTTTTTTTTTGGCTAGAATTAGTTCCCATGCTCCTTCAGGTTTTATGTGGATGCAATTGTCTACCTTGGCAGCATTTTGTTGACAGTAGTTTTTGTCCTGCCCTGTCCTGCAGCTGTTCAGTCCCAAAGAAACACACAAACGTCTATATTAATTATTAGCTCAGGTTTCTTATTAACTAATTCTTATATCTTAAATTAGCCCATTATTCTTGTCTATGTTAGCAACATGGCTTGGTACCTTGTTCAGTCAGGCATTCTTATCTTGCTTCCTCTGTGTCTGGTTGATGGCTGGAGACTAACTCCTCTTCCCAGAGTTCTGGTCACCACACATCTACTTCCTGTCTAGCTACGGGCCAATTAGTGTTTTATTAAAATACAAGTAACAGTGTACAGATGATTGTCCAACAACATCCCCAATATTAATAATAATTGCTGTGCAAAATGCAGTAGAAAACATTTTAATCTTTAAAATAATTCTACATATTTTATATTTAGAAAAACAAAATATGAAGAATATTGTAAAGTGAAGCTATTCCCATCAGACCAATATTTAAGTTTATGTTCCTCTGGATTTATAGTCCATAGTGAGAGGTTACAGAATATCACAACAGAAAAGTGTGCTTGGGACAGAATATGATTACACTCCAGGCTCAAAGACTAGACTCACCAGCTTTGTAGACACTGAATTCACCCAAAGAGGAAAACCATTACATTTATGCAGGTATAGGGGCAAATAGTGACTGAATAGTAATTAAAGAAATCTACAAAATATTACAAGGACAAAGACAACTTTAAGAAATTAAACAGACTTAGGTTTCATCCTCCACAATAAAAGATTGATGGTTTGAGCTTCAGTGAACCACCAAATTCCAGAAAAGACGGAACAAAAATGTTATCAAATTAGCATTGAATAGCGACAAATCCAGGCCAATAATTGTGTTAGTCTCACTCATCGATACAGGAGCTGTAAGAAGCTGAACAATAGGCTTTTGTGTATGAAATAAATTGGTCGTATTTACTAACATCCACTTTTCCTTAAAAACCTATCGCTTCTTGTATACAATGAAGTGATTACTATTTTCAACTTTAGGACTTTAAGTCACATTGTAGATTTAAAAAGCATTATGAAGAACAGGCATGTTTCCTAAACCAAAGTGGTTGGGCCTATTCAAATATCATGAAAATGAAGACAATTACTTTCATTTTTTTCTTTTATTACATTTCAAAAAACACACAGTGCCATGAAATTGTAAAAATCCTTTACTAAAATGTTGGGCTTTAATTGAATAAGTTCTATGGGTTATATTGATTATTATCAATAATATTTAGAATCACCGTGGGCATGGATGTGAGAGTGTTGTGGATTATATTATTGAAGGAAAGAAGATGTAGGCAGACTTTTTATTCCTATCCAACAATAATCAAAAATCTGACACAGAGACTCAACATCAATTATGTGCTTATCCAATAGCTCAAGTTTATTGCTATCTGACTGTTACAATTTAAATTAATTCAATTCTAATAATATATGTGCTGACACGTAGTTTATAGTTTTACTTGTCCTCTAGCTTTTCTTGATTCCTCTGTTTTTCTTGGAGACTTTTCTGATTCTACCCTTCTTCTTTCCAGAATTCTTATAGTCCTGCTCTCCTGCCCAATCTCTCCAGCTTAGCTATAGGCCAGTAATCTCTTTATTAACTATATTATTAATATGTAACAATACATATTTACAACACACAAAGATTGTTCCTTAGCATTTCTCTTTTTTCTATATAAAAAGGAAGGCTTTAACTATAACATAGTAAAATTATGGACCACAAGAGCTGATAGCAAGTACAAATTTCAGTAACAATATCCAGGAAATTTGTATTTTGCAGAATTAGAGAAAATACTTTATTGTTATCTTATCACTGTGAGTCTAAATTTTTATACTTTATTTACCCTTTATCAGAACAAAACTATTTTTCAATCCATGATTGTCTCTATTCTTTCTCCCAAACCTTTTTAAACACACTGTGACCTGTTTAGAGGTTTTCTTTGTTTGGATCTGTTTTTAACAGAGTATCTATATTATTTTCTAATTACATTAAATACTTATTAAACTCCACCACTGCTGTAGCTTAGCTTAGTGCCAGGCAATAATGCATGGTGACTAGAAGTTGGTTCTTCCACCAAAGAGCTGCTGGGAGATACATCTTGATACTGTGGCTAGCATAAATGCAAAAAACTAATAAGCCACGCTTGGCTGTTTTTGTACATTTAGAACATTTTTTCTTTTCCTATTTTATTTTCATTTTTTTTATTCAGTTTGCATACCAGCTACAGTACCCATGCCATCCCCTTCTCCTACTTTTTCCCCTAATCTCCCTCAACCCAGCCCTCATCCTCTCCTCTGAAATAGTAAGGCCTCCCATGGCACAATAGTTTCAAGGATCATTTGAACAGCTTGTTACTGGAAGTGTTTTTTAAAGCTTTCTCAAGCATTATGTGCATGTACGTCACCCTGGATTTTGAGTGTCATTTGTAAATGGAATTTTACTTTACCACCTACCATTTTACAAATAACTGAAAGAGAGAATCAATATTAATTATGAGGTCTCAGTTGATAGCTCAGGATTATTATTCAGTAGCTCTTACAACTTAAATTAACCCATTTTTATTTATCTATGTGCCGCCATGTGACTCATGGATTTTCAAGTACTCCAGCACATATTGCATCCTCTCCATATCATGGAAACACTTTTGACTCTGCCTTTTCAAAATTCTCATACTCTGGCTCTCCTGACCATTTTCTGTTCAGCTATATGTCAGTCAGTTTTTATTAAATAGTAAGAGGAATGCTTACTTATGGTATACAAAAATTGGTCGATAGCAGCAATATGTATCTCAAATATGAGCAGCATCTCATGTACTCTTGTTCACACACACACACACACACACACACACAAAAACAAAAAACAGAGAAAGAGATCAGAGTAGCTGTCAAAATTGTGTGTCTTCACTGGGGATATAATGAAAAGCATTTTTATCAACTCTACAATTACATTCTATCATGATGGACTATAACCAGAATAAATCCTTCCTTTCTTCGGTTACTTTTTTGCTTATTTGATAATAACATCAAAATACCTGAAATTATAAGATAATATTAATATTTTCTATAAATCTTATTGGTTTATTTTCATTGGTTAGTAGAAGCTACATCTCTCATAAATATTGTAAATTTTGTTTTAGAGGTTTAAATAATATACAAGATATAAATATGTGTTGATTTTGTATAATGTGATTTTTAGAAATACCTGCTTTTTAAATTATGTAGACATTTCTTTCTACATACCATCTCTTAAGCATCTGTGAATATATATATATATATATATATATATATATATATATATATTGTTTTTTTTCTGAGTCATTCTTTATATGAAATAAAGGACAACATCCTGTAAATTAGAATCTGGAGTCTAGGTATTAATGCTTGCCCTAGAATCTGCTGAATATACCCAGTGCTCTAGGAAACACCTTAGAAATACTTGAGAAAACATATATTTAAATGATTTGTTCATTTTGATGTCATTTAGTATGTTCCACAAATGTTACCTGAGATGAATTTTACATTTAATTTAACATATGATTAATGTCTATGTAAAAATTCCCAGCCCATTAGACAAAAGTATATTTCATGCTACAGTTCAGTTAGTAAGTTAATGATTCATGAATTAAATAATTTATGGAATGTAAATCACTTTTCTAAAATAATCTGCTTTATGATTAAAATCATCCTCTGTTCTTTGAACTCTTCAGTAAATCAGAAAATGCTTTTTTATCTAAATAAATCTAATAGAAAAAAATAGGCTGAAGTTTCCTTTCTTACCTGAATGAAAATATTGGGGTTGAAAATAGTTATGACATAATTAAAATTTAATATAGAATAAAAATATTCTTATTCAAGTAAATTCTGTATATATAAAAACATAAACCCTTTCTGAATCAATAATGCAAAATTTGGTAAATGTTCATGAAACTAATGGTAATGAAATATTCATTTTAATCCAGCTCTTTTCTGAAGCAGATATTTTTCAGGATAAAAGAAATTATATCCTGATTTGAGTGGTGGTAGAGGTTGTAAATTCTACTAACAACACACCACTGGTGAGAGTCATGGTATATTTAAAATCCTCATAATAGAAGTTGAGAGATAGATCAGTGATTAAGAGAAGACACCGCTCTTGCAAAGGATCTGGTTTCAATTCTTAGCATTAACATAGTGGCTCACAATGGTCTCTAATGCCCAGAAATCTAGCACTGTCTTCCAACTTCTGCAAGTTGGAAGTATGCATATGGGATACG
The DNA here is from genome assembly GCF_018167655.1 of Microtus oregoni. Classification (NCBI taxonomy): domain Eukaryota; kingdom Metazoa; phylum Chordata; class Mammalia; order Rodentia; family Cricetidae; genus Microtus; species Microtus oregoni. Next base: position 7,056,241 of record NW_024543975.1, on the reverse strand, counting down.
TATGTACATAGAAGCACTCACACATATGCAGCAGACAAATAAGTTAATAGTTTAAATAAACAAAAATGCAGTTTAAAATAAAGTACTCCTGATATTGAAATATTTATCAGCTATTTGTATTTTATGTTTTACAGACACAGATCTTACTGATCTAAAGAGCTAAATTTTCTCAAAATTTTATATGCTGATTGTTTGTGAATTTCTCAAGAATGAAATGTGATCTAGAGTCTGCAACTACTGGAAAGAACTGGAAATGTTTCTATTCTTGATAATGGTAAATAAATCAACTACACATAAGAGATAAATTGTATTTTAAAAATGATAATACTTAAGTGAGGCATAACATGATTTGTAAGGTAGACATATTTGTAGACATTTAGAGGTAACACAGGTAAATTATTTGCTTGTTAAATAGAATATACCTCGGGAATACAACCATCCTCATTCAATTAATTTATGACAACTGACTGTGTCCTTTAGCAGCATGTTGAAAGGCTACACTGTCAAATATATTCTATTTAAGTATATAGTAGTTGAACACTGAAAATTGTATTTTGAACATGAAATTTGAAGAGCTTGTTATTCAGCTTGCTAAAAATAGAATATGACTATATATGCAAGAAAATAGGTTAAATTGAATAATGATATATTGAATTTTATACTATTTTTAACATTTTCCTAATCAATAAAGCAATGGCTCTGAATAATATATATTTGATATTACATGCATAATTTGCTTAAAGGATCAAGTCTGAAATTATTGTTGTTCTTTTTCTCAGGTTCAAACTAACACTTACATGAGAACACCCCCTAAATTAGCTTTTTTTTATAATTTAATTTTTTTATTTATTTATTTTTTATTGAGAAAAGAAGAAAAAAAAATAAACAAAAATCAAGTTTCCACCTCCTCCCAGCCTCCAATTTCCCTCCCCCTCCTCCCACCCTTCTCCCCCTCCTCCCACCCTTCTCCCCCTCCCCACACTCCTCTCCCCCTCGCTCTCCCCTCTCCAGTCCACAGAGCAGTCCGGGTTCCCTGCCCTGTGGTAAGTCCTAGGTCCTCCCCCCTCCGTCCATATCTAGGAAGGTGAACATCCAAACTGGCTAGGCTCCCAAAAAGCCAGCACATTAAGTAGGATCAAAACCCCGTGCCATTGTCCTTGGCATCTCATCAGCCCTCGTTGTTCGCCATGTCCAGAGAGTCCGGTTTTATCCCATGCATTTTCGGTCACAGTCCAGCTGGCCTTGGTGAGCTCCCAGTAGATCAGCTCCACTGTCTCAGTGGGTGAGTGCACCCCTCCTGGTCCCGACTTCTTTGCTCATGTTCTCCCTCCTTCTGCTCCTCATTGGGACCTTGGGAGCTCAGTCCAGTGCTCCTGTGTGGGTCTCTGTCTCTATCTCTATCCATCACCAGATGAAGGTTCTATGATGATATGCAAGATATTCGTCAGTATTGCTGTAGGATAGGGTCATTTCAGGTTCCCAATCCTCAGCTGCCCAAGGAACTAACTGGGAACCTCATCTTGGGCACTTGGGAGCCCCTCTAGGGTCAAGTCTCTTGCCCACCCTAAAGTGGCTCCCTTAACTAAGAATTGTGGTTCCGTGCTCTCCTATCCACCTTTCCTTTATCCCAATTCTCCTGTTTCCCCAAGTCCCCCCTCCTTCGCTTCTACCTTTTCTCTCCCCATCTCCCCTTACCCCCATCCCACCCCACCCCCAAGATCCCAATTTTCTCCCCGGCAATTTTGTCTACTTCCCTTAGCCAAGAGGATAACTATATGTTTTTCCTTGGGTTCACCTTCTTACTTAGCTTCTTTAGGTTCACCTATTATAGACTCCGTGGCCCTTTTTTATGGCTAGAAACCAATTATGAGCGAGTACATCCCATGTTCATCTTTTTGGGTCTGGGACACCTCACTCAGGATAGCTTTTAAGAAATGCAAAATTAACTGATTATCTGATTTGTTAGTGATATTATTTTGTTTTGTTTTTTTCTCAATCTGTTAATTAAACCCCACACTTTGGCACATTACTTTCAATAAATATGAAATAAATATGTAGCAATCTTAATGCTTGACTTAAAATCCAAGCTTTCATTCGTTGTATGGCTAGTAATATTCATATCATAGGAAATTGTTTGAGAAACCTCAGTTCCCCCGTAGCTGTTGTCCTTGGGTCATCCTCAATTCAGAGCTAACTGGAACTCTCTAAGAAAATATTAATAATAGGTATATACAGAAAATTCATTGTAAACATCTACTAAACAGCTATACCTTCACAAAGGGTCTTAGAAGACTATGGAAAAAAGTACAGGGAGATGCTTTGCTTTTCCTTGTGGTTACTGAAAAATAAATAGACATATTTGTTTTCTCACAAAACTTAATATAGAACATTTTTGTAGTAATCATTTTCTGAATAGATTATAAGAACCATGCTATACTCTTCCCTTGTTAGTTTGGTTCATAAGAAATAACAAAGTATTAGTTATTCTCCCTCACTGCGACTGAATCTAATACCAGAAACAACTTAAGGGGAAGGATTTGTTGGCTTGTGGCTTTGGAGGATAAGGTCCATCATTGCACAGACATCATAACAGCAGTCAGTTCTGTTTTTACTGGTGAACATGGCAGAAACTCTTCACTTCCTCGTGCATTGGTGTAACAGAAAGCCAAAACAGGACAGGAAGCAGTTTTGAAACGAATCCAAATGTTTAATTGCTTAGAGATCTATTTCTTTATCTACGTTCCACATGAGACCAACTTTTACTCAGTCTAGGGATGTAACCTGCCTGGCAGGGTCAGTAATTCCAGGGTCCCAGAGAGGCGCTATCAGGAAGATATGGGGGGAAAGAGGAAGAAGGCCAAGCAGGGTTCTTGTCAAAGCCTTCGTTTATTAGAGTCAGGGTTACAGCTTATATAGGATAAGGAATTGGGGGGGGGGGGGGGGGGACACAGGAGCCTGGACTCTTGCCGCGTGGTTCACGTTGGTCACGTATGCCAGGAGGTTACGAAAGGTCAGGTCACGATTCCTTGGCCAGGAAGTCACAAGTTGACACAGCTAGTTCTCTAGATAATTGGAGTGTGGGGCGGATTCTGCTGACAGATAGCTCTCTAGTAACAGATAATTGGGTGTGGGGTAGGATCTGTCAATAGAACAATTGTTAGGGTGTGGAACTCTTTGCAGACCCCTCAGGGTGATAGTTCCTGTAATAATTTTGGGGGGAAATTGGCTCCTGACAGACAGAGGCTTCAAATTTAAACCATGACAAAAACTAATAATTGGAAATATCAGATTGCTAAAGCAACTGAATTATTTGTTCGTTTCGTTCCAGGAAGAACGCACACTCTCATACTGTTCCCTAACTGTCAAACTCCAGGGGTAGCAAGGCAAGTACTACCACTATTCCTCAATCTTTGATTGGTTGTCACAGTAAAACGAACTGATGACTTACTGAAGCTTTGAAAAGAAGAACCAAATAAGTGAATGAAAGATTTAAAACTAAAAATTTCAACCAAACTTAGAGACTTGACTGTATGTAGTACGAAACAAATTGTGATACATGGAGAAATAATTGTATTGAAATCAATATTGGTATTTAATGTATGACAAAAATAATCAACATTTTGCATAATTTTTATTAGATCAGTATTCCGACAAAGAAATGTTAGTCTTTACAGTCCTGTTATTAACTCTGAAAGGTTTCAGTAATAGACTGAGCAAGAAAACAATAATAATTAGGATAAGGAAGAAATTCCTTAGGAATAGAAACAATATTTCACAATTAAAATGAAAACAGAAAGAAAGGCAATTTGACTCAGTATATGGAATTAATATTTTAAAAAATATTGATATAATGAAAGAATAAGATCATTTCTTTTATGGACAGACCTATTCATTAAGACCCACAAAGATTTTTTTTTTATTTTATTTTTTTACTTTTTTTTTCGAGACAGGGTTTCTCCCTAGCTTTTGGTTCCTGTCCTGGAACTAGCTCTTGTAGACCAGGTTGGCCTCGAACTCACAGAGATCCGCCTGCCTCTGCCTCCCAAGTGCTGGGATTAAAGGTGTGCGCCACCACAAAGCCACCGGGCAACTGACCCACAAAGATTTTTAAGGGGAAAAACCCTAGAAGGCTAAGTAATATTCTGTGTTTGTTATTTTCAAATTGTTGTATAGTTCATAATTGAACATTTTAAGTTAATTGCAGTTTTTTCAATAATTGCTACTTTTATAAGCTATATGCTTGGTATTTATGGGAAGTAAAAACAAATAAGAAGCATCTCTTGAATGTACCTCTTTTATTGGATGTTAAAACTTTTAACTAAACTGAAAATGATATATGTTGTGTTCTGTAAATAGCAAACAAACAAAAACAAAACAAAATAACACAAAAAGTCATACCACAGCACACCATAGTTTTTACTATGAATCTATAAACAATGTCTAAAATATTGTGCAAAATGGTTCATATTTAATATCAAGGCCAGTTAGTTTTAGTACAGATTCTCCCAAACTGTCAAAGAAGAGTTAATACCAAAACTCTGAAATGTGTTCATAAAATAGGAATAGAAACATCTTTGCTAAATAATTTTATGAGTCCACAGTCACCCTTATAAATAAACCACACAAAGATTCCATCCACAAAGAAAGATACAAGCCAATTTACCTAATGAAAACAGACGCAAAAACACTCAATAAAATAGACTCAAACCAAAACCAAGAGCACATTGTAAAGATCATCCAGCATAATCAAGTAGGCTTCATCCCAGAGATGTAGAGATACCTCAACATACAAAAATATATCAATGAAATCCACTATATAAAAAAATGAAGGAGAAAAATTATTACCTCATTAGATGCTGAAAAAGCCTTTGAATAAAATGATCACCTTATTAGATGGTGAAAAGCCTTTGACAAAACCCAACTTATTTTATGACAAGTCTTAGAGAGATCATTGATACAAGGAACATACCTAAACATAATAAAGACACTTGATAACAAGCCTATAACCAACATAAAAACTCAAAGCAATTCAAATAAAATCAGGAAAAAGCCAAGGCTTTCCATTTTCTCCATATCTATACAATATAGTACTTTAAGTTCTAACACGAGCAATAAGGCAACTAAAGGAGGTGAAGGACACACAAATTGAAAAGAAAAAAGTCAAGTATTGCTACTCACAGTTGATAATATAGTATACATGAGTTACCACAAATATTCCTTCAGAGAACTCTTATATCAGATAAACATTTTCAATAAAGTGACTGGATACAAAATTAGCTTTAAAAAATCAGTGACATTCCTAGATACAAATGACAAATTGGCTGAGAAAGAAATCAGCAAAATAGCGTAGTTTACAGTAGCCAAAAAACATACATTTGAAAGATCTCCATGACAAAATCTTCAAGTCTTTTAAGAAACAAATTGAAGAAGATATCAGAAGATAGAAAGATCTCCCATGCTCATGTATTTGAGGGGTTGACGTATTAAAAATGGCAATTATATCAAAAGCAAACTATACATTCAGCACAGTATTTTCATCAAGATATCAACAAAATTCTTTACTGATCTACTACAAAGATGATTACTCAACTTTGCTGTGTTGAATAAGGAAATCTCTTTGGACTATAGCATGCCAGAACTTAGCTAGGCGGGGAAAAGGGCAGAGTCAGAGAGAAGCCATGTAGCCCCACCAGAGACAGATGCCTTCACACATGCCAAGGAAGCCAGGTGTGTGATAACATTTATTGGATACATTATAGATAAAAGAAAAGAAACACTGGAAAGACTCAGGAGGGCAGTTTCCCACCACCCATATTTTAAATCTCTCAGGTCCAGGAACAGTGGATTATGCCTTGGATGGCAACAGTGGATGTTTTTAAAAGGAACGAAAGAAACTTGCATGCTACATGAATTATTTATCAATTATTTTTAAAACAAGGGAGCAAGAAATAGGGTTTCTGATATGAAGTGAGAAAACTTTTGACCTTTTACTGTCCTTTAGAACAACAACATCAAAAAAAAAAAAACCAACTCCATTTAGCATAGTCATGAAACATGAATACAATAAAAATCAAAATCAGACCTGCCCCTTAATAATGGGACAGGTCTCCCTTAATAAAGGGACAGAGGTTAGGTGGTAGGGAAGATAGGGGTAAAGGAACACTGTAGTCAGGATGTAACCAAAAATAATTAATTAACAAAAATAAGTAAATAAAAAGTCAAAACTGAGGTCTGTGAGATTGCTCAGTGGACAAAGCTACTCTGGCCAAGCCTGCCAACCTGTTTCAATCCCCTAAACTTACAACATGGAAGGACAGATAAGAGTTGACTCCCTCAAGATTTCCTTTTCCTGTCTTTTAAGACCAAAAACTAAATGCAGTTTAACTCAATTCTATAAAATATGTCAAGGAATTAAACACCTTATTTTATTAATTATATCCAGTGAATTTCCTTGGAATACTTGATTATGCAAATGTAAATAAAAATGGAGCCATTTCTCAAATATGACTCATATTTGTCAACTTTGACTTTTCACATACATGTTTGGTACAGCTTACTCATGCTCCAAACATTTGGAATGGACTTTAGGAACCATGGTCAATCTTGTTAGCTGTCATATTTTCACAGAATCATTCAGTTATTTTACAATGCTTCTGTGGCCCAAACCCAATCTTATCTATTGTCTCTTTTGATATTGTTGTTTTGTAATTTTACAACATTTATTTTTTTTTATAATTTTTTATTACTTTATAAATAATACAAGTAAAAGTTTCCACTTCCTCCCTTCCTTCCACTTCCCTCCCTTCCCCCACACCCCTCCAGTCCTCAGAGAGGGCAAAATACCCTGCTCTGTGGGAAATCCAAGGCCCTTCCCCCTACAGCCAGGTTTAGGAAGTAAAGGCCCTTCCCCCTACAGCCAGGATTAGCAAGGTATGCACCCAAATAGACTAGGATCCCAAAAAGCCATTACATTCAGTAGAAACAAATCCTAGTGCCATTATCATTGGCCCTTCTGTCTGCCCAATTGTCAGCTACATTCAGAGGGTCCAGTTTGATCCCATGCTCATTCAGTCCCAGTCCAGCTGGAGTTGGTGAGCGCCCATTAGATCTGGCACACTGTCTCAGTGGGTGGAACAACCTGTTGTGGTCCTGACTTCCTTGGTCATATTCTCCCTCCTTCCATTCTTCACCTGGACCTTGGGAGTTTTAGTCACTTAAAACTTATTTTTTTTTTTTTTGAGAAAAGATATCGTTGCATGTCTTAGGTTTATATTACTATGGTAAAACAACATGATGAAGAAAGAAAGGTTTTATTTCAGGGTACAATTCTAATGTCATAGGCTATCACGGAAGGAAGTCAGGGCGAGATCTCAGTAATCCAGGGGAAGGAGTTTATGCAGATGACATGGAGAAGTGCAGCTCACTGATTTATCTGACTTGTTTAAGTGTGCAATCTTAAACTATTCATGAGCACCTGCACAAATGTGGTAGGGACACTTTTATTGAGAAGGACTATTCCATATCAATCATCAATAAAGAAAATGCATCATGGGCATTTTCACAGGCTAATTTGGTGAGAAACTCTTTCAACTTAAATGTTTCTTCTTTCCAATGGCTCTAGCTTTGGTCAAGCTGGCATAAAACTAGCCAGCACTAGTATGTTTCTTGCCAGGCTTGTACTATTGCTCTGTCCTCAGTTCCTGGAGAACTGGGATAATAGGAACAGACTATCACACCCTGTTAGCAGGCAACATTTATCTGCTCCAATGCCAGTTTATAAAAGAGAAACCCCGGAGCAGCCTGTGTGCATGTCCTTTGGTTTGGCTTAATCCCAAACTTCACCTGATCTTCAGTCAGGGCTTGAGTTTATTTGGTGTTTGACATTAAGTTCACACTAAAGGTATGAAAAACAAATCCTTGAAATAATGCCTTTTGCAGTGTTTGGGGATTGTATGGAATTTTTATTTCTGGACTATTGACTATTGTATTGAACTTTAGCTTGACTGTGGCCTTCCTTGAGCAGTTTCAATAGCTGTGAATTTCAGAACTTAAACAGAGTTATCTTTTAAAAATATCTTTTAATTACTATACACTTATTTTCCTTATGAATTTCAATCATGCTTTATCTAGATAGAGGGATTTAGAATGGCATGTAATACAAGTGATTTATAAAACAAGTCTTTCTTATTTTAAAACTGGCAACTAGAATATTTAAAATTCTAATTGTCCTTAAATTAACAAAAAGATAATAAATATTCATGAAATATGAATACTCTAAACAGAAAAATTTTGGTCATTGAGATTGCTCATTGAGGAGTGCGTCTTTTTGCCAAGGATCACACCTAATTCAAGCCCACAGACACACAGGGTGGAAGGAGAGAACTGACTCCCTTGAGTTGTCCTCTGCTCTAAAGATGCATTCCATGATATCTGTCTGCACACACATGCACATAAACATATACAGAAGAAATAAGGGTAATACAAACAAAACTTCTCTATCTTAGATACACCCAGTAGTCACATCTCTAGATATATAGTTTCAAGCAAAAATATATTTTAGGTATTTAAAATGTCCAAAACAGTAATCCAGGAAAAAATAAATAAATAAATAAAAGTGTTTGATATGGTGTTGATACATTCAAACACCAAGAATCTGAACCCTTTTTCTAATAATATGGAGAATAAATGTTTTTTTTTATTAAAGAAAAAAATTTCTTCCTCCTCCCAGCCTCCCACTCCTCTCCCCCTCCCCCAACTCGTCTCCCCCTCCCCCAAATCCTCTCCCCCTCCCTCTCTAGTCTGAAGAGCAGTCAGGGTTCCCTGCCCTGTAGAAAGTCCAAAGTCCTCCCCCCTCCGTCCATGTCTAGGAAGGTGAACATCCAAACTGGCTAGGCTCCTACAAAGCCAGAACATGAAGTCGGATCAAAACCCAGTGTCATTGTCCTTGGCTTCTCAGCAGCCCTCATTGTCCACCATATTCAGAGACTCCAGTTTTATCCCATGCTTTTTCAGTCACAGTCCAGCTGGCCTTGGTGAGCTCCCAATAGATCAGCCCCACTGTCTCCGTGGGTGGGTGCACCCCTTGAGGTCCTGACTTCTTTGCTCATGTCCTCCCTCCTTCTGCTCCTCATTGGGACCTTGGGAGCTCAGTCCATTGCTCCAGTGTGGGTCTCTGTCTCTATCTCCATCCATCGCCAGATGACGGTTCTATGGTGATATTCAAGATATTCATCAGTATGGCTATAGGATAGGATCATTTCAGGTTTCCTATCCTCAACTGTCCCAGGAACTAACTGGGGACCTCGCCTTGGGCACCTGGGAGCCCCCCTAGATGTCCTTCAATGGAAGAATTGATGAAGAAAGTGTGGAATATATACACATTAGAGTATTACTCAGCAGTAAAAAACAATGACTTCTCGAATTTTGCATGCAAATGGATGGAAATAGAAAATACTGTCCTGAGTGAGGTAACCCAGACCCAAAAAGATGAACAAGGGATGTACTCACTCATAATTGGGTTCTAGCCATAAATAAAGGTCAGTGAGGCTATAATTTGATATCCTAAAGAAGCTAGATAAGAAGGTCAACCCAAAGAAAAACATATAGCTATCCTCCTGGGTATGGGATGTAGACAAGATTGCCTGGCAAAGAATCGGGATCTTGGGGGTAGGGTGGGAGGGGGGAAAGGGGAGATGGGGAGAGAAAAGTGATAAGGGTAGGATGGGGAGAACTTGGGGAAATGGGATGATTGGGATAAAGGAATGTTTTTTATATAATGCATATATGGCCACTATTAATACAAAATTATAAGTGAAATACTGTGGTTTTACTTTTGTTTCTTTTTTTTCTCTTGGTCTTAAGTGGTTCATGTTCTATGAATCAGGCTTGGGTATCCTACATGACTCTGAAACTCTGAGTTTAAAAGATGGAGTGTCATGCCAATTTTTATAAATTTCCACAAAACTTACTCATAGCAGCTAGTATGTTCCTATGAGAGTTTACACAGAAAAGAAAACTTCAGTGGCAATTTCATTGAAAGATTTAATTTCCTTTATGTGTGCTAATTTGAAAATGTTATTCACTGACAAAATGCAGAAAATACTTGTGATTCTTATATTTTACACCAAGAATTGATTAAAAAAGAAATCTTTCAATTCTGTATCTCTAAATTTTCAATATCTCCCATCATGTTACCTAGGAACTGGGACTGAGCTCCTTTATGGCTCAATTCATTTGTCTTGTACTGGTAATTTATGCACCCTCCTAAAGCAATAAATGCAATTCCTACTCTATTTTGCTAATGTGGAATCAGTTCGGTTTTCTTTACCTCTTATATTACCAATGATTGATTTGATTCTCCATCATAATAATTTTAGTAGAAATATTCTGAAATAAATATCAAACCCTGACCAGAAGAGCCTTGAGATTCGTGTGTACTGACTGTGCAGTGCACATGCTTGCAAAGATGGCTGAGGAATAGAATCAGCCCTGTTCCATCAAAACTCAGTAAACATTTGAATCAGAAAATAATAAAAGGGTGAGGCACAATAACTGAAAGTGGATTTTTTTTCTACTAGTCATTGTTGTAAAACATGAAAGCACACAGAAAATGAGTATTTCAGTTTTATTTGAACTGATGTAATTTATGGCATGAAGCTCTGTCAGAAGAAAATGGGAGGCTAAAATTGATTTTGTGATCCTTATTCAAGAATGTATTCTAATATGTCATTTTTTTGCCTATATTTTTTTATGCCAAACTGTAGTTTTGACCCTGGATGATTACTGCCAAGCTTTGAGTTTAAATATCACTTTCTGTAACTTTTTCTGTGCAACATTATTTTGTATCTTCATGAGCTGCATTGTCTTAAACCAAAGAGAGTATTTCTTAAAAGAATATTTTAAATTCAGAGCATTTATTAATTATTGCTAGGATGATGAACAGAAGTGTAAAAGGTAAAAGTTTATAGAAACTTTCTAATATGTTAAATGGTTGCTATTAAAGGCATTGACATATGTACACAGAAGTGCATACATTTACCTATGTAGATTCTATAAGAACTACTTCACCCTTGAATATTTATTTTTCATATTTGTAAAATGGGAAAAGGAATATCTGTGACATAGAAACAAATGGAACAATATAACTAGGAATTGTCTAAGAAAAAGAGCATGTAAGTAGAATAAATGAACCCTACAAGTGATGATAGCGGTAATTATCATCACTAGATGAATGCCAAACAGACAGCATTGATAGCAACCACAGTATTATGCATTGATGCTAAAATCATCCCTTTGCATAATTATTTATGATTATTGTACAATTTGCATATGACCCATTGAGGAAAACATAAAGCCATTTGATCATGTTTGTTTATGTTTATTAGATGAGTAAAGAGATAAGTCATTCATATACTATATAATGTATCTAGGGGATTATGATTGTGAGATATGAAGAAGATTCATGATACCCTATTTCAGTGTTGAAGTTGCTAAAAACATTAATTGATATCAACCCTCATTTTAAAAACATTTGTTCAACAACAGCAGATGGGCTTTTCCACCATCTAGTAATTCCACTAATATTGCTGGTGGCTAATGTGTATGGAATGATTGCTATTTGCATACAATTTGCTTGATTAACAAGGCTTCATCAAACTATAAAGTACTTTTTATGATTGCTTTTGTTAATAACAGGAGAAATAATAAGATAAAGGACTAAAGCAACTTCCTGCAGGTCATTTAGTAACAAAGCAACTGATAAGTATCTATAAACTTGAGAGTTTGGTGCTTATGCAATGGAGTTCTGCACCGTGTCTTTTGAGAGGTGAAAGTCTCTAAAGAAAACTAACAAAATATATATATATATATATATATATATATATGCATTTATTTTAGAATGCCCTCAGTAACAAATATTAATAATTTTGTGACAATACTTTCACTCATTTATTCTTACATCTCTGTGAATTAGAAGTCCAGTAAAAATCAAACAAAACTAAAATTGAGGTATTGTCAAGGGTAGGTTCATCATTGGAAGCTCTAGGAAAGAATGTGTTTCCTTGTTCATGTGGGTTTTGGCAGGTATTTTTTATGTGGAATAACCTAATATCTCTATTCTTTCATCCCTTCCCTGAGACCAAAAGTAGAATCTACAAATGTACCAACCAACCCTGTACTCCGCTACCAGAATCGGCAGACGATCAGTAGGTGTATACTTCTTCTCAGACTTCCATAATAGATGTCTCTGACTATGTTAATAGAGTATGCCTAGAGGGTTTTCGCTTTGAAGCACTCAAGAGTTTAGATTTATCTCATTTGTAAAATTTAATCTAATTTTCTCATCTTAAGGACAGTGCCTTAAATGACATTTGTAAATATACATAGAACATACTTATATGCTCAAAGTATCTTGACTCTAGGGAGTGTATGTTTTTGGAATTCAACTTTGTTTACTACAATAAACTACAAAAGCCAACTTCAAAACATGGTATTAGATATTCTTAAATTTGGCATTATTAGTAAAGGAACCTTCGGCAAAGGCACAACTGGAAAAACTTACATTTAATTGGTCTATCATTTCTCCTTCCTTCTCTATTGTTATGGGCAAATGGAAAGAAGAAACATCTTCAAAATGGAATAGAATGTGTGTGTGTGTTGAGACATAAGTTTCTGAGAAATGTTTAAAATTATATATATATATATATATATATATATATATATATATATATAGAATCGAGTTCCCAACTAATTAAGTAAGAGTGCAAGGAGGAAAAAATTGTCACCATGAATACATTCACTAGACTGTAGAGAGTTATTACTCAAATTCTAAATTTTAGGAGAGATATTACTTGACACTGAACATATGGTCTCTTTTCTTCTTCCGTATCCTCCTCCTCCTCCTCCTCCTTCTTCTTCTTCTCCGTCTCCTTCTCCTCCTCCTCCTCCTCCTCCTCCTCCTCCTCCTCCTCCTCCTCCTTCTGTAACTCTGTTCCTCCCATCCCTTTTGATCTTCACACTGTTCCTTTTACCATTTGCTGATATCATGGTAAGTATGCAATCTAAAAATATATGAATTATTAGGAAAGTCAATTAGGAAAATTGATCACTCCTTCATCCTTTTCCCCAAACGAAGACCCACGTAACACAAGAAAAATGGGGTGAGCAAAAATGTCCACTTAATATTAGCAGATAAAAGTTGGTTTTGCTGTCACTCAATGTAGGTGTATACAACTCTAAGACCATTTTCTCGGCATGGTCTTCCCCTGCCAAAGTTGCCCTGATTTTGTTTACCCTTAAGGTGGCTTTGTACTCTGAGAAACAACTTAAGCCAGTGTTAAAAAAAAATTATTCATAGGGAGATTTATATGGTCCATTATCTTCAAATCATGTCAGTCATTTTAAGGTACTTAGAACATAAACACTTGAATTGCTATGGCGTATAGTTTAAAATGAGGAATTTTTTTTTTTTTTGGAAACAGCTTTAAGCAAATAATTAATGCCTGTTTATTTCTAAGCTGGCAGTTTGGTGGCACATGTCCTTGTGGTATGATTGAGCACCTTCTGGGTATATACCCAAAAGTGGTACTGCTGGTCTTAAGGAAGGTTGTTTTCTAATTTTCTGAGAAATTGTCATCCTAATATCCAAAGGAGCTGTAACAATTTGTAATCTCACCAGGAATGAAGGAGTTTTCCCTTTACCCTATATGCTCTCCAGCATAAGCTATCATCACTATTTTTGATCTTGGCCATTCTTATAGGTGTAAGATGGAATCTCAGCTGTTTTGATTTGCATTTCTCTGATGGCTAAGGATGTTGAGCATTTATTTAAGTGTCTTACACAGCCATTTTAGAATCCTCTGTTGAGACTTCTCTGTTTAGGTCTGTACTCCTTTTTAAAAACTGTATTATAAAGGCAATATACAGCAAGCCAATATCCAACATCAAACTAGAGAGAAACACACAAAAATCACATTGAAATCAGGAACATGACAAGGCTGTCTGTTCTCTCCATATCTATTCAATGTAGTTACTAAGGTCTTATCTAGAGCAATAAGACAACACAAGGAGATCAAGTGTATATAAATCAGGAAAAGTAGAAAACAAACTTTCACTACTTGCTGATGATATGATAGTTTACATAAGCGACCCCAAAATTTCTACAAAAGAACTTTTACAACTTATAAACACTTTCTGTAATATTTCAGGATATAAGATTAACTAAAAAAAATCAGTAACCCTCTTTTACACAGTTGATAAATTGGCTGAGAAAGAAAGGTATATATATATATATATATATATATATATATATATATATATATATATATATATTTATATATATATATATATTATAGTTATAATAGGAAAGTGAATGTCATTTTTTAAACCGTAGTTGCTAAGAAGCAATACAAATCCACAGTAAATGCTTGATATTCAGCATGCTCTTCATGACCCCATTTGAGCACTGATAATGGGGTATATACAAACTCTTGCTATCATGACTAATTCTAAAGGACTCATTTTTAATTTAATGTTTTGATTCTTTAGGATTTCATAAAGTATTTTTATTATGTTTAGTCTTCATCTCACTCCCTACATCCCTGGAAGCTTTTATTCCAACAAGACATTTCTCCTCCTATTTTCATGTTCTATTTTCAATCACCCTCTATGCTTTTACAACTTATAAACACTTTTTACAAGTGGAAACATGAGCATGGGTTATTAATCACTTGGATATGAACAACTTACCAGAGGCTACACCATTGATGAGAAATGATCTCCATTTCCCAGCAGTCATTAATGGTCAATAATCTCATGATGTCCTCAGCTAGCTATGTGGGCATAATGGAATGGATGCATGTTGTACAATTAACCATAGCTGCTTTGAGTTCATGAGTGCAATGACCATGACAAATCCAGATGCCAGAAATGCACAGCACTCCATCCCATCCTCTGGCATAGGAGTTCTCTTCTGAGCCCTTCTAAGAAGTTCACTGAGATTTGGAGAAAGTAAAAGAGATATCTTATTTAGGGAAAAGAACAAAACATCTACTTATTCTTAACAGTTATGCTAGTCACAAGATTTTATTTTGTAAAACATATTTGAATAGAACAGCTAGTGATATAGAACATACTTCTCAAAATATTCTTGATAGTCAAAAATGCTAATCAAAGTTGATGTTTGATGTGGGAGTGTCATATCAATCTGTTGATTTCATTGGATAAGCAATAAAGAAACTGCTTGGCCCTCATAGGTTAAAACATAGGTGGGTGGAGAAAACAGAACAGAAGGCTGGGAGAAAGAAGCTGAGTCAATGAGTCTCCATGATTCTCCCACTCCAGGCAGACGCAGGTTAAGAACATTCCTGGTAAGCCAGCTAGTGGGCTACATACATTATAAGAAATGGGCTAGTCCAGGTGCGAGAGTTAGCCGAGAAAAGGCTAGATATAATGGGCCAAGCAGTGTTTAAAAGAATACAGTTTCCATGTAATTATTTTGGGTAAAGCTAGCCATGCAGGCGGCCGGGTGCCTGGGACACAGCCCACCGCTCCAATTACAACATATGTTATTCAGCCTAAGAAGTTTCTGTATTAATTAATAAATAAGGTGAAAAAAAAAAAGAACTGGCCTGAGTATTTTAACTGCTCCCACTGTCTATTATTGTGTTACTTTAGCCAAGTCACTTAATCTCATTTTACCTTAACCTCTTTCTTTATAACATTTTCATGAGATTTAAGTTAATTCATACACTTAAAAAGCTTTGGATCAGTCAAAACTTATCAACAAATATAGCAAGCCTGTGCTGTGTGTTAGGCAGCTTTTTTCATTGTGAACAAGTACTTATTATAAAAGTATTGTTTTACTCTGTTTTTCAGAGGGCCTGGTTCAGAGGGTAGGGGGGACATGGTGTAGCAGAGACTTTCAACTCCTGTAGACCAGAAGGCAGAAGAATGCCTATATTGTAGAACATTTCCCTTTGATTCCATCTTATTTTATTAAAATTCCAAGACTATAGCGTGATATCACCCAAATTCTGTACAAGACTTTTCCTTCTGTGATCTCTAGAAGTGTCCTCACACACATGTTCAGAGATAGTTTTGCTAATTCTGATGCTCTGACATCCTTCCAACTGGACTGGCAGTGAAAGAAAATCATGTGTTGAACCATGCTCATTTCTATGTAAACCATTGATTCTCAACCCTCCTAATGCTTTGACCCTTTAATACAGTTCTTCATAATGTGGAGATCACCACCAACAAAATTGTTTTCATTGACACTTCATACTTTTAATTTTGCCTCTGTTATGAATCAAAATGGAAATACCTGTGTTTTCTGATGGTCTTAGGCAATTCCTGTTAAAATATTGTTAACCCCCAAAGGACTCATGACCCACACATTGAAAACAATTGGTCTAAAGGATGATGCTTCTGAAATTTGAGACAAAACATATTTCACTGTTCCCCTATCTATTATCCTGTAACTATATAAAATAAATTAATGAAGAAAATAACATCATGGTGCAAATTCTAATATAGTAAAAATAAAAATATATGTGGTCTCTACACTGGAAAAAGGAAAAAGAACCAAACAGCTTTGTAATAAAAGTTCTATCAATTCATTTCAGTCATCAACATAGGAACTTGATCTCTACCAAATGTAATACAATATACAACAAATTTGATTAAACAATTAACTAGAAAACCCTTCTAGTTTTTTTATGAATAAAATAAATTTGTAATTTCCCAAGATGTTTTTTTTAAAAATTAACATAATTAAAATATTTGTTCATTTCCCAAAAATTCTAATAAAACCTCTTAGAAATGTATTTGGTTATATTTTTAAACTACTTTAAAAGAGAATGATTGAAATACATATTTTCAAGTTTGGTGTCACTCAGTGAGATCCTGAAACCATTCAATTTTTGAGTGTTAAAAAATGTGTCTATACTTGATGATTATGCTATTTGTAACACTATCTGGATATTGGCCACAATTTTTTTCCAGGTAGTAGAGAAGCACTATTTCTGAACCATAAAAATGAATAAAAAACAAAAATGAAAAGAGATTCAGATGTAGCCCATCAATAGCAATAGATGCTTTCTAAGTTACATGAGATATTTAATGATGTTCAAGCACCTAGTAGACATAAAATAGCAAGGAAGCATACTTTAATTTATTCTACTTTTTCCGAGATAAAACCTTATGCATGTTTCAATGTAGAACAAAGGTTAGTAAGAGGCAATCATCTTCCTCAGGCTTCATGACGCTAATATTTCAGGTACATGGCTCTATTACAGAGTTAGTTTTGAAATTCCAAGCATTAACAGTTCTTTAGAAAAAGCGAGAAGTTTGGAGACAGGCTGGGAGCTGAGAATGTTAAGACAAAAGATAATAATAACACACACAAATATGATTCACCAGAAAGGTGACACTAACTAATATTTCAGTGCCATAAATGGAAGAGTTCTTGAAATTGTTGCTAAGGTGTGTTGGATCCTGGAATACTTACAGGGGCTTCTTTCTTTCTTTCTTTCTTTCTTCCTTTCTTTCTTTCAAGTTTTTATTACTCTATAAATAATACCAATCAAAATTTACACTTGCTCCCCTTGTCCCACTTCACTACCGCTCCCCCACTCACCCTCCCCTCTTCCTCTCTAGTTCTACAAGAGGGCAGGGTATCCTGCCCTGTGGGAAGTCCAAGGCCCTCCCCACTTCATTCAGGCCTAGGGAGGTGTGCATCCAAATAGAATAGGATCCCAAAAAATTGGTACATACAATAGGGACAAATTCCAGTGCCATTATCATTGGCTTCTCATTCTGCCACAATTGTCAGCCACATTCAGAGGGTCCAGTTTGATCCCATGCTCATTCAGTCCCAGTCCAGCTGGAGTTGGTGAGCTCCCATTAGCTTAGGCACACTGTCTCAGTGGGTGGACTTACCTCTCGTGGTCCTGACTTCCTTGCACAGAGGCTTCTTTCAATAACATTAAGCAAGGATAGCAGGAAGAACAAGTGAAATAATTATCTCAAGTAGAAGTCCACATACATTCACTTTGTAGGTTCAAGGACAACACATTTTGAGTCAATAGGGGCCTGAAATTCCGGGTCAGAGAGATGACAGAGAGTAAGGTTAAAATACAAATCCTCTGGAAATTTATTAAAAATTGGGAACTTGCTTAAATATGGAGTATCTTAACTAATACACTGTCAGAATATTGACAAAATTAGAGTGGAGAACTCATACAAATTGCTGGTTACAAAAAAATTAAGTAAGAAAAGAAAAAAGGTACAATAAATTAATCCAAGCAATATAATTTCTTAAACAACTACAGATACCATAAAAATTGGTTTGCAATTAAAATATACTATTTAGTAATTATCTGCAGACTTGTTAGATATGAATAAATAAAAAGACAAGGGGTTATTTTCTATGAAGTACTATACTATACATTGTAAATAGCTGTAATTTATATAGTTTTATATTAACTATATATCATATATATGTCACATATGGTATGTGTTATAGCTATGATATATTTGGTCATATTACATATATGAATATATAATTTATATATTTTATAAATACACTTAAGTATAAAATTATATATAATATATTGCCATATATTATATAAAAACATATTATATAATATAGATATACATGATATGTTTAATTTATGTGTAGCATACACAATATATAACAAATATATTTGATAACAAATAAATTCAAAATATACTATAATATATGCCACATATATCATATGGTTATATATGATATATACTAAAATATATAGTATATCCATATGATTTCTGAAGTTTTAGAGTGAAGCAGCTTCAAGACTGGAATACCTACAGTGTCATGGCATTGTTAATTAACAGTGTACAAGGAGCAGATATAATAGTAAGTGGGTCTTCTGATATCAAAGTATCAAGGAACCCAGCAAAAGAACAGAGCATAGTTACAGACTTAACACTCTTAACATAGCAGAGACTTTTTTATTCTTTTCACATTGTGCACTTTAAGAAAAAAATAAAATAGTAATATTTGAAGCAGTAAATTTCTGTTTTCACTGAATGTCCAAGGATGTTTCCAAGATGAAGCTGACATTGTGGTGAAAGTCTAGAGTGATCAGCAACAAAAAAGAAAATACTACATTTAGCATTTAGGTTACTATCTGAAGAGAATGAAATCCCAGAGATTTTTTTATAAGCCCAGTTTAAACTGAGTTCAAAAGTATTATAAATTTATAACTTGTTAATATAGAAAAGAATGTACGAGAGCAGGCCTTCATTATTTATTGAATAAGATCCAGTTGTATCAAATGCACCAGTTTAGAGTGCTATGTATGTCTAATGCTCCTGTCTACCTGCTAAGGAATTTGTAGCTGTCAAGGTATGATTATAGCACCAGGGATTATGAAATATTTACAGCTAGCAAAATGAGCATAAGGAAAAGAATCTTATGCCTAAAGGAAAGAACATAAAGGAAAAATAATTAATTAAGGTGCATTAATTTTAAAAGGGGCTTCATTTGAGTCACAAAACATTTCCCTAAAATTAACGCTTTAGATAACAACGTTCCAAAGTGGTTATTTTTTTTTTACTTTTTACTCTATTACATTTTTATTACAGATTAGGATTTATTAAATTTCAAGAAACTTTAGCACAGCATCCTTAAGACATCTCTCAGATACCAACTTGGACCTGTGCATCCAGGCTGTTTAACACGTATCAAGAGAGTTGAAAACAATCTTAAAATAATGTATTGTGTATCTCCTCCTAGTATCCATGCATTTTAGCAGGAATCTCATGCTTCAGCTTTGTTTCTGTTGTTATCTGAACAGTTGAGTCTGTGAGAAGAATATTCCACTTCATCCGAATCACAAAGACCTAAAGTCTAAATGATGCACTCTTTTACTTTTAGCTGTTGAAGAAGGATGCAAAAAAAAAAAAAAATCCCACACTAGTTCAGAAATGATATAATAAAGGGTTGTTTATTTGGGGGTAGACTACAGATCCCAGTCCTCTGCACTAATGGGGAAACAGGATCTGAATCCTGCAGTGGGAAGAGAGGAAGCACAAATGATGTACATCAGCATTATGGTATAAGAGGCCATGCCCAAGTGGTTTGTTAACTTAAAGGCTACTGGCTGAAGGAGTTCCTACAGCAAGCTGTGAACCTGTAAAAAATAAAATCTTTCTAGTGGGTGTATCTTTCACAGCCTCATTTGAAAACACATAGAGTTTAGATCTCTTGTCTTAAAGGAAATATATCCAAAATTCCATAAAATGTATTTATAAAGAAAGCGTGGTATGCAGACTAAGAAATGTATTAGTAAAACTGTAGATTTTCAATTAGTTTTGTATCTTTGTGCTTTCTGATTTTGAAAAGACAATAAAATGGTGAAAGGAAACCACTTTCATTCAATGATACTGGAACATGAGTTTTCTGACGGGCAAAATGAATGAATCTCTTTATTTTGGTTTTTTTTTTTTTTTTTTTTTGAGACAGAGTTTCTCTATGTAAAAGCACAGAGTGGATGTCCTGGAACTCTTTGTAGACAAGGTTGGCCTGAAATTTACAGAGATCTGCCTGTTCTGCGTCCCAAAGTTTGGCATTAAAGGCCTACATTACCATTGCCTGACTGAAAATTAATCTTTATTACTATCTCACACAAATACATAAAATTCTGATTAATATGAGTTGTATAGTTTCTTCTATTTCCTGGTTAGTGTGTTTATTAAATTTACAAGTTCTAGAGTTATTTCAGAAGAGGGATACCAGACTGAGAAAATGTCTCCATAAGATTAGCCTATAAACGAGTCTGTTGGCCATTTTTTTCTGTCTGTTTATTTGGTTTTTGTTGTTGTTGTTGTTATTGTTTTTGTTGGTTTGTTTGTTTGAAGTTAAGTTTTATTTGTGTAAAAACTTTTGCTCTGCACACCAGAGTGACCTTGAACTCAGAGATCCTCTAGCCTCTGCCTCCAGGGTGCTGGGATTAAAGGCTTTAACCACCATGATCATTTTCTTTATCAATGACTAATGAGTGAAGAATTTACACACTGTGGATGGCACCAAAAGCAGAAAGGTGATATTGTGGGATAAACATTTGAACACTGTGAAGAAAAGTCTTTTCCAAGGAGCCTTCTGATTGGTTTAAAAATAAATGAAAAGCCAAAATCTAGGCAGGAGAGGATAAGTGTGATTTTAGAGGCAAGAGAAAAATCTGGAGCACAGAGAGGTTGGGAGTCATCATCCAAACTCAGCAGAAGCAGGATGGATAGTAAAAAGATGAGGTCATGAGCCTCATGAAAGAACACAGACTAAAAATATAAATTAATTTAAATTATTAAGGACCAATTCAGAACAAGCCTAAACTCCATATCACTATTTGTGGACTGGTTTCCCAAACAGAAAGTACTACTACTAGGTGATTCTGAATTGTATACAAAATCAAACTAAGCAAGCCACTAGTAGCAAGTGCATAAGCAGAATTCTTCCATGACTTTATTTTTACATGCCTCTATGTTCTTG
This sequence comes from Microtus oregoni, assembly GCF_018167655.1. Taxonomy (NCBI): domain Eukaryota; kingdom Metazoa; phylum Chordata; class Mammalia; order Rodentia; family Cricetidae; genus Microtus; species Microtus oregoni. The sequence goes on along the minus strand of NW_024543975.1, from coordinate 7,034,712 downwards.
CCTCCTACTCTGATGTCCCTCAGAGTTAAAGTGTGGTTTGAGAATTGTAAGATGAAATATACTCTTTTCTGGGCAAATTACTTTTGGTCATTCTGTGATAACACGGTGATAGAAACCTAAGATATCCTGCAATTGCAAAGCTTATAGAGGATAATATAAAACACGTTCCCAATAGGTTTTGCCCACATGAAGCCATATATATATGGAACTTTCATTTTCAGAGTGGAAGCATAATCTTATTTGAGATATACATACATATATCATATATATATCATATATATATATCATATATATGCATATATATATATATATATCTCAAATAAGATTATGTTTCCACTCTGAAAATGAAAGTTCCACCTTTCAATTCTAAGAAAATTTACCTTTAAAATCTGTAGTTTTAACTTTTCACTTTCCTTTGAAATGTACATATGTGTTTCAAAGGCTAAATAAGCCAATTGTTAACTTTTAAGATTCAGGAATAATATCTCTAAGACTTGGAAAGGAAATCTGTTTGAAGTGTGATCATGAAGGATAATAGAAGCCTCCTGTCCATTTCTGAACCTAATTTGATGGGTACCTTCTTCCAACTTTCAAAATGATTCTTGTCAAAAGAAATAGAGGTTTTTAAATATATATCTTCATTAATTTAAATCATGTGCATGTATATTAGAGTATGGGCACATGAGTACAAGGGCCCAGAGAGGCTAGAGGCATCGTTTCCTGTAGCTGCTTGTTTTTACTTTTACTCTCTTTGCAGGCCCTCCAACAAGCTTCCAAATAAATACAGAGCCATATTCTTACTTATAAATGCCTGGCCTTAGCTTAGCTTATGTCTAGTCAGCTTTCCTTAAATTATCCTGTCCACCTTTTGCATCTGGATTTTTACCGTTGTCTATATCTTTATATATTTCTTACTTCTGACTCTATGCTTTGCTGTGTAGCTGGGTGAATGGCCCTGGTGTCCTCTCTCCTTTTCTTATTCCTTGTTCCCTTCTTCCAAGATTTCTCCTAGTTTTTCTCTCTGCCTGCCAGGCCTGCCTATCATTTCTCCTGCCTTGCTATTGCATGCCCAGCCCTTTATTATACAAATCAAGTGTTTTGGATAATACAGCTTCACAGAGTTAAACAAATGCATCATAAAAATGCAACAGTTCTTTACATCATTCAGCAAATATTCTGCAGCATAAAATAATATTTATGTACTATGTACATAATATTTATGTACAGAATATTTATGTATTAAAGTACATCTTTAACTAATATTCAAAAAACATTTCCCATGGTTCTGGGGTAACAAATGCTTTTTTGGACTATCTGGTATGTATGCTGTGAATGGAACTCTGGTACTATGAAAGAACAGTACTTGCTCTTAAACAATAAGCCACTGGAATTTTTTGTGTGTATTGAATTAACTCATATTTACCCTAAAGGTAAAAAGAATTTACAATGATCTACATGCAGCATGATGGGGATTTCTAGGGAAAACTTGAAAATATGTAGTGTATCTACATTAGGAGATAAAGTCTTGATGTATAGCATGAGTGAAGGCCTGAAGAACAGAACCATGAACTCTCACACAAAACATAATAAATCCAGGAAAAAATGGAAAATTCTGAGTTCTGTACATTTCTTGAGGGGATGAGCAAACTTCATACCATGTGATTTAGCCTAGTCTACATGATTTCTTCCATGGAGGCAGACATCAAAGGATTGCAATCTTTCAAACTCATAATTTTAATACTTAATGAAACAGGAATAATTCATACTCTAAAATAACAATTGGAAAAAATGATGTCATAATTTCTTTCCCTGCCACAGTACTAAAACATTTTGATAAAACCAGTGAAAAGAACAGCTTTAGTTTACAGCACAGAAAAATAGTATGGGGCCATAATACAGAAACACATAAAGGAAATGTGAAGAGGTTTTATTTACAACAGGAATTAAGAGTTGAATATGAAAAGTAAAAATTCTGGGACTCTTAAAGTCAACAAATGCCAGACTTTTGGAGCAGTGCATCTCACAGTTCTGTATTGTCAGTAGGCTTCAGGATGACAACTGAGAAACTATCAGCAAAGGTGGCAGCTCCAAAGCTCTTAGAAGGCTTCAGGGTCCCAACTGAGAGATTTTGTGCATTGAATATGTTTGTGGCAAGCAGACTTCTTACTGGAGGAGCAGGAGCACCATGCACCATCTCAGACAGGTACTGCAGTCTGGAGACAAAGGTCGCTGGACTAGCAGGTCTTGGGAACTAGATGCAGCTGCAGGAACAAATTCTCATCTGCAGTTAAAACATCAATAATGGAGATTAAAACTGGCACAAGTAGAAGTAGCCCTGCCTGCAGCTGTAGCTCAAGTCCTAGACATTCAAAATTAAATCCCAGGGCTGTAACTTTCATGATGAGAAACAACAAAAGCAGAACAAAATCATGCAACCTCTAATAGAAAACAAATTGGTGTTCTGCTTTCTGCTCAATGAAATAATTACACTGACTTAATTAATGATGCAGAAACAATGTGAATCTTATCAAATGATAACTCAATATAATATGCTAAAAATATATTTTGAGAATTGAGTTGAAAATAAATGGAATTAGTTAAAAGAACTGTAGAAAATAGTAGGAAATCTGATACTTCAAGAAAAAACCTCATATGTGTGAGAAATTCTAAAGTTAAACATTTATTGTAGTTATTCAATTGCTGGTGATAAAATATATTAGATACAAGACATAGGAGATTCAATTGTGGTATATTAATTAGCATATGTTCATTTACAGTAAGATATCTTAAGTCTGCTAGTTTTAATAGATTCCTTCAAAGAGAAGAGTCCATAAGAAATAAAATTGCAGTCAGAAAATGTTTGTTATTTTCAGTACATATAAATGTGAATAAGTCTGGATAAAATGACTGACATTAGGTTAACAGTGATGTAAGTAAGTTTTGTCTTCTAAGTACATGTTATCTGTGATGGTCACTATAGTCAGCTTAGAATAGTGACAATCACCTGATAAATGGGCCTCTGAGCATTTGTTCAGAACATTTTCTTCAATATATATATATATATGTAGATAGATATAGATATAGATAGGTATAGATAGATAGATATCTCCAATATGTTCATATTAATTAAGAATAAGAAATATCATGATACAGAGAGTTAGAACCCAGCTTACTGCTAGTATGTATGGATTACAAATGGAAAAAAAAATAAATTACAAAATAAACAGCTTAGCTGAGATTGACGTATTGTCCATCATAATTAGTATCAGCATAGTAATTCATAGTTTATCCTTAAAATGTGGTTTGATAACTTGCCAAATATGATAGTTTGACTGATAAGGTACAAACCTTAGAGAGACTTACTATTGACAAAGCACAATCCTTAGAAGAACTTACAATGTGTAAGATACAAGCTTTAGAAACATTTAATGCTCATAAAATACAAACTGTAGAAATACCTACTAATGCAAATAGTAAAGATACTCCAACACAGATAGAGGAATTTAGAGCATGATGACATAATGAAACTGAGGATTTTTGATTAGAAAACAAGCCTTAATTTATTCAGTTACCATACAAGAATCATTTCCAGACGATAGATACCCCCAAGGCTATGGAGACATTACCCAGGAAAGCACAGAACTGAAGGAAGCAGGCATTTCATATGGTATGTGTTTACCCTTTGTGAAGCAGGTGTTCAATTCATGGGCAAATAGGAAGTGAATTAATCCACAAGACTGGAAAGATTTAAGTACAGCAATTTTGGAAGCTGGTCATCAGTTACAATGGGAAACATGGTAATGAAAAGAACTAGGCACAAAGAACAAAAAATAGGGCTAACGGTATTGGAATTATCAAGGCAAATCTCTCTGGTGAGAGAAAATATGCTGATTTGCAAAGTCAGTCTATATTTGGTGATCATACCTTGGCCTTGTGCTGTATGTATAGCAGCTTTACATTTTTGGAGAAAGTTGAAGAATCAGGAACTAAGATGGCATCACTTACTAAAATTACTCATGTGCCAAGAGAACCCTTAACTAATTTTTTTTACAGATTTTTACTTTATTTGTAAATAGAATGATATCAAATACAGATGTAAGGTGAATGTTAATATTCATTCGGCTTTTGAGGATGCTAATTTAGAATGCAAAAAGGTATTCAGACCTTTAAAGCAAGATCAACACCTATAGATGAATGCATCTGAAATACAGATGATATTGGATCTCATGTTTATGATGCTGCTTTAATAAGAGAAGTAAATTTTAATTGTGGTAAATGAGGTCAGTTGAAGCAGATTATTGGCAAGAGATTCTGAAAAACAATATGTTTTCTAGAAATAATTCAATCAACAGACCCCATTATGTTGGTGTGGCAACGGACAATATTGTACTAATGAATGCAGATCGACAAGGGACAGGCAAGATATCCTTTCTCTATTGGGAAATACCCTGAAAGTTCTAACATAGGTCACAGTAACAAATTTGTTTCAATCATTCCCTATCAGCATTGGACAAACTCATTCATAGGACAAATAAAGGACTTAATACCTATTGCTAAAAAATACACTACCCTGGATATGACCAAAAGTAAATACCTTCTATAGATACAACAAAATATTCAGGAGTGTTCACAAGACAAGTGTTTTGACAAACTGCTATAGATGATCAGACACCAAAACTAAAGTTACATGCAAATGCCAAAGTGAAGGCTTAGTAGATATAGAGGCAAATGTAACAGTAATTGTACTCAAATCTTAGTATGAAGATTGGCCTCTTCAGGAGGTACATGTTCACCCCTTTGTGATTAGAACTTTACCTCAGGTAAAACAAAGTGCAAGATGAGTCAAATGTATAGGACCAGATGTTGTAATGAGGAGGCTGCTTTTCAATCCCAGCTGCCCAGATCAAAATAACCACACAGAAACTATATTAATTATCACACTGCTTGTACCATTAGCTCTAGCTTTTCATTGGCTAACTGTTATATTAATTTAGCCATTTATACTCATCTGTATATTGCCACATGACAGTGGCTTACCAACAAAGATTTGGCATGTCTGACTCTGGTGGCTTTATGCCATCTCTCTCTGACTCTGCCTTCTTCCTCCCAGCATTTTGTTTAGTATTTTCTACCTATCTCTGTTCCCCTACAGATCTGCTATAAGCCCAAATCAGTTCCTTTATTAACCAATGAAAGCAACACATAGACAGAAGGACCTCCTACATTATTCCCCTTTTCTGTTTAAACAAAAAGGAAGGCTTTAACTTTAATATAGCAAAACTACATATAACAAAACAGGTATCAAGCAAGAACTACAGTTACAATATGAAAAACTATAACTATAAATTTTTTAACTCCATTAAATACTCCAGAAGGATATAATATTACCTAAGTAAACAGGAAGTGCATTGTAAGCAACTTTTAAAACTCTAGAATTGATAGAGACATCTTGCTACCAGGACAGTCAGGCAAAGTTTTTTTTTTTTGTTGTTGTTGTTTTGTTTTTTTTTTTTTTTTTTTTTTTTTTTGTACCATTGGGACATCCATCTTTTACCTCTAGGCCCATAGTATCCAGCAGACTTTTCTGGAAGCAGGAAATTTGAAGACAGGTCTACCTATATTGTCAGATTGATAGTCATTGTGTGTGTGTGTGTGTGTGTGTGTGTGTGTGTGTGTTTTGTAGAATGTCTTGCAGACTCTTTCATGAAGCAGGAACCCTGAAAAATCATCTCACCTTTAGGCAAGTTTAGCAGTCATATTTTATGAGTACTGCATGTCCAGTTTAGCAGTTCAAGCAGGAGCAGTTTTTTGTCCAAATGACTAGCAAACTCCATGAGAAGCCTCTTTGATGCTCATCTTTCTCTTGAAGTAATTGGTGCTGTCAGGAGCAGATGTGTATCATTGTCATAAAAAGTCCTAAGTTTTTAAGACATTTTAAGTGCCATATTTTGTAGATGTTGAAGGATTTGAAGAATCCCTAGCCATCTGAAATACATATCTGTCCATCTAGAGAATCTAACTAACAGGACTATAAACTTGACTAGTATAGATGCTTATCTATTAACATATATGTTTTAATTATACACTACATTTTAAAATAAGCTATACAAATATAACACCTTAATCAAGATTATATATATATATATGATCTTAAATTTGTATTAATAAAACAAGATCCATAGCAATGCAAAGTATCCATCTCTATAGCAACCAGAAGAAAATTAAAACTATATGTGGACAACATAGCAATGAGTTCATGAGGATGTGATTTTTTCCATTAATAGAAACCACAATCTCAGAAACACACCATAAAATAAAGAAGGTTTTGAAAAAAAATTAAGATATTATCAAGATGGTCACAGAATTTTCAGGTTGTACATAAGATATGACAGGTGGTTATTTTTTAAAGTTACTAACATCCTTATTTTGAAAATTGCTAAGTGATAAAACCTCTCTAGGTGTAGCAGTAGCCTTTTTTTTGTTTGTTTGTTTTGTTTTTTGTTTTGTTTTTTGGTTTTCGAGACAGGGCTTCTCTGTAGCTTTGGTGCCTGTCCCGGAACAAGCTCTTGTAGACCAGGCTGGCCTTGAACTCCCCAGAGATCCAGCTGCCTCTGCCTCCCGAGTGCTGGGATTAAAGGTGTACGCCACCACTGCTCGGCTTAGCAGTAGCCTTTGACATCAGAAAAAATGTAGGCATATTGAAGAACTTACAAGTCCTTGAAATTCTCCTATATTTATTATTTAAAAAATCTAGAAAATGAAGAATGGCAACATATTTAAGAGTCATAAACCAGGTGATTCAGTCAGTGGCTCCTTAGAGCATGGAGTCCCCATGACTTTTCTATTACCAAAAGTAAGCCTAGTATAATGATCTGAAAGACTGCTTTTTTACTACAACTTTATAAAAAAAGGATAGAAAAAAATTGCCTTCACAGTGACTACTTATGGTTATTATCAGCCTGTTCGAAGGTATCAGTAGAAAATTATTACACAAGGGAGTCTAAGCAGCCCCATCATGTGTCAATATTTTGTACTAGGTCTTTGGAAATAAATTATAATGTTTTCTCAATCTATAATGTACCATTATATAGATGATATCTTACTAGCTGATTCGGACAAAAACACCTTAGAAAAACGGTGAAGAACCAAAAATTTGCCTTGTTTATGATTACAAATTGCTTCTGAAAAAATAAAAGAAGAGATTCTATTAATTACCCGGATATAAGATAGGTTTACAAAAAAATCAAACACAGAAATTACAAATCAGGAGAGATCAGTTATGAAATATTAATGATTTTGAAACAATTATGGGAAATATTAATTGACTACTAACCACAATTTGCTTAAAAATTTACAAGCTAAGTAATCTATTTCAAACCTTACAAAATGCCAAGGACATATACAGTCCAAGAAAATTATCATCTGAGGCTGAGACAAAAGAAACTACTGTTTGCACATGGGATCACTTAGATTTAGAGCTTTATTGTATAAAGGACATACTACAGTCTATGCATTCTACTACTACAATAATGCTCATGCTTGTAGAAGATAATATTTTAGAATGGATACTTTATCCACACAAACAGAGTGAAAACTTAGGGGCATATGTAACAAGCTTTATGAATTGATTCTAAAAGGAAATTGACACTTCATTAACTAACAGGAAGAGATCCAGCAAAAATTGTCATATCTTTTACAAATGCTGTATTTTCTTCATGGTAGGGGAAAAATGAACATTGGCAAAGAGCTTAGCATAGTTTCTTGGGAGATATTAAGAACAAATATCCCAAAAGCAAGACACTTCAGTTTATAAAAAAGAATGAATTGGATTCTTTTTCACATTGTATGTTGAACAGCAATTTCTGGAGATCCTATATTCTGTATTTATGCAATTAAACCAGGAAAGGCATATTTTTAAGTCAGGAAATTCAAGTAAAATGTCTCAAATCCTTTACATTTCTGCTTAAAAGTCATAATTATATGCTATTCTCGTGGTAGTATTATATATTTCAGGAACTCTAAAAATAGGAATAGTTACTGACTCTCAATACGTAAAAAGAGTCATTTTACACATCCAAATTGCTAAAGTTATTTCAGATGATTAAGAATTATCTTTACTATCTATTCATTTACAAGAAATTGCAAAAAATACAAATCACCCCTTGTATATAAGACATATCAGATAACCTATGGGTCTACCAGATTCTCTAGCATAAGGTAATGAAGAAACTGATCAGATTTTTTGAAGCAAATGTGCTAGACATCTTGGAATTTCATAAGAAACATATTAATAGCAAGGATTTGATGATTTTTCTGTCAATTAGCAACAAACCAAAGAAATTAGAAAATGTCCCACTTGTTCTTTGTATAACAAAACTTCACTACATGTCAGAAGTAATCCAAAGTTTTCTCAAAAAAATAAAACCTGGCAAATGTATGTGCTTCGCCGGGCAGTGGTGGCACATGCCTTTAATCCCAGCACTTGGGAGGCAGAGGCAGGTGGATGTCTGTGAGTTCGAGACCAGCCTGGTCTACAAGAGCTAGTTCCAGGACAGGCTCCAAAACCACAGAGAAACCCTGTCTTGAAAAACAAACAAAAAAAATTATGTGCTTCATTTGGTGCAGTTTTGAAAATTAATATATGTGCACTATAACATAAATGCATATTCAGGATTTCAGTGGGCAACTGCTTTGAATACTAAAAAGGCTGATTCTGCAGTCCCATATGTATTAGCTGTTATGGCCATTATAAGAATACTGATACAAATTACAACTGACAATGCTCCAGTATGTTTTTTCTAGTAAAATAAAACAGTGTTTTGAATATTATAGCATGAAGTATACTACAGGTGTACCAGGTAATACTACAGCACAAGCAGTTAAAGAAAGTTTTAATCTCACATTAAAAGATATACTGATTAAACAAAAAGTCATAGTAAAAACCCAGAGAGGTTAATTACACAATGTTTTATTAACTTTAACTTCTTAAATACTGATGAGAAAGAACAACTGAAGAAAGGCATTGGATAAAAAAAAAAATCACTGAACTAATTCAGATTGTATTCTTTAAGGAGGTACTGACCCCAAAATGGAATCCATAAATGTATTACATTGGGGAAGAGTTTTTGCTTTTGTTTTCACAGGAGAAGAAAAGCTATGGATATCAACAAAATTGATAAGATTAGATTTAAATAAGAAAAACCTTTTGATTAGGAGAAGTTATAGTTCATCAAGCAGCATGACAATTCAATACGTAGTAATTTGAAAATTTCCATAAAATGTTGGGATCAAAGGTGCTGTTAGGTGGCCATTTACAGTTTTTCTCTAAGGTATATTGGGTCCATTTTTTTTTTTTTACAGAGATGGATAAGTGTGAAGGTCTGTAAGGAAGGCATTAAAGCATGAGGCTGCAGGGCATCCAAGGGGCATCCCAGCAGGGAGGTTGGAGTGATAGGTCTGGACGGCTTGGCTCTCATGGTCAAGGTCATGAAAACGCCCACAAAAAACCATGGCACCTCAAGCCTACAACGAGAACGATTCTCCGTTAAGGCAAGATGCATATGGCATGAACACCCAGGACTCGTGAACGGGTGTCCATGTTTGACGAGTGAGGTGCTAATAGCCTAGCTGAATCTAGGCAAATTACTCAGAAATTAGAGGCCGGGCCACACCGTAGCAATGTGGGGCACCATAGCAGTGGTTACGATGAAAAGAAGGAAGAAAAGGAATGAAAACAAAAAGAGAGAGAACTAGAGACCCCGGGCCTCCAGGCACAGGTGAGCTGAGGGGCTGGCTAAGGCCATGCCATCCCTGGCACGGGCTTAACCAAGGACAGAGTGGCGCCCAGACGTGATGGACTAAAGCCACTTAAAAACCTGAGAAGGCTTAAAAATAAGGGAGAGAGAGTTAAATACAGATTTTTGCTGTTTGTTGGTGGCGTGCTGTAGAGAGATTTCCTGATTCGGCAACAGCAGCAGAAAAAACGCTGCATCATTTTAAAGCATGGCTTCTTGGGGCTGTGCTGCCAGCGTGAACTCTGGCTTTAAAGCATTTCAATGGCTTTTATGGGACTGGATGTTTCTGTTCCCGCTTGGTATTGGAAGGAGAGTGCTCTGAGACCATGCCAATGGCTCAGCGCTCCCCGCCTGCACCTGGGCAGACAGCAGAATCAGGCTTAGGCAGGCGGAAGAGCATGACGGATTCCTGCTGCCATACTGCGCAGTGCTCTGCCTGTCAGATTTGGTTGTAACTTGGATAAAAAGAGTTTCTGAGCTGCACGCTCAGTCTCAGAGTTAAACTGCTGACTGTGGTGCCAATGTGGACTTGCTGTGTGCCTGGAACTGTGCTCAGCTCAGGGGCACCAAATGTATCTGAGGCAGGAGTGCCTGCTCCATGCTGAACTGTGCTGACCTCAGGCAGGAACTGCTGTAATTACCATAACAGCGCAGTTAAGGTTTCGACTGGGAAGGACACAGGCGGTACCGTATTACCTGTACATGGTGAAGAACTGCTTAACATTTTAAGAAATGCTCCTGGATACTAAAAAAATTACAGATTCACGATAAAACAGATTCAGACAGACCACTAAATGGACCATATTGTTGGATGAGTATACATAGGCTTGAGAGAGAGAAAATAAAAATATAGAGAATAAAGTTAATGGTTTAAAAGAAAGGGTAAAGTCTTTAAAGAGACAGAATAAAGTAAAGTGATAGAGTAAAAATAAGATACATAAAAATGGAAAATTCACAGAGAGTCTGGATCCTTTGTATTATTATGTTTTCTTTAAATTTTTTGACTGTGAAAGAGCTAAGTACAGAGAGACATTTCATTATATGGGCTGCTAAGCTGAACCTGCACATATGTTCTAAAGGTATCTTGACTTCAGAATTTGGATCTAAGGTTATGATGCTTTGGAAAAGTCCTTCTTTTGTTTTTGTAGAAGATGAGACCCTGTGGATTTCTTCTATCCCAATTTGGTATGATAGACCACACCCTCCTGAAAGGTTGCTGTGAACACCCCCAAAAAATTACTTCACTCAACTGCCAACTGAGATGACCCTGGCACACAGGTTATACAATGAAAGACCTAATTAACAACGCCCCCATTCAGCAGGAAGCAGTTTGGAGAGAAAAAAACTGCGCCCATGTTCCCAAAATATTATTTATAAATGTTTTTTTACATTTAAAGGGGGAAACGATATAGGTATGAGTAATTTGCATTGTTGTGTATTTTAAGGTTAATTTTGCTATATGTATATGTATTTCTGCTCTTGATTTAGGTATTATGATTGTGTAGTTCATTTAAAAATGTAATGTATAATTAGGAAATATAATTTGCTAATGGATAATCATCAATAATAGTCAAGCTTGTAGTCATGTTATGTAGATTTTCTAGATATATAGAGATATATTTCTGTCAAATAGGCATTCTCCATATCTTTCAAAGACTGCAGAATTTGGCATTTAATGTCTTAACAATTTAGGGCTTTTCATGACAAGGAGACACGTCTGCTCCTGGCAGCACCAGCTACTTCAAGAGGAAAATGGGCATCGAAGAGGATCCTTATGGAGTTTGATAGCCATTTGGGCAAGAAACTGCTCTTGCCTGGACTGATGCATGAACTGGACACAGAGAACCTGCAGAGAGAGGACTGCTGAACTTGCCTAAAGGTGAGATGGTCTTTAGGGTTTCCTGATTCATGAAGGAGCCTGCGAGAGATTCTACAGGACACAGCAGATAGTGACTGAACTATCTTTGAAATTTCCTGCTTCATTGAAATGTCTGCTGGATACTATGGGCCTGAAGGCCGAAGATGGATGCCCCAATGGTACAGAGGAACTTTGGATGACTGTCCAGGCAGTGAGATGTCTCTGTCATTTCTAGAGTTTTGATTTCTTGTTTGCTTAAGTAATATTATATCCTTCTGGAGTCTTTGATGGAATTAAAGAATGGATAGATAGTTATAGTTTTCCTTACTTATGATAAAGGATAAAGTAGATATAAATATTGTAACTGTAATTCTTACTTAATAACTGTTTTGTTATATGTAATTTTACTATGTTAAATTTTTTTTTGTTGAAACAGAAAAAGGGGAAATGATGTGGGAATGATTTCTTATTAATAAAGAAACTGCCTAGACCCATTTGATGGGCCAACCCTTAGGAAGGTGGAGAAAACAGAACAGAATGCTGGGAGAAAGAAGCTGAGTCAGGGAGTCGCCATGATTCTCCCACTCCAGACAGAAGCAGTTTAAGATCTTTCCTGGTAAGTCAGCTCGTGGAGCTACACAGATTATTAGAAATGGGTTAGATCGATAAGTAAGAGCTAGCCAATAAGAAACTGGAACTAGTGGGTCAGGCAATGTTTAAAAGAATACAGTTTCCGTGTAATTATTTTGGGTAAAGCTAGCCATGTGGGTGGCCGGATGCCAGGGACGCAGCCCCGCTGCTCTTATTTCAACAAAGGATGAAAGCCAGGAGTGAATGCTAGTGAAGGGAACAACCGAGGCCCTGAAGGAAGTTCCCCTGACCCTAGAAACACGGGAAGGGGGGGTTGCTGTGAGCTCAATTGTCAATTACCCAGGTTAAAAGGGGTGGTTGGGCTGGCTGAAAGGGGACACTCATGATTAGAAGCCGGTGTTATTTTTAAGAGCTGTGCTCAGGCAGATGGAACATGTGGGTCATTGTAGAGAAGATCCTTGTTCCTGATTCTGCCCCGGGAGGGAGCTCAGAGTCACAGATGGTGCCTAAAGCCTGAACTCCAGCCCTGGGTAGAACTCCAGGGCAGGCGAATCATCCAAGTCATGGCACCAATTTTATAATTTTTAAAAACATGCTGCAAGATTCCCAGTGGCAATAGGCAGCAGAAATGTTGTAGGTCCCACATGATGGTAGCAGGCCATGTGGTGGCAGACAACAGGCCCTGAGAGCAGCCAGTCCCAGGCAGAGATGGCTGCCAGTCCCTGAGCGGTGGCCCAAGCAGTGGTGGCAGGCTATGTGGTGGCATGTAGTGGGCCAGGGAGCAGCCAGAGATGGCTTCCGGTCCTTGAGCAGTGGCTAGTCCCAGGCAGGGAGACACATGGCAGGTGGGCAGGAGTCAGAGACATGGATAGACACAACTTGCAGAGTGAGGTTGAATATTTATTTAGGGGGTTATGAAGGGGGAAGAGAGAAGGGGGCAAAGAGAGAGAGAGAGAGAGAGAGAGAGAGAGAGAGAGAAGGAGACAGAGACAGAGAAGGGGGGAAGCAGAGAAGTGGGGAGAGAGGCAGAAGTGAGGCTGCCTCTCCAAGAGGAAGATTGAAAGGAGAACAAGCTCAGGCTGGAAGCTGAAGATCAGCCTGCCTCAGTGGATGGAGGAGGAAGTAGGCGTGGCTTGTCTCTTAAAGGGACCAGGGGGCAAAACCATAACAGTTCTTCTTGTGTATAGTTTTACATTGTTTGACTTAAAATCTTTCTTTTTTATTTAAACAAAAAGGTAGAAATGTTGCAGGAGAACTGTACAGCCAATACACTGTGCTGATATAACCACTTTAAATTGAAGATGAACTCAGTGACTGATTAACCAGGATTAGTCTTAAGTTTTTGGAGGACTTGGGAGGTATACTAGAACAGGAAGAATAGAAAGAGGGTTTGGGGGTCTGGTGAACTGAGAAATCCTAGACAGAGTGTCAAACAACCAACTCTCTGATTCCCTTGTGTTTACATGGTCTTTATCTCAATTCCTGACTACCAAGGTTTTAATGATTCTGGAAAAAAAATGAGCAAATACTAGGTAGTAAGCATCTTTTTTTTTTTTTCAGGATAATTCACTGTACTGGAGATAGGAAAATTCAAGTTGTAATAGTCATTGATGTTATTTGTTTCTCAGTCTAAGATTCTATTGATGTAATTGTTATGAACCTGGAGGTAGGAATTCTGTTTCCAATTGTTGACGGTTAGCTTAAGAGAGCATAATGACAAAATAATTAACTTAAACAAAACCACAAAACCTTACAAAGTGTATATAATGAATGCATATTTACATGGAATATTGATTACAGAACAGTAAAAACAACCATAGTAAGTATGCTATATATTATTTGTGTAAAGTTCATGAACATATATTCAAATCCTTAACACAGAATATACATTTTATCACATAAAGGTAACTTGTACTAACAAATGATATAATAAATAGCTTTATAATTTTAGTATCAATTGTTTAAATTTACATATATATAGCAAATATTTTAAGAATTTTGTGCATTCACATTTAAAAGAAAGAAATTTTGTGATAAATAGCTTGAAAAGATTTTATTTCATTATTTTTCAAGAATCTTCCAAGAAGTCTTATGAAAAGGAAAAATAGAGACTCTCATAATTTTTTCAATGACAAAAGGTCATCAGAAGTTGTAACAGTAAGCAATTTTGAAATATAAGCTATTAGCAAGAAAGAAATTTGGATTATATAACATCTTAGAAATTAATTCTTATTCTGTTTTATTTGCCAAATTTCAAGAAATTTCACTACCTTGAAAAAAATCATGACTCAATTTTGTCTAATCTTAACAAATTAGAATATATTCATTCAACAAAAATTTATTGTGATATTATATAATATAATATTATTGTAATCCAATCAAGACACTTGTATTGGGGCCAGACATATTGACACATGGCTATAACACAAAGCTTGGAGGGCAGAGAAGAAAGAATCAGGAGTATAAAGATAACTTCAAATACAAAGAATGTCAATGCAATAAGTAAATAAAAACAAGGGATCAAAAATATTGCTCAGTTGCTAAAGTGTTTTTGATGAAGCCTGAGAAGTAGGATTCCTTGCATGGCCCTATAGTAGACAGAGAGAATTTACTCCTCAAAGTTGTCCTCTCACCTTTCAGTACTGGAATCACAGACAAGGGTTGTGTAAGTGTATATATACATATACAATAAAAATATTATCATGGTAGTGGATTAAAGATTACTGCTCTTATGTACTGAAAAAGGTATTGTAATTAATCCTCACTGACACCTTTTTTGGAGTTAGAATTACCACAGAAACAAACAGAAATGACAGACTGAATTCCAGAGAGGTTTAACAGACAAAAACAGAACTATTCTGAATGTGAGTGGCAGCAATTGTTAACTGAATAAAAATGCACAAAAGAACAAATTAAAGCAAGGTAAGTACTAGCATTCATCACTGTTTGCCATAGCTTTCCTGCCTAAATAGGGTGTAGGCAGAGACTGCTTGTTCCTTCCTTGTAGGAGGAGGCCTCTTGTCTAATCTAACTTAGGCCCAAAATAATAACACAGAAACTGTATTAATTAAATCATTGCTTTCCCATTAACTCTAGCTTCTTATGACTAACTTTTATATTAATTTAACCCATTTCTCTTAATCTCTATATTGCCACAATGCTGTGGCTTACTGGGGAAAAGTTCCCAGTGTCTATCTCCAGTGTTTCCATGGCTTCTCTCTCACTCTGCCCTTCTTTCTCCCAGCATTCAGTCCAGTCCTCCTTGCCTATACCTGCTCTGCCCTGCCCTGCTCTGCTATAGGCTCAAAGCAGTTCTTTTTTCGTTAATGGTAATCACAGCATACAGAGGAAAATCTCATATCACCTCCTTTTTTTCGTTTAAATAAAAAATGTTTTAACTTTAATATAGTAAAATTACATATAACTAAATAGTTATCAAGCAAGAAGTACAGTTACAATATTTATATCTACTTTATCTTTTATCATCACTAAAGAAAACTATATTTATTCTTCATCTTCATCAAAGACTCCAGCATGATAAATATTACTTAAGTAAACAAGAAGTGCACTGCAAGCAACTTTGAAAATTCTAGCATTAACAGAAACATCTTGCTACCTAGACAGTCACCCAAATTTCTTCTATACTATTGGAGCATCCATCTTCAGCCTACATGCCTACTACTATCCATCAGACTTGTCTATGAAGCAGGAAATTTCAAAGACTGTTCCATCTATACTGGCAGTTAGTCCATAACATCTTTATGTGTCCCGAAGAATATCTAGTAGACACTTTCATGAAGCAGGGACCTGAAAGGATTGTCTCACTTTCAGGAAAGTTTACCAATCATTTCTCTATGGGTCCTGCATGTCCAGTTTACCAAGCAGTCCAGGCAAGAGCAATTTCTTACCAAATGGCTAGCAAACTGCATAAGGAGCCTTTTCAATGTACAACATCCTCTTGAAGTAGCTTGGTGCTGCAAGGAGCAGATGTGTCTCTCTGTCATGAACAGAGTTAAGTTTTTAAACATTTTAAATGCTGTATTATGAATGTCTCTGAAATATTTGAAGAATGCCTATTCACATGAAATATATCTCTGTATATCTAGATAATCTAAGTAACATGATTACAAGCTTAATTACTATAGATGATTATCTATTAACAAAATTGACCTTAAATTTATATCAGTAAACCAAGTTTCATACCAATACAAAACTCTATAGCAATTCCTGGCCACTCAGACCCAAAATTATTACGCAGAAACTATATTAATTGTAACACTGTATGGCCAATGGTTTAGGATTCTTGTTAGCTAATTCTTATATCTTAAATGAACTCATTTCTATTATATTATATTTTACCACAAGGCTTATGGTTTACTGGTAAGCTTCAGGGGTATCTGTCTCCATTGACAACTACATGATATCTCTCTGTCTCTACCATGTTTTCTTTCCTATCTCGCTTAGATTTCTGCCTTGCTTTCTTGTGCCCTGTCCATAGGCCCAAGCAGCTTCTTTATTCATTAACCAATAAAAGAAACGCATATACAGAAGGACTTTTCATGCCATTTCCCCTTTTTTTTGTCCAAAGAACAAAGAAGGTTTTACCTTTACAATAATAGAAAATACATATACAAAACAGTTATCAAGCAATAATCATTTAACATGAATTACAATATTTAGTCCATTTACTTTTGGCAAATTAAGAAAAATACTCTATCATCTTTCCTTTCTTTGTGAGTGTAAAGTTTTATATTTTACGAGTCTTTTATAATTATAACTATCTTTCTTCAACTCCATCAAAGACTCCAGAAAGATATAATATTACCAAAGTAAACAAAGAGAAATTGTAAACAACTTCAAAACTCTAGTATTGACAAAGACTTCTTGCTGCCTCAACAGTCACCCAAAGTTCCTTTGGAACATTAGGATATCATTTTTCAGCCTGCAGGCCCACAGTATCTGACAGACTTTTTCATCTTTGTTTTTTTTTTTTGTTTGTTTGTTTGTTTGTTTTTTTGTTGTTGTTTTGTTTTGTTTTTGGAGACAGGGTTTCTCTGTGGCTTTGGAGCCTGTCCTGGAACTAGCTCTGTAGACCAGGCTGGCCTCGAACTCACAGAGATCCGCCTGCCTCTGCCTCCCGAGTGCTGGGATTAAAGGCGTGTGCCACCACCGCCAGGCTTTCATGAAGCAGCAAATTTAAAATACTGGTTTGCTTCTATGAAAAACTTGTCAGTCACTTTCTTCTGTATCCTAAAAAAAAATATATGGCATATTCCATGAATAAGGAACACAGAAGGATTGTGTCACCTTTAGGCAAGTTCAGCAATCATTTTTCTGTGAGTGATACATGTCCAACTCATAGAGCGTGCCATCAAGAAGTCTAGACAAGAGCAGTTTCTTGCCCAAATGGCTAACAAATTCCATAAGAAGCTTCTTTGATGCCCATCATCTTCTTGAAATAGATTGGTGCTGGCATCTATTTCATCTCATTGCCATGAAAAGTCCTAAGTTCTTAAGGCATTTTAAGAGTCATATTCTTTTAATATTTGAAAAGTTTGAAGAATACCTATCCATCTGAAATTAATTTCTGCATATTTAGAAAGCCTACCTAATGTGGCTACAAGTTTGATTATTATAAATGGCTTTCCATTAATCTGTATTTCCTAACTATACATTACATTTTAAAAATGAGATGTATAAAAACAATACCTTCTTCAAGAGCAGAAATATATGTATAAAAATGACTTTAAATTTGTATCAATAAACCAAGATCCATACCATTGCAAAGTATTTATCTCCATAACATATCACCCTTTAAATGAAAAACAAACATTTATAAACAATATTTGGAAATTTGAGTATACTTCTCTCCAAACTGCTTCCTGCTTTTTGTTTGCCAAACTATTTTGGGGAGTTTATGGAGACCGTTCAGAGGGTCTTGGTCCATTAAATCACATTAGCCTGGAAGAAATGCAGAGGTTCTCACCTTTGTGGAAACTAAACAAAAACCTCTTTTCCAAAACAGTATATTTTTAGATCCAAATTTTGAAGTCAAGATACCTTTAAAGTATATATGTTAGTTTAGCTTAGCAGACCCTAGGATCAAGTATCTCTCTGTACTTAGCTCATTCACAGTAAAAAAAAAAAATCAAACAAAATAAAATAATATACACTATTTATACTCTCTGTGTATATTCCATCTTTACATCACTTATTTTTCACTCTATTTCTTTTCATTATTGTATATTTTTTTATTTTTTACTCCATCAATTTATAACTGTCTGTACTCTTTTATACTACAATTGTCTATACATGTTTTACTCTATCTTCCAAGCCTACATATATTTATCTAACACTGTAACTCATTTAAAGGACTTTTTCATCTTAATTTGTTTTTATTGCATATGTATCTGTAATTATATTCTGACCACACTCCTTTTTGAATGTTAAACAGGCATAGCTAGGACCAACTCCATGGCCCTGCCTGTTGACTCCACCCAGTCCAACATGGCAGAAGCATTTCACTGCCTCTGAGAGTAAGACACACCACCCCAGCTCTAGGGATGCAACAAGTCTATGTCATCATTAAGCAATTTGTAGCACACTGCTCACAGACTCAATTAAGTGCTTAGTCACGTGAAAGAGCTAGAGCTGTTTGTGCTACCAGTATGAACTAGAAAGTCCTCCCCTATAGAAGCCATGCAGCCCTGTCTACCAATGCTGCTCCAGGAAGGCCTCTCTTTATGCAGCTGTGGTGCCCCTCTTCACTGACAGCAAACAGAGCCCATCTGAAAAAAAATATGGCTACCAATAAACTTTACTAATCTCTGTTTTGTGTCAAGATTTTTTTTTTATTACTTTCTCAGGTTTTGTGTGGATGCAGTTGACTCATGTTTGGCACCATTTTGAAGGCAGAGACTGCTTGTTTTTCCCAACCATCCAGACCGGAAATAATTACACAAAAACTATATTAATTATAACACTACCTGGCCAATAGCTTAGGCTTGTTATTACCTAACTCTTACATCTTAAATTACCACATTTCAATTATTTTATATTTTACCACAAGACTTGTGGTTTACTGATAAGGTTCAGGGACATCTGTCTTCTTCCCCAGCTACATGGCATCTCTCTGACTCTACCTTCTTTTATCATCTGTCTCTGCTTGGAATTCCTGCTTGGAATTACTCTATTCTCCTTGCCATAGGCTCAAACAACTTCTTGCTTCATCAGCCAAGAAAAGTAACACATATACAGAAGGATTTCACACACCAGGAGGAACATCTGGTTTATATTCTGACTCTTAGACATTCTCATCATGATGGACTATAGACATTCAAACTTTGAGCCAAATAAATCTTTTTTTTTCTTTTTTTTTTCTTTTTTTTTCTTTTTTTGGTTTTTTCGAGACAGGGTTTCTCTATAGCTTTGGAGCCTGTCCTGAAACTAGCTCTTGTAGACCAGGTTGGCCTCAAACTCACAAAGATCCCCCTGCCTCTGTCTCTCGAGTGCTGGGATTAAAGGCGTGTGCCACCACTGCCCGGCGAGCCAAATAAATCTTACCCCTCTTAAATAGCATTTTTAATGTATGAGTGAAGTGCTAGTGTGTTGTTGGGGTTTTGAATTAATCAAAATACCTAGGAATGAACATAGATCCCAAGGCATAAAAGATCTCCCAAATGAAAAATTTCAGGGACTAGATGAAAGATTGTCTCTTAGTGGTGACAAGAAGGAAATGTGCAGAGGTCTGTGATGACAAGGGCTTTATGAAGAGTCAGAGACAGTAGAAAGGTGCCACATTTGGTGGTTAGTGATGATGTGGCTGCTGGCTTCAAGTCACTGAATACATGTTGAGAGCACACCTGCTTGTAGAATGTGGACATTTTCTAACATTCCTTTTTGTTTATTACAGAAAGTTAGGAAATAGGAAGTGGTGACTGGTGATGCAGGAATGGGAGTTCTGTGAGATTTAGAGTATGTCCTGTTGTCTACACATGACAACATTTTTGGGAACCCAGTTTAGCTGGGATGCTGGCCAAGTCCAGAAAAAACAGGCAGTTTCACTTTCTGTTCAGGATCTACAAGACCATCTGAGGTTATAAAAACACAGGCAGAGTCAGTGAGGCTAAACCACCTGGGGCTAAGTACTTTGAGCAGTCAAGGATGCAGCTTTTGAGCAAAAACCTGAAGCTGGAAGGTTACTGAAACATACACACACACACACAAACACAGTCATACATATACATACACACACACAAACACAGTCATACAAACACACACACACACACACACACACACACACACACTTTAGAAACAGAAGGTAAAGCTAGAGAGTTTAGAGATAAATTTTTCCATAGGTGTACAGTTGAAATGTTTAGGGTCATGGGTGTATTAGTTGGGAATGGTGACCAAGGAAATGAGAAGAGAAATCCCACCCTCAGAAATAAGCAAATGAGGCAGGTGGGGAAAGCATGAACTGATTTTCATTACTTATCTGTAACCCATTTGACACAAGAGAGCTGGATTCAAGCAGATTCTTTGAAGTCTGTACAAATCTTCTAAGCTTACAAAAGGAGATAAGTTTTAGATTGTAATCCTTCCCTGAAATCCACATTGTAGAACAGGCAGTAGACCTATGCCTTTGGGTCGTAGCAGAAGCTTGGGGGTCCAAAATTATTTCAGGTTCAAAACATGAACATTCCTTCCTTTCTCGAGAAGACTGGGTATATATAGATTAAATGGACATGTTTAGTACAATGAGAGACATTTCTAAGCCAATGCTTTGAAAACAACCAAAAGAAATGTAAAATTTTGAGCTTTTGACTATGATAATAGTATTCAGTACATACTACAGCTATTAATAGCTTATCAGAACTCCATTTAGTAATGCTAACCTCTGAAATTTTGAAGTCTTAATATAACAATAGCATAGAGAGAGAAAGAAACCTGAAATATTTTTCACTTTACATATACCTTAATTCATTTTTTTCTACCTTTACAAATTCCATTAAACACCTCAAGATTTTTCTTAGACCTTTATAACTTTTATTTATGTATCTTTAAACACTTTCTTAGACCTTTATAACTTTTATTTATGTGTCTTAAAACATTTTCTTAGACCTTATACCTTAAGCTCTCACATACTCAGACTCTATGTAAACTTTATACTTTTTCAATAATGTCATTTACCATGAGACACAGTTCCTTGATTACTGAGAACAGACATTATAAATCAAGTTCCTGTAAATAATGGAATAGTAAAAAGTTACATTTAAGACTGTTTGGACAATTATGTTTTGCTAGGTAAAAACTATGTCTAGATCTACTAGAAGCACCAGGAACATAAGGTCTGAGGGCAGATTTTTATATATGTAGAGGAATGAGAAAGCAACTGAACTCTTGATTCCTGCTGTAAAGCAAAGTTATCAATATCATATTCTTCAATGCCATCTTGATCTGAGGATAAATTTCACCATAGTAAACAGGAAGGACAGAACAAACAGCTACCTAATTTATTAAAAATGGCATAAAATTACTGGCTACCTTGATATAAACCTAGGGAGGAATCATAGGTTACTCCACTGCCACTAGGGAGATTAATGCCAAGGCAGCATCAGTCTTCATACACCAGAGACAGAATATCCAATACTTTATGGTGAAATAGAAACTTCGGGGACTGACCTATATTGTGTAGACAAAGTAGATCTATCAGTTCTGCAGTGTCCTGCTTAACCACAGTTTGTTCAGGGGCCTGGTGAAAGGGCATGGTGAAGGGCAGTTTTTCTCCCAGTGGCCAGATTTACCACGTTTAAAGCAAATTTCAGGTGGAGTGGAGATCTTCCTTTCCCATGATCTTAATTGGAAGAGATCTAAGGGTTGCAGCCAGGAGCTGGCACATCACTCACAGTTACCTTCCTTAATATTTTATTTTTTTCCCTTTACCTTGTGACTTTATTTTATAATTTTATATAACATGTTTACCCTTTTTTTTAATTTATTTATTTATTAAAGATTTCTGCCTCCTACCTGCCACTGCCTCCCATTTCCCTCCCCCTCCCCCAATCGAGTCCCCCTCCCTCATCAGCCCAAAGAGCAGTGAGGGTTCCCTGCCCTGTGGGAAGTCCAAGGACCTCCAACCACCTTCCAGGTCTAGTAAGGTGAGCATCCAAACTGCCTAGGCTCCCACAAAGCCAGTACATGCAGTAGGATCAAAACCCAGTGCCATTGTTCTTGACTTCTCAGCAGTCCTCATTGTCTGCTATGTTCAGCGAGTCCGGTTTTGTGCCATGCTTATTCAGACCCAGTCCATCTGGCCTTGGTGAGTTCCCGATAGATCATCCCCATTGTCTCAGTGTGTGGGTGCACCCCTCGTGGTCCAAAGTTCCTTGCTCGTGCTCTCTCTCCTTCTGCTCCTGGTTCGGACCTTGAGATTTCGTTCCAGTGCTCCAATGTGGGTCTCCGTCTCTGTCTCCTTTCATTGCCTGATGAAGGTTAATATCCAGGAGGATGACGATATGTTTTTCTTTGGGTTCACCCTCTTATTTAGCTTCTCTAGGATCACGAATTATAGGCTCAGTGTCCTTTATTTATGGCTAGAAGCCAATTATGAGTGAGGACATCCCATGTTCCTCTTTTTGGGTCTGGCTTACCTCACTTAGGAAGCTTCTGTAAAGCAAAGGACACTGTCACCAAGACAAAAAGGCAACACACTGACTGGGAGATTTCACCAACCCTGCAACTGACAAAGGTCTGATCTCCAAAATATGTAAAGAACTCAAGAAACTAGACTGTAAAAAACTAATCAACCCAATTATAAAATGGGGCACTGAGCTGAACAGAGAATTCTCAACAGAAGAAGTTCAAATGGCCAAAAGACCCTTAAGATCATGCTCAACTTCCTTAGTGATTAGGGAAATGCAAATCAAGACAACTTTAAGAAATCATCTTACACCTGTCAGATTGGCTAAAATCAAAAACACCAATGATAGCCTTTGCTGGAGAGGTTGTGGAGTAAGGGGTACCCTCATCCATTGCTGGTGGGAATGCAAACTTGTTCAACCACTTTGGGAAGCAGTGTGGCGGTTTCTCAGGAAATTCGGAATCAACCTACCCCAGGACACAGCAATACCACTCTTGGGAATATACCCAAGAGATGCCCTATCATACAACAAAGTATATGCTCAACTATGTTCATAGCAGCATTGTTTGTAATAGCCAGAACCTGGAAACAACCTAGATGCCCTTCAATGGACGAATGGATAAAGAAAGTATGGAATATATACATATTAGAGTACTACTCAGCAGTAAAAAGCAATCACTTCTTGAATTTTGCATGCAAATGGATGGAAATAGAAAACACTATCCTTAGTGAGGTAAGCCAGACTTCCTTAATATTTTAAACAGCATATTCATTAGATTTTTGAACTATCAGTATATATGAACTAAACAAAGTATTTATGTCTAGTTAATTGATATAGGCTTAAATTTGAAAAAAAATATACAAGAGGATAAAGAAATATTATTTCAAAATTAAGTTCATTATTACTTAACATGTCTATATGTATTGTTCTGAACACATTAAAGAATTTAATCATTCATAAGGTGACAATTAGCATTCTTATCTTGATTATCTTTAACAGTTTATAATAAGTTAATAGCTTTTATGACATTAAGAATTTATAGATTCATCACTGTTTAGTTTGAGCCTTAAAAATAACAATTATTGAGGTGAAGCTCTTTAATATAAAAATAAAATAATTGATCATATATATAGACCATAGGTAGTTGGCAGCTATGAAATATTTCTTTATACTGTCTGAGTATATGTTGCTGTGACTTGTTTAATAAAGAAACTCACTGACCAATGACTGCACAGAACAAGATTAGATAGGATAGCCAAACTGAGAATGGTGGGTGAAAAGAAATGGCAGAACTAGAGAGAAAACAATAGATGCAGAGGTATTGCCTGAGATTTCTGTCCCGCAATGTCCTGCAGTCATTTAACCCCAAAGAAACACACAGAAGTCTACATTAATCATAATAAACTGATTGGCCTGTTAGCTCAGGCCAATATTAGCTCTTACATTTTATATTAACCTAGAATTATTGTTTGTTTCATTTATGTGGCTTGGTAACTTTTACCAGTGAGACATTCTCATCTTGCTTCTTCTGTATCTGGGTAACGACTGCAGACTCAGTCTTCCCTCTTCCCAGAATTCTCCTGTTCTCATCACCCCATCTCTTCTTCTTGCCTGATAACCCTGCCTATACTTCCTGCTTGGCCATTGGCCAATCAGTGTTTTATTAAAACAATACAAGTGACAGGGTATAAGACCAT
Source organism: Microtus oregoni (assembly GCF_018167655.1). Classification (NCBI taxonomy): domain Eukaryota; kingdom Metazoa; phylum Chordata; class Mammalia; order Rodentia; family Cricetidae; genus Microtus; species Microtus oregoni. The sequence goes on along the minus strand of NW_024543975.1, from coordinate 7,010,132 downwards.
TGTCCTACAACACAGAGGAAACAGGATGTTTAGAAAAAGAGGTAACAAGCCATGAGCCAATATGGATAAACTGAAAATGTAAGAGTTAGTTAGCAAAAAGCCTGATCTATTGGCTGATGATTTATAATTAATATTAGGACTTTGAGTAATTATTTGAGAGCAACTATAAGGCACAGGAAAACTCTTATCTACATGTGCAATTCTAAGATCTAACAAAGTTTTTAAAAAGGTTCTAAAGATACAAAAACATTGCCAGGCATGGATCCCTAGTCTTGCATCTCTCATACCAGCTGAAGTACAAAGACATATGTCCCAACAGCAGTGTGTAGGAGGAACCAGCTTCAAATGACCTAAGGTGAGTAGTGTCAATAGCTGATATAGTAGTTTATGATTCACCTCATGTGATCAAAAGACAACACAGATGCACAGAAAAAGAGATCCAGGCAGGAAAAACACCACATGATCGTCTCATTAGATGCTGAAAAAGCCTTCACCAAAATACAACATTCTTTCTTGATAAAGGTCTTGGAGAAAGCAGGGATACAAGGAACATACCTAAACATAATAGAGGAAATATACAGCAAGCTAACAGCCACCATCAAACTAAATGGAGAGAAACTCGCAGCGATCACACTGAAACAAGACAAGGTTGTTCACTATCTCCATATCTCTTCAATATAGTTCTTGAGGTCCTAGCTAGAGCAATATGACAACAAAAAGGATACAAATTGGAAAAGAAGCCAAACTTTCACTATTTGTTGATGATATGATAGTATACATAAGAAAAAAATCTAAACCGGTTACAGTGTATTTAAAAATATACATAGGTTTGGGAGCAATAAGAGAAAAGATAGAGAGAGTAATAGATTAAAAATAGTTTAAAATATTAAAGTCAATAGAAATGAAAGAGTTTTAAAAAGATATGATAAGTCATGTAAAGAGAAGAAATACACACAATCTGAGTTTTGCATGTTATTGTGTTGTCTTTAGATTTTCTAATTGGTAATGAAGGAATGACAGCTACTGGGACACATTGGATTTTAAAAACTGCTAGATAAACACAACCTACATATTATAAGAATAACTGGATGTAAAAACTTTAAGTCAAAAGATGTGTTATTTTGGAAAAGAAGTAATGCTTTTATTTCCACAGGAAATTAGAAACTATGAATTCATTTCAGGTAAAAGGAAATCAGGTTTGATCAGGGAAGACCTCCTGAAATCCTGTCTAAAGACAAAAAGAAAATACACTTGGAAGAACTGTAAGGCACATGATGAATATTTTACCTGCTCAGACACACACAAAATTATTTTTGATTGACTTGTGTAGAATGCACAGTCTATATTTATATAATGACGATATGTATGCCACCTTTAAAGTTTCTGTATTTTCAGAGAAGAAAATCAGAAACCAATAAAAACAGATGGTTCAGTTGATCCAGCATGCAAAACAGCTTCAAAACTTCTGACTGAGATGGTCATGTTCACAAACTATTCCAGTCAAGATGGAATAATTATCCTGTTTTTCTCAAGGTTTCCCCAAAGATTACCAATATCCACAAATAGCAGGAAGCAGTCTAGATAATGATGCCTACATTCCCAAAATATTGGTTATGGATGTTTATTATTATTTAAGAAGGGTGAGTTACAAAATGTTAGTTCTGATAGAAGAAAAGCTAAACAAAGGAGATTAGATTCCAGGATTTCCTTCTAAATATAAAAAAGGGAGGATTATAGAAATTCCAGGATAAAAGGGTAGATTATTAAATCAACTTTAAACAAAAAAAACTTTAAACAAAAAAACCCCCAATATTTTATATTGGTATGTTTTTTGCCATTTAATACAAATTTAAATTTTGTTATATTTTACTTAGATTTCTAATTTTGTTTGTGTTATTATGTTTATGCAATTCATTTAAAAATAATATGTAATTAAAATACTAAGTAATGGTCATGTAACTAGTCAAAATTATACTCATGTTAAGTATGTTTTAAAGGTCATAAACAGGTATATTTAGATATAACCATGGTCTTCAATCACTTCAAATACCTACAGAACATGGTATTTAACATATTTAATACCCTAAGACTTTTCATGATGGTAAGACACATTTGCTTTTGGGAGCACTAATCTACTTCATACAAAATGATGAGAATTTTAAAAACTCCATATGGAGTTGTTTTTTTAATGCCAAAATCTAGCCATTTGGGCAAAGAACCTCTTACCTCAATGAATGACAATATACAATCCAATCTGGACCAGCACAACAGACTAAAAAGCAATTGCCAGTTTTTGCCAAGACAAGGTAAGAAAGTCCTGGAAAATTCTTTGCTCCACAGTAATGCCTGTCAGATATACTAGGCTGATAGGCCAAAGATGGATGCCCTAATGTTACAGAAGAAGTTTGAGTTTCAGGCAGACAGATGTCCCTGTCATTAGGTAACATTTCATACTTCTGGGGTCTTTGATGGAGCTGAAGACTAGATACTCATAGTTAATGTTTTTCTTAGTTATGATAAAAGATAGATTAGGTATAAATCTTTAGAGTCACAGAGATAAAATAGATAATAGAATATTTTCTCTAATTTTACCAAATAGAAATTGACTAGATGTTGTAACTGTAATTACTTGATACCTGTTTTTGTTGTACATAATTTTACTTTGTTGTAGATAAATCTTGTTATAATTAGACAAAAGGGGGGAAATGTGGTATATTCCTTTATATTGTGTAAATATATGTTACTGTATTTTGTTTCATAAAAAAGCTGACTTGCCAAAAGCTCAACAAGATAAAGTTGGCAGCACAGTCAAACAGAATGATGGGAGGAAATAACACAGAGCAGATGTAGAAGAAGACACCTGCAGACACCATATAGACACCAGCAGATGCAGAAGAAGCAGGATGTGTAGGAAATGAGGTAACAAGTCATGACCTACTTGGCATAGAGTAGATAAAATCAAGGGTGAATTGACAATGTAAGATTAAGATAGTAACAAGCCTGGGCTATTGACCAAGCATTTATAATTATTGTTAATATATTCAGGAGCAGCTAGCAGGCACAGGAAAACTACACCTCTGTCAATTTTCCTGGTCATTTTATAGTGCACCATTATAGAATATTGTAGTTTTTTATGGTTTAGTTTGTTCAAATAGCTAAAGCTTAAAGCGATCAAGTCAAAGAAGCTAGATAAATATTACTGTAAATATATGTAGACTTTAAGACTTTATAATTCTTGATTATCAAATATGCCTTATTTATCAAACACATATGCTTGTTGTTACTTCTGCAAATTTTCTAGTGGCTTGCTGTTGAACAGTTTGCAAAAAGTTAGTAGTTAATGTTAAACCAGTTTTTGTTCATCTGAGTAGACCTACATAGCCTTAAATTTTTATCATCATATACAGTAAATTCTAAAGTAGAGCTGAATAACATACATAATATTTTTAAGCAAATATAACCTTGATTTTTGTCATACAAAAATCCATACAAATCCAAAATATTTTAGAGATTTGTTATTGGTTCCTTAGTCTAAAATGTGGTCTAATGATAAACAGAGTGCTTGTTAGGACTAAAGTTTTACAGTTGTTCTATGTCATGTGGCTATCTTAAGGGCAGTGGTTAAGTTGCATGCCACATACTCCTGAACCTTAGTAAGGATGACTGCCAGTCTTGTGACTGCTTACATTTCTTTTTTCTTTCATTCTTTCTCTTTTTGATTTTTCAAGAAAGGGTTTCTCTGTGTAGCCCTAGCTGTCCTGGAACTTTCTTTGTAGACCAGGTTGACCTCAAACTCACAGAGATTCTCCTGCCTCTTCATCCCAAGTGCTGAGATTAAAGGCAAGCCTCATCATTGTTTGATGGCTATTTATATCTTGATGAAATTATCATCCAAGACAAAGGAGTATCACATGGTTACTATTTAAAACATGTTTTCCTAGTAGATATATTAATTTTAAATTAGAGTTGAATCCAAGTTACACACACATACACATACGTTGAAACCAAGTCACATGCACACAGAGAGAGACTTGGATCTAACCTGCATATACATTAAATTCTAGATAAGAGTTGAATCCCATATATGTACCTATCCTTATATTTTTAATTATGTCTTTTGTTATAAGTTTAAAGCCAAAATTTTGTTACATATTTTATAGATTTTAAATGATAACCAATGGATTTGCAAATATTGAGACAGAGTTCACAGCATAATCTTAAGATAATTTTTAAGAGCAGAGCACAGAGAAATCATAGAGATGAAAGATTTTTAAGAGTGAGAGATAAGAGATAAGAGACTTGGCCATCCTTTGCTTGGTTTTGGATAAATGTTGTTACCATCTGAGAGAATTTTGGAAATCAAGTACACCATATTTTGGTCACTGGGGCTAAAGTGTAGTAATACATTCTGAGTACATGTAGTAACACAAAATGAAACATTGTTCAGGGATGTTTTTAAAAGCTCCAAGAGTGAGCTGAGACCTGAAGCTGGGGAATTGCAGTCTGAAATGAAAAACAGCATAGTAGTACTACAGGGTAAAATGAGACAGTAAGTGTCTTTGTTAGAGATACCCATGCAAGCATAGCAATACAGAGCTGTAAGAGAAAGTTGTACATGTGTTGGGCACCAAGGGTGTAGTAAGCTCCACTGTCCAGAAGACACGTATGACATAGACAAGGAGAGGAATGGGTATGGAACATGGAGGAACAAGAGAAAACTCCACCTGAGGCATGGTTCTAAGCTCATAGAAGCCAAGCCGATATAGAAAAGTTGCAGGACTTAGCAGGCAGCTTCTAAGAGGAAGCAAGAAAATTTACAAAGTATAGGCCTAGGAAGGAACAAAGAAAAGTGGAGCAGGTAGCTCTAAGAAAAGGGAAGGAGCAAAGGAAAGAGTCCTCAACTGCCACAGTTGTGATTTCAGCTTATATGGGAGGTCAGAGAGTGGAGGAAGCAAGAAGAAAGATATCCACCTAGGGGTAGTGATGTGGGAGTGTCATATATCAATCTGTTGATTTCATTGGTTAAGCAATAAAGAAACTGCTTGGCCCTCATAGGTTAAAACATAGGTGGGAGGAGTAAACAGAACAGAATGCTTGGAGAAAGAAGCTGAGTCAGGGAGTCACCATGATTCTCCCATTCCAGGCAGACGCAGGTTAAGATCATTCCTGGTAAGCCAGCTCGTGGGCTACATAGATTATAAGAAATGGGCTAGTCTGGATGAGAGAGTTAGCCGAGAAAAGGCTGGAACTAATGGGCCAAGCGGTGTTTAAAAGAATACAGTTTCCATGTAATTATTTCAGGTAAAGCTGGCCGTGCGGGCAGCTGGGTGCCGGGGACGCAGCCCCACCGCTCCTGCTTCTACAGTGTAGGAGGCCAGAGGTTTAGCAAGGCGGCAGGAGCCATAGAAGCACATGTCAAAAGGAGGATATATCAAGCTAGAACCCAGAAAGAACAGAGAAAAATGGTTAGAGATCAATTAGAGGGAAACAACAGCTGAAGAATCAGACTTTAGGATTATAAATCTAATTTTGTGGGTAGGAGAAATCAGTAAAAATAAATGATCCTTACAGCAGCTTGATTTTTAGAAGATGCTGCAGGGAAGAACAGAGAGATGAGGCAGTCAGCAAAGGATGAATGTCTGGTATGTCCCTTCTGTGGCTGGTCTACTCCTCTGTTTCCTCTATGTCCTGCTAACTCTGGCTTGGACTTAAACATTTTTCAATAAAGTTAAAGATCCACGTATGGTAATGTAAAGAGAAGACAGTGTGTGAGGGGAGACAATAGAAAATCAAACAGGGTTTGGTCCTGGATAATATTGGAATCAAGGGTGCCACTAGTCCATCATATTTGGATTAATTATCTAACAGATATTGAAGATAGATTTGACTATGTGCGCCAATAAATTTGGAACCCATAAAGAGTAGAGGTTTTGTATGGATAATACAATTCCAATGGGTAAGGAAGAGAGGAAAGTTCAATGCCTATAGTTGAAGATGTCCCAGGAGTCATGGAGGACTGAAGTAAACAGACACAAGCTGTTCAGTGGATAGTCACCACACTCCTTGAAGATCAAGGGCTAAAAGCCTGATGAGACTCTATACCTGGTACCAGGGCTTTTCAGCTATTGAAGAAATCCAAATGGTAAAAACCAAACAAACAAGCAAACAAACAAAAAATTGACTCACTCAAGTAAAAGGGTTAGAAATGGATATGTTCACCTCCAAGAGTATCAGAGACTTAGGGAAGCATTACAGTACCTAACAGGGATCACTCGCCAATTGTCTGTGATGGATGGAAAACCAAGACATATGTGTGATGAAGGCATAAATCACAAACAATCCCACACCAGTTTGGAATTATGATTAATAGGGTGGTATTTATTTAAAGGGGAAAAAACTTACAGATCATCGTCCCAGACAACAGCCCTCTGCACAATCAGAAAGGAGTCTAGTAGCTGGAAATGGAGCAGGAAGCAAAGAGAGAGTGAGGAGGGAAGTGGCAGCTTTTTTTTAAAGAGTGAGACCATGCCCCAATGGGCTGGTATCTCAGCGGCTATTGGCTGGAGGAGCGGAAGGACCTCCCGCAACATATGTGGGCCTGATGATGGATCTGTTCTAGGTTGAGCTGGTGGATAGGATTCCAGTGTGACTCAGACTCCCAGAGAACAATGCAGGCAACAAGAAAACTTGTCAGAATTAAAAAACCAATATTCAGATTCCATGGCTATCTGAGGTCCAAGGAATGAAACAAAGATCACACCATACAACAGATATTACTACAAGAGATTTATTGAATGGGTAGAAAATGAAATGGTGCCTCTGAGGGAGGACTAAAGAGAGAAGAAAATAGAGGTGAAGAGAGATAAAAAGAAAAAGACAGACAGACAGACAGATATATAGACACACACAGAGAGACAGAGACAGAGAGAGGAAGGCTATGATGGCATGGGCCTTATGAAGGGTATATAACTTATGACAACAGTGGAAATGTGCCACATTTGGTGGCTGGTAATGATGTGGCTGCAGGCACTGAGTTGCTAAAGTGCAGGATTGTGGTGTACCTGGCTCTGAAATGTGGAGAGTTCTTAACAATATGAACATAGAGATCTCAAAATGATGTTTTGTTTTTTGTTTTTTATTTTGTATGACAGGTACATATCCTGTTTTCTATTCATAGCACTAAGAGAATAAAGACAATATTTTTCGGTTCATTTCTTTGTTGGTAGTAGGTGGAAGAAGGGTCATTTTCTTAATAGATTCTGAGGAAATTAAATTAACTTGAAGTTATATGTGAAATAATGGTACTTAATCCATGTCTCAGTCACATTAGCTTGATTGGCACTGCTTTTCAACTGAGAATAAAATATTCTACAATATTTACAGATAGAAAACATTGGACTACTCTAAATGTGTTTTCAAGGATAATCTTTGTGTAAGTCAAACACAGCACTCCATTGTCTCAAATTGTCTAAAAATATATACTAGAGATTAGTATAACTATGAGTGTCAATAAACTATCTGCTGGTATTCCTTCCCAAATAATCTTCATGGATATAGAACACTGCTACAACTTTTCCCCTTATGTGTGTCTTGAAGCCCTTAGGTATTCTAACAAGAAACAATGAATAAATGAGAAAAAACTGAAAGTAAGTTTTGTGAGGCACACGTTGATTAAGGGGTTGATGTAGTATGTTAGCGCATAGATAGATAGATAGATAGATGATAGATAGATAGATACATACATACATACATACATACATAGATACATAGATACATAGATAGATACATACATACATAGATACATAGATAGATACATAGATATAGGTATATTAAAGATTTATAACTAACCCTCTCTATCACCTGTGTAATAAAGTCTAAACTTCTAGATTTGATACATTATAGCTTTTTCTCACTTAGTCCACACCCTAACTCCAAATTCAACTGTTGCTGTACCCTATGGTGCATGCAGTGTTACAAAACTGTGACATCTAATCCAGAATATCCCAGAACCTCATGTTGGTTTATGATTTTTTTCTGTCACTTGTTTTCTGTCTATGTTTCATATTTTTTCTTCCTCATCCCTGTTTAATTTATTTCCAATGATTATGTACATTTGATCTCAAAAAATAACTTTCTCATGAATCTTGCAGATTTATTTGAAAGGAGAGGACTGCTATTCTTTTCCCTCAAGAATAGCTCACAGGTATAAGGTTATTGAATCTACCATAATCATGCTACTATCACTTAATTTGTAATTGATTAGGAGCTATAGTTATCTACATTCACTGTTTTCTCTCATTCAAAGTAGATTTTCCTAAAATATTGAATATACTTGGTGACAATAATGAAAGAAATATTAGGTGACAATTTCATGACTTTCTATGCTATATAAAATTTCAAGTAAATATATCAAACTACAAATTCAATGTGAAGATTTGAGTTCAGCTAAAATTACTAGATTTTTTTTTCTCTGAAGTCATTCCCATGTTTCTGTGTTGATTCAATGAGGACTCATTGGAATGATGGCAATCTTAACTTCCTTTTGTGTCTCTTATTTCCTTCTACCTTATGTGAGCAAAAACAGCTTATAGGTAGTCTTCTTGGGCTGCCAGCTCCTAAATCATAACACAGGGACTTATTACTAATTATGAATATTGCCTTATATTAGGCTTGTTTCTAGCTATTTTTTTAATATAAATTAACCAATTTCTATTAATCCATGTGCTGCCCTGAGGCTTGTTTGCCCCATCTACATACTGTCCATCCTGCTTCCCTGCTTCCTCAGTGTCTGACAGGTTGCACTTGGCAGGTTAATCCCTTGGCTGGCAGGCTGGCCCCCCTTTTTCTCCTCTCACTAGCCCTAACAATTCCTCTTGTATAACTAACTAGCCTTTCAGCTTTTTATTTGACCAGTCTTAGGCTGGCCAAGTAAAACAGCAACAATCCTTAGAAAGTTAAATAAATGCAGCATCAAGAAAAGCAGCATATTTTAGGTAAACAATTATTCTCCAACATAAACAAATGTATCACATCTTTGCATACTTAAACAAATAATCTGGTCTATGACAATGACTAGTGAGAGTGATGATCATGGATGAGGAAACAGAAAGAATAATTTGATTTGAGTCATTTTGCATGCCAGTTGAGATATAAAATCTTTTAGCCTCCAATAGTTGGAGTTTGCTTCTTGCTGTCCATTGTAAGACCTTTTACACAGAGTCTGAAAATTGACCCACACAATAGAGGGAATGCTGCAAAATAATTTACAAGTTAATGTGAAGTATTAGCAGTCGTGGTTAGCTACACACATAAGCCTCATCTCCCTGTGCCTCTATCAGCAGAAGTAATGCTTTTATTTCCTTCCTGAGAGCCTTAGTCCATTAAGGTTACAATAAAAATACTATAAACTGGATAAATTACAGACACAAGTAATTTACTTTTCACAGTACTGGAGGTTAAGGAGTTTCATGATTAAGACAATGAAAGTTCAATGTCTGATAAAGACTCGTTTTTAGGAATTTACAGAGGGCAATGTCTAGTATTCTGAACATGAAGGAATGGGGAAGAAGCACTATTTTATGGCTTTTTTTCAAGGGTACTAGTTACAACTGCTACCTTCCAAGGTCCTCATCTTTGAATATTGCTAAAACCTAACATGCCAGTGATCAAGTTTTAGCATACTTATTCAGGGGTGATGAGCTTATCATTGATGTCCAGATATTGATGTTAGGAATATTTCTTAAGACGAGCCTCTCCACCAATGCAAATAATTCCAGTCAGATCATATTAAACTGAATAAAAGATACCCTTGTTTAATGTATTACTCCTGGAAACCATGGTGAGAAAAAGAGAGCAGGGGAGACCATGCAAAACGAGGAGACTTGTTTTATTGTTGTTCCTTTTCTGGGCAGCAGCCTAAATAGCCTGTGGGAATGATCCCGACCCTCTTTGGGGAGGAATCACTGCTTGGTGGGCTTTCCCAGAGGTGAAATCAGACCAAGGCAACTCCCAGGGGAGGGGGTTTGAAATGGAACTTACTGCTCCATTTCTGATCCATTGGCACTCCAAGGATGGGTGCCAGGGGCTGGGGTGATGCTTTGATCCAAACATCCCAGACTACTTGGATGTAGAAGTTTCAGGGGCCTGACATCTGATGTATTTTAAACCTGTCTGAAGAAGAAAGGCAACCTCACCAGAAGATTCAGTCTTATATTGAACACAATATAGACTAAGCATTAGAGTATTCAGGATTGTAAATCATGTGGGCCTATTTTCTTCAATGGAAGGTAATGAATAATACATAGTTACCTGGAATATTGGAATAAAAAATGGTCAATAAACATGCTTATTCTTTGCTATCTTACTAAGATCCAGCCTCCACATGATTTCTTCCACTGTCCTAAGAATTATTTAGGATAATCTTAATCCTGCATTGAATAGAGCACATCCCTGTGAAAGACACTCAATGTACCTTATGTCATCCACCAAGAAAATTTATTCTTATACTTTCCACAGATCCCCCTCTGTACCCTAGCCCTGAACTCTATTTATCATCCAATAGAATTCATTTTTATTGTAAAGGTCACAGATCACAAGTTTTACTTTAAGTATGTAAGAAAAGTAAATCATGAGTTCAGTCACTGGAAGATTTTGGCCTGGTGCTGGCAAAGATGGCACTATCTTAAATTTCATTCTTCATCTCCTTAGATTGGATAACCTCTAGGTCTTGATGTTTGCCAGGTGTATGGGTGGCTGGAGAGATCTTGTGGCATAGGAAAGTAGCGGAATAGAGGGTGGGTCTTGGGAAGTAGGAGGCTGTCCTGACAAATTTCCTTTATTAGGAAGTTTTTATTGCAGGTTAGAAAGATGGCTCAATGATTAATAGTACTTACCGAATAATTATGGGGCCAGCGATGTCTGGCCCATTACCACCATAATTAAGCAGGGCATCCCAGAAATTCTTATAACTCTAACTCCAGAGAATCCAAAGACTTCCCTGGTTTCTGTGCACTCACGGCCACATACACTCACATACACTTGTGCTGATACTAATGTAGACACACACAGCACACACACACAAAAAAAAAAAGAATCATGGGCCTCTTTTGTGGATTGGACAGTTAGGCTGTATTCACTGTGGCCATCTGGCTCACTTTCTTGATGAAAGTTTTCTCTATTCCTGCTGGAAGACTGTACTGCCTACGACCTTTTGTTTTTGTTTCTTTACACATTTCAGCTGTCTGTCACTTTTGTGTTTTCCAGCCATTCTCACTATGGAGAAGAGTCTATTCTTGCTATTCTAACTTGTCTCATGTACCATGTCACACAGAGGCAATGTCTAGTCTCCCTTCTTAAGAAAGTCTTCATTTTCATCTGTTTCTCTGTTGAGATTTGATATTTGTTGCATTAGACTAGGCCTACTCTTTTTAGGAAGTAGATTCATCATAGTGAGCAGGTGCCATTTGAAAGTTCAATTCTCAGAGATAAGAAATCATATTACAGGAACTGCACCAGAGTGATGAGTCAGATCTGAAGACCAACTAAGAAACACTTAAAATAAACAGCTAAACCATCACAGCAAAGTATAAGCAAGAATCAATTATGATGCAGCATAATCTAAATAGTTAATGATTAATGAAAGTAAAAGTATTACTAGCAAAGGGACAAAGATGAGACTAGAATGATAACAGGCATGCCAAATATCTAAGGTGCTTCCAGTAAGCTTATACTGTAGATACTTCTGTAACTATAGAAATGTGGTTTTGACCATTATAAGACTCAGAAATTTGCCTGTGAATGTATATTAAGTACTATAGCCAATTACTTGCAATATTATATTTTTATCTATATGCTAAACATTATACTATTTTCTGTACTAATATTTATTAAATTTACTTTCTATGTCTATTGGATCAGAAACATATCCACTTTCTTTCCTACTGTATTATAACTACTTCGTTCATTGTAAGGTAAAGCTTATAATAATTTCATTTTTCCTGACTAGAAGAACTTGCTTAGTTTACTGGACTCATCATTATTTTCTTCTTTGAAATTGGAAAAAAAATATTCACCTCTCTATTATCAATGTCTTTGACTATCTATTTATTTGTCCATTCATCCTCTGAAGGATTATGTAAAAATTTGGAATATCTAAATATGAACATAGAAACAAAGTCTTTATACATGCTGTTCATTTCATATTATGGTTGACTTTCATGCAGCTTATAAAAGTTCTCTTGATTTCTTCCTTGTCCTTTTAGATGGATATATTTAATCACTCATGCTTCCTTTCCTCAGTTATGCATAACACACTGCCAACTGTGCATATTATGTGTGTTTTTGAATTTATGTTAATGAATATGCATGCAATAGATGCTCAAGGAAAGATCATAAATAAAGGACTATTTGCATTCCTCATAAAACAATGGAAGGAATTAGAGGAAAGGAAGAAGAGGAGGAAGGGGAGAGTGAGTAGGTGAGAGGTGATAAACAGGAGAAAAGGAGAAGTAAGGGGGAGGCATTTCTTCTTTCATTCTTATTCAACTCTAGTTTGAGGATAAAGAACCAAGAGTGAAGTATAGTAGTTCATGCTAATTTAATTAATAAATAAATTACACAAAACTCCATGACTTTCTTTATCATTGCATTGGTGCTATTAAAAGTTTTTTTGTGTAATTTTGAATATGTTCCTTTTTATATTTATTATATGAATGTTTTGCCTACATGTATGTCTATTCACTACATGTTTATCTGGTCCCTGTCAGAAGATGAAATCAAGTCTCCTGGAACAGAAGTTATAGGTGACTGTAAATCACTGTATGGGTACGAGGAATCAAACTTGAATCCTCTGTAAGAGCAGCCAGTGCTCTTAGCTCTGAACTATCTCTACAACACTCACCTCAAGAGTTTCTAAATCTTTTTTTTTTTTTTTTTTTTTTTTTTTTTTTTGGTTTTTCGAGACAGGGTTTCTCTGTGGTTTTGGAGCCTGTCCTGGAACTAGCTCTTGTAGACCAGGCTGGTCTCGAACTCACAGAGATCCGCCTGCCTCTGCCTCCCGAGTGCTGGGATTAAAGGCGTGCGCCACCACCGCCCGGCTAAGAGTTTCTAAATCTTATATTTAAAATCTGATCAGTGTTCTTCATATTCTTTTATATTGGTTTATCCAATAATTTTGTATTTAATAATCTTAATTATTATTTTACCACATTTGTTGGCCATTTGTTTTACCACAATACAAAAGAAATTACAAAATATATTTTAAAGTAGATGTTAAGCCATTGAATAAAATTCCAGGAATTCCAGGGCATTTGTTTCTCCTAGCGTAAGTACTTGAAATGAGAGATTTTATAAAGATTAATTATCCAGATACCACTAAGTTAAAGAGTGTCAAAAGTATAGATTTATAAATTATTTTCATTTAGTGATCTGTTTTTCTTATTTTGCTGACTTTTATTTTGATAAACAGTTGATCTATGCTACATATTATAAAATATTTCAATGAATTTTTGATGGTTGTGAAGTCATATTATTTTAATGGAGTCACTTTATGTTTAGGTTTTATTGACGATATTAAAAAGATAAATATGGCCATAAAGTCCTACAGATACCAGAGACAGGAAACATATATCCATAAATCTCTAATTTCCAACCTCTGAATATTAACACTTACAGTTCCTTTTTCTTGATTATATACATTACTATACCAAATAAGTGAGAGCTTTTAGGAGTGGATAGATACATGCATAGTTCTATTATCTCTTGTAGGTTTGCCAATCATTACTTTTTATCCTTTGCTGACATGGGTATAGAGATTTTATTTCATTTGAAAGTTCCAGGTTGAATTTGTACTCTGATAAGTGACAAGAACACATGAAAGATAGCTGTTTAGGCTACTGTATTTTCCCAGAGAAAATTATTCACAATAAGAATTATTTCAGTGATTATGCAGTGATATGTAATGGCCCATTTTTATAGATTACAACCCTTATTAAAGTATGAAAGAACAGCTCTGTGGTAGTGGCTTTTACCTTAAATCCCAGCACTTGGGAGAGAGAGTAGGGCAGATCTTTGTGAGTTTCACATCAATCTGGCCTACAAAGTGAGTTCCAGGACAGCAGGGTCACATAGAAACATTCTGCCTACAAAAACCAAACAAGTATGGAAAACATGGCAGAGCTAAAGTAGAAGAACAGAAGTATGTGTGTGACTGTGAAGAGAGTTATAGAGTCGCTGTACATTGGAGGGAGATGAGGAGATTAAGGATCAAAAGAGATGAGACAGGCAAGTTAAAAAGTCATTAGGTAACAACTCAGAGAAAGGTCACAGGACCTGTATGTGAGCAACCCCAGTCCCCATGTAGAAAGTTACATTGCCAATGCAAGTAAGCTTGAAGGTGGAGGCAGTTCCAGTGATGAACAGCTGATGGGCAACTTGTAGTTTTAGAAACAGGAGGAGCTGTACAAGTTTGTATTCCCACAGCAATGGGGGAGCTTTCCATTTACCCCACATCCTCTCCACCATAAATTGTCATCAGTGTCTTTGAACTTTGCCATTCTTACAGGTGTAAGATGGAATCTCAGAGTTATTTTGATTTGCATTTATCTGATGGCTAAGAATGTTGAGCATTTCCTTAAGTATCTTTCAGACATTTTAGATTCTTCTGTTGAGAGCCTTCTGTTTAGGCCTGTACTCCATTTTTATTGTAATTTTAATGACAAGTTTCTTGAGTTCTTTGTATATATTTGGAGATCGGCCTACTCTGTCTGATGTGGGGTTGTTGAAGATCATTTCCTGTTCTGTAGGTGGCAGTTTTGTCAGTATGGTGATTTCTCAGAAAATTAGGACACAACCTTCCTCAAACCACAGCAGTACCACTTTTGGGCATATACCCAAAGGTTGCTCAATCATACCAGAAGGGATATGCTCAATTCATAGCAGTATTGTTTGTCATAGCCAGTTCCTGGAAACAACCTAAATGCCCCTCAATCAAAGAATGGATAAAGAAAATATGGTACAATTCCATAATGGAGGATCACACAGCAGCAAAAATAATGACATCTTGAAATTTGCAGACAAATGGATGGATCTAGAAAATATCTTATTGAGTGAAGTAAGACAAATATCAGACCCAGAAAGACAAATATCATATGTACTCCCTCATAAGTGGTTTTTAAACATAAAACAAACAACAACAACAAAAAAACAGCCTACAATTCACAATTCCAGAGAACCTAGACAACAACTAGGACCCTAAGAGAGACCTATATGGATATAATCTACATGGGAAGAGGAACACGTCAAGATCTCCTGAGTAAATTGAGAGCATGGGGGCCATGGGAGAGGGTAGGAGGGCAATTGGAAGGAAGAGAGGGAAACAAAGAAAAATGTATAGCTCAATAAAATCAATTAAAAATATTAAGAAAAGAAACACTAAGAATCCATGGTTCTTGCACTCTTTTAACCCATATACATCTATATAAGCCAAATGTAGGTATTTGGCCTAAAAGTTACTGTTACTGTCTGAGAAACCATGAAAGACCAAGTTCAAGCAAGTTACAAATTTGTTTAGGGAAACTGATAACTTTGTGTGGCAGCGTTTAGAGAGATTAATTGTTGGGTATAAGCTAAAATGGGGTGGAACTTTTGATGTTTATACATGGTTGAAAACTAGCCTCAGGACATGGTGGACAGCAGCTGATGGCAGAATGGTAGGTACACTGAGACAAAATAAGTTTCTGCTGCTAACTAGGTCACACAGTTACTAGGATCACACAGTTACTGTTTATTTTGTTGGCAGGCTGGCTTTGGAGTGATTTGTTGATGTACTTTTCTTTTCTTTGAGTGTTACATTGAGGGAATTACCATTTGGGTCTGACCTACTCTCCTGATTAGAAAACAGCACAATTTAGCATGCTGAGGAATGCTTCCTGCAATGACTAAGCAGATGATTTATGAGAGATGCTTCCTCAGAGCCCAAAGGTCTTTTATGTACCTACTGAGATGTTTAAGTAGTTGAGAGTTTAGCTTATACAGCAAAATGTTATGCGGCTCCATTCTCCTTAGAGGAGGTAGGATCTGCCAATAAAGTTGTTGTTTTTTTTTTTTGAAAAAATAGAATTGGAAACACCAAAATTAAACATTATCAGTTTCTAAATCAGTCAATATATTAATTTGTGGAAACAGGGATTTGGGAAACTTTCATGATAAATAATTAAGCAAACAGACAAACAGCAATTATAACCTTACCTCTTCTAAAATTCTGTTCTTATTTCTCTTAATGCAACATTGTTATAAAGATTAGGCAAATTGCCCAACATAGATTATCTACTTAGTGAATAATAGAAAGTGGTCTTTCCAAGTAACAAGGGAGTATATCTATTCCTTTCCTTCATGTATTAATAATTAACATACAATTGATAATAAAATTTTCTGTACCACACAGGATTATATGCTTCTGTGTTATTTTCTTTGATGAACAAATTAAGCTTTTGAAAACAACACTTAGTGAAGAATTCTTTATAAAGCAATTGATAAGGAGGACCTTTTAATGATTATCAAAGTCAAACTGAACTCAAAATTTTCAATTACTTGTATTGTGGAGATATGATAATTTAATACTGATATCCAACTAAGCCTTGTTAAAGGACAATGGCTGTTGAAAGACAGGGAAATGCTAAGTGCTTTTTATCTTCTTTGACATCAAGTTATGCCAATAATAAATTCCACAGACACTAACATGAACAAAGTACTTCATGTCTAACAGCTAAATTTATCCTTCATTTTAGTTCATCTACACACACCAAACTACATAGAACTCTTTAATAGCTAAGAAAAATACTAAAAACAAAAGTAAGCAAACAAATAATTCCAAATTTAAATGCTGTCGTGTGAATGGGATAAAGTGCATTAAGCAAGCTTTACTAATGAGAACTGGTGTGAGCAAACAAATAAGGACTGTTTATTTTAAGTCTTGAGAGGAGGATGTAGTAAATTTTTTATAATTTGTAACTTAAACAAAATTAAATGAGATAAATATAGCCAGAAAGTAAAATCCAAGATACAACTTACTTAATGGTACAAGTATTTGTACTGAATGTGAATATAGAATTCAGTTTGATTGATCAAATTCATGTAACATTTGTTCCCTACCTACTCTATTTTAGGCTGTTTTTTTCTAGATATTCAAGTAAATGATCACACACATTTTGACATTTGCATTACCCTATTTTATAGTCAAGAAAAAAGAGTCAGAGAGAGTAAGCTGCCTACAGGCATGTGTCTTATCAATAATAGAGCTTGATTTCAAACTGAAACTCTTAAGAACAGCATGACTCCTCAATCTAATTTAACATGCCAAAGTAGTTAAAATAACTAGTACTATGATGTGTAGGAAAGATGCCTTCAGATATTTTCCAAATGTAATGTGCATAAACATAGGTAAAAATGTGGTTCCTCAGGCTCACCTACAAATACTTTCATTTCATGAGTGCCATTGATTATTTAGTTGAATCTGTCCTTGACTTTCACCAGAGTTTGAAAAATGAAATTTTATAGAAAACGTAGCCTTTATTATGTCGAGTTCTTAAATGGAAAGGCTTGAAAATCAGTAGTACAACAAAATCTATATTTTAATATAAAAGCTTATTATTCAACATTAATGATCCTTTCCTTAATTGACTAAAATACAGTTCCTATGATTATGTCAGGATAAGAATATTTTTTTAAAACATGGTTATATATTTTTAGAAAAATTAACACTGTGTATCTCTTATTTGGTCAGTGTTAAAGATTGCTTTTCCATTGTTTTTGGTGAACATCATGAAGAAAATCAATAAGGCTCTAAGTGGGTATATTTCAGCTTATAAGTAATAGTCATCCAGGGAAGTCAAGGAAAGAACTCAATGCAAGAGCCTAAGGAAGCCATGGAGAAAGACTGCCTATTTGTTTGTTCCCCTGTCTTGTTTAGTAGGCTTTCTTGCACATCCCAAGTTCACCTGTCCAGGCATGGCCTACCATGGGCTTTGCTCATCTATGTCAATGAAATCAAGAAAATGCTACAGCACAGGCCTATCTGATGGAGGCGATTCCTTAGTTATACCTTGTTCCTTCCAGTTCACTTTAGTGTATATCAAGTTGACAAAACTAACTAGTACAGTTAATATTAAGATTTAATTCAGCAGTCTATCTATAGAACAGTTTACTTTTTAAATTTGGTCTTAAAATTATACTTATGTCAAAATATAAATGTTTTGCTTTTTTAATTAAAAATATTTTATGTTTTATGTGCATGGCTATTTTGCCACATTCATGTCTATGAACCATGTGCATGTTTGCTATTCACAGAATGCAGAAAAGAAAATTCAACATAGTCACATGAAACTGGAGTTACAGATTGTTATGAGCTATTATGTGGGTGCTGGAAAGAGTATCAGTTTCTGTTAGACACTGAGCCATCATTCTAGCTTCTATATCCTTTTGTTTTGATATACATTTATATTGGGTAATAATAAAATACTTCTGTGATACGAGAGTGGTAATGATAACAGAATCTTGACACCTGAGAGATATAATGCTTGGCATGCTTCTGAGGGATTATCTTGATTACTTTATTACTCTCAGAAGACAAGGGACCATTCCCTGGAAAAGCTACCCACATCTGTATGAAACAGAGAAAACAAGCTGAGCATTAGTATGCTTTTACTATTCTCTGGTATCTGACTGTGAATGTAATGTAACCGGCTGGTTCCAGCTCCTAATACATTGATGTGGGAAGGTCATTTTCAATCTATTACTCTCACTGGTTAATAAATAGACTGCCTTGGCCGTTGAAAGGACAGAAAATTAGGTAGGCGGATTAAAGAGAACAGAATGCTGGGAAGAAGGGAAGTTACGCAATCGCCATGCCTCTCCTCTCTAGGGCAGATACGATGAAGCTCTGGCCCAAGATGGACGTATGTTAGAATCTTCCCAGTAAGCCACCACCTCCTAATGCTACACACATTAATAGAAATGGGCTAATCAAGATATGAGAATTAGCCAAGAAGAGGCTAGATATAATAGGCCAGGCAGTGTTTAAATGAATACAATTTGTGTGTTGTTATTTCCGGGCATAAGCTAGCCAGGTGGCCGGGAGCTGGCTGGCAGGAAGCGGCCTGCCGCTCCTACTACAAATGGTACCCAACATGAGGCTCGAACCCACAACCCTGAGATTTAGAGTCTTATGCTCTACCAAATGAGCTAGCCAGGCGGCAGGGAGCTGGGTGGCAGGAAGCAGGCCGGCAGCTCCTTCTACAATACATGAGTTAACTCACCATAATCTACAACTGGGAAGGAAAAAGCCCGTTTCACTAAAGTTTGTTTTTCAGATGTTATACCACTGTGACAAGAAACAAAAAAACTAAGATATTTAGTTAGGAAAGCTATCTCCTCAATCATTTAAAGAATTTTTATAGTAAAATTAATCAAAAATTTTCAGCTGTTATAAATATATTTATATTAAATTATATTATTATTTATAATTCTTCTAGGTACTAAGACAATCTTTAGTATTTGCCTTTCTCTTGTTTAAGTATTAAGTTATCAACTGTTCAACGACCCATTTATCTTTTTCATACTCACTTTTAACTCTTGTCATTAGTGTTTTTAAATTTATTTTGCATAGCAACAGTTTCCCCTCCTTCCTCTCCTGTTCTCTCCTTTCACTGCCCTCCTACTACCCTCTACCATCCACTCCTCCTCCATCTTCATTCTGAAGAGGTAAATTCTCACCTGGGAGTCATCAAAGCATGGCATATCAAGCTGAGGCAGGACAACACTCCACATTCTTGCATCAAGAAATTGGGCAAGAAATGTCACTATAAGGAATAGGTTTCAAAGAACCTGTTCATGCACCAGGGACAGATCCTGGTCCCTTTGTTAGGGGCCCCACAAAAAAACAAGCTGTACTACCTTCAGAGGGCCTAAGTCAGTCCAATGGCAATGCTAGCTGTCAGCCCATAGTCCATGAATTACCAAAAGATCAGATTATTAGGACGTGGCCTCTTGTACCATAAATGTAGATGTAAAGTTTGTATGGTCTCTTTGTCTCTGCTACTTGATTCGGTGCCTGTTCCCCACTCATGCAGAGGACTGTGATCTCTGAATCTACCCCTAAATAAAAAAAAAAACAAAACAAAAAAAACCTTTTAATATACTCAGTTCTGAACTAGTGTGGGCCTACTTCATAGTGTCCATCTACAGGAAACAGTTTTCATTCTTTGTTTATTTATATGTATTTTTAAAGCATGGTTTAAAATATCATTCTATAATGTTCATTTGTAGTCCCTTTATAAAAGATCCATTGGTTACAGATATGTAAAATTGCTTATTGACACTCCTCTCTGCTACAATAACTTTATCATCTGTGTTTTGGAAGTACTGGTGTCTTTCTGTAATACAACTTTGTGCCAGTAAGATATTGCATATAGTTTCCTGATTCAAAAGGGGTAATATGTTAAGTCTAAAACATATCCTCATAGATAGCAACTTAGATTGATAAAACACACAATTTAACAATGAAAATGTGAAGAATTAAGTATTCTTTCTTTTCTTTGAATAGCCAATACTCCTAGCTATTTTGATTTTTGAAATCTACCATATTTTTCCAGAAGAAATAATTTAAACTTTTACAAAAATATTTATGAGTAATACTAGGAGAAATATAATGATAATAAAATAGATTATATTGATCAAACTTTTAGCTAAGAATAATCATAGAACTAGACAATACACAAGAAACACTTTAAACAGTGAAAAAATGGTATGTATATCATGCATGATTTCTATCTTAGAGAAAGACAGAGGTGAAGTGTTTATCACTTCCTTTGTCTCACACCCTCTGGATATTTGCTGATGAGTAGCTTTGGGGAACAATATACAAGCAGAAAGCAGCAAGGCCATATCATCATCAAACCTGAAATATGGGTGTCAATAAATCTGAGAAGTAGGATACTGGGATGCTTAGCTCTTTTTATTCTCCTTGTAATGTTTTATGATTAAAAATTATTAACTCATGAAACAAAGTTCTTTCCATAACACTCCTTGAATAACTGGATAAACAGGCATAAAGAAAGGGCAGTAATATTTAAAAGTAAACTCTTAGAACTGAAAGTCCACAATAAGGAAGCCTGGTCAGCGCTTTAAATTTTAAGATAACCTGACAAAAGTCTAGTCTCTGCAAAGTAAAATGGTAAGGTCACCTGTCTATATGTTCAGGTGAAATGACAGAAGGTCCAGGTACTATCAGGAGTGCAGAGCTCAGATCATCATTCTAAAATTTCAGTGGAATCCTGAAAAGATTGAACTGAGAAAGGACTCTAGTTCAAAGGAACATTTATAGAAGAAAAACACAAGTAATACCAGTGTAACATCTTGTCAGTTTCCAATGTGGTCCCATTAGTCTGTCATGTAGAAAAAATAAAATTTAAATTAAGAGAATACAAATGTCATATAAAACAAAATAACTGAACAATAATAATTAAATGCTTTACAGTTGAAAAAAGCATACATTATTTTTGGGACAAATAGCTTATTCTTTAACTAGTATTTGTTTAGTAAGAAACTTTAAAAAAAATGAAAAACTCCATCATAGATCACACTATCTGTATTTTAAAAATAATCCGAAAATTTTAGAGATAACTGTTACAATAGAAATCACAGTACATAGTTTTAATAAATGAATAGCTAAAGTAGAAAAGTGATTAACAAATTCATTGTATTCTCATATGCACAGAGATAAATCAGATAAGTTTTGATAACAGGGTTATGCCTGGGAAGGAATATTTGTATTTATTTAGAAAGAACAAGCAAGCTTTAAATATAAAATATTGAATTATAATTTTTTTAACAATTATTCTTCAATATGTAAATGTCATTATTTAGAAACACCAACTCATTAGTCCCTAGAAACAGACTAGCTAAGGTTGACTTTTGAGAATCTTAGGAATTTGAAAAGGAAATGCCATGATGGGTACACCCACTAAGACAGTTTACCTGAGCTAATGGGAGATTACCAACATCAGCCGGACAGGGAATGAATAAGCAAAAGTTGAAACTAGTCCCTCTCAATGTATTTGACAGTTGCATGGTTGGGGCAGACTTCAGGGTCACTGGCAGTGGCACCAGGATTTATCCCTACTGCTTATATTGACTTTTTGGGAACCTATTCTCTTTGGATGGATACCTTGCTCAGCCTAGATGTAGTAGGGAGGGCCTTGGACCTTCCTCAAAGCAATGTTTGTTACATCTCTGAGGAGTGGATAGAGGGTTGGGAGGATAAGTGAAAGGAATGGGAGGAGGGGAGGAAGTGGGAACTTGGATTGGTATGTATAATGAAAAAAAAAATTCATTTTCTTTTTTATTTTTATTTATTTATTTATTAAAGATTTCTGCCTCCTCCCCACCACTGCCTCCCATTTCCTTCCCCCTCCCCCAATAAAGTCCCCCTCCCTCGTCAGCAATCAGGGCTCCCTGCCCTGTGGGAAGTCCAAGGACCGCCCACTTCCATCAAGGTCTAGTAAGGTGAGCATCCAAACTGCCTAGGCTCCCACAAAGCCAGTGCGTGCAGTAGGATCAAAAACCCATTGCCATTGTTCTTGAGCTCTCAGTAGTCCTCATTGTCCACTAAGTTCAGCGAGTCTGGTTTTGTGCCATACTTATTCAGACCCAGGCCAGCTGGCCTTGGTGAGTTCCTGAAAGAATATCCCCATTGTCTCAGTGTGTGGCTGCACCCCTCAGCGGTCCTGAGTTCCTTGCTCGTGCTGCTCCTGATTTGGACCTTGGGATTTCAGTCCAGTGCTCCAATGTGGGTCTCTCTCTCATTACATCGCCTGATGAAGGTTAATATCCAGGAGGATGCCTATATGTTTTTCTTTGGGTTCACCTTCTTATTTAGCTTATCTAGGATCACGAATTATAGGCTCAATGTCCTTTAT
The DNA here is from genome assembly GCF_018167655.1 of Microtus oregoni. Classification (NCBI taxonomy): domain Eukaryota; kingdom Metazoa; phylum Chordata; class Mammalia; order Rodentia; family Cricetidae; genus Microtus; species Microtus oregoni. The sequence continues at coordinate 6,987,162 of NW_024543975.1, read as the reverse complement.
TTATGGCTAGAAACTAAATATGAGTGAGTACATCCCATGTTCCTCTTTTTGGGTCTGGCTTACCTCACTCAGGGTAGTGTTTTCTATTTCCGTCCATTTGCATGCAAAATTCAAGAAGTCATTGCTTTTTACTGCTGAGTAGTACTCTAATATGTATATATTCCATACTTTCTTCATCCATTCTTCCATTGAGGGGCATCTAGGTTGTTTCCAGGTTCTTGCTATATCAAACAATACTGCTATGAACATAGTTGAGCATATACTTTTGTTGTATGATAGGGCATCTCTTGGGAATATTCCCAAGAATGGTATTGCTGGGTCCAGGGGTAGGTTGATTCCGAATTTCCTGATAAACTGCCACACTGCTTTCCAAAGTGGTTGCACAAGTTTGCATTCCCACCAGCAATGGATGAGTGTACTCCTTTCTCCACACCCTCTCCAGCAAAGGGTATCATTGGTGTTTTTGATTTTAGCCATTCTGACAGGTGTAAGATGGTATCTTAAAGTTGTCTTGATTTAGCCGGGCGGTGGTGGCACATGCCTTTAATCCCAGAACTCGGGAGGCAGAGGCAGGCGGATCTCTGTGAGTTCAAGATCAGCCTGGTCTACAAGAGCTAGTTCCAGGATAGGCTCCAAAACCACAGAGAAACCCTGTCTCGAAAACAAACAAACAAACAAACAAACAAAAAGATTGTCTTGATTTGCATTTCCCTGATCTCTGGGGAAGTTGAGCATGACCTTAAGTGTCTTTTGGCCATTTGAACTTCTGTTGGGAATTATCTGTTCAACTCAGTGCCCCATTTTATTATTGGGTTGATTAGCCTTTTACGGTCTAGTTTTTTTGAGTTCTTTATATATTTCGGAGATCAGACCTTTGTCAGTTGCAGGGTTGGTGAAGATCTTCTCCCAGTCAGTGGGTTGCCTTTTTGTCTTAGTGACAGTGTCCTTTGCTTTACAGAAGCTTCTCAGTCTCAGGAGGTCCCATTTATTCAATGATGCCCTTAATGTCTGTACTGCTGGGGTTATACGTAGGAAGTGGTCTCCTGTGCCCATGTTTTTTAGAGTACTTCCCACTTTCTCTTCTATTCAGTTCAGTGTGTTCGGACTGATATTGAACTCTTTAATCCATTTGGACTTGAGTTTTGTGCATGGTGATAGATATGGGTTTATTTTCATTCTTCTACAGATTGACATCCAGTTTTGCCAGCACAATTTATTGAAGATGCTCTCTTTTTTCCATTGTATACTTTTAGCTCCTTTATCGAAAATTAGGTGTTCATAGGTTTGTAGGTTAAAGTCCGGGTCTAGAAAAAAGAAAAAATAGAAAAATACACAAATTTTCAAAATATTCAAAATATTAAGAATGGGTAAGGATTGAATTATAGTGTTTATCCCACATAAAATATAAAAGAAATTATTCATTTTCTAACTTATTGCTTCATATTTACTCAGAATTAGCGTAATATGATTTTAAGTGTTACAGTTCTGTATGGAATGGTATCCTTGCTGTTAATAGCCAGGAGACACCTTCAGCTATGTTCCAGTGAGGGATGGTTCTCCCCACCAACCCAGGAATGTAGTCATTCTGCTTCTCTCTGGGAGAGCCACTGCTGCTCTTCTTTACTATACTCCACTCTGCTAAGGGACTTTTCCCATAGAAATATAGCACCTCTGCTCCTGCTCTAGCAAAAGTTGTAACAGCTCTCTTTCACTCCGTTAAGGAAGTGTCTGGCAAAACACAGCAATTCTGCTTCTACTCCAGGAAAGTTAGGCACTGCTCTGCTCTGTTAAGAGAGTTTCCCTGCAGAAATATAACAGCTCAGCTCCAGCTCAGGTCAAAGTTGTCACTTCTCTGCCCCACTCCACTTAGGTCAAAGAAGGTTGTTACCCAAACCTCACTCAAGAAATTTATTGGAAATCTTGTCTTTTTCTAGATCTCTTGAGTAAATTGGGAGCATGGGGACCTTGGTGGAGGGTTGAAGGGAGGAAAGTAGAGGCAGAGAAAAATATAGAGCTCAGTAAAAATCAATAAAAAAAGAAGAGAGAGAGAGAGAGAGAGAGAGAGCGAGAGCGAGAGAGAGAGAGAGAGAGAGAGAGAGAGAGAGATTTATTGGAAGGGAGGAATCCAGGAAAGTGGCTTCCTCTGCCAGGGTTGAAAAGGCAGTCTCAAACTGAACAGGTACAAGGCTTATATAGCGCTTCTTACAGGCAGAGTTTTTGCAGGGTGAAGATTTTTAGGATGGATATTGGTCCAGTTTTAATCCCTGAACTTGGAAAAGCTTGGTGATTTGCTGCGTTTTCTCCTTTAGGGTTGTTTGGTTTCATGCTTAAGGATTGGTTGGTTTTGTCCTGAGGCTTTCAGGAGAAGGATGTGTTTCTTTGACACTGGTTTAAGGGCCAAAGTGTGCTTCTTTCACTGGCCCATTTTAACCTTTTGGCTCCGCTTTCAGTATCAGGGTGTGTTTCTTTGGTGGCCATTTTACCCTATAATAATAACATCACATATTAGAATATGTAGATTTTATTACCTTAATTAATCTAAGTATTTTGGAGTGAGCTATGGAGATTCCAAGTTTTCCATGACCTCAATTTATTTGTTTACTGTAGGACTTTTTCATTCTTATTGTAAAACGACCACTAGCCACTTACCATATTTTGCTTATGTTCTGACAAAGTTCACAAAATGCATAATTTGGGACATTATGTTAAGTGAAATGTTATATTTTAATCTTAGGCTACCCATGTTTGTAAAGACCTATTATTTTTGTCTAGCCTCATTGATGCCTTATTGACAGTTTTATCCTACTATTTTCATAATAATACTTTTACAAAAATAATTTTGCATATAGAGCCATGTTCTATTTTACTAATGGTCCGATGTTGATGTGTTATAACAGGTGCCACTGCCAACATATTATCAACTTGAGAGTTATACTTTTAGATTCTTCATTCAGGCTTTGAAACGAAATCAAACAACTTCTGAACACATCCTCCAGGCCTTCGCCCTTAAATTAAAGTGAATGCAAACAGGAAAGGGAATTGTTCTTTTAGCTTAGGGCAACTTGAGGCTATCAACAACATACAGTTGGAAATTTATAGAGGCCTTAGGCTTATCTCTGTCCTCTCTGTTGGTTAGCACACTGAAGGGCTGGAGGGACAGCAGTAAAATGTTCAGCACTGAATAATAGAGGAAAACACACTGCTGCCTTTTGTTTGTTAATAGGGCATGACAATTGTTCCCATTCTACCTGGAAGCTATTGTGCTTGCACTACAGGATGGTGTTGATGCAGGGAAGGATGTAGACTCTTAGGTAATTAGGCAAGGCATGCTTCCCCTACCCCTGTTGCCCAAGAGATGCCAAGGGCTTTTTGCATGCATTGATTAAAGGGAGATTTATATAGCTATTCTTAGTTGCATAAGCAAACATGCCAAAAATTTATCTCTTTATTTTGAAGTTTGTAAAAATAAATTTGAACTTAGAACATATGGTGTTATTATTACTGGTATTATTTTATTTCAATTGTTTGTCATGCATTGATTGATGAATGCATCTCACTCTCTCCCAGCATGTGTGTATGTGTGCACAGAATATCTGAGAACAGCTTGCAGGCATCATTTCTCAGCTTCCATTGTGTGTGTCCAGAGAATCAAAGCCAGCTTCTAGGGCTTGGTAGTAAGTACCTTAACTCATTGAGCTATTTAGCTGTTGGCCTTCTTAAATTAGTATATGAATTAACAGACTACATGATTTGTCTTTTAGTTCTAGAATTCATAAATTTACTTTTTAACCTAGGCACTATTATGGAATTCTACCTAACTTCTTCCAGACTTGCTCTTAGATATTTATTGCTGCTCTTTCCCTTGAGATGAGGTAGGTACCTAAAGGTGGGCTAAGTCTCCTTTGAATTTTGATGATTCTTCATTAGGTAATAATCTTTCATCTAAATTATGTCTTTTGTTTTGTAAGGAAGACATATCTACCAGGGTTTTCTAATGACTCTCCCATCATCCCCATTCTTCATTGAGACCAAGAGAAGAGATTTCTAAGCCTAGTTCAACATTTTATCTCTAAACACTACTGTTAAATTTATTAGAGAAAAACCCACAGTCATAGGAAAACAACCAAATCTGTTGTCTAAGTACATTCATGATTCCATTGTTGTAGGAGAGGGCCCCTTGTTTGTCCCGGCTGCCCAGCTAGCTTACACCTGAAATAACCACACAGAAACTGTATTAATTTAAACACTGCCTGCCCCATTAGCTTTAACTTCTTATTGGCTAACTCTTACATCTTGATTTAGCCCATTTATACTAATCTATGTATTGCCACGTGGCTGCGGCTTACCAGCAAGATTGTAACCACCTTCCATCTCCAGCAGAGGATGCATGGCTTCTCTGACTCTGCCGTTCTTCCTCCCAGCATTCAATTCTGTTTTCTCCACCTACCTAAGTTCTACCCTATCAACTAGGCCAAGGCAGTTTCTTTATTTATTAACCAATGAAAGCAACACATGAACAGAAGAGCCTCCTACACCATTCCGTACTAACACACACCAGACGTTGAGAAACATTTCTTATCTTTTAGTTCATTATTGTTATTATTATTATTATTATTATTATTGGTAGTAGTAGTAGTAATATTTGTTTTTTCTAGACAGGGTTTCTTTGTAGCTTTGGAGCCTGTGCTGGAACTTGCTCTTGTAGACCAGGATCACCTTGAACTCATAGAAATCCACCTGCCTCTGCCTCCTCAGAGCTGGGATAAAAGTTGTGCACCACCATCATTGTTATTATTATTATTGCTATCATTATTATTATTATTATTACTACTATTGTAATTAATTTCTACTGGTTGTATTATGTGACAATTTTTCATTTTATTTACAGAAATAATAAAGTCTCATGTCTCTTTTTCACTTTTCTTCCATTAGATTTTGAAGTGATTATCCTGTTGTGGTAAATATAATGCTAGAATTGTCATCATTATTCCTGTTCTCATGGTGTAGGCATATTTTTGATAGCAAACCAATGAAATTGCATGCTATGGCCAAATATATTTGGTAAGGGAAAATTAAGTGGTGACTCTGAACTAACAATATGGAACTTTGAAACCCACATCAAGTATTCAGAGAGAGAAATCTAATGCAACAAGTGAGAGTCACTCTGTGAAATAAGCCTTTTTGTTGTAGCTGAATCTAATGGTCTGCATTACAAGAAATGGTAGGCCATGGAAGAGTTATGAATGCCTCCCAAATGACAGGTACCAAGGAAACAGCAGGAAAGAGTTTGATTTTAAGGCAATTTTTTTACAATGTGCAGTATATCTCTATAGACAGAAATTGAACCTCAACACATTCACTCCCAAGAATATTAGTTTAAGATGTGTTACATTTGTTTATGCTGTGGACTATTTGTTTAATGGTGCAAAGATGTGTTATGCTCTTTTATGTGGCATTTGCTTAACTAGTTAAAGTTCTGTTACTTTCTCTGCCAAAAATACCTGATTGGTCTAATAAATAACCGAACAGCCAATGTATAGGCAGGAGAAAAGATGGACAAGGCTGGCATGCAGAGAGAATAAATAGGAGGAGAAATCTAGGAGAGAGGCAGAAATTAAAAAAGGGGAAAGAGAGGAGGATGCCAGTCAGGGCAAGTGACACAGCCACCCAGCCATTCACAGAGTAAGAAAGGAAGAAAGATACATAGAATAAATAAAGGCAAAAAGCTCAGAGGGAAAATGTAGTTAAGGAAAAATGGGATAATTTAACTTCCAAAAGCTGCCTAGAGATAATTCATGTTAAGGCTGGGCATTCATAAATAAGAATAAGTCTCCAAGTATTTATTTGGGAGATGGGTGAGTAATGGGCCAAGAGCATCTATAGAGGAATACTTACAATCATTTAAATAATTAATGCCAATCATTGGCTTGAAAATTAGTCTTAAAAATATCTTACCTTGGACATATTTAGGATATTAAAGAATATTCATTAAAGTTGGAATTTCATTATAAGGTAAAATAAATAAAATAATAATTTGTATTATATAAATGTATATAAATATCTCTATTCAATAAGTTGTTTTCATCATTTCATCTAGTAAGACAAGAATCAAATTCCCATATTTTGTTATTTTGCCCTAAAGTTTATGATCTGAGGTCATTAGGGAAAATTGTATTTGTATGTTTTTCAGAGTTAATTCTATGTAATTTATAAAACATCCAAACAATTATTAACAAATTATGAGTAAAAGTGTTGATAGAAGTACAGGTCTGATATTTCTTACTGAAAATTTAAAATATAATAAAGATGAAAATGGCATCTCAATAAAATGACCCTGATCACATTCATGGTCTCCCTTTCCCCAAGTCTGTAATATCAAAATCTGACATCCACCAACACCAATACACACTGAAGGTGATGAGTTGAACTAAGAGACTAAAATCTGGGTTTCTATTTGGATTAGATAAGTGCTGCTAAGGTTGTGGGCTTATCAAGCTTATCCTCCACTCTTGAGACTAGAAAATTGCTTTAGATATCTTTCCATGCCAGCTTTGTTTATGATATATAGTTGTCACTCCCTCTTACATCTCTACGAGAAAAGAGCAATTAAGAAGCATCAATCATCATTCTTATTGTCTAACTAAAGTCAGAAGTTCTACAAATCACAGGTCAAAGGAAGGTTATAAATTCCCCCAAATTATCAAAGTAGCCACACAGTTCTTGCATTGTTTCAAAGAAGCTTACTATTTAGATGTCAAAAATTTCATTTAATGTATAATTTTAGATATAATTTTTACTGTAAGGAACAGAAGATCTGATAAAAATATAACTAATAAGACAAATAGCAAAACTGGTAATTTATAAGTTACTAAGAATAGACTCTACTTTCTGTTTCTCTTCTTATGTTCTTCTATTTAGTTCTCTCTCTTTCTCTCTCTGTCTCTCTCTCTTTCTCTCTCTCTTTCTCTCTCTTTTTCTCACACAGACACACAGACATGCACACAAACTTTCCATGACTTTTATAAATATTGATCATAGCGTTTCTTAATCAACAATATTTTAAAATACAGAACACTAACAAGAAGATTTATGGGAGAGTCCCTATAACCTAAAACAGTAAATGAAGACTGATTTAATAAATCATTGGTTTAGTAATTCAAAATAAATTTAGTCTATGCCTAATATGCAGAAAACTCAAGTATAAGGCACTGGCTATTAGAAATAAAAACAAATGCATGTAGCTAGTTTCTTACAAAATGGTTATTTTACCAAGTAGGAGCTATAATTTCCTAGTGAATACATTATGAAAAGATGTTTCTGTGCATGATTAAGAATATTTTACCCATCCAGGCCAAAAGAGGTGGTTTTCTTCTCATGGTATAAGTCTCAGTCATTGATTGGCCACTGCCATAATTTCCTTCTTTCTTTTCTTCTTCTCTGAGACAGGGTTTCTTTGTAGCTTTGGAGCCAGTACTAGAACAAGCTCTTGTAGACCAGGTTGGCCTCAAACAAACAGAGATTTGCCTGCCTCTACTTCCTGTTTTCTGGGACTAAAGGTGTGTACTACCACCAACAACTTTATATCAGCACATCTTTGTAGGCTGAGCATATTGCAGGTTAAAGGTTATATGGCTGGGTTGGAGTCCCAGTCCCTCTACTGGAAGTGTCACTTGGTTTTAGTAGATGACCAGTTAAGGCTCCATTTATTCCATTACTAGGTGTTTTATCTAGAGTTCACCCTCATTGATTTGTTAGAGTTCCCATTACATTAAGATTCTAGATTATTCCAGAGATATCTCTGATTCCAATTCTTTTTCCTAGTACTCTCTCCCTTCATCCTTCCCACAACTGATCCTGATCCTTCCTGCTCCAAAATCCACCCCCTTCAGATTCATCCACCTATTAACTTATGAAGTCTATTTTATTTCATAAGGTACATGCATCCCTCTGAGCCTTCTCTGTTACTTGGTTTCTTTTGGTCTGTGGATTAGAGCATAGTTATCTTTTACTCTACAGATAATATCTACCTACAAGTAAATAAATACCATACTTGTCTTTGTGTGTCTTATTTCCCTCATTCAGAATGATCTTTTCTAGTTAAATCCATTTGCCTGCAAACTTCATGTCTTTGTTTTTAAAAGCTGAGTAATATTCCACTGTGTAAATATACCACATATTCTTCATCCATTGTTTGGTTGATGGACATCTTGGTTGTTTCCAGTTTCCGGCATTACTAATAAAACTGCTATGAACATATGTGAGCATGTGTCCTTGTGGTTTCATAGAGAGTCTTTTGGGTGTTCCCTGGAGTGGTAGAACTGGATCTTGAAGTAAGTTGATTGCACATTTTCTAATTAACCTTTGCATTGATTTTCAAAGAAGCTGTACAAATTTGTACTTTGACCAGCAATGGAGGAGTTTTCCTGTTGCTCCACCTCCTCAGCAACATGAGCTATCACTTTTATTTTTTATCTTAGACATTCTGACAATGTAAAATAAGCCATTTTATTTTCATTTCCCCGATGACTATGTCTGTTGACCATTTCTTTAAGTTCTTTTCTGTCATTTAAGACTCCTCTGTTGAGAATTCTCTGGATCTATGTTGAAGAAGCGCCACTTGTTGGTTCCCTGCTACCCAACTAGCTTAGACCTGAAATAATCACACAGAATTTGTATTAATTAAATTGCTGATTGGCCCCTTAGTTCTAGCTTCTTACTGGATTACTCATATATTAATTTAAACCATTTCCATTAATCTGTGTATTGCCATGTGGCAGTGGCTTACCAGCAAAGTTTTGGCAGGTCTGACCTTGGTGGCAGCTCCATGGCATCCCTATGACTCAGCCTTTCTCCCAACATTCCCTGCCTACCTAAGTTCTGCCTTGCTATAGGTCCAAAGCAGTTTCTCCAATGGTAATCACAGCACACTGAGGAAACTCCCACATCAGTTCTATACCACATTTTAAATTGGATTATTTTTTGTTGAAATCTAGCTTCTTTATTTGTTTATATATTTTGGAAATCCACCCTCTGCCAGATGTGAGATTGGTGAAAATATTTTCCCTTTCTTTTGGTCGCTATTATTGTCCTATTGATGGTATTATTTGGTTTTCAGAAACATTTAAGCTTTATGAGATTCCATTCAGTAATTGTTGATCTTGGTGCCTGCACTATCGGTATTCTGTGGACAGCCCCGAAGTCTATGAAAGAACAAAATATAACTGTCAATAAAAATAAGTGAATGAAATGATTCCTAATAATATTCTGCTATAGTAATAGAATATTGCATAGTTTAACTGTCATCAAAGATGCTTTACTCAGTAAACAGTTGCAGGAAACCACAGCCAAATATTAAGTAGACCTGGAAGAATCCTTTGGAAGTGGGGGGAGGAATTATTATGGAAACCATAGCGATTAAAGATGCTAAAGAATACCCACAGATTTAACGAACTTGGACTCACAGGGGCTTACAGAGACTGAATTGACGAATTGCCATCCAGAGAGCTTGCGTGGGACTGACATAGCCCCCTCGACATTTGTTATAATTTTGTGGTGGAAGAAAGGACTGTCTCAGATGCTGTTACCTACTTTTGGGACCCTTTCCTCCTATCGGGTTGTCTCAGTCATCCCTAATAAGAGAGGAAGTGCTTATTTTACTTAACTTGATATGTCATGTCTGCCTGCTATACATGCGAGTCCTACCCTCTTCTAAAGAGAAAGGAAGAGGAGTGTATGAGGGGCAGGAGAGGGGAGATTAGAGGAGAGAGTGAGGAAAAGAGGGAGGGAGGGGAAACTGATCAGGCAAAGATAAAATTAAATAAATTTATTTTAGCTAATAAGGTGAAATTATAACTTCAAAAGCATGCCATTAATCCCAGCACTCGAAAGGCAGAGGCAGGTGGATCTCTGTGAGTTTGAGATCAGCGTGGTCTACAAGATCTAGTTCCAGGATAGGCTCCAAAGCTACAGAGAAACCCTGTCTTGAAAAAAAAAAGTAGAAAAGACTTTAAAGATAAGCATAGGATATATTTAGGAAATAAACAAATGGAATGCAGTTTCCAGGTATAAGATATATGGAAAAATAACATCCCTATTGCTATTATATATTCATTTATTCTTCTCCTATACATTAAATCCTAAGTACAGTTTCCTTTCACCCCACTCCTCCCAGTGTCCCCACCCCAGATCCTCTACTCCACCTCTGTTTCCCTTCAGAAAAGAGGAGACTTCCCCAGGATATCAACTAAACAGGACGTAACAAGTTGCAATAAACCTTCATATTGAGAATCCAAAAGTCAGCCCGGTAGGAAGAAAAGTGTCCAAAAATCAGGAAAAAAGTCAGAGACATCCCCTTTCCCACTGTTAAGAATCCTACAACAACCATAACATATATGCAGAAGACCTGGCCCAGAATCAAACAGTCTCAGTGATTATCACTTCAAATCTCCTATGAGCCAGACTATGGAATTTGAGGGTATTCGATATGGATAATTCTTCAGAAAATGAGTTGTTGAAATATTTCAAGTAAGTAAATATATTTTAAACATTTAGTCATAAGTATTACCTATTTCTCTAAGTGCTAAAACAATATAATAAAAAATTACTTAACTGACCACTAATCGTTCAACAGCCCAGCATTCTGAGTAATGAATGATTTTTTTTATCTTCTCTTTTGTACAAGAAGCATGCTTGCTTGCTATCATTTTAGCATTTTACATATATTAGTTCATTAGCTTTGTCATTTAAAAGCCTTGCTTTTTAAAATAAATAAATACACACATAAATTCCCATTTACTTGAATTTAGCTTTGATGTGTTCTCATTTTAGGATTTTAAATAAACTTTTTAAACTTCAAAATAAAATTTAAATGACAAAAATGTGAATAGTCATACATCATGAGCCTTAATAGACATATTTAAATGCCCCTTCAAGTTTCTTCCAATACCTGGAGTTGAACATTTTGTGTGTGTTTTTTTTAACAACTTCAATTGATAAATATAGTAAGGAGCAGCATGCTGCATTCCGCCGCCCAGCTAACTTTCCCCGAAATAATTACATGAAAACTGTATTCATTTAAATACTAGTTGGCACATTAGTTCTAGCCTCTTATTGGCTATTTCTCTCATCTTGATTAACCCATTTCTAATAATCTGTGTACCACCACAAGGTGGTAGCTTTCCGGTAAGATCTTAACCAGTGGCTGTCTTAGAGAGGAGAGGCATGGCGACTACCTCACTCGGCTTCTTTCTCCCAGCATTCTGTTCTGTTTTCTTCGCCTACCTATCTTTCTGTCCTATCAAAGGTCAAGCAGTTTCTTTATTAATTAACCAATGAAAGTAACAGATAGACAAATGACCCACCTTTTTCAGATAAACACTATAACAACATTTCTTTTGTTATTATGATCATTTTCACATCCTTTTTACACAAAACGAATAGACTCACACGAAGTGTCCTACACTGTAAAAATCTCCAAATGTACAAATGCATCCATAGAAAAAAGCAAATAAGATTCTTATCTATAAGATCCTCAAACAACATTAAACTCTAATCTCTGTTTTTCAAGCTGTTCAGCAGATCAAACAGAGAAATTTTGGGGAGGGTATTAAATTATAGGGAGTTAAAGTAAGTCATGTTAGTTTCTTCAGTTTCCTCATGGCACTCACCGTTTGAGATGTTAATGTTTCATCTCTTGGCATTGTGGGGATTTTTTTCTTCAGATACTCACAGTAATGAAATAAGCCCAAAGTCCTCTGTTAAGTCATCTAGTACCTGTCTCAGGTATAATTATTATTTTCTCTGTCATTCCTTCTGTGTTGTTATTGCATTTCACCAGACACAGCATTTCAGGCACTCGTAATTCTCTCACATATGTAGATGGATTTTTTTCTTTTTTTCTTTTTCTATGCTGGGCAGAGAATCCAAGCAAGCATATTTTATTTATTATTTGATTTGTATATTGAATGAAGTTTGGCTAAGTTTCTCAAATATAATAAGCAAGACTAAAATTTCAATTAGCAATAGTAAAATTAAATGACATGTCTACAAATGTATGATGAATAATTTTATTTGTTTTTTCTTGCCAAAGGTTTCATTCTAAAATGATATGGTTTATATAGCAAAAGTTTCAAATTGTGACTGTATTGTCTATTTGTAGATTCGCCTTTCATGGCAATCTGGATCATTTGGCATCATTTGTGATTCCATTATTCATTATATAATGATCTTCACCTTTTTGAGGCAACTCCTTGAAGAACCAGATTTTTTTTTTAAAGGACTTTTCTTTCTCACTATTTTGCAGTTTTGACCAATGTCAGAAAACATACTCTATATAGATTTAGAGTCAAAGATAATCTCAAGATGATCCATTTAATTGACAAAAGACCTTTAACCTGCCTAGTGTATAGGGCTTTCTAATAGGAAATGCTTTTATTATTTTCTGCACAGAATTTTTATCAATGTTGATATAAACCCACTTATTCATATGTACTGGTAGAAGTTCTATAAATGTTGTGGCTGCACACTAATCCTAAAACATATTAAGACATACAGTAAATTAATCAAACTATTCCATTCCTCCAGGGAATAATGTCGATTCTGCTTTAACAGCACTTTCTTAGGATTACCATTAGTGTACCAGAGTTTTCTTATCTTTTCAGCTTCTATTTTTATTAGTTATTTTTTGTTTCATATTTTTTAACTTTTATATACTTATATATTTACTTCATGTATATTAGTATTTTGTCTGCGTGTATGTATGTGCACCACATGCCTGTCTGGTGCACACATAGGTCAAATGAAGGCATCGTATTCCTTGGAACTTTGAGCTACAGGCTGTTTTAATGCCCTATATGAATGCTGGGAACTAATACCTGAAACTCTTCAAGCGCAGAAACTGCTCTTAATCCTAGAGGATCTTTTCAGCTGTGTGGTGATTTGAAACAAAATGGCTCCCAAAGAGAGTGGCACTAACAGCAGGTGTGGCCTTATTGGAGTAGGTGTGGCTTTCTTGGAAGAAGTATGGCACTGTGAAAGTGGACTTCGAGGTCTTATATATGTTCACATTATGCACAGTAAGTCAGTCTCCTTCCTGTTGCCTGCATATCAACTTGTAAATGCTCTTCCAACACCATGTCTACTTGCACAATGCAATAATCCCCTCATGATGATAATGGATTAAACTTCTGAAATTGTAAGCTGCCACATCAGTTAAATGCCATCCTTTATAAGACTTGCCATGATCATGATGTCTTTTCACAGCAATAGAAAGCATAAGGCAAGCTCCAAATCTATTCTGAAAGCAAAATAAGCAAGATGATAACATCTCTTAAGTGAGGTGTTATCTGTTGAAATGTTTGCCAGGGAATTAATTTATTTTTTAATGTGCTCAGATCTATCAGTTGAGTTATATAAAATCAAAAAATTTTTGTATTGAATTCTGTTTATTTTTAAAATATATGTATTTATGACCCTGTATGAGAGAATATAAGCTCCCTCTGAGTACAGGAGCCCATTGAAATGATAAGAAGTTCTGAGATCTTCAGGAATTGCTGCTTAAAGAAAGTTCTGAGCAAATATGTTGGTGATAGGAACTAAATCTGGGTACTTTGCATGAACAGAAGGAGCTCTTAATTTCTGGTAACTCTATAGTCTCATAAATTGCATTTTTACTTGTAGAACATATAAAGTATCAGTTCATGCTTTCATGGAGGGTTCTGATTACATGTTGATACTATCTATCTATCTATCTATCTATCTATCATTTATCTATCTATCTATTTATCATCTGCTTTGTCTTTCTGATTTAAAATGGTAATAATATAACTTAAATATAGTTTGGCTTTGTCTACATTATAGTATACTAAAACATTGATTAAAATAATATATTTTGGGATGATGATTATTTAGACCTTGAAAGAAAATACAACTTTCAAGTTAATACTGCTAACAGTACAAGTGGCAAACAGAATCCTTAAGGTTATTGGGGCAGTTATTAGCAGTTGATGGCTGCTGAAGGGGGGAGGAGCACTTTTCCTTGTATAAATGACTGCTGGAAGTTTTCTTATGCCCCCCCCCACACGGATGGCCACAAACTTGAGTTTCTGTGAAAGCAATTGGACTAATGTTTATTAATAACAATAAAAAGTGGAGTAAAGATGATTGGCAGCTGGGGTGGGGGAATTCAGGAAAGTTATAGAAACATAGTGGTGGAAAAATATAACAAACATACATAAATTTATGAAAATTTCCAAGAATTAAAATTTTAATTTCCATTTTAAGTGTTTGAAAATTTCATACATGCATTCAATGTTATATATATATATATATATATATATATATATATATTACTTCAATATATTCTCACAAGTTTTCTTCCCTTTAAATTCTATTCTATCCTTCTGACAAGTCTTCATTCATGAATCCCTCCCCATCCATGGTTGAGATGGTCTTTTTCATGTCTTGTTAATGCAGTCACAGCTAGTAAGAGATCTTGTGTGCAACAGCATTGCCATACCCAGAAAATAGTTTTTCACTGTTGATGTCCACTGCCTGTGACTATATAAAATATTTTCACCCCTCTTTCAGGATGTTTCTTGAGGTTTTATTAGAAGAATTGACATATAGATATTCCTTGTAGATATGAGCATTCAACAGTACTTTCAATATAGTGAAAGTTGTGAATCTATTATTAATCATAGTCTACTCTATAGAGAAGCTTCTATGATGAAGTTTGAGAGAAGCACTTAAATATTAGTGAAAAAAGCCACCAGGCATGGGTTTAATAAAATTTATTTAGCAGAACAATAGTATGAGAGTCTCCCTTAGGGTCTATGAGGTATACAGTCTTAGAGACTTTTAGCTAAATTAATTGTAAGAGGCATCAATTCTTTCTTGAGGAATAGGCTTTTAAACCCAATGAGAAAGTAGTTGTTGTTTTTATAGTATTTGTACCACTTTTGCAGTAGTGGAAATATTTCTTCAGGCAGTCAGTGTTGTAATTTCTTGGGTTCACAGCTAGGTAAGACTGGTAGGTACAATTCTTACTGGGATAGCAAGCATACAACTTTAAAGCACTATTAAAGGTATCCAGGTAAATGCCATTTTTATTTCTCCATGTCCTAAAATTCAAGGGCATAATGTCTTCTGCAATAGGAACTTAATATCAAATTCTGGAAGGTAACCAAGAGCCATGACAATAGTGTACAATGTTTAAACGATATTCTGTGAGATGCCATGGTCAAACTCAAAACCAGGTAAGTAGTACCTAGCATTAGGCTTTTTTGATAGTTTAAACATTTGGAAGAGCTATTCTCTCACTTTCCTTCATCAGCTTAACTTCATTTAAGCTTTATTCAGAGTATGTCTTTATTTTGAGAAGTTTCTAGGTTAATAGGGTTTTATCAAAAATTCATAGGTTTAGTTACCATTCCTCTTGATTCCTCCTCTCCATTGTTTTTCATTCTATTCTTTTTTGTTAAACAGTTTTCATTTATTTTGCAAAGAACCACAGTTTCTCTTCTCTCCTCTTCTCTCATTTCCTCCCCCACTGCCTTTCAACACCCAAATCCACTCTTCCTCCATCTCCATTCAGAAAGGGGCAGGCCTCCCACGAGAATCAGCAAAGTTTGGCTCATCAAATTGAGGCAGGTCCAGTCCAAGTTTTTTCCCCTGTATTGAGGTTGGACTAGGTAGCCCACCTTGGGCATGGGGTTCCCAAGAGCTAACTCAAATAGATAGGACTTAACTGATTGAGTTACTTACTCTCTTCAAGGTACTCCCAGGGTTTAGCTCAAAGTATGGCTGTGGATCTCTGCTTTCGCTTCCATCTATTACTGAATGAAGGTTCTCTATTGACAGTTAAGATTGTCACCAATCTGATTACAGGAGAAGGCCAGTTTGGGAACTCGCTCCACTATTGCTAGAAATCTTAGCTGAGGTCATCATTGTAGATTCCTGGGAGGTTTCCTAGTACCAGATTTCTCATTAACCTCAAACTAGTCATCTTTCAAGGTATCTCTTTCTTTATTGTCCCCATCCATGACACCCCTAATCTACCCAACCAGATTCCTCATGTTTCTATACCTCCATTCTCCCTCATGACTCCCAGTTTACTGAAGAAATCTCTTCTATTTCCCCTTCCAAGGGAAATCCATAGAACTCTCTTTGGGCCCTTCTCATTACCTACCTCATCTGTAGCTGTGGCTTATAGCCCAGTTAACCTTCACTTTACAGCTAATATCCACTTATGACTGAATGCATTTTGCATTTGTCTTTCTGGACTAGTTTACTTCACTCAGAAATTTTTTTTCCAGTTTCATCAATTTGCATGCAAATTTCATGATGTCACTATTTTCATCACTGAGTAATACTCTATTGTATTATGCACACTTTCTTTATTCATTCTTCAGTTGACGGGCATCTAGATTGGTCCCAAGTTCTGGCTATTACTAACAAGGTTGCTATGAATATATATGAGTAAATGTCCTTGTGAAATGAATGAACATCATTTGGATATTTTCCTGAGATTGGTATAGCAGGGTATTGTAGTGAGCCGGACAGGATCGCCATTACAAGATGGCCCCGACATCCTGTCTTGTTGGTAATAAACAACTCCATATTTGGCTATGCCTTTGAGAGCTGCGTGTCCCCCGCTTCCTGCATGTGCAGTGGATGAGGATCCTTGAGCCTATCCCAATATGGTCTGGTGTCAGCAGTTGGTGGCAGCCAATCACAGGGCGACCCGTGTGCCAATTCCCTATTTAAGCAGCTGCCTAAGAGCCCTTCATCCCTTCGCTTCATGCTGTCTCTCCCCTTAGCTCCCTGCCCCTTCGCTCCCTGCCCCTTCGCTTCATGCTCTTCCTGCCCTTCCCTTCCTGCCCCTAGTTTCCTGCCCCTTTTGTTTCATGCTCCCCATCAATCAAGAGTACTCCAGTAAAGCGTGATCTGAGTGGAATCCTGATGTGGTGGTTGTTCTTTCTCGCCGGTCGAGAGGACTGCCACAGGGTATTGAGGTTGTTTGATTCCAAATTTTCTGAGAAACCACCATACTAATTAAAAAATGGCTGTACATGTTTGTACTCCCAGCAGCAATGGAGAATTGTTCACCTTACTCCAAATATTCTACAATATAGGCTATCATTAATGTTTTTACCTTAACCATTCTAACAGGCATAAGATAGTATCTCACAATTGAATTTTGATTTGCATTTCCCTAATGGGTAGCAATGTTGTTCAGTTCTTTAAGTATATCTTGGGCATTGGAGATTCTTCTATTGACTAGTCTCTGTTTAAATTTAAATTTGTAAACAATCCTGGGCAATAAAAGAACTTCTGGAAGCATCACAACCCCTGATTTCAAACTCTACCACAGAGCTACAGAACTGAAAACAGCCTGGTACTGGCATAAGAACAGAAAGGAGGACCAATGGAACCAAATAGAAGACCCAGATATTAATCCACATGTCTTCGAACACCTGATATTTGATAAAGAAGCAAAAAATATCAAATGGAAAAAAGAGAGCATATTTCACAAGTGGTGCTGCTGTAACTGGATATCAACATGTAGGAAAGTGAAAATAGACCCATATCTATCACCATGCACAAAACTCAAGTCCAAATGTATCAAAGGCCTCAACATAAAACCAACCACACTGACCCTCATAGAAAAGGAAGTGGGAAGTACACTTGAGCTCATTGGAATAGGGAACCACTTCCTAAATATAACCCCAGCAGCACAGACACTGAGAGAAGCAATTAATAAATGGGACCTCCTGAAACTGAAAAGCTTCTGTAAGGCAAAGGACACAGTCAACAAGACAAAACGACAACCTACATAATGGGAAAAGATCTTCACTAACCCCACATCAGACAGAAGTCTGATCTCCAAAATATATGAAGAACTCAGGAAATTGAACACCAAAAGATCATATAATCCAATAAAAAATGGAGTACAGACCTAAACAGAGAACTCTCAACAAAGGAATCTAAAATGACTGAAAGACACTTAAGGAAATATTCAACATCCTTAGTCATCAGAGAAATGCACATCAAAACAACTCTGAGATTCCATCTAACACCTGTAAGAATGTCCAAGATCAAAAACACTGATGACAACTTATGCTGGAGAGGTTCTGGGAAAAGGGGAACACTTCTGCAATGCTGGTGGGAATGTAAGGTGGTACAACCCCTTTGGATGTCAGTGTGGCTATTTCTCAGAAAATTAAAAACAACCTTCCTCAAGACCCATTAATACCACTTTTGGGTGTATATCCAAAGGATGCTTAATCATGCCACAAGGACATGTGCTCAACTATGTTCATAGCAGCATTATTTGTCATAGCCAGAGCCTGGAAACAACCTAAATGCCCCTCGATCAAAGAATGAAAAAAAAAACACTGTGGTACGTTTACACAATGGAGTATTACACAGAAAAAAAAATAATGACATCTTGAATTTTCCAGGAAAATGGATGGAACTAGAAAACATTATTTTGGAGGAGGTAACCCAGATACAGAAAGACAATGATCACATGTACTCACTCATATGGTTTTTAAACATAAATGAAAGAAATCCAGCCTACAAACCATAATCCCAGAGGATTTAGACAATTCTAAGAACACTAAGAGGGACTTACATAGATATAATCTACAAGAGAAGTAGAAAGTATAAGAAGACAAGATCTCCTGAGTAAATTGGGAGCATGCAGACCTTGGGGGAGGATTGAAAGGGGGAGGGGAGAGGCAGGGAGGGGAGCAGAGAAAAATGTAGAGCTGAATAAATATTATGGAAACAATTAAAAAAATATATTTGTATTTTATTTTTAAATGGGTTATTTGATATTTTGATGTCTCGTTTATTGATTTTGTTATGTATTTTGGAGATAAGCCCTCTGACAAATGTGAAGATGATGAAGATCTTTTCCCTTTCTGTAGGCTGTCATTTTATCTTAATGACAGTATCCTTTGCCTTATTGAAGCTTTTCAGTTTCAAAAAGTCCCATTTATTATCAATTTTTGTGTCTGTACTAATGTTGCTATATTCAAGAAGTATTCTCCTGTGTCAATGCATTTAAAACTAGTTCCTCTTGGCTGAGGCTGCCTGTTTGTTTCCCAGACACCCAGACCCAAAACAATCACACAAAACTGAATTATTACAACAATGCTTGGCCTATTAGCTCATGCCTTTTATTGGCTAGATCATATATTTAATTTAACCCATTTCTACTAATCTGTGTATTGTCATGTGGTTGTTTTCTACTGCTAAGGTTCCATCTGGCTTCTGATGTCTGTCTCCTGCAATGGCTTTATGTCTTCTCCCTGATTCCGCCAACTCTCTCCTGCTCTATTTGATTGGAATTCCTGCCTTGCTCTTTACTGCACTGCAATAGGCCCAAAGCAGCTTCTTTATCAACCAAATGTATTCACAACATACACAGGGGAATCTCATATCACCTCCCCCTTTTTTTTTCTAAATAAAAATGAAGATTTTAATTTTAACATAGCATGATTACAAATGACAAAGCAAATATCAAGCAAGAATTATAGTTACAATATTTATATCTACTTTATCTTTTATCATAACTTAGGAAAACTATAATATAACTCATTATTCTTCAACTCCATCAAAGACTCCAGAAGGATATAATGTTACCTCAGTTAACAGGAAGTGCATTGTAAGCAACTTGAAAAACACTAGAATTGACAGAGACATTTTGCTACCTGGACAGACACCCAAAATTCTTTTGTACCATTGGGGCACTCATCTTCACCCTACAGGCCCATAATATCTGGCAGAATTTTCCCTAAAGCAGAACATTTCAAAGACAGTTTCAACCACATTGGCAGTTTGTCAGTCACTTTCTTCTGTGTCTTGCAAAATGTCTATTAGACTCTTTCATGAAGTGGGTACCCCAAAGGACCATCTCACTTTAGGACAAGTTCAGTAGTCATTTTCCTATGTATCCTGCATGTCCAGTTCATACAACATAACCTCAAGAAGTCCAGGCAAGAGCAGTTTCTTGCCCAAAGGACTAATAACCTCCATAAGGAGCCTCTTCAATGCCTATCATCCACTTGAAGTAGATTGGTGCTGCCAGGAGCAGATGTGTTTCATTCTGATGAAAAGTCCTGAGTTCTGAAAACATTTTAAATACCATATTCTGTTAGGCTTTGAAAGGTTTGAAGAATACCTATCCATCTGAAATGAAAATCTCTGTACATATGGAAACCCTAAATATTATGATTACAAACTTGACTATTTTAGGTGACTATTAATTTGTACTTCTTAACTATACATTACATTTTTAAATGAGCTCCACAAATACAATACTTTTATGAAAAGAAAAATATACATATAACAAAATTGATCTTAAATATTTATCAATAAACCAAGATCTATACAATGCAAAGTTTCATCTATATAATAAATTTCCCACTGTCTCTTCTATCAAGTGCAGTATAACTGGGTTAATGTTGGAGTCTTTGATCTACTTGAATATGAGTATAGTACAGAGAAAAGATATGGCTCGATTTTCATTTTTCTACATGCTAACATCTAGTTATGTAAATATTGTTTGTTGAAGATTTCAAACATTTCAACTTTTTTTTAAACTTCAGATATTCGTAGGTGTGTGGATTTATAGCAGGGTCTTTGATTCGGTTCCATTAATGCACTTTCTGTTTTTATGCAGTACCATACTGTTTTTGTTATTGTATCTCTGTAGTAGAGTCTGAAGCCAGGGATGGTGAAGCTTCTTGAAATTCCTTTATTATACAGGATTACTTTAGCTGCCATGGGTTTTTGTTTTTCCCTGTAATGATGAGTATTGTTTCATCAAGATATGTAAAAGATTATTTTGGAATTTTGATAGGGATTGCATTGAACCTGTAGATTGCTTTAGGTATGATTGTCATTTTTCTCATGTTAATTTTACTGATCCATGAGTATGGGGGATCTTTCCATTTTCTGAAATCTTCTCCAGTGTCTTTCGATAACAAGTCTTTCCCTCATTATCTTGTATTACTGCAAGATATTTTGTATTGTTTGTGGCTATTTTAAAGGATCGTTGTTCTCTGATTTATTTCTTACCCTACTATTCATTTGCATATACAAAAGCTACTGATTTATTTTAGTTAATTTTACATCCAGCCATGTTATTGAAGATGTTTATGGGATATAGGAGTTCTTTGAAAGAATATTTGGATTCACTTATGTATATGATATATCATATCATCTTTGAGTAGTGAAAATTTAACTTCCACCTTCCCAATTTGTATCTCTTTAATCACCTTTTTTATTATATTAACTAGAACTTTGAGTATTATATTGAATAGATATTGAGAGAGTGGATTGCCAAGTTCTCTGGCAGAAAGAGCAGGGTCCATAGTCAGAACTGCCAGACTCTCCCGAGATGGTGAGTGTCTAACAATCCAGCCACCCTCCCCGCTTTGGTCACCAGGGACTGAGCAGAGGCAGGTCTAGGTAGGGTACCCAGAGACAGGTATCCAAACTCTAGATAGGCTCAGAAAGTTACACTAGGTCTCACACCAACTCATGTTAGGCTCAGGAAATTAAACTGGGCCTCACGAGGCCCAACAGTGAACAGCCTTTACTTGTTCCTGATTTTAGTGGAATTGCTTTGAATTTCTCTCCATTTAATTTGATGTTGACTGTTGTCTTGATGTATATTGTTTTTGGTATACTTACGTATATTCATTGTATGGCTGAACTGTCCAAGACCTTTATCATGAAGAGGAATTGAATTTTGTTAAAGGATATTTCAGCATGTAATAAGATGATCACGTCATTTTTTCTTTCAATTTGTTAATATGATGGATTTCATTGACAGATTTTCATATGTTAAACTAGTCCTAGATTTCTGGGTTGAAACTTACTTGATTATAGTGGATGATTTTGTTTTGTGTTCTTGGATTTGGATTGTCAGTATTTTATTTAGTATTATTGCATAAATCTTCATGAGGAATATTGGTCTGTAATTCTATGTTTTTGCTTTACCTCATTGTGGTTTGGGTAACTTTAGCCTCATAAAAAGAAGTTGGCCATGTTCATTCTGTTTCTATTGTGTGGAACAACTGGAGAAGTATTGGTATTAGATTTTCTTTGGAATTCTCATAGAGTTCTTCACTGAAACCATCTGGCTATGAGCTTCTTTTGTCTGGGTGCCTTGACTGTTTCTATATCTTTAGGGCTTATAGGTCTATATAGATTGTTTATCTTGTTTTGATTTACTTTTGGTGTTTGGTAATTATCAAGGAAGTTGTCCATTCATTTTAGATTTTCCAATTTTGTGGAGTATAGGTTTTTGGTGTATGACCTAATGATTCTTTGTATTTTCACATTGTCTGTTGATAAGTTCCCCTTTTCCATCCTGATTTTATTAATTTGGATATGCTCTCTCAGTCTTTCTCTTAGATTTGTCTATTTTGTTGATTTTCTCAAAGAACCCCCTCTTTGTTTCATTAATTCTAATTCTTAGCATTGTTCTCTTTGTTTCTATTTTACTGATTTCTGTTCTGAGATTTATTATTTCCTGTCATTACTCTCATGGTTGAATTTGCTTCTCTTTGTTATAGAACTTTGAGGTTTGTGGTTATGTCATTAGAGATTTTTCCAAATTCCTTATGTAGACACTTAGTGCTATGAACTTTCATCTTAGCACTTCTTATATAATATTTCAGAAGTTTTGATATGATGTGGACTAATTTTCACTGAATCCTAGGAAGTTTTTAATTTCTTTCTTTATTTCTTCCTTGACCCAATGATAAGTCAATTAAGGTTTGTTCAGTTTTCATGAATTTGAAGGTTTTCTGTAGTTTGTGTTGTTATTGAATAGTTGTTGAAGCCTCACATTAACCCTTCATCATCTGATAAAATATGGTGGGGTATTACAAAAGTTTTGTATCTGTTGCAAATGTCTTTGTAATCAAGTGTGTGGTCAACTTTAGAGAAGGATTTATTAGGTGCTGAGAAGGTTTATTCTTTTGTGTTTGGGTAAAATATTCTACAGAATTCTATTGTCTATTTGAGTTATGTGTTAGTTTCCTTATTAATCTCTTAAGTTTTTGTCTGGCAAACCTGTTTATTGGTAAGAGTGGGCAGTTGACATCTCCCACTATTACTGTGTGACTTAAGCTTTAGTAATATTTCTTTTAGTTATGTGTTTGTCCTTTTATTTGAGGCATAGATGTTCAGAATTGAGACTTCATCTTAATCAGTTTTTCCTTTGATGAATATGAAATGTCCTTTTCCATCTTTTTTGATGAATTTTTGTTTGAAATCTCTTTTGTAAGATATTAGAATAGCTACACCGGCTTGTTTCATATATCCATTTAGTTAGAAAATCTTTTCCCAATTCTTTACTCTGAGGTAATGCCTGTCTTTGAAGTTGAGGTGTGTTTACTATTTATTTATTTATTTATTTATTTATAGTTTTTAGAGACAGGGCTTCTGTGTAGCTTTGGAGCCTGTCCTGGACCTAGCTCTTGTAGACTAGGTTAGCCTTGAACTTACAGAGATATACCTGTCTCTGCCACCAGAATGCTGGGTTAAAGGTGGGCACCACCATTGCCTGGCTAGAAGAGAGCTTCTTGTATGCAACAGGAGGATGGATTCTGATTTTGTACCCATTCTGTTCTTCTGTCTTTTTATTGGCAAAATAAGTCCATTAATACTAATAGATATTAACACCAGTGACTGTTAATGTGTATTTTCTGCTTTGGCTGGTTATCGTGGTAGTATTTAAGTATGTATGTGCATGTATATGTGTGTGTGTGCATGTGTGTGCATGTGCATGGTTGTGTGTGTGGTTTCTTTTCTTTGGGTTTTGCCTTTGTGCTGTTATCTATCATATGTGTTCATGGGTGCAGCTAACTTTTTTGTATTTGTGTTTTCCTTCTAGTACTTTTCATAGGGCTGATTTGTAGATAGGTAATTTTTAAATCTGGTTTTGTCTTGGAATATCTTGTTTTCTCCATCTATAATGACTGAAAATTTTGCTATGTATAGTAGTCTAGGCTGGCATCCATGATCTTTTAGTGTCTGCACATGTCTGTCTAGGAACGTCTAGATTCTAGATTCTCCATTGAGAAGTAGGGTATATTTCTGATAAGTCTGCCTTTATATGTGATTTGACCTTTTTCCTTTGCTGTTTTTTTTTTCTGTACCTTTAGTGTTTTGATTATTATGGTTTTTGTCCAGCCTTTTTTGTGTACTGTAAACTTCTTTATACATATGTCCTTCTTTAGGGAGGGAAAGTTTTCTTCCATAATTTTGTTAAATATATTTTCTGTGCCTTGGAGCTGGTATACTTCTACTTCTATCCCTATTATTCTTAAGTTTGTTCTTTTTATGGTGTTTCAGATGTTCTGGATGGTTTGTGTTAGTAATTAAATGGATTTCACATTTTCTTGGACCAATGAATCTATTTCCTCTATTGTATCTTCAATGACTGACATTCTTCTCTGGAGCCTCTACATTGTTTTGTAACCCTGCTCTCATTTGTCCCTTCTTACCCTCTTACTTCCTCTTCATTATACCAATATTCTATATTCCTTAATTTGAAATTTCCCCTGCTGTCACTGTACTAGTTACATGACTTCTATGGTTGCTATAAATTAAAGACATTTATCTAAAGATCAAAACTAACATCCATATATATGGTGCCTGTCTTTCTACTTCTGTGTCTACTCACTTGGAAGGATTATTTGAAGCTCTATTCTTCTCTATACAAATTCCATAATTTTGTATATCTTGCAGTTGTATAATATTCCATTGTGTATATATATCACATTGTATTATCTACTCATCAGTTGATGGATATCTAGTATAATTTAATTTTCTGTCTATTGTGAGCAGAGTAAGAGTGAGTATGGAGAAGTGCTTATATCCATATTGTAATACGTAATCCTTTGGTTATATGCTAAGGAATGGCATAGCTGAGTCGTAATAACTCTATTAGCACAGAGCTTTGTGAGGAAATTCCACACTGGTTTTCATAGTGCCTGAATAAGGCACATTCTCAGAGTGAGCAATTCTTTCCCTTTCTTCACATGCATAAATATCTCTAACAGCAGTATATCTTATTAGATAGCAATAAGAAAAATTGCAAATCACTAATTAGCATACTAAAATTGCAAATCATTAATTAATATACTAAAAACATATGAGGAGAACAAACAATACTTATAATTTAATAATATATCACTGAATGAATTAAATTATAAAATTTAAAAACAGGAAATTCTTATAATATTTGACAACAAAAAACAACAGATATTCCTATTTAAGTTTGAGTTATAAAATTGTGAGTATTACTGATGCTCAGTTTAGCCAGAAGAAAAAGAGAAAATAACTTCACATTTTAATTGTCCTGAAACATCACAGTAAAGCCATATCTTTGTCTCCTAGATTATCTCTAACCTCTTTTTCAACATTTTTTCTTATTTGAGCATTGGAAAATTAAAGTATACATTCCAACCTTTAGAAAGCAATCAAATCAGCCACAAGCCTCCTGATAATGGGCAGACTACTCAGAAAAATATGAGTCAACATCTTATGGAAAAATAAAAAGCCCAGTATATCTAAAACAATCCTATATAATAAAAGAATGTTTGAATATATCATCACCCCTGATTTAAAGCTGTAGTACAGAGCTGTAGTAAAAATACCCTGTGGTATGAGTGTACGACAGAAAAACTGATTATTAGAATCCAATTGAAAAACCAGAAAAGAATCCACCCAAATATGAACACTTACTTTTTGGTAAAGAATCTAGAAATGTACAATGGAAAAAGAAATCATCTTCAACAAATGGTGCTCTTATAATTGATTGTTGTCATGTAGAAAAACGCAAATCTAGCACCCTGGATAAAACTCAAGTCCAAGTGTTTCAAAGACTTCAATGTACAATGAGATACACAGACCCTGATAGAAGAAACATTGGGGATAAGCTTTAAACACATTGGCATAGGATACAACTTCATGTACATAACAGCAATAGTGTAGGCACTAACAACAACAACTAGTAAATGGGACCTCATGAAAGTGAAAGTCTTCTGTAAGGCAAAAGACATTATCAATAGAACAAAATTGTAGCCTGAAGAATGAGAAAAGATATTACCCATCTCCAACAAAGGGCTCATTTCCAAAATATATAATGACTCAAAAAAGTAGACATCAACAACTAAATAATGTAATGAATATGGCATACAGATATCTTTATAGAGAAAACTCAAATGGCCAAGAAACACTTAAGGAATTCTTCAACATACTTAACTATCAGAGAAATGCAAATCAAATTGATTCTGGGATTTCATCTTATACTTGGCAGAATGACAAAGATCAAAAACACAAGTGACAGCTCAAGCTGACAAACATGTAGAGCAATTACATCTGAATTGCTAAAGGAAGTGCAAACTTATACAGCCACTTTGGAAATCAATATGGCAGTTTCTTAGAAAATTTAAGATCACTCTACCTCAGGCCATATCTATACCACTCCTGAGTATATAGCTAAAGGATTCTCAATCCTGTCACCAGGATTCTTGCTCCACTATGTTCATTACAGCTTTATTCTTAATAGCCAGAATCTGGAAATAAACTAGATATACCTCAATTGAAGAATGGATAAAGAAAATGTGGTATACAATGAACTGTTACTCAGCTGTTAAAAAACAAATGGATGAAACTAGAAAAAAATCATCCTGAGTGAGTACTATGGTTTGAAAGAAAATGCCCCCCCCCAATGGAGTGTAACTATTAGTAAGTATGGCTTTGTTGGAGTAAGTATGGCCTTTTGGAGGAGGTGTCAGTGTGGGTGTGGGCTTTGAGGTCTCCTATGCTCAAGTTACTCCCAGTGGCATAGATCTGTTCCTGATGCCTGTATAAGATGTAGAGCACTTAGTTCCTGGTTCAGTACCATGTCTCCCTATCTGATGCCATAGTGGTAATAAACTAATCTTCTGAAAAATAAGTGAGCTACCAAATAATGTTTTCCAGTCGCCATCATCATGGTGTCTTTTCACAGCAACTGAAAACGCAACTCAGACAGAGGGATTGGGGTACTGCTGTGATAGGCTGACCATGTCTTTTTTCTTTTCTTTCTTTCTTTTTTTTTTGAGGAATATGAACTTTGGTACTTTGGGTTAGGAAAGCAATGAAATGCTTTAAGTTCTGCTTAAAGAACCATCCCAGTAGGACCATTTGATAAACTGAAGAATATTGGCTCAAGAGGTTTCAATGGATAAGATATTAATAAGTAACCTAGAGATCATTTTTGTGATACTTTGGTGAAGAGTGTGGCTGCATTTTAACCTTGTTCAAAGAATCTGCCTGAGGCTAAAGTAAAGAGATTTGGATTAATTCCCTTGGCAGAGGAAATCTCAAAATTCTAGTACAGACTTGTTGTGTGGTTAGTTACAAGTGTTAATTTTAATAAAATATATAATGAAAAGGAGTAAAGTAAGTAAGGAGAAATATTTGAGAAGAAAATGAGCACTAAAGAGTAGAATGGAAAATGGTCCTATATTCAAGGAGAAGAACCGATTAAGAAATGGAATAAAGATAATTTCATAGCAAGATTCCACTCAGCTACATTTCCAACTTATGAATAGGTATTAAAGAAAGACTTAGAGCCACATGTGCACTTTTAATAACACTGAAAGAAGAGACTGGCAGATCTTTGAGATTGATGCCTGCCTTGTCCACACATTCAGTTTAAGATAAGCAGTGAACGGAAGCCTCAAAAACAGAAAGCTGGTGGCGGTGTAAATGAATGAGGGTCCATGTACCTGCTCCAGTAAACAGTATGTGTCATAGTTGACCCTGAATGGTGGTCTAGAAAGGCCACTGTCTAAAGCTCTGAAGTTGAAGCCTGAACTGCCTTGGAGATCACAAGATGTTGGAGATGCCAAAACCATGGCTTGTCTATCAAAGAAAGCTGATAACAGGGAGTGGAATCAACCTAAAAGAAAGAATTGAGCTGCAGTCAGCAAAGCTGAATGGAGTTGGAGAGCAACAGAGTGCTTTGACATTAGACATGGAAATGCAGAGCTTGGAGAGTGCCCAGCTGATTTTCAGACTTAATTTCGTCCAGTTTTTCCTCACTATGCTCCTTTACCTATGTTTTGGAATGTTAATATGTAAACTGTGCCATTTTGTGTTGGAAGTAGATCATCTGCTTTTTTATTTTAATTTTACACAATAAGAATTGCCATGAATCTCAGAAGAGACTTTGGACTTTGAAACAAGTTTGAGATTGTTGCACGGGGGCCACTTGTTGGTTCCCAGCTGCTCAGCACCGAAATATTCACACAGAAACTGCATTGTTTACATCACTGCTTGGTCCATTGGCACTAACTTCTTATTGTCTAACTCTTACATCTTAATTTAAACCATTTCTAGTAATCTCTGCTACATCATGAGGTTGTGGCCTACCAGAAAATTTTCAGCTCCATCGTGTCTCTCCAACTCCGCCCTTCTTTCTCCCAACATGCAGCTTAGCTTTTTCCTGCTTACCTAACTTCTGCCTTGCTATAGGTACAAAGCAGTTGTTTTTTATTCATTAATGGTAATCACAACACACAGAAGGGACTCCCACATCATGAGACAGTTATAGACTATGGGTACTTTCGTAGTTCCACTGAGTATATTTTTTATTATGATATGGCTACAAATCTTTGGACACCAAAGAATATAATGTGGTTGTTTGAAAGAAAATGGCCTAAAAATGGAGTTGCACTGTTAGGACTTGTGACATTTTTGGAGTAGGTGTGGTCTTATTGGAGGACGTATGCTACTTTGGGGTTGGGCTTTGAGGTCTCCTATGTTTGAGTTACTCCCCGTGTCACAAACCACTTCCTGTTGCCTCCTCAATATGTAGCACTCTCAGCTCCAGCTCCAGTAGCATGTCTCCCTTCATGTCACTATATCCCACTATGATAATGGACTGATCATCTGAAATGTAAGCGAGTCACCCAACTGGATGTTCTCCTTTATAAGTATTGCTGAGGCCATAGTGTCTCTTCATATCAATAGAAACCCTAACTATGACATCATGGGAGGTTACGCAGACATAGAAAAACAAAAATGGGATGTATACACTGATAAGTGGATATTAGCAGTAAAGTAAAAGGTAAGTAGTAATGCTACTATTTACAGACCAGAGAGATAAGTAAGAAGGAGAGCTTGGAGAAGAGGCAAACATTTCCATGGGCAGGGGAAATAGAATATATTTAACGGGTGGATAGGGGGTGGATGGGGTTGGGAACAGGAGGTATCAAGTGGCAGACAGGGAGACAATGCTGGGAGACACAACTGGAATGGGGGTTTATTTAGGGTTGAGGTGGAAACTACGTAGAAACTTTATAGGATCTTTGAGCATAACCCTAGCAAAACCTCCTAGTAATGGGATACATGGAGCCTGAATTGGCCATCTTCTATAACCACATAAGGCCTCAAGTGGAGGTCTATAGACATCAACCCAGCCACAGAACTTTTGAGCATCAGTTTGTCCTGGTAGTAGAGCCCAAAAGAATCCTCATTTCAGTGACCAGAAACACTTCACGCAACAACAGATGGGAGCAGGTTCAGAGTCCCACAGAGAAACATTCCATGGAGCTCAGGGAGTGCTTCAGAGGAGCGGAAGGAAAGATCTGAAGTAACAGAGAGATCAGGGAGCACCAGCATAATGCTGTTCATAGAATCAATTGATTGGGACTCACGGGGTCTGACAGAGATCATGGAGCCTGTAGGGATCTGAGCAAGGTCCTGTGTAATATATTATGGTTGAATAATGCAGTGACATTTTAATTGTATTTTAATAAATAAAGCTTGTCTGAAGATCAGAGAGTAAAACAGTCACACTAGTCAGCCTTACACCAGGCAATGTTAACACACACCTTAATCCCAGTGGTCCTATACATTTAATCCAAATAGTGAATTCCTTTAATCCCAGCCCTAGAGAGGATTATAATATGGGAGGAGACAGCTCTCAGACACAGCCTCATTCTGAGATTCCTGGAGGCAGGATGACCATTTCAGACTGAGGAAGAGGTAAGAGCCAGTGCCTGGCTGCTTTGTTTTTCAGATATTTAGTTTGAACCCCAATGTCTCTGAGAGTCTTATTAATTGTGCTTCAGAGTAACATGGTGTTCTTGTGGAATTTCAGAGTAACTTGGCCATTTTGCCCAATTATGGGATCCCTTTCCGTGTACTAGGTTGCCTCATGTAATATTATGTTGTTACATGAGTTCTGATTAGTTTTACTAATAAAAATCCAGAGCCAGATATTGGGATAAATGTTGAAATATCAGAGAGACTAAGGAGCAAGCCACTGCCAACTTTTTCCTTGCTAATTCCTCAGCCAAAAAAGGGTATCCTCTCTCTTCAAGTCCTCAGATTGAATTCTCTATTTATGAAACCTCAAACTGAATCCTGAGCTCCTGTCTTCCCCCTCCTTATGTTCCTGTACCTACCCAGCTATATCACTGTCCATCTCTTCCACCAATAGTGCTAGAATTAAAGGTGTAAGCCACATCACTTGGCTCTGTTTCTCTTTTATACTGATTCATTCTCACGTAGCCCAGTATGGCTTTGAACTCAAGACATCTATCTGTCTCTGTCTCCCAAGTGTTAGGATAAAAGGGGTGTGCCACCATTGCCTGGTGTCTATGGTTAACTAGTGGCTAGTGCCACACTATGATCTTCAAGCAAACTTTATTTGTCAAAGCATGAACAAAATATTATCACAGTATATATCTGTTCTAATAGTAGCATATTATGCCCTATTTGGACAATGTCCCCGGGAGGCCTGATCTTTTCTAAGGGGAGATTAAGGAAGGGTGGATTTGGGAGAGAGTAGAGGTGAGGTGTAGGAGACTGTGGGGAGGAGAGAGAGGGGAAACAGTGGTTGGGATATAATACATGCAAGAACAAAAATAAATTAAAAACAAAACAAAACAAAAAGAAGCCAAAGGGGAAAATGTGTGTCAAGTAAATGTTAAATACATTCTTAGGCTATATGAGTTTGCATAAAGTCAGGTGAGCATAAGATAACCTGACCCCAGAGTTTACTGTATTTCCCAATTTGTAATAGTTCCAAGATATCTGTTGATGCGTGACTTAAATGACTCAACTAATCTTAACCTGGATGACAGTCCCACATTTTCCCATTGAGTGAAAGGAAATGTCAAGATGATAAAACTGATCAAGTCTGCTTTACACCATTGAAATGTTAAAAATTCCATAAACCTAAAATTCAAAAAAAAAAAAAACTGTAAGTGTCCTTACCAGGAGGACACCTAACACTGTCACTTTTACAGTTTTTTCTGTCTCCTGAATAGTAATGATCTCATATCAGATGCCTATAATGATATAATTTTATTAGTTAGAAACAGGAAGACTGCCAAAAACCTATTAATAATTCAAATAACTTTCATCACCTATAAACTTTTTCAAAAGCTGAACTTTCCATGCTAGTGGGTAGCCCCAATTATGAGTCTGAATGTCACACAATCACCAAACAGTTGAATGCAGTCAATATCCATAATTATTTCAGAAGTATGTTGGACACCCATCACTAATTTAAATTTTTTCATTTACAAAGGGAAAATGTTTGTGAAGTTATTAGTCATTTGTGAGGCGGTAATGTCAGTTTTATGAAGCTTGAAATTTAAAGTAAGTCTGACTTGGCCATTCTTTCATTCTTTCAGTATGAGTAAAAATTAATCTTCAGGTACAAGAAGTCAGTCTATGGCAGTCTGTTATTTAAAGGCCTAGGTGGAACTATGTAAGTTGTGTATTTAATTATATTACTTTCCACTCAGAATTACGAAAAACTGATTTAAAGAATTTTGATTTCAACTTCTTTGATTTTTGAGCTGAAGAAATATTGAGAAATATGTTTAATAAGCAAGCACAAGCATCTGGGCTAGTTTTTTAGAACTCATGTTCAAAAGCATCCAGCAGTATTCTAGAGCTGAGAGACAGGGAAGTCACTGCATGTTGCTTGCCATCCAGACTAATATACTTAGCCAGTTCCAGGACAGTAAGAAACTAAATTTCAAAAGATAAAATAAAATAAAAAGTTGGGAGCACAAACAGATCAACAATAACCCCTATCCTATGGCCTCTACATATGTATGCAATCATATACATTCACATACAGACATTAACTTGCACATATATCAACAGATACATGAAGCCTTACATATTATTGTTTCCTTTATTGTTTTATATATGACTATAGCAAATTAAAACTTTATACATGACTACATGATGAGAATATGTAACACTTTATTGCATATTTGGATAGAAACATCATAAAACAGAGCTGAAAAGTACTGAGTCCATCAAAAGTTGTATAATAAAAGGGGCAGCCACAGTTTTCTTAGGAAGGAAATAAGAACAAAAATTTTTAAAGAAAAAATTCAAAATTTTACCCAATAGTGTTTCAATATACTTACACACCCTCATATCTTTAACTCACAATTTTGATAACAATTGTTTCTTAATAAATCCACAAACTCATCTGTTGGTATACATGGTCTGATCATATAAGAGGTTTGTTATTTGATCATTTTCATTGATTTAGGAGGTGATATTTACTCCAGAAGGAAGTCATGGAGAGATTACATGTCTCTGACTCATGTTCTAAATATAATCATTTTATGAAAAATAAAAAATGGTAATATAAGAAAAAAAAAAGAAAATTAATACTAATTAATAGTTTTCCACCTGACGAACACCACTCTACTATGGAATCATCTTTAAAAACATCAAGACAAATTTTCTAAGATAAAAAATAAAAATATTGTAAATCCTTGTTTCTATGGAATATTGATGATAGACAGATGGATAGATGTAAATTATTAGAGTAACTTATGTTCTGTGGTCCAGCTGAACCAACAATGGTGTCCACCAATGGATGGTACAGGAATTCAATAATTGTTCATTTCTCAAGGTTAAATGTAGTTGGAATTTCTCTCCCATCTATTAGCTCCAATAATCACACGAAGGCTTAATATTACTTATAAACGCTTGGGAAAAAGTTTAGGCTTATTAGTAGTTATCTCTTCCACTTAAATTGACCCATAATTCTTATCTATGCTTTGCGACATGGTTCTAAGTTGGTTACCTCATTTTCTGTACACCCTTCTTCCTTGGCAGTTTGCTGGCATCTCTCTGATTTGGACTTTTTTTTTCAGGTCCTCAGTGTCTGGCTATCCTCCCTATTCTTCCTGCCTTGCTAACAGAAATCAACATTTTGTTAATCAGTGTGAGTAGTATATATTCACAGTGTAAAGAGAGATTATTCCACGGCATTTTCCCTTTTTGACGAATAAAAAATGGAAGGCTTTTTTTTTAACGTAGTGAAACTATATAGAACAGTTATTAAGTATTACCATCATAAGATCCAGGAAATTTGTATTTTGCAAAATTAGAGACTTTAATATTTGTCTTATTTTATTCTAAAGTTTTATACCTAAGTTATTTTCTATCATAACTAAAGAAAATTATAAGTTTAACTTTTTAGTCTTTAACTGTCAAAGGCCCCAGAATGAAGAAATATTACCTAATAACTGGGACATCAACTGTCTGGCAGTCCCCAAAGTTTCCCTGTAAGTTTGGGGCATCCATCTTTGGTCTACATGCCTAGTATATCTTACAGTCATTCCTGTGAAGCAGGGAATTTTCAGGACTATCCTACTTTATCTTGAAAAAGTTTGACAGTCATATCTCTTTTGTCTTACTGATCTATTCTGGACATTAACGATAAAAATAAAAGAGTAGATTATTGAATCTATTTTTTAAAAGCAACTATTAGTTTTAAATATTTTACATTGACTTTAATTTTGTATATTGTATACAAATTTTGTATATTGATAAATATTTGATATTAATTTTGTTAAAACATACTGTACATACATTTCTAATCCTGTATTGTCCCAATAAAGTTCATTTAATAATGTAATGAAAATTTCTAGTCCTTGAAAATTATTATTACCAACTGTTTAGGATAATATAGAAATATAGGTTAGTAGTTAATTACCTACTACAGTAAAACTTTTAGTCACATTAGGCATGTTTTCAAGGTCAAACAAAGATAAAATTTAGATAGATAGGTCAACTTCCAACACTTCAGAGTCTACAGAATATGACATTTAAAATGTTTTAATAACCTAGTTTCTCAGTTTTATGACAATGATTCATGTTTTCTCCTGGCAGCAGCAATCTACTTCAGAGAAGCTAATGAGCACTGAAAAATCTTTTTTTTTTCTTTTTGTTTTTTTATTGAGAAAAGGAGAAAAAGAAAAAAAAAAAAACAAGTTTCCACCTCCTCCCAGCCTCCCATTTCCCTCCCCCTCCTTCCACCCTTCTCCCCCTCCCCCCACTCCTTTACCCCTCCCTCTCCAGTCCAAAGAGCCATCAGGGTTTTCTGCCCTGTGATAAGTCCTAGGTCCTCCCCCCTCCGTCCATATCTAGGAAGGTGAACATCCAAACTGGCTATGATCCCACAAAGCCAGCACATTAAGCAGGATCAAAACCCCGTGCCATTGTCCTTTGCGTCTCATCAGCCCTCATTGTTCGCCATATTCAAAGAGTCCAGTTTTATCCCATGCTTTTTCAGTCACAGTCCAGCTGGCCTTGGTGATCTCCCAATAGATCAGCTCCACTGTCTCAGTGGGTGAGTGCACCCCTCGTGGTCCCGACTTCTTTGCTCATGTTCTCCCTCCTTCTGCTCCTCATTGGGACCTTGGGAGCTCAGTCCAGTGCTCCAGTGTGGGTCTCTGTCTCTATCTCCATCCATCACCAGATGAAGGTTCTATGATGATATGCAAGATATTCGTCATTATTGCTATAGGATAGGGTCATTTCAGGTTCCCTATCCTCAGCTGTCCAAGGAACTAACTGGGGACGTCGGCTTGGGCACCTGGGAGCCCCTCTAGGGTCAGGTTTCTTGCCAACCCTAAAGTGGCTCTCTTAACTAAGAATTCTGGTTCCGTGCTCCCCTGTCCAACCTTCCTTTTTCCCAATCCTCCTGTTTTCCCAAGGCTCCCCCTCTCCTTCCCTTCTAACTTTTCTCTCCCCATCTCCTCTCACCCCCATCCCACCCCACCCCCAAGATCCCAATTTTCTCCCCGGCAATTTTGTCTACTTCCCTTAGCCAAGAGGATAACTATATGTTTTTCCTTGGGTTCACGTTCTTACTTAGCTTCTTTAGATTCACCTATTGTAGACTCCATGACCCTTATTTATGGCTAGAAACCAAGTATGCGTGAGTACATCCCATATTCATCTTTTTGGGTCTGGGATATCTCACTCAGGATAGTGTTTTCTATTTCCATCCATTTGCATGCAAAATTCGAGAAGTCATTGTTTTACCGCAGCGTAGTACTCTAATGTGTATATATTCCATACTTTCTTCATCCATTCTTCCAGTGAAGGGCATATAGGTTGTTTCCAGGTTCTGGCTATTACAAATAATACTGCTATGAACATAGTTGAACAAATGCTTTTGTCATATGATAGGGCATCTCTTGGGTATATTCCCAAGCGTGGTATTGCTGGATCCAGGGATAGGTTGATCCCGAATTTCCTGAGAAACCGAAACACTGATTTCCACAGTGGTTGCACAAGATTGCATTCCCACCAGCAATGGATGAGGGTACCCCTTCCTCCACAGCCTCTACAGCAAAGGCTATCATTGGTGTTTTTGACTTTAGTCATTCTGACAGGTGTAAGATGATATCTCAAAGTTGTTTTGATTTGCATTTCCCTGATTGCTAAGGAAGTTGAGCACGACCTTAAGTGTCTTTTTGGCCATTTGAACTTCTTCTGTTGAGAATTCTCTGTTCAGTTCAGTGCCCCATTTTTTAATTGGGTTAATGAGCATTTTAAAGTCTAGTCTCTTGAGTTCTTTATATATTTTGGAGATCAGACCTTTGTCTGTTGCGGGGTTAGTGAAGATCTTCTCCCAGTCAGTAGGTTGTCTTTGTGTCTTAGTGACAGTGTCCTTTGCTTTACAGAAGCTTCTAAGTTTTAGTAGGTCCCATTTATTCAATGTTGCCCTTAATGTCTGTGCTGCTGGGGTTATACATAGGAAGCGATCTCCTGTGCCCATCTGTTGTAGGGTATTTCCCACTTTCTCTTCTATCATTTTCAGTGTGTTTGGGCTGATATTGAGGTCTTTAATCCATTTGGACTTGAGTTTTGTGCACAGTGATAGATATGGGTCTATTTTCATTCTTCTACAGGTTGACATCCAGTTGTGCCAGCACCATTTGTTGAAGATGCTTTCTTTCTTCCATTGTATACTTTTAGCTCCTTTATCAAAAATGAGGTGTTCATAGGTTTGTGGGTTAAAATCTGGGTCTTCTATATGATTCCATTGGTCGACTTCTCTGTTTTTATGCCAGTACCACACTGTTGTCATTACTGTAGCTCTGTAATAGAGTTTGAAGTCAGGGATGGTAATGCCTCCAGAAGATCCTTTATTGTATAGGATTTTTTTGGCTATCCTGGGTTTTTTTTTTGTTTTTCCATATAAAGTTGATTATTGTCCTCTCCAGTTCTGTGAAGAATTTTGATGGGATCTTGATGGGGATTTCATTGAATCTATAAATTGCCTTTGGTAGAATTGCCATTTTTACTATGTTGATCCTCCCAATCCAACAGCAAGGGAGGTCCATCCATTTTTTGGTATCCTCTTCAATTTCTTTCTTCAATGCCTTAAAGTTCTTGTCAAATAGATCTTTCACTTCCTTGGTTAGATTTACCCCAAGATATTTTATGCTGTTATGGAGTTTACTTTATTTTTGACAAAAGTAAGCCATGAGACAAGAGAATGCTCCTGCGTTGACTGCTGGCATTATGCTGTCCTAATTAAACAAGCAGGACACAAAATATCCTACTTCACAAAACAATATGTTAAACATGCTAGGCCTGTAGGCCAAAGATGGATTCTCCAATGTTGCAGCTGAACTTTGGGTGACTGTCCAGGCAGCCAGCTGTGTCTGTCATTATATTTTTGAAAGTTGCTTGCTTGCACTTCCTGATTACTCAGTTAATATTGTTTCCTTTTTGGGTTTCTGAGGGAGTTGAAGATTATATAGCTATTGTTATAGTTAACCAGATAAAGAAAGCAAGTGGTGATAAAATATAAATTAGGTATAAAACTTTGGATTCACCAAGATAAGACAGATATGTAACATTTTCTCTTAATTTGTCAAATGCAAATGGACTAGACATTTTTGATGTATTTATTTTCTGTATATATTATATAAAGTCATTGTACTTATCATATATAGATTTTTATATTAGTTATAGCCTTCTCTTTTATTTTATATAAAAAGTGAACATGTAGTGACATTTCAACTGTATTTTAATAAATACAGACTGCCTGAAGATCTGAGATTAAAAGTCTCACTGGTCAGCCTTATAAACCAGGCAATGGTAACAAACACCTTTAATCCCAGTAGTCACAATGACAAGCATCTTTAATCTCAGTAGCCACACTAGTTGCCATAGAAACCAGGTGGTGCATGCCTTAAATCATGCCACATCTTTAATCCCAGCCCTAGAGAGGATTAAAAATAGGAGGAACTAGCTTTCAACATACAGTCTCATCCTGACATTCCTGGAGGCAGGATCACCATTTCAGACTGAGATTGCATAAGAGCCAGTGGCTGGCTGTTTTATTTATTAAAGTAGAAGGGAAATGCTACTACAATAACTGTCTGTTATTGGGGCAAGGGGAGAATCAGTTTCTTTGTCCACGTGGTTAGCTTTTGCCATAAAGTAAACAAACTCCATACGGAGATTTTTTGATACCCATCATCTTTTCTGAAGTAGATTGGTGATGTCAGAAGCAGATGTATCTCACTGTGATTAAAAGATTAAGGTTACTAAACATATTAAATTTTGTTATCTGTAGGTCTTTGAAGAATCATATATCTATTTAAATATGTCTCTGTAAGACCTTGAAAACATACCTAATATAACTATCGGTTTGACTACTTAGATGAGTATTAAATTGTATTTCTTAATTATACATTACATTTTTAAATGAGCTGCAAAAACATAATAGCCCAACAAGAGTAAAAACATACATACAGTATAACAAAATTAAATTTGTATCAATATATGAAAATCCA
Source organism: Microtus oregoni (assembly GCF_018167655.1). Classification (NCBI taxonomy): domain Eukaryota; kingdom Metazoa; phylum Chordata; class Mammalia; order Rodentia; family Cricetidae; genus Microtus; species Microtus oregoni. The sequence continues at coordinate 6,948,991 of NW_024543975.1, read as the reverse complement.
TACCAATATAAATATTTTGAGATTAACAGTTGTTTTGGGGATCAAAGTGGATTAAAAAATCTATCATTTTATCCTGTCATTTCTATCCCCCCATTTTCTTTATAGACCGAGATCCTTGGATATAATCTCTTTTGTTCAGTTGTTTTCCTAATCATTACCAATAACAACTCGTATTCAACCATCTTAAAAACATGCATAAACCATTTAATGTGAATATTGTTATAGTTCTCTAAGCTACTTTCTGTTGATTAGGGACACTGATAATCTTTCAAGGAAACTTAAGAAAATGGGGATAATTGTTAAGTCTTGGCTGTAATAGTCTATGAGACTGGATCATCTTAATCAACATCCTAAAAACTGGCATGTTCAATCATTTTTATTGGTGTTGGTTCCCTTGTTATGAAAAGTATATAAACTTTAAATGTGACATGTATATCATTACTAGTACAAGTATAGATTGTGGATTGCACACAAGTCTATTAAAAATGACATTCTGTTATGTGATTAAGCAGGTAAAATATACAAATGTGTCTTGTAGTTCTTCTGGTTATTATTATTATTTTTTAAATATTTATTCATCCATTATGTATACAATATTCATTATTATTTTTTTAATGCTTGTAGTCAGGATTTTCAAGAGGTCTTCCTTGACCAAACCTGATTTTTCTTAACCTCTCATTTCCTATGGGAAAAAAAATGCATAACCTCTAGTCCACCTTGCTGCCATCTACTCACATGTCACCCTCTGTTTATAAATGACATAAAAGTCTTATGTAGTAGGGACTTTTTCTGGGGTGACATTCAAGATGGTGTTTCTCAATAGCTATGGATCCAGTCCTGGAATGCTCTCTGTACACCAGGCCATCCTTGAACTCACAGGGATCCACCTGACTCTGCCTCCCAATTGTTTGGATTTTATCTCCTGAATTCTAGGAATAAAGGCATGTGCCAGCACTAAGATTTGCCCAGTTTTGCTACTAGTACTGAGTCAGAATGACAGCTACTAATGGAACTGCATGTCTGATTGCTGCCACAGAACACAGCCCACCCAAAAAATGCAACTACCAAGAAGCTGGGCTTGCCTCCATTTTTGTGTATCTAGAAGCCTTTTTTTAAAGCTTTGTCATGATTTATGTGGAAATTTCAGCCCCACATTGGAACATATGTAGCTGGATGTTTATCTCCCACTTGCCAGTTCCCAAATAACAGAATCACAAGCCTAACCATTTTTATAAATGCTCAGCCTATAACTCAGGCTTGTTGCTTGATGGGGGAGAGTCTTCTCTTTTGTGTTGATTTCATTGGTTAAATAAAGAAACTTCCTTGGCCCTTTAATAGGACAGAAAATTAGGTAGGTGGAGTAGACTGAACAAGATTCTGGGATAAAGAAAGCTGAGTCAGGCAGTCACCATGATTCTCTTCTGATTCTCTTCTCTGAGGCAGACAAAGGTTAAGAATCTCCCTGGTAAGCCACCAGCTTGTGGTGCTAAACAGATTATTAGATATGGGTTAATCAAGATGTGAGAATTAGCCAATAAGAGGCTAGAACTATTGGGCCAGACAGTGTTTAAAAGAATACAGTTTCTGTGTAATTATTTCAGGTAACGCTAGCTGTGTGGAGCTGGGCGGGAAAGCAGTCCACTGCAGCTCCTTACTACAGTTGCTATCTAAACCTTACACTTAAATTTACCCATATTCCTTATCTATGCTTCATGGTATGGCTCATGTATTGTTTTATCATCTTCTTTATGTCCTACTTCCTTGGCAGGTAGCTGTAATTTCTCCTGACTCTGTCCATCATCATCCCAGAGTCCTCTTTGTCTGGCTCTCACATCTATACTGCCTGACCAGCCTCTGAACTCTCAGCTCTTTATTAACCAATGAGAGTAATACACACTCAAAAATGTACAGAATGATTATTCCACAACAGCTGGATGTCACAGTTAGTCTTTCGTATAAACTGGAATTTTAAAGAAGACTTTAATGACCATGAAATAATGAACTTCTGAGAGAGAGAGAGAGAGAGAGAGAGAGAGAGAGAGAGAAAGAGAGAGAGATCAAGCCTGCAAAGAGACAGTGTCCTTCTCCCATGTTCTTTATATAGGCTTCCAGCAGAAGGGAAGACATTGTCAAGAAGGGGACATCTTCCTACCTCAAAAGATCTGGATCATAAGTGGGTCACTTAGATTATGTAAGATAAGGCTCCCCCACAGATGTATGCAGACAATGGGGTTTTAATTAAGTTGAGAACAAAGAATAGCCATCACAATTGCATATAGATATGTGAAATTTCTAGAATGTATGCAGATGACTTAGAGAATGAAGATCTGTATTACAGAACTCACCATTCTTTCAGTGTTTCTGCTGATTTTAAGATTCAATCAATTAAGGTGCATGTAGAAAAACAAAACAAGTTGATTTGAAGAAATGTGTATTTCTAGACAAGAATATAGCTTTTGACAATGACATTACTGAACATGCTTCAGAAAACAGATCAAAATATATTCCTCATTTTTACAATTTAATGTAAAATCATCGACTTCACTAGAAATATTGCAATTATATTTTTAGCTCTGCAATACTGCATTTGAAGATATAAATTCAGCTCTTTGTACCAATGGTGAATCATAACATCCTGTAGTTCCATTTCCAATAATAACTGAACCCTCTGCTCTCTGTGATCGCCTACACTCACAGAGGCATACATATACATGCATCTGCATACAAACACACAAATAAATAAAAGGAAAATAAATCATAAGTAATGAAATTTACCACTAAATAATTACAATATATTATCAAAATATTTTTGAGATGATTACAGTGTAATTTTTAGCTCAAAGAGTCATCCCCAAAACCAGAACAGCAAACATCAGTAACTGCCCTTCCATGATATAATAAATGCAACCCAGTGAGTACTTGATAATTAGTAGTTAGAAACCTGAATGAATTGCCATTGATTGGAAACTATTATGGAAATCTTCATTCAAGAAAATATTCACAATGTACTTGTCTGATCCATCGTGTCATGCTGTGTTGCTTGATTTTATGCCCTCAGTGACTTTTCTACTATTTTGACTCAGCTCATCTTGATAAAAACAAGTTTCTCTGGTCCAATTTTCTGACAGGATCATATGCTCTCTGCGTTCTAACATCACACTTTGCTTATGTCTGCCATTTAATTTTTAATGCCAAATTCATTATCTTTTGATATTTACCACATAAACAAGTCTTATGAATGCTCTTAGAATATATCTCCTTTGGCCTGCATATTTATTCTCTGTATTTTTCTGATATTACAATAAATTATATTGAAGCAGAAGTTAAAAAAAAAGACAGAACTTCATTGTAACCCCAATGCTGTTTGATTTTATTTCAGGAAAAATTTTATCATATATCTGAATTACAGATTGTTTGTGTTAATAAAAATAATTAAATATAAGTTAATAAAAGCCAGTAGGATAAAGCTAAGACTTTGTCCTGTGTAGTCTGGCAAAGTACAAAGGTCAATTAACATATAACTTCATCACTTATCAAAAATATTTTTACCCTTAGTCCTAATTTCTGGAATCTTGGTTCTTAATATTTATACTCACTTGTAAAAGGAAAATGACTCTAAACTATTATGTACCATTGTATAACTTAAGTGATAATCAAAAGGTTAAATTAACATTAATTTCATTCTCCCTTTAAATCATGCTTAATTTCTTTGTTTTATTTGTTTTCTTTTTATTTTTGTTGTTTCTTAAATGAATGAATTATCTACATTTTAATGTCCTATTGAGAATAATTACTAAGAAATTACTTAAGAGTATTAATAGACTTCATTAGGAGATGTTCTTCATGCTGAGTCTCTCTTCTGCCTTCGTAACACCAAATTTAAACACCATGCTCTCTTAAAGCTTTCACCGACATATTTAATAACATATGCTCTGTCAGGTAGTCAGTTTTCCCTATGCTAAACTTTCTTACATGTTTAGTGTTTTATTTCTTATGCTTATTTTACTTTTTCTAAAAAAGGGATTTTCAAAATACAATTTTAATTAATATTATTGGTTTGTTAAAATTTGATGATACAATATTTGTCAAACCATTAATAATTTTCCAAGTTAATTTATAGATACAATGCATTTGATTATATTCACTATTTACTTCTCCCTTTAAATTTTCCAAGATACATCCCCAAATCCTCACACCTTATTTTTTAGTATATCTCATAAATGTGAAGCTATTCATAATTAACAAGCTACTGGCAACATATAGAAGAATAGAAAATAGATTAATTTAAGTTATAAGTGACAAGCTTAAGCTATAGGCCAAGTTTTTATAACTAATAATAAATCTCTGTGTGGTTATATAGATGCTAGAAGGTGATAGAAAAAGTCAAGATAATATGCAACCCAGTATCAGGCATGTACATCAACATAAGGCCTGAAAAAGCTTTAAAAAGGTTCCAAACACTGAGTTAAAGGCAGTTTCTTGGTGTCTGTGATTTCTCAAGTATACTTGGTTGCATATAGAGATGTGGCTACCAGCCACTGCTTGTATGCTGGATCAGTCATCAGTGCAATGCATCAGCACCATGTGCTAAGCTGAGCACATGTGGCTGTTGTGGCATTTTATGATTTGTCTCATTTGTTCAGAAATGGCTACAGGTGCTCAGTAAAGACATATTCAGTTTGAATAAACCCTCTAAATAGGTTACAATGTGTTTAAAAATGTGTGTAAGCTTTAAAAAGAAAAGAAAATGGCTACAAACAGTCATAGAAAAATAAGTGGCTTATAATTATTAAAATATAGACTTTAAATAGAGAAGAAAGCAATATAAAAAGGGTAAGACATATGAATATGAAAAATACTCAGGAAGTCTGAATCCTAAATAGTGCTGTGTTCACTTTGGATTTTTGAATGATAATGAGCATATGGCAGCTGCTGAGAGATATGGAATTTTCACAGGGACTGCTGAATTAACCCAGCTTAGATACTTTAGGAATGTCTTAACATAAAATGGGGTTCAAAAATTGCATGGTAATGATGAAGAAGTTGTTTTTGTTGTTGTTGTTGTTGTTGTTTCCACAGGAAAAGAAAGGCCATGGATTCATTCACGGTTAGAAAGTATCAGGTACAATTGGCAGAGACCTTCTGAAAATTTTGAGTACAGATATAAGCAAATAAACTACAAGACAAGTGACATATATTTTATTTGCTTAAACATAAAACAAAAAACCCATATTTGGTGACTTATGTACAACGCACAATCCATATTTGTGCTAATAAGGTTATGTATGTTACCTTCAAAACTTTGTGTGTTTTCAGAACAAGAGGACAAGACATTAATGAAAATAAGGCCAGGCAGTGGTGGCACACGCCTTTAATCCCAGCACTTGGGAGGCAGAGGCAGGTGGATCTCTGTGAGTTGGAGGCCAGCCTGGTCTAGAAGAGATAGTTCCAGGACAGGCACCAAAAATTACAGAGAATCTTTGTCTCAAAAATCCAAAAAAGAAAAAAGAAAATGAGGGGCCCAGGAGATCTAGCCTCTGAGTGCTTCTGCTACAGTTTACTCAGTGTTCTATATTCAGAACAGCTTCCACACTGCTTCCTGAGATGGTGCAGCCTCATAGTCTCTTCTAGCCTGCATTTCAGATAAACCTTGAACTTTCCCACTACAAAGAGTATGGACAACAAATATTTTGACTAGTTTTTCCAGTAGTTGACCATTATCTGAGATTTTTCAGGATTCCTTACAGATGCCATCACCCCCAAACAATAGGAAACAATCTAGAAAACATGACACCCACATTATCAATATGTGTGGTGGGTGATTTTTGATCATTCATTAGGTTATGGATGTTTTTCATCATTTATGGGGATTGACTACAAATATTTACCGGTCATAGTCAGGGAAACGTTAAGAAGGAATAGATCCAGGGATTGCATTCGGGGAGGGGAGGGTTATAGTATAGAAATGGGCTTAAAAAAAGAATTGTTGAGTCCACTTTTGAACAAACACTAGTCTCAATGAACCTTACATAGGTATGGATTTTTGTATACCGATACAAATTTAAGGTCATTTTCGTAATACCATATATATGTGTCTACTCTTGTTTAAGGTATTATACCTATGCCGCATGTTTAAATATGTAATATAAGGTTTTGGTCCTTGAAATCTATTTAGGATATTAAAAAAGGATAGTTGGGTAGTTAGTTATCTATACCAATAAAGCCTATAGTTATGTTAAGCATGGTTTCAAGGTCAAACAAATATATTTTAAATAGGTAAATGGTCTTTAAACACTTCAAGACCTACAGTATTTACTGTTTAAAATGTTTTTATTTATTTATTTATTAAAGATTTCTGCCTCCTCCCCACCACCGCCTCCCATTACCCTCCCCCTCCCCAATCAACTCCCCCTCCCTCATCAGCCCAAAGAGCAGTGAGGGTTCCCAGCCCTGTGGGAAATCCAAAGACCTCCCACATCCTTCCAGGTCTATTAAGGTGAACATCCAAACAGCCTAGGCTCCCACACAGCCAGTATGTGCATTAGGATCAAAACCCAGTGCCATTGTTCTTGACTTCTCAGCAGTCCTCATTGTCTGCTATGTTCAGCGAGTCTGGTTTTGTGCCATGCTTTTTCAGACCCAGTCCAGCTGGCTTTGGTGAGTTCCCAATAGAACATCCCCATTGTCCCAGTGTGTGGGTGCACCTCTCAGCGTCCTGAGTTCCTTGCTCTTGCTCTCTCTTCTTCTGCTCCTGATTTGAACCTTGGGATTTCAGTCCGGTGCTCCATTGTGGGACTCTGCCTCTGTCTCCTTTCATCGCCTGATGAAGTTTAATATCTAGGAGGATGCCTATACGTTTTTCTTTGGGTTCACCTTCTTATTTAGCTTCTCTAGGATCATGACTTATAGGCTCAATGTCCTTTATTTATGGCTAGAAGCCAATTATGAGTGAGTACATCCCATGTTCCTCTTTTTGGGTCTGGCTTACCTCACTCAGGGTAGTGTTTTCTATTTCCGTCCATTTGCATGCAAAATTCAAGAAGTCATTTTTTTTTCTGCTGAGTAGTACTCTAATATGTATATATTCCATACTTTCTTAATCCATTCTTCCATTGAAGGGCAGCTAGGTTGTTTCCAGGTTCTGGCTATTACAAACAAATGCTAATCAACCCAATTATAAAATGGAGCACTGAGCTGAACAGAGAATTCTCAACAGAAGAAGTTCAAATGGCCAAAAGACACTAAAGGTCATGCTCAACTTCCTTAGCGATCAGGGAAATGCAAATCAAAACAACTTTGAGATATCATCCCCGGGCGGTGGTGGCGCACGCCTTTAATCCCAGCACTCGGGAGGCAGAGGCAGGCGGATCTCTGTGAGTTCGAGGCCAGCCTGGTCTACAAGAGCTAGTTCCAGGACAGGAACCAAAAGCTACGGAGAAACCCTGTCTCGAAAAATCAAAAAAAAAAAAAAAAAAAAAGAGATATCATCTTACACCTGTCAGAATGGCTAAAATCAAAAACACCAATGATAGCCTTTGCTGGAGAGGTTGTGGAGGAATGAGTACACTCATCCATTGCTGGTGGGAATACAAACTTGTGCAACCACTTTGGAAAGCAGTGTGGCAGTTTCTCAGGAAATTCGGGATCAACCTACCCCTGGTTCCAGCAATACCACTCTTGGGAATATGCCCAAGAGATGTCCTATCATACAACAAAAGTATATGCTCAACTATGTTCATAGCAGCATTGTTTGTTTAAAATGTTTTAAATAAAATAAGACTTTTCATGACAGTGAGACAGGTCTATTTCTGGCATCAATAAGTTACAAAAAAGGCTCATCAGCATCAACAAACCTCTATAGGGAGTTTGCCTTGTTTGTGACAAATGTTAGCCATTTGGGTAAGAAACTGCTCCAGCCTCAACTGCTGACAGTATTCTGTTCAAAATAGATAAGGAGGACATAAAAGAAGACACCCACAAAAATTTTCCAAGACAAAACAGGATAGTTCTTGGAATTTTTTATTAAAAAAAAAACATCTATCTAATATTTTAGGTTTGTAAGCCAAGGATAGATGCCCCAATGTTACAGTTTGACCTTGGGGTGAATATCCAAGAATCCAGATGTCTCTGCTGTTTCTTAGTTTGGGAAGTGATTTTCTTTGTACTTCCTGTTTATTCAGGTAATATTATATCCTTCTGTGGTCTTTGATGAAGCTGAAGACTAGATATTTATCATTTTCTCTATTTATGACAGAAGGTAAATTAGGTATACCTTCAAGGGAACCAAGACAGGATTAATAATGGAGGGTTTTCTCTAAATTTGGCCAATGCAAATAAACTGTACATTGTAGATATAATACCTACCTGATCATTATTCTTCTTGTATATAGTTTTCCTTTGTTAGAGTTAACACTATTTCTTTATATTTAGAAAAAAATGTAAAAGTTGTAATGCATTTGATTATACTGTATAAAGATATGCCATTGTGATTGGTTTAACAAAAAACCTAAACATCCAATCACTATGCAGGAGGTATAGCCTTGGCTTCTGGAGAGATCGAGTTCTGGGAAGAAAAAAGCAGGGTATTCAGCTGGACTCAGAAAGAGCAATGCAAATGGGAAGAGAGGTAAAAGATATAAATCATGTGTCAACATGTAGGTGAATAGAAATGGGCTAAATTTAAGGTATAAGTGCTAGGGGTATAAGCCAAAGGTATAGGCCAAGTTTTTATAATTAATAAGCTTCCATGTGGTTATTAGAGAGCTGACATATGGGACAGAAAGAGGCTGCTACAGGTACAAAAATAATGCAATTAAATATATAACCATGATTCTGCCTACCTCCCGGCATCAACCGAATCACAAATTTTGTGCCACAAACAACTGCATTCAAAGAAACTATGGATCTTTTTTGTAGGTAAGTTGTATACCTCATCTCTAAAACACTTTAGACTCTCAGTAAAACTTGTATTAATAATTAAACAAATATGAATGAAACATAATATACATAGTGACAATTTTTTCTTGAAGACGTGAATTATGGAGTTTCTTTAGGTGAGCGATGCGCTGAAGGGTCTTGTCTTTTTGGACAAGATGCACAATAGCTGATGATCAGCAGGAAGTAATACTTTTTCCACATTGCAGTCACAGGCAGTCAAGGAGCCAGGCTGTTCTGGCAGAATTGTTTTTTTTAAGTAGCATATGCTAGTTGAGTGGGACAGTGCTACACAATTCATGACCCAATGTCAAATGTTGCCACTAATATGTGGAGCTCCTCACAGATTTATTAAAGTGTTGAAAAATTAATTTTGATGCCTCATTCTATCAGGATACTAGGAAATACATACTGGTAGGAAGAGGTAGGAAATATTGTAAGGCAGTGTGTTAATAGAATTTAAGTGATACAAAATAAAAAGGGGATGATAGGGAGATATTTTTATTGGGGAAATGTATATGGGGATAGAATAGAACACAGCATGTGAAGAGGAATAACAAACACTAAGGATATTTGAAGAAGCCATGTGCAAGCCTATTTTTATTTTATACATCCTATATTTTGTAAGTCCCCCTTCTATATTTTTATATAAGAATTTAATTGGAATTACCTTATAGAAAGTTTGCCAAAAAAAGCCCAGTGCCAGTAAAGGGATACTTCACTCAATTTGCTGATCATTGAAGTGAACAATAACGTCTATTGCCATAGTTTTTGGTTGCATTCCAGAACTTGATAGGAATATCCTATTCTGAAGATGCTACAAACTTTGACCAAAAGATATCAAGAAATCAATGGAGGTACATATCCAGATTGTTCATCCCTACTGACTATATTTCATGGTACAGGATTCAATCTGCTGAGAGGAATGTCTCATTGATGTTTTTATCCTATTGAATGAGAAAAGGCCTTCATCAACCCCCTATCAGAGGACTGACCTCAAAAATATATAAAGAACTCAAGAAATTACACATCAAAATTCCAAATAATCCAATTGAAAAATGGGAGTATAGATCTAAACAGAGAAATCTTAACAACAACAACAACAACAAAAAAAAAAACCTCAAATGACTGAAAGACACTTAAGGAAAGTGTTTAACATTCTTAGCCATTAGAGAACTCTGAAATACCATCTTACACCAGTCAGAATGACTGAGATCAAAACTCCAATGATAGCTTATGACAGAAAGGATGTGGAGGAAGTGGAACACTCCTCGATTGTTGGTGGGAATGCAAACTTGTACAACTACTCTGGAAATCAGTATGGTAGTTTCTCAGAAAACTGGGAGTCAATCTACCTTAGGACTCAGCAATAGCACTCTTGGACAGAAATTGAAAGGATGTTCAATCATACTATAAGGACATTTGTTCAACTATGTTCATAGCAGCATTATTTGTAATAGATAGAACCTGGAAACAACCTAGATGCCTCTCAACTGAAGAATGGATAACAATGATGTGGTACATTTACACAATGGAGTAATATTCAGAAGTAAAGAAAAAAATAACATTTTAAAATTTGCATATAAATGGATGGAACTAGAAAGAAAACATCCTGATTGAGGGAACCCAGACACAAAAAGATGAAAATTGTATGTACTTACTAATAAGTGGATATTAGCTGTAAAGCAAAGGATAATAAGTCTATAGTCCATGACCTATGAGAAGCTAAGTAACAAGGTGGACAGTAAGAAAAATATATATAGATCCATCTGGAAAGGGGAAATTTACAACACCATCTGACAAATTTGGGAGGATGGGGTGGGAAAAGAAGAGAGGGCAGAAGGGGGAAAGGAGGGGGAAAAGAGAGTGTGAAGGAGAACTTGAGGGAACAGGAAAGTTGAGATGGAGGAAAGAGAGAGATGGAGAGCAAAGAAAGATTTATTTTGATTAAGGGAGTCAATATGGGGCTAGCAAGAAACCTGCCACTAGAGAAATTTCCAGGAATCCACAAGGATAGCCCCAGCTGAGACCCTAAGGAATAGAGGAGAGGGTGCCAGAACTGGCTGTGCACTGTAATCAGATTGGTGAATATCATAAATGTCATCAAAGCACCTTCATATAGCAACTCATGGAATCAGAGTAAGCAACCTACAACTTAGCACTGTGCTGAGCTCCCAAAGTCCAGTTGAAGAGTGGGAGGAGTGAGAATAGGAGCAAAGAAGTTAAGACCATGATGGGGACACTCACTGAAACAGCTTACCGGAGCTAATTGGAGCTCATCAACTTCAGAAAGACAGGGAAGGAACCAGCATAGGACCAAAATAGACCCTCTGAATGTGGGTGATAGTTGCATGACTGTGGCAGACTGTGGGGCCACTGGCAGTGGTACCAGGATTTATCTCTACAGATTGTACTGGCTTTTTGGGAACCAATTCTCTTTGGATGGATACTTTGCTCAGCCTAGATATAGTGGGAGAACCTAGGTCCTTCCTCAAATCAAAGTGCCCTACCTTCTCTGAGGAATAAATAAGGATTGGAGCAGGGAGAAGATGGAGGAAATGGGAAGAAGCAAGGGAGTGGGAAATGGGATTGGTATGTAAAATGAAAGAAGCTAGCTTGTTTTCTTTAAAATAAATAAATAATTTCAAAAATTCTTAACACAAATTATTTCCATGGTCTTTGCTTAGGAAAATGATTATTTAAAATGAATGAATGCAAACTCTCAATTTTAGAAAAATAAAATAGCAAGATTTATTGTTTTACTATAGTATCTGCAAATTTTGTTATTAATTTTCACATTCCCTAAAGAAATAAGTGTACAGTAAATGAAATCTTGATAGTTTTATTTTATTAAGTGTTGTTTAGTCTAATTAAATTTGGTTTAAAATTGACCTAAGTATTGAAAACAGTGTCTTAATTTAGTGTGTGAACTATTACTTGAATACACAGTCAAGTGGCATTCAGGAAAGTGTAAACCAATTTCAGCTGCCAAGATATCTTTAAATAAGGCAAGTGTCAAAGTTCAGTGTATCAATATATTTCTGTATGGTGTTTCTGTTTCTCTTCTAGTAAATGTTGCCTTCGCTTGTGTTGCAACATTGAGTTTTGGTTCAGTATATTTCTTAGCTTATGATCTTTATTGTCTTTTTATCTTTTTCATGCTCAATAAAACTCTAAAATATTTAATGCACCCAAGATCATTTTTAACCATCTCTCTGAGTCACTTCTCTTATATGTACATCTAGGATAGTAGCATTTATTCTGTTTTTCCTGTGAACATGGAATGAAATAGTTCATTATAATCCTCATTATATTTAACATAGCTAAAAGATTAAACAAGGTAAGTATTATTAAGAGATCAGATACTAGATCTTGGAAGATAATGCTTAATTATAAACTTCTGTTCATTTCAATATTATTACTTAAAAGTTTTAAAAGATAAAAATATTTTAAAAACAAATACATAATTATTGCTATGTGAAATATGATAGAGGTGTCAGCTTCCTGTGAAGCTGGAGTTACCGGCATTTTTAAACCCACAAATTGAGTTCTAAAAACAGACGTGGACATTCTGCAAGAATAAGGTACATTTGTAACTGCCAAGATATCTTTTTGGTTCAGAAACCACTTACTTAATACCAATGTTGTATCATTGCTCAATATTCCATTTCATTTTAAAACATTAAGAATCTCCTCCCCGTTTTTAAGAGGAGGGTATACTGCAGAGTTTTAAAGAATACAAACAGAATACACACAAACATTTCCACACACACAAACACACACACTCACATATATCTGCCTGCATAAAACAGGACTGTCATATCCTGCCAAGACAGGGTAAGATAGTTTTAAAAAGTTGCTTGCCTTTGAAAATGGTATGTCAGTTATGTTACGCCTTAGCCAAAGTTGGTTGCTTCAACGCTGCAAACGAGACTTTGGGTGATTGCCCAGGTAGCTAGTTGTCTCTCTGATTTGTTGCATGTTTTGGAAGTTGTTTGATTGCACTTCCTAATTACTCAGGTAACATTATTTCCCTTCTCAGGTCTTCAATGGGGTTGAAGACTATATAAATGTAGTTACTTTCCACTCATGACTTGGCCAAGCTATTTATTATACAAGACCTAAGCTAGTTAGAATAGGATATTTGTACTTATTGTATATAATTTCATAGTAGGTTTAAAACTCTCTTACTTAAACAAAAGGGGAAGGTGTTGCGGGAGGTCCTTCCACTCCTCTAGCCAATAGCCACTGAGATACCAGCCCACTGGGGCGTGGTCTCTCTCCCTTTAAAAAAAGTGGCCACTTCCCTTATTGCTCTCTCTTACGTCCGGCCACTAGACTCCCTTCCTGATTGAGCAGAGGGCTGTTGTCTGGGATGGTGATCTGTAAGTTTTTTCCCCTTTTAATAAATAACCATTCTATTAATCATAATTCTAAACTGGTGTGAGATTGTTTTTGACTTACACCTTCGCCTTCAGTGTGGTATTGATCTAAACCAATTTCGTAGCATGATTATTGTTATTAATGCAGTGCCTAAGACTGGTTAAATGGACCATAGCTTTTGCCTTAGTTTATGACATCACGCAGAATAAATCAGTAAAAGTAGCATTAATTGAAATAGTAATTTTAATTATGGAGTCTTTATTAGTAAGAATCTGTGAATAAATGCCTTGTTTTTGATATTGAAAGTAAAACTGATAGTGAAGTTGCAGAACCCAGATATCTAAATTTTTTAAATATTTTGTATTTAATAAATATATGATGAATGTGTGGCTTGCCTGCCAACTTATGCATTCTAAATGGGAGAACAATTCAATGAAAATATAGATTATATTAAAGTCATGACTAATTCTGAAAAATGTGTGCTGTAAAAAACTTGTCATTGAAATTAAACACCTGGCACTCCAAAATCATACATACACACACACACAAACACACACACACACATGTACTGCATATTAAATTTTATATTTGTTTTTTTTGTACTTACCAAAACGTTCAAATTTCTTCTAGTTTTTTTATTTACTAAAGATTTCTGCCTCCTCCCCGCCACCGCCTCCCATTTTCCTCCCCCTCCCCCAATCAAGTCCCCCTCCCTCATCAGCCCGAGGAGCAATCAGGGTTCCCTGCCCTGTGGGAAGTCCAAGGACCTGCCACCTCCTTCCAGGTCTAGTTAGGTGAGCATCCAAACACTGCCTAGGCTCCCACAAAGCCAATATGTGCATTAGGATCAAAAACCAGTGCCATTGTTCTTGAGTTCTCTGTATTCCTCATTGTCTGCTATGTTCAGCGAGTCTGGTTTTATCCCATGCTTTTTCAGACCCAGGCCAGCTGGCCTTGGAAATAGAAAACACTATCCTGAGTGAGGTAAGCCAGACCCAAAAATAGGAACATGGGATGTACTCACTCATAATTGGTTTCTAGCCATAAATAAAGGACATTGAGCCTATAATTCGTGATCCTAGAGAAGCTAAATAAGAAGGTGAACGCAAAGAAAAACATATAGGCATTCTCCTAGATATTAACCTTCATTAGGCGATGAAAGGAGACAGAGATAGAGACCCACATTGGAGCACCGGATTGAAATCCCAAGGTTCAAATCAGGAGCAGAAGGAGAGAGAGCAAGAGCAAAGAACTCAGGACCGTGAATGGTGCACCCACACACTGAGACAATAGGGATGTTCTATAGGGAACTTAATTTTACATTTGTATAAATATTATTATAACTGAACTTTCAGGTATATAATAATTAAATGTTAGTTTGTAGCTAATTTGGAGTGGTACACTTGTATAAGGATTGGTATTAATTGCAGTATGTCATTCATATCCTGAAAAATTTTGTTCCTGATGTCATAAGGTGACTTCTTGCCTTCAATGGATATTAATTTTTTATAATTTTTTTATAATTTTTATGATTTCTAACTTTGAGAACCAAGCAAATATTTATATTTTCTTAACTGTTTTTCTTGCTGAGAAAGTGAACTCCTGATGTCTAACAGCAGAAGCTACTATATGCTATGAAAATAAAGTCTTATCTTTCAAATTTCAGAGTCCTGCTGTGTGGTTTATTCTGGCATTGAACTCTGCTCCTCCTGCTTTAGCCTCTTGGTACTCAGAGTCATTATTACACAAGGCTATTTGCAACTTGAAGCCTGACATTTATGAACTATTCAGTCATTATGAGTAGATAATCTATATACAATACATATAAGAAAAGTATAGAATTCTTTAAAAGTTTTGTTTACAAACTAAAAATATCTTCCAATGTTAATGTTAAAAGTATTTTATTTCTCTAAATGACAAAATCACCAGAAGTGAAAACATGTAATTTGATATGCACTTTTATAAGTTGGCAAGAAATCAATCTAACAGTTGGCTAGGACCTGGTTATATCATACACTGTCATATTAATATGCCACTACCTCTCAAATTTTCAGGAGAGTGTTAACTTTTTCATCAATAATCAAAGGAGGATAAGATAGTTATGAATGTACATAAGTTGAAATTAATCCAACAAGGAACTCCACAGGTATTTAATATATTAATACCAGAGAAGGTCAAGGGTATGTGAAGAGCCAACACAGAAGTCAGTCAAAGCCCCATATGCCTTCTCTGCAAGCACACTGGAGCTATCTCCATATGGGCCCTCTGTGTGCCAAGTGTGTCTCATAAGTGGTCACAGCAGTTAGGTTCTTCGCTCCAGATGAGAGAGAAAGGCACCAAAGGGAACTATTCTCCACCCTGCAATCAACAGGAAAATGCTGTGCCAAGAGAAATTGTAATTATGTAGACACTGATGTGTTAATGAGCTTTGAAATGTTTGGTTGGATAAGAGAAAAGTGCCTGAATTTTGCTATAACAACTATGTTTCTGGAAATGCAATACACATAATTAAGTGCAACTCAGCAGCACAGTGTATTTGCCTCTGCGCAGTAGACTATTTGTGTCACAACAGTGCATAGATCTTACTGGGCTTGCTTCAACATTTTGTTTATTAGTATGCTTATTCGTAAGTCAATGAACAGATCCAGGATGTCAACAGCTTTCTGAAATTACCTAAGGAAAGCAAAAGCACTACTCCTTCCAGTTAAAGTCCATTGGCAATTATCTTTGAAAAGTAGATTTTCATGTTTATGTTTTTTATTTAGTATACATTAAATGCTAATGGTATAAGTCAGTTGGGTTCCATGAACAAAGACCATCCAGATGTCATTGCTACATTTCCTCGAACAATTTGTATAAATTAAATAAATTAAAACAATGGAATTAAAGGAAAGTTAAATCTGAAGAAATTGTTTTAAAAATGAACTGGGTGGAACATGCTTCAGTTACTAAAATGTTTGCTGATCAAACATGACTTGAGTTTGGATGTCCAGATGCATGTTAAAAACAGGGTCTGATATCATATACCTGTATTCAAGCTTGGGAGAAGGCAACAATAGATAGAACCATAGAGCTCTATTGGCAACTAGCCTGTCTAAGGAAGTAAGCTTCAGGTTCAGTGAGACTCATTGTTTCAAATATAGAGTAGAATGTGATTGAGAGCATTCTTGATGATCACCTCTGTTTTGCACATATACACACATGCATGCCTATAGGCACATATCCAGATAAACATAAAACATATAGAGACAAGAGAATTGTTAACATATATGAAACCACATTTCACATACTCAGGTGATCCTTTTGTATCTTATAAATCCATTTGAGATATAGGATGAATTATTGATTTTAACATTAAGTTACTACTAATGGTAACTTTGCTATTGTATCTCTTTATAGAGTAGTAATATAGATTTTTGTCAAGTTTTTAATGTTAAATTTTCCAAGTGTAATGTTTCAGCCTAGTTCATGGACTAAGTTCCAGTTGGAATGGAACTATGGCTTTCAGTATAAAAACAAAGTCATTAGTATTTTAAGTATTTATTATGATTAAGTCTATGATTTGAAAGCCTTTAATTTCAATAATCAAACTAGATTTACCTCAATATAGCTTTTGCTATTTACATAACTATGCTTTCTTTAAAAGAGTAAAAGATGGTACAAATGTTGATGTAATAATATATATTCACATAGGGGTATAGAATATATAATTACTCTTGTGTTGAGAAGATTAAAGACACTGTAAACTTAACATACTAAACTTTTGTATGGAAAACTGAATTCCCCGCATTACAGCTCTTTGACTGAAGTGAAAATTTTTCTCCCTTGATGTAGGATCCCCGTCTGTATAATGTGAATACCAAATTAGTTAATAAAGAAGTTGTCTTGGGACTATGATAGGCCAGAATAGAGCTAGGTGGGGAAGACTGAACTGAAACTGGGACTAAGAAGGTAGAGTCAGGGAAAAGCCATGGAGCTACCATCAGAGACAGAAATGCTGGAACCTTGTTGGTAGGCTAGGTAAATGTAAAATAATAGAAATGGGTTAAGCAAAGATGTAAGAGTTAGCTAGCAATAAACTTAAGTGATTGGTCAAGCAATGATTTAATTAATATAGTTTCTGTGCAATTATTTTGGGTCTAAGGGGCCAGGAATGAAGAAGAGGCCTCCCCAACACTCCCTAGTCAAAATGTGATCCATACACTGGTATGTTCAGAATTAGCATCACATAGATGCTTGTGAAAATCATGAAAACACAGCATACATCATCAAGATCATTTGAATGTGTTTAACATTATACAGTAAGCTCAACAAACTGCTCCAATATTCAGGATCACTCAGGCTATTGAGCTCCAGAGTGTTCCTGTTTCTGCAATGGGCTACTTTTTGGTTTCTAACACACTAAATGTGTCCTAAGACCATGGCACAGACTTATAGTCAATTTTGTGGTTAGTAGTGGCTGGAGGGATTTTACAGTAAGAGTAGTTCCCAGATCAGTGATCCTCCAATTAAAATTGTAGTGCTTTTGGATCTGAGTCAAGATAGATTGATATTTTGGAAAAACTCCAAGAAGCTTCTTGTTTTCAGGCAAGTTGAAATACACATCTCATATATTTAGCCCATATTTTGAGTAGATGAGCTTAGTTTATTACAATGATATGGAAGACTGGTGAACATGTAAAAATGTAGATTCCAAACCTACCATCCTTGGTTTAAATATGTACAAGAATATTAAGACCCTGCTTTCATGATGGTCTTCTCAGCTCATTTAAACTGAGGTGACATGTTTTTTATGTACTGACTCATTTTGTTTCTGAGGTGTTATAATGAAAACAAGAAGTGAATTTCAGGCATAGGGTGTTTGGACCTCAGTTTACTTATCAATAATTCCAACTTTGATAGTAAACAATATAATAGGATTGCCATGATGACAGACAATAGACTCACTATACAATAAGATTTGGAAATTGACTGCCTTCTATACGAGTTAAGTAAATATTAAAGACATGATTAGAGAAATTAATTTGAAAACCATTCTTTGACATGTAAACTTTATAATAAACAGTAGATTTAAAGTTTTAACAACTTAATCCATCAGAGTACTGATACCCCTGTGGAATAATTATTTATTAACATCAAGTCAGTTTTAGATAGTAAATATGGAGCTGAAGATAAGGCTGAAATGTCTCATTATATCTCTGATTATCTGACTCTGTCTGTGGCATGCTAAATCAACATCGAATAGCCTTAGTCACATCCAGGAATTTTTGTAGATGCAAATTTTCAGCATAAAATGAAGACCTCACTGAATTAGAAGTTCTGGCTCCTCCTTGATTTATGAATGTATTAAGTATGAAAACCCTAGAAGTGTAATAAATATGTCCCTGGCTTGGAAAATAGATTCTTTATTCGATTTGTGTTACTGAGTGGTTTGAAATCCAATAGAAAGAATTCCCTCTCCTGTCTCTCTGTCTCTTTGTCTCTGTCTGTCTTTTGCAGGCAGTTTTGTTGAATGTATTCTAGGTGATTTTGACTTTATTAACTTGAGATTAATGCTCATGCTTTGTAAAAGAAGTTGCTTTTTTCTCTGGCAGTTTAAAGCTAAAGATTATTCTCAAAGTCTTTTTCATATTGATTTTATAATCACTAATAATTAGGGTTTTTTCTACCTTATTTTTCATTTTATAACATGGTTTCGTGGGCATATTTTATCATAAACACTTAAATAGAAGAAATTAAAATATTCATAATCTTAACATTGTTGCATTCCAGACAATGCAGAAATCAAGTTTTATTGCTTTTGGAAATTTGGCGCCAACTTAAAAGAAAAGGATTCTGAATCAGCATTGTCTAGTCTAAATTGTGTAATTTTTATTTTAAAATATAGAAAGTAGCACTGATTAAAATACAGTCTAAATTATGTCTATCATTTATTTTGCTGCAATCTAATATGTATATGCACTTGTAGTTTTGAAACGATATCAGAGTTATCAGTAATATATTTAATTAACATATATGTACTCAATAAAAACCTTCTGTTTGCATTGGCGAAGCTTGGTAAGGACATAACTAGATTCAAATTTGTATTTGCCATAATGGGCATTTATGATAGATGAAGTTTGTATATAACAGAGAAATAAATAATTTTTCTTTGTAGGTGCCACATTTCTAATAATTTGCATTAAATTGGGAACTATAGAATTGTATAAATATTAATATGCTCATAGTAAATTTTGTATAGGGCAAATAATAAAATTATATGAGAAGTGCTCTCTCTTTAATAGGACATCTTTAATCAATAATGCTTGCAATTTCTTAAAATTTTGTATATAATAACTTTAGATATCCTATTTGTAAATTAATGTTAACTCATATACATATAGTTTAATGTAATTGTATGATTTTACGTATAACTTGTATTTAGATAGTATGTTTTTATTATGTATAAATCATGTATATATTCCAGTCCATGTCACATGTGTAAACATGCCAAGAACTATTCAAAATTATAACTGAAATAGGTTCATCAAAGATGATGCCAAATAATTACTTTAATTGTTTTATCTTAAATAATAATTACAGTCATATAATAGAACTAATTCTTGCAAATTACTTACTGCATCAAGTATTTTATATTCAAGTTGAATATCTAAAATCTATATAGAATACATATTATGTTACAAATATTAATTTTAATTCCTTTCAGTGAGGTACTATGCAGTATTGGTGAACCTACTATATTGAATGTGACTGAAAAAGCATGGGATAAAACTGGACTCTCAGAGCATGGCGATCAATGAGGGCTGATGAGAAGCCAAGGACAATGGCATGGGGTTTTGAACCAACGTAATGTGCTGGCTTTGTGGGAGCCTAGCCAGTTTGGATGTTCACCTTCCTAGGAATGGACGGAGGCGGGAGGACCTAGGAGTTACCACAGGGCAGGGAACCCTGACTGCTCTTTGGACTGGAGAGGGAGGGGGAGAGGAGTGGGGGGAGGGGGAGAAGGGTGGGAGGAGGGGGGGAAGGGTGGGAGGAGGGGGAGGGAAATGGGAGGCTGGGAGGAGGTGGAAACTTGTTTGTTTTTTTTTCTCCTTTTCTCAATAAAAATAATGGAAAAAAAAAAGAATCACAACTATCTAGTCTAGCATAGTCTAGCACACTATCCTCATCAATAAAAGAATTTAGTCCCCTTCAGCAGTTATACATTTTATTCTCACTGGAACACATTAATCTACTTTTTCATCTATGAGTTTTTACTTTCTAAATATTTCATATATGCAGAGCCTGACAGCAAGTCATCAATCTCACGTTTTCACTTTCCTAATGTCTTCATAGTTTGTGCACATTTGGAGAAGGTATAAATACTTGATTATTTTATTTTATTATTTACATAATACCTTACCTGCCATAAATATCAATTTTACAATTCTTAATAAATTTGTGACATTGAAATTGCATAAACAATTTGTTGTTTATTGTGTTACTCATAGGCAAATTTTCAACCCCTGTTTTAATGTCTTGCAGGAATATAACTTTCGCTGGGATATCTCATTATGTGACAATTCTATGCTAATTTTGAGACAATATAAACTAGCTTTCCACTGAAATAGCAATGTCATCCTAACAGTATTTCTTACACTAGGTAGATGCCTCATTTTTTTTCCATATTGGCAAAAACAGTTGTTATTATCTCATAATTTATTTCTTTATGAGTGAGCGAAAAACCAAAAAAAAAGACTACTTCATTACAATTGTGATTCACTTTTCTCTATGCTTGCAATATACAAATGTTCCTTGACAAACTATGCAGAACCTATTCTGATACGTTTGTCTCTTTGTCATTTATAAACCTTCTTGTATCCATAAACTTCCTATTGCGTTTTTACCAGTTATTAATAGCTTGAGTGAATTTCCCAAAGTCATGTAACTAGTGAGTAGTTAAGCTAGAATTACCAATTACATTAATCCATTATCACAATTAAAGTCAGTTAGACATGTACTGAGACTAGATAGCTGTTTGTGGGATTAGTTTCATGTGTTAATGTCATTAAGTAACAGATCTTCAGTGTGTGTGACTTCTTTGGAGTCATTTAAATCCCTCATTCCTAAACACATTTTTTACTTTTTTTTTAATTTAAAAAATTTAATTTTACATACTAACGCAAGTTCTCCCTCACTTCCCTTCTCCCATTCCCAACGTTCTCCCATCCAACTCCACATCCATTTCCCAGAGAAGGTAAGGTCTCCCTTAAGGAGTTAACAAATTCTGGTACACAAACTTGAGGGAAAACCAATGTCCTCTCCTACCCCCACACCCGTATCAAGGCTGAGCAAAGTATTCCACCACAGGGAAGCACTTCAAGAAGCTAATTTGTGCACTTTAGATAAGTCCTGGTCCCACTTCCAGCAACCCCCAACAGATCAAGCCACATAACTGTCACCCACATTCAAGATCCTGAGCTGTTAGTCCAGAGTCCCTGAGTTCCCAATGATGATCTTGATCCCTTCCTTGGTCATATGATCCCTCCTCTCTCTCTTCAGCTAAGCTCTAGGAGCTGAGAGGAAGATTTGAATCTTATTATTTACTTAGGTACAATAACTTCTGCCATTCAGGCTTTCAAGAAGTTGATAATACAAGTTTAGTTAGAAATCTTACATTAAATATTTAATATTATGTCTAAACTAATTTATGTCATAGAAATAATTAGTTTTAAAGTAAGAAGTTCATTTTTCTTCTAGAAATTCTTTTCTAGGAATCTTCTGGATTAACTTAATATCTAATCATCTAGCCAGGTGGATAATAAACATATAATGAATATGATGGGATGCCATTTACCTTACCACTAGAATGTAAGCACACTGAAGGCAATGGTCAGCATACTATTATATGATCAGCACCTAAACTAGTGCCTGAGAAATAAATAATTGATAAACTCTTTCAAATGCATGCATATTATCACGTTCTAAACATTCTGATAATAGTATAACTAACTTTTTGATTAATATACATGAAGAAATCGAGGCTAACAAAAGCAGAAAGGCATTTGAATTTTTAAAACTTTTAGTTCTGCCTTTCCCTAAAACTACAGTTGTATAATCAGCATTAAATCCTGACCATAGAAGCTGCTTATAATTTGCTATAACTGAAAGAGGAAATAAAACATGTCTTTCAATGCTTAGCTTTGTTTTCAAGAACTTATATCCCTAACTCAGTTAGAGGACACCACACTATCACATAAAGGACGAATTCCTCTTTGGTGGTAAGTAACTTTGCACATTTAAATACATTAGAAGAAATAACAGATAGCTTTAGGATATATGTGACATATTTATCAACTTAAAGGACTAACTGAATCTTTAAAGGAAATCCAAAAGTCTGCTAACTGACAATGCAACAGAGTTATACTCGTTTCACTAATTATCTTAGTAGAAAAGTTCAAGAATTATTGAGTGGGTAACATTGAAGGTGCTCCTGAGGTGGGAATGTTTTCAAGGAAGTTGGCTTTCATGTTGTTTTGCTTAACCTTGCAAGACCTATTCTTGTCAAATCTGATGGCAAGGGCATTGTCAATGATAGAGGTTTCCATTGTTGCCACTTTTTGTTTGTGAATTTGGAAACATTACTCAGCATCTATAAATCTTAGACTCTTCTCATTTATAAAGAAGACAGGAGGGTTTGCCATTTAAGAAATTAATCATCAGAAGTCATTTTTGAAAATTTCTCACATGCCTAATTGCGATAACCAGCAAAACACCATCAATAATAGGCACATCTTATATGACCACAGATAGTTTCTCATTGCCAGTGGGTGTTATTTGTTCTCACTGATTAATGTGTTCAATGAATTTTTTTTTTTTTTGTAGAGGAGAACAAGAAAGAACAATACTGCAATGGGAAAGATGTGTCATATGATGTAGTAAAACAGAATGTGGTCAGCTACATAAGAAAAAAAGGCAAGTATCAAATAAGTTTACCCAAACACTTGGATGTTCATGATTCGTGCTTGCAATTCATTCTTGATGCTAAATTTACACAGGTCAGCCTGGCCGTGTTGGTATAAGCACTTGAGAGGCAGAAACAGGTAAATTTCTGTGAATTCAAGACCAGCCTCATCCACAAGGCAAATTCCGGAAAGGCCATATCTGTTACACAAGAAAACCGTTTCTCTAAAAAAAAAAAAAATTAACAACACTCCCAAAATCCAAAACTCAATCAACCAACAAAAACAATAAACATATCACTGCACTTGTATAATGTGATTACTTATACAGCTTTTATTCTTGAATATTTTAAATAATTATTATATACAAATTAATCTGGAGAAATAAAAACAATATCAGTCATTTCTTTTGATTAATTTCTATCAAAGTTTAGGATTTAGAAAATATATGCACACCTCCAGCTCAGAGATTAACAAGCATGTGAAAAATACTATTGATTTGATGAAAAGAATTGCAAAAATAGGGAAGGAATTTGATCTAAATATTATCAAATGTTTATATTATAAAATATGATTTTTAAATATGTATTTCATATAGTATTCTTGTCACAAAATAATATGTAAGAGATTCCACTTAGAAGATGAAATAGATCACATGTCTCTGAACTATTAGTGTGAGTACAAGCATAGTAGGTCAATATTAGGAAGAGAAGATTGATGAGTTGGTGAGCTAGGAGCCTATTTGTGAGGATGTGTGAGCTTTCCAAGTTACAGAAAGCTCAACTGGGAGAAAAAGGAAGTAGACAATCTAAGAATAATTCTGCCAGTATAGATAGATATAGGGAAAAGGTGGGGAAGGAGTGGGGAATCATAAATAGCCTGAGTTTTATTTTAAAGTAAAATATTATTTTACATATCTTACAAAAATATTCTTATTTTATGTATATGGATATATTCTAGAAAGTATGCATAATGAATATGAATTGTGCATGTACAATAGCCATGGAAGCTAGAAGATGGTATTAGATACCCCACAATTTTATTACAGATGATTATGAACTAAATATATATGTTGAGAATCAAACCTCGGTTCTTGGTAAGAGAAGCAAGTGTTCTTAAACAACCAGCCATCTGCCAGCTGTTTTTCTCAATATACTTATAGAGAAAAGAGTATAATGGAGAAGTAAGTAGTGACATTTGGAAAGAGAAACAAGCCACTAATCACATAAGCCAAGGTAAAGCCAAAAAAAAAAAAAAAAGAAATCAAATTTGAAGAACAGAGTAAAAGAGGCTCTTGACTGAAATTCTGAGTCCATTATAATTATAGAGAAAAATAAATAGTGATTACCTGATTAACTTAGAGGGCGTGAGTGTATAAAGAAGAAATTTTCAGTAGGAGCTTCCTGAGCATCGCAGACTTGATGGATTGTGATTTTGAAGTTTCCCTCTGCTTTCCATTGTGCCCAAGCATCCTTATATTTTCAATAGGCATCTGTGGTCATGGTTTCGATTTTATGGAACAATTGAATATTTACTATAATCCATGTTGTGTACTAAATGATTCTTTTTAAAATCAGGATTTAACTTCTCAATCTCCAATGTGAGGGTATCTTCAGGTGGGATCCCAAAAAAATCAAGTGAGTGCTACAGCCACAATGGCATTATTGTTTCTCGAAGAATGAGTACACATCCCCTGACTCCTCTCTTTTCAAATAGGAAGCTACCTCCCCAGACACTGACTTTTCTGGCATTTAAAAACTTGACTTCGCAAACTGCAGGCATTTGTGAAATAACTTGTATAACTCATCCACTTTATGAATTTTATTATAGTAGAAAAATATCTACGACAGCAGTTGGCACCAGGAGAGAAAGCACTGCTAACAGATACTTAAACATGTGGAAGCCTTTGTGTAACTGTGAATGAGGGGTGACTGAAATTGCAAAGTAAAATTTCTAGGGATATAAAGAAATGTCTAGACACTCCCCTCTACAGACTTCATGAACAATCTTGAGCCAAAATGGATAGATGTTTGGAGTAAGAATGCTATGATGGATTTTTTTTTTTTTTTGTACAGGATGGAAAAAGAGAAACACTTTTGTAAACTAAACAGAAATGCTTGTTATATCTTTTTTTTTTTTTTTTTTTTTTTTTTTTTTTGGTTTTTTCGAGACAAGGTTTCTCTGTGGTTTTGGAGCCTGTCCTGGAACTAGCTCTTGTAGACCAGGCTGGTCTCGAACTCACAGAGATCCGCCTGCCTCTGCCTCCCGAGTGCTGGGATTACAGGCGTGCGCCACCACCGCCCGGCTGATGCTTGTTATATCTTATCAAGAAACACTGAATTGCATTCTTGTTCTAGTGTCTGTCAAAGGTAGCACTCACAAGCAGTGCAGTTTGCAGTCAGAGATCTAGCTAGGGAAGACTGTAAGCAAAATGCTAAGAAATATTTTGGCTCCTTCTGACAGCATATGATAAAATGCTAAGACACATCCATGAGATGAAATGGAGTTTTTTCTCCTATATTTGAGATTTTAATTTAATTAAGTTATTTGGCCCTTCTCTTTCCTCTCTTTTTTTATTTATCTTTTTTATTGAGAAAGGGAAAAAAAAAAGTTCCCGCCTCCTCCCAGCCTCCCATTTCCCTCCCCCTCCTCCCACCCTTCTATCCCTCCCCCCCTTCTCTCCCCCTCCCTCTCCAGTCCAAAGAGCAGTCAGTGTTCCCTGCCCTGTGCTTAGTCCAAGGTCCGCCCCCCTCAGTCCATGTCTAGGAAGGTGAACATCCAAACTGGCTAGGCTCCCACAAAGCCAGAACATGAAGTAGGATCAAAACCCCATGCCATTCTCCTTGGCTTCTCAGCAGCCCTCATTGTTCGCCATGTTCAGAGAGTCCAGTTTTATCCCATGCTTTTTCAGTCACAGTCCAGCTGGCCTTGGTGAGCTCCCAATAGATTAGCCCCACTGTCTCAGTGGGTGGGTGCACCCCTCGCGGTCCTGACATCCTTGCTCATGTTCTCCCCCCTTCCGCTCCTCATTGGGACCTTGGGAGCTCAGTCCAGTGCTCCAGTGTGGGTATCTGTCTCTATCTCCATCCATCACCAGATGAAGGTTTTATGGTGATATGCAAGATATTCGTCAGGTTCCCTATCCTCAGCTGCCCAAGGAACTAACTGGGGACTTCGGCTTGGGCATCTGGGAGCCACTCTAGGTTCAAGTCTCTTGCCAACCCTAAGGTGGCTCCCTTAACTAAGAATTGTGCTTCCGTGCTTCCCTATCCAACCTTCCTTTATTCCAATCATCTTGTTTCCCCAAGTTCCCCTCATCCTCCCCTTCTCACTTTTCTCTCCCCATCTCTCCTTACCCCATAAGTTTATAGAGAATGTCATTATTCAGAGGTGTGGCCTTAGTGAATTAGGTGTAGCTTTCTTGGAAAAAGTGTGTCACTTTGGGGTGAACTTTGAGGTCTCTTTTGCTCATGTTTCCCACAGTGAGTCTTTCAGATCATATTCTGTTGTAGGTACAAGATGTAGGACTCTCAGCTACATCTCCAACACCTTGTCTGTCTGTTCTCTGATATG
This sequence comes from Microtus oregoni, assembly GCF_018167655.1. NCBI lineage: Eukaryota > Metazoa > Chordata > Mammalia > Rodentia > Cricetidae > Microtus > Microtus oregoni. The sequence continues at coordinate 6,922,160 of NW_024543975.1, read as the reverse complement.
CTCCCCACCACATAATGGACTGAACCTCTGAAAGTGTAAACAAAACCACGAAAATTAAATGTTTTCATTTATAAGAGTTGCCATAGTGTCTGCTCACTGCAATAGAAACCCTAACTAAGACATGTATACAGTGGGTTTTTGACAATTTCAAATCTGTAATACTTAATCATTTTCTCTTATTCATTATCCCTTCTTATGTCCCTCCCACTACAACATTAACACATCTTCTCAACAAGCCCTCTCCTGCTATCAGGTATGTTATATGTATGTGTGAACAATGGAATAAGTTAACAGTAGTAGGTTTGTATGAAATAAGTGAATGGGGAGCTGTTATTTATGAGCATGGACAACTTATCAGAGGCTACACCACAAAAGAAAATAAGAGCCCCTCTTCCAGAAGCCAGTAATACCAATAGTGAAGAACTGGGTCTCATGAAGCCATCCTCCAGCTATGATAGTAGGCCTGTTCTTGTGTATGTGAACAGAGTGGTTGTGCGTTCATAGCTCTAATGTATCTGGTCCAGACACAGCATTTCATAGCAGTCCTTTCCACTCTCCTGCTACTGCACTCTTTTCACAACCTTCTATATGTTGTTCTGTGATTTTCCAAAGGGGCAAAATGATTCTCCACTTAGAGCTGTGCCCTCAGTAGTTACTTATTCTCAGCACACAAATCAGTATTAAATATTACTGTTAGTTCTACAGCCACATTTTTTCTTACTGAATGTCAAAATTCATGCATGCTGTCAAATGATTTTGATTTGCTATCTCAGATACAGAGCCTAAGGGAACTAAAATATTAAGTATGCACAATCAATTTACTTAAAGTTAGGTCTTAATGAGCTTCTCAGATGAATATTTTTTAAAGGCATTTTAATAAATGAAACTAATCAGAACAAAATAACATTTCAAGTCAATAAGTAGTGCTCCCTTATCATTAAATCATTTAGAAAGACTCTCAAAACACTCATAACACTACATATTAGCTCTTGCTATAAAGAGTCATGCAAGTACCCAGATTTTCATGTAGGGACTATATAACTGTCTGGCAGATAGTAGCAGTCCTCAGAGAGCAAACATTCTAGGCAATTCCAGTTAAAGTAAAACTTTTCTCTTTCAGATATGTATTAACTGGATTTGGTACTGTTTGGATTCTAGCAGTGAAACACAAAACCTTTGAAAATGAGGTGGAATTAATAATTTATTTTTCCTGTTTAATCTTTTACACTCACTTTCATTAAAAGGAATTTCAAAGATTTACTAGCCAGTTTAGTAAATCAATACAATCCAATCTCAGAAACACAAAACCTAATAAAAAAGAAAGAGAAAGAAAAAAGAAAGGAAGGGAGGAATGAAGAAAGAAAGAAAGAAAAGAATGAAGGAAGGAAGGAAGAAAGGAAGGAAGGAAGGAAGGAAGGGAGGAAGGAAGGAAAATACTCTTTCCTTCTTTTTTCCTTCCTCAAGACGCAGCAATACCACTTTTGGGTATATACCCAAATGATGCTCAATCATAGCACAAGGACTTGTGCTCAACTATGTTAACAGCACCTTATTTGTCATAGCCAGCATTTGGAAACAATCTAAATGCCCCTTGACCAAAGAATGGATAGGAAAATGTAGTACATTTACACAATGTAGTACTATGTAGCAGAAAAAAAATATAATTTTGAAATTTGAGGGAAAATTGATAGAGCTATAAAACATCATATTAAGTGAGGTAACCCAGTCCCAGAAAGACAACTATCATATGTACTCACTCATAAGTGGCTTTTAGACATAAAGCAAAGAAAAACCAGCCTACAGTTCACAATCCCAGAGAACCTAGACAACAAACAAGACCCTAAGAGACATGCATGGATCTAATCTACATGGGAAGTAGAAAAACACATGATCTCTTAAGTAAACTGGGAGCATGGAAACCGTGGGAAAGGGTGGAAGGAGAGGGAAGAGGAAATGTGCAGACAAGAGAAAAATATATAGTTCAATAAAAACAATTATAAATTATAAATAAATAAATATCAGCAAGAATCCAGACTATCCATCTTTATCACTCTTAAAGATCACTGCCTTCATTCTTACTTAGCTTTTCTACTCTGAAATCAAGTATGTGAATGGGCCCTTACCAGGCACCAAATATTCTATTCTCTTAGTTTTAGCTTCATCTTCCTCAATGATGAGAAATAAATTTACACTGTGTGCAGATGTGCTTGGCTTGAATTATTATTTTTTTAAGGAACTAGGAAATTGAGACAGAACTCTTCCTGGCTCAATAGAAATATAGCATAGTTATTGCTACTGAACTGGATTTGAGAGAATTCTTTAGATCCTTATACAAAATCTTATTTTGCATAAATTTATCATCTCTTCAAGGAACGTTCTAATCCTCTGTGAGATTTCAAATATTAAAACAAATTAACAAAGCAAACCCACAGTGCTAAGGAACACAGCCCCAGAAAGAACAGCAACTGCAGACTACAGAGGTAGACTGGGAGAATAGTTTGAAACATTGCTTTTCAAATCAACAGTTTACATGGACAAACCCAAAATACAAACTGCAAGAATGGCACATGAATACTCAAGGTAGTCCATTACCTCTTAAAGAGAGTAAAATATTTTCCGGAAACATATTCACAAAGAAAACTCAAGTTTCAAATGTGTTTACTAATAAATTCTAAGAAAAAATGAAATATACAGGTTAATTACGTTTATCTAATTTAATGAGGCAGAAGTAGAAATAAATGAGGTTAGAAAAAGAATATCTATGGCATATTTTAAGGCCATAATCTAAGGATGTGCAATGCTGTAATTCTGCCTTTATAACAAAAATAATGCTTGCTTTTTATGTTTGTTTGGTTTTGGTTTTTCAAAACAGACTTTCTCTGTGTAACAAACTTGGCTGTCCTAGAAACTTGCTCTGTAGGACAGGCTGTCCTGTAGCTCACAGAAAGCCACCTGCCTTTACCTCAACCACCACCTGGCACATGAATTTTTACAATAAAAACATAAAATTTAGAAGATAAAGACATTGTATCATTGTATATGGAATATAAAATACAATTTCAAAACATTTATAAAATTCTCTAATATTTTGGTGTTCTCATGGATTTAGAGTGATCCTATTCACTTTGCATATGGCAATCCATAAAGTTGGCTAATATTCATCATTGTAAGCTGTGACATTTCTGGATGTCATGGTGTAAATATGAGTAAATAATAATGTTATTATTACCTTCAAATGAACATTCAAGGAACACAGATGTAACTCAGCTGTGAGATGTGCTTGCTTAGAATTCATTAAGTCTAGAATTTCATCACTAGCACTGTAAAAAATATTGAGCAACGACAAAGGAAAATCAGTGTGGATGTTCTTACAAAAGATAAAAATATATCTACAATATTTCCAGAAATAGTCACAAATAATCTGTGTCCCACCTACTACATCAATAATTACATATCCATGTAAATTGATGCTCTGACTTTTAAAAGTTTTTTTTAAAAAAGAAAACAAACTTTTTTCATTAAGCATACAAATCACAAATCACAGTTCCCCCTCCCTCCCTCCCTCCCTCCCTCCCTCCCTCCCTCCCTCCCATTTCCTCCACCTTCCCCCCAACTCATGCCCATCTGTTCCTCAGACAGGGTAAGGCACATTGCTTTGGGGAAGTTCCAAAACCATTCCTTCAGTATCTAAGCTGAGCAAGGTATTCATCCAAAGATAATGGTTTCCCCAAAAGCCAGTACGAGCAGTAGGGATAAAACCTGGTACCACTGTGAATAGCCCCAAAGTTTGTCTCAACAATACAACTGTCACCCACATTCAGAGGTTCTAGTTTAGTTCTATGCTGGTTTCTTTCCTGGCCAGCCAGAGTTGGTGAGCGCCCATTAGCTCAGGTACTCTTTCAGTAGGTGTTTCCATTATGGTCTTAACATCTTTGTTCATATTCTCGTTCCTCCCACTGTTCAACTGGACTTTGGAAGCTCAGCCCAATGCTCTCCTGTGGGACTCTGCCTCTGTTTCCACCAGTTTCTGGATGTTCTACAGTGACATTTAAGATACTCAACCACTTTGGAAATCGGTGTTCCGGTTTCTCAGGAAATTCGGGATCAACTTTCCCCTGGACCCAACAATACCACTCCTGGGTATATACCCAAGAGATGCCCTATCATATGCCAAGAGCATTTGTTCAACTATGTTCATAGCAGTATTATTTGTAATAGCCAGAACCTGGAAACAACCTAGATGCCCTTCAAAGGAAGAATGGATGAAGAAAGTGTGGAATATCTACACATTAGAGTACTATGCTGCGGTGAAAAACAATGACTTCTCAAATTTTGCATGCAAATGGATGGAAATAGAAAACACTATCCTGAGTGAGGTAACCCAGACCCAAAAAGATGAATATGGGATGTACTCACTCATAATTGGTTTCTAGCCATAAACAAGGGTCATGGAGTCTACAATTGGTGATCCCAAAGAAGCTAAGTAAGAAGGTGAACCAAAGGAAAAGCATATAGTTGTCCTCTTGGCTATGGGAAGTAGACAAAATTGCCGGGGAGAAAACTGAGATCTTGGGGGTGGGGTGGGATGGGGGTAAGGGGAGATGGGGAGAGAAAAGGGAGAAGGGGAGAATGGGGGGAACTTGGGGAAAAAGGAGGATTGGGATAAAGGAAGGTTGGATAGGGGAGCACGGAACCACAATTCTTAGTTAAAGGAGCCACCTTAGGGTTGGCAAGAGACTTGAACCTAGAGTGGCTCCCAGATGCCCAAGCCGAGGTCCCCAGTTAGTTCCTTGGGCAGCTGAGGATAGGGAACCTGAAATGACCCTATCCTAGAGCAATACTGACGAATATCTTGCATATCATCATAGAACCTTCATCTGGTGATGGATGGAGACAGAGACAGAGACCCACACTGGAGCACTGGACTGAGCTCCCAAGGTCCCAATGAGGAGCAGAAGGAGGGAGAACATGAGCAAAGAAGTCGGGACCACGAGGGGAGCACCCACCCACTGAGACAGTGGAGCTGATCTATTGGGAGCTCACCAAGGCCAGCTGGACTGTGACTGAAAAAGCATGGGATAAAACTGGACTCTCTGAACATGGCGAACAATGAGGGCTGATGAGAACCCAAGGACAATGGCACGGGGTTTTGAACCTACGTAATGTGCTGGCTTTGTGGGAGCCTAGCCAGTTTGGATGTTCACCTTCCTAGAAATGGACAGAGCGGGGAGGACCTAGGACTTACCACAGGGCAGGGAACCCTGATTGCTCTTTGGGCTGAAGAGGGAGGGGGAGAGGAGTAGGGAGAGGGGGAGAAGAGTGGGAGGAGGGGGAGAAGGGTGGGAGGAGGGGGAGGGAAATGGGAGGCTGGGAGGAGGAGGAAATTTGTTTTTTTTTTTCCTTTTCTCAATAAAAAAAAAAGATACTCATCAATCTGACTACAAGGTAAGGCAAGTTCAGGCACTCTCTCCTCTGTTGATTAGGGTTTTAACTGGCATCTTCCTTGTGGACTATTTGTAAGTTCTCTAGTTCCAGGTTTCTTGCTAGCACATGGCTCTCTCAATCAAAATATATCTTTAGATACTCTCATCTCTGTTCTTCCTCCATCTCAACTATCCTGTTCCCTCAAATTCTCCTACTCCCTTTCTCTTCTCCCCCCCCTCCTTCCCTCCTGACCTGCCTTATACCCCCAACCCCATGCTCCCAAATTTGTTAGGAAATCTTGTCTTTGTACCCTGTCCAGGTGGACCTCTATATGTTTTTCTCAGAGTTCACTTGTTACTTAGCTTCTCGAGGGTTATGGCTTGTTATCAGTTGCTTTACAACTAGTGTCCAGTTATTAGTGAGTACATACCAAGTTCTTCTTTCTGGCTCTGCGTTACTTCATACTAGGTGTGTTTTTCTAGTTCTATACATTGTCATGGAAATTTCAGAATGTCATTGTTTTTAACCTCTGACTAGTACTCCATTGTGTATATGTACCAAACTATTTTTTTTTTTTTTACCCATTCTTTGGTTGAGCGACATCTAGGTTATTTCTAGGTTTTGGTAATTAACAAATAATGCTGCTGGGAACATAATTGAACAAATGTCCTTGTAGTGTGATTGAGCATCCTTTGAGTTTATGACCAAGAGTGCTCTTGCTGAGTCCTAAGATAGGTTGATTCCCAATTTTGTGAGGAACTGCCATACTGATTTCCAAAGTGGTTGTACAAGTTTTCATTCTCACCAGCAATGGAAGAATACTCCACTTACTCCCAATCCTCTCCATCATAAACTATTATTAGTGATTTTGATCTTAGCCATCCTGACTGGTATAAGATGGTATCTCAGAATCATTTTGATTTGCATTTTTATGATGGCTAAGAATGTTAAACATTTCCTTAAGTGTTTTTCTACCATTCACACTGGCTTTGTGGGAGCCTAGGCAGTTTGGATGCTCAACATACTAGACCTGGATGGAGGTGGGGGTTCCTTGGACTTCCCACAGGACAGGGAACCCTGATTGCTTTTCGGGCTGAGTGGGGGGGACTTAATTGGGGGAGGGGGAGGGAAATGGGAGGCGGTGGCGGGGAAGAGACAGAAATCTTTAATAAATAAATAAATTAAAAAAAAAGTAAAAAAAAAGAAAAAAACAATTAAGAGTCGAGATAAAAAAAGATTTTTCTGTTGAGAATTCTCTGTTTAGTTCTGTGCCCCATTTTAATTGGATTATTTGGAATTTTAATCTCTAAATATTTGAGTTCTTTATATATTTTGGAGTTGAGTCCTTTATCTGATGTGGGGTTGGTGAAGATCTCTTCTCATCCAATAGACTCCAATAGACTGTCTTTTTGTCTTACTGTGTTCTTTGCTTTACAGAAGCTACTCAGTTTCATAAGGTCCCATTTACTTATTGTTGCTGTCAGTACCTGTGCTGCTGGTGTTATATTTAGGAAGTGTGCTCCTGTGTCCATGCAATGAAGGCTACGTCCCACTTTCTTTTCTATCAGGTCCAGTGTGGTTGGATTTATGTTGAGGTTTTTGATGCATTTAAACTTGAGTTTTGTGCATGGGGATAGATATGCATCTATTTGCATTCTTCTTATTATTTACATCCAGGTGTGCCAGCACATTCTGTAGAAAATACTTTCTTTTTTCCAACACCAATCTGTTTTCATTACTGTTGCTCTATAATAGAGCTTGATGTCAGGGATGGTGATGCCTCCAGAAGTTTCTTTATTTTACAGGACTGTTTTAGTTATCCTGAAATATTATACTTCCATATGAATTTGAGTATTGTTCTTTCAAGGTCTGTGAAATTCTGTTGGTATTTTGATGGGGATTGAATTGAATCCACAGATAGCTTTTGGTAGGATTGCCATTTTTATTATGTTGATCCTGACTCTCCAAGAGCATGGGAGATCTTTCCAATTTTGGCATCTTTTTTATTTTCTTTCTTCAAAGACTTAAAGTTTTTGATGAACAGGTCTGTCACATCATTGGTTTGTGTTATTTCAAGATATATTATGTTATTTGTGGCTTTTGTGAATAGTGATCATTCTTTCATTTCTTTTTTTGTGAATTAATTCTTTTTTAATAGATTTTTATTGAGTCTACATTTTTCTCTGCTTCTTCCCTCTCCCCTTCAACTTTCCCCCAAGGATCCCATGCTCCCAATTTTCTCAGAAGATCTTGTCTTTTTCTACTTCCCATGTAGATTAGATCTATGTATGTCTCTCTTAGTTTTCTCATTGTTGTTTAAGTTCTCTGGGATTGTGATTTGTAGACTGGTTTTCTTTGCTTTATGCATATAAACCATTTATGAATGTATACATGTGATAATTGTCTTTTTATGTCTGGGTTTCCTCACTCAAAAAACTGTTTTCTAGCTCCATCCATTTTCCTGCAAAATTCAAGATGTTATTTTTTTCTGCTGTGTAGTACTCCATTGGGTAAATGTACCAAATTTTCCTTATCCATTCTTCGGTCGAGGGGCATTTAGGTTGTTTCCAGGTTCTGGCTATGACAAACAATGCTGCTATGAACATAGTTGAGCACAAGTCTTTATGGCATGATTGAGCATCCTTTGAATATATATATACCCCAAAGTGGTATTACTCGGTCTTGAGAAAGATTATTTCCTAATTTTCTGAGAAATTACCACACTGACATGCAAAGGGGCTGTACCAGCTCAGCTTATTTATCATTTAATTTTAGAAGAGCTACTAAATTTTTTGAGTTGCTCTTGTTTTCTACCACATTAATAAAGGTATTTATCAGTTCTAGGAGTTCCCTGGTTGAATTTTAGGGACATTTTGTATACTATCATATCATCTGCAAAAAACAAATGTTTGACTTTTTCCTTTCCAAATTGAATCTTCTTGGTCTCCTTTTATTGTCTTATTGCTCTAGCCAGAATTTCAAAAACTATGTTGGACAGATATGGAGAGACTGGGCAGCTTTGTTTTGTTCCTGATTTTGGAATCACTTTGAGTTTCTCTCCATCAATTTGTTGTTGGCTGTCAGTTTGTTGTATATTGTTTTATTATGTGTAGATAAGTTCCTGTGTCGCTCTAAGACCTTTATCCTGAGGGGATGTTGGAATTTGAAAAATGCTATTTAAGCACCTAATTAGAGGATCATATGGATTTTATTTTCCTTCAGTTTATTTATATAGTGGATTACATTGTTAGAGTTTTGTATATTGACCATCCCTGTATCTCTGAGATGAAGCCTATTTCATTATGGTTGATGATTATTTTTTTTTTTGATGTGTTCTTGGATTCAGTTTGCCAGTAATTTACTGATGATACTTACATTGATGTTGATGAGTGGAATTGGTCTAATTCTCTTTCTTGTTTGACATGGCTTCAGTATCAGGGTACCTACTTCCTCACAAAAAGAGTTTAACACTGTTCTATTTGTTTCTATTATGTAGAAATGTAGTAATATGCGGCGGCAGGGCTGTGTCCCCAGCACCCCGGCTGCCTGGCTAGCTTATGCCCGTAATAACAACACACAAACTGTATTCATTTAATCATTGCTTGGCCCATTTCTATCTAGCCCCTTCTAGGCTAATTCTCACATATTAATTTAGCCCATTTCTAATCATCTGTGTAGCGCTCCTAGGTGCGCTTACCGGGAAGATTCTAGCCTATGTCTACCCTGGGTCAGAGATTCATTGCATGCACCTGCCTGGGAGCTGGGAGCATGGCATCTCTCTGAGGTGTCTGTTCCCGAGAGGAGAGCTGTGGAGTCTGAGCTCACTTCCTCTTCCTCCCAGCGTTCTGTTCTGTTTACTCCTCCCACCTATCTTCTAACCAATGAGGGCCAAGCAGTTTCTTTTTATTTAACCAATGACCTTCCTCCATCATAGAAAACTTTAAGGAGTATAATTATTACCTCTCCTTTGATGTTTTGGCAGAATTCTGTGCTGCAGTCATCTGGCCCTGATTTATTTTTTGGGAGGGGGATGTTTATGATGATTGCTTCTATTTCCTTTCAGATTATAGCTCTACTTAAATTGTTCACCAGGTCTTAATTTAATTTTGGTAAGTGTAACCTATCCAGAAAATTGGCCATACTGGGACAAATCCCTTGGCCTCTCCCCTGTCTGCCTCAGCTTCTCTAGCCAGCCAGCAGGCGAGCCTCTTTTAGGTAGGGTGCTCCAGCAGCCACACCCCATTGATCAAACCCTGCAAATTGCAAGTCCCACTCAGCCCCCAAAGGAAATATTAAATCCAACAAATTCTTAAAACAAATTATCTAAGAAATCTGGGACACCTTGAAAAGATCCAACATAGAATAATATGGATAGAAGAAGGAGAATTCCACCTCAAAGTCACAGAAAATATATCCAACAAAATCATAAAAGAAAACTTTCCCAATCTAAAGAAGGATATTCCTATGAACATACAAGAAGATTACAAAAATAAAAAGACACTGGACCAAAAGAAAGTCCCCTCACCATATAATAATCACAATGCAGAACATGTGATATTAATAACCATGAACCATAAACAATTTATATATGTATCATAATATATAAAAGGTAATGCAAATGTAATATATTCTCACAATGCAATTCTACTGAAGTTTAACATAAGTGAAATTGTGACATTTACAGGTAAATTAATGCATATGGAAATAATCATTATGAGTGAGATAACTCAGACCCAGAAAGATAAACACCACATGCTCCTCTCAGATGTGATCTCTGTGTTCTGTAGAAGCATGTGAGTTTAAACTGGGGTACACATAGTAGTCAGGAAGCTATGGACAAAGATGACAGGTTCTGACTAAATTTTTATCATCATTTAATTTGTATTCCATCCACCTTACACTAGGCATTAGATAGGAAGGCTTCACCTTGGTTATTCTTTGGGAAGTTGCAATGTTATTTTGAAATCTATAACATGCAAAAGCAACACAGTGGAAGTGGTACTGCAGAACTCCACTACTTTTAGTTTCAGATATTATGGCATATGATATAGGGTTTTCTGATATTTAAATATAACATGACTTCTACTTTCCAATTACTCTTCTCAGAGGTTAAATTGTTCCTATAACCTAAAAGATGTTTCAGACATAGCACACATATCATAGGTAATTAGAATTCTATTGTGATTTGACAACTCTAGTGTTATATTCAAAACAAAATGTGTTCTTTTATTCACCCAAGAAACATGGAATTAAGTATTTGTGTTAAAATATAATTATCTTTACATAAAAAAATAAAATAATAATAATATGTGGGATAGCATTTTTCAGATCACTATACCTTCTGAACATGAATCTTCCATATTCCTCCATGGCTCTTATTTCCATGCAATACTATGTGAAAAACAGTGGCACTCATATCTCATACTGTGCTATTGAAAGCTTAATGAGCTGAGGCTGCCAGCATCATACTGTCTTGTTGATGTCTACTGGGATTAAAGGGACAAGTGATTCTTGTTACATTCTAAGAGAAATAAAAGTTTTCCTGGTAGACATGGTTATTGTCTGGATAAATAAAATAGCTTTATTGTTATTCTTTGTGAATTTTGACCATGTTTACCTCCCCTTCTCTGGCTCATTTTCAATTCACAAGAAGAAGAATATCTGTACTCAGGAAACTAGTGAAGCACTAAATTATCATTTTAGTCTTATTTTTATCTAAAACAAAACTATATGTTTATAGGATTATTTTATATTTGAAGAAAATCATTGATATTATTACTGTCAAATTACTAAAGAAATAATAAATAAAATCCACAATATTGACATCTTCCCTGACTGTATCTGAGGCATTATGGACAGCTTATAGTTTCTGAGGGAGAGTAATTAAGTTGTCCTTAATAATGTGGCCCTAAGAAGGTTTTCTGAGATACTGTGAATGGCTCCAAAACCATAAACATATCGGACACACAATCTGGATTGGAAAATTATAAAAGCAATTAGAAGAGAGCATATATTTGAGTGGGAGTGGACAAGTAGGGTTTAATCTAGGAGTTAGGATGAGGGGTAGGATCTAATAAGATCAAAATAAATCGTATGGAATTTTTAAAGAAATTAGCCATCCGGGAAATGCAAATCAAAACAATGCTGAGATAGCATCTTGCACCTGTCAGAATGGATAAGATCTAAAATACCAATGATAGCTTATACTGGAAATGATGTGGAGTAAAGGGAATACTCCTCCATTGCTGGTGGGAATGCAAACTTGTGCAACCACTCTGGAAATCAATATGTCAGTTTCTAAGAAAATTGGGAATCAACCTATCTCAAGACCACAAAATTGCACTCCTGGGCATATACCCAAAGGTTTCTCAATCATACTACAAGGACATTTGTTCAACTATATTCATAGCAGCATTATTTGTAACAGCCAGACCTAGAAATAACCTAGATGCCCCTCAACTGAATAATGGATAAAGCAAATGGTGCATTTACACAACTGAGTATTACCCAGCAGTAAAAAAACAATGGCATCTTGAAATTTTCATGCAAATGGATGGAATTAGATTAAAACATCCTGAATGAAGTAACCCAGACCCAGAAAGACAAACGTGGCATATACTCACTCATACATGGGTATTACACATAAAGCAAAGCATATACAGCCTGTAGTTCACAGCTCCAGAGAAGCTAGGTAACAAGGAAAACCCTAAGAGAAGAAACATATATAGATCCCCCTGGAAGGGAAAATAAACAACATCTCCTGAGAAATTAGGGAGCATGGAGGTGGGTGAAGAGGGCAGGGCAGGAGAAAAGGAGAAGGGAAGAAGGGGAGAAGTGATGAGAACTTAAGGGAACAAGATAGTCAAGATGGATTAATGCCAGAGATGAAGAACAAGTAAAGAGATATATTGGTTGAGAGAGCCATTATGGTGTTAGCAAGAAACCTTGAACTAGAGAAATTTCCAGGAAATCTACAATGATGGCCACAGCTAAGACCCTAAATAAGAGAGAAGAGAGTGTCTGAATTTACCTTTCCCTGTAATCAGTTGATGACTGTCTTAGATGTGACCTTAGAACCTTCATTCAGTAACTGTTAGGAACAGAGGCAGAGCCCTGGAGTAGAGCACTGGACTCAGCTCCCAAAATGTAGTTGAAGAGTGGGAAGAGTAAGAATATGAGCAAAGAGGTCAAGACCATGACAGGGATACCAATTGAAACAGCTTACCTGAGCTAATGGAAACTCACCAACTCCAGCCAGACAGGGAAGGAACGAGAAGAGGACCAAACTAGCCCCTCTACATGTGAGTGACAATTGTATGGCTGGGGCAGAATGTGGTGCCCCTGGCAGTGTTACCAGGATTTATCCCTACTGCTTGTACTGGCTTTTTGGAACCAATTCTCTTTGGATGAATACCTTATTCAAAGTAGATAGACCCTTGGTCCTTCCTCATAGCAATGTCCCTTACCCTCTCTGAGGAGTGGATGGGGGGTAGACCGGAAGGTGGAGGGAATGGGAGGAGGGGAGGTAGTGGGAACTGGGACTGGTATGTAAAATGAAAAAGAAATTGCTTTCTAAAATAAAATTAAAAAAATTGTATTGCTAAATTCTCAAATTGCTACTTGTATAAGCAAGCCACTATTTTCCCACATTCTAGAGAGCAGAGTCGAGACAAAGACTGATAGTAGTTTCTTTCTTCATCTCACTTATTTCTTTGATGTTATTACACCATAAAGAGTCAGGAATTCAGCTACTCCACAGCTCTCTCCACAATAGTACACGATTTTGGACTCCGTGGTTATGTCAACTTTCTTGAGGTTATTAACAGCTGACAATGTCTGTTATATAAATAACAGGTCATCCTCAAAGCTGTCCAGCAGTTGTGACATATTCTTGAAGGATTACTCAACTCTAGCCAGGAAAGGCATCATATAACATGAAATTAAATTACTTCTTTTTCAATTATTTTCTGTTTCTGCTCTATGTTGTTTTGATAACTTTATTTTAATTCTCTTGAGCATGTATTTCAAGTTGAATGCAGTTTCATAATGTTCAAGGACTAATTTCATGAATTTTTACCAATTCACAGACCCAAAGAAACAACTAAAGCCTTTCCTTTAGCTGGAAAATTGTTTTCTTTTAAATAATGAAATAAACAGCTTTTGACTTTCAGTTTACTTTCTCAATCTAATACCTCACATGACTTATGCTTATGTAGGCATATATTTGTATATAACTTGCATTTGTTGAAAAATTATATATGTGTGTGTGTGTGTATGTGTGTATGTATGTATGTATGTATGTATGTATGTATGTATGTATGTGTTTGTGAAGTTCTGTTAAAAGTTATAACTGGTTGTGAGTATTATTCACTAGCTGGTTTTGTTGGCAGCAAAGAAGCAGTGATGGAGATCAGGTGTTAGTCACTGTCTAGGTTTTTCTTATATGACTTTTTTCACATCTTTAATTTTTTTCTTTAGTTATTTTATTATTTTAATTCTACATTAAAATAACATTGAATGTATTATATTCATGAATATAGCATGGCATGTTTTATGGTATTCAAAATGTTTTTGAACAAAAAATACTTCTGTTTTTAACAGTGTTTACACACATATAATTTTAACAGAATCTGTAAACATTTCCAATAGTGATTACCTATACTTTTGTATCAGTTTGCTAATATTCAGCCCAACAAGTTTTCCCTGAAACAAATATTACAGAAATGACTTCTAATGACTGCATTTGGATATTTTTAATGTAATTATTCTTAATTGGTTGAAAAAACCTTCTTTACATGCACTTACTACCAATAAATTATTTTAGTCAGTTTTGAATGGCATTTGTAATCCATTTCTTTCTTTTTAGCAGGTATTTATCTTTAAAACTAGAGAGTAAAATGTACATAACAATCTTTGAAGATATGACAAACTGCTTGCACCTACAATAAATCTAATGAACTCTCACATAGAGTAGCTATGGCAAACAATGTCCAAGTTAATAGAATAGTATCAGAGTCAACACCACAGATGGGCAGATATTGCAAAAAGTTCAGATTACCAGGCCTCAGAAAACTCAGGCACATCTGTAATGCTAGAACCAGGTGTCTTGATTCTCAGCCAATCCAGCTAAGTTTTGAGTTCTTGTTTCAAAGCAAGGCCTTTCACAGAAAATAAGTGGCAGAGCAGTGGTGGAACACCCATCTATGGCCTGCAAGTCTATGTACACACAAGCACATGTATCATACAAACCATACACACATGTACACACCCTCATTCACCTTTCTACTTGTATACAAATGTACCAAGACATTGACAGCACACACAGACACATACTTTAAAAAATTGGGAGAGTAGGATGGACATCAAGACAGAAGGAGAGGGGAGGATGAATGACTAGTTTCAATAAGGATGTTTAAAATGTTTAAGGAATCATGCTATTTTATATTTACCTAAAATTCCAATAGTACATTATTATATCCATGTACATAAATAAATATATTAAATGAAATTTGCCATTTAGATTGTTGATGTTCATCACAAGAGTGATAGACTGTTTAACAAAATCCCCAGTTCCAGGCTTTTACACTTCCTTCTACACAAGCAACTCCATGTGACTCCCCCCACCAAAATAAAGACTATTGCTGTTTCCCCTGATTTCCTTTCAGAGGGTGAAGGGAAGTTTCTATTGCTAAAAAAAAAAATGCCACATATGTCAGAAACAGAACTTGATTCAAGCTGTTACTGATCTGAAAACTTTCATGCTGAGGTCAAGATTTCATAGTCCAGAAAGTGCTGTGCCATCTGTCAAGGGAGGGAAGACATCAGTATTCCTATCCAGCTATAAAGCCTGTGAACCACAACAAACTCACATCTTTGCCTTAACTAACATCTGTCTAATTAAACTTAAAACCTCCTCAATAGGAAGAAAATCATGCCTGACACTGGAAACCTAGCTAACAACCAGAGATAGCGATGTCCTAGACCTGGAGGGGAACCTACTGCCATGACTTTAGTTGATCATCATGATGCTTAAATGCACACTAAAACTTTTTCTTATACTCATAGGTAAGTGAAACTTTCACCATCAAAGAAGCTTCTCTGTTAAGCAGGTATAAATCACTGTAGAACACTATAACTGGTCACAGTGCCAAGATAAAATAATTGTAGGATTTCTAGCCCAAAGAATACATCTGCAACACAACTGCACGTAAAGTGCAGCGAACATTCTGGAGAAAGGTGTGGGAAGATTGTAAGAGATAACAGACTAGGAACCCTGCCGGGAGGTTATATTGCCTTAACATACAAAATTAAAAATATTATGCCTCAAGAATACGGATACCTAAATAAAACCTAAAGAATGATAGCAAAAGACATACTAATGTAGAAGAGAGAAATCTCACTGGGTCCAACCCATAAACAAAAAATTACAGACAGCTAATGATTGCAAAGAGAGGAAAAATTAGTCTTTCTGAGAAGTGAATCCTCTAATTGGTGATGCAATACATATTAGTCTTCCCTGAAAACATAAACATCTCAGCAACATAAATGAACTCGGCAGGTTGCATTTATCTATTTTTGCATATGTCTCTAGTGGCGTGGTGTGTGTGTGTGTGTGTGTGTGTGTGTGTGTAGCAATAATAAGCAAAGAAAAAGAGGCTATGAATTTAAGCGGGACTGAGGAGGGTACACGGGAGGGTTTGGAAGGAAGGGAAAAGGGAAGTTATAATGGAAATTACATAATTATATTTTAATTAAAGAAATGTGATGGAGGAAGGTCATTGGTTAAATAAAAAGAAACTGCTTGGCTCTCATTGGTTAGAGATAGGTGGGAGGAGTAAACAGAACAGAACGCTGGGAGGAAGAAGAAGTGAGCTCAGACTCCACAGCTCTCCTCTCGGGAGCAGATGCCTCAGAGAGATGCCATGCTCCATTCTCCCGGGCAGACGCGCACGATGAAGCAAGCCGCCAGATTAGACATGCTGAATCTTTCCCGGTAAGACCGGTGCTCACAGATTATTAGAGATGGGTTGATCGGGATGTGAGAATTAGCCTGTAAGGGCTAGAGCTAAAGGGCCAAGCAGTGTTTAAATGAATACAGTTGGTGTGTTGTTATTTCGGAGCATAAGCTAGCCAGGCTGCCGGGGTGCTGGGGATGCAGCCCCGCCGCCCCTATGTTTGTCTTGGCTTACAAATCAATGTGTAAAATTGAGACAAATACTTTATAATTCATGTAACAAAAATAGATTTTGTTTAATAAGACATTTTTCTTTAAGTCTTTCATAATATGAGCTTTAAACTTTGAAATAATTTTGATCAGTGAAAGGATTAAACATACTAAAATACTTACTTTTGTTAAGTGATTATCCATGATTACAATATAGAATTTCTGATATACTGATGAAATACGTGTTTTAAAAGATTTTTTTTAATCTCTTGTTCATGAGGCAGAAAACCAACAACCTGCATGATTACTGGATATTTTTAGAAACTGAAAGAGAATCTTGTGAAAAGTATATGTTATTGTGGTAAAGGACAGGGAAGGATAGCTTATGTCTATTTTATCTTCCCCATTTGAAAATAATCCATCCTACTTGGCAGTAAAAGGATTTTGTGAGATCAGTTCTTTGAACCAATAGGGCACATTCCTCCTGAGGACCCTTTCAATTCCATTTTCAATCCTACAGGGAGGATTAGTGTAGCCTTATCCTCTGATGGACAGATATGCCCTTCAGGATGTGGAGGCTTATCATTGGCACCATTGGCTAGAACTAAAATGCACTGTCTGCTGATTTAGTGAAGAAAGCAGAGTTTGTTCATTCCTGTTAATGAGAGGTCTATTAAGCACACTGTGTTATGTTTGCTCTGTGTGTTCATACTCCATGCATTCTGATGCAGAATACTTCCCCAGTCATTGCAGTAGACTGCTTCTGATTAAAGTAACACATGTTTAAGTGAAAAAACTGTGTGATTTTTAGCTGTGTCCTGTGACCTTTGTCCTATGAAAATGAGACCCACTCTGCATCTTCCAAGGCAGCTAGGCAGACTTGGCTACTGTGCAATGGCCTTCAAATGAAAAGAATGCAACATGTGTTTTTGGAAAGTGGTGTGGTCTGGAGACAATTCTTTCAGTAACTGTGCTTTAACTATTGAAATTAAGAATAGTTATAAACAGGTGATATTCAGAAGAAAATGACAGGGGCTGTCTCATATATAAGAAGAAAGCTAAAAGTACCGATTTTCATTGATGTCAACAATGCTGCTTGTAGTTAAAACAAAAAAAGTGAAAATTATAAAAGCTGACTGTTTGATCTGGATGATTTTAGGAAAGGGAACAATTCTGTTGTTTCTCTTTTCATTTAAAAACAAAAACAATTCATATTTTGTCTCAGATCCTGAGAAAAAGGTAGACTCAGAGATATTAAATTGATACACACTGTTTGGTATGGCACAAAATATGTAGACAAAATATTAATTATGAAAAAGGAGTTGAGGAGATGGCTTAACAGGTTAAGTGCTTGCTGTATAAACATGAGGCACAAAGTTTCAGCCCCTGCACCAACACAAGATGCCAAGATGCTGGCACAAGCCTCTAATCCCCATGCTGGGGAGTAGGTGGATCTCCTCAGATATTTGGAGTTTTCTAGCCAGCCCACTTGAAAGATAATCCTTGAAATACTGTGTTTGAAGAAACAATAAGATATTCTGGTACCAAAGTATTGTGTACACACACACACACACACACACAAACAAGCAAGCACATGTGTACAATAAAAACACTGTGGAAGAACAAGCACATAGTGACATACATATTTTAATTATCTTTTCTTTATATATGGTGAGCGTATAATTCTGCTCACACTAAAAACCCCATGGATATTTTCTTAGTCCTCACAATCAATTGAAATGACAGGAAAAGAAAAGTGAATATAATTTAAGATTGCTTTTAGTCTTAAATTATTCAATATGATTCTCTTTCTTATGAAAATTCAATTAATATTTAAAAGCATAAAATTCACTTACTCTAACAGATTATGTAATTTTAGAAATATGAGAATATGAAAAAAAATTTTCAAGTAAATTTAACCAATGCTCACTTTGTTCATATAAAATTTATTAAGTTACACAATAAATAAGTGGTTCAGTTGCTTGGTGGGAAGTAACAGTGGCAGAGTATGAAGTATATCTGTAAAATTATGGTGAGGTTAATTCAGAATTATTTGACAATAAGAAGAAAGGCTTGGGAGAATCCTGGGTGAACCTTAAATTCACGTTAGCAATTTAACAAAGAAATAACAGAAAACAAAAGAAATAATATAATTTTGAAAAAGGCAGATTGATTTAACTGACTTTCTTGTTTATAAAATGTTCATATGATGTGAAATACAAGAGAATGATGAGGCTATAACTCTTTTGTAGGTAAAGAATTGAAAAAAATATTCCTCTATTGCCCTTCTGATAGAAAATAACAAAAATAACAATACTTGAGCAACTCTAGTAGACTTTATTTCAACAAGTCAGAAGAACTGACATCTATAACTATTAGGGAGATGTGAACCTTCCTTTTATTAAAGCATGTCTCTCTATATATTACCTCACATTAAAAACAACACATAGGACTGTGCTGGTGGGAATGCAAGCTTGTGCAACCACTCTGGAAAGCAGTGTTTCGGTTTCTCAGGAAATTCGGAATCAACCTACCCCTGGATCCAGCAATACCACTCTTGGGAATATACCCAAGAGAGGCCCTATCATACAACAAAAGTATATGCTCAACTATGTTCATGGCAGCATTGTTTGTAATAGCCAGAACCTGGAAACAGCCTAGATGCCCTTCAACGGAAGAATGGATGAAGAAAGTATGGAATATATACATATTAGAGTATTACTCAGCAGTAAAAAACAAGGACTTCTTGAATTTTGCATACAAATGGATGGAAATAGAAAACACTATCCTGAGTGAGGTAAGCCAGACCCAAAAAGAGGAACATGGGATGTACTCACTCATATTTGGTTTCTAGCCATAAATAAAGGACATTGAGCTTATAATTCATGTTCCTAGAGAAGCTAAATAAGAAGGTGAATCCAAAAACAAACACATAGGCATCCTCAGGAATATTAACCTTCATCAGGCGATGAAAGGAGACAGAAACAGAGACCCACACGGGAGCACCGGACAGAAATCTCAAGGTCCAAATCAGGAGCAGAAGGAGACGGAGCACGAGCAAGGAACTCAGGACCACGAGGGGTGCACCCACACACTAAGACAATGGGGATGTTCTATTGGGATCTCACCAAGGCCAGCTGGCCTAGGTCTGAAAAAGCATGGGATAAATCCGGACTAGCTGAACATAGCGGACAATGAGGAATACTGAGAATTCAAGAACAATTGCAGTGGGTTTTTGATCCTACTGCACGTACTGGCTTTGTGGGAGCCTAGGCAGTTTGAATGCTCACCTGATGAGACCTGGATAGAGGTGGGCAGTCCTTGGGCTTCCCACAGGTCAGGGAACCCTGATTGCTCTTCTAGCAGATGATGGAGGGGGACTTGATCGGGGGAGGGGGAGGGAAATGGGAAGCGGTTGTGGGGACGAGGCAGAAATCCTTAATAAATAAATAAATTTATAAAAAAAACCAATAACTGCTTCCTTGCCCGTTTTTCAGCATAAGGCGTGTTTTAGTCTTCAGAGTTTTTGAGGGTACTCTTTTCAAAAAAAAAAAAAACACATAGGACTGTCTTAGGCTTTGCTTGTATTCTTAGATATTTAAGTATAAGCTAATAGACTCCAGAGTTCTGAATATGTATCCAGCTTCTCTCAGTTTTAATATATTTTGTTTAATATCTCTTGATACAATGGAGTGCTCAGAATCTATATCATGTCCTTTCTCCAAAGTGTCAGAGCAAGAAATAGTGGATTCTGTCATCAAGCATTTGCTGAAGAAAAGCACAGTTGCACAAAGAAATTCTCAATGGCTTATGACTGCACATACAAGAGTTGCACAATGTCATGTCAGCCAAAATTAGAGATGGAGTGCTCAGGATCTTATGAAGTATTACCTCTAGCTGAATACCTACTGACAGTTAATGGCTTCTGGGGAAGAGTGACAGCTTTCTGAAGAATATGGCCACTGGGAGTCTATTCACCCTTCAGTAGATGATGCTGATACCCATGCACATACAGGCAGCAGGAAGTTAACTCAATTTAATCACCTTTTTACTTTTTAAAGAATTATTTTTAATTTTTAGAGACTATAATACAATTATATTTTACTCTTCCCTTTCTTTTCTTCATCTCTCCGAGTAGGGGAGAGTTCCTTCATATTCAATTCCTCTTTTTTCATTAAATGTTATTGCATGCCTTTATATACTCATTTTTACAAAGATTATAAGTATCTAAACTTTACAAGATGACGTCAGAACTTCTTCTTGTCAAAATACAGTCCAAGACTGAAGTCCTGTGAGAGGATTCCTGAGTGCTTATAAAAACCAAGAAACTCAAGAAACCAAGACAAGAATCTTTTGACCTCAGTTTTCTTCAAAAGCATGAAATTGTTCCTGGATTATGCTTTCATGTTCCTACCTGCTGCACTGGATAGGAGTTAGTTTACTTTAGACTGTTCATTACAACTGGCTGTTGCTATCTTTTTTTATAGGACTTTAGGGGGAAAAAACATGTTTCTGCTGCACGTAGTTTGTCCACCATTTAAGACTTGCCTCTCATGTGTGGCATGCCCTTGTGATTGTACACACATTCAACTCCTCCTAACCCTCACAATAGAAATTGTGTGATGCTCCTGAATAAAAATGAATATTACATGATTCTTTTGTTTCTCATCAATGCCTTTCTCCCAGGTCCCACTGCCTCTGGAGCACTGAGGCTTATAAAGATCAACATTGAAAGTTTAGTAATATTTCAAAAAGAAATTTATCAAAAATGCTTTTTAACAGAGGGCCATTGAAGCTGAAATGAAGAAATTGATCTGAATTTCACCCATAAGCTCAGTTTCCTGTTACTTACAGGAAACTTATATGGAAGATCTAATTATTCATAAATTTCTTTTATGTTATTCTATACTATAAACATTTATGGGGTAGCTTGAAAACCCTTCAATATCACATTGTATCTCATCATTTCACTTGAATTCAGGTGAAGTCTTCTTTACAAACCTTAACAATGCTTCAAATTGCTAATTTTCAATTATCCCCAGTTCTTCTGAATAAGCAAGTTTGCAAGAAATTTTACTGCTTCTAGATTAATGCCCTAATATGAGAACTATTGAAATTACTTTTTCCTGTGTTGAAATATCAAGTTCACTTGGGCAAATGTGATCTATAAAACTTTGTTCTTCAACATTAATTACAAATAATGGACTGTGATTGTAGAAACTAGTGTTTTTCAAGATAAGGAATTTGCTTAAATTTTCTTCCTTAGATTTCAACATCAGTCTGGAAATCTAGGATGCCTTGTTGGTGTGTTGGAACCATGTGGTGATAAAAACCAGGTTTTTATCAAATTCTGGTGTGTGGTTACAGGAAGGGAAAAAAACAAAAGGTAACCTTCAGAAGATTAAATGTCAAGATATAGCACTGATGAAAAATTTTTATATATTGAATGTTACATTTCACTAGCTCACATTTGTACTCCTAGAATTTTTATGTCATCATTAATATCCTCATCTTTCATATATCAAATAAATGTTAAGTAATTCTCTTAATGGATACTTTACTAAATGGCATAAGAGACAATAAAACTTTTCTAAGAGTGTAAAATAGCCAAACACTTATTTACTTATAATTAATGCATTGATCTCTCTCTTTCCAAACAAAAACTA
The DNA here is from genome assembly GCF_018167655.1 of Microtus oregoni. Classification (NCBI taxonomy): domain Eukaryota; kingdom Metazoa; phylum Chordata; class Mammalia; order Rodentia; family Cricetidae; genus Microtus; species Microtus oregoni. The sequence goes on along the minus strand of NW_024543975.1, from coordinate 6,899,906 downwards.
AATGGTCTTAAGTCCTTTGTGATTTACAGGACTTTATTATGACACTTTTGCGGAATTAATTGCACAATCCAAAACATCATCATACAAAATCTTAGTCTCCTTAAAGTTGAACAAAAATTCCAAAAATTACAATTGGATAAAAAAAAAAAAGAGTTTCTAGAAAACTGAAATTTCTTATATAGGAGTTGTCCTTAGTAATTGATCTAATCAAGATTAATACTTAACTCACCTAGAAAGTTCCACACTAGCTCAGAAGGGAGTATAATAAAGGGTTCTTTATTTAGAGGTAGACTCACAGATCAACAATCCTCTGCATGAGAGGGGAACAGGAACCGAATCTAGCAGCCCAAAGAGAGAGAGACTACGTGAGTGATTGTGCGAGCAAGCTTTATGTTTCTAAAGTACAAGACCTATAAGTACAAGATCCCTAAGTGGGATGGTATCTTAAAGGCTATTGACTGAAGGAGTTCCCACAGCACTTCTCCTTTTTTCTCTAAATAAGCAAATTCCAAACCCAATACAAAACTATATACAATAAGAACAAATATAAAATATAAAAATTAGAATTACAACCAGCATAAACAGTACAAAGCAAGAAACATATGTTAAATGTTTCAACCCCATCGAAGACCTAAGAAGGGAAATACTATTACTTGAGTAAACAGGAAGTGCAATCAAGCAACTTCCAAAATGTTCAATAAATGACAGAGACAACTGACTACCTGAACAATCAGCTAAGGTCTCATTTGTAACATTCAAGCAACAACTTTGGCCAAGGTCTAGAGTAACTGACAGACCATTTTCAGAGGAAGGAAAGTTTTCAAAACTGTCTTACCCTGTCTTGGCAACGTTTGGGAGTCTTTTTTCTTGTATCCTGGTTGTCTTGTCTAGACACCAAGCATTTTGTCAGTGGTTGAGTCATGGGCAGTTTTTTGCCCAAAGGCCCACTGTGCCAGAAAAACACAAGCTCCAAATGGAGTGTTCAGTGCCCATCATTCTCTCAGAAATTGATCAGTGCTGCCAAGAGCAATTGTGTCTCACATCAACAGAACCCTAAGTTATTTAAATGCCATATTCTGCAGTTCCTTGAAGTGGTTGAAGATTACCTATCTATGCTGAATAAAATCTCTATGTACCTAAAAAACCTGATTAGTCTAACTATAAGTATGACAAACATGGATGACTATTGACCTATAATTCTTAATATCTATATAGCCTACAGACTAACACATCATATTAGAATATTAAACAAACTTTAAAACAACTGTGTAGCAAATGAGAACGATGACTTCAAAATGTAAACAATGTAGAAATATCTTTATCAGAGGTAGAAATGTATAATGCAGTATGATAAATATATCCTAAAATTGTATCAATATATAAAATGTCTTAAGCAGAAGTAGAAACATGCATGCATATAATATGACAAAGTAACTTTGCATAGATGTACAAATATTATAAATAGAAACAGGAGTAAATTCAATGTAATGAATCTAATTTGAATTTGCATTAATATACAAACATCTATACCAATATAAATTGTCTATAAATAGTAGCTCACAAATATTCATCCTATTATTTTATATTATATTATTATTATTACTAGTGTGAGTAATCTCACATTAATCTACCCATTATCTCATTCAATTTCCTTTTTTTCTTTTTCTTTGCATTTATTTATTTGTTTTTATTTATTTATTTATTTGGAGGGGATGTATTCAACCTGAAGATCTGAAAAGCAAAACAGCCAACCACTGGATCTTACCTTGACCTCAGTCTGAAATGGTGATCCTGCCTCCTGGAATCTCAGAATGGGACTGTGTTTAGAGCTGTTTCCTTCCATTTTATAATCCTCTCTAAGGCTGGGATTAAAGACCACTGTGATTAAAGGCCTGCACCAACCATTTTCTATGGCAACTAGTGTGGCTATTGGGATTAAGGGTGTGTGTTACCATAACCTAGTCTATAAGGCTGACTAGTGGGACTGTTTTACTCTCAGATCTTCAGGCAGTCTTTATTTATTAAAAGACAATAGAAATGCCACTACACTAGATGGAAACATGGTGGCTGTCATTAGGAATCACTTCTTTAAACAAAGCTTTTCAGAATTTGAACTGGGCATCAAATAATGGGCCAAATGATAGGCTTCTACCAATATAGCAGCGCAAGATTGAAAGATACTAATAGATTTATAAACTGCTTATGAATTATTCCTGAAAAAGTCACCAAGGATGAGAGCTGAAAGCACTATAATTTTTAAGAAGTCAATACAATAATACTTTGGACAATATATTGAAAGAAATATTATAGTACAATATTTTTACATGCAATATAGTTCTAACTTACTTATTGCTTAAGTTATATTAATTATTGTAACACAGCAGGACTTCAAGAATTATACAGGGCTTCGTAATATTATCTGGAACATCTGACAATAAAAGCATTTGCAAAAATGTCAATGTATATGAACAAATTTTTGATTTGTCACTTCTGTAATCATTCAGCCAATATTTATTGTATGGAGGCTGCTTATTTGCTTCCGACTGCCCAGAGCTGAAATAATTACATAGAAACTGTATCATATGTACTCACTTATAAGTGGTATTTAAACATAAAGCAAAGAAAACCAGCCTACATTTCACAATCCCAGAGAACCTAGACAACAATGAGGATCCTAAGAGAGAATACATGTATCTAATCTACATGGGAAGTAGAAAAAGACAAGATTTCCTGAGCAAATTGGAAGGATGGGGACCATGGGAGAGGAATGAAGTGGAGGGGAGAAGAAGGGAATGGAGCAGAGAAAAATGTATAGCTCAATAAAATCAAAAAAAAAAATAAAAAATAGGAAACTATTCATTATAACAGTTTGTCTTATTAGCTTATGCATATGTCTAGCCTACTCTTATCTCTTAAATTAACCCATTTCTATTATTTCATAATTTATCATGCGTCTCATGGCCTACTGATAACGTTCCGGCTGGAGGCTCACATATTTTTCCTCTGGTGGCCCCATGATGTCTCTTGATTGCCTTCTTTCTGCCAGCACTCAGTTTAGTTTTCCCAAACTAGCTCTACTCTGCCCTATTAAAGACCAATGCAGATTCTTTATTAATCAATGGTAATCACAGCACACAGAGGGGAATTGCACAACAAATGTTAGACCAAAGTACCTGAAATGAAGAGAGGGTACAACAAGGAATTACAAATGCAAACAATAGGAGTATATTATTTGGTTTAGATACATATTTTATGAAATTTTGGCTAAGTTATAATTTTGTAATATCTAGACTAATCTGTAAATTTGATGATTTTCTTTTCATTTTTAATGTCTTAAGCAATGGAAATTTGTTTTCTTTTCCTAATACAATAAAATACACTGAAATAAAGCAAAACAATCATATCAAAGTTGGACAAGAAAAGACAACAGAAAATTGAAAGCATCAGAGATCCACTTGTTTACACATTCAGGAGTCTCATTTTAAGGACTTGAAAATTTTTTCAAACTTTGCAACATCAAGAGTTAGCTGGAAATAGGAACCTTTGCAAAAGTTCAAACCAACTGTCCCTAACAGCTAGCCACCTGTAGACTCCCAGTATTGTGGTCTAGACAAAAACAGACATAACTGTTTGGGGGAGGGCATGCCCCCTATGCACAGAAGCCACTTAAAGGAGGAAGGGAGTATGCAGAAATGGTCCATACCCTGTGTTTAGCAAGACCAACTCTGTTGACCCTAAGTGAACCTGGCTTGCAGTTTTTGCCTATATATGTCAACCACAAATGAGAAACGGGAACTCTCCCCACTGTGCTGTGTTGTGAGTAGTGGCTCCCAGGTAGCTGGAAAGAATAAATCTTGCTTCTGCATTCTGGGACTTGACTGGATTCTGGTGGTGTATCTCTGCGGGGGAGGGGGGGGTCTCAACTTGGCAACAACATCCTAAGAATTTTAACCAAAAGCTAAAGTATATATGCAGAAGATGCGATACAGACACAAGTAGACCTTGATCCTCCTGCTTCTGTCTCTAGGAGTTCTTATGTCTTAGTTTTTTCAGAGGTTCTTGTTCTCCTTTTGTTCTTGATACCTATGCTACCTCTTGATACCTATGATACCTCTTGCTGTCACAAGTTCCCTGAGCTTTGATGGGAGGGATTAGATGAAGACATCTTGATTAGAACTGTATGTACGAAAATTTTTCTCACTCTGCACAATGTCTGGATCTCTGTACTTGTTCTCATTTGCTGCAGGAAGAAGCCTCTCTGAAGACAACTGAATGAGGTACTAATCTATGAGTATGGCAGAATATCATTAGGAGTAATTTAATTTTAATTTATTACCAGTTTAGAGCAGTAATATTTCATTTTACTCTAGGTCTTTGGGCTATATTGTATCTAGTTCATGGTCACCCCTGTAGTGACAGGTATTGGTTCCTTTTTATGGTGTATGCCTTAAGTCAAATCAGGCATTGATTAGTTACACCCACAGGATTATGCCCTCATTTTTCTAGGATATTTGCAGGCATAACAGATTGTAGGTCAAATATTTTGTTTCTAGGTTGGTCTTTACATCTCTCTTTTGGCACACTGCAGAGATTATGTATTCTCTGTGCTTTTATGGGTATATTTAACATCCTTAGTTTGAAGTTTACCTTTTAGCATCCTCTGTAGGACGTTATTTGTAGATAACTGTTAAATTGGGCTTTATTGTGCACATCTTACTTTTCCCAAGAATGGTTAATAGTTTTGCTGGGTATAGTAGTCTGAACTGGCATCTGTTGTCTCAGAGTTTGTGGCACATTTGTCTAGACCCCCTGACTTTTAGAATTTCTATTGAGAAATCAGGAACAATACTAGTAGGTATGCCTTTGTATGTTACTTGATCTTTTTCCCATTCAGCTTTGTTTGTTTGTTTGTTTGTTTGTTACAGTGTTTCTCTGTAGCTTTGGAGCCTGTCCTTGTAATAGCTTTTGTAGACCAGGTTGGCCTTGAACTCACAGAGTTCCACCTGCACATGACTCCCAAGTGCTGGGAATAAAGACCTGTGCTACAACTGCTTGGCCCCCATTCAGCTTTTAAGGTACTTTCTTTGATATGTAAGTTTGGTACTTTTATTAATAAATGAAGATGGGATTTTCCTTTCTGTTCCAATCTATTTTGTGTTCTTTAAGTTTCTTTTATCTGTTATAGGCCTCTCCTTATTTAGGTCATTTTTTTTCTCCTATGATTTTTTTCAAAATACTTCTTAAATTTTGACCTGGGTTTCTTCTCCTTCTATTCCTATTTTTCTTCAATTTGTTATTTGCTTAATGTTCCCAATTTCTTGGCTGTTTTGTTTCAATATTTTTTATTTAGCATATTCTTTGACTGATGTATGTAGTTTTTGTAACATATCTTTAAAGTTTGAGATTCTTTCTTCCATTTCTTACATCCTTGTGGTGAAGCTTTCCTCCTCAATACCTCCTGTTCAGATTTCCAGATTTTTTATTTCCATAGTTAATTCATTTTAGTTTTTCTTCATCAATTCTTTTTCTGTCTTCAGATCTTGATCAGTGTTATATATTTCCATGTACTGTTTATTTCTGTTTTCCTGAATTTCTTTAATGACTTTCTTCATTTTCTTGTACACTTTGCTAATCCTCGATTTCTTTAAGTAATTTCGCCATTTCCTCTTTAAGAGCTTCTATCATCTTCATAGAGGCTATTTTCAGGTATGATGGTTTCTGCTATTTGTCTTTGTTGGGTGAATGCTTTGTTACATGATTTCTGTTTCTTTCCTTGACTTTAGGAGAGTGTGGTGGCTATGTGCTACCTGGTAGAAAATTTTCTGTGTACCTGCTTCCCTGGTCTTATCAGCTGGATGGGTGGTCAGAGAGAAAAGAGGGGACCATAGAATTTATGCTACAAAGCTGGAAATAGACTGGGGGTGGGGGAATTTTATCCAGAGAAGCAGAAGGAGAGGGGTGGATCTGCCATCAACCTACTTGTTGCCCGGGAGAAGTTGCCCTTTGTTTAGCAGGGGGTGGCTATTGGGCTTGGTGACTGTGAAAAAGCAATGATTAGGCAAGAAGAAAGGTAGAAGAGGAAGATCTATGTGATCAACAGGAGAAGGGAACGGGGGCAAGAAAGGCCGCCATGGGTGTCCTGTTGCAGAGCTAAAGATGATACAGAAGGATTAGATCTGAGGAAATGAAAGGAAAGCGAACTCCAGGCTATCAACCAGGTTTTCTGACAGACATATCCAATGGATTAGCAAGGGGTTTCTGCTGGAGTTGCAAATTAGGAGAAAAACCGCGAGTTGGGGAGAGAGGTTAAAAAGGGGGTGGTGTGCTAGATCCTCCAGAGGAAGGCAGGTGCAAGGAAGGCTGTAGCTGGTGCTCAGTTGCAGAATGAGGAATGAGACCAGGGGACTGAGTTTGGAAGGGAGGAGAGAATGCTGTGTCTTTTTCAGTTGCTTGTGTTGGAAGCTGTTTCCCTGGCCAACTAAGCTGATGTGTTTCCAGTAATGATGATTTCCTTGCTAAAAATTTAAAGAAATATTTATTTAAAAATATTTATTAAAGTTCAAATCTAATTTTCTTTAGTTTCTTTTTTATTCTTTGAGAATTTCATATAATGCATTTTATTCGTATTTACAGCTTTCTCCCAACTCTTCACAGATACATTTCTGCTTCTCTACTCATCTTTATGATTTTCTTTTTTCTTTTTTTTTGTTTTTTCCTTTCAACAAATTGAGTCCAGTTTCTTCCACACAATTACTCTTTACTCTTTTTTGTTTGTTTTTTGTTTTTGCTTTTGGAAACAGGGTTCCTTTGTAGCTTTGGAGTCTGTCCTGGAACTAGCTCTTGTAACCAGGCTGGCCTCGAACTCACAGAGATCCTCCTGTTTCTGCCTGGGATTAAGGGCATACGCTACTACCGCCCGGCTACCTATTTACTCCTAAATGTGTGATCTATTGCAGAATGAACAACCTACTGAATGCCACACCTTTAAAGAAAACTGACTGTCTGCCAGAAGCATTCAATTCCCAATAACTCTTCTGCTTTGAGTGGGACTTTGTACACATCTCCATTAAATATGCTGAACAAATGTCTGGCTTGAGCTTGTGAAGTACATGTGCATACTGTCAAAACTGCTTTGGGTTAATATGGTCAACTGATTGACTATGTCCAAAACTCCTGTTTACATGTTCTTATCCACTGCCTCTGCTTCTTATGTTGTGCAGAATGATCACTTTCCCGATAATTTGTGAACCATTTCTATTTAGGTCTGAACACTCTGATTCTCTGCGTCTTGACCAGTTATGTGGCTCTCCATGCTACTTACCATCTCCTCAGGGGGAAAAATAAACTTCTCTGAGGAGGTTTGTCAGATATATTAACAAATATATCTTATTGTTATCTATGTGTATAACAATAAGATAAGCCATTTGGAGAGATGGCTCAGAGGTTAAGATCACTGACTGATCTTCCAGGGGTCCTGAGTTCAATTCCCAGCAACCACATGGTGTCTCACAGCCATCTGTCAGGAGGTCTTGTGCCCTGTTCTTGCTTGAAAAGATACATGCATGCAGAACATCATATATATATATATATATATATATATATATATATATATATATATATTGTGTATATATATTGTATATATATAATGTGTATATATATTGTATATATATATATATATATACAAATAAATCTTAAAATTACCAGTAAGTCATTTAGAGTAGGTTGAATATTATCTCTATTTAGCAGGAAAGTAGTAGTAAGTTTTATTCTATGGCCTATAACCTATCTATCCCCAGATTTTTAGTCTGATAACAGTGCCAAATACTTATGAGAATGACCCTAGTAGCAAAAGGGATTTTGAGTTTAAATCCAATAATACAGACAATGACAAGTAGCTTGATTTTAGCTTCAGTGACTTTATATAGCTTCAAGAGATGTGTAAAGTTCTGATAAAAGTGCATTTCATATGCCTTGTAGGAACTAACATCAGAGAGAATATGTAGGCATAATCATTTTTCTAATAGGGCCAGCTTGAAAATTTGACTTTGCATCTTAAACAATTTTAAGATTTGAAAGGAAACTTAAAAGAAAATAATATTTCAGGTGAGAATTAACTTGTCACATGGTCTTCTAAAGTGCTAGACATTTTAATGTATTATTGCTGTTGATGATATTTATTTCTCTGTATTTAATGATAAATTCATATTTTTATGAGAGCCAAATAAATGTACTTATATACTATGAGCTCTAAGTCAGATGATACAAATGTTAAGGTTTTCTATTTATTTATATTTTACTTCTAGAATGGAGATGCTTCATCTAGGGAAAGAAAACTTGGTTATGCTTCAGAGAATGAGTAGATGACACATTTGAGCCTCATCTGGAAGAAAGGGGACTTGCAGATTCCATTTGAATATGAGTGCATTTACAGAGGGCATCCTATGATCCTATGACAACTACACACAGCACTTATTGACTTCAGTTTTCTGTCTCTTTTTCCTGCAGAGCAAACTCCAGCACATAGCTCCCCCTGTATTCAAAAGGAAGCTTTGTACTCAGATGGTCTCAGCAGGAGGACACTGAGAAACTTACCCAGGTTCCTATTCTTTTCCCATATGCATTTGCCCAGGAAGTAGTGTGCTGTGATATGAAAGCTGTGCAGTTCTTTTTCAATACATATGATTCAGATGGCTTAAGAAATGGCTGTTGTCATAAGATTTTTGGATTATATTGTGTTGAACTGTATTTACAAGTATGGAATTTTCAACTTCTATTTAAGACGCTGATAAAATTTACTAAAAACATAAGTCATATTAATCATCACACAGTTTGGAAGTTGTTTCATTTCAACTACATGAATTGACCTGAATTAACCTAGCACAGAGAGATTTGATTTGAATCCCAAAGAGAATTGATTTTAATATGGGAACAATAAAGCCATTTGAGCTTCCTTCATATTTTTTGTGCAATACTTCCTTGATATCAGCTTAACTAATGAGAAGAAGATAGGTAGAGTCCTTAGGAAAAATCTATGTTCTACACTTAGCTCATTTCCCTATGTGGAAGCATTCTAATCAAGATTTTCAAGATTGAGTCAATGAGGGAAACAATACTTACTTAGGTGATGTTTCCTTGCAATATTTTTTACTTCTTTTGTCTTATTCAAAATGATCAAATATTCTTGATAATTAGACTGCAAATTGGATGAGTTAGTTGGTATTAACTATAAAATATGAGATTAAATTTTACATCACTTACTAGATTCAGATGGGGTAAGAAATGAAACAGTACCACAAGCTAGAAGAATTTCTGTTTGCCAGAGTAATATAAATATATAACAATCTACTTAACATATACACACACAATTTGCTCAGTGTTATCTCTATGTGTACAATTTCAGAGCTGACTGTGGTTGGATAAGCAAATTGAGGTAAACTTTTCAGAGGAAGAACATTTTCTTCCATCCTTTGCTGCCTTTAGGGCTTCGTCTAGGTTTCTGAACCCATGGGATTTTCTATTTCCCTTTTAGTATATCTGTAGGTGTTGTCGTTGTTCCAGCCCTGTTTACGCACCTATGTTGCTGATACTTCAGGTTATAACATCCCAGACATTTCTAGGAGATACAATATCACAGCATACATTCTTCTCCTCTGGCTCTTACAATCTGTCCTATCCCCTTTTTCTTGAATGTTCATTGAGCCTTAAGAGCTGGAATTATGCTGGAGGTGGATTAATATCGGGCTTGGCACCATCTGATTACTTGTTTCCATATTTTGATTGGTTTTGATTTGCTCTAATGACACTGTCTATTGTAAAGAGAATGCATATGATTTATATATATTGTATACAAATATTCATATATCTTGATTATTTTTAAATAAGATAAACTTATATGTGAATATAAAGATCAAAATTTACAACATAGTTAGTAATTATACTAGTTTAGTAAAAGGTTGTTATACCTTCCTCCAAGGTCCATGGCCTGACTGACCACAGTTAGTTGGTTTAGTTTCCAATACCAGGCATTAATACTCTCATGCTGAGTGGGATTTATTTCCAGTTAGATAGCTTTATTTTCAAGTGTCTATAAAATCAGTATCAAAGTCCTCCCTTTGAACTTTGATTATTTAGGATTTTTTATATACTTCATTTTTCTTTATTTTATATCTTAGTCAACTTTTGCAGAACCAATATTTTTTCTTTCTTTGATTTTTATTTCTTACAATGCCTTTCAGGAGTTTCTTTTCATTACTAAATTTTAATGTCTAGGAAGAATGAAACAGAGATGGGAATGGCCTCACACCATCATACAGATAAGAGAACATAGTAAAAAAAAATATCTGTAGTAGCATGGAGAATGCTTTTGAAGGTTTATCAATATTCTGATTTTAAAATTATAAGTGATCTCCCTCCTTCTGATCCTCATTTGGACCTTGGGAGCTCAGTCTAGTGCTCCAATGTGGGTCTCTGTCTCTATTTCCATCCATCGCCAGATGAAGGTTCTATGATGATATGCAAGATATTCATTAGTATGGCTATAGGATTGGGCCATTTCAGGCTCTCTCTCCTCAGCTGCCCAAGGACCTAGTTGGGGACATCTCTCTGGACCCCCTCTATAGTCAAGGCTCTTGCCAACCTTAAAATGGCTCCCCTAATTAAGATTTATACTTCCCTGCCCCCATATCCATCTTTCCTTTATCCCAACCATCCCATTCCCCCTTCTTACTTTTCTCTCCCCATCTCCCCTTTCCCCCATCCCACCCCACCCCCCAGTTCCCAATTTTTGCCTAGCAATCTTGTCTACTTCCAATATCCAAAAGGATAACTATATGTTTTTCTTTGGGTTCACCTTCTTATTTAGTTTCTCTAGGATCACAAATTATAGGTTCAATGTCTTTTATTTATTGCTAAAAACCAATTATGAGTTAGTACATAAATGAGGAGCAGAAGGAGGGAGAACATGAGCAAGGAAGTCAAGACCACGAGGGGTGCACCCACCCACTGAGACAGTGGGGTTGATCTAACCGGAGCTCACCAAGGCCAGCTGGACTGTGACTGAAAAAGCATGGGATAAAACCGGACTCTCTGAACATGGTGGACAATGAGGGCTGGTGAGAAGCCAAGGACAATGGCACTATGTTTTGATTCTACTGCATGTACTGGCTTTGTGGGAGCCTAGCCTGTTTGGATGCTCACTTTCCTAGACCTGGATGGAGGGGAAAGGACCTTGGACTAAGCACAGGGCAGGGAACCCTGACTGCTCTTTGGACTGGAGAGGGAAGGGGAAAGGAGAGGGACATGGGGAGTGGGGGAAGGGAGAGGAAAAAAGGAGGTGGGGAGGAGGCAGGAATTTTTAATAAAAAAATATGACTCACAATTGAAAACAAAAAAATAAAATAAAATTATAAGTGTATCATTACAAAAGTATAAAGTAGTAGAATTTAAATGGAGACTGCTTCGTCATTTTTCAGCCTCTCAGATACGAAAAACCACACCGAAACTGTATTAATTATAACAATATTTGGCCAATAGCTTAAACATATTTCTAGCCAGCTATTACATTTTAAATTAACCCCTTTCCATTAATCTGTGCAATAATCAAGAGGTTGCAGCCTACCAGTAAGTTTCCCTCATTTTTTTTTCCTTCTACAGCTGCAGGACATCTCCCTGACTCCTCCTTTCTCCTTGCATTAAATTTAGTTTTCCCACCTAGCTCTATTCTGCTCTGCCAAAGCCCAGAGAAGATTATTGACCAATGATAATAAAACATACTCACAACACTCACAACATACAGAGGGGACTCCCACATTAATAGAGGAATTTTTGAGACTCTTCGAGAAATTTTTGGCAATTCTGACCTGATTCCAAATCAAAATTTATTGAACAACTTTCTAGAATACTTGTTATAATATTAAATACAGTGTTTAATGTCCAATATTTTAATGCAATACCCTAAGATCCAATTACTTGAAATTTATCTAGTGAAGCATAATGATATACAAATATTAAATATCTTTATTTTCCATAATGAAAACATTATTCATAAAAGAGCAGAGAAACTTGTTTGTATAGTAAAACAATTACAGTTCATGGTACAAAACTAGCCAGAAACTGGGTTGAGGGGTAGTTGAAGCAATTATTAGAAGTATTTGCAGTGATGGTATGTGCAGTATAAAATACACCAGACCCACAGTTTACCACAAATTAAGAAACTGGGTTCAGTATCATTACAGACTCAGAAATAGAATTTTTATTTCAATGAAATAATATTTTTCTTATTCATTTTGCTGCCTCAAACTGTAAAACTGCAGCAGTGACTGGAAGATTATATATAATCTTTCTACATTCTTTCTTAGAATTTATTAACTTTTACATGATAGCCTAAAGGAACTTTATAATTGCTCTGATATATCTCTAGAATCATTCAGTCCTCCAGGAAATATCTGGTTCCTCATATTGAGAAGTAGTGTTTATAAAATTATGTTTTCTGACTACTCAGATATCAATCAACCTTGAATAAGTGAATTCATCTAAAAATGTACTTATACATATAAAATTTTAGTGCATATATATTTATACATTAGTGCAAATAAACATATTCCTCAACATACCTCTTTAACAGAGTGTTCATTATACTTTTTTGTGTTTTTTTATATTGATTTCATTGAGCTATATATTTTTCTCATATCACCTCTTTCATTCCCTTCAACCCTCTCCCATGGTACCCATGCTATCAATTTACTTAGGAGATCTTGTTTTTTTCTACTTCAAATGTGGATTAGAACCATGACTCTCTCTCTTAGGGTTCTTATGGTTGTCTATGTTCTCTGGGATTGTGAAATGTAGGCTATTTTTCTTTGCTTTATGTCTAAAAGCCACTTAAGAGTGAGTACATGTGATATTTTTCTCTCTGGGTCTGGATTACCTCACTCAATATGATGTTTTCTAGATCCATCCATTTGCTTGCAAATTTCAATATGTCGTTATTTTTTTCTGCTTTGTAGTACTCCACTGTGTAAATTTACTACATTTTCCTTATCCATTCTTCAGTCGAGGAGTTTTTAGGTTGTTTCCAGGTTCTGGTTATGACAAACAATGCTGCTATTATTAATTATCCTTTGGGTATATACCCAAAAGTGGTATGGCTGGGTCTTGAGTAATGTTGTTTCCTAATTTTCTGAGAAATTTCCATACTGATATCCAAAGCAACTATACCAGTTTGCATTCCCACCAGCAATCGAGGAGTGTTCACTTCACACCACATCCTCTCCAGCATAAGTTGTCATCAGTGTTTTTGGTCTTGGCCATTCTTACAGGTGTAAGGTGGAATCTGAGTTGTTTTGATTTGCATTTCTCTGATGACTAAAGACCTTGAACATTTCCTTAAGTGTCATTTAGCCATTTTATATTCCTCTATTGAGAGTTCTCTGTTTAGGTCTGTACCTCATTTTTTATTGGATTATTTATTCTTTTGATGACCGATGTCTTGGAGTTCTTTGTATATTCTGGAGATCAGCCATCTGTCTGATGTGGGGTTGGTGGAAATCTTTTCCCATTATGTAGGCTGTCTTGTTGGCCATGTCCTTTGTTTTACAGAAGGTTTTCAGTTTCAGAAGATCCCTTTTATTGTTTCTCTCAGTATCTGTGCTACTGGGGTTTTATTTAGGAAGTGGTCTCATGTGCCATTGTGTTCAAGTGTACTTCCCACTTTTTCTTCTGTGAGGTCCCTTGTCAAACTCTCACTATTTGCTAATGATATGATAGTTTACAAAAGCAACCTCAACAATGCTTCCAAAGAACTTCTACAACTAACAAACACTTTTAGTAACATAGCAGGATACAAGATTAAATCAAAAAATTCAGTGCCCTTCTTTACACAGATAATAAATGAGCTGAGAAAAAAATCAGAGAACCACCACCCTTCACAATAGCCACAAATAGCATAAAATATCTGAGTATCTCTAATAAAATAAGTTTAAAACTGGTATGAAAAGAACTTTAAATTTTTGAAGAAAGAAATTGAAGAAGACATCAGAAAATGCAAAGATTTCCCACGCTCTTGGGTAGGTGGAATAAACAAGGTAAAAAAGGCAATCTTTCCAAAAGCAATCTACAGATTCAATGCAATGCCCATAAAAATTCCAGCAAAATTTTTCAATTTTTAATGACCTCAAAAGAACAATATTCCACTTCTTATGTAAAAGTAAAAAATAAAAACAAACAAACAAACAGGAAAGCCAAAACAATCCTGTACAATAAATAACACCTGGATGCATCACAATCCCTGACTTCAAACACTACTACAGAGCTGTAGTGCCTAAAATAGCCTGGTATTTGCATAAGAACAGACAGGAGGACCAATGGAACTGAATTGAAGACCCAGGTCAACACCTGTTTTTTTTTTTTTTTTTAATAAAATTAAAAAAAGAAAGAATATTCAACAAATGATGCTGGCATAACTGGATACCTACGTGTAGAATAATGAAAATATAAGTATATTCATACCTATCACCATGCCCAAAATTCAACTCCAAACGGGTCAAAGACCTCAACATAAAGCCAACCACAATTCCCTTCTTATACTTGCTTATTTGTGACTATAAATTCAAACAATAAAAAACAGGATCCTCTTTTATAAAACTGATTTATTTATTCATCTAGTCCTTGTATATATACAAAGTAGTTGCCAAATTCAGAATCCATTTCCTAAAGATATACAAATTTACTGATAAGATTGCAGCTTTATTTATACTACAAAGTGATTTTTAAAATATGCTAGGCTGTAAAGTGTATGAAATGTGTTTTTACTTGTTGGTTTCAAAAACTGGATTCTGCATATTTAGGTATCTGAGGAAATATAAAACTAATGATATATTCTGAAAATGTGCTTGAAAAGAATAACATATGTCTGGACATAAGTTACATTCTATGAGCTAGAAAGCATACCTGGCACCATTAAAGGGTTCAATAATCTGTAGCTAGATAGACCAGAGATCCTAGGGGAGAACCCTATTGTTCTATTAAATATATATATATAATATCAAAACATACCCTAATTAATTGTTGCTATAGCTTTAGATCAGAACACACTTCTACCCTCATCAGAGAAGTTTCTGTTTGTAGTATATTGTGAATAACACAGAAACTTTCAAGTGGACAATGTGCAGAAAATAATTGACTATGCAGTTCTCAGTACTCAGTGACATACATACATGTGTTCGCATGTATATAATATATATAGTATACAAAATTGTGTGTGTATACACACATACACACACACGCATACATACATATATGTATATGTATGCGTGTGTGTGTATTACCCCTTCCTCACCGTTCGGTGACCACCTTGTAAGAGGGGTCAAAAAGGCTGTAAGAACCAGAGGTGGTGGATAAAAACACCAGTGAACAATACTTTAGAAAATATTGAAGTAAGGGATGGGAATACAATCCCACTATTAGCTGGCAAGCTAAAGCTTCTAAGAGCTGTAAAATACTTTTCTTTGATGATAAGACCCCTGACAAGTTAACCACACACCAGGGAAGGCTCCACTCCTGATACTGCTTGGGCAATGCTAACTGACTTTAATCAGGTTAAAAAGAAAAGAAAAGCTCAAAGTCACATGGGAAGTGACTAGAGGGTAGATGTGGTCATGAGGGCTTGGGGCAGTGGTGAAAATACTCGAAATAAATCACATGAGGTTTTAAAGGAATCAATTCAAATATTGTTTGAAAACCATGATATCATATTGAAAAACACCTTGATGTTACTGTTATCATTTTGGAACATGTAATTTTTATGAGAATGTGTATTTGGCTGCAGAATAAACATTTTTTTTTCTATTAAAAGTAAGAGCTATGTTTTTATACTTATTAATTTAAAAAAATACTCCTAAGAATTTTAAGTTTATTTCACTTTTGTTCTCCTGATAGCCTTTCTTGGTTGTGAACTTGAGTGGGTATGGAGTCAATTAAAAGACAAGCCACTGGGAATTCCTGTGAGGCTTTGTTCATCATATTTTTTGAAAAAGAAAAACCCACCCTAAGTAGGGAACATCTTTCTAGCTGCAGTCCAAATAAAAGAGACAGAAGATAAAAGTTTTTGCTTGTTGCCTGCTTGGCTTCTCTCTTACTGGCAAATTCAATTTTTAGGTTTATTTCATTTGCTTGTTTTGTTGTTGTTTGTTGTTGCTGTTGTTATTGCTGTGGCTGCAGCTGCATCCCTTCATAGATATTAAGACACCGTTTCAGGGTTTCAGGTTTACAGAATAAATTGACTGTCAGAAGATCTCCAGGAATCCTTCAGTACTTTAGTGCCAAATTGTGTTTGCTAAACCATCTCTGCCAATGGATCTCAACCTTCCTCATGCTGTGACCCTTTAATACAGTTCCTTGTGTTGTGGTTACCCCTAACCAAAAAGTAATTCATAACTGTACTTTTGCTACTGTTAAGAATCATAATGCAAATATTTTCAGAAACAGAGGTTTCTCAAAGGAGTCATGACCCATGGGTTAAAAACTACGGACTAGCCTCGTGGACTGGGCAAATTCCAGGCTCTCAGTTTTTTAGGGGTGAAATAGCCATTTTTGTTCTACTTGGACTATATTGTGTAAATTAATCTAATAAGTTTCTACTTGATATATAATTTTCTGAGTTCTCTGTAGTGATATTTCATTTGTACTTCAATAAATAAAACTTGCCTGATAATCAGAGAGTAAAACAGACAACTGGCTAGTCATACAGATCAGTCAGTGATGGCACACACTTTTAATCCCAGTAGCCTCAGTAATTAGCCAGAGATGTTGGGCAGTGAGAACCTTTTTTCGGGAGGAGACCTCCCCAACACCAAGGAACAGGCCGAGACCGCACGGATGCAAATCGCAAGAGGTTTATTGAGTAGACACCGGTACCTGCAGGCGGCAAGATCTCTCAGAAGACTTGCATGCCTGCCAACTGGAGGGCGGGCTTTTTATAGGGAAGAGCAAAAAGCAAATTTACAGAAGCAAAAGCGTAGTTATCAGAATGAGGCAGGGGGCATGAATGGTTTCCTCTCTCAGCATGAATATCTGGCAACAGTCAACCTGTTCCTATCTTATAGGTATCCTGTTTTGCAGTCAACCTGCTTTGTTGATGTCCTATCTTATTGATATCCTGCCTTGCAGTCTTCCTATCTCATAGACATCCTGCTCTCTCAAGCACATGGGATGTTCTTAAGCAAAGAGGATGTTCCCCCGGGAGCATGCTAAATTCGGGTTTTGAGGAGGGGGTCTGTAGGGTCTTTCATTCCCCCCTTTTTCTTTTTATTATTGAGTGAAATCTTTTACTAAAAGCAATTACAGAACCTCGGTTTCTTGTTGTGGTAACAGGTGATACTGATGGGTCAGTACTAGGGCCTGAATGACTGACAGCCTGTCTTTTATAAACTGGACCAGGCAGTTTAAGATGCAGGGCCCAAACAGGAGTATCAGAAGGAGGATAATCAAGGGACCCATCAAAGAAGACAATAGAGTTGTAAACCAGGGAGACTTATTAAACCATCCTTCGAACCATCCTTGTTGTGATTCGAACATCTTTTGTCTCTGTCTTATCCTCTCTCTAAGCTTTGTCATATTGTCTCTCACCAGCCCAGTGTGGTCCGCATAGAAGCAGCATTCCTCTTTGAGTGCTGCACATAACCCTCCCTCTCGCAAAAACATGTCTAGCCCCCTCCTGTTTTGTAGGACTACCTCTGAGAGGGAGGTTAATGATTTTTCGAGTGTGCTAACCGATTCTTCCAGTGCCTTGATATCAGTATGCATGGCTGCCTGAAGTTGTCTAAATTGGCTGGTCTCCATAAGAGCGGTGGTCCCTGTGCCCACCCCCAACGCTATTCCCCCCATAGTGATGCCTCCCAGCAATAAGGCCAAAGTTAGGGAGGCTGGTTCTCTCCTAAATCGGGGTCTCTCTTCAAAATGACTATAGATGTATTCATGATCATGGTATGTAACTTTGGGCCATAATTCAATTAGAACGCAATAATCAGAGGCTTCACTGAGCACAGCAGCTGAAACGCATGGGGTTAATCCAGTACTGCATGCCCAATAGGTCCCATTGGAGGCAGCTAGGTAATAGGTTCCTCTGGACACCTTTTGGGTTGAGTTACATAAGGCCTGGTGGATTTTGGGAATAGTCCCTATGCAAAGTCCCTGTCCAGATACTTCAGACAGGGTCAGCTTATGCTGGGGGATGGAAGTGCAGCTGGTGGGTGCAGAGGTTTGGTTGGTGTAGTTACCTAGAATGGCCACTCCTTCATAGTAAGGGGGTCTTGAAACCAGACATAGCCAGCCATCTTGGGTCTTGTTCGGATCTGTGAAATTGAGGGCCAGATAGGCTCCTTGTACCAAGTTGAGTAGTCTATCCCCTGTTCCAGGTTTATGGGGAGACAGGGTAGTGGTAGTAGTGGTAGGTATGCTAGGGGTACTATTGCTGGCTAAGGGGGTCATTGAGGTATTATGAGGTGCTGCTGGGGGTAAGGGTTGTGCTGGCTGAGAAGGGGATTTTTGTTCTGGTAGGACTGGATTTGGCCCTATTGATAGCTGAAGGCCTGCATTCATCACCTGTCACGTTAACGAAAACATAATGACAGGATCATATCCGGAACGGTATAGGCGCAATCCCCATGATTTGGGTCCATCCCAAGAGGCCTTTTTCCCTTGCGTAGTAAAATCTAGGACTAAGGGGTTGCATCTACCTCCTGGGGTGGCACCCTGGACATTGGTAGCAGTAGCAGTATCATAGCAGGGGCCACAAGCTTTTCCCCCGCAAGTCCAGGGCCCCCTTCCCGAGTACCCAGGCGTGGTTCCTTGTCTGAGCATGATTAGATCCCAGGTGGAGGAGGGTTTCCAGTAAGCCTCCCCCGTCGTTTCGCAACCCCATTGGGCACAGTAACCGTCCCCCGGCCCTCCACACCCCTTTAGTGTGTTTTGTCCTGGACAAACATAGAAGTCTTTGTTCCTGGTCCCATGCCCCCCCCCCCCACCCCAGGTGATTGCAGCCATATCCCGGGAATGGTTCCTGATCTGAGGGGTTCCAAGATTCTCCCACCAAATCACAAAGGTCAAAGTACAGGGTTGGGAAAGCATCCATCATTTTTCCCAACAGGGAGGTGGTATTGGCTACTTTTCCTGTCATGAGATTTGTAACCCTCCAGGTTACATTGAAAACATGGTGCAGGCTATTTTCTTGTGTTGCCATCCCCAGTCTTAGTAGGGCCCATATAATGGTCAAAGGGCACCACGGGTAAGCCTTATCTTTAAGGGGTTTTGAGTGCGTTGGATTCTCCATGCTGGGGTCGCAGCGGGCTCCGCTTTCTCAGGTGTATGGGCGGCCTTAACGTGTGAGGCGTGGATCCAGGCTGCGATGCCGTCAACCTTCAGTGCCATTGGGGTGGTCAGAAGGCCTTTCCACCGAGGTTCCAAGTTCTTGGTCTGGTGTCTGCGGACCCAAACAGTATCTCCTATCTGGAAGGGATGCGGTACCACCAGCTGGTTCACTTGGTCTCGGTAAGCAGCGGCGAGTGGCTTCCAAACCTCTCTTTGCACAATCTGTAACGCCTGTAAAAGGGCTTCCAGAGAAGGACTGTCAGCAAAATCAGCAATGTTTGAATCAAAGAAATTTATAAATGGGGGAGGAGCTCCATATAGGATTTCAAAAGGTGTCAGTCCATGAGGCCCCAGAGTGTTGCGGGCCCTGTACAGGGCCAGTGGTAAGAGGAGCACCCAGTCTCTAGTGCCAGTTGCAAGCGTTAATTTGGATAAGGTCTCCTTAATTGTTCTATTTATGCGTTCTACCTGCCCTGAACTTTGGGGTCTATATGCACAATGTAATTTCCATTCGACCTCTAGGAGTTTGGCCACCAACTGACTTACCTGGGAGAGGAAGGTGGGCCCATTATCGGTGCCTAAGACTTGAGGCTTTCAGTACCTGGGAAAGATTTCTTCCAAGAGCTTTTTGGTCACCACCTTTGTGGTTTCGTGTTTGGTGGGAAAGGCTTCCACCCATCCTGAAAAAGTGTCTATGAACACCAAGAGGCATCTGTACCCATAGAGACCTGGCTTGATCTCCATAAAGTCGATCTCCCAATGTGCTCCAGGACGATGTCCTCATGCCCGAACTCCTGGACCAAGCTTGGTTCTGCCTGTGTTTACCTGGGCGCAGGCTTGGCATTCATCAGTCACATTTGCAGGGCTCCATCCCTGTTCAGGAGGTGTTGGCCTGACTCCTGTCTGCCCAACAAGGTTTTCATCTCTTTGGCCCCAAATGGGTCAATTTATGTAAGTAGTCTATTATTTCATGCGTATGTTTTGTTGGCATAACAATCTTTTCTTTAAAAACCCAATGTTGCTTTTGGGGTCATATGTGGCCCCCATTTTCTTTAGGAGATCAATCTCCTCTTTACTATAGGGTAGCGAACTGGAGGCTGGGTCCTCTTCCGGGTTCGTCAAGGGGAAAGCTTGGGAGGTCTTGGTTGATTTCATAGCAATCTCTCGAGCAGTGTCATCTGCCAGTCTATTTCCCTTTGCCTCAGGGCTATGGCCCTTTTGATGCCCAGGGCACTGCATAATACTTAATTTTGGGGGCAAAAATAAGGCCTTTAGGAGTGACAGTATCTCAAGTTTGTTTTTAATTTCCTTTCCTTCTGAGGTCAGCAGCCCCCATCTTCGATAAATTTCCCCATGTATGTGAGCTGTGGCGAAGGCATATCAGCTATCCGTATAAACATTTAGCCTCTTGCCTTCTGCCATCCGGAGTGCCTGGGTCAGAGCTATGAGTTCAGCCCTCTGGGCGGAGGTGCCTGCGGGGAGGGCTTCTGCCCAAATTACCTCAGTCTCCTTTGTCACTGCCGCCCCCGCTCTTTGTTCCCCATTTGCCAGGAAACTGCTGCCATCCGTATACCAAGTATAGTCAGCATCTCGGAGGGGTTGATCCGTCAGGTCCGGCCTGGTCCCATGTATTTCCGCAAGGATCTGGAGGCAGTCATGGTGTTGGGCTTCCTCCAGCAGGGGGAGCAAGGTCGCGGGATTAAGAGCAACCACAGGTCTGAAGTGCACCCGGTCAGTATCCAGGAGCATGGCTTGGTAATGGGTCATACGGGCATTAGAGAGCCAGCGGTCTGGAGGCTGTTTGACCAGGGCCTCCACGGCATGGGGCGCCAGGATAGTCAATGGCTGGCCCAGAGTCAGTTTACCCACGTCCTTGGTGAGGACTACAATAGCTGCTACCATTCGCAGACAGGGTGGCCACCCTGAAGCTACTGCGTAGAGTTTCTTTGGGAGGTAAGCTACAGGACGCCTCCAAGGGCCCAGTTTTTGAGTTAGGTCCCCTTTAGGGTAACCCTGTTTTTCATCCACGAACAAATCGAAAGACTTGGTAATGTCAGGGAGGCCTAAAGCAGGGGAGGCTAATAAGGCTTTCTTAATGTTTTCGAAAGCCTTCTGTTGTTCCTCTCCCCAATCAAACATTGTTCCTTGTTTAGCTAATGGATACAAGGGTGCAGCCATCTCTGCAAACCCTGGGATCCAGAGGCGGCAGTATCCCGCTGTTCCCAGGAACTCTCTCAGCTGGCGGGGGTTCCTGGGGGCAGGAATGTTAGTGATAGTCTGTTTGCGCGCCTCGGTCATCTCTGTCCATCTTTTAATTGATAACCTGGGTAAATGACTTGCTTCTGGCATATCTGAGCCTTCCTGGCTGATGCACGATATCCTGCTTGTCCCAATGTCTGTAGAAGGGCCTTTGTACCCTCCTGACATTCTTTCTCCTAAGCGGCCATCAGAAGAAGGTCATCTACGTATTGGAGCAATGTCAGGGCAGGGTACTGAACCCGAAAGTCTGCCAGGTCCTGGTGTAAGGCCTCATCAAAGAGGGTCGGGCTGTTCTTGAACCCCTGGGGAGCCGTGTCCAGCTCAATTGTCCCCAAAGTCCAAGATCTGGGTCCTTCCATTCAAAGGCAAAAAGGGACTGGCTCTCCGGATGCAGCTGCAAGCAGAAGAAGGCATCCTTTAAGTCTAATACGGTATACCAAACGTGGGATGGTGGCAGAGTGCTCAATAAGTTGTAGGGGTTGGGGACCTTGTGGTGTATGTCCTCCACCCTTTTGTTGACCTCCCTCAAATCCTGCACTGGCCGGTAGTCCCCAGTCCCCGGTTTCTTTACTGGTAAAAGGGGGATATTCCATGGTGACTGGCAGGGAGTGAGAATGCCCTGATCCAGCAGTATTTTTATGTGGGGCCTTATGCCTTGATATGCTTCATGGGATTGATTGAAACAGGAGTAGCTGTTGTCTTCAATTGAGTGATAAGTGGAGGTTGTTGTAAAGCCATCCCCATTCCCCCAGTCTCAGCCCATGCCAATGGAAAGTAATTGAGCCAAGGGGCCATGTCAATTGTCTGTTGCCCCGGGGGCTCGTAAAGTCTATATTCATCCTCCAGCTGGAGGGTCAAAATTTGGAGGGGACCTCCATCTGGGCCCATTATCTTAGCCCCTGTGTCCTCGAATGAATTTGGGCCCTTAGCTTGGTGAGGAGGTCCCTACCCAACAAGGGATAGGGACAGTCCGGGACATGCAGAAAGGAATGTGTCACCTTACCAGAAGCCAGCTGAACCTTCTGATTAGTTGTCCATCAATATCTCTTGCCACCAGTGGCTCCTTGGACCCAAGCAGATTGTTCCCTGAGTGGTCAGGACTGAATGCTGGGCCCCAGTGTCTACTAGGAAGGTGACTGGTTGCCCCTGGCATCAAGAGTTATCCTGGGCTCAAGGGGGTGGCTCCTGGCCCTGAGTTCCCTAATCCTCTAAGGTGAGGAGGGAGGTTTGGGGCCTGGGCTTCCTAGGTCCTTTGTTCCTCCTGGAGCAATCCTTAATCCAGTGTCCTCATTCTTTATAATAGGCACTTTGGTCTCTGTCCACCTTGGCCCTAAGTCGTTCTCCCTTCCTGTCTCCCTCTCTATTCTGTCCCTGAACCATGGTGGCCAACACCCCAGTTAATTCCTTGTTTCTCCTCTTGTCTCTTTCTTCCTCCCGATCTTTCATTCTCTGCCATAATCTTTCCTCTTTTTCTTCTGGAGTCTATCTCTTATTGAAAATCTTCTCTGCCTCTTTTAGTAAGTCTTGTATAGTATATCCCTGGAGACCCTCAAGCCTCTGCAATTTGCTTCTAATATCCGGACTAGACTGCCAAATGAAAGACATGGATACACTTGTAGCTTGCCCTGGATCTTCAGTGTCATAGGTGGTATACATCCTATAAGCGTCTTTGAGCCTTTCTACGAAGGCTGAGGGCGTCTCTTCATTTCCCTGTATTACTTGCTTAACCTCGGCCAAATTGGTAGGGCGGCGTGCTGCCCCTCGGAGACCCACGATTAGCAACTGGTGATAGAGGTGTAGATGTCCCCTACCTGCAGCCGTGGTGAAATCCCAGTCAGGTCGCGTCAGA
Source organism: Microtus oregoni (assembly GCF_018167655.1). Taxonomy (NCBI): domain Eukaryota; kingdom Metazoa; phylum Chordata; class Mammalia; order Rodentia; family Cricetidae; genus Microtus; species Microtus oregoni. The sequence goes on along the minus strand of NW_024543975.1, from coordinate 6,876,436 downwards.
GGGAAGGCCTCGTCAATTTTGTTAGGCAAAAGTGTTGGGCGACTGTTGTCACCTGGGACGTTTTTCTGGGCCTCCAAAAAGACTCTTTGATTTTCCTCTGAGGTCAGCAGGGCTTGCAAGAGTTGCTGGCAATCATCCCAAGAGGGCTGGTGGGTGACTAAAATAGACTCAATCAGGTTAGTCAGCTTTATGGGATCTTTGGAGAATGGGCGGTTATGGTGTTTCTAATAGTATAGATCTGAGGCAGAGAATGGCCAGTATTGCTTTTGGCTGTTTGGGCCCTCTCTCAAGGGTAGGGCATGAGAAGTGGAATCAGAGAGTGGCTCGCGCCTTCCCCGGAGTCTTCCAGCCATGGGTGAAGGGGCTGGGGAGACTTGTGCAGGCTGTCCACCCACCGCTTCAGTCTCTGGCCCATCCGGACTCTCTGGATCCTCTGGATCTGCATAAGGAGGGGGTTCTTCTGATAGAAGGTCAGTGAGGGGAGAGTCAGGGTTCGGAGGGAGGATGGGAGGGGGCGCAGGGGTAGGTTTCGGAGGTTTTTCTTTGGGAATCTTCTCCTTAAGAATGGTGGAATATAGGGAAGAAGAGGGTGGGGCAGGGGAAGGTGCAGGAGGAAGAGGCACAAGCGGTTGGCTCTCTGGAGGAGGGGGAGCCTTAGGGGCTGTAGAGGTAAGTGGAGGTTGGGTTTGTTAGAGATGACAAAAGGCTGGACCCATAGGGGCGGATCACATGCCAAACTTTCCCAGGTAACGATGTAAGCGCGTTGATCTGGGTGTCCATGTGGTCCCGGGCTGAACACTTTTGCCTTAACCTGGGAAATAATATTGAGATTGAAAGTGCCATCTCTTGGCCATTCTGTCCCAACAGTAGGCCACTTAGACTAACAAAAGATCACCCATTTCTTCTTTCGAACATCTACTGACAGGTTGTTGGCTCGGGCGTGGACGTCAGGCCAGTGGTCTAAAGTAAGGCTCAATGGGGTGGTTAGGGTTTGTCCCATCTTCTCGAAGAGAAGGGAACCAAATATAAAAACAACAACAAAGAAAAAAGGACACACAAAGACAAAGACAGAACAAACGCGCAGCGCAGCTCCGGTGTAAAACGAAAGCAAAAACCTAGACGGAGTCTCTGAGGGTCCGGATCCCTCTCCTCCAAATAGAACCACGTATCCTTCGGATACGGGCTGAGCTCCGAAGAATCGGGCTCCAGAAGTCCTTGCAGACTGACTCCGGGGGCTCAGGTAGGCTCCAGAAACCCCTGCGGGCTGACCTCCGAGGGCCTGGGGTCCTTATGTCCATGGAACATCTTCCAGGACTGCCGGGGAGAAGTCCCGGCTCGTCAGCCCCTTCCCTCCGCCAGGTACAGCGCACTCAGACCTGAGTGTATTGAATTCAACAAAGAACACGGAAGACCACTTAACAGAGAACACAGAAGACAACTGAACAAAGAACGCAGAAGACAACTGACTCAGAGCTGGGCAGCTTACCTCCCAATGGTGAGTCGGTGGTCCTTGGGTGGGGGGGTCTCAATTTCCCTGCCAATGCACCAAATGAAAGACCCTCAACGAGGACCTTTTTTCGGGAGGAGACCTCCCCAACGCCAAGGAACAGGCCGAGACCGCACGGATGCAAATCACAAGAGGTTTATTGAGTAGACACCAGTACCTGCAGGCGGCAAGATCTCTCAGAAGACTTGCATGCCAACTGGAGGGCGGACTTTTTATAGAGAAGAGCAAAAAGCAAGTTTACAGAAGTAAAACGTAGTTATCAGAATGAGGCAGGGGGCATGATGGTTTCCTCTCTCAGCATGGATATCTGGAAACAGTCATCCTGTTCCTATCTTATAGATATCCTGTTTTGCAGTCAACCTGCTTTGTTGATGTCCTATCTTATTGATATCCTGCCTTGCAGTCTTCCTATCTCATAGACATCCTGCTCTCTCAAGCACATGGGATGTTCTTAAGCAAACAGGATGTTCCCCTAGGAGCATGCTAACTGTGGGTTTTGAGGAGGGGGTCTGTAGAGTATTTCAGTGGTACAAACCTTTAATCACAGCATCAGAGAGGAATATAAAATGGGAGGAGACAGGTCTCAGCTCAGTTCCATTCAGAGGATTCCTGGAGGCAGGATTGCCATTTTGGTCTGAGGTAGAGGTAAGAGCCAGGGGTTGACTGCTTTGTTTTCTATTCTCCAATAGAATAGAAAACCCAATATTTGTCTCTGGGTTTTTATTATTTGTACTACAGTTCTTTTCCTCTTGAGAAGTCTGGCTAATGTAGTACCTATGATAAATATTGCTTGAAGGCTTTTTATTTCTTTTATATACTGCTCAATCTTGCACTGGATATGAAGGTACAAGCTTTTAACCAGACCACTCAGGAAGTATAAGCAAGTGAACCTTTTTGGGTTCAAAGCCATTTTTATTTGCAATTTAAGTTCCAAGAAAACATGGCAACAGAGGGAAAACTTGTTTTAAAAAAGATTCAGTTTCTCATTTCTTCACATCAAAGTCCAATGACATTCTTCAATATTTATTTCATTAATTTTAATTTTGATACACTTGCTATCTTTCCTCTACCTCAATACCTGCCTTCCACCTACCAATTAGACTGATCAGACATCAAAGACAATCTGAATTTATGTAACATCTGATTTATTTTATGGGACAGTCTGTCATCAAACCACGGTGATTAAAATATCCTTTGTTACGAATATTATCATTCATTAGTTAAGGACAGCACTCACGCCATCAGTGAAGAAAATAATCAACCAAATTAAGTACATAAAATTTACTAATAAACATTTATGCATTTGAGATTGGGAGAATATTTCAGCAAGGCATGAAAAATATTTAGCAGAAAAATATTAAAAGCAAGCCAAGAAAAATGAGTAATATCTAATACCTGTGGGTGTTCGCAGTGGCATTTATAGTCTTGAAATGTCAGCAAAGTACTGTCAACCTTTTCTTTAGCTGTCTGCACTTGGTGTAGACACGTGTGTTTCAACAAGATAAAATAAGTTCCATTTGCCATAGAGAAGTAATGCCTAGGATGCAAGACTAATTTTAGCTAAGTGTTAGAAAGCACCTAGAATTTAATAGCATGTGATTACAACACTCACAAAATTCTGAGAGCTCTGAAAATACAGTTTGCACTGTTGTCTCTTGCTGAGGGGCACGTCATGGTGAAAGATTTTGTAAAAATAGACATTTTTACCTTAGTTTCCCACTGTATTCTTCTCTTAAGTATAAGTGTATAAGTGTTTATTTATTCTCAATATACATTGATTTAGAATGAAGAATTACCTAAATTAGTCACATGTCTTTTTTAAAAACCTGAAAAAAATTATTTACCTATTATGAAATTTGTAGATATTACCACTAGACACATTCCTACCCAAAATAGTTGATATTTGAAGCCAAACTTTTTTTATTTCTGAGGCTACATGTTCTAACAAAAATTTATGAATACATTCTCTATAGGAAAAACTGTGTGTAAAAGTAAAGATTTTGTATATTTGTATATATGTAAAAATGTTGTCAATATGAGCTGACAATAACCTGCAGTTACTTTATATGCACTAAAGTGTCATTCTTTAACATCCCTAGTTAAAACTCTTAGGAATCTCCAAACACATCTAATACTTTGCTAACACAATGACTTGCTCGTGGCATTCCTCTTTATTGGAATTCCTTCACTGTAGGAATTCTAGGACAATTAATCTTTAACACAACCAAACATCTCTTCCAGGTAGGCTTTCCTAGTACAGCTAAGATTACATCAGTCATTACTTCACTCTTCTCTTCAATTCTCCTTGTGATTCCCTGCCTATTTCCACCTTATATGTCAGTATTTGTGATAAGACTTACATGCCAGGGCGCATTCCGCTATGTGTTTTGCAAGCTCCAGTACCACAGCAATCGAAAACAGTACAGCAGGATGAATTCAATTGATTTCTGTGTTAGTCTAGTGTTTTTTTTTTGTTTTGTTTTTTTTTTGTTTGTTTGTTTTTTTTTTTCCTTATGGTGTGAAACAGAAAACACTGAAAGCACAAATTCCATGCAAACCATTGAGAGAAAAACAATGTCCTAAGAATGTGAAGGTACTATTCCCTGGAGTAATAGGCCAAGAGGCCTCCTGTGAAATTTGCACAACCCTGGGCATCAAGCAGAGTATTTAACTTGTGTGTAAGAACTCCAGCTGAGAGGTAGAGGGTCAGACATTACTCCAGAGCATTTTTGTCAGTATAGCCTGTGTGACATTTCAATAAAAACATAGTTTTTTTTTTTTTTTTTAAACTTTGGTTTTATTTAAGGGCAAAATCATTATTGGTAAATTGCTAAAATGGCAAGGAATATAGCAAGAATATCATCCCACATCTTCCAGAAATTCAATCCTGATCTTAGAAGAGATAATCAACATGAAAAAGCTACTTAGAATTTCACATTTCAAAATCAACTATATTCAACTTTCCCTGAAGACCTTACTTACATAGACCATCATCACCTGGTTCATTTCTCACATTCAGGTACACAGTGCATATGATTTTTATTTTTGTGATAGTTACTCTGACCTCGGGTTCAAGATAGTCTTGCTTGCCAGAAAGTCCTAGGGATCAACAAGTCTCTCACACCTTTGCTAGAATTACAAACACATATGACTACACCCGAAATTTTATTTGAGTGTAAGGTAATCCATTAAGGTCCTTATCCATGAAAAGCAAGTATTTAATTACCTGAGGAATCTGTAAAGATGCTAGAAATTTTATTTTTTAATCAATAGTTATACAATAGACAGAATTAGCTATAAATAATGGCATGGCACTCTGAAAATATAGACAAAGAATCAAAAACTGCTGGCTCATCTTTTAGATTGTTTAGAAGAATATAAGATAAACAAACACATCATTATTCATGTTTTATAACTTTATTGCTTTTACTTCTAACCAAAGCAGGTGACTTTTAACAGAGGTTTCTTCTATTATTTAACTTTAAAAGTGAACTGGGCATGAACAATATGTATGTCTTTTGGTATTTATCATCAGGGATAAAATTATATTTGATAAGAATTTCTGGGAATGTTGACTCTCAGCTTACTTGTAGTGAAAACAAAACAAGGAACAAAAACAAATATAAGTGTTCCTAGCATATAATCCTCCCCCATAATTCTCTTCTTTCTCTTTACCTAATGAGAACTTTCTGAAAATGAAGAGAGATAAAGCTTAAATGTCTCCTATAGATTTCTGGCACTATGTCAGTAGGTTCAGAAACTTTAGGACATGAGACCTAAGAGATAAATAAAGAGAGCCACTGGTGGAGTTGCTTCAGGGTACATTATCCCTGACCATGCACCAATATTTTCTTGTCTACTTGTGCTAAAAATCTCCTCTATCACACTTACGCGCTGCCATAGTCTTCTGCTGAAGCACATGGGGACAAACAACCAGACAGAACCCTCTGAAATAATAATAATAATAATAATAATGATAATACTTCCTTCTTTAAGATTGATTTTTGTGAATATAAGCCTCATCACAAAGGCCTAATTAAAACAATCCTGTGAAGGCAAACATGACAAAGTATCAATCATTCAAAATACATTTTAAAGGCCAGAGTAATAGGGCTGAGCAATATAATGGGTAACAACTAATCAAGGAGTTATTGACAATGAACCCAAATCATTGTTTTACTAAGAGCCCAGGGGGAAAGAAAGCATACAGAAACATGCTCACTCAAAATGATTGTGGAACCTCAAGATGACCCTAAGTCTTAGATATCAGGCTCTATTATATTTTCATACTCTATTTATTAACCTTGTCTGATATTAATAACATGGAATTAGGGATGTTATGATTGTAGCATCTAATCATGTCTTTTTAAATTCTCCCCTTGGTAGAAGGCATCTGTCATGCTATGAAGAAATTTAAAGAGCCATCAAAAGAAACCCATTTGCAGAAAAAATGAGACCTGATTATTGGCAATATTGACAGATCAGTATAAGTCAGTTGCTTTAGAAGAATATTCTGTCATCTTAGTCAAGCTATTAAGTAGCTATCATGAATATTTGAATGAATCTTATTAATTATCACTTAATAACTAGGTTAGGTTTTAATAACTAAATCAAGCCAATCAAAAATGGAGATAGAGACAGAGACCCACACTGGAGCACTTGACTGAGCTCCCAAGGTCCCAATGAGGAGCAGAAGGAGGGAGAACATGAGCAAAGAAGTCGGGACCACGAGGAGTGCACCCACCCATTGAGACAGTGGAGCTGATCTACTGGGAGCTCACCAAGGCCAGCTGGACTGTGACTGAAAAAAGCATGGGTTAAAACTGGACTCTCTGAACATGGCGAACAATGAGGGCTGATGAGAAGCCAAGAACAATGGCACGGGGTTTTGATCCTACTTCATGTGCTGGCTTTGTGGGAGCCTAGCCAGTTTGGATGTTCACCTTCCTAGACATGGACTGAGGGGGGAGGACCTAGGACTTACCACAGGTCAGGGAACCCTGACTGCTCTTTGGACTGGAGAGGGAGGGGGAGAGGAGTGGGAGGAGGGAGAGAAGAGTGGGAGGAGGGGGAGGGAAATGGGAGGCTGGGAGGAGGTGGAAACTTGTTTTTTTTTTTCTTCCTTTTCTCAATAAAAAAAAAAAAATCTGTCCTAAACAAACTATGGGAAATCTAAATAAATATAAAGTCATTAACTAAATACTAAGTTAAATATATATTATCATGCTTTTGATAAGTAATTTAGAAAATGTCTTGCTTCTGACCATAGCAACTTTGCACTATAGTTAAACACTCAAATGTAGAGAACTGTATTTTATATGCAAGTAAATAATCACCTAATTATAAATAGTAGTTTACATATGTGCTGAAAGACCATAGAATAAGCAATGAGGTCACTCTGTGTGGTGGTGTTGCATGCCTTTAATTCCATCACTTGGTAGACAGAGGTAGGCAGATCTTGATAAATTTGAGGCCAGTCTGTTATATAAAGCAAGTTGTAGGACAGCCAAACTTTTACACAGAGAAAGTCTGTCTCAATCCAGGAAAAAAGTCTGTGAACAAAATGGTGGACTTTCATGTTAGGTGTCTGGGAAGAAGAAGTTATAGAATTTTAGACATGGAATGATGAGAATAGAGGACAACACTTATCATTTCCACAGGAAAAAAATATTTCAGAATGAGGGGAAATCGAAAAGTATCCAAGAGCATCTTTATACAGTAATGAATTTATAAAATCAATTTAGATATAATCATATATTTGGACCTTATTAATAACTGCTTAAAGGTAATCTAAGAGATCATTGAGAAAGAGGATTTACCATAGACAGCAAACCTCAGTGTTATCATGCACTTTACTTAGAAGCATCAACTAGGGCATAGTTTGAGATGCTTTCTCATTTGGCCTTGCGGAAGTCATCCTAAATTACTTTATATAGCTTTGAGACAATGAAGCATCAGGTACTGTTTTTCCTTCTGGTTTATCACTTCAAATGGTAATCCCTTAAACTCAATTCTATCAAGTAAAAAGCTATAATTAAAGGGCAGATGATATTAAAATTTTGTTATGAAAATATCATAGAATAATCCATAAATCCTTATAGTAATGGAAGAAAGAGGTTTGATAAAATATTGTATGAAATTCAAGGAATTATTATGATTTATCATTTTATGATTTATCATTTATGATTTATAATTTAAGAAACAGTCATTTTTGCTTAGAAGTAAATACAATGTTTATGGAGAAAAAATACAGAGAACAAACTGGTTGACAAGGAAATATTTAGGAAGACATACTATACTGAATTACTTAAACTAAAATGCCTATATGCATTTTGTTTGAAATGCATGTAGAGATCAGGTTAGCTTTTAATAAAACAGTAATCCATTTTCTCCAAGGTTGCAATAAACTTTCTTTTCATATAGCTACATAGTGCCACCTACCATAAAACACCTGCTATTACACTTTTTTACAAATGAAAATATTTACCTAATCTTGCTATTTGTAATAAAATTCTCCTGTTTATTTCCTTATGATAGAGAATGATTTTATTTGTTTCCTTATTAATGTATGAGATATTTGCATCTTGCAAATATTTAATAAGTACATTACATATGCTTAGTAGATATGATAATTTATAGAAAGCATATGTTCAGACTATACATATTCTATTACATGTATTGCTAAAACTATATGTAAAATCATTTCTTGAGATTGTCCATCTCTTAGTTTAATACCAATACTTAAATTATTTACAATGATGACTTGTATTGCACACTTCTCCATTACATTTCTTTTAAATTAACCTTGTATAAAGCACTTTCTGTTTTCTTCTTTCATTGATATTCAGAGTGAATATTTGTAATTAGATTTTAAAATATATAATGTAGGAATTTAGCATGTGATAACTTTTGAATTTAATGCAATATGGTGAATTTGTTCTAGAATTTCTTTTCAGGTATAATTCTATAAGTCAGAAATCCATGCGGGTTTGGCTATGCCCCATGATCAAGATCCCCATGTTGAAACTACATTACCAGCACAGAATATTTTCACTGAAGTGTGTGGTTCATGTCTAAGCTCATTCATTTAATGGAGAAACCATTCTCTGCAGGATGCAGGCAAGTTGTTCCTTTGGTTTCGTACTTTCATCTAGAAACCTTTCTCAGTCCAAAAGCTGCTGCTTTCTTCTAGTCTGTTACATTGCTCGGGTAGTCCTCAAGAACACGCTCTGTTCTCATGATTTAAAACCATCTGAAACTTTTCTACAAACAGAGAAAGAACAGAATAATTTTAAGAAAGTAATACAGATTAGGTCTAGTTAGAAAATTTCTCCCCTCATAGCTAACTAGGACTTATTACTGACTCTGAGGCATGATGTCTCACCACATTCACAGAGAATCAAGATGAGTCTTTCGGGCCTAATTTTAAGAAATAGATTTACTATACAAAGAAATTACAGAGTGTGAGTCCTTCAAAGAATCAAAAGAATATCTATGAGGTTTCTTCAGCACAGATAGTTAAATACACCACTCTTTTGTTTTCTCAAGATCAAGGACAAAGAGAATAACCATCCTTCATGTCATTTCCACCAAAGATCTATCTATGGTAGCATTCAATATTAATCTCATTTTCTTGCTTTCCATTAAAGTAATTGTTTTCTCTCTCCCTCTTGTGGAAGATCATTTTGTCTACAATCTATCTACATAAATGTTATGGGCTATAAGTATATAACTTCTCCCTGGGTAATGATTATATACATAATCTGTTACCCTTTTTCATTAGACTAATGAACAGTTGACACTTGTGATTAGAACAATCTGGCATCTTTAAGGGTTGTCCTAAAAGCAAAAGATGGAAATAGCCCACAGTCAAACGAGCTCAACAGCAACTATTTTGGAATCTGCATAAGAGATGAAGTCTTGCTTCCTACTAGCAAACGATATTAAATGGGTTATGTTTTTTTCTTCAAACTTTCTAGAGTAAAAGAAAAAAAAGCCGATGCCACAGATGACATTATATGCCTTTTTGCTAAAGAGAAAAAAAGCAATAGACTTTGAATATTCCAATCTACTGTATACAAATGCATAAATGTATATTTGACACATTAAATTCTAAGAAATGGAATCACTGTATGAAGTAATAGGGGCGGCAGGGCTGCGTTCTCAGCACCCCCGGCCGCCTGCCCGGCTAGCTTATGCCCAAAATAATTACACGGACACTGTATTCTTTTAAGCACTGCTTGGCCCTTTAGCTCTAGCACTTACAGGCTAATTCTCACATCCCGATCAACCCATCTCTAATAATCTGTGAGAACCGGTCTTACCCGGGAAGATTCTAGCCTAGTCCATCCTGGGTCGGAGCTTCATGCCAGGAGCGGGGCATGGCGTCTCTCTCAGGCGTCTGCTCCCTAGAGGAGAGCTGTCAAGTCTCTGAGCTCACTTCCTCTTCCTCCCAGCATTTTGTTCTGTTTACTCCTCCCACCTATCCTCTAACCAATAAAATGGGCCAGGGCAGTGCCTTTATTAGCCAATGACCTTCCTCCATCAACTGTATGAAAAATCACGTTCACGTTTTTCAGTATCTAATTTATGGGCTTATTTGCTGTTGCAGCTATTGTTTGAAATTTGAAAATTTTTCTGTGATGCCCATTTAAGTAGGTAAAAGATACAAATAAACTCTGCTGTTCTCATTCAGGCATTTCTCTTCTAAAAATTCCTTAAAAATCTCAGCATTCAAAGTCAGCATGCGTCTTTTTGCCCTGCATGACATCTTATACAATGCTTCTACATTTGCTTCATTGGAAATTAAATACCCAAATAATGTTCATACGTACACACACACACACACACACACACACACACACACACACACACATCTTTTCTGTTCATCATCTTGGTTCAGTTTGTGAGGAAAGCCTGTAACCTGTCTCTGCTTAGTCTAATACAGTTTCCTTAGTAAGTGCTCTACCACCTCAAACTTAAAAGTTCTCCAAGGAGCTGGTCATTGGTTCCTTTACTTTTATCAGTCTTTACTTCAGCCTGACTAATTTGTGAGAATTATATTAATTCACTTCAGTAATCAAATCATATTTCCCTTTTAAACAGATCATTAATTTCAATCTTCTGTCATATGTATTCTGGTGTGTGCATTATTTGCTAATTTACTGTGCCACATCATATCTCCATTAAAAATTTTCAAATATGTCTCCTATCCTCTTGCACTCCATGTTCTATATAACAAATAAAACCCAAACATTTCTATCTTTCCATCCAAAACGTCTTCCTTATATCTCTGAAACTATAGACATAAACATAGAACCAAAAAATTAGACTAGCTAATAGAAAATGCCGTAATAATTCATATACTATTCAGTAAATCTTCAGATAATAATTCACATATAGAATATGCTGAGGAACACATAAAACATTTCAAATTTGTAGCTATGCCTTGGTTCAATCGCCCCAGTCACACCTATAACTTTAGAGTTTACTTTCATCACTTTAAGCCTGATTCAACTCCTACAAGAATGAGTTTGCAGATCATTAAAGGGATTTCTATTGGGAAAAATGAAGAATAAAATTTTGGAGTCTTGAGAGTCCTGCAAAGAAAAATTGCAATTTGTTTGATGGATGGTATTTTAGAAAGCTGTAAAGTTTCAAACCATTGGAGTCATTTTTTGATCACTGTAACAAATGAGAATGTAGACCTGACTTTTTCAAAGAACTTATATTTTGTAGCACAGTCACATCTGCTATAAGATAGACCTTTGTTGAGCTGTCTCTAAGATAAGCACACTGTATCCAGAGAAGAAAATTAACACAAGGTTGTGGAATCCAAGGCTGCACATTGATGCTGAATCTAGAAATTCATTTACTAAATTTATTCAATACATTGTAAATGCTATATAGATTGATAGAAATGAAGAAGATTTAAAATCATAAAGTGTAATCCTGAATTACAGGGACAGGAAAGAGTTTGAATATTCCTTCCATTAATTATCTTCCTATACTTTGCCTGAAATTTTACCCTCTATATTTACTGGATAAACATATGTGTTGCTATTGAGGGCCTTAACATTTGTATGACTGGTTTTACCTGTTTTGTTCTGTTTATAGATGTGTTAATTCTATGGCAATTCACCATCTAATCTAATCACAGAGCATTGTTGAACTAACGGGAATATTCACTTCAATAATCAAATGCTGTGATTGTGGAGGCTGTTTGAGAATCCCAATCTTACCATTGTGCCTTAAATAAGAGCAATTTTGATGTATTTCCATGATTCTCATCTTCTGCTTTGATTCATAGAAATGGCTAATTGCTCATGGTTTCAAAGCAGATCATATGATGAAATAAATCTTATTTCCATTTCCATTATTTCACCTGCTCCTTTCATATTGATTTGTATAATTAGTATACAAATATTGCATGGCAAATCATTAAAATGCTGTTTGATTCACAACATCATTACTGATTAAATGCAGCATAATTTACCCTCTTTAATTAAACAATAACAACCCAAGAGGACTAGGAGGCTTCAATGTATATTATTGGCAGTTGATTTATTTTTATGTTGTTTGGTTTGTTGGCTTACTCACTTATTACATCCGAGTCACTGAGCCTGATCAAATTGGTGGGTGAAATTGTTATTTTAAGATGGGAGTTTCTTGATTTGCTTGAATGATCAGGTTATACCAATATTGTTCCTTCATATAATATATGAATATTAGTTATAATTAATGTGGATGCTTGTACTAAGACATTGTTTCAAAATAGTCCATGTAATATAACTTTGAAATTATTTTAAAAAAAACTATTTCCTGTCTAGTTAATTAAGTTGCATAAAAGATGAATAGTTTCCTAGAGTTCTAGGTATGGTACAGGAAGAAGTTACAGTGTGATTGATCTTTTTTCTTGTAAACTTTTATTTTTAAAGCCACTGAATGCACTTGAGCATCTTTGATCAATTATCATTATATTTACTCTGGGTAGCACATATTTAAATGAGGATTATTACATTTCTTTCTAAACTGACTTAATATTTTAACTCACAATGCATTTGATAGTCATGATATGATGTATAATATACAAAACTATAAATTATGAGAGTTATCTTTAAATATGATTAGTGCTAATCTTTAAATTTCAGACAAAAGGATCTACCCTGTAGATTAAAGTAATGGGAGTTAAGTGTGCTATTTTTCACTACACTTTTCATGATATTAGGGTGTAGAGTGGTAAAACAAAGATCTATGTCAAGACAATGAAATAGTTCTGCAGGTGTATGTGCCTTCTCCTTTGCTTAACAAATGTTTGATGCTTACTATTAATCTTTCAGGGATGTGTGTTTCATAATATATTCATTTAAAATTAGAATAAATGTCTTTTGCTTCTATCTTTCTATAGATTGAATTGATAAGTAATTCAGATAAGAAACTACCCATGTGAGTATACTATGTGGCTTTGTTTCTCTGAAATGTCTAATATGCTAAAATTTTATTAAAAAATGCATATTATTTTTTGCAAGTACATGCATTTATATGGGTATGCAAGTACCACAGAACATGTATGGAGGTCAGAGAACACCCTTTTCTGCAGGAGTAGATTCTCTCTTTGTGGTATGTGTGCTTCAGGCAAAGAATTCAGATTGTCACACCTATTGGGTCACAAGCAACTTTACACAATGAGCCATCCCACTGACCCACAATGCTTGACTTCTAAGTGATATTTTTAAGGAAGCAGAGCTAGAAGTCAGAACCCATATGTTCCATCTGTATACTTAATATAATCTTGATGCTTGGCTTACAAGAAAAATGAAGCTTACATGTTGGTTCTAGGTTCTAAAAGAAAGAATCAGAATGTACAACTCCTTTAGATGGAAAAACAAAAACTATTGTGACATCACCTATATTGTACCTTAATGCTCAAAGTAGTAATTGATCAATCTGGGTCTCAGGAGAAGAAAAAGAAAATCCATCTATATATTTCCTCAACCATCTGTAAGTTATTACACTTACAATAATTAAACCAACAGTTTTATTTTGCACATAAAAAAACAAGATTTGAAATTTTCCTAAATAAAGGATATAGTTGATATTAATTTCTCAAGTATTACTTTGAAGCTACAAACAAAATATGTGGAAATCATATTTAAAAAAAGAAGTAGAAAGTTATTAGGTCAATTTTATGCATGTCTATCCTTTATGAAAACAACAGAAAAGAAGGTGTATGTAGTTTGGTTTATATAATACAATATTGCATAACACAGTTAAATGGCTGCTTGTCAATCATTATTAGATTGCTACCTATTTTAATTTCCTTCTTTAGATTAAAGTACTGATTGAACAGCTAAAATACATTAAAAAATGGAACTAAAGGAATTTTTCTATTCTAATACCTTTCTTACTGTCATTTCTGTTCCATCCATTCAAGAATGCAAATAGAAGGGGAGCTATTTATTGGATAAACAGATCTTGTGTAAGTTTTAGCTTGGCTGGACCATGATTTAATTTCCTCTGCTCTTGAATTTATATAACATTCTGCAATCTTCATTTTATGTTTAGAGGTTTAGAGAACCTTTCCTTTTCTTTCTTTGTTATTATTTTATTTATTTATTTATTTATTTATTTATTTATTTATTTATGCTGTCCTGGAACTCATTTTAGACCAGGCTTGCCTTGAACTCAGGGAGATCTGCCTGCTTCTGCCACCTGGGTGCTGGAAGTTAAGGCCTGTGCCACCTTTGCCCAATTTTTCGTTCCCTAAAGGCAATTTCAAGAAGATTGTTTTTCAACAGCTTCTGAGAACATTTAAAAAACCATCTTTTAACCTATTTGGATTTTTGACTCTATGTTTTGTGCCTCCAGCCTGCAAAAAGGTATTCAAACTGATGACAAAATTGCTGTAAACCTTCCCTCTTTTTATGTCTAATTAAAATGGTTCTAATCCTAACATACTGAAATTAAAAAAAAAATAAGAACTATTACCAAGTATTGTCCAGAAGAAAGAGAAGGTAATAACCTAAACAGAAAAATAATACTACAAACAAGAACAATATTGAGTCTCACAATGATCCATAACTCTCATTTTAGTGATCTCAGTACCCTCTTCTGGCTTCTTCATAAACCAGGATTATATGTGGTACACACACACACACACACACACACACACACACACACACACACACAGTCAGGCAAAACAGTCATGCATATAAAACAAAACTAAATAAACATTTTAAAGTGTTAGAAAAGACATTAACATCTTTATCATTATTGTATTTCTACATACCCTTTCTGATAATTAAATAAAGGTAGCAAAATTCAAAAGAAAATAAATTGTTCCTCAACACACAAATATATATAATCAAGCAAAATTCAGAAAACAATTATTTAATGTCCTAGTGAGACCGAATTGAATTAGAAACTAAACCCATTTATTAAGACAGACAAACAGCAATGTCTTCTCATGGCCGCAAGGGAAAAATAAAAGTGAAATACTTGATTTCAAGGTAGAAAATAATTAGTTTAGCTTCAAGGAAACTTATTCTGCATACAAACCTCAATCAAATTGGAGTGTGGTAGCCTAGAGAGTAAAGAGCACTGCCTACTCTTCACCCACACGCTACATAGACATATATGCAGAAAAAGCACTCATACATATACATATTTTTAGGAATTAAAAATGGAGGTTTATTATACCTAACTACTGAAGGCTATGTTGGTTTCATCAGCACAAAATACATCAGTTTATTTTGTTTTATTTATTATTTATTTATTTTGGTTTTTTCGAGACAGGGTTTCTCTGTGGTTTTGGAGCCTGTCCTGAAACTAGCTCTTGTAGACCAGGCTGGTCTCGAACTCAGAGAGATCCGCCTGCCTCTGCCTCCCAAGTGCTGGGATTAAAGGCGTGCGCCACCACCGCCCGGCTACATCAGTTTATTTTTGAGAGCAGATGCTTTGGAAAGAATTTGACCTCAGGAATTCTAAGTTTCTCCTTAGTGCAACTGTGAGTTAATCCTCGTAAGTTTCTCACAAATGTGTTAGAAGGTTAGAAGTAAAGTAATCCTTATCAAAATATTCATTGAGGTGCACAAAGAAGACTCATCACTCAGTTAAGGTTTGTTATCACTTTTGCCGCTATTCCTAAAATTGTATTCATAGTCCTATATTTACTCTCCAACACTGGATTATTCTCTATTCTCGATTCTTCTACATTCTTTTTTTTTTTTTTTTTTTTTTTCGAGACAGGGTTTCTCTGTGGCTTTGGAGCCTGTCCTGGAACTAGCTCTGTAGACCAGGCTGGTCTCGAACTCACAGAGATCCGCCTGCCTCTGCCTCCCGAGTGCTGGGATTAAAGACTTGCGCCACCATCGCCCAGCTCTTCTACATTCTTTCTGCTGTATTTTTCTACAGCTTATATACCACAACAACATTTTTCAAGCAATATAGAAATTACAATATGATACATTCTATTTCTCAAGTGCATTCATTTTAAAATGAATAAAGGCAAAAGCATGTTTTTCATTTCCCTTACATGATTCAACATTTTACATACTACTGGTGAAAAACAAATTATCCCAAGAACCTATAAACATTCATGCTCAAGCAACTTGTTATAGATTAACCATTTAGACAAGAGAGATACTATTCTCAGTCAGGATTTTTTATAGGCAGGCTGCATTCTGCAGTTACAAAGAAAGTGCCAATACTTTATCACTTATTCTTTTATTAATTGACATATTTATTTTGCATCTGAACCAGCAGCCTCCCCTCCCTTCTTTCCTCCCAACCACTATCCCCACCTCACCTCTGCCACCCCTCAACCCACCCTTCCACTGTAATCCAGAGGCGCTGGAACCTTGCTGGTGAGACATAACAAGGTGGCAATACAGGCACTTACTTGACTTTTGGGAACCTATTTTCCTTGCCCAGACTTGATGCAAGAGGAGGATCTCTGTCCTGTTTCAACTTTATGTGCCATACTTTGGTCATACCCACGAGAGGCCTACCCCTTTATGAAAGAAGACTGAGGAAGAGTGGATGGGGAGAGGGTTGGATGGTAAGGGAGAATGGGAAGGGAGATGGAATGAGGGGAGATGAGGGTGGACAAACTGTGGTTGGTATGTAAAATAAATTAAATATGTTATTTAAATAATTTTTAATGGGGAGAACTGACCTGAAGGATTATACTTTTCATTCAGTTTAATGCCAATGTTTCTAAGACACTGAAGATATTTTTCTATAAATTAGAAGAAATGGGTATAAGTACCCTGTATAGCCAGATATACCACTGTCCTTAAAGAGGATTATATCATTAAATGAACAGTTTTGAAATTAGGCATGGAAACAAATTAGTCAAGTGTTTTCTTTATATCCTTCAGTTGGTATAGTGGAAGTGTTCATCAAAAGAACCACAAAATTACTAATAGAGTGAATATTTTCTAGGCTTGTTTATCACAGTTCTGGATTCATCGAAGGCTATCTATATGAAGACAATTGATCACAAGAAGACTAACTTTTTCTGTCAAAACTAAACATTGAAAAGACTACTTATTTTACAATGTAAAATAACAATGCAATTTTGAGATTCTTTACCTACTTTAAGCAAAGAATAAAGATATGCTACAACTGCAGGACTCTGGCATTCCAATATTTGTAACAAGCAAGGAAAGTGCTAGCACAATTGCTTTTACCAAACCAGTAGCCTTCCTCTACTCTTCAGTTTCACAATATTCATTGCACATGAACCTCACTGGGTCACCATCAGTCACTCTTGACTTCACTTACTGCTTGGTGTAAAGTTTAATGCATTTTTATTAATGTGACTATTATTAAGAGTTTTATGAAAGCTATAACAGGTCTTTTAATTATGGCACATAATTTAAGATATTGTCAGTTCATACTTATTTTGTGTTATAGCAGTGAGAAACTAGGTAACTTATTAGGAGTTGACATAAATAAAATCTCACTGTAAAATTTATTTAAATAAGCATGTGATAACATATTATATTGGACTTTTGTTATTCTCCAGAAGAATTTTTTTAATTAAAATTTATTTGAATTTTATATGAGTTTTGATCGTATTTAGTCATGCCCCAAATATACACAGATCTTACCTCCAATCTTACCTATCAACCAAACTTTGTGTTCTATTTAATGAAAAAATTGAATGAAAGAAAAAAAATCAAGCCCAATGTGGAATGTGTGATGTTTATATGTTGATATATGTGTGGTCCTCCATTTGAGCATGATCAGCTTATCAGTGATAACTCACTCTTCTCTCTTTCTCTCTCTTGCTGTGTGTGTGTGTGTGTGTGTGTGTGTGTGTTTAGAGTATATGAGTATGTATATGTGTGAGTGTGAATGTTTGTGTGTGTGTGTGAGAGAGAGAGAGGGGACGGGAGAGAGAGAGGGGGCGGGAGAAAGAGAGAGAGAGAGAGAGAGAGAGAGAGAGAGAGAGGGAGAGGGAGAGGGAGAGCTATTCTAAGGGTGGGATTTTATGTTCTCCAATTTGAATACTAGAATATGGTATGGTTTGAGTTTGTATAGGTCTGGTTTATGCTCTCATAAAAACTGTGAGTTCAAATCTTTTAGCTATCATGTTGTGTCTACTTTCTCTGACTCTTATTCTCTTTTCACTATGACCCCTAAGCCATGATAGGAGAGGAGGAGTTTTCTTCACCTGGACCAGGTGTGGTTCTCTGTGTTAATCAAGCTTCTCATTGGAGGGTTAACAGATACGTTATCTATGTGTATATTGATATACCAGTATGAGTTAAATATTATATTCATTTTGCAGAATAATATTAGCAAGTTCTGCCCTAGAGCACATGACTGGTCTTCCCAAAGCTTCTTTGTCAAATACTTGTCCCAGGTATAGGTTTCAACTTGTAGACTAGACCTTAAATTCAATAATAAAGTGTTGGTTATCTATATGATGTTCATGCTATTATTGCTCCAGTCGACATTTCTTGCCAGGTCGTTCATTATTGTTAAAGCTTAAAGGGCTCATAGGTCTATAATCCTGAAGATTGTTCTTTTTTATTGAAGGGTATATAGTACATTTCAGCTCTATTAAATACAGTATCTTTGAAACATCCAAGTCAGTACCAGTTTGATTTCTCCATATTCTAGGATTAAAGCATATTTAAAAAGTTTTTTGAAATAAATTTATCTATTTGTATATGTAGGTGCTTGTTTATGTGTGTGCAAGTTCATGTGCATGCATATGTGCTCATGGAAGCCAGAAGACAACTTCATGTGTCATTGTCAAGAATTCCATCTATAACTTTTAAGATAGGGTCTCTTATTGACCTGGAGCTCTAAAATTAGGCAAAGATTTCCCTTTCTCTGCCTCCCAGAACTAACACACCCAGCATTTTATTTATTTTATTCATGCATTTATTTTGTATCTTGATCTCAGTTTCCCTTTCCTCCTCTCTTTCCATTCCTTACCCCCACCACCTATCACCCCTCTACACCCCCAGTCACTTTTCTTTTGACCAGAAAGTGGCAGGTCTTCCATGGGTATCAACAAAAATGGCATATCAAGTTGTAGTAAGCCTAAGCATGTCCCTTTAATTAAGACTGATCAAGACAATCCAGTCTGACAAATAGGATCCCAAGAGCTAGTAAAAGTGTTAGGGATTGCCCCTGTTCCCATTATTACGTATAAGTGTGTCACGTTTTCTTTAATTCATCCCTCGGTTTAGGTGCATCTTGTTTGCTTTCAGATTTGGGCTATTACTAATAATGCTGCTGTGCACATAATAGTACAAGTTTCTTTGTATTATGATTGAGCATCCTTTGGGTATATGATCAAAAATGGTATAGTGAGACCATGAGGAAGATTGATTCCTAATTGTCTGCAAACCACTATATTGATTTCCAAAGTGACAGTAAAAGTTTGCACAGCCAACAGTGATGGAGGAGTGTCCCTCTTGCTGCCCATCCTCTACAACATAGGCTGTCACTTGTGTTTTTGATCATAGCCATTCTGATAGATAAAGATAGAATCTCATCGTTGTTTTGATTTGTATTTCTCTGATTACTAAAGATGTTGAATATTTGTTTAATCGTTTCTCTGCCATTTAGGATTCTTCTGTTGAGAATTATCTGTATAGATCCCTATTCTTTTTTTAAATTGTATTATTTGTTTTTTTTATTTCTAGTATTTTTTCAGTCCTTTATATATTTTGGAGATCAGCCCGCTGTCAGATGTGAAGTTGGTGAAGATCTTTTCCCATTGTGTAGACTGACGTTTTGTCATATTGACAGTATCCTATGCCTAGCTTTTTAGTTTCATGCGGTTCCATTTATTAATCTTTATCTTAGTGTCTGTGCTTTGGTCTTCAATTCAGGAAGTTGTCTCCTGTTTCAATGCACTCAAGGTTTTTTTTTTTCTTTCTTTTCTATCAGATTCAGTGTACCTGGAATTATGGTAAAGTCTTTGATCCACATAGACTTGAATTTTGTGCAGGATGATGTATATGGATTTATTTGTATCATCCTACATGCTGACATTCAGTTAGACCATGGCAGTTTGTTGAAGACGATTTATTTTTCAATTGTATAACTTTGGCTTCTTTGTCAAAAACTGGGTATTCACAGGTGTGTGAATTTCTGTCTGAGTCTTAGATTTGATTTCATTTGATTTGTATGTCTATTTTTATGCCAGTACTATGCTGTTTTTATTATTGCACTCTGAAGAAAAACTTGAGATTAGAAATGGTGATACCTCAATCAATTCTTTTATTATACAGGACTCTTTTGGCTATTTGGGGTTTTTGTTTCTCCACACAAAGTTGAATATTGTTTTCTTGATTTAAGGAACTTTTTTTTATTTTCTCCTTATGGACCTCTATGATTTTTTATAAAGTAAGCTTATGTTCCTTTTGTTGTGCCTCATCTGTAATAGAATGTTCAGGACTTGCTGTCATAGGATAGTTGTGTTCTGTGGTGACGTATTGCCCTTTCTGTTATTGATTGTGCTTTATACTAGCAATTTCGCATCTGTATTTGGGTTGATTATAGATCTAGATGTTGATTCCTATGTTTGCCTTTATTGAATAGGTGTTTAATTATATCTCTTTTGATTCCTCTTTCGCCTTCTAGTCTAAGTGACCAAGTGTTCACGGGACTGGTGAGTGTTTGAGTTCAATAGGGTGTCTCCACTGGGGATTTGGGTCCCTTGATCTGATCTGGCCCTCCCCCCAAAAGCTGAAGTCTTCTTAATCTCTAGATTCAAACTGGCCTCCATTAAAGCCCAAGTTATTTTCTGGGGTATATAGGACCAACTTGGCCTCAGATAGAGCTGATGGGGCTATTCTGACTGGTGAGGACTGTATCTTGGTCTATGGAGTCTGTCTGGGTTATACAGAAAGGGAGGATGATGATGTGGGAGGGGTTGGGCAGCAGTGTGAACAGAATCCAGGATGTGTCAACAGTCTAGCTAGCAGAAGGGTCGGTCACTCACTTGCTCATAGACTGGTATGGGCAGTACCAGCATAGTAGGTTTCCTCCAGAGTTGTATACATGACCTAGCAGCGGTGCTACTGCTGAAATGAGAGGGGGCAGGACAAGACAGGAGTGTCACTCACTGGTTGTGGTTGGTCTAGACTGCACCTCGGTGATGGAAGCCCTCTGGGGTTCACTATGAGCTGGGAAGCAGTAAGTGGGGTATAGAATCCAAGGAAAGGTATGGTTCCCATGATAGGCAAGTAACTCACTGATTCTAGTTTGTGTAGCAAGTGCCAATGTTGTGGAAACTCTTTCAGCCAATAGTCTTTTACATACTGGCCCATTTGCGTTTGGTCTATAAGCACAGATGAAAAGCTTATGAGTTTCCTTTTGCTGGATTCAGTTACCACCTTCCAGCATCCACAGAGGACCACGGATTTCTACTCTTACTGTAAGTTTCATCCCCAAATAAATATACCTTTGTTATACTCCATAACAGCTATTGTGGACATCTTGTATAATATGCCTATACACCTCAGTGGCAAAAGTCCACTAGTATTGGCTGCAGGGTCTAGCATTAGCAGGACCAGAGAATCTCTTGGATGGCATTATTCTTGGGAAAGGTCACAAGCAGAATCCAGAAATGGATATTGATTTCACTGGCAGGCTAGTCACTCACTGGTTCTGACTTGTGTGGCTTATGCTTGCATGGTGGAAGTCTTTTCTCATGGATATTTTTAAACAGCATTTTTTGGGTTTTGTTTTTCCCTTTTTGGATAATTTTCTAAAATTTTACATTTATCTAGTTTACTTCAAAGGAGTGTGTGATTCCTTATCATATTTAAAGCCATAATTCATCTTCAGTTAAATCCAATTCAAACCTCAATGATTATAGAAATGGAATTTTGTAGATGATAGGTTTTATATTAAAGGGAAATATGTAGATATGATATGAATATGAGAAATCTCTTTCACACACACATAAACAGAGAGAGAGAGAGAGAGAGAGAGAGAGAGGGAGAGAGAGAGAGAAGGAGAGAGAGAGAGAGAGAGAGAGAGAGGAGAGAGAGAGAGATGATCTCAACCTTTAGTCTATATATCTTAAAGTGAAAATGTTATGGAACTCTTGTTATAATCTGCACATTTTCCCACTTACCGATAGTTAATTTCATAATTCAGAGTTGGTAGGCTGTTGGTTAAAGTTACAAAGTGACAGTTGATCAAAATAGTTCCTATCGTCTTTTATTTTTTTAGTTCAAGTTCAGAATATCGGGTGTACTATATTGCAGATTTCAAAGCAGAAAACATGACAACAGATATAGAACTTTTAATATTAGATCTACTGATGAGAGCAAAGACCTTAAAATGTGTTGCTAATAAGGCAGTATATACTTTTCATCTAATATGTATAGATTATATGCTAAGCTTATTTTTATCAGTTTTTCTATTTTGTATATAAATACAAGTCTTAATGTATTTATTTCACTATGATATATATTTTTTGAAATTTTTCTATAATAATGTTACCAATTTTTGATTGGATTTAATGGAGTTTTTAAATAAACAACCTAAATGTCCCTTGACCAAATAATGGATAAGAAAACTGTAGTATATTTACAAAATGGAGTACTACACAACAGAAAAAAATAATGTCATGTTAAAATTTACAGGCAAATGGATGGAGCTAGAAAACATCATATTGAGTGAGATAACCCAGACCCAGAGAGACAATTATCATATGTACTCACACGTAAGTGTTTTTTAAACATAAAGCAAAGAAAACCAGCCTACAAATCACAATCTCAGAGAGTCTAGACAACAATGAGAACCCTAAGAGAGACATACATGGATCAAATCTACACAGGCAATAGAAAAAGACAAGGTCTCCTGAGTAAATTGGGAGCATCAGAAACATGAGAGTGGATGAAGGGGAAGGGAGAGGAATGAAGGGGAGCACAAAAATGTATAGCTCAATAAAATCAATAAAAAATTTAAAAAAACAAATAAATTTAAATATTATCAAAATATATTTAAGGTGCATATAGTTAACAATATTACAAATAAATATTGTATATTTGGGTTTTATGCAAATTATATATTACATAAGCAAATAGTCATCAACAGTAGTTTAAGTATATGATTATGATTACATAGGATTATATTAGGTAATGTCATAATTATCTTACAATACTCCATGATATTAACACAAAGAAAAAAAATCACATATAACTCAATTTTTAGAGTGTATCTTCAGTACAAAAAACACAGGAAACCCAAACATGTTTGAAAATATAGTCTCCTGCTGTTCTTCATCTCTTATCTGCTTATACCAGACCACCTAGCATATTTTCTATCTTTTTAGACGATACACATAAGCAAAGAATAAGATGACATATAAACGTCAAGCTTGTCTATTTGGGTAAGAAAATGAAACAAGTAAAAAGATAGTGAATGGGGAGAAATACATAAAATTTTAAGAAATATATATTATTTCTAAGTTAATCTTATAGTACTCTGTCTTTTATAGAATAAGATTTTTCTATATCTATGCCCCTTATTAATCTTCTAATGGGTAGATTTTACTTATGTTGTTATTGGCTACAAGGTTCACTAGATCAAACTTCAGATTCTTTCAGGTACCTTTAACTTTAGATCCAAATATCTAACATTCCTGGAACACAAATGCAGTCTCAACAGGGAAAAATAATAAAACTTGGAAATATTTTGTATAAAAATCAGTTATTCACTACAATAGACTATGAATGATTTATCAAAAATTTATGAGGTATTACTGTGATTAACACCCTTACAATATCCCTAATGTAGCAAATATGCAACCTTCATCATTTTATTCATCTTTCCTTCAGATTTATCATGTTTAAAAGTAAAATATGAGCACATTTATATCTTGACTAGTGATTTGTGATAATGTAACACTAATCAAAAGTTGGTTACTTATCATGATGAAATTAAATTGTAAAATATAAAAATAACATATCTCTGACATGTTTTAATCGTTAAATTGTAGTTATTAATAAACTTTAATATTGGGCTTGTAAAATCACAATTGATGGGAACAATGATAAGTTATACAGTGAATTACATGCAAGAGGCAACAGGGATGCTGGTGGTCTTTCTTAATAGCACACATGTAGTTCTCCATATGCAATTCTGCATATTAATTTTGAATTATTATTAAAAATATTTTACCTCTTAAATTTATATAAAAGAACAAATATATTTTCTCATTTTTATGAATAAAATTATTGGGCATGTAGCCTTTAAGTTGTTTACCACTCAAAAATTTTCAGAAAGCTTTCTACAGAATTTTGCATTCAAGTATTTGTGTTCACAGAGATGATTTATGTACTCAACTCATTAAAGTATTTTAAAAGGATCTTCACAAAGGTTAACATTAGACAAGGAAATTAATTCAGTGAAGAGAATAAAAATAGAATACTGTAATCATAAAAATAATAGAAATCAGTTCTTTCTTATCCAACATAAACTTCTTTTAAAGAAAAAAAATGAACCAGCTTCTGTAATTGCATTTTTATTGTGTTTTCCATTTATACCATATTCCTCTGGCAGGTAAGCTGGTAATTGCAGAAATCTCTAACTTATGTATTTAAATTGAAGTCAAATGCACCTAAACTTGAAGGACTTTTCTTTGCTCAGTAACTGAACAAAAATAAAATATACTCAGAATCTTATTCTTAAGAAAATATTATAAGTTTCAGATAGACTGAAGTTTTTTTCTATATTCAAAAATGTGAGAATATAGAGAAAAGCAATTTTGATTAAATGCTAGCATTATGTTAAATGTTGCTTTATAAAAATTATTAAAGTTAATTTTTAAAATAGTCTTAAATACATGTATTTTAAGGATCTTGATTTTATCACATAAAAGAATTTAAAACAATAATTTTTATTAGCTGTTATCAAAGATTTATTGATCAAAAAGAGCTCTAGTCTCCATTATATGATGATCCAGTGGCATGTAGCTGTCTATCCAGCCATCATTATTATTGGGCTACAGTCTCTGAAACCTTTATGATTCACTTTTAATGTTTCTCTACTTAAAGCATTGTTCACAATTCAATCTCTCATGATTCCTCTCTTGAGTACAGAGATAGAAATGGTTTTCTTTGTTATTAATCTTATTCTATTTGAATTTGGGGCAGACAAGATCAATAGATATCTAAAATATTGTTTTCAAAATGATACAATGTAAAAATAGCTTATATCATCCAAATAATGGGGGGTATGAATACTGGACAATTATTCAAATGAGGTTCCTGTTATTTGAAAAGAATGTAAACCTTTTGATATATTTGGTAATAGGGAAAAACCCCTAAAATATCAAATCCCTATTTGGTAAAGGGGAAACAATTAGCTTGCTTAATAAAGCATAGCAATTGAATAATGACTTTCCAAAATTGATATCCAGCAATGGAGCAAATTTTTTAAAAGTTCAAGTCCATCTTAAAGACTGATTTGATTCACTGCCATTAACAGTTCCTACTGCAGCAAAGTTTAACGTCACCATCTTCCCATGATCTTATTGCAATCTGTACTGTATGAACTAGTGTGTGACTTTTCTGGAGAGACATGAACAAGGCTTGCAAAGCCAGGACAGCACAAAATATCAACTTAATAATGTTCTATTCAATTTTAGCTTAATGAATCAATAATTGCATTGGTGTCAACCACAGTATCATCAGTGAGGGCTAACTTATGGAAAATGAGTAAATCATAGTCAGTTGAATTATCAAGTAGTCCACTTAGGGATGAGTGATAACCAATAATAGTTGCAACTCTGGAGATCCTTGAAAATCTTGCAGGACTTGGTCAGCTAGAGAGTCCCTTCCTCTAGCAAATGCTACTGCTTATAACAATGAACATGGAATTTAAGAGTCTTGTAGCTTTCTCAGAATTTTGATCCTTTTTATCTTAGTACCTCATTCAGACATATAGGTCTCTAAAATTTTTTCTTCCAGTTTTTCTGTTATTCTCCATTAGACTTTGAAGGGGTTCAGTATAGATGTCTCAGTTTCCCTCATTCTTTGATAAATTTGAACTGCTTTGTCTTTGCAATTGAGGTTTACCAGTAATGGATCTCAGTAGTATCCATTACACACTCTAAAAAAATGATTTTCAATCTATTACTGAGCTTCAAGCCAACAGTAATCAATATCCAGAAACCAAATATGTAGAAAGTAGTTTGAAAGGTATGCCACATCAAAGTCACAAAATAGTAACAGTTGTTTCTTGTGGAGTTCATTTTTGTGTCCAGCGATGACATTTTGCCTTGCTTTTACAGGACTAGATGTGAATTCCTGTCTGTGAAGTTAGGATTTAATTAAATAAGAAAACACTTGGTTGCATCCAAAGTTGTGATGTCACTAAGGCACTAATATGCACATGTTGCTTGGCATGTTGGTAGTACAGCAGTCAGAATCCACAGGAGAAGAGTACTGATGGTTGCAGCTCACTCCCAGTAACCTGCATAGTATATTTGGGCACTATGAAAGCTAATTTCTTACACGCGTAATATATAATGGGAGAAAGGGGACATTCTTTAGTTGGCTGAATGTGTTATTGGAACTAGGTTCTTGTTTCTAAAGCTCCATGCTTATACTGCGTCCTTTGCATTTCCTTTTAGTTGTACCTGAAAATAACTATCAGAGAGAAAATATGACCATTTATTGTCTGATAGGAAATTTGTTTGTGCATGGTGAGCTTGTTATTAATGATTATTTTTCCTAGTTACTATTCTATGGGATCATTTTCATTTCTCTTCATATATCTTGACTTATAACTTAAGAGGCTCCATGATTCTATTAAAGTACCCATTACACTTAAGGTTGTATGTGTGCACGTGCCTTGTCAATGTTGCTTCTACTGCTGTTAAATTACTTCATACAAAGAAATACTTGGTATTCAGGTTTATGTAAAAGAGTTACTAAATATCACAGCTGCATCAGGCAGCTCCTCTATCTTATTATTCATTGGTCAGAAGTAAGCAAGCTAATTGTTTCTAATTTGAATTTGATGTGCTCCTACGTAATTAGCAATTAAAGAGTTTTTAGAAACCTAATGAGTCTTCATCCCTTCATCTGACTGTCTCTTTCACATTTTTGCAGATCAGCATGCACACATAAAGATGTGTTTTTACTGAGTTTTCTGACCCACAAGCACTAAATATATTTTGATCTCATTTCGCTAAAGATTCAGCATTTTGGTACTGGCATATTGCTAATGTGGGAAAATATGCCTATATTCTGCTGACTACTAATTAATCTTGATAATTAAATCATATCCCAAGCACAATCAAAATCAAATGCAAGAAGGAATGGCTAATAAGGAAAATCTTTATTAGCATAAGTGCCTCTTTTTCAAGAAAGACTTCAGTTGAAGACTCATTTTGAGATAAATGATTGATTTGGTAATTATTGTTTTCAAATTAAGAAGAGATTAAAAAGGAAATTAATTTGCACATGCATCTTACACAATGTGTTTTAATGAGAAATAGATTGTCTAAGAGAATGCTTTTTTAATAATGAGACATCATACCTTGAATGAAACTTCAAACTTTCACAAATCTGGTGATTTATAACAAAAGCATTTTTTTTCTCACCCAATCCTAGAGGCCAAGTATCTATAACCATCTTTATGAAAGTATTTGTTCTTAGCAATGTTTGATGATTCATATCTGTGATCCAGGAACTTTAAAGACAGAGACACAAGGATTATGAGATAAGTGCCAGTCTGCATTACACAGTGAGAAACTACCTAAGAAATGCTGGAAGAATCCACATTTTTCCAAGACTTTCTAGGTCTATGGATGCTTTTTGGTTTCTGCTTGTAGCTTCACAGTTATTCTTTCTGCTTCTGATTTCTCTTGGCTTCCTGTATTTTTGCTTCTTAAACCTGACTTTTTACTGTCAATGGATAGCAGTTGGAGGTCTGGAGAGGTGGCTTTAAGGTTCTGTAGATGTGGGGAAGGAGATATGTGAGAAACCTTGGAGTTTTCTGGTCCACTAGCCTGGTGGAATTGCTGACTTCAGGTTGAATCTAAGAGGAAAGAGTGACAGAGGAGGATACTAGACATTAGCATTTGACCGTCACACATAAACTCACAGACATTTAGACTTATAAGTGTAGCTACATTCACATAAACAAAACTGTGCACATGATGCCTTACACATTAATAGACAAACAAACTAGCAGCAAATGGGTTGAACTATCTCTCTAGTCTATGTTCATAGGAGGTTCTTCTCATAATCTTGGTTTATTACATCTGCAAAGAACAATTTTCCTAGGCTGTGCTGCTTACTGGAAAACAAAGGGAAAAATGATATAAGCTATCATTTTCTATGTGCACATGTGTGTGTGTGTGTGTGTGTGAATATGTCTTAGAAAAACCACTATATTTCATTGCTTTATATTACATATGCAATGCAAAATCGGCTTTGACTGGACACAAAATCTTCACTTATGATATTTGACTCGGACAAAAGACTAGGCACCACCAAATTATTGTCCTACAGTGAAAACCATTATAAACAAGAAAAGGTAAAACCAAATTAGAATTTACAGCATAAATACAAGACAAACAAGAGGAGATTGCCAAAGGGAAGATGAATTAGTAGATATTATTCAGAGACAGGCAGAGATGAGAAACTGCCATGGATCAGCTTTGGTAATGTATTTGTGAGGGCTTGGCTATGTTTACCATTCTGTCCCTTGGCTTCAAGAGATTCTGTTGTTTCCTGAGAAAAGAAGTCATAGTTAAACGAACTTGTCTGAGTATAATTCAATTCTTTGTATCAAATGATTATTGACTATAGATGAACAACATTTAACTACTTAAAAAAGAAAAGATAACGAAAGACTGTATTTATAAACAACATCACACTCCCAGGTACCAGGCTTTAGAACAGAACATGGTCTTAACTTTAGAAGTTACAGTTCGGTTCACTTCATATGTTTTCTATTTTGTGCTATTGACAATAAAGATTTTAAAATATAATTAATGAATAAAAGAATAATACATTTTTCTTGGATTTTATTCATATTTTAAAATTGCAGCAAAATGTTTCTTTCTATATAAGATTTTCCAAATGCTGAGAGGACAAATATTTAAAAGGTCCTCATGAAGGGAGAAGAGAAATACCTTGTCTAGATTTATTGTGTTTTGCTCCAATGATCCACTACTTGTGAAAATGATATCATTTTTAAATGTCACAAATCAAACAACAATAAATTGTACTGGATTCTAAGGAAAGGAATTATTTTTATTTGGTTTTGGCATTAACCACAAAATGTGAAGAGGGTCTCCTGGAGCAAAAATGTATGCAACTAATGAGCAAAAGAATCATATTCTACTGGAAAAATGCATTATATACTGTCTTATTTTTACAGAACAGCCGTAACCTTTTAGACAGGCATTTCCAACATTGACACCCTCTGCCTTTCAAATCATAGTTGATATTTAGGTTCAGCAATGCAGAACTGAGTTATTAAGAGGAAAAGTGAAAGCCAGCAAAGTGTCTGGCTACATAGGAACATGAGCAGTATACCCGAAGATAAGATGTGTTTTAAAAAATACTGAGCATTGAGAAGTGCTATTTCAATAATCACTGGAAAAGTTACCTAGAGTACATTTATGCTGATATTTTATTGTAACCCAAACATTGAGTCTACTAACTTTGGACAGATAGCTTTCAACATTTGTTGTTTTGAGTTGATTAACATTTAACAAGCTAAAAATTGAAATTTAAAATAATGCAATTTAAATATACTCAGAGAATCAGCATATTGACTGATTTAGGGAGTAGATCAACATTATAAAATTTTTTTAAATGCTGTAAATTCATCATAAGGGGGCACTTCTTTGAAAGGGAGACTTGGCATTTTCAAATTATTAGAAGACAAACTGAATGACCTAGTTGTTAATTATAAAGGAAGAAAATTATGATGACTGTTTAATTGCAGATTAAAATGTTTTATGAAAAAAGTGGTAGATAAGTCATTCAACATTGATCTCTACTTCAATGAACACACAAGCAAGGATTGGAACAGTTTTTTGAACGAACTTTAGATCAGAATTGTCAGTTTTACATAAAATGGCAAATGTGCAATAATATAACTTGAAAATTTTGGCAATTTTGTTTAAATGAAGCCTTTTAATATTATATATGTTTCTGCCTTCATACCATTAGTTTGGAAAAGAATTTCCATTTTAAGATAGATAGATAGATAGATAGACAGATCAGTTTGGTGTCAGCTTTTAAACATACTACACAAATGCTTTAGTAACTGCTGAGGTTTCCAATAAAAATCTCTGCTACATCAGGAGATTATATCCAACTAGTTTATTCTAGATTTCTAATTTTTCAGCCCATAATATGGTCGATAATATGTTTCTATACATGCCTGCTTGTTGCATGTATGATTCATTTTTTAACATTTCCAACAAGAGTGCTTGAATAACAATAAGAAAATATGCAATCTGTTGCATTGTGCTTCAATTAAATTATGAGTCTCTTCTCTGTGTTTTTAGTTTAAGTTCAGAATTATACAGTTTTGAAGCAGTAAAGTTTTCAGAATTTCTTACAACTCATTGTAATTCCTTACCAAACTAGCTTCCTTCCTTCACTTCTTTTTTCCTTGCTTTTTGTTTACTTATATTTTTCATGCTTTCTTGCATTCCCACCTTCCTTTATTCATTCACCTGTTTCCCAGAATGAGAATTTAGTATCTATAATGTGTTATTATCAAGGTATTTTTCCCTTCTAAATCTTAGGTTGTATAATTTTAAAATCATATAATCCTTACAACGTTGCTATGTAATTCATGGATCTCTTACACAATAGTATAGATATATTGTGAAAACAGTATGTAAGTGACTAAAATTTTCCTGGGCTCGGAATTCCTTAAGCTGATAGTTTCTTGAAGCAAAGCATGATCCTAATTAGTCTTAATAATAAAAAAAAATGGATTCAAATATTGAGGTAAAAGTTATAAGATCAGAGAAGAAAAGGGGCAGCCACAGTCACCGCTTACCTCTTTGACTCCTCAGAAAGAATGTGACAAGATCTTGTCTCCATCTCACCATATAAATTCTTGTCTCTCTAAATAGACCTCCAGTCCTCTATGGTTAACAAACTTGACCCTCTGATCTCCAGGCAGGATTTAATTGTCAGAACACATGACAAATTTCACAATATGCCCCCCTTTTGTCAAAAAATAAAAAAAGACTATTATAATTAACATAGAAAAACTATATACAATAAGTAGCATTCCTATATGCAATATATACAATCAAGAATAAGGTTAAAAATGTCCAGCCTATTAGAATTTGATAAATTCAAAGAAAATACTCCATTGTCTATCCTAGCTTGTTCAGTACAAAGTGTTGTACCTATTTCGCCTTTTTTCCTAATTTACTGTACCAACACAAAACTATCCTTTTAAGTCTCTCAACCTTATACATTTTACATTTCCTTTCTAAGTTCCTTTTCTGAATTTGTTAGCAAACACTATGACTAGAACTATCTACTCTTCAACTCCATCAGAGACCCCCAAAAGGAAATAATATTACCTGAATAAACAGGAAGTCCAAGTAAAAGACTTCCAAAATATGTGAGGAATGAGTGTAACAGCTGGCTGCCAGAACACTCACCCAAGTTTCCTCTGTAATGTTGAAGCATCCTACAGGCCTAAAATAGCTGACAGACTTATCTGTGAAGCAGGATATTGTAGAGAGCTATCCTATGTTGTCTTGGAATGTTTGGCAGTCATGTCATTTTGTGTCTTGCTTTTTCAATTTGGACAGCATATGGTCAGCAATCAAAGCGGGCCAGAGCATGCCTGAGGAAACAAAATCCACAGGAGTAGGACTGAGCTACCTATCTAGTTCAGAGCAGGGATGAAGCAGAAAACTCCACAAGAACAGGGCTGAGCAAGTGATTTGGGCTGGGACGGTGACCTCCATGGGAACAGGAGTGGATCCAGATCAGTGACATTGGTAGAAGCAGGACTGGGACAGCCACCTATGCCAGAACAGGCCTGAGACAGTGAATTCCTCAGGATTAGGTACAGGGGATCAATTGCTGAATGAGTGGGACAGAGCCAGAGACCACTGTGGGTCTAGGCATGAATGCAGAAACTTTGAGGGAGTTGACCTGAGTCAGGACCCCTGCTGATCTGGGTGTGAGTCAGGGTCTATGAGGGACTATGCCTGAGCCAAAACCTCTGCGATTTTTTATGTGAGTCTGGGACCTCTGAGGGAGAAGATAAGAGCCAAAGACCTTTGCAGGACCAACTCCAAGTCAGAGACCTCTGTAGGAGCAGATCCAGATGAGGGAATACAGAATGACCAACAGGGTAACTAGAACCATGTCATTAAATGTACCATGAGAAACAATCATCTGAGTCTTGGATCCACTGGCACCTAGAAGATTAATCACCAGAGTCACAGACAGACCCAACACACCAATAAGAGGAAAAGATGAGTAGACAAAGTAAGAATACACACAACACTACAAGAAGCAACATAAAACTAGTAAAAATTAGAGACCCTACAACAGCAAGATTTGAAACCCCAAATATAGATGAAGCAGAAGAAATTGACTTAAAAATGACTTCAGGAGGATGTTTGAGAATCTTAAAGAGAAAATGAGAAATTCTATCAAAGAAATGGAGGAAAAGACAAAATAATTGGAAGACATCAGCAAATTCCTTAAAGAAAACCAAGAAAAAGCAATAAAAGATATGAAAGAAACTATTCAAGACTTGAAAACTGAAATAGAGACAATAAAGAAAACAGGCTGAGGGAATTATAGAAACAGAAATCATGAGAAAATGATCAGGAACCATAAATGCAAGCATAAACAGCAACATACAAGAGATAGAAGAAAGAATCTCAAGGGCTGAAGATACAAAAGAGGAAATAGACTCATCCATCAAAGAAAACATTAAATCTAACAAAACAACACAAAATATCAAGAAAATATGCGACACCATGAAAAGACCAAACCTAAGATAATAGAAGAATGAGAAATTCAACTCAAAAGCACAGAAAATACGTTTAACAAAAACATAGAAAATTTTTTTTCCTAACCTAAAGAAAGATACTGTACTCAGATGTACAATTAAAGATCTTCTGGAGGCATCACAATCTTTGACTTTAACCTCTACTACAGAGGTATAGTACTGAAAAAAGCCTGGCATTGTCATAAACACACTGGGAGACCCAATAGAACAGATTCAAAGACCCTGGTATTAATCCACACACTTGAGAACACCTGATTTTTGACAAAGAAGAAAAAATATCAAATGGAAACAAAAAAGCATATTTAACAAATTGTGCTGGAATCACTGGATATCAGTATGTAGAAGAATGAAATTGGATCCGTATCTATCATTATGCACAAAATTTAAGTACAATTGGGGGGATCTGGAGAGGTCCTTGGAGTCTGGTAAGAGGCTCTGCTTCCATGCTGAGGGGATCCAGAGAGACAGCCTTTTTGTTTGCAAAGTCATTGGAACTCAGCAAGAAACCCTGCTCCCATGCTGGAAGGATCTAAAGAGGAAGAGATGGGCAGGTGCCAATGCAAGAATTCCTCCACGAATTTCATCCTTAAAAGCAACATGATAACACCAGAATCCAGCAAACATGCAACAGGAAGACTTGAACATCGTAACCCAAAAGAAGTAGAAAAAAATCGACTTTAAACATAACCTTAAGAAAATGATGGAGACCCTTAAACAGGAAGTGAAAAACTCCCTTGCTGATGTGCATTCATTGGTCCAACACTGGCTTTGCCACACTTTCTATATGATCCAGAAGCGAGGTGTGTTCTATTTGGATTATTCTTATAAAATACATTATTTCTTGAAAATTTCTAAAATACATAATTTCTAGAAAGCCTTTTTAGGTGATGTTGTTTGCTACAATTAAAACATCTAACATTGTAATATTTTCTTATGCCTCTGGTAATCACCTCTCCTATGCAAGGAATATCATGGTTAAGAGAGTCAACATTTACTGTTATATGGACTCATTCATTTATGAATGATGATTTTACCATTAATGGTCTACTTGCCCTTTTGAATTGGGAATTATTATTTTCAAAAGCCAGAGATTCAATTGTTTGTCTAGCTCGTGAATTTGGTATTATTCTATTTACCGCAGAAGTAAATCTTTGTAAATAAATAAATAAGTTAAAGTTTCTTTTGATCCCTGTAAAACTTTAATAAATGACTCAGTTATCTTTCCAACATCTTCAACTCTGTCCCAAGTATTCAAAGCTGCTTCATAGAATAATGCCAAGCTGTGGTCATCATATAAAAACTGTCTTTGTACATTAGCATAATTGCCCTCTCTAAGAAGTTGATCTTGGGAGATTCAATATCTCTAGTCCTACTTCAGTTTTCATTGGTCCTAGCCACATCTTTCCTCCAGATTTTCCACTGTAATTGAGGATCATGCTCCAATTCTGCTGCAACTAAATCTTTCCTGACATGTGGGGTAATTCTGTGACCAGTTGACCATGTGTTAAACATATACTTCACATGAAATAAATGTATACCATTTGAGACTATTGCTTCCTTTAATCTCAAATCTAACATTTCCACAGGAGTCCATTTTGCTCAAGCCTGGCCTTAATGATACCTGTCATTTGGCTATTCCTGTAAGGAGCCTGGATAAATTAAGGTGGGTTATTGAAAACCTTGTATTTTTCCTCTCTAACATTATAACATAATTCTGAGATTAGATCTCCATTAAAGTCCTCTGTCTGGGTCTGAATAGTTCTAGGATTTGTTTTCAAAAGTTCTTCTTAGACTGCATCTTGACATTCATATTAACCAACATATTTTAGGGATACAATCAGAATTATCAAAATGATAATTGATGTTATATAAATCCCAGGTAAGCTGATTGTATCTTCATTTAACTGTTACATTTTTTAATCCTTCCATTGTGTAATGATTATATAGAGACTTAACTTTTTTCATCTAACTAGTGTTTTTCATTTTATGTGTGAAAAAAATTCTCTCTCTCTCTCTCTCTCTCTCTCTCTCTCTCTCTCTCCCCTAACTAATTCCCCCTTTAAAATTCCCAGTTGTCTCACCAAATTGGCTGTTGGTGGTGGTGAAGATCACAGTAAAGATGAGGACCAGGAAGTGTGAGGCTGACTGCTGCTATGTAGAACAAAAGAAGCCTGAGCAGATTTTTAAGGTACCTAGTTTGATAGCCACCTGAGGAGGGAACAAAGAAAAGCCCACAACCCATTGGGAGAAGGTGCCTGTCTTCTGAGAAACTCACTAGGGGGATCTTAGAGAAGAAGCATGTGCAATGAGAGCTGCCTACAGACAGAGCTGGTTGATGGTGAGGGGCTAAATCTAGCAGTGATTGGAATTCAAGAACCTGTGGAGTTTCCTGCAGAGATGATATGAATGAAAAATCCCAAGCTCGCTCAGAGATTTTGCTGATAGGACAGTGACATCAGCAGTGTACAAATCTGACTTGTCCTAGTGGATGCAAAGCCACAAGCAAGCATCTTTTTCATGAATTTGTACCCAAAAAGTTGCACACCAGATGAAGTGTGATCTTAATTAGTCTTAATAAAAACCCAAAGTTAGCGATCAGGATAAAATCTCAAAGATCAGAGAAGCAAAGGAACACCACAGTTACCTCTTACTTCTCTGACTTTTCAGAGCAAAAGGGCTGAAACTTGTTTCTACTCTGCCCTATGACTTCCCGTTGTCTGTATAGAATTCTAGACTTCTTTTGTTAACTAATGGCTGCCCTCTGATCTCCTGGCAAGCTTTATTTGTCAGAACACAAACACACTATCACAAAATATTCTTACTAGGAGTAGATATTTGTTAAGTTGTAGTTGTCTCACAGAACACAAAAGAACAACTGTAAAAATGTTAGAAGCTATAAGATAGTAAAAAGATAATATATACAACTTCTCTGAATCATGAATTTAGTGAGGTGCTGAAATGTTTCTTTTATCATTATGCAATCTGCAAGTCACTGATTAAGAATCTCAATAACACGACACCTTTAATTATTAAGAAACAGAGACAGATTAAATAACTTCCTTGTTGGGAAGAAAGAGTCTTGACATCAAACTGTTCCAAGACCTCGCTAAGGCTCAAAGATGACATAATGTTTTTTGTCCCCATCAAAAACCCAATTTAAAAAGATTTATGTTTTATGTATATAATTATTTTGCCTGCATACAGGTGTGGTGCCCATGGAGGTCAGAAGAATGTGTTGGATTCCTCAACTTGTAGTTTTGGATGACTGTGAGTCATGCCATGTTGGTGCTGGGAACAAAACCCGGGTTCTCTGCAAGAAGGGTAAGTGCTCTTCCCTACTGTCTCATAGATCCAGCTCCCCAAATCTCAATTTGTTTTTTAAAAATTTCATTGCTTGGGGCCTACAATGCATTAGTTTCATGCATTTCCTTGCCTATATAAAGTCCTGATGTTCTTTACAACATCATTATTTCCTCTGTGAGAAACCATAACCAGTCTTTAGAATGAATCTAACTCAATTAGGCCCTTCATACATTCTATTTTTGACAGAAGATACTTTAGGAAAAATCAAGAAAGACTTAAATATAATACACTATTTTGCCCTTTATTTAGAATTTTTGCTTTTTATTTGTTTTGTTTCTTTTTGTTGTTGTTGTTGTTGAGGCTAAATCTTGTCCTTGCCTTGTACTCACTGTACATTTTATCCTCAACTCCAAATGCTGAAATTATAAGTCTGTGCTAGCACACCTAGTTGCATTGTTAGTAACTTACTATAGGCCATATATTCAAGTCATTTCTATTTGCTTTACAATAAAGAACAGAAAGAAAACACAGTTCAATACAATAAACAATATGTATATTTGCATCAGTCTTTCCCATTAGTTTGTGTTAGTTAAATATATACTACATACATATGTATGCATTTATATTTATATATTATACAAATGGATGCTGTTGATATGTATGATTCATGTGTTATATGTATGATGTGATTATATTATATAATACATAGTTACTCTAGAAGATAAGATATAATAACATAAAGATATTTTATGCTCAATATCTATAGTTGGTATAGCAAATTTTCTTGTTTTTAATTTTCTACATACAATTACTAAATTTTTAAGAATATGTGAATTTCAAGGCATTAATTTAAGGATGCATACAGGACTGGAGGATCAGATAGCTCTGATGCCAAATTAAAAAAAATTAACAACAATCTCTATCAGTTAGAAAATGATAGACCACTTTTCAAGACTCTCCAAAATGCCAAGTTTATACATTGTAATTGAAAACCTTACCATTACCAGCAACAACATTTACAGCTACTAAATTCAAAAGTAGTAAGATAAATATGTACTTCATGTATTCAGGATGGATTATCATATATTTGTGAGTACACTTATTCATCTACTATTCCAGAGTTCTTACAGAAATATGCATGGTCAATAATCAGTACAAATAAATATAATTTACAGATATTCTTTCATGGCTATTCCCTCAGGGATGTTATAGGGGACAAGATACTACAATTGAGGCTTGCTTTGTATGTCTTTTCTTTGGTAACGCTTTGGATATAATCACTAATAGCATTACTGTAAATTCATTTCACTGGGTAATTAAGTCCAAAAAATTTGAAAGAGAAGTTATAATATATTAAGTCTTGTCCTTCAAAATCATATTGATTTTATGGAATCTGTTATTGAGTAATGAAAATGTAATTAAAAGCCTTGAAACTCTTTACACCATTTCTTAATAAAAGTTGCTTCAATGTATCAATTTAGAAATGGGTGTTGGGGGGGTGGAGAGGTGCCTTAGAGGTTAAGATCATTGGCTGCTCTTCCAGAGGTAATGAGTTCAATTCCCAGCAAGTACATGGTGGTTCATAACCACTTTGCAATGAGATATGGTGCCCTCTTCTGGCATATAGACAGAATACTTTATATATAATAAATAATTTAAAAAAATTGGCAGGAGGCACAAGTCAAAGAAAGAGGAGATAAGCAAGTTTGGGGTACATGATGTCAAATGCACAGATAGTCAATAAAAGTTGAGAAAAATAAATATAGTAAGCTTGGGAGGGAGTTTTTCCTATTGCTTTGTTTGTATTGAAATGACTAGAGAACATCTGTATTCTCCATTCTCTTTCTGTAAAAAAATGTCAAGGAAAACTTGTCTTTCCCATGTCTCTTGGGGAAGCTAACAAGATATTTAGCACTTATAAAAAAAACATTATGCACAAGAAAGTTGGATACAATTGCACAATCTCATTAAATTATTTTATTCCTCTCCAATATGGAGATCATGGTTACCCTGTATCATGCAAAACTAACTAATGTGGTGAACCCACACTGGTGCTTTTTAATGGTTAGTTCTATTTTCTGCAAAAAATAAAATAAAAATAATATTTTATATGAACCTATTTTCAAAATTTTAGTTAAATGTCTTCACTTGAAAAATTAGATTGCATTGATAATAAAAACAATATGCAATGGACTAATAGAAGATTCCTGTATTTATGCTTACATGGTTTCCTTCTATTAGCCATCATCTTACAAATTCTATAATTTAATGAGCTTCAAAAATTATACATTTGAAAATCATAAATATTTTTCTGACTCAAATATGTCACATGGAAAGATTCAGATAATAAATAATAAAGTTGATAAAGTTTTGTATCATATGTAAATATAGGATATATATATAGGATATATATATATAGGATATATATATATATATACTAGAATGTGAAATAAGGCAATAATGTAATATATTTTGAAAGCTGATTACATTTATTTTATCTAAAATAAATAGTTTTATCTGTATCAGGTTGTCTGACTACACATCTGCATTGTAAGTTGAAAGAGGCTATGTACATGTAAAAGCAGAAAATATACTTACAAGCAGGCTTGTGTTAATATTATTTTGGTAGTGTGACAAAAACTGGAAAGCAAATTACTTTATTTAACTATTTAATTCTGCAAGCTTGCTGTTATTTTCCATCCTGAGTGTGCAAAGTGTGCAATGTAGTCTTAGTGCTCAACCTTTCACATGTCTGAAAAAGGGTGCAGAATTTTCCATCCTGAGTGTGCAAAGTGTGCAATGTAGTCTTAGTGCTCAACCTTTCACATGTCTGAAAAAGGGTGCAGAATTTACACATTACGGTGTAAATTAACAGCAGACAGAATTTATAATAAAATATTCAGCTTTAATAAGGAGAGGACTTACAAAACCGAGGTTCCCGTGGAGAACAAAAAAAAAAAAAACAGAAGGGAAGGCGGGGAGCACACCTGCAATATTTATAAGTAAATTATAGCCTCAGGAGATCCTGCCCTTCAAGCAAGGTGATTGGCTGGGCTTCCCCTACATCTCACCTTTTTGTCTAAATAAGACAGAGCCAAACCAAATACAACAATATACAATAGGAACAAATAATAAATATATTAAACATTTTATTTTAAGGAGTCTAAATAATGTAGAGAGTAACTAAAATTATCTAATCTTCAACTCCATCAAAGAGCTGAGAATGGAAGTAATATTACTTAAGCAACCAGGAAGAACAAACGAGAAATTTCCAAACTGTGTAACAAATGACAGAGACAACTGACTACCTTGGCAATCACCCAAAGTTTCGTTTGCAATTCAACCAACTTTGGCTAAGGCCTAACATAACTGACATACCACTATTAAAGGCAAGGAACTTTCTTAGAACTATCCTACCCTGTCTTAGCAAGATAAGACAATCCTGTTTTATCCATTTATGGATATTCTTTATCTTTGTCAGTAGTGGAGGTATAGGCTTTTCTTAACCCGAAGGCCAGTTGTGCCAAGAAGAAGACAAGCTATCAGTGGAGTGTCTTTGGTGCTCAACGCGCTCTCGGGAGTAGAGTGGTATTGCCAGGAGTGATTGTGTCTCGTTGGCATGGGATTCTAGGTTAGATTAAAGGCCATTTTTTACAGCTCTTTGAAGAGGTTGAAGATTATACTATCTATATTAAATATAATTTCTATGTATCTAAAAAACCTAATTATCCTAAATATAAATATGACAAACATATAATTCTCAATACCTATCTAACTTGAAGACTAAGAGAATAAACAACTATGCAATATATGAAGACAATGATCTCCAACTGTAAACAATGTCATTACATACCAAATGTAAACAATGTCATTATATAAATAATATCAGAGGTAGAAATGTACATTGTAATATGGTAAACATATCAATACAATATAGACAATATAGACAGAGTTATAAGCATATTCTTATACAAAAAAATAGAGGTAGGAGCACTCACATTCAATATTTAATATATCAATATACAAGAATTAGTACCAATATAATTTTTTAAAAACAGTAATTCACAAATACCAAGCATCCCATCAAACCCGTTAATCCCCTTTTCTTTTTTTGAAAGTACCCCTATTATATATAATCAGCAGATTGTCTTATCTTTCCTTCTTTAGTATACATCAGGCAAATAAGTACTTTCTAACTGTCATTTCTGTAGTAAACATGCTCTCCTACCATTGATGAAGGCTGACACTGAATTCCAAGGAATTCATTGGTTTCATAATGGACATACAGCCCGTTTTATAAAACTGTATTTCTATTCATTATATTGTGAGTACTGTTTCTAATTGTTCCCTGATATTTAAAAAAAATATCTTGTTAATTCTATGTTTCTAATTGTTCCCTAATATGTCAAAAAATCTACAAGCCGATTAGGAGAGATGAAATTTCTACTATAGTGATATTTTGTGTGTATTTTAACAAATAAGGCTTGCCTAAATATAAAAGTACAGAGTTAAGTCAGTAGAGGCCAGGCAGTGGTGGCACAGGTGGACTAGGGAGGGAGACAGAGGCCAGCAGATCTCTGTTAGTTCAAGGCCACACTGGGCTATGCGAATTATTGTTCCAGTACAAAAGAAACAGTGCTCACCAAAGGTGATCCTAGCATTTAAATTACATGCCTTTAATTTTAGCCTTACGGAGGTAGAGACAGGAATGTAAGGCTGGGAAGACAGAGGAATATAAGCTAGGAGGAGAAAGCACCTCAGTGCAGTCTGAGACAGCATTCTGAAGCACTCTGAGCCTTTTACTACTTTGGTGCTCAACATTCTCTCGGGAATTGAGTGGTGTTCCCAGGAGCAATTGTGTCTCACTACCACAAAACTCTGAGTTAGATTAAAGGCCATTTTCTACAGCTCTTTGAAGAAGTTGAAGATTATCTATCTATACTGAGTATAATCTCTATATATCTAAAGAACCTGATGAGTCTAATTATAAATGACAAACTTAGATGACTATTAGTCTATATAATTCTCTATATCTATCTAACTTAAAGACTAAGACAATAAACGACTGTGAAACAAATGAGGAAAATGACCTCCAAATATAGAAAATGTACAAATATACATTGCAATAGGTAAATATATATCAATACACAAACATTATATAAGTATCTTAATCAGAGGTAGAAATGTACACTGCAATATGGTAAATATATACTATATATATATATATATATATATATATATATATATATATGTCAATACATAAAAATGTTTTAAACAGAGGTAGAAATATGCATGCATACGATAGTCAATATAATTTAACTTTGTATCAATATACAAGAATTTATACCAATGTATTTGTCTAAAAACAGTAACTCACAATTACAAATCTATTATCCCATCATCCCTCTTTTTTTTAAATGATCCCTGAGCTTATAAAATTCCTCCCACAACCCTCAATTTTATACTAATTATAATCAACCCCTAAAATGATGTCCCTAAACCCAAGGGCAAACTTTACTGGCAGAGGGGACGTCGTCCTCTAGAATTACTTCCAGCTGTCATGGGGGCGACGTTCTTTCTGGGGGATCCTGTGAAAGTAAAATGATGGTTAAATTTCAAGATCAATGTCTTTTAAAATTGCCAATAGTCTCTAAGTATTTTGTGCAGATCTGGCCAAAATGTTGTATAAGATGTGCACCATTTCAGCTAACCAAGTTGGAACTGTCTTGTGCAGCTGGGACCCAAAGCAGGTCTTGTAGTAGTGCTATCAGTATCATGAAGTCATATCAACCAGGTGGAGTTGTTGTTACGGGGCCCCATCTTCTTCCTGGAAACTTCAAATGTCACTTCAGGAAAAACTCATTGTTCATTGTGAAAAAATTAAACATTAATCATATAGACATATATAGACATATATATATATATTCAATGAAAGACATGATAGATATATTCAATGAAAAGTATGATAGATATGAAGAAAAGCAAAGATGTTTTCTAAACTCATATTTCTTTCTGTCCCATATCATGGCTCTTGACATGAGACAGAAACTCCAAGAATTCTGGGTTTTTCTCTTACTAACAGGCTTGGAATTGGAGAGGGACTGAGCCAGAGTCCAACTTCAAAACCAGCTTTATAAATTTAGAAATATGGCTTAATATTACTTACACAACCCATTCAGTTTTCTTGATATTTCCTATTGGGCAGGTATTTTTCCATCTGTCTGTATCCAAACATCCAGGGTCCCTTGAATTTCTCAAAAATGAGTGTTTTACTGTGGAGATAAGAACAGAACCCTGCCCCCATTCTATGTGTTTTTCTTACCACCTGTATGAATATCATCATTGTGGATGAGTTGTCATTTCTCCTTTCCAAGAGGTTTCTCCTCTTCAAATCGAAATTTTATTAATTTTAATGGTATCCACAATTTTTCTTCTCCTGTGGAAACAAGAGAAAAACCCCTTCCCCAACGTAGCACATCTCCTGGCTTCCACTGAGCGGTCAGCACATCTTTGAAATAAATAGGTTGATTTAGTTCAGCAGACTTTTCCATTATCCAATGTCTTTCTGCTGCTGTCGTTCCTTTCTCATTAGCATTAAGAAAATTCAAGGTTAATAAAGTATTACGTAATCTATTTCTGGGGGTATTTTCGGTCCCTTTCTGTTTGTTCAGCATATCCTTTATAGTACAATTTGATCTTTCTATAACTGCCTGACCTGTAGGATTATTTGGTATACCTGTAATGTGTTTTATATTATAATAATCAAAAAAGTGTTTCATTTTCTTAGATACATATGCTGGACCATTATCTGTCTTTATTTGTGCAGGTATACCCATGATGGCCATAACTTCCAATAAATGTGTGATTACTGAATCAGCCTTTTCTGAGCTCAGGGCAGTAGCCCATTAAAAACCTGAATACGTGTCTATGGCGTGGTGTACATATTTTAATTTACCAAATTCCATAAAGGGGAACACATCCATCTGCCAGATTTCATTTCTCTTAGTGCCCTTTGGGTTACTCCCTGCAGGCAATGGTGTTTGATTATAGAAAGAACAAGTAGGACATCTCTTTATAATGTCCTTAGCTTGTTGCCAAGTAATGGAAAATTCTTTCTTTAGGCCTTTACTATTGACATGATGCTTCTTATGAAATTCTGAGGCCTGCAACACACTTCCAATCAATAACTGATCAATCTCAACGTTGCCTTGGGCTAGAGGACCAGGCAGACCTGTATGGGACTGGATGTGTTATGTACATCGGACAAAGCCTGTTCCTGATTATGTCTTGTACCTAGATAAACAATGAAGTCAACTCTGTGTCATCTGGTATAAATTCAGCGGTTTCAATATGCAAGATAACTCTTTCTGCATATTATGAATCTGTAACTATATTAAGAAGTTCTTTAAAATCCCTTAGCACCATAAGAATGGCATATAATTCTGCCTTCTGGACAGAATTATAAGGGCTTTGTTCCACCTTACTCAATTCATCTGACTTGTAACCTGCTTTCCCTGATTTATTTGCATCAGTATAGAACGTACAGGCTCCAGTTTTTGGAGCATCATGTAAAATTCTAGGAAGAATCCAAGAAGTTCTTTTTATGAGGTTAAGTCTACCACTTTTGGGATAGTTGCTATTAATTTCTCCAAAAAAATTAGCACAAGCTCTTTGCCAAGGTTCATTGTCTTCCCATAACTTTTTTATTTTTTCAGTAGTAAAAGTTTTTTTTGAGGAGCAGTCTGAGAAGCAGTCAGTCTAGGCAGTCAGTCTGAGTATGAAATCTGAGCAGGCAGTCTGAGGACAGGATCACTCTTTTGGTCTTAGCATTGGTAGAGGTAAGAACTCTAGCAGTTAGCTCTTCTGCTTTTCTGTTTCTTCACCTTTCATCCCCTGATAGCTGAGTCCAAGATTTTATTATTAAGAACAATTAGAATTCATGTTATATTCTAGCAAAGAAATTAGACTTTTTCTATTTTTTATTTTATTTCATTTCATATATACAAAAAAGTTCAAAATTTTCGTAAATTTAAAAATTAAAGATTAGTTTAATCATAAATTGGAAACAATAAGAAAGATCTGATGATATAATGATAATTAAGATCTGAGTTTATAGCAATTATTACATTCTATAAGTAGCAAAAGGTACCACTTTTATTGATTTTCATCATGTTTACTATTTGAAAAGATGACTTGTTTTGCTTTGCTACTGAGCAGGTTTTATTTCCATTTTTGAATGGTAGAAAAATTGACATGCTTCGCTTCTTGGGTTTCCGATCACTCAGTTAATAATTAGGAAGGAAGTTTAAATAATACCTTTACTCAGGTAAGCACAAGAGTGATTAGAGAACAGATGTTTTACATTGCAACAGAAGGCCTTCCTATGGAAGCAATTTTAAGTGTTTGCCAGTAATGAAAAGCTGTCAGGTCAGTGTGATAGA
Organism: Microtus oregoni; assembly: GCF_018167655.1. Lineage (NCBI taxonomy): Eukaryota > Metazoa > Chordata > Mammalia > Rodentia > Cricetidae > Microtus > Microtus oregoni. The sequence continues at coordinate 6,831,664 of NW_024543975.1, read as the reverse complement.
TATGCTTTGAGATCCAATAGATGATATGAAACATAATCTAAAGTTCATAGTCATTACTGGAGAATATTCAACCACCTCTAGGGTAATTGCATGTATTTAAAGCTCCAGTGATAATGTAGGATGACACGAAAACTCTAAGACAGTTATGAACATGAGTCAATGTCCATATAAACCTTCAAAAGTCACCTGGGTGCCCTGGCCCTTTAAGAGACAAGCCCTGTCCTTCCACCCCCCCACCCCCCCGTTTTTGCTGAGAGAAGTAGATATCCTGCCTTCTCCAGCCTGTGCTCTCTCTCCTTTTGTCTCTATTCCTGAAGGAGTTACTTTTGCTCTCTCTCTCTCTCTCTGTGTGTGTGTGTTTCGCTTTCTCTCTCTCTCTTCCCCTCTCTCTGCTCTTCCCCCCTTTCCCCTTCGACCTTTTCCCCTCTATAACTCACTTTCTCTGCATGGCGTTCTTATGTCTGTATCTCACCCACTGCAACTGCAGCTCCTCTTGGGACTAGCTGTTCCTCCAGTGTCTCCTACCTGCCAGGCTCTGTGCCTGGAATCCTGGGATCTGCTGCCCCTTGTGGCCCATGGGCCACTTTGTGAACATCGCTGTTTTACTTTTACCAAAGCAGCCTCCCCTTCTGGGTTCAGCTTTCCCACCTTATATCTTTAAGAAAGAATAACACTCGTCATCTGTGTTATATATTTTTCTACTAAAGAGTTCTGACTTTGATATATTTTCAATTGCCCACAATTGAAACAATAATATTTTGTTTTAGGTAGAAAAACACAGTGTCAGGAAGAACCAAGAAGAATACATATCACTTCATTTTATCTGTTCATGATGTTATTTTTTGTTGTAAAGTAAAATCAAAATAGGAACCACAACATTTGTACAGCTTTTTCATGCTTTAAAAAAATGCTGGTTTTAGTATTATATTGGTTGTAGCTTAATAATTCTGATATCACTTTTGCTATATTTCCAAAATATTTTAATAGAGTATGAGATGTATTTTCAAATAAAAGTCCTCACATAATGTATGTTTTAGAATAATTGTATTAAGTACAATGGTCATATTTTTCTGATTAAAAATCTTGCTTATAAATGAGTGAAAATATTAATGGTAACATATTTTATAAGCAGTTAAATAAAATAAATGCTAAAGAATTTAAAAGGCCTCAAGATTGATCTCTTTCTTATAAGTACTGGTAATATCAACTTTCTTAAGCTTGGGTGCTGGCGATCTACTCGGTGTGTGTACAGGGTTGGCATTGAATGACACATGGACACGATCTGAGGGAGAAACAAGCCTTTAATTGAAAAAAAGACTACAATTTTTATTGCATATAAAATTAAATGATAGAAAAAAGGAATGTGAACTGGGTGTGGCTTGAAATCAGAGATGAGTAAGCTAGCCTTGACATTGATAACAGACACAAGGATTATGCTAATGAAAGGGTCGTAACATTTTCTTGTCATAGATAAGGAGACAAACTGCTTTTGCAAGCAGGAAATTTCCTCAAGTTTCTTAGGGAACGGAGACCCTTGTCAACATGCGTCACTTTGTGAAACATACTTCTTGGTACCAGATACTGCAATGGTTTAAGTAAAATGCTGAGGGATCCCCAAGTGACTGCAGTGGGCAGTGGACCATGAGACCACGTCAGGTCCCTGAAGTGGTGGCAGGCCGTGGGCAACAAGTCCCGAGAGCAACCAGTCCCAGCCCTGGGATGGTGTAGTTCCCAAGTGGCTGCAGTGGGTCATGAGTCCCAGCAGGGAGCCATGTTGTGTGTCCCAGAGGAGATACAGATGGATAGTAATGCCATGTAGAGTGAGGTTGTTGGATATTTATTTAGTGGCCTATAGAGGGGAAAGAGGAGAAGGGCAGGAGAGAGAGAGAGAGAGAGAGAGAGAGAGAGAGAGAGAGAGAAACAGAGGGGGAAGGGGAGAAGTAGGGAGAAGGGAGAGATAGAAGCTGCCTCTGTGAGAGAAATAGAAAAGAAAAAGACTCAGGCTGGAAGCTGGTGATCAGCTTGCCTCAGTGGATGGGGGAGGGAGTGGGCATGACTTGTCTTTTAAAGGAACAGAGCAGACCATTAAAGATACTATATTCCAATCTTTTTTGTCTTACTGTATTCGCCTGTTCCCCTCATAACATAGATGGTCACATGAGCTTGCATCATAATATTCTTTTCTAGTTTGTAAGAACAACAATTTAAAATAAACTACATTTAATCAACTCAATTTTAGGTAGATAAAATATCTTAAAATTTCAATTCAAAAAGACACTAGATAAAAATCAATAGAATAAATATGAATAGAAATGGTTATTGATGTGAGCCTTTTTAAAAATATGTTTTTGTTTAATGGAAATATTAAGGTGTATAAATACCAAGTAGCATGGCCTAAAGTTATAGAAGCTTGCCCACATTTATCCAAGGAAATCTTATCCTTTGTTTCTTAGCCTTAGAATGATATTTGTATTCCTTATACCTGAAACTAAAAATTTATAAATCAAAAATTTATAGAATCAAAAATGATGCCTACTTCAGAAATTTGCTCTGAAGTTTGTTGTGGAAAATAGGCAATAAAATACACTGATAATAAGTAGTCACAAAAAACCCTAAGATATTAAGGCTATTATGAATTATAACTTGAAAAAGTGCATTGAAGTTTAGATTAAAATCCCTATTTTATAGTAGAATAAATTGGTAGGAAAAATGTAAAGAAATACCATCTCTGATTTCCAGTTGGATTAGATAACTGCACACAATGTAAGATCTCATTGACTTCTTAGGTTCTCAAAATAGATTGGGAAAAGACTGATGTATTAAAAAAAGAAGTAATATATTCATATAATCAAATATTTAACTTACCTCAATTTTCTAAAACAAAGCTAATGTCTTTTGTTATGCACTTCCTCAATTATGCATTAACTCAATAAGGTTTAACATAATTGTCTTTTATTTAAAAGTAATTTTTCAATTATCTTCACAAAAAGAATGTGTTCCCAAATTATCAGAGTAAGTTGACTCAAAATTTTCTTTCATAATGTAATACAGATATAATTTTAGGAATAACTAACAATGGGAAGAAGGAAACACCCAGCACTAGCATCAGTGCGTCCACCATCATAAGTTCCAACAGAGGGTTTTTTCCTTTGAAGTTAGACTTCAAATATTATATGTGAGATTTGCTATTTTTATTGTTATGATGATTAATCTTATTTGTCATCCTTTTTGCCTCTAGAATCACAGAAGAAATATACCTCTCTCTAGATGAGTCTGTGAGCATATTAAAAGGAGGGAAAAACCTTTTTCCAGAGTAGGCAACCTCTTCCTGGGTTAGCCCAGGCATAGCGAGGACTAAAGAGGAATGCAGTTTTGTCAGCTAATGTAGGTCCTTGATGATGAGCTTGTCTAGTCTATCCCTGACACCACTGCTGTCATCACAGCCCGATTTCTTCAAGTGCTGTATATGAACAGAGCACTTATATTTCTCCTTGAACCTTTCTAGCATTCTGCATCAAATTGAGAATGTTGTGGCTTGCCTTCTCATGAGCTAAGTACCTAGCAGACCCATAACCTCTTCAGCATTCAGGAAATCATAGCTGGATTACCCAACCACTATCGTGTAATCTATACTAATAAGTCCCCTAATATATTCCTTGACTAAATTCTATTTTCCTAGAACATCATAACTAATATAATCATCTTCCTATCACAAGTTGCTCTGGGGATGCTTAATAAGAAAACAAAATGGAAACAGTACAGAATAAATACCATGTACCAAAATATACCTATAAAATACTTAAAAATAGTTTGTTACAGTTGGTAAGTGTAAACTAAATTAAAGGGGTGGATAATGTTGGAATTACCATGTACCCATTATAAAGAAATTTATTTACTTAGTATACTCTTAACAATTTCCATTAACACCTCCTCCTTTATAGATCTCTATAATGATGTGAAAAATCTGACCAAATATAGTGACATAAAACCATATATTTTGATTCTGTACTCATTCAATCCAAGAACACCTGTGTTATATGTTTGGATTCTTAATATTTTTGCGAGGGGGGGGTTGGAGACGGGGTTTCTCTGTAACTTTGGAACCTGTCTTGGAACTCGCTCTTTTAGACTAGGCTGGCCTCAAACTCAGGCCTAACTGCCTCTGCCTCCTGATTGCTGGAATTGTGCACCCCCACCAAGTAGCAAGGGATTCTTGACTTTTGTCATTATTTGTGTTAATGAAATCAGCACAGATGCTCTTAATCTGCACTTGTATTCGAAAGTTCAGCTGAGGAAGTGATCATATTCATACATTCTCAGTATGGCACAAGTCATGAAAATTATGAACTCTAAGGGCCAGTGGAAAAAGAACCTTAGTTCTGAGTGTATGGGCTTCTCATGAGAGATAGTTTAAACAAAAATTGAATTGCAGCAAACTGGAAATAGAAAGTGAAAAAGAAATGATAAAGTCAACACTCTGTGGAAGTCATGTATTATTACCATTGTATTTTGTTGGTAAAGAAGTTACTAAATCCAGCAAACAGGAACAGATAAATTTCTGAACAGACATTGCTGCCATGTATTGGATGAGGGACAGCCATAGTTTATTAACCATAATTTTCCTCAATTTATTGAAGCATTATTGGTTTATATTCATATTTGAATTTGAGTACTATTTTTGAACTAATCCAGTTGAAAACAAAATTTGGAAAAAATATATTATTGAAGCTGATCCATTTAATACACATGTGTATTTTAAATCTATTTACATATTTGAGCCTCCTATTTCTACATTCTGTATATGGCTGCTCAATACCTTATTCATACACTCAAACATGATCATCTTAGTCCCCTATTTCTATGCATAGTTCAGATGAGAACTTACCTATGTGAAGGTGAGGTTGATTTTTTTTTCTATATACATTTGACTTCCCAGGATACTAATGAGAAACTAACTTCTTCTGGAACACAGCACTTTGAAAATACAGCATTCCAATGCTACATCGAATCAGCACTAAACAGCAGAAAACACACTGTTCCTCCAGAGAGCAAGAATGTGCTATTCCTAATGCCCCTCTCCAGGTTTGGTCACGACTACAGATCTGTTTTGCCAGATTCAATAACTATGGCAAAAGTTTGTTGATTAGCAAAGGCTACAGCTATATTCACACTCTAGTTTCACAAATGGCATACTTTAAATCCCATTCTATTCTATGCTGCTCATTTCAACACAAAAAAGAGGAAGATTTTGTACATAGGGTAGATGCCCACATTAGAAAGCTGAATTTGACTTTTCTTCATACTATTGTTTGTTACCCAGGATATAAAAAATGGAGCATTCATGTCTGAAATATGTAAACTACCTATATCTAAAAAGTAATATTTATTAAATAAATCTTCCTTATAGGAAGGAGAGGAGGAAGAGAGAATGAAGTAGTTTTCTGATTGAGATCTGCAGAACCTGGAGGTTTTCTGGGTGATATTAAACTGACAAGGATATTTTTCTAATGCTGAGTTTCTTTCTTGGTTTTTAGTCTCTTATTTCTCATTTTTCTTGGTTTTGTGGTAAAGGTCTAGGCTGATTTGATATCATATATAAAGTATGGAATCATAGAACAGCTAGAATATTTCTTTCTTCATCCTAGAAATCCTTGCAGTCTAACAACATAGATCTTTTTTCAGCCTTCCTTTTCTCCAATACTTTTTAAAATAATTAGGATTTAAAACATTGACTTGGATGTTGAAAAAAGAAAGGAAAACAATCATGAAGATATAAAATTATAACAAAAAATCAAATTGTCCTGTGGCCTCTAGTCACTAGAGTTCTTGTCGTGGCTATTCAGTGGCTTCTGTGCACAGTTGTGTAAAAATTGATTTTTGTTTTAGTTTTCACTTTTTCTCAGTTCAATATTTAAACAAAACTACAGTGTTTTTCATCCTTAATGACACATCCAAGTTTCTTTTTTATATAACTTCTTCATATGCACTACATCTGTAAAGAATATTTATTACAGCTTGTTTTAATGTTTTATTATTCATTAGATCTCAGGAGTAAAATATTAGAAAATGAACCTAATGATTGATCCACAGTGCAATGGAGAAATGGTCACCTCACCTTCTTCTCTACCTTCACAATTGAAAAGATCATGGAACTTTTAAGTCCCTTCTTATTATCTCTATCCCCCTCTAACTTCCTCTGAGTTCACCAGAAAGATGCATTGTTCATTCCATTGGTGGTTTCAAATTAAAAACAGAAACAAATCTTCTGTAGCATTCCCCCATTTTTGTCTTAAATAAAAAGGAAATGTTTAATTCTAACAAAATAAAACTCTATACAATAATAAAAAGGGGTGTTGTTCAAATAAAAAGGAAAGATATTACTTTTAATAGAATGAAACTAAATGTAAAACAAACAATTATCAAATAAGAAACACATTCAGAATGTATAGTACATTAGTATTTGGCAAATTCAGAATGGATACTCCATTATTTATTCTTTCTTGGTGACTCCAAAATTTTGTAGAGAATTTATTTTGTATTATACATTTGGAAATGTATAACTATAACTATCTAATCTTTAACCAAGCTCGAGAGCTAAGAAAGATATAACATTACTTAAATAAATAGAAAGTGCATCATAAGCAACATCCAAATCTATATATAGAAATAAAACAACTGATTGCCTAAAATATCACCAGAAGGTTTCTCTGTCAGGACATCCATCTTCAGCTTACAGCTTTAGAATGTCTGACAGAATTTTTTGTGAAGCAAAGTTTGCCAGTCTCCTTCTTTTGTGTCCTATTTGTCCAATTTAGACAGCATGCTGTTTGTGCTCAAGTCAAGAGTTATTTCTAGGCCAAATGTTTAGTTTTGCCACAAAGAAAGCAAGCTCCAAATTGAGGTCCTTCTATGACCATCATCCTTTTTTGAAGTAAATTGTTTCTGCCAGGAGTAGATATGTCTCATTGTCATGAAAAGTTTTGTTATTAAGATATTTTAAATGCCACATTTTGTAGATCTCTAAATAGTTTGAAGACCAACTATCAATTTAAAATATATCTCTGTTTGACTTTGAAAACATATCTAACATGATTACAAGTTTGATTGTTATAGATGACCAAATATTAATCTGTCTTTCTTTAGTATCCTGAATAGCTTTCAAGTACTAAAACTTTATATTTTTAAATGAGCATCATAGGAACAATACCGTAAACAAGAATAAACACACCCACACACACACACACACACACACACACACACACACACACATATATATATATATATATATATATATATATATATAGTATAACAGAAGTAACCTTGAATCTATATCAATATACAAAAATATAAACCAATTTATGTAGTAGGAGCTGTGGGCCACTTCCTGCCTCCCAGCTCCCAGCCACCAGTTAGCTTTATACCCGAAATAACAACACAGAAACTGTATTCTTTTAAACACTACCTGGCCCAGTATGTCTAGCCTCTTCTTCGCTAACTCTCACATCGTGACTAACCCATTTCTAATAATCTGTGTAGCATCAGTCTTATTGGGAAAGATTCAGCATCTCTGACCTGGCGGCTTGCTCCATCGCATCTGACCAGAGAGGAGAGGAGGCATCTGCCTAGCTTCCCTTCTTCCCAGCATTCTGTTCTGTTTACTCCACCCACCTATGCTCTAACCTATCAGGCCAAGCAGTTTCTTTATTTATTAACCAATGAAATCAACAGATTGATATATGACACTCCCACATCAAGTTTAAAATATTTGATACTAGTAATTGTTTTTTTTAGTTGGGGAGTAGATTCAACAATCTATCCTTTAATTCTATCATTTTATAGCTCAGCTTTATTTTTTAAAAACAAGAACCTAGAATCCAATCTTCTTTGTTAGTTTGTTACCTGATCAAGACTAATAACAACTTGCAACCAAGCCCACTAAATGTCCAAATGTATTAAAGACCTCAATATTAATATGACAACACTGAACCTGATAGAAGAGAAAGTAGGAAGTAGTCTACAACTCATGGGCACCAGAGACCACTTCCTACGTAGAACCCTAATAGCACAGACAATAAGAGCAACAATGAATAAATGGGACCTCCTGCAAAGGACACTCTCATTAAGACCAAAAGGCAGCGTACTGAATGGGAGAAGATCTTAACCAACCCTGCTTCAGACACAGGTCTGATCTCCAAAATATATAAAGAACTCAAGAAACTAGACATTAAAACTCTAATTAACCCAATTAAAAAATGAGGGGACTGAACTGAACAGAGATTCTCAACAGAAGAAGTTCAAATGGCCAAAAGACACAAAAGGTCAAGCTAAACCTCCTTAGTGATCAGGGAAATGCAAATCAAAACAACTTTGAGATATCATCTTACACCTGTCAGAATGGTTAAAATCAAAAACAACAATGATATCCTACACCAGAGAGGTTGTGGAATAAAGGGAACACTCATCTATTGTTGGTGGAAATGCAAACTTGTACAACCACCTTTTTGGAATTTGAATGTCATGTTCTTATTAATTCATGTTATCTGGGTGTAATGGCATTTTGGGGGTTCCCTAAGAAAATTGAGATAATGGTCAAGTCCTGGCATAGTTAGCTTTGTTTCTGTCTTGCTGTTACAAGAAAATTTAAGTCTTATGTGAGTCCTGACTGAAACAGTCTATGAGCTAGACCATGCTAGTTAATTACCTTGATATTCTCCTGATAAGTGTAGTCCAAAGCTGATCTTGCTCCAGTGTTTGTCATCTTAGTGGCATTACCACAATCCAGGTGAGATAGTCATTGTGGTATCCCAGTATCCTTTTGCAGACTTCAAATGTCACCGTTAGGAATAATCATGGTTAACTGAAGAAAATTTTAACATTTTAAATGTTTGTCTTATAAATTTTGAAATGCTATTTACACCTTAAAAGAAGTTTTAAAAGCCAAAATAAAACAAAATGATTATGAGATTAGTGGCAAGAAAATAGTCCCTTAATTTTGGTTTTTCTTCTTTCCCATACTAGGTGGCTTTTCTGACATGAGAGAGAGGGAGTTTATATTTCCTTTAATAAGTATGTTTGCATTTAGAGAAGGAAAGAGCCATGCTTCAATACTACAGGCAATTTTAATTTTTAATTGAACTGGGACTACAAAAAGACCCTTTGCCTTATATGTCTGTAGAAAATAACAGATATAAACTCTAGAAAGATTTACGAGATTTATCCAATGGGAAGTGGGATATACCATTAACCAATTTTTTGCTTTTTATGGGACATTTCTTCTGCATGATTCTCCCTTTTTATTTAGATTTCTCGTTTGTCAGTCTTTAGATTCATAAATTGTGTATTTTTATCATTCTAGAAAGACAAATAGAAAACTCTGCCCAATTCTAACTTTGGGGAATTTCTCTTTTTTGGCAGATTATGCCTGATCAAATAAAAAACATTTTTTTTGACTTATAAATTAGTTTGAATTAAATGACCTAGCTGTTTGATGAACTGTTGCCTCTCCTAATTAATACATCTCTCCTAGTGAGATATATTCTTACAGTATCCATGGTTTTTCTTCTCCTATGGAAACAAAAGCAAACTCTTCCCCCCAATGTAACACATATTCTTATTTCCATCCTGAGGTCAACATGTCTTCTGAAGTACACAGGCTGATTAATTCAGGAGTATTTTTTTCCATTATCAAATGTCACTCCACAGCTGTCTTTCCTTTTTCATTAGTATTCAATGAATTTAAAGTTAATAGATTTAATAGATTAAAATTATGTAATCTATCTCTTTACTATGTTTTTCTGTTTATTGAACATATCTTTTAAAGTGTGATTAGATCTTTATATAACTGCTTTTTCTGTAGGATTTCCTGTGTGATGTATAGGGAATGTTTTATGTTGTAATATGAAGAAAATCATTTTATTTTGCTACATATACTGTAGTATTGTCAGTATTAATTTGTCAAGTTATTCCCATAATGCCCATAAATTCTAATATATGTGAAATTATAGAATGAGATTTTTCAGAACTCATAGTACTTGCCCACTGCTTGTACTGGCTATTTGGGAAACCATTCTCTTTTGATTGACACCTTTCTCAGCCTAGATATAGTAGGGATGGCCTTGGACCTCCCCCAAAGCAATGTGCCTTACCCTCTTAAAGGAGTGGATGGAAGTGGGGTGGGAGGAAAAATGGAGGGAATAGAAGGAGAGAAAGGAGTGGGAACTGGGATTGATATATAAAATGTAAAAATATAGTTTGTTTTCTTTTTTAAATAATAAAATAAAAAGTGTTTTAATGAATTAGACTTTCCATAAGTGAGATGAGTCTGCTGCCGGCAGCACCAATGCACTACAGATAAAATGAAGGGAACCAAAGAATTTTGTGTGAAGTTTGATTTCTTTATGGCAAAATCTAGCTATATCAGCAAAGAAACTGCACTTGCCCCAATTGTCATCTGTCCAAACTGGACTAGCAAAATTTTTGACACTTCCAAATTTTGCAAGACAAGAAAAGATAGTACTTCAAAATTCCCTGATACACAAAACATCTGTCAGATATGCTAGGCCTGTAGGCCAAAGATGGATTTCCCAATATTAAAAAGAAAAAACATGGATGACTGTCCCAATATTAAAGAGAAAATTTGAGTGACTGTCCAGTCAGCCTGATGGCCTTGCGATTAGATAATATTTTATTCTTGTGGAGTCTTTGATGGAGTTGAAGACTAGACGACCACAATCATAATTTTTGTTAGTTATTATAAAGGGCAACTGAAAAAGAAAACTTTAGATTCACCAAGATATGATAGTTAATGAAATGTTTTTTCTTCTGTTTTTGTAAAATACAAAATAGTCCATATATTGTAACTGTAATTCTTGCTTGATAATTGTTTTGTTTTATATGGATTTATGATGCTTGAGTTAAAACCTTCCCTTTTGATTAGACATAAAGTGGGAAATTCTGTGGGATAAAACTTCTGCATGGTGTGACTATGTATTATTTTCTTTGGTTAATAATTAAGCTTATTTGGCCTGCAGCAAGGCAGAATAAGGTTAAACGGGAAAGTCAAACTGGAAATACATAGAGAAAGAAGGGTAGAGATGAGCTTGCTGCTGGAGAAGCAAGATGCTAGAAGACAGATGAAGTCATGAGCCCATGTGGCAACACATATATTAGTAGAAATGGGTTAATGTAAATGTCTGATTTAGTTAGTAATAAGCCTGAACTATTTACTGAACACTTTGCAATTGATATAAGTTTCTCTATGTTTATTTAGGATTGGGCAGTAGGACAAAAGAAAACCTCTGCCTCCAATTCTTGACCCCTTACACTGGACACACCTGTGTGCATGGTGTTTTACATATATTCTCTAGAATTGTCAGAGCGAACACAGCAATGGAAATGTCACTGATGGAGTTAGTGATTTATATTTATTAAACTTTTGCCGATTATTGTTAATAAGTAACATATAATTTGTCATTGTCTATTTATTGTTTCAATCGAATAATCTATCATTTATTTCTTTTTAATGATATTTTCATTTGAACATAATTTGAATTTACACAACTGATTTAATTTCAAGATAGAAAATAATTGCTAATTATGTGAAGATTTCTGAGATAAGATTATGGTCTAACACTGTATCTCTCCTCCAGTTTATTAGCAGATACTACAATTAATTGCTTTACAAATAAAAAGTCTGATCTTGTAGATGTCAAGACTTAATTCATGCATAACTGTCTATGTGGCTCTTTCTTCTGATGTTCCCACGCACATATATTCATCTTTGAGAGTAACGAGTGTCCACGCACTCGTTACTCTCATAGATTAATATATCTCTCAACCTTCATCAGTGATATTTCTATTTATAGTTGGTTGTGATTAACACAGACTCACAACTGGGCAAGGTACATAGAATAAAAGAATAAGGAATATTTGTCTTTAAATAGAACATATGCACCGTACATTCTCCATGAAAAAGTCAGTGGTCATTGTGAAACGGTGACTGTAAAAAAATATGAGAGTAATAGGATGTGTACGACTATGAGTAATAGGGTTTTCTGTACACATTAGGTCTACTTCATATATTAAATCTTTACAGTTATAGTAACATGTATAAGACCTGTGGAAGCTCAAGTTAGACTAAATTTCAGCATAAAAAGGAAGTTAGACTGAGAGTTCCATCTATATCAGATGAGCTACCAGCAATTCTCAAATTCTCTAGAAGAGGGAATTTCAGTTTCATCTAAAAGTGGCTTTTCAAATTGCTCAAAAGAAGGGCCATGCTAGGCATCAAAAATTACTCTTGATGAAGCAAATAGAAAAAGTAACACAAAGATGAGTGGGTAGAGAAGACAGGATAAATACAGGAAAAGTTGGGGGACAGAAAATAAATATAATCTAAACATGAAGATAATTCTCATAGAACTAATAAAATATTACAAAAATAAAGTGAAAACAAACAACAAAACTCAAAATATTTGGTCCAACAAATATCTTCTATAGAAAATAGCTGCTAGCATACTTTCAACATGTCAGTATAAAATCTTGCAAGTGAAGCAGTAAATTATTTGTACATATTTAATAATCAATCTTACAAATAAAACATTAACAAAAAAGTTTCTAGGAGTATTTCATTTTCAGCATTTTTTTTAAAAAAAAAGTTTGGCTTCTTCCCTGTATTTCTTCCCCTTGTGAATCTAATCATCCACGTCTTCTAGGATGAAGATATTTTAAAAACCAATGCAATATATAGTGAATTTTATCCCTGAACACAATTCTAAGCATGTCCAAATTTAATCAATTATATTATCTCATTCTTAGCAGATATTACTGAAATTTCATTTATTCACTATTTTAAGTGAATTATTGTCTTGGTTTATATTTGAAACATAATCCTAAAAATAGCAGTTTTTTAATGGGCAAAAATAAGGCCTGATAATGACCATGAGCTGGTAGCTGAGACTCACTGAAATAAATCTGTATTAATATCTGTGTAACATCTACATATTCTGAATCAGATAAAAAATATTGTGATTGTGTCTTTTGGATGTAATTGTATTGAAGATACATTCACTTGACAGAAAGTGAAAGAGTAAGATGCAGTTATGCCTTGAAACATATTTACCGAAAGTTTAAGAAAAATTGAAGAAATAATAATGCTAAAAGTAAATGGGCTATTAAATTTTAGTCAATAAAGACAAAGTAAAGAATTACATTTTCTCTTCTACAAATTGCTATATCAAACGGTTTGCGTATGACCCACTTGCCTTTTCCTCCATATTTCCTTTCAAAAATCTCATGATTTTGTCTCAGATTCCTACATCCACACTTCTGCTTTTCTTGCCATGATGCCTGTAGACTGTGAATTTTCAAATGATTGCTAGCTTCTAGTTTCCCTTTCTTCTGGCTATAGAACATATGTAGATCATTGTATATCTTCCAAATGGATGAGTCTATGCACTGAGTTATAAGTAATGGAAAGTAGTAAGATTGTTAAAATCTAATAGGTATGGATGGGTTATACATATCTAGAATTTAATTGTCTAGTTCTACCCCATACTTCTGAACAAAATGTCCTAAGTACTTAATGTTGATGAATGGTGCTCATAATTGACAGCTCTGCACAATCCAGGATTTTATAGGAAGTGTGTGAAGTTCCATAAAATTAGTTCAACTTGGAACATAAACAGACAAGTGATAAACAACACCTTTGAAAAATTTGCCAGACCATCAGAAATGATGCATACATGAAATATTTTGTTTTTAGGCACTAAGATTTGGTAGATGCTTAATCCTATCGTCCATTCCTTCGTGGTTTTACTATATATTGAACCCTATTTTCTAATGAAATTTTATCCAACCGTAGGGAGAAATGAAATCATGATAGTCTCAGAAAAAATGGATGACATTGGACATTCTTATAAGAAGTAAAATATAACTACTGCATGTTTTATTTCATGTGTGGAATTTATATTTAAATCTCTCTCTCCACCCCAGTGTGTGTGTGTGTGTGTGTGTGTGTGTGCATGTGCGTGTGTGTGTGTGTGTGTGTGTGCATGAGAAAGAGAGAGGGGGGTTGTAAGAAGAAGATATTGGAAGAACCAGTACTTACGAACAAAAATATAGTGTAACTAATGGAATGTAAATGACATGGAAACTCAACTGTGACTGTGAGGGTTGAGAGAAAAGAGCAACAGGGCCGGGGCAGGGGGAAGGGGAGAACAGAGAGGAGTAAGTATATATTTTAGTTGCCTAAAAACATGAACAATGACTATACCAATAAGCATGCTAATGTAGAAACAGTAAGCTTATGGGGCCTCATCTCAGACAAAAAAGACAGAAAAACTACAACTGCAGAAGCAAGAATAAGTCTCCTAACATGAAAGGAGTTAGAAGAGAAAAATGAAGGGGGACAATGATGCAATTATATTTCAATTTAAAAGCTAAAAATATTAAATTAAAAAGAGCCATGTATATTTATGTGTTTGTTTGTATGCAAGGAAATGTCATATTGAAGTCTATTGTTTCATGTATCACCTTGAACATTTGTTGTAAAGAGATAAAAATATATTTCTTTTCAGTTTTTTTTTTTTTTGAAATCATGTTGGCTCTTAGGGGTCTGTTTTTCTAGCCTTGCAAATGCACTTCTCTTTGACAGAACAGACGTAATAGTGACGCAGAATTCCTTGAGATATACAGAGCATTTATTTACTCCTCCTGAGAGATGACTTATTCACACCAAAGTCAAACAAAACAGCACACACAATGATTGACCTAGATTTACATTAGTTACTAATTCTAAATAATTTTGGCCTAAAAGTACTAATGTTGAAATAATTTTTGTCTTATGTTTAAATGTATTTTTTTCTAACTAAAGAGAGGAAAAATATATGAATGTGGATGGGAGTGGAGGGGGAAAGAATCAGGGAAGATTTGCAGGATTGGAACTGTAATCAGAATATATTGAGTGAAAATATCTATTTTAAATTAAACAAAAAAGAGGGAAATATGCTTTTATCCTATTAAAGTTTTTATAACTTAAAACTACAACAGTTCTATAAGTATTGAATGCTTTTTGACATTATAGAATTAATCTTTCTTTTTAAATCAGATGCAGAATAAAAGACAGTCAAACCACTTTACAGAAAAGCATGGGTTTCTAGATCATTCAATAAGACAGCATTTTGCATGAAATCACCCCAATACTGTACACCAACCATTTCCATTTTCATATTTTTCTGCTAAATTATTTTCTTTTTTTTTATCTTTCTTTAAAAGTGGTATGCTGTCATTTTAACCTAAAACATAAAAACAAAATTCCCAGGCTGCTGTGGTGATTTGTGCCTGTAATATAGCATTCCAGAAACAGAGGCAAGGGGGATCTTTATGAGTTCCAAGCCAACCAGGGCTATATAGTAAAACCCCCTCTTTCCCCTACCCTCCCTGAATACATACATAAAGACACACACACACACACACACACACACACACACACACACAGAGACAGAGACAGAGAAAAATAGTTATTCTGGTTGAAAGACATGTATAGAAAGAGATAAGTATCTGCCTATGCCATGTAATTTAGTTGAAACCACGTATTAGCACTGATTTACTCTCTCTCTCTCTCTCTCTCTCTCTCTCTCTCTTTCTCTCTCTCTCTCTCTTGCCTTTTGTATATAAATAATGGTTTTATTTAAATTGGTGAGATCAAATTTTTATGTAATCTAACTTAACAAAATAAGTACTTAACAATATTTTGGTAATTGATAGAGATCTTTGGCTCTAATGGTGTCAGCAAGCAGTCAAAAAAAAAAAAAAAGGCATTCCAACAATGTCAGCAAGAATAAAATAGGTGCCCAAGCAAACAGCCAAAACTCCTAGCACTGCCTGAGGCACTTCTCGCGTGTTCGCAGAAGCTACAGCCATTGCACATTTTTAATCTGGCTAAAGCCAGCAGGATGATCTTGCTAACATTCTGCCACTTCATGTTTGAAGAGTGCACTTTGGGTATTGAGAATCATACCTTGCTAGAAAGCCATGAGAAAAAAAAAAAAAAAGGAAACGTTCTACTCTCATAAAAGAATAGAAAAACAATACGCCCCTCTGGGAAGATAGAACTAAAATTGACATTTTGTATTTGAGAAAACAGAATATATTGCACGAAGAATGTTTAAGTGTCTGTTCCATGCTCAGTTGTTTCTGGTAGAGAAGTTGATTTCCACCACAGTGTTGATAAAGCTATGAATGATGATTTCTCATTACCTGTCACCTCAGGGACAAGGATCTTTAGAGCGTGACAGACTTTACCCTCTCTTTCGCAACTTGGGTTAGTGTCTCTTCTTTTTCTGGCCTTTGTCCTAAACAACAAGGGCATCATTCTTGACTGACACTGATGCTGCCAGGCACCTTGGTCCCAAGGACAGTACCCACTGCTCTTTGGCTATGACTAATGCCCAGGGCTTTCTTCTAACAGGAGGAAAACCCTGTAAGAGAAAATGCTGACAATTCCTGGAGTGGGATAAATAGTGGTGTTGTAATGCCAACGAAATGTACACTTGTGGGATGGCATCGTTCCCACTTTCTGCCAGACCTCCTCCTGCTTTCAATATAAATCACTGCACTTTGCATCTTAAATTTTTTTTATTTGGACCTTTGATGTCTTTCTTCAAATACAGGAATGATTTACTGAACTTTGATTGAACATTTATTAAACTATACTATAACTAGACACTTGATAATTTATTACTCTGTTTCTCAGGATCTGTGCCAAGGAACCTGATTATAAAAATTCCCTGTATTACTTGTTTAGAAAGGCAAACCCAAGGTTGTCCAACATGAACTGCATCTCTAGGAATCTTCTCCTAACCATGGAGAGCCATTAAGAAGGATACAATATTATCCATGGGAAAAAATAGACCTTACAAAATATAAAGTAAAATTGCCAGATTCAGGATGATAGACATTACACATTTTCATTCATATATGGAAATTCAAAAGAAATTTATAAAGGCTTTCAAAAAAGGTGGTAGTCTAAAGCCTTCTTCCTTGTTATTTTGGGAAAGAGAAGAAAAAGACTGATGATGAAGAGAGTAGATTTTTTTAAAAAAATTAATTAAAATAGATTTTTTGTTGTTATAAAATGTATCTATATTATGGTTCACTCTTCTCCTACATCTGCCAAGTCATCCCTGCCTAACCTCCCATTCAGTTCCCCATTTTGGTCTTTCATTAAAAAGAAAACAGTCTTCTAAGTGATAATAATTAAATAAAATATAATGAGACCAAATAAAATAACACATCAGAAAGAAAATAACAAAACAGAAAGAAAAGAACCAAGAATCTATATAAGAAAAAGATATAAGTTCAGAGACCTACCCATTCACTTATTCAGAAACATTTTAAAAACACTAAACTGGAGGACATAAGGGAAGTTAGGGTAAAAAAATCAAGAAAAATATAAATAAAAATACATTTAAATTAAAACAATTTTTTTTTTAAAAAAAAAAGCACATGGCACATTATGAGATTAGGAGAGGAGCCTCTCTTCGATGTCGCTGTTAAATCCATTTTCTTTTGACTACTGCTGGGCATGTAGTGTACCTTTAAGAGTAATTCATTTCCTGGAGGAAATATACTTTTTATTTGGAAGTGTTACCAATTACTTCTGTGTTAGAGATGGGAGCATATATCAACTTTTCCTTTCAGCTCTAGGATCCCATTTGGTACAGAACCATGAAAGGCCTTGTACACACTGTCTGACTTCAAATGTATGTCCATCTTATTATTGACTTAGATGGCATTTCCTTGGTGCCCTCCATCCCCTCCAGTTCTTACAGTCTTTATGCCTTCTTTTGTGTAGGATTCTTGAGTTCTCAAGGGAGGGTTCTGATGGAGACATCCTGTTATGGCTGAGTGTTTCAAGATCTCTTATGCACTGTGTAATGTCTAGCTGTAATTTCTGTATTGCTTCCCATCTACTGCAGAAGGAAATCTCTCTGATGAAGGCTGAGCAAAACACTGTTTTAGGAGTTTAGCAGACTGTCACTATGTGTTATTATTTTATTTTTTTTTTGATGTGTACTTTTACTTGAACAACAGCACTTGGCTTTCCTATGAGTCCCTGAGCTATCTAGGGGAGACTGGTTTTAAAAAAAGACACAGAAGTGGAACTTCTAGAAAAAATAAAGAAGTATCACAGTTATTACAAATCTTGCTGCATGGCAACATAGAGACAAGAATAAAATTGTCTGGAACTTCAACCCCACCCTACTCTATGGAAAAGAGCAGGCTTTTCAAATCACACAAGCCTTGTAGAGAACAGATAGTTCTTGAGACAAGAGGATGCTAGTCATGGTTGTCGTAGAAAACGTCTGTTTCCAAACCTTAAATATAGGGCAGGATTTTGTTGACTAGATGAAGGAAGAAGATAGATTTAACTCTGAAAGAAAGGAATGGAAAGATGATTCTACAGGAAAATGTGCCTCTTGAGAAAGCATGATCACATAATTTCCACTCCCATGCAAATAATGAATATCTCATTGTTCTTACAGTGAGATTGGGAAAAAGAGATTGGAGAATCCCCTGAAAGCTTAACATATATAGCATGCTCCCATTAGGCAAAAACAAGTGTGATCCTGGCCTTTAATATTACTAATTTTAACATTTTCATTTTATTTCATTTAAAATATTTTAAGTTCTGTTATGTGTAGGCCATATGTATTCCCATATATACATAAATCTCAAACTATTCTAATAAGTCTTATAGTCATGAAAAGTTTAAAAAGATCAATACTACTAAGAATAGAATGAAGATTGTTCAGAGCAGATATACATGACTAAAACTTCCTTCAAATTCTGCACTCCATATATTGTGTGTTAAATTTAAGACAAAAATAATTTTAGCAGAAAAATAAATGAACACATTTGATATAATTTAGAGATATTCTAGTTGTTTTGTGTGAGTGATAGAAGCATTGTACCATTAATAAAGGCTTCAAACCAACAAGTGTTGAAGTTGGTGCTTGAAGATGATGCAGTAAGCACTCAGAATGTTCTTATCCTTATATTTTGGTTCAGTTTTAGAATTATATAAAAAGGTAGAGTTATTTCCCAATTTAGTGAAGCAACTAGAAAATTGCCATACATCATAAAGAATAATCTCAGTATGTAGAATGTTAGATTGGCAAGGTAGAGAAATCAATGCCTTGTTTTGTGTTATCAGGTTTATACACAAAGATTGCTTCTGATTCAGATGATTTATTAAACTATTATAGTCTCATTGAAATTTACGAGTAAAAGGAAATAAAAACATCTGATTTTTGTGGATTATGTCCTTATTTCCCTTATCAAGAATACATCCTGACAGTTTGCTAACTTTTGGTGAAAAAGAGACATAAATGGTTATTGAAAATATTAAACCACAAAGTAAACATGTTTTCTTTTCATATCTTTATTCATTTCCAAAATAAGATTGTAGCCATGCTGTTAGTACTGTGTTAACACATGGTGCTGAAGTGACTGAAGCATTTGTCTTCCAACAAAGGTTCCTGGGGTGTTCCACTTGTGATGATTTATTTGTATTCATTAAAAAAATGACAGAAACTTGAATTTGATGAAAGAATAAGGACCCCCAGCTATGAATTATTGTGGAAATGCTATCCAATTAATGTACATCTGATTCTCATCATTTCTGTGAGGAAATTCTTCCTTCAAATGGCTATTTGATGAAAAAAACTGGTATTTATTTTTTGAAGAGTTAGAGGACCTCGAATAGAATATCTGGGTTATTATATCTGTATATATTTAGTTCTTCATTCCTCCATTTCTTTTTTTTAACTCCCATCTTCCCACTTCCAATTCCTTCTCTACCTACCTTTTTTTGTCCTTCTTTTCCTTCCTCCACTCCTCTATTATATTTGGCTTGAGTATGTGCATAAATATGCAATGTAGGAAAAATATTTGATTGTATATTCTATATGTATTTTCTGCTTTTATATTGTTTTTCTAGATTCAGAAAACACCCAAAACTTGGAATTTTGATGGAGAGAAACACACTAAGATTTAAATAGGAGATTTATTTTTTTGGAACTCTAGCATGGTAGCCTAGGTGAGCAATAGATCACCAGACTTCAGAAAGCAGTCTTTGTCAGGGTGTGTGAACTGGTGTAATGAATACCTAGTTTAAAACAAACAAACAGACTAACAAACAAAAAAAAAAACAATGCATGGAGCACTAGAATTTTCATTCTCTCTCTCTCCCTCTCTCTCTGTGTGTTTACATGTATGCATGTGTTTATCAGTGCACCCACACATGCTAATACATTAAACAACTGCAAATGTGTGTGGCACTCTAGTTAAATGAGAGTTGCATGCAGCATGTACGATGGTTAATTTCTCCATATCCTTTTCAGATAGTATTAGTCATTGGTTTTAATGTTACTCGGAGCTCTTAAAGATTATGAACATATATTTCTGTTGCTCACAGTATTAATTCTTACATGTTGATAAGGGAAGAATGGTGTCTTTGAGAATGATTCAGGGTTTTATTCTCACCTCAAGTGAGTGTAATTGGAGGTAGACGGATTCCAGACAAATTAATGCCCACCAAAGTCATATTGGTCTTTTGTTATTAATTCAGAGAATGAAACTCATGAACAAAGGGAGACTAAGTGTGAAAATCTCCTTTAGCATTTGTAGGATTACAGGTAGAAGATTCAAAGAAAGAAAAGTAACCTTTACAGTGGAATTTCGAAAAAGGTACCAGACTTATTTCAGAGACTTTTGATGAGCCTTGTTGCAGAAACTGAGAGAAGGCAGTGTGGAGATGAGCTGGTCATCCAGTTTGGCACATCTACAAGGTTTCCAAATGCCTTTGAGTTTTCTCTTGTCTTTTTCCCCCAGACGGTTTTGATCTTTATGGGAAAAGAGACAAGAAACAAAAACAGGAAACATAATTGCTCTCTGGCATGTTGGCCTCTAGAAAGGACAAAAATGTACATAGAATCAGTGATGTTTCTCTGTATTCAGAGACAAAATTCAATATTGCTCTCTTTCTAGATTCCTTAACATAAATGGGCCTGACCAATTTCTATCTTCTGAAAGAACACCAAGTGCTTCTTAGTGCTGAACCAATCCTCCAGGCCCATAGTCTTTGTTCTTTTTTTCTAATGCTTATTTTTTAATGTGGAAAATTTTCTTTTAATTTTGAGGTTTTATCACCTATCAAAAATGTCAAGACCAATTACTGTGAAATTGTACATGTTAGCATAAGTTTACCATAGAAGTTTTTATTGAATCTTATAAGAATTTGGTTATACTAACCTACGGTGAAAAATAAGATGATTATGCTCATCAAAATTAATTTAAATACTTAGGTATCAGTTATTTTATCTTTATTTTTTCAACCCCTATAAATTTGCTATTACATCTTTTATCAGTATAAAATTTATCATGACTTTCTCTCCAAAAGACCTTTTGTTTGAAGTGTAAATCTTTGAAATTTTAATTCACCATGGTTGAAAAATCCTATTCATTTTAAAATGTCATGCCACGATTAATCCCAAAATTTCAGCCTACACCTTCCCTATTCCAATTCTAAAATAAGTCTATTTAGTTTTCCTAGAGTGACTACTAGGTCCTCCAAAGGGAAGGAAACATCTATATATATATTATACTTTATTTTTATACTCATATAAATGCATTATATATTTTTGGTAACAATCCTTAAATTTTGTATCCAAAACTATATTATATCAGTATTTCTAGTTTACTTTTAGAAAAATAAACTTTGAACCCTCTCTTTAGACCTACCAAAAATAATTCTAACTTGTTCAGAATGGGTTACTTGGCAGCGAACAGGGACAGTGATTACATCCTTTAATTAAATTATCTCCCTGTTGTTTTGTTCTTAATCAGACTGACTGTAAATCCTTCTTGTCAGTTATAAAGTAGAAATAATCGACTTTTGCCTCACTAGGATCCGCATAATGATATCCTGGCAGGAGACATGAGGGGACATCCAGGGATTAAGCATGCTGCTCACCCCCTTGATCACTTTAAGTCTTTCCCTTTGTGCTGCTCTACCATTAGAGACAAATTTACAAGAAACTTGATCCCAGCAAACTGACTCTTGATATTACTAGTTATACATGACTTTGGCTGATGCAGCCTTGATATAATCAAATGATATAACACACAGCAAGGAGGAAAAAGTCAAGTAGCTTGACCCTACAAATACCCCTGACTTAAGTAATTCACAAACAATGTTACCAGAACTCCCCAAGTGGTGTCCTCAGTCACATTCCCCATGCTGCTTTCCATTATGAATTTCATATTTAAATAAAAAAAACAAATGATTTGTTTCTGACTTGCTATGCCTTTCTGCGAGTTATTTGAAGAACGCCTGAATCTGAATTGGAAGACTGTATATTCCTCTGACACAATGTAAGTATTTTACAATCCCACTTTCTTCTATTTGGTAAACTTACTCCTCCTCATTGTTGTCAAAGGAGACCCTCACATTCCCCTTTTTTCTCCTCATTTTGTCCAATATTTTTAAGTACTCACAATTATTTAAATGATCCATTGTTCAGCATTTGAGAAAATAGAAAGGACATTTCTGAAAAAAATGTTCTTATTATATTTTATGAAGATAAGATGACTACATCAAAACATGCACATAAAAATCCCTAGGTTGAGTAGCATTCTAAAAAAATGCCATTTTTATGTTCCTTTTGTTACAGCCAAGACCAGCATCTTTTGAGTGTTGTGTGCCAATATATTTGGCATTGTAATGAAGTCATTTTCTTGAGTGTTTCCATTTGATACACTTAAGAAGCAAAGAGGTAAAGAATAGAAATGCCTATGTGAGCACATTTCCGTTTAGCTGATGTTAACATTTAATTCATTTCTGGAGAAGAATGATGACAAACAGGATTCTGTAATTGAGTCATGATACAGCTGCTTTTAATATTAAACAATTACATGCTGTCAACAAAATATGGTTAGAATGGTCTCTTGGAAAAAAATCAAAAAAGTGCATAAAACAGCAAATATATCTGATGGTTAGAAAGATGACATTATGTTATATGCATATGTTTGTATAAGAACATGCCTTGCTTTTATATTCAAATATCAAATCCTGATCAAGTAAAACAAATGGATAATTTGGTCCTTTGGATTTTGTGTGAGTCTAACTTTTATATTGACAGTCTAAGTTCTCTCATGTCTAAAGAAAAATAAAAGCAAAAAGTTAAAATAAACAATGTATAGTCCCTTATGAAAATAAAATTCTCACTCCAAATCCTTGCCAACAACAGAAATAGACCAAGCCAAAATCAATATGACAATTATTATGACTGAACCGAATAGACTTTGATAATTGGGGGCATCTTTAAATTTTGTCTTCCCTTTTAAAAGTCAGAATAAAACATCTATGATACCGTAGTCAATACATAAGAAGTAGTGTTTGAATTTAGTCTACTTTCATGTTTCTCATGGCAATAACTTCCAATTAAGATATATCAAAAGTATCTCTTCTTCCTTTTTTATATGCAACTGTATACAAGTTATTATTTACAAGTTTGTGTCATCTAATATTTAGAGTATTGAAACTTATAATCCAATGTAGTAGTATCAGTAGGAGAGGTTTTGAGAGACCAGTAGGTTTTATATGGTAGATCCCTCCGAAATAACAAAATATGTTTGTGTTATATAATCTACCACTCTTGGTTATTCTAACAGTGAGAATACAACAAGCAAGAAGCAGCTTTGAAGTAAATGAAGGCTATTATGCTATTTCTAGATATCAAATATACTGGTACCTATTGTTGGATGCCCTAGCTTCCAGAATGAGGAGAAAAAAAAATCTGTGTTATTTAAACATTACCTGACCTGTACTATTTTATTATGGTAATTAAATGGCTAAGAAGTGGCTGTGCTTGACTCTAAGTCTCTACTATATCCAAGTGGTAAAGTCAGAGTCTTTGGTAATTTAAAATATGAAACAGCAACATAATAACTATAATTATAGAAACCTTTGTTTCTAGACATGACAGAATATAATACTTAAAATTCTTTAAACATTACTTTTCTATGAGATTTTAGAAAGAGTTACTTCTAAGTAAGCATTACATCAATCTAAGTGCATTTTTAAATTCCACTCAGTAATAAAATGTACAAGTTCTAAATGAAGATTCTGTGAAAGCAGCATTGAATGAGTATAAACACAATGACTGAAGATGTAGGAGAGATTAATGCAGCTATAGAATAAAGAATTCCAACTTTCATGTAGAATTACCTATTAGAATATTGCTCTACTTTCCATAATCTATTTAAGTAAATATTTATACTGTAGTGATCTGCAAAAAACAAACCCCTGTTCAAATCAACCTTTGTTTATTTCAAAAATAACTTTATCAAGAGAGTCAGCCAAAGATATTTAATATCAAAGGGTCATTCCTGAAAACATACATACAGTTAACATCATACAGACTGAGCAGTTTTTACTTGTGTCTATGGGAAAAAATATATACATACTTATGCATATATCACATATGCATGCATAAAATACTGCTGAAAATGAGAGGTCATGACAAGTTGCAAAGAGAGATATATTGAAAGATTTGGAGGGAGCAAAACAAAAGAGAAATGTGATTGAAATTTAATTTGATAAAAGTAATAATTATTTTTTTTATTGTGAAAAGAAGAAAAAAAAAACATAAACAAAAAACAAGTTTCCACCTCCTCCCAGCCTCCCATTTCCCTTCCCCTCCTCCCACCCTTCTCCCCCTCCTCACACCCTTCTCCCCCTCCTCCCACCCTTCTCCCCCTCCCCCCACACCTCTCCCCCTCCCTCTCCAGTCCACAGAGCAGTCCGGGTTCCCTGCCCTGTGTTAAGTCCTAGGTCCTCTCCGTCCATATCTAGGAAGGTGAACATCCAAACTGGCTAGGCTCCCACAAAGCCAGCACATTAAGTAGGATCAAAACCCCCTGCCATTGTCCTTGGTGTCTCATCAGCCCTCATTGTTCGCCATGTTCAGAGAGTCCGGTTTTATCCCATGCTTTTTCGGTCACAGTCCAGCTGGCCTTGGTGAGCTCCCCGTAGATCAGCTCCTCTGTCTCAGTGGGTGGATGCACGCCTCGTGGTCCCGAATCCTTTGCTCATGTTCTCCCTCCTTCTGCTCCTCCTTGGGACCTTGGGAGCTCAGTACAGTGCTCCTGTGTGGGTCACTGTCTCGATCTCTATCCATCACCAGATGAAGATTCTATGATGATATGCAAGATATTCGTCAATATTGCTCTAGGATAGGGTTATTTCAGGTTCCCAATCCTCAGCTGCCCAAGGAACTAACTGGGAACCTCATCTTGGGCAGTAGGGATCCCCTCTAGGGTCAAGTCTCTTGCCCACCCTAAAGTGGCTCCCTTAACTAAGAATTGTGGTTCCGTGCTCCCCTATTCACCTTTCCTTTATCCCAATTCTCCCGTTTCCCAGGTCCCCCCTCCTTCCCTTCTACCCTTTCTCTCCCCATCTCCCCTTACCCCCATCCCACGCCCCCCCACAAGATCCCATTTTCTCCCCGGAAATTTGGTCTACTTCCCTTAGCGAAGAGGACAACTATATGTTTTTCCTTCGGTTCACCTTCTTCCTTAGCTTCTTTAGGTTCACCTATTGTAGACTCCGTGGTCCTTATTTATGGCTAGAAACCAATTATGAGTGAGTACATCCCATATTCATCTTTTTGGGTCTGGGACACCTCACTCAGGATAGTGTTTTCTATTTCCATCCATTTGCATGCAAAATTCGAGAAGTCATTGTTTTTTACCGCAGCGTAGTACTCTAGCGTGTATATATTCCATACTTTCTTCATCCATTCTTCCATTGAAGGGCATCTGGGTTGTTTCCAGGTTCTGGCTATTACAAATAATACTGCTATGAACATAGTTGAACGAATGCTTTTGTCATTTGATAGAGCATCTCTTGGGTATATTCCCAAGAGTGGTATTGCTGGGTCCAGGGGTAAGTTGATCCCGAATTTCCTGAGAAACCGAAACACTGATTTCCACAGTGGTTGCACAAGATTGCATTCCCACCAGCAATGGATGAGGGTACCCGTTCTTCCACAGCCTCTCCAGCAAAGGTTATCCTTGGTGTTTTTGAGTTTAGCCATTCTGACAGGTGTAAGATGATATCTCAAAGTTGTTTTGATTTGCATTTCCCTGATTGCTAAGGAAGTTGAGCACGACCTTAAGTGTCTTTTGGCCATTTGAACTTCTTCTGTTGAGAATTCTCTGTTCAGTTCAGTGCCCCATTTTTTAATTGGGTTAATTAGCATTTTAAAGTCTAGTTTCTTGAGTTCTCTATATAGTTTGGAGATCAGACCTTTGTCTGTTGCGGGGTTGGTGAAGATCTTCTCCCAGTCAGTAGGTTGCCTTCGTATCTTAGTGACAGTGTCCTTTGCTTTACAGAAGCTTCTCAGTTTAAGTAGGTCCCATTTATTCAATGTTGCCCTTAATGTCTGTGCTTCTGGGGATATACATAGGAAGCGATCTCCTGTGCCCATCTGTTGTAGGGTATTTCCCACTTTCTCTTCTATCAGGTTCAGTGTGTTCGGACTGATATTGAGGTCTTTAATCCATTTGGACTTGAGTTTTGTGCACGGTGAGAGATATGGGTCTATTTTCATTCTTCTACAGGTTGACATCCAGTTGTGCCAGCACCATTTGTTGAAGATGCTTTCTTTCTTCCATTGCATACTTTTAGCTCCTTTATCGAAAATGAGGTGTTCATAGGTTTGTGGGATAAAATCCGGGTCTTCTATATGATTCCATTGGTCGACTTCTCTGTTTTTATGCCAGTACCACACTGTTTTCATTACTGTAGCTCTGTAATAGAGTTTGAAGTCAGGGATGGTATTGCCTCCAGAAGATCCTTTATTGTATAGGATTGTTTTGGCTATCCTGGGTTTTTTGTTTATCCATATAAAGTTGATTATTGTCTTCTCCAGATCTGTGAAGATTTTGATGGGATCTTGATGGGGATTGCATTGAATCTATAAATTGCCTTTGGTAGAATTGCCATTTTTACTATGTTGATCCTCCCAATCCAAGAGCAAGGGAGGTCCATCCATTTTGTGGTATCCTCTTCAATTTCTTTCTTCAATGCCTTAAAATTCTTGGCAAATAGATCTTTCACTTCCTTGGTTAGATTTACCCCCAGATATTTTATGCTGTTTGTGGCTATTTTGAATGGTGAAGCTTCTCTGATTTCCCTCTCTGCTTCCCTATCCTTTGTGTATAAGAGGGCAACTGATTTTTTGGAGTTGATCTTGTATCCTGCCACATTACTAAAGCTCTTTATCTGTTGTATAAGTTCTTTGGTGGAGTTTTGGGGGTCGCTTATGTACACTATCATATCATCTGCAAATAACGAAAGTTTAACTTCTTCCTTTCCAATTCGAATCCCCTTGATCCCATTATGTTGTCTTATTGCTATTGCTAGAACTTCAAGCACTATATTGAAGAGGTATGGTGAGAGTGGACAGCCTTGCCGTGTTCCTGAGTTAAGCGGGATGGCTTTGAGTTTCTCTCCGTTTAATTTGATGTTAGCTGTCGGCTTGCTGTATATAGCTTTTATTATATTTAGCTATGACCCTTGTATCCCTAATCTCTCCAAGACTTTTAACATAAATGGATGTTGAATTTTGTCAAATGCTTTTTCAGCATCTAATGAAATGATCATATGGTTTTTTTCTTCCAGTTTATTTATATGCTGGATTACATTGATAGATTTTCGTATGTTGAACCAGCCCTGCATCTGAGGAATGAAGCCTACTTGATCATAATGGATAATTTTTCGGATGTGTTCTTGGATTCGATTTGCCAGTATTTTGTTGAGGATTTTTGCATCGATATTCATGAGTGAGATTGGCCTGTAGTTCTCTTTCCTGGTTGAGTCTTTGAGGGGTTTTGGTATCAGAGTAATTGTGGCTTCATAAAAGGAATTTGGTAATGACCCTTCTGATTCTATATTGTGGAATACATTAAGGAGTATAGGTATTAGGTCTTCTTGGAAGTTCTGGTAGAATTCTGCATTGAAACCATCTGGTCCTGGGCTTTTTTTCTAGGGAGGTTTTTGATAACAGCTTCTAATTCTTCGCGACTTACAGGTCTGTTTAGATTGTTCACCTGGTCCTGGTTTAGTTTTGGTAAATGGTATTTATCTAAAAAAGCGTCCATTACTTTTACATTTTCCAGTTTTGTGGCATATAGCCTTTTGTAGTAAGATCTAATGACTCTCTGAATTTCCTCTGTGTCTGTGGTTATGTCCCCCTTTTCATTTCTGATCTTATTAATTTGCGTATTCTCTCTCTTTCGTTTGACTAGTTTGGATAGGGGTTTATCTATCTTGTTGATTTTCTCCAGGAACCAGCTTTTGTTTCATTGATTCTTTGGATTGTTTTCTGTGTTTCTATTTTGTTGATTTCAGCCCTCAATTTGATTATTTCCAGTCTTCTACTCCTCCTAGGTGAGTCTGCTTCTTTTTTTTCTAGAGCTTTCAAGTGGGCTGTTAAGTCTCCAATATGTGCTTTCTCTGTTTTCTTTAGGTGGGCACTTAGTGCTATGAACTTTCCTCTCAGGACTGCTTTCATAGTGTCCCATAAGTTCGAGTATGTTGTTTCTTTATTTTCATTGAATTCAAGGAAGACTTTAATTTCTTTCTTTATTTCTTCCTTAATCCAGGTATGGTTCAGTAGATGCCTGTTCAGTTTCCATGAGTTTGTAGGCATTCTGGGGGTAGCATTGTTGTTGAATTCTAACTTTAATCCATGGTGATCTGATAAGACACAGGTGGTTACTAATATTTTTTTGTAACTGTGTAAGTTTGCTTTGTTACCAAGTATGTGGTCAATTTTCGAGAAGGTTCTATGAGCTGCAGAGAAGAAGGTATATTCTTTCCTCTTTGGGTGGAATAATCTATAGATGTCTGTTAAGTCCATTTGCTTCATTACCTCCATTAATTCTCTAATTTCTCTGTTAGGTTTCTGTCTGATTGACCTGTCCATTGGTGAGAGAGGAGTGTTGAAGTCTCCTACTATTAGTGTGTGCGGTTTGATGGCTGCCTTGAGTTTTAGTAATGTTTCTTTTACGTACGTGGGTGCTTTTATATTAGGGGCATAGATATTCAGGATTGAGACTTCTTCCTGATGAATTGTTCCTGTTATGAGTATAAAATGTCCCTCTCCATCTCTTCTGATTGATTTAAGTTTGAAGTCAACTTTGTTAGAAATTAGTATGGCCACACCTGCTTGTTTCTTAGGTCCATTTGCTTGATAAGCCTTTTCCCAGCCCTTTACTCTGAGTAGGTGCCTGTCTTTGTGGTTGAGGTGTGTTTCTTGTAGACAGCAGAATGTTGGATCCTGTTTTCTTATCCAATCTCTTGGCCTGTGCCTTTTTATAGGTGAGTTGAGCCCATTGATATTAAGTGATATTAATGACCAGTGGTTGTTAACTCTGGTCACTTTTTAAGTAGTAGGGTTTGTGTGTTTTCCTTCTTTGATTTGCGCTGGTGAAGAGTCTCTAGATGTCTGAGTTATTGTGGTCATTGTTGGACTCCTTGGTTAGTGATTTTCCTTCTATTATATTCTGTAAGGCTGGATTTGTGGCTACGTACTGTTTAAATTTGTTTTTATCCTGGAAAATTTTGTTTTCTCCATTTATAGTGAATGAAAGTTTGGCTGGATATAGTAGTCTGGGCTTGCATCCGTGGTCTCTTAGTTTTTGGAGAACATCTATCCAGGACCTTCTGGCTTTCATGGTTTCCATAGAGAAGTCAGGTGTAAGTCTGATAGGTTTACCTTTATAAGTAACTTGGCCTTTTTCCTTTGCGGCTCTTAATATTCTTTCTTTATTCTGTATATTTTGTGTTTTGATTATTATATGGCGAGGGGATGTTTTCTTTTGATCCAGCCTATTTGGTGTTCTGTATGCTTCTTGAACCTTCATAGGTACATCTGTCTTCAGGTTGGGAAAGTTTTCTTCTATAATTTTATTAAGTATATTTTCTGTACCGTTGAGCTGCACTTCTTCTCCTTCTTCTACTCCAATTATTCTTAGGTTTGGTCTTTTTATTGTGTCCCATATTTCCTGAATGTTTTGTGATGAGAGTTTGTTGGACTTGCTGTTTTCTTTGATCAGAGTGTTTATTTTCTCTATGTCATCCTCAGAATCTGAGATTCTTTCTTCTATCTCTTGTATTCTGCTGGTTATACTTGATTCTGTAGTCTCTATTCGTTTACCTAGATTTTCCATGTCCAGTCGGCCCTCTGTTTGTGTTTTCTTCTTTGCCTCCATTTCAGTTTTCAAGTCATGAACTGTTTCCTTTATCTGCTTGATTGTTTTTCCTTGGTTTCCTAGGGTATCATTCACTGATTTACTCAATTCCTCGAACTTTCTATTATACTTCTCATCCATTTCTATAAGGGCGTTTTTTATATGCTGTTTAAGGGTGTCAATCACTTTCATGAAGTCAGTTTTTTCTACTTCTTCTTGATTAATGTGTTCATGTCCTCCTGTTGTGGGGTCACTGGCTTCTGGTGGTTTCGTGTTGTTTTTCAGATTGTTGGGAGAATTCCTGCATTGGCGTCTGCCCATCTCTTCCTCCCAATACTCCCCTTTGGATCTTCTTTTATAGGATCAGGTCTTCTTGCCCACTGATGTACCTTCCCAGTGATGTCACTCCCCAGAGATATTTCTCCACAATGATGTTTCACTCGGTGCCCAGAACGAAACTCCACACTGCTTGGTTAGCTCGCGAACAAAGGGCCCACCCTGCTTGCTGCGGGCAGGCTATGGGAACAAAGGAGCTACCGGCCACCCCTATGTCCTCCCGGTTCAGATTCGGTCCCAGCGCCCTAGCAGGCTGGGCAGGGAGGCGCTATGCCCCAAAGGAGGGAGGGAGACAGGGGGTATGGGGATCTGGATGTAAGCTGAGTGGGATAGGAAGAGAGAGGGGGTTTGGGCAGTATAGCCCCTGTAGGATGGCCAGGAAGTGTGGGCGGGCTGAGGTATGATCCCAGCTGCCGCAGCACTCACTCACCACAATGATGTTTCACTCGGTGCCCAGATCGAAACTCTCAGTAATAATTATTTTTAAAATCCAGCTTGCCATGTGGCAGGTAGTTTTTAAATAAATGCTACTAAAAAGTTCCTGTTGCACAACTAACATGGATGAAAACCTAAATGAGAAACATTTGCCAAGCTCTCAAAAATTTAAACAAAACTTCATAGGATAGGAGATGTTCAGATTTTGAAAGCCTTGTGTACTGAAATATAATACAATATTTGACAAAATTCCAGAATATATGAAAAGTTTAGAACTTCTGCTGCTTTAATTCCAGATGTAATTGCTGTGGTAGAGATCGTTGTGACTGAATTATAATTCTGGAAATATGTGTACATACTAAATATTAGGTTGCTATTGTTTACTATCATGTTCAAAATAGTTGCAAATTTTCTTTTAAGAATGTGTCATCTCACCCAGATTTATTTTTAATATGGTAATTAGATGGTGCAACATTATAGTTGTGAAGTTCTTCAAAGTCGGGTCATGAATAGTTTCTGTCTTTAATTCCATATATTATATTTCACTGTGTCTAACAATAAGAGGTTTGATCTATGTAATTATAATACACTTATCATGAAAATGAAGCATAAGAATTTCATTCAATTAAATTCTATCACTGTGTGTTCACACTTCGTGGTTTATTTCTTTGAAAAAGATTTAAGACATTTAAATGAAGTGTGAAAAGTTAAATGA
The DNA here is from genome assembly GCF_018167655.1 of Microtus oregoni. Lineage (NCBI taxonomy): Eukaryota > Metazoa > Chordata > Mammalia > Rodentia > Cricetidae > Microtus > Microtus oregoni. The sequence goes on along the minus strand of NW_024543975.1, from coordinate 6,799,854 downwards.
AATAGTTTAAGAGCAACGAAGGTTGAAAAATAACAAATGAAAACCTCAGTTATATTAGAATTTGGATCTCACAATTCTCATATTTGATTATTTAGGACATATATAATAATATATTTGTTATTTATCATTAATTATAAATCAACTTAATATATTGCAGTTTATTGCTAAATTTACAGTATTTGATTTGATTCCCATTCCTAGATAACAGGTCGGTACATTCTAAAGCCTTTAAAACAAACAGAAAGTAGAAAATTGTAATGATTTTATTCTCATTTATTTTTTAATTTTTTTTATTTTTAAAACAATCTTATTTTACTTACCAATCCCAGTTCTCTCTCTCTACTGTCATCCCACTCCTTCCACCTTCTCCCCATACCACCCCCATCATCTCCTCAGAAAGGGTGAGGCCTCCCAGGGGAAGTCAACAAGTCTGTCACATCTATTGAGGCCGGACCAAGGCACTCCCCTGCCTTTATCTAGGCTGAGCAAGGTATCTTTCCATAGGGAATGGGCTCTAAAATTCCAGTGGCCCCACCAACTGCCCATACCACACAACTGTGAGCTCCCACTAAGTGGAGACATCTGTTTCTGTGGACATCCCCTTCATGATTTTGTTTCTCATTTAAATGTAACAGAATAAATGAATATAATATTATTACACATAGTAGTGTACCTAGTAAGACTGTGGAATCTATATATTCACCTCTTTATTTTATTTTTATTATTATTTATTTATTAAAGATTTCTGCCTCCTACCCGCCACCGCCTCCCATTTCCCTCCCCCTCTCCCAATCAAGTCCCTCTCTCTTGTCATCCTGAAAAGCAATCAGGGTTCCTGCTCTGTGGGAAGTTCAAGGACCACCCACCTCCATCCAGGTCTAGTAAGGTGAGCATCCAAACTGCCTAGGCTCCTCCCACAAAGCCAGTACAGTGCAGTAGGATCAAAACCCATTGCCATTGTTCTTGAGTTCTCAGTAGTCCTCATTTCCGCTATATTCAGCAAGTCCGGTTTTTTCCCAGGCTTTTTCAGACCCAGGCCAGCTGGCCTTGGTGAGTTCCCAGTAGAACATCCTCATTGTCTCAGTGTGTGAGTGCACCCCTCACGGTCCTGAGTTCCTTGCTTGTGCTCTCTCTCCTTCTGCTCCTGATTTGGACCTTGGGATTTCAGTCCGGTGCTCAATGTGGGACTCTGTCTCTGTCTCCTTTCATCGCCTGATGAAGGTTAATAATCAGGAGGATACCTATATATTTTTCTTTGGGTTCTCCTTCTTATTTTGCTTCTCTAGGATCGCAAATTATATGTAAACCTAAAACTGCCTTAAAAATAAACTTTAAAAATTTAAGACAACTGTCAAATATTATATTGTTATTTTCTTTTGTCCTTTTATATTATAATTTGTTTCTTTTTTCGTTAACCAATCTTTATGTTGTTCAATGAAGGAAGAAGTCAATAAAAATGTTTGGCAATTGTTTTCACTACAGTTTGTGATTATAGAAAACAATTATCCCCGTGGACACCTGGGATACCCTCTAGAGCCAAGTCTCTTGCCAACCCTTAAATGGCTCCCTTAATGTAGATATCTTCTTCCCTGCTTCTATATCCGCCCTTCCTCCATCTCCACCCTCCCACTCCCCCTAGCTCTCTCCAGTCTTTCCTTTCTCCCTCTCTCCCCCTCTCCCCTTCCCCCATCTCTACCCCCACCCTCATGCTCCCAACTTTTGCCCGGAAATCTTGTTTGCTTCCAGTTTCCAGGAGGGTCTATATATGTTTTTCTTTGGATTCATCTTGTTATTTGGCTTCTCTAGGCTTGCGAACTATAGGCTTAATGTCCTTTGTTTATGGCTAGAGTGCACTAATGAGTGAGTACATACCATATCCGTCTCCTTAGGTCTGAGTTATGTCACTCAGGGTAGTGTTTTCTATTTCTATCCATTTTCATGCAAAATTCAAAATGTCATTAATTTTTACCTCTGAGTAGTACAGTAATAATGTGTGTATATTCCACACTTTCTTTATCCAATCTTCCATTGAGGTACATCTAGGTTGTTTCCAAGTTCTGGCTATTACAAATAATGCTGCTATGAACTTGGGCAGCAGAGCAAAGCGTGTCTGAACTGTCCTTGCCCGGTTATCACACTGATGATTATCTCAAATATCACCATAGAATCTTCATCTGGCGATGGATGGAGATAGAGACAGAGACCCTCATCAGAGCAACGGACTGAGCTCCCAAGGTCTAGTTGAAGAGCAGAAGGAGGCAAAAGATGAGCAAGGAAGTCTGGACTGCCAGGGGTTGCTCCACCCACTGAGAGAGTGTGACTGTTCTAATGGGAGCTCACCAAATCCAGGTGGACCAGGACTGAATAAGCATGTGATCAAACCAGACTCTCTGAGTGTGGCCGACCATGGGAGCTGACTGAGAAGCCATTGATAAAGGCACTGGGACTTGCTTCTACTGCACGTACTGGCTTTTTGGGACCCTAGTCTATTTGGATGCAAAACTTCCTAGGCCTGGATGTAGGGAGGAGAGCCTTGGACTTCCCACAGGGCAGGGTTCCCAGCCCTCTTTTGAGGAGGGAGGGGGAGGCAGGGGGTGAGTGGGGGAGTGGGAGGGGAATGGGAGGAAATGGGAAAGTGTAAATTTTTGAATGAACAAAATAAATTAAAAAGAAAGGAAAAGAAAACAATCATCACACAGAGCTCAGTTTCTTAAACAGTGGGGCCTGATCCTATATCAAACTGTGTACTTTAAGGTAGGTGTCACACAAATTCTTGTAACAAGAAAAAGGTTTTGAATGCACATATACAAAAATTAAGTTAAAAATTGGATAGCTTACATATCTCAGGTATTTCTGAATGTGATTGCTTGTATTACATTGTATGATTTTATAGAGGTATTGACTCAGAGAACACATGTGCAAATTTAATATACATATCATTAATAAGGCAGTAACAAATGTTGCTTGAAATACTTCAGTGCAGAACATAGAATGTTGTATATTATGGCTTGCCATGTTTTTATTGTTCCTATAAAGATTTCTGATTTTCTAGAAACATTATTGCTTATTCAGACAAAATTAAGAGTTTACTATTTTCCTATCCTTATTCTTGATCTTCAAGAATCTGATTAATGTATCTTTGGTTTGTATTTCATTAGAAAGTTTAACATTAAAATTTGTGTGTGAGTTGAAGAATTTTCTAGATTTTTTTATGTAATATAAGGACAGAATTACCAAAATTTTCTGAAATGGCCCTAAGCATTCTCTGCCACATGCTTACATGTAAGTATTATAATTACTATTAGTGTTGACAGTTATAGTGTTAACATATCAGTGAACTCTGAAAACTGTTAAAGATACTCCAGATCCTGCAATATCATATGTCATTTAGGATTCTAGTCTTCATGTTTTTCTGACAATTCTCATTCCTGCTCCTATAAGACATGTGTCCTAAGAAAAGACACGGGGGAGAAGACTAGTGAGGTGCAAGAGGAAAGAGATTGGTGGAAATGGGCGGAAGACAAGAGAGATGTGAAAAAAAATTGAAATTTATTGTGTATTATAAAAATGTCAAAATGAAAACCACTACTGCATTTGAAAATGTAGTCACAAAATGTTAAAATCTTGCCTTTAATCATTCCTAAAAATAACAATAAAAGTTATAACTAAGCCTTAATGTTTAATTCAACTCTCAATCTTTCCATGTTTTATTAAATTTCACAGTATTCATAATTTTTTAGCCTCTCAGAATGGTACTTGTGCTCCTAAGAACTTGGTTCAGATTACCATCTACTTCAAAGTCTTTAGAATGTTTTCCTTTCCATGTTTACAAACAACCTAAGAAATGTTCCCCAGTGCATCTGTAAAAAATTCCTACAAAATTGAAATATTTTTTTCATATCACAATGAACCATATTGTATATTTAATTACCCAGACTATAAAAACAAAAGAAGGGCTGGGTGACTAAGTAGTTAAGATGACTGGATCTCTTCCAGAGGTCTGAGTTAGATTTTCAGCACACACTCAACTGTTTATGCCTGGCTTTTACTAGTTCAAGTAGCTTCAACTCTCCTTTTCTGTACTCCACTGACACAGGATATGTGTATTTTACAAAGATATACAGGCAAGTAAAACATCCTTCTACATAAAAATAAACAGAAGACAGAATTCAATGGACTATACTTTAAGTTCTAAACTCTCCAGCTGGTCACCTCTCCCTCACAGATATTTATGCCATTATGTGAAAAGTCAACAATTACTTTTTCCTAGTTTTCTCCTTCCATATACAATTCTGGTTAATTCCCTGAATATATTGGAGAAAAGAAACATTTTAATGTGAATTAAACATTAAAGTTATTTTTTATTCTTAATTAGAAACTTTAATATCCTGAGTGGAAACTAAGTAGGAAGGGTGGAGAAAACACTTGACACATTGGTGACTGTAGTGCTTATAATGTTTACTATATTTTTGAATCTATATAAAATTCTTCGTCACCACTTCCATATATTAATTTATCTGAAAATCTTTTTTTCATTTTTCTTTATTACTAATTGACATATATGTAGGTATAATATCTATTAAATACCAAGAAATACAACAGTTTACAATATAGAAGGAAAAGAAAATCTAATTTTTAGGGTAAGGAGAAGACACTGTGCTAAGCATGTTATACCCCACATAAATTGCAAGACACTTACATGTGAGAAACATTTTTGTATGCAATACACATATCAAGAAACAGAAATAACATTTTAATTTAATAGGTTTAGATTTGCAGTCAATCAATGAGCAAATTCACAAAGTTAAAGGATAATTGGATTTAAAAATTTAAATTCTGACTTTCACACAAATATTAAATGGAAATGTGAGTGGTTTGATTTATTCCTTTAATTAAAAAGAGATCCAAAAAGATATTATCATGAGTTCAGAGAAAAATTAAAGAACCTTATGTGCAGTCAATAAAAAATTTAGAAAGTAATTTACAAAGATATGCATAGCTAGTAGACAGCTACATGGAAGTTATTAGTCATATCTCAACAGAAGCAATTTGTGTTTAAACAAAAGAATAATTTATATTATTGATAGGTATTTGTAATATAAATATATATACTATCTCAATGAAAATAAAATTCGAATACTAGCTAAAGTTTCAGAAATTTTCTGTTCTAAGATATGCTTCACTTTTATTGGCAAAATGCAAAACCCTTGGGCTGCTTTCAACTATAGCATATTTAGTTAACATAAAGCTATTGACAACACTTTGCTGTATCTTATTGTGAATCTAGTCTAGTTCTTATAGACTTAATAAATTAAATGCATGTTTCATATGGATTGTCATCTCTCTAAAAATAGATGTTGTCAAAACCATAGTGTGTTGTCAAAATCAAATTAACATAATTAACTGAGAAGAAAATTGTTTTCTGTACTTTGAAAAACAAATTGTCTCCATTTTGGCTTAGAACTGCACCTGTGTTTCTCTCGTGTGTCTATATTTATTGGTGCAGTTCTTGGTATTACTTGTGAACTTTTCAGAATCTAGAAACAACGAAGAAATGGACTTCCAGGCATGCCACAGAGGGATTATTTTAATTTTCTTAGTTCATTTAGAAAGACTCATTTTAATTGTGGTCAGCACCATGCCCTAATTGTTTATCCAATACAAAATGGTTTTTCCTGAAATCAAATACACAAAAATAATATAAATGGATTAAACAGGTTTTATTTATGTATTTGAGCTTCTACCTCTCTGTCTGTCTAGTTGTGCCATAGATAGGGATTGAGATGGAGGCATTTGGAGAAAGGAGACATGGGAAAGATAAGAAGGAGAAAAGGAAAGGGGAAAATCACATCACTATATTTTAATTTAAAAATGTATGCTTTATACATAGAAAGATTATTATAACAGCCTCGGTTCTTCTAGTCCTAGTTTTTGTATTTTATTTTACAAAATTGTTGTGTGAGCTGCGGGCTGCATTCCTGCCACCCAGCCTCGGGCCTCCTGGCTAGCTTATGCCCCAAAATGACAACACACAAACTGTATTCATTTAAACACTACTGACCCACTAGCTCTAGCCTCTTACCGGCTAATTCTCATATTTTGCCTAACCCATTTTTAGTAATCTGTGTAACACCAGTCTTACCGGGAAAGATTCAGCATGTCTGACCTGGCGGTTTGCTTCATCGCATCTGCCCAGGAGAGGGGAGCATGGTGTCTGAGCTCATTTCCTCTTCCTCCCAGCATTCTGTTCTGTTTACTCCACCCACCTATGTTCTATCTTATCAGGGCCAAGCAGTTTCTTTATTAGCCAATGACCTTCCTCCATCACAAAATTTTCAAGAAATGATACTTCTCTGATATTCTATATTCCCATCCACATGTTTTATATTGAACAACATAACACCAGCATATTAGAAAGAAAATAGTTAAAATCAAAGTTAGCATTTTCCCAGTTCTGTACAATGTAGTTGTGTGTGTGTATGTGTGTGTGTGCGTGTGTGTGTGTGTGTGTGTGTGTGTGTGTGTGTATGAGAGAGAGAGAGAGAAAGAGAGTTCATTTCTTCAGGAAAAACAAAAACATGAGAGAAATAAGTAGGATGAATGACGGAATGCAAGCATGGTTTACTAAACTCCTATTTTCATTCAATGCTCTGTTCTCACCAATTTGTATTCAATGCCCATATTGCCTGTGCTATACTATTCTTCCTTCTCTCACTGATGCCATAAGTTTCCCTGGGGGAATCCTCATTCTAACCTTGACTGTACTGCAATATTTTCTTTTCTTCCCTTTTTTCTTCACTCTTTCTTTTTCTAGTGCAGGATATACATTACCAGTTGGGTTGTCTTTCTTCTGTGCAGCATTATCCTGTCATTTCCTCTTTAAAATGACTCTACTTCTCCTTTACAGTATTGTATAAAATAAAGTCAAGCTCAACAATTCCACCTAGTCGTCTTCTCATGTTGTTGTTTCTACAGACATTTCTCAAAAACATGAAAGGTCTTCAAAGTTTCACACACTGGTCAGAGCACTACACTTTCCCTGCCTTTTTTTAAAATCTCATTATTAATTCTTGGAATTAAATTTTTTAGTAAAATGTGTTTTATTGTTCTATAAAAGAGTGATGACTTGATTTTAAATAAGACTAACTACCTTTCATCAGTCTGACCTCTCTCTCAATATGTGAGGAATTCAGCCAGTCATATTTCATTAATACAAAAGAAAAAAGCTAAATTTTGATGAAAAAGTCCAGTTCTGAGAACAATTAACATTACTCTTATTTAAAAAAAAAAACAAGGCTGCCTTATGTTGACTTTAAACCCCCTTCTTCCAAAAAAATCAAACATTTAATTTAAGATTGTATTTTTTTACAATATTCTCTATTTTCTTTCCTTCTTTGAAGCTCTCCCTCTTTGTGCTCCTTTGAATTTAGATTCTTTTCCAACAATTGCTACTATATGCATATAGGGATTTATGTGTATATAATCCCTCTGTCTTTCCACTTTCTCATATACATATAAGGTATATTAGCCAAATTTTGGAATATCTAATCTAATGTCCCTAACCTAATTTTTCCAAATTAAAATAGATAATATTAAGCTGCTGTAATCATCAGTGCCAGGATATCAGAATATGATGTGATTGGGGGAAAAAAGGTATTTAAAGATATAAAATTAGGTCCTTATGCAAAGCCTTTGTATAAAGTAAGAAAAAATTGGTCATAAGAATAAACTTTAAAATATATATTAGATATCTACATAATATATATTAAATTACTTCTATTGGTGGTAGACTCGGTTTTTTTAATTTTTTAATTTATTTTTTTTTCTTTTCATATATAAAAATATGTTTAGGGCTAGAAGTTGGAACATTGGTCTCTAGCACTTGCTTCTCTTTCAGGGTTTTCTATTAGATCACAGAACTAGATGGTACTTCACAGTCTTTCTTAACTCTAGTTCCAGGATATCTGTTGTCTTTGGCAGGAAGATAGCTATGGTCTACATACAGACACATGGGTAAATATTCATTCATGTATTGTTGGCTCTGTGTGGGCTTTTCTTCTATGATGACCCTATTCTCCCTAATTAGGGTTCAGACAATTTTTGACAGTTGTCTACATTTATAGCAAAAATGTTTTATTGGGGCTGGCGAGATGGTTCGTTAGGAAAAGGAGTATGATGTGAATTTAGTCATCAGGTCCCACAGAAGTTACTTTTGCAGATGGTTCTCTAAATATACCTATTATCATATTACTTTTCTGTGTGTTTGTGTGTATGTGTACATGAATTCACATATGAATGTGAACACATGCACCAAAATGTAGTTTCAAAGTAGATAGAAAATATTTTATTTGGCATTTGAATGCTTCAAAGAGTGATGTGATTCCCTCCCTCCATCACTATTCTTTCTCTCTCTCCCTTCCTCTATCCTTCCGTGCCTTCCTTCCTCCCTCCCTCTCACCCTCCTATCTCCTTCTTTTCTTCCTAATTACATTTCTCTCTTCTACACAGTCAACACTTTCATTTATGTGGACTGCAGAAAAAGAAAGTAAATGGTTGCAACTTTTCATAAGTGTAAACATATAGAATATATATTTAAACTTTTGTTCCAATCAAGAAGACTCTACCCAATATTTAAAATCTCTTCTCAGTTTTTGTACTTTCCTGATTTCTAAAGTAGTAAATTATTAACCTTGTTTTTCTCACTGGATTGATTTAGTTTTATTTTTCTTTTTAAAGTTTATATTAACAAGATTGTTAGAAAATAATTTTTCCCCTTTATCCTCAGGATTTTCAGCTAGGCCTGAGAATTAAATAGACATAAAAGCAATTAACTGGAATAACACCTACAAATTCATTTAATATGAGCTTCAAATAACACAGGGGCTCTCAGAAGGAAATGAGAATTCAATAAAGCAATTAATGTCAAATAGTTACATACTGAATTGGACAAACAATAGTAAATTGGGAACGCATGGCAAGGCCAAGGAGCCTGGACTGCATTCGTTAATTGGATGAAGCAAATAAAAAGATATGAAAGCATTTAGCAAGATTTGCTTATATAGATATTCGTAGAATTGGCCTCCTTTTCTTCATGCTAAGAATACTACTTCTGTCCTGCCTTATGGTGCTCTCTTCTACATGAGGTTTTCATTTTTTTAGGAGCAGGAGGAGCTACAGGAAGCCCCATTCACTGTTACGTTGCTGATTGTCTTTACTTCAAATGTCCCTTGCCCTAAGGTGTTATCTTTTGGGGTCACGTATTCTGACACACTCTGGCATAATAGGCTATGTCCTCTTTTAAATTAGGCTGTGTTTTTTTCTGTTTGTGTTTATGTGATTCACTGATATTTCTGTTTCTTGTAAATCATTTTCCCATCTTATTGAATACCATTAAACAGAGTAAATTCCTATTTCACCAGTGACAGGCAATGGAGGATTGTCTAGTTTGGGTAGTTTCGAAGATTTCTTATACAATTATCCTACAATGTGACTTATGGAAAAGAAGTGCAGAATGGGAGTAGTATGCTTCTAAATTCTTCTCAAGAATAGTCATACTTTGTGATCATGCTAGTACACTATGGGTTCTTCTGTATAAATTGTAATACCACAGTCAAGGAACTTTTGTCTTCCTATAGTGGTTACCAACAGCCTATTTAATTGATAATCTTAGAACACACATATATATATATATATGTGTGTGTGTGTGTGTGTGTGTGTGTGTGTATAATATGCAACAAAATTTTCACTTTAATTTATATTATCGTAAACAATAAATGTTAATTTTTATTAGCTGACAATACTAGCAAAAGAAATCCCATTGAATCTTCTACTTTAGTGGAGAAGATCTAGGAAAATCAAAGGAAGAGCTGTGTTCAGAATAAACTGTATAAAATCAAAAATCAGTTTGAGTAAAAAAAGTAGGAAAAATAGGATATATGCCTGTTAATTTTTTCAACAATTTTAATATTATTTTGTTAGATAGAGAAGTTAGCAAGATGATGTTGATTAGTCATCTGTTATTTCTACAATAACATTGTCTTTTTTTCTTTCCATATTTATATTCACTTACATCCTCCATAAATTACATAGCAGCTTTGCAAAGAAAGGATTTATCATCTTCATTTGGAAATACGGTGGAAAGGAGATTGAATGAAGACAGACAGTGTGAAAGCTCACATTGACAGAAATCTCTAGGTCAGAGTATGATGGGGAACTGCTTTCAGCAAATGACTTTTGAAAGGCTGGACCAGGTTGAGAGTGGCTTTGGTTACAAAAGAGGCTTGGACCCGCTGGCTCTCTCTCTCTCTCTCTCTCTCTCTCTCTCTCTCTCTCTCTCTCTCTTTCCCTCCTTCCCTACCTCCCTCCCTCTCCTTAACTTGCCTTGACATTGAATTCCACTTCTGCTCCCAATTGTGTTCTGTAAGTTCCCCCTTAATAAAAAAACCCTTAATATATCCTATTCAGAAGTAGTGTGGAATTACTTTATTTGCATTTCCCCCATCCCGTGCATTCCCTTGCATCTGGTGCCCACCTGGGAACAAGTCCATGCTTATCAGGAACCCCGTGTAATGTTAATGGTTTGCCAGCCTGGGCACATCTCTTGCCTGCAGCCCACCTGCCACTGCCAAGACGCTGACTTTCCCACCACAGGCTGCCATTGTACCCATCATGACTCTCGACTGATGGAAAACCTTGGGTTTCTTTCCTATTCTGGCCACTACAAAACTTTCTCTGGGTACAGAATTGCTTTAATTGTCCTTAATAACTGCTCTTAATTTATTAAATGAAACAAATTTGTCAGTATCTAAGTAGGCAACAATGTGCGAAATCAAAGCAGAACTGTTCAAGGATGCTTACATCTCTTCTCCAGGCAACCGCAACCATGACACCTGCTGGCCAATAAAACTTCTTACACCCAAACCAATTCACTGAAATTTCCTAAGAGAGGTAAGTGAATTAATAAATTTGAAAGTTATATGATAACTGACAATATTACTATTCAGGAATTTAATAACAATCTTGCTTATACTATAGATAATATTTTGCAAGACTATGTGATTTTCCTTATATATCCATTTATTTGATTTGAGGGATTAGCTTTGTTTTCCATATGATATCCTTAGAAAATCTTTTGACAACAGAGTCAAGAATGAGACACTTTTAAAAATGGAATAGTCTTTACAGAAAAGGATAGCCTTAAATTGACAGAAAAAATTTGAATCCACCTCAAAGGGTGCTGAGAAATTTTCTGAAAGAATTTATGTTGAATTTATCAATCAGAATCGCTTAGAAAAAAAACTTATGATAGGTTAACATATAGGGTATCTCTCCAAGAAGGCAATATGCACATCAACCAAACAATGACCAAGGATGAGACGTTATATTTACTGGACAAATTTCATATCTTGGAATCATATGTACAGAATAAGAACTGGAAGCCAAATAAATCAACAAAGGCACTAGAACTGTATGCAGTACAGGAAATTAAGACTTTAAAAAGGCAGTAGTAAAAAGATTTGAAAGATTGAGGAAATTATCACAACTAATGAGCAGGGAAAGAAAGTACAAGAACAGGATTTAGCTTCAACATTACATGGCAGAGTCCAGTATGGTATAGTCAGAGTTTTAACTGTTTATCTAGTAGTCTCTTCTGATAATCCTAAAGTATTCAAAGAATGTAAACAACAACCTATAAATATGAGTGACCTAAAAGAAATTAAGCAAGCAATATTATCTTATGGCTTGCACTTGCCATTTGTTAGGGAAATGGTGAATGCTTGGGCTTCAAGTAATAAGGTCACCCCACAGGGTTGGAATCAATTAGTTTCAGAAAGTCCTTGAAGACAGACCACAACTGCTATGGAAGTGCTACTAGTGAGCAGAGGCAAAAATTTAGAACAGGGAAGAGTAAAAGGATTTGAGGCTTCCCAAGATCAAATTCTTGGCTAGAGCTGATACTTAAACCCATAGCATCAGGTTCTATATTAAGAACAGAGGAGTCTTACATGCTTGGGAGAGGATTCAAGAACTGTGAAAAAATAATCGAATCAGATACCAGGGTTAAACAGGAACAGAGAGAACCTTTTAGTGACTTTTTACAAAGAATAACTAAGGCTGTACAAAGAGAAGTAACAGACCCAGAAGTTAGATGAGTATTTCTTGAATCAGTGACATTTGAAAGTAACAGCTTAGAATGCCAAAAAGATACTTGGAGACTTAAAGGTAAGATCTGCACCAATGGGTGAATAGATTTTGTGTACAATGTATGTTGAGATGTTTGATTATAATACTGAGGGTTAGGGTATGAACAGCATTTTCCAGGGAATTAACAACTGAAGCTGAGAAAGAATTAAACATTGCTGAAGAGAAGTTACAGAATAACGTATGGATATGGTGGATCTAAATCTTAATTGTATTCTAGCCATATTGCCTTCCAGAATTTCTGCTATAGGAATTTATCTTAGAATGGATATTTTTATCACATAAAGCAAGTAAAAAATTAAAAACTTATATGGAAAAGGCCCTTGAATTACGTATAAAAGGAGAATTGAGACTTTGTCAAGTAGCAGGAATAAACTCAGCAGAGATTACAGTGCCTTTTACTAAAGATAAAATTGTAAAATGATGGAAAGACAATGAACACTGGGAAGAGCTTGTGATAAATTGTGATTAATAGCAATTATCCCAAAAGCAATAGAATTAAAGAATCAGGTTCTTTAGATAGATCTTCAAACACTTCAAAGAACTGTAGAATATGGCATTTAAATAATTTTGGGTTCTGTTGCCATGAGACATGATTGCTTTTGGCAGCACCAATCTATTCTGAAGAGAATGTTGGATACCAAAGTCACTCCATTAAGATATTGTTTTCTTCTTGACAAAAGTAACGTTTGGGCAAGAAACTGCCCATTTCTCAACCATGACAAAATGCACAGTGCCCAGACTGGACAAGGAAGATACCAGAAAAAATACCACCAAACTTTGTCAAGACAGGGTATGATGGTTGTGAAATTGCTCCTAACTCTGAAATTGGTCCGTCAGTTACTCTAAGCCTTAGCCAAAGTTGGTTGCTCCAACATTGCAAATGATACTTTGGGTGATTGCCCAGGTAGCCAGTCTCTGTCCTCTGGTTTGGAAGCTGCTTGATTGCTCTTGTTGCCTACTCAAGTACTATTATCTCCCTTCCTCTGGCCTTCAATGAGATTGATGTCTTGATAGTCATATTTACTTTCCTCTTATGACTTAGCCAAACCATTTTTATTACAAGACTTAGACACCTTAGGATATAATAATAATTGAAAGATTTAGTATATGTTTCTTGCTTAATATTGTTTGTACTAGTTGTAATTCTAATTTTTATACTTGATATCTTTTCTTATTTTATACAGTTTTGCACTGGGTTTAGAACACTCTTATTTAGACAAAGTGGGGAGGTAATGGGGAACCTCATTCAGTAAAAGGACTTTGAGAGGCTGGACCAGGTTAGGTGTAGCCTTGGGTACAAAAAAGGCACTGGCACCCAGGGTCTTTCTCTCTTCCTGCTCACCACAATTTGATGCTGGATTCCACTCCCGTTCCCCATTGTGACTGGTGAGTTCCCCTTTAATAAAGAACCCCTTATTATACACTATTTGGAGCTATTGTGAGATTCGAGATTTTTTATTTGTGTCCACCCCCTCCCCCAAATCTGGTATGTTTACTTTCATGAGTACATGCAGCATAAACAAATTCATCTGAGGACAGGGGCATTCTTGTTCACTTGTGTCACCAAAAGCAATCTGGGACACACAGCAACCTCTCTAAGTAACTGATGAAGCATTGAATGAGTGAATGTAAGAATAAGGAAAATGAGAATTACATCAAAGTTTATCTAATTAAGACATCCATAGACAGGTTCTTGGTTCTCATTTTTGGTTTGATTCTCTACCAACAGAAAATATTTTTCTTTCAGAAAACATTTATTAATTTTACCAAGGTTTCCCTTAACTCAAATCATTTACAAATGAAGAAAATAGTTTTCATTCATCATGCTATAAATATGCAATATGAATCTGAAGAGTCCATTTTTATCTCCTAATACAACTCAGAGTCAAGTAAAATTTGTGTTCTCATTCACACATTTAGTAGATATCTAAGTACTTCTTATATCAGGGGCTAAAAATACATGCCATAATACTGGAGATTGACTCATAAAAAAACCAACCAACCAACCAAACAAACAAACAGGTTCTTTATACTTAGAAAGAATATTACTATAATTATAAAAATAGTTTGTCTCAGTTTCATAATCTATACACTGGAAAATACTGTTTTTCCATTGCAGCATGAAATTTTGTGAATATGATAATATTTTGAATATGATAATTATTACTAAGATAAAATTCAGGCGTAACTTATAAAGTAGAATGATCAATGTTGCAAATATTGTTAAATTGTCTTTCTCACAGCAATAATAAGATACAGACAGAAAGCATGTGGCTTACCATTATATTGATGTTAAGATTCATGGTTTTTATAACATTCAGGGAGAAGTAGCAATCAATTCTACCACTTGTTTAGTAAAACAATTTTTTTAAACACATAAAATCACTAAATCTTTGTTTATCTTTTCACAAATATACACTTTTCTTGTAAGAGAAGATACTGTTAAAAAAAATCTCTAGACAAATTAAAATCTGGGAAAGGAATGACTAATGAAGAATTCAGGACCCTGAACCTGCGAATGTTATCTATGAGACAAATAGGAAAAGTAGGTGAAAAGAACTCCTGGTTAGTTACAGTAGAAGCTTTAATTTGGGGCACAGTGAGACTCCCTCAAACTGACTGAAACTTTAAAGCTTTTGAAGAGCCACACTCAGATTAGACTTTATGTCTTTATACATTGTAGGTTGTACTTTGCTCCATAGGGAGTCACATACAAAGAGCATGTCAGAAGAAATTTAGTATAAAATAGTCCAGACATGGATTATCTGCGATGAAAAAAATTCAACACTTCCTTGTAAGATGACAGATATTGATTATTTTTTGTCTTCCTAGAATGTCTATTTTCTTATGGCTCACATTCTTTGTTTTCCAAATGTACTCAATTAGTCTCTTTAACTGTTCTTGCTGTATGATCATTGTCAGTTTTATTCTTCAAATAAATTGCTAGGCTAGAATTTACCACTCAGAAGTTTGAGACCACTAAAATGATCAGATTCCCAAGCTGCACTTTAAAATTCTAGTGTTTCAGTTTGTTTTTTTCTCCTCACGAAACAGGCTATCACCAGGTAGACAAGAGAAAGAGTGGTTTTGCATATAATACTACAGGACTCTTGGGAGTACCTGTTTGTTTTTTAAAGACATCTTGGAACTCATTGGATACCCATCTTATCCCTTCTTTCAAACTGATCTTAAACATCTCATCAGAGCACAGGAATGTTTTCTGTACCATAGGATAGGCACATTTTACTAGCCATAAGTAGTCTGCTAACAATAACTGCAATGTGAATAATGTTCCATAGATTGAGTGAGCAGTGATTTGGGTATGCTATTGCTTGTTCTAAGTTTTGTGCTAAATTTTAGTTGCCATTGATAAAAACATGACTCTTAAGTTTTAATACAAAAATATGCCAGTAGGCCGTGTAGCAGGGGGCACATCTATACTTTTATTGATGAGCTTTGGAGGGTAATTTTACCCTCTTTTGTTTTCTAAATTTCCCTAGGAAGTCATCAGAACATTGTGTTAGAAGGAAAATGTTTTTATATTTAGTCTCCATCTACTATCCTTCCTCAAAAAACTTCTATTTTCTTAAAAACATATAGTTATCCTCTTGGCTATGAGAAGTAGACAAAATTGCTGGGGAGAAAATTGGGATCTTGGGGGTGGGGTGGGATGGGGGTAAGGGGAGATGGGGAGAGAAAAGTGAGAAGGGGAGGATGGGGGGAACTTGGGGAAACAGGAGGACTGGGATAAAGGAAGGTTGGACAGGGGAGCACGGAAGCACAATTCTTAGTTAAGGGAGCCACCTTAGGGTTGGCAAGAGACTTGAACCTAGAGTGGCTCCCAGGAGCCCATGGTGATGTCCCCAGTTAGTCCTTTGGGCAGCTGAGGAGAGGGAACCTGAAATGACCCTATCCTATAGCAATACTGACGAATATCTTGCATATCACCATAGAACCTTCATCTGGTGATGGATGGAGATAGAGACAGAGACCCACACTGGAGCACTGGACTGAGCTCCCAAGGTCCCAACGAGGAGCGGAAGGAGGGAGAAGATGAGCAAGGAAGTCAGGACCACGAGGGGTGCACCCACCCACTCAGACAATGGGGCTGATCTATTGGGAGCTCACCAAGGCCAGCTGGACTGTGACTGAAAAAGCATGGGATAAAACCGGACTCTCTGAACATGGCGAACAATGAGGAATGATGAGAAGCCAAGGACAATGGTTTTGACCCTACTTCATGTTCTGGCTTTCTGGGAGCCAAGCCAGTTTGGATGTTCACCTTCCTAGATATGGACGGAGGGGGGCAGACCTTGGACTTTCCACAGGGCAGGGAACCCTGACTGCTCTTTGGACTGGAGAGGGAGGGGGAGAGGAGTTTGGGGGAGGGGGAGAAGGGTGGGAGGCGGGGGAGGGAAATGGGTGGCTGGGAGGAGGCGGATACTTTTTTTTTCCTTTTCTCAATAAAAAAAAATCTATTTTTTAAGTATTCATGTTTTTACACAGTGAGAAATGTCATCCCCATCTTGTTCAGAAAAGTTTCTCTCCAGTGGACAGGGGTTAATATTGAGCCCCACAAATAATAAACTTTTTGAGAGTACGTGCCTGTTGAGTGTTCAAGAAATTATCCATACCATTCTCTCCAAGGTTCAAAGAACACCATTCAAGAAGCAGGAGTAAAAAATGAGAGAGCCAAAGAATAGGGAAGATTGCTATTGATCAAAATCTACTTGATATACCGTTGCCTTTGTTCTCATGAACTTATAGCAGTGAGGTGACTTGAACAAGTTGGGATATAATGGGTGTGGTCATAACTAAAATATATTATGTGAATATATGAAAGCTTCAGAATATTAATAGATAAAATGATGAAATATAGTTATCTCTTTTAACAAGGCACATAGTATGTAATACACATACCTGCTAGGTATTTAAAATCAAGACTAGTATTGGCATGGTAAGTTAATGTTGTTTAGATTTTTTCTATGTGTTTTCCATCTTTTGTGTTCAGAAAATATTTAGGTTGAGGTAAAAAAGAAAAATTACTTGTCTCTGTGTGTGTGTTCACTCACTAGAGTCATTAGTAATATATATCCAGTAAAATATTTCTTTACATTAAGTTAAGATAGCCTCTTAAATTCATGAAACTTAATTATTGTGTTTTTCTTTGGGAAGGGCTATATGAATTGTTCATGGTACAGAACTTTATGTTAGGCCCTTTCAAAATAAAACAAGCATTGTTTAAGCCTAAGCAATTCAGTATCCTAACAATAAACTCATGAACACAGGAGCAACTGAGGACCATATACAGCCTAGATACTCTGATCCAAGGGAAGATTCAGATTTTGGGGTGACACTGTTTGACTTCTTCATGTTTACTAAGAATTATTTGTAATATAAATTTTGTTAATAACTTATGTATGAAATTAATTATTTAATACTTCATAACATGACTTTCCAGTATTATCTGAAGACCAAGAATATGAGTCCCTGAGCAAGAAATTTATTTTCATTAATGTGCTATTGCTGTGATACCTGACCAAACAAAATTCAGGGAAGAAGAATTAATTATGGTTTGTGACTTAAGACAGTTCATCATGATGATAAGGTGTGGTGGCGGGACTATAAAGAAGTGGTCACATCTTGTCTATAGTCTGAGAGAGATGAAGGTGGCTATTCTTTATGCTTTCTCCTTTTTTCCTGTGTGTTCAGTATCGATCCTCAAACTGATATAGTGTTCCATTCATTCCAGTGAGGTTTCCCTTAGCCTCACTGGAAAGGACTCATAGAAATACTATACATATGGGGTTTTGAGGTCATTCTAAAACAAATCAAACTGATACTGAAAATTACCCATCATGGGAAGACTATTATTTCTAAACTGAGATTTATTGAAATAAGATTATCTCATAAAATTTTACTTATTTGCTTTCATAGGAAGTCACTCAAATAAAATAAGAGATATAATAAGGTAAAGTTAATAAAATAAAATGTAAAAACACCTGGAATTCATGTCTCACAGTAAGCATATGGTTTTCCAGAGTATTTTCAAGTAGCAAATAGCAGAAATTGTGATATAATATTAGAAAAATATTCAGTCCTAGATTTCAGAGATGGATAAACATTGGATTATTTTTAATATATTTTTTAAAAGAATGTTTATTTTTATTGAAAGTTTCAAATTTTAAGGTTCTACCCTTGTATGCCTTACAATATGAGTCCAATACCCTGAATAGAGGGGAAAAAGGCAGATGCATTGGTGAAAGTTATTCTCCTATCTCCAACTTCAACCTCATATGGTATGGCAGGCACCATCCTCCCCCTCCCCCCACCAAACACACACACATATACACACCACATAAATAATTGATAAGAAGAAAATGTAATCTTGCATGCTTAGTTTGACTTTTGACAAGGTTGTTTAACAAAGTAACAAAGGATTCTTCTTGTGGGACTTGTGAAGAATAAAATTTATCACTTAGCTACTAAATGACTGAAAGTGTAATGCATTAAATTCAAGGAGTCTGTCTGTGATATTTTCTGATTTTTAGTACATCATTTGATTCATAACCACCAGGCTCTAAGGAAGCTTATTTATCTAACTTGTATGTAGGATCTATTTTATTCATGTTTGTGTGTCATTATATACTGTAAATATCATTTAAAAATTCTAATTTGTCATTTGTTTCCCTCTGACTTGGGTTAGATACTCCCTTTGTAAGAAAATTATCTCATGTGAGAGAACAACTTCACATGTAGAAATCCTGAAACACAGTCATAATGGCAATTTTGGTTCCAGGCTTTCTGGCAAGAGGCATGTGTTAGCATATGGTACAGGGAAAGGGTTTGCTGCTTCTGTCAGTTCTACTGTTCCATCCAAAAATATCCTGGAAAGGCAACTACTGCAAGCAAATTGGAGGCAAAATTGTTCATAATACAGAAGATTTTCTTCTTTGTCCTTGTACATGGTGAAAGAAAATATGTAGGCAAACTCTCCTGGTTTTCTTGTAGAAACAAAGTTCCTCTAAGTGAGCAATAGGTGTCATATAGAAAATTATTTCACAACTCTGAGGCAGATGAGGCAAAAGAAATAAGAATCAAAAGTGAAGATTTTTGCAAAGTATCAAGGGCTGATTAATAAAATCAACACCTAAGGTTGTGAAAATTAGCTCTGCCTCTAAGTCATCAAGTGTTCCAGGTGACTTATAATCTTGTTACTCTTCAAACAAAATCATTAAAGGAAAACCCCTCATGAGTTGTAAAGATAAGTGTTCTCAAACTAATGCTGTTATGCTGGGCAGGTGTTATTAAGAAATTGAACAAAAATGAACAGGTTTATAGTATCAAGAAATTGTTGTTGTAGTATGAAATTAACAGACAAATGATAATTCCTATGCCCATGGCTTTTGGGGTAGATGATATTAATGGTCACAGCAATGAGAAATATTATGGAAGCTAAATTACCACCTAGTCATTGCTTCCCTTAGTTTATATAGCTTTCAGAGTTTTTGATAATTATTTTCCCAGTGATCAGAGTGTCCTAGTGTCTAATCTTGACCATCCATTTTCAGTCATGCTGAAGTGTTAATATATTTCTACTGCTTTCTCACCACAAACCAAAAGTAATCAAATTGTCACTGCCCTCATTTTACATATCCTTAAATAAAGATGCACTGGTTGTCAATAGCTGTAATAAAGACCAAAGAATTTGTGAATTACCATGGAAATTCTGCTTAGGTGAAGAATCTCTTATGGCAGAAAATAAAATTTGTGTTATTTTCAACAGCCTTTGATATGAAATCACACCAAATCTCAGCAAAATCAAGGGAGAATGGTCATCCCTATAACCAGCATGCAAAATAACCACAAAAAATGGGGAAAATTCTTTTTCAAAACTTAAAAATGTATTATCAATATTATTAATGTTGTTAGTTGTTCTTATTTCTCAGACACAGTCTTGCTCCAAACTCAAAGGCTTCCATAATGCTGAGATTACAGGCATGCGTCATTATATCCTAATCAGATCCTAAATACCTTCTTTAAACTAAACAGGGATAGCAGAGACAAGTGGCCATCATTTTTCCTATTCCAATCACATACGTATATGTCTTAAAACTTCATGAACTTAAAAATGAACAGTTCTTATAATTTCCTTCATAAAATAAAAGAAACTGCAAGCTGTAAAGGTTAGAGTTTTTTGTTATTTCTGTTCTCTCATAATTCTCACACCCTAGAAGCAAGGCTGGCCCACAGAGTTGTTCAGTAAGTAAACCTGCATATTTTTGTTACTCGTGATAAAAAAAATAATCAGAACTTTAAATTTTGAAGAAGAAAACATATGCTTTGTTTCATACTTTTTTTAATTTTTATTTTTACTTAAAGATTTCCACCTCCTCCCCTTCTCCCTTTTCCCTCCCCCTTCCCCCATCCCCCTTCCTCTCCAGTTCCAAGAGCAGTCAGTGTTCCCTGCCCTGTGGGAAGTCCAAGGTCCTCCCTGTTTTCATACTTTTAATGAGAATATGAAAATTAACATGGATTTCTTTTGCCCCATATCCTGCTATGCATTAGCTTCACAGAGATGCTCCTCTCTATTCTTCAAAGCATCAAGATTGTTCTGATTCATACACCGGAGTGTCTGCCTCAGGGAAGATACTGAAAGCAGGAGCAATTTGAATTTGACCTTACTCATGTGTGTTCCCCCTCCATACAGCACTCATTGGATGACCTTTGCATATGTTGTTTGTATCCTCAATATCATAGTTTACAATATATCAGACAATTGTATTTGTCTTTTATGGAACGTTTTAGTGTCTACTTGAGATTTGAATTTTGGAAAGTAGTAAAGGACCCAAAATACAAATTAAAATCTAATTCCTAGGCCAGTTTATTTATTAAGGAATGAGAGACAGTTAGTGGGTACGTGGTGATACACTATGAAGTCTAAATATCTCTTTGAAAGCTTTCAACAGGTTTGGAATTGAAAACTCCAAACAAAAATTGTTGCTACCTGTCTGATGTTTTGCTATTGGTGTTTCTATTATAACAACTTATACATCATTGAGAGTCTTTAAAGAATACCTTTCTACATGAATAATCACTCCTGAGCAGAGGGCATTTTTCCAAGAATGAACACTATAATATGGATAGAAATGAGTGCTTTGAATGAGACTACCCAACCAAAGTTCATATAGTTGAATTGGTTGGCCATGTTGGATGAGGTGAGGCATTGACTGTGGGGGGAGTGGCTCATACTAACAGCTTTGAAGTTTCCATAGCTTCGCTATTCCCATTCTCTCTTTATTTCTTGTAGATGAGACATAAAATCTCAGCTACTCCTCTAGTACCTTGTCTTCTTGCCTACTGCCCTAATCCCCATCCTGATGTCCATGAACTCATCATTTGAAACTGCAAGCAAGTATTCAGTTAAATTTTGTCTTTTATAAGTTGACTTGGTCATGGTGTTTCATCGCAGTGAAAGAACAGGAACTAAGAATTGAGCTGAATCAGAAAGCCAAAGAGAATTTCAGGAAACCAGAACTCTGATTTTTCCCTTTGTTGAAAATAGATTTTTTTCTCACATAATATACATAATATATTCTGACTATGTTTTTCCTCCCTCTATACCCACCAGTTTATCTCCACCTTCTCCCATATGGATTCATTCCCTTTCTTTCTATCAAAAGAAAAGACAGGCATATAAGGGATAATAATAAAATAAAATAAAAGACAAAAATATAAAAATCTGTCACATTGGAGTTTGAGAAAGATAAACACATAGAAGGAACAGAGCCCAGGAAGGCACAGTAAAGATAGACCCAGTCATTCACACATTCAGTAGTCTCATAAATATAAATACTGAGTTTAATCTCTGGGAATTCCCATAGTGAAAGGAAAAGAACTGAGCCTATAGGGTTGTTCTCTCATCCCAACAGGTCAGGTCAGGCATACCTGTGCACACATCTCAATCTCTCTCTCTGTGTTTGTCTGTCTGTCTCACTAAATACATGTGAACTAAATACATGTGAACAATAGAAAACAATCAAACATTAGCATCAACAAATAGAAACAAATACTTATGTATTAGGATAAAATGGAAAGTATACTTAATAGTTGGATTCTTTTTTTAGTTTTTTTTTTCCTTTTTATTAAAAATTTCCACCTCCTCCCCTCCTCCGATTTCCCTCCCACTCCCCCTCCCCCTCCGCCTCCCTCTCCAGTCCAAAGAGCAGTCAGGGTTCGCTACCCTGTGGGAAGTCCAAGATCCTCCCCCCTCCATCCAGGTCCAGGAGGGTGAACATCCAAACAGACTAGGCTCCCACAAAGCCAGTACATGCAGGACAATCAAAACCCAGTGTCATTGTCCTTGGCTTCTCAGTCAGCCCTCATTGTCAGCCACATTCAGAGAGTCTGGTTTGATCACATGCTCCATCAGTCCCAGTCCAGCTGGCCTTGTTCCAGCTCCCCTTAGATCCGCCCCACCATCTCAGGGGGTGGGTGTACCCCTCGCGGTCCTGACTTTCTTGCTCATGGTCTCCCTCCTTCTGCTCCTCATTTGGACCTTGGGAGCTCAGTCCAGTGCTCCAATGTGGGTCTCTGTCTCTATCTCCATTCATTGCCAGATGAAGGTCCTATGGTGATATGCAAAATATTCATCAGTGTGGCTATAGGGTCAGTTCAGGCACCCTCTCCTCAGCTGCCGAAGGAACAAGCTGGGGACATGTCCTTGGACACCTGGGAACCCTTCTAGAGTCAAGTCTCTTGCCAACACTAAAATGGCTCCCTTAATTAAGATATATACTTTCCTGCTCCCATACCCACCCTTCCTCCATCCCAACCATCCCATTACCCCCAAGCTCTCCCCATCCTCTTATTCTCCCTTCTCTCTTCCCCTCTCCCCTTACCACCATCCCACCCCCAACCCCAAGTTCCCAATTTTTGCCTGGCAATTTTTTCTACTTCCAATATCCAGGAGGATAAGTATATGTTTTTCTTTGGGTTCACCTTCTTATTTAGTTTCTCTAGGATCCCGAATTATAGGCTCAATGTCCTTTATTTATGGCTAGAATCCACTAATGAGTGAGTACATACCATATTCATCATTTTGGGTCTGGGTTACCTCACTCAGGATAGTGTTTTCTATTTCCACCCATTTAATTCTATTTTCAGATCACTAAGAGAAAAAAGCAGATCTCAAGTCAATAAAGCCCTGAGGCTACTTGGAAATGGAGAGTTGTTAGGTAAACAATCCAGTAATTGATATACACAAAACTACTAGTTAATGCTTATTCCTAGCACATAATTAAATTGAGAGAGCCCTCAGCTTCTAAATCACTGGTGTATTCTGAAGCTGTGTGGTTTCCTTAATCTATTCTGATTTCATTCACAAATTATATACAGTTTAGGAAAGAACAATGAATATCCATGTTTTGATTTGTTAAGTGTAATTTTAATTATGCACATGAGTAATGTCACACAATGGATTTATGTTTATATTTAGTTGTTTAAATGGACATGCATAATTTTTGTTAAGGCCTGTAATGTTATTTGCTCAAGAAGTTGTGAAAGGCTGATTGTAAGTTTAAGGCCTGATAGGGTTCTACAGACAATTTTTCTTTTCTCTCTCTCTCTCTCTCTCTCTCTCTCTCTCTCTCTTTTTGTTTTGCTTTATTTTGTTGTTTCTTTGAGACAATATTTCTCTGTGTAACTTTGGTTCCTATGTGGAACTCTCTCTGTAGACCAGACTGGCCTTGAATGCACAGATATCTGCCTGCATCTGCCTCCTGAGTGCTGGAATTAAAGGCATGTGCCACCACCACCCATCTTCAGAGACAATTTAAAGAGACTTTATACATAGGTATACACACACAATTAGATATCATTTAGACTTAGTAAATTAATAATGTAATAATTGATGACTATCCTCAACCCATTAATTAGATAGTTAAGAGGGTTTTAGGAAAACTTTCTTCATAGAGAAGTCATGTATTATGAGAGTTAGAACAACAGTTTTCATATTCAGAGTGATTTAGAGGTCACATCTTCTAAGATGCTTGTATCTTACAAAGATTAGAAAATAACTATTTCTATCACATATTTTTAATAAACCACTTCAATATTAATCAATAAACATACATCAAATTCAGCACTGAAGATTAGACCTCTGTCTAAATGAAGGGGCACTTTACCTTGGAAGTCAAATAAGCCAATTTACAATCTTGAGTTTTCAAATCTCAGGCCCAAAGTATCCTGAAGATTAAGTGTAAGTTCTGTTAGGCAAGGAAACTTTACAGAGATGGGGCTAAGTGTTTAGCCACTCCACAATATTGCTTATAGTTTCAAATATAGTGATAAAATTTGAATTTGATGCTGTTGGATACCTATTTTCTCTAAAGTTAACAAACCATCCTAAAAGAGGAAGGGAAACCCATAGGACCCTGGATGTTACTGAAATTAAAAAAAAAAAAAAAAATCACTGAAAACTCCCGAAACAAAAAGATTCACAAAGCTCCTCTCCAACTTTGTATGGACAGTGGTATGGAGATGCTCTGTGATGGCACTGTCTGTATCTTGAGCACAGAACTCCAGAAATGCAACTTTTATTTGCATCATGAACATAGAGCTGAAGCCAACAGAGCAGCATTTGTGGTAATGAAGTCAGTGCCTTTGTGGTACTCAGACCCCTGTTTTATCTCCTGTTTTCTCCAGGAAGAAATCCCAATGAACTTCTTTTTTTTTTTTTCCCCATGAAGATATTTAGACTTGGTAGAAATCACAATAGAACAGAATTAGATAGTAATCCTTTCTTTGACCCACTGTCATCGCTATAGCTGGAGTGAATAAACCTCTTTTACTCTTTATTCAGGGGGGTAAAAAAATCACATAAAAACATGTAATGTAGAAAACACTGATACATTTTGTCTTTCACAGTGCAAAGCCTTCAGGGGTGTCCCAGTCACCCCAAAGATATTAGAAACTAGAGAAAATCTCATAACAATTAATAGTATAAATTTTGTGTGATCTTGACAAGTCTTGATGATAAAGTAGTAGTAAAACCCTCAAGTTCACATATAGTAGGAATAATAAAACCTTTCTGAAGGAAAGTCATTGCCTTGTTCAAACTCTACTCTTTTCAGATGTGTCAAGAACAAAATATAAAAAAAGGAAAAACAAGAGTTTGATGTGAAGAAATGTAGGAATTACGACCGTAATCAAAACAAAGCAGTTAAACTGTATCTAAAATGGGCTCTAATTGAATTTAGCAAACAAGGACTGTAAAACAACAATACAAAATTGCTTAAAGACATTACAGAAGAGTATGAGAAAATTAGGAGGACAGATGATGTAATAAAGAACTAAGCATAAACCAAATTAACTTGCGAAGACTGCAAATCATAGGGCCTCCCACAAAGGATAAACTAGATGTAGCCAAAATCACAAAGCATAGGAAAGACTTCAGTCAGAACATATCAGTGGACATTGTCAAAATGACATGGAAGTAGGAAAGGTAAAGTTGAGGATTAAATCAGAATCTTAAAGGCATTTTTATATAGTTGTTTATTGATATTATTTCACCTTTTCTCCTAACATCACACTAAGACATAAAAATTATATAATTATTATCTGTCAATGTTTGAAATGTGTCTTAGAGCTGGAGATATATGAAATAAGCTATATTTATATCTTTTATCATAAATTAATTATACTTATCTTGTTTTGAATAATAATTCAAGCCACATATACAGCATGGGTTTTTCATTAAGTCATCCTTTAATGGACTCTTTCACTGATGTGCCTTAGATCATTAGACTGGAATTAAAATTAATAAATTATTTCAGGAATAACTCTGGCATGGTAATTACATTACTCTTAGATAAAAAACTAAACATGGCATAACTGTATCTACTGGGAGACTTTGCAAAGAACCTCACAATCATTTCTACATTATTCATTCGCATTTCTACTAATATTCAGGATGACATTTCCTTTTTCTGCATCCTGACTAGTATTCACTATTTTTGATTGCAGATGATAGGCATTTATGAGAAACTAATTTATATTCTAGTATGTTTTGTTATGTTATTCAATTGTTTTTGTGTGTATGTCTTTATGTATATGTGCATGTGTTACAATTCCTCATAAAACATGGATGGATGCCCAAAATTATCCTCAGAATGTTATCCTCAATCACTTCTTCATATTGTTTAATGAGATGTGTGTAATAGGAGCTGCTGGCAGGCCTGCTTTTCATCCCTCCCAGCCACCCACATGGTTAGCTTTACACCCGAAATAAAAACACACAAACTGTATTCTTTTAAACACTGCTTGGCCCATTAGCTCTAGTCTCTTACTGGCTGACTCTCATATCTTGCTTTAACCCATATCTAATAATCTGTGTAGCACCACGAGGTGGTGGCTTACCGGGAAGATTCTAGTGGACATCTATCACACTCAAATTACAGTTCACTTAAAATCCCATAGCACTTCAAATAAAGATAGAAGTTTACTTGTCAGGTGGTGGTGGTATACACCTTTAATATCAGCACTCTGGAGGCAAATGAAGGTGGATCTGTATGAACTTGAGACCAGTCTGGGTTGCAGAGTGAATTCCAGGCCAAGGCTCCAAAACTACACAGAGAAACCCTGTCACGAAAAAAAAAAAAAAGAAGAAAAAAAAGCAATTTCGTTTTTTTTGTCATGACGCAAATTATAATTTCTACTTTAAATCCTACTGGAGAGTTGTGCTTGTTCTAAATGTTCACATATTTAAAAAAGTTAAGCAGAGAATTGAAGTTGTTCATATTTACCTAATATCAAAATGAGACTGTAATTTTATTAACACTAACTCTGTTACTGCTTTTCAAGGTCACTTGCATTTAAAGTGAATCAATGTCATTTCAAGGTCACTTGCATTTAAAGTGAATCAATGTCATTTCAAGGTCACTTGCATTTAAAGTGAATCAATGTCATTCTGAAGGATGAGTGAAGCATTTGCTGCAATTTTGCATTTTCACAGACTTTCCTAAGTGCTTTTGAAAAATCTCTCTCATGCAAACACAACTTCTTAGACAACCTGAGACTTTTGTTAGCCCTTGCACATTGTAAGCAGGGTCTCTTCTATATTTTTTTTTCAATTGAACATTTCATTATAATTTTCATATATAAGAAACCCAATTTTTACATGCTGATTTTTTTCAAATAATTTTTATTTCTTGTGACTTTATCATTTTGGAGAATGAAATAAACAAAATAAGTTGTAAATATTAAAGTTTCTCTTAACACAGGGGAATTTATTGGGTCTTTTTGACCAGTGTCTTGTACTATCAATGTGGAGATCTCTTATTCCTAAAGATGTTTCTAAGATGTTTGCGGCTCAGCTGCTAGCCCTGAAGAGATGGTTGTTGGTCGCACAGCGGGCTGACAGAGCCAGCCATGTGACAAGTGGCTACAGTTTTCCACCAGCCAGCGGGAGGGCATGCGCTGCATGGGCGGTGGTGGGGGGGGGGGGGGGGCAGACACGACACATAGACACAAAAGATAGGCATAAGGGTAAAATATTTATTACAGGAGAGAGGGAGAGAGAGAGAGAGAGAGAGAGAGAGAGAGAGAGAGAGAGAGGGGAGAGAGAGAGAGAGAGAGAGAGAGAGAGAGAGAGAGAGAGAGAAGGAGAGGAGAGACAAAGCCCCGTGTGTACACCGGGAGAGAACAGAGGAGAGAGAGAGAGAGAGAGAGAGAGAGAGAGAGAGAGAGAGAGAGAGAGAGATGGCGGCGGAGGTCAGAGGTAAAAAACGAGTGGGTATGGCTTCTCCCTTAAAGCGACGGGAAAGCACAACAAGATCTCCAAGGCCCTTAGAAGTCTTTGTTCCAACCTATTGCCCAAATCTTGCAGTTTCTTCATGCCATTGGTTTTACTATTACTCACCACATTAGTTAACATTTAAAATATGTATCTGTAGTAACCTAATATCAGTCTTGAATGTTGAAATTCCAGACAGTACATTATTCACATCAGAATGTTACAATTGGTGGTTTTCCAAAGTTATCTTTACATTTTTTTGATTTCTCAGTTTGCTAAAGTTTATAATTTTCTGAGTATTGACAATCACCAATGCACATAGAATATGTATCTGAATATGAATCAAGCTACAATTACTGTGTTTTAAATTACTTGGTAGAGGTTAGAATAAACTCAAATCAAAGCCTAAATTTGACTGTCATTGGCCACCTAATTCATGGGTCACTATGCAATCAACAAATATAATTGAGTACTTCATTCATTTCCTTATAATTCCCCCTTTATATTTTGTAAAGTTGTAGCATCATTTTTTACCTTAATACCAAGTAAATATCAGTTTAAAACTAATTTATTAGTAGCTCAAAACATGCATATATGAAGATAAGAAAAACCTCGTGTCAGAAAAGTATTTACCTCATTTTGATACTGGGTTTTCAGATTGTTTTCTAGCTCTTACATTTCTAGTTATGAGAGATGTCAACAAATAGAAGTGGCTTTATTCTGTTATTCATCAATCTCTAGTGAAATATTGAACCAATGTTATAGCTTCTTGATATCTTTTGTATCTTCACAGTGGGTTTTGTAATACACTGTTCAGTTAAAAGTTAATTGACCACTAAAGTAAACGGAAAATCTTCCTACCAAGACTCATTAAGGTCAAAGTTAATTTGGTAGAAAACTTACTGCTTATCACTATCCATCAAATTTATTAAATACCCCTTCATTAGGAATGAGAGATTCCCTATTTAGAGGAATGTTAAAAATACATCTACATCAGTTTGTGATCAGATTTTAGAGTATCAAATATATAATGTATGACGCATTTATGCTTTAGGTGTTCAACTTCAAAATAGCCCATGCAGGGGTAAAAATACCTATTTTTAACTCTTTTGGTTTGAAATATCCTGTTTTACTCATGTGCTTTGATGATAATTTAATATTCAGTTTAAAGTATAATTTGCTAACAAGTACTACAGTCAAAGCTGCAATTGTTAGTGAACTGTGTTATTCAGGATTTATTAAATCAAGAGAGAAGGGAAACAAATTAATGAATCTAATTGTTCTCCACTCCAGGCAGTAATGTACTGAGGTTAACAAATCAAGAAAGATGTTCACAGGACTGATAAAAAAGCAACTTTCAAAGCCCTTCTGAGCATGTTCCTTCTTGGCATCTGAAGAACCCAGGGGCCACTTTCAATTACTGAAAGATCCTCTCATATTTCATCGTAGGGCCTCAGTTCTCATTTCTGTCAAGAGAATCAGATACCATGCTTATAATTTTATGGCTTAAAATCTACACTAATTCCCATTCTCATTTATTATGAACTTTATTAAGATTAGCATACATCCCCAAAAGGTCACTAATGTAGTTATCATTAATTAACAGCAAGATTGATTAAAGGGCATGTTGGAAATCCAAGCATTGCTGCATTCTGTTGCCAGACAGAACAAGATTATTTGCTCTTTTCAAAATGATCTCCAGCAAAATTGGTCAAAGAACAATGATCAGCTCATAACAAAGACTAAATGCAAAACAAAAACTGCTAGTGTTCATCCTGGAAATAAATAGTCTACGATTATAGGCAACTGGAAAGATGGTTAAGAAGTTAAAAACCTAATGTCTGTCCTTCCAAAAGACTCAGATTCAGGACTCAGCATCCACATGGTGGCTCGGAATTTAAACTGTAACCTTAGTTGCAGGATAGCAAATATCCTTCTGTGACCTTCATGTTCATTGCATTCACACAATACCCAGAAACACATGCAGGCATATCACATATACACAGAATAAAATAAGTACATCTTAAAATATTTAAAATACTCCACTATTAAAATTCTCAAAAATGTTAGTTTTTACTTTCGAAAGTTAACTTGACTTTGTGGTTACTTCATTCATGAATGCAATTGGAATTTGTTTTAACATATCCACTTTATTTCTCCTATATGGCTACTTCTGGTATTTATTAGAAATACAATTCACAGTTCATTATATTTTTTATTTTGTATGTGTGAGGGTTACATGCGACATGTGTGGGTCACTTAATATATTTTCGCTACTTTGTATTCTGTGTGTTTGGGGGCTGCACATGACACTTGAGGAAGAGAGGAACTATGCTTCCTGAAGCTGTAGACACTGAAT
The DNA here is from genome assembly GCF_018167655.1 of Microtus oregoni. Taxonomy (NCBI): domain Eukaryota; kingdom Metazoa; phylum Chordata; class Mammalia; order Rodentia; family Cricetidae; genus Microtus; species Microtus oregoni. The sequence goes on along the minus strand of NW_024543975.1, from coordinate 6,769,498 downwards.
TATTATCAAGGAATTCAATGACTGGATTTATTTATTTTAAATCATAATCTTTACTATTATTTCCTGTCTCTGTAAGAAATATAACCTGAGAAAAATAACCTAGGGGAGAAATGGTTTAATTTTGCTCACTGTTTGAGAATAAGGTCCAGCATGGTAGAGAAGTCATGGCAACAGAAGGCTGAGGAAGCCAATCACAGTGCATCAATAAGCAGAGAGAAAATTTGAAGTATGTGTGTTCTTGGCTCATTTTATTCTTTACGGATAACCCTAGACACAAGGCGAGATCTTCTTAGAAGTTGCAAAGAAACCTTAGCACTCACAGGTTTTTGTTGCTTTTGTATAGGACCTGGGTTGAATTCTCAGCTCCACTTGGTAACTCATAACCATCCCTAACTCTGATTTTAGTGGACCTAAAGCCACTTTCTGACTTACACATGGTGCACACACATTCACTCAGGTAAGACATATATATGTCTCTCTCTCTCTCTCTCTCTCTCTCTCTCTCTCTCTATATATATATATATATATATATATATATGTGTGTGTGTGTGTGTGTGTGTTTAAAATAGATTTTTCAACCTCAAATAAGTGAATGTGGATAATCTCTCACATATATATTTAGAAACTAACCTAATAAAGCTGCTTCCTCAGAAGCCAGAGGCAGGCCCAGAGGCTTATTTCCTTCTTATGCATTTTAGACCCTATTGATTAAACAACTTCTTGTTGACTGCCACATGGAGTGCATACACATGTATGTTTTTAATCTTATAAGTAGTATGTAATATAACATTTCTCTTCCATTTGCTAGGTTCAGAATAACTACTCAGAGGCTTAATATTACTTATAAATGTTGGCGGATTACAATTACATAACTCATATTTTGTTTCTATTCTTTGAAAAGTGGTACATGACTTGAAAATTCATATTTTTTATATGTCTTGCTTTCTTGGTGTCTGGCTGGCATCTCTCAGACTCCACCCATCTTCACATGTATCTCTGGATTTCCTGCCTGACTCTATCCTGCCTTGCCATAGGCTAAACTAATTTTATATATCAGACAATAGGAACAACACATATTCACACCATACAGGATACCACAGCAGAAATAAGCATCTAGGTAAAAATAAAATATATAAATAAAATGTTTGAGATACATAATTTTTTTTTGTATTCTTTACTCTCATTAAGAAGTTTACTACTTGAAATATAGTCAACTGAGTATATTTGAGCAATATCTACTGTTGTTAATATTTTTATCCATGTATACAATTATGCATGTATGCATGTATTAGTAGTATACCTAATTTATTTCTGATATCAGTAAAAAGAAGACATTCAGTTCTCAAATTCCCTTTGCTAGTGTCCTGTGGCATCTGAGTTAAAATATCTCAATGATTTTGTTTTCTTCTTATTCATAATTCCATTAAGTCATTATATATTATTTATTGATCATCCCTAAACTGCATACAAAGAAATAAAAAAGTATTGTTAACTAGACAATAAATTGGTAGGAAAAGCCAAAAATATTATCATAATATTTTTAGGTGAGTAACAACATATACCAATTCAAACTTTTGCCTATTTAAAGAATGAAAGTCTGTTTTTCCATTAACTGGGAGTGAAACATGGAAATTTTGTGTTGTGTTTGTGTAATACAGCTTAAGCTAGAATATCACATATTACAATCAGAAGTTGTTATTGTATAGACTATGTGCAGGCTGACATTTACATATAATGAAAGTTCTGAAACAGTAGATATGTGACTAATTGCTTCCATAAAGTAAAATGTTTTCCTTGCACTTCTGGTGAAATACTTTCAGAAAGAGTAAAACCAAACACAATAAGAGAAACTTTATGCACCTGTGACCTTTAGATTTCACAAAGTTCGCTCTGCTAGAACAAATTTAAAAGTGGGATTTTAGATATTATATGTTTACATGAGACTCAAATGTACTTGATAAGTGTGATAGCACTTGCCTATAGCCTCAGCATTTAAGGGGAAGACACAAGAGGATCAAAATGAAAGATCAAGGCCAGCTTGAGCTAAATCAGATGCTATATAAAAGAGAAAAAAATTAAAAATTTATGTTCCTTATGAATCTAAGTTTCTGGAGTAGATCCTTCTTGTTCCTTTAAAAAAATTCTTTGTTGCCTTTTAAAGAAGGATTTTAAAAAATTGACAGTTTTAGTAAAGATATAACAAAATATACTGCCTGGGCTTTTAAAGGTTGTTCTAGGCAGTTCCCAAGAGCTTGTAGGCAAGTGAGAAAACCTGTTTCTCTCTAAGACCCACTCTGTCACCACACCCTAGCCACTTGAAAATATTTCCCATGGCCAGACTTCATCTGCAACTCTAGAAGATTACATAGAAACAGGTGCAAACCACACAAGTTAGAAAAACAGCAGACTACATAGGCATAGGTGTGCACCACAATAGTTGGAAGAACAGGCACAGGCATAAGTCAGAATAATTGGAAGAAAAGAGGAGTAAATGCCATTATAAAAAGATATTCAACAATCAAAATGGCAAAATGACACCACCAGAACCCAGTGGTCCTACATGAGCAATAACTAAATATTACATGCAGCTGAATCACATACACAACAACAACAAAAAACTTAAGAATTACTTTATGAAGATGATACAGACTGTTAAAGACAAAATGAAAAATTCTCTTAAAGAAGTCAAGAAAAAGAAAAATAATTGGAAGAAATGAATGAATCCCTTAAAGCAATAAAAGCCAAAAAACAAACAAACAAACAAACAATCAAACAGGTGAAGGAAGTGGTTAAATATGTAAAAAAAAAAAAAGAAATATAAGCAGTAAAGATAACACAAATTGAGGGAATTCTGTACATAGAAAATCATTATGAAGAAGCAAACAGGAACTACATATGACAGTTTCACTAACAGAATATAGGAGATGGAAGAGAGAATCTCAGGCATTTACAATATAATAGAGGAAATAGATTCATCAGTCAAAGAAAGTATTAAATCCAGTAAATTCCTAAAACAAAACATCCAGGAAGTCTGGAACATCATAAAAAAAAATTTAAGAATAATAGGGCTAGAGGAAGAATTCTGTCAAGGACTGGCATCGACAAAATCACCTCTTACCAGGGTAGGAGCATGGAAATTTTGGAAAAAAATAAGTAAAGAATATAGAGACAGATAAAAATAATAAGACAGAAATCATAAAATAATACCAAATGTACTAAATAATATATAAAATAATACATAGTGTATTCTAATGATTACTGAAATTGCCAGAGCTTATTTTTTCTTAGCTTTTATACCAAATGTAAATGGAGGGGGAGAAGGTAACTAAGACTTTATTAACATGATACAGAGGATAACTCACACAGACCATGGCTTTATCACTCTGAGACATCAAATTATTAGCATTTTGTTGCCTAGGTAGCTAAACTGCTCCAGATCAGGTATCCTGAAGGTCGCCCTTCCCCAGGGAATCTCATAGTTACAAAAACAAGGAGCAGAGTAAATTTGCATATCTTGACTACTTGTAAGGATGGCGTGGATCTACCTGAATGAGCTATTTTAATGTTAAAAGAACCAAGTAATCATATTCTGAGTTCAGATTTGCGACTATGCTTGTAGATCATTTGAGAAACCTCCAATCTCTCTGTCAGACAAGGTGTAAATGGTCCCATATTTTTGGGCCTCCACAGAATTCCAGCTAAAAGACTCAGAAAACATATTCAACAAAAATCATAGAAGTAAACTTTTCCAAGTTAAAGAAGGACATGCCTTTAAAGGTGTTAGGAATATTTTTTAATATTAGCTCCCTGACGATGCAAAAATTCCCAATCAATCCAAATCGAAACAAGACAAATTAAGAAATATCCATGTTTAATGGGAGATCTACACTCTTGGGTGGCCCCCAAGGGGGAAGCAGGAAACCTCAGCAACCCCTGGGAGGAAGAAAGGGAGACCACGTGTTTTTCTTTGGGGGGGGGGTCACTTAAGTACCGTGGGGAAGTGGTCCTGACCCCAACCCTAGGGAGGGGTCAGGACCTAGCCTGCTGGGATTTGAAGTCCAGACCAGGCCTGGGGCTGGGATTGATGCAAGGGACTGGGACCTATGCTCCCAACTTAACAAAAGGTACAAGAGCTTACATTACAGAACACCAAAAAGACTGCACCAAAAAAATCTTCCCTCACCACATAATAATTAAAACACTAGACATACAGAATAAGGAAAAAAAATTAAGAGTTACAAAGGAAAAGAAAAAAAGTAATATATAAAGGCAAATCTATCAGAATTACACCAGACTTCTCAATAGAGACTATGAAAATCAGAAGTTCCTGGACATTTTGCAGACACTAAGAGACCACAGATGCCAGCTCAGACTACTATATCCAGCAAAATTTTCAATCAATATAGGCTGAGAAAACAAGATATTTCATGACAAAACCAGGTCTAAAGAATACCTATCCACAAATCCCGCATGACAGAAAGTACTAGAAGGAAAATTCCAACCAAATAACTCAGATCTACACAATCAAAGGCAAATCTCACAAAATCAAAACCCAAAGAAGGTAAACACATACACACTATCATGACCAAAACTAAGACATAACAGGAATTAACAATCACTAGTCATTAACATCTCCTAATATCAATGCACTAAATTTGCCAATAAAAAGACACAGGTTAAGAAAATGAATAAAAAAACAGGGTCCACTCTTCTGGTGCATACAAGAAACACACCTCACCTTCAAAAACAGAAATTACATCAGAGTAATGGGTTAGGAAAAGATTTTCCAATTAAATGGGCCTAGTAAGCAATCTGGTATAACTATTCTAATATATAACAAAATAAATTTCAAATGAAAATTAATCAAAAGAGATGGAAAAGTACATTTAATATTCATCAAATGAAAAGTCCATCAAGTCAGTCTCAATTCTGTATATTTATGCCCGAAATAGGCATAAATAGCATGCACATTTATTAAAGAAACATTACTAAAGTTTAAATTACAAATCAAATTTGACACATTAATAATGGAGAGACTTCAACACCCTACTCTCTCCAATGGTCAGATCTACCAAACAGAAACTTAAAAGAGAAATAATAGCTGTTATGTCTCAAAGGGGCTTAAAAGGCATCTGTATAACATTCAACCAAAACACAAAGCAATATTCTTCTCAGCGCCTCATGGAACCTTCTCTAAAATTGACCACAACTAGATCATAAAACAAATCTCAACACATACAAAAATTGGAACAACCCCTTGTATCTTATTGGACCATCACGGTTTAAAGCTAGAGTCAACAACAACACAAACTACAGAATGCTCACAAACCCATAGAAACTTAACAAGTTCCAACTGAACCCCCACTGTGTCAAGGAAGAAATAAAGAAATAAAAGACTTCTTAGAACACAATGAAAACAAACACACAACATAATCAAACTTCGGGAAAATAATGAAAGCAGTGCTAAGAGGAAAGTTTATAACACTAAGCGCCTACAAAAATAATTTGAAGAAATCTCACATGAGTGACTAAACAATAAACCTGAAAACTCTAGAACATAAAGAAGCCAACTCATTCAGCAAGGGTAGACAGCAGAACATAAACTCAGGGTTGAAATAAATACAGCTGGAAAAAGAGAACAATATAAAAAAATCAATGACACAAAGAGTTGGTTCTTTAAGAAAATCAGCAAGAAAGACAAATTCCTATCAAAGCTAACCAAAAGGCAGAGGGACTATCCAAATTAACAAAATCAGAAAGTAAAGGTGAGGGCATAACAGTCTCCAAGGGACACAGAGAATCATTAGATCATACTTCAAAAACCTGTACTCCACAAAGTTCAAACATCTAAAAGAAATGGACTACTTTCTTAATAAGTATGGCATACCAAAATTTAATTCAAGACCAGATAAACAAGTTAAATAAACCTAAATCTATGACCACTAAGGAAATAGAAGCAGACATTAAAAGCTCCCCACCATACACAAAAAATAAAGTCCACAGCCAGATGGGCTAAGCACAGAATTCTATCAGAATTTCAAAGAACTAATACCAAAACTTCTTAAATTATTCTAAGCAAGAGAAGCACAAGGAGTATTGTCAAGTTCCTTTTATGAGGCCACAGTTACCCTAATACCCAAAATAAATAAAGATAAAACAGAAAAAGAGAATTCCAGGTGAATCTTCCTCATGATCATTGATGCAAAAATACTCAATAAAATACTGGCAAATCAAATTCAAGAACACATCAGAAATATCATTTACCATGATCAAGTAGGCTTCATCCCTAAGATCCAGAGATGTTTCAACATATGAAAATCTGTCAATATAATCTACCACATAAACAAACTGAAAGAAAAAAAACCACATGATCATCTTACTAGATGCTGAAAAATATTGACAAAACCAACACTCCTATATGATAAAAGTTCTGGGGAGAACAGTGATACAAGGAGCATGCATAAATATAATAAAGGCAATATACAGCAAGATGACAGCCAACATCAAACTAAAGGGAGTAGGAAGAGGCAGAGAGTATGCAAGTAGTCTCTTTGTCCATGGGAAGATAGTAATTTCATATTTCCACTGCACCCTATGATGGGAACAGACAAGAGTAATGACAGGAGCCAATGCTATGGTGCACAAAGGAACATAATATTTGCATGTATTAATTTAAAATTTAAAGCAAGATAAATAAAATCTTCTTGGCTTTAGTGTTTCATCATAATTCATGCATTAAAAAGGTTTAGTATACGTCATTTATTTGTAATCTCTTTTCCTGTGAGTTCAATGATTTGTGTCCTGAATCCAAACTCTACACCTGTAATATTCTTCCCTTGTTCATAAAACTTACTCTGGGCAAGGATTGTTTGCATTACAAAAACTGCTCTCCTCTTTTCTCTCCTAGCTATATTGGGAAAACCCAATTTTTCTATTTCTCTTACACTTATCCATCCTATTGTACATTTTTCAGGTTTGTTCCTTATTTCTTATCTGTGTTTATATAATTTTTTCAACATATCAATATGTTTAAAGTATAAATCTTCAACATAGTCATACATTTAGTTGGCAATCAATGTCAAGGTTTTAATCTGAGATACATAATACTATCTCAGGCAAATAAAACAATTTTCAGAGAATTTAAGTAGAGAAAAATAACCTCAGGATACTCATTATATTTTACCTAAACTGCACTCTTTTTCCTGGTTTTACTGTATATTGTTAACATGAATATTTTGGTAATTGGTTTCATAAATTTTAAGACTTATTAAGATCCTTGCCTGTTATAGTTCCTTATTCAATGAGTTGGCTGGGAGACACAACGTTAATGCTTCAAGCTTGCCAAATAATAAGCCATGTGTTCAGAATAATAATCCAGAAACTATGTACATTGGCCTACTATGCAGACCTGTGAATATAATCCATGCCTGTGTGACAGTTGTGCTCTGTCACTTATGCTATGAGTTATTATTGGAAATGGGTTATTTTGCATCCCATTAGTGAATCGAGTTTAAGCATGTGAGAATTGAAATACAAATAAAAGATATTAGTAAATTTTGGGTAGACTAAGGAGGACCTCTTATTCCCGTGCACTTTAACAAACTTAGATACAGTTCTTCACACAGTCTCTTTACTTCTTTTTCTTTAGAACCTCTAATTTTTAACAGAAATTTTCATTTTTCTTTTAAAGTCTATACAAATGTCCATACAATATTTTACCAAATTAAAAAAAACATTCATCTTTGTTATGTAAAAATAAAATAAAAAGCATAGGTAAGAAAAATCTTATTGCCCATTTTTGTTGCAGACTTGTATTCGAATTTCAATGAGTGACAACTAGAAAATATTGCCTAGTCTCTGAAGTGGAAGGGGAAAATAGATATACAAAAATAGGTAAGGTCAGGACCAAGGTACTGTAGTCAACATATCTCATTGACATGGTTTTTCAATACATCTTCCAAATGTTTCCACTAATTCAGGTTGTGACTTAAAACCCTCCTTTCCATTTATTAGAGTTGAGACCAATTCCTTGCTATTGAAACAGCCTTGGGCAAAAGTAAATCCTTGTCTCTTTTCTGTTATCCATTATGATTTTTATCAACATGTTTGCAAGGAAATTGACTGTTTATACATACATTGCACGTAAGGTGGATCATATTTCATGGGGAGGTTGAAATCATCATTTTTCAAAAACAGAAAATGATATACAATAAATTAGATGTACATAAAAAACTAGTTATTGTACAATAAAAAGAAAGAAGAGAAAACAGTTTTCTGCTGTCATTTACATACTATTTTACCACAGACCCCCAGAAAGCTTTCTGTGGTTGGAATCTGTGAGACATCCCTGTGTTGTTATACTGTTTAATTATTTGACTCATAGCTAGCACAATCTTGGCTTTGAACATAAGTTATTTAGTCAATAGAGAAACCAAGCATGTCTATTCAGAATTTTGAATGTGTTAACATTTTCTCAGATAGTGTGGAAAATGAAGGACTGGAATCATTGTGGAAATGTGGAACACATTTTGTTAAGTGTTTTCTCCAATTGTCTGCTTTGTTGTGAGAACAAATACATTCTTTCAACATTCTGTCATCACCTCTAATTGTAATGTCTATAGCGTAGTGGTGGTTTGTAGCCTGCTGAGTTTATGAAATTGACAATTTTTTGGAAGTTTCATTTTAGTTTTCTAGCAAACAGTAACTCGTATGAGTATATAGATATTTATATGTTTTTAAAGGGGAGGGTAGAATTATAGGTAAGGCACTAGGACATCCAGGTAAAATGAAAGGCAGAGATTAAAGTGGTATCTCAAGTGTTATACCTTTGTATATTTACACAAACGTGATGAATATTTTTTTTAAATGTGAGAAGGTCCCACCCACCACAGTCCCAGCAGCAAGTCAGCAGGTAAGACACCTGTGGGCAGAATTTCACCACCACCACCACCCATTCTCTCAGACAACCATCCAGCATGGCATAAGATGACCCCAATAGTATAGGCTCCACCTTCACTGTATGGAGAAAGGTAAGAAACTGGCCTCCCAACTGGACATGCCTTGTCTTAAGGCCCTATATCCTGGGGCACATCCGGTGTCCCTCCCCCACATATTGTACCTGCAGCAGCTTGTCAGCAGGTAAGATTAGAGTGGGCAGACTACTTCACCATCTCTGCCACCCACTGGACTCTGTAAACTACAAGTTCCACTCCATCACCAAAATACATGGAACCCATCATCCTCCCCCAGTCAATTATGCCTGCAGCATTAGAGGCCACCGTGGAAGCACACACACTACTTGTACGAATTGGAAGAAGAGTGCACACAGAGGCATAGGCAATACCTGCACTAATTGGAGGCAGAACCAACACCTACATGCACCACAAACCCATATGGGTAGCCAAAAATGTAAGAATACATTCCAAAACATAAAGCGCAATATGGTACCACCAGAACCTAGTGGTTCTACAACTGTAAACCTGAACACCCCAACACAGAAGAAAACAACCTAAAAATAATTTTGAAGATGATAATGGCCCTTACAGAGAAGATGAAAATTCCATTAAAGAAATAGAGAAAAACACAAGCAAGAAAATTGGAAGAAATCAATAAATTCCTTAAAGAAAGCAAAGACACACATGAAGAAAAACTTTTAAGACTTGAAAAATCAAAGGAGGCAATAAAAATAACAGATACCAAGGCAATTATGGAAATTGAAAATCTTGGAAAATGAATAGGAACTTCAGATGCAAGTATAACCAACAGAATGCAAGGGATGGAAAAGAAAAGAAAAAAATGAAGATATGATAGAGGACATACATTCATCGGACCAAAGAAAAATGCTAAATGGAACAAATTCTTAATAACACAAAGCATCCAGGAATACTGAGACACCACAAAAAGACCAAACCTAAGAATAATAAGCACAGAAGGAGAAGAATACTATCTCAAAGGCTCAGAAAAAAATTTACTAAAAAAAAAGTAAACTTTTTGAACCTGTAGAAAGAAATGGCTATGAAGATGCAAAAAGCTTACAGAACTCCAAATAGACGGGGACAAAAAAATCTACTTGCCACATAATAATAAAAAAAAGTAATCATACAATAAAGGAAGAATATTAAGGACTACAGAGAAAAATGGCCAAGTAAAATATAAATGCATATCCATCAGAATAACTCTCAAATTCTCAATAGAGATTGTGAAAGTCAGAAAGTCCTGGACAGACATTTTTGCAGACAATAAGAAACTATTGATGCCAGCACAGACTACAATGTCCAGCAAAACTTTCAATCATCATAGATGGAGAAATCAAGATATTCCATGACAAGCTAGAGTTAAAAAATGCATATCCACAAATCCAGGACTACATAAAGTACTAGAGAAAAATGTCAACCCAGAGAAATGAACTTACTCAATGAAAACACAGGCAATAGATAATCTCACTCCAGCAAATCTCAAAGAAGGAAACACACACATACATCCACTACCAACAACAAAACCAAAAAAGCACAGGAATTAATAATCACTGGTCATTAATATCTCTTAATAGCAAAGAACTCAATTCACCTACCAAAAAATAAAAATAAAAAACAAAAAAATAACCAAGGATACAAAACAGGATCCATCCTTCTCTTGCATACAGGGAAACACACCTCAGCTTCAAAGACATTTTCTCAAAGGAATGGTTTGGGTAAAGATTTTCCAATCAAATGGACCTAAAAAACAACCTAGTATAGTTATCCTAATATCTAACAAAATAGACTTCAAATTAAAATTAGTCAAAAGAAATGGCAACGGACGTTTAATATTCATCAAAGAAAAAAATCCATCAAGATGAACTATCAGTTCTGAACATATATACCCCAAATAGAAGGGCTTGCATATTTGTAAAAGAAACATTATTAAGTTTAAATCACATATCAAACCTCACACACTAATAGTGGGAAACTTCAATACCTCATTTTCACAAATGTACAAGTCTGCCAGCCAGAAGATTAACAGAGAAATAAGGGAACTAGCAGATGTTATGACTCAAATGATTTAACAGACATCTGTAGAATATTTCACCCCAAACAAAAGCATATGCTTTTCTCTCAGTACCTCACAAAACTTTCTCTAAAATTGACAAAAGCCTCTGTCACAAAGCAAATCTCAATAGATATAAAAAATTGAAATAACTCCTTGTAACTTATTGGGAGACCATGGTTTAAAATTAGAATAAAACAACAACAGAAATTTCAGAAAACCTACAAACTCAACCAAGAAAGAGAATTACAGGCCAATCTCACTCATGAATATCAACACAAAATTTCTCAATAAAATACTGCCAAACCAAAACCAAAAACACATTAGAAAAATTATCCATTATGATCAAGTAGGCTTCATTCCAGAGATGGAGGGCTGGTTCAACATATGAAAATCTATCAATGTAATCCATCATATAAATAAACTGAAAGAAAAAAACCATATGATCATTTCATTAGATGCTGAAAAAGCATTTGACAAAATTCAACACCCCTTTATGATAAAGGACTCGGAGAGATTAGGGATACAAAGTTCATACCTAAATATAATAAAAGCTATTTACAGCAAGCAAACAGCTAACATCAAATTAAATGGAGAGTAACTCAAAGCCATCCCACCAAAATCAGGAACACGACAAAGATGTCCACTCTCTCCATACCTCTTCAATATAGTGCTTGAAGTTCTAGCAATAGCAATAAGACAACATAAGGGGATCAAGAGGATTCAAATTGGAAAGGAAGAAGTTTAACTTTCGTTATTTGCAGTTGAAATGAAAGTATACACAAGCGACTCCAAAAACTCTACCAAAGAACTCCTACAGCTGATAAACACCTTTAGTAATGTGGCAGGATACAAGATCAACTCCAAAACATCAGTCGCCCTCCTATACACAAAGGATAAAGAAGCAGAGAGGGAAATCAGAGAAGCATCACCTTTCATGATAACCACAAATAGCATAAAATATCTTGGGGTAACTCTAACCAAGGAAGTGAAAGATATATTTGACAAGAACTTTAAGGCATTGAAGAAAGAAATTGAAGAGGATACCAGAAAATGAAAGGATCTCCCTTGCTCTTGAATTGAGAGGATCAACATAGTTAAAATGGCAATTCTATCAAAAGCAATTTATAGATTCAATGCAATCCCCATCAAAATCCCAACAAAATTCTTCACAGACCTTAAGAGACCAATAATCAACTTTATGTGGAAAAACAACAAAAACAACAAAAAAAAACAGGATAGCCAGAACAAACCAATATAATAAAAGTGCTTCTGGAAGCATTACCATCCATGACTTCAAACTCTATTACAGCACTATAGTAATGAAAACAGCCTGGTATTGGCATTAAAAACAGAGATGTTGACCAATGGAATCGATTCAAAAACCCGGATATTAACCCACAAACCTATGAACAACTATGACAAAGGAGCTAAAATTATACAATGGAAGAAAGAAAGCATCTTTAACAAATGGTACTGGAATAGCTGAATTTCAACATGTAGAAGAATGGAAATAGACCCATATCTATCACCATGCACAAAACTCAAGTCCAAATGGATTAAAGATCTCAATGTAAATCTGACAACACTGAACCTGTTCAAAGATAAAGTGGAAAGTAGTCTGCAACACATGGGCACAGGATACCAATTCCTACATATAATCCCAGTAGTACAGACAATAAAAGTAACAGTGAATGAATGGACCTCCTGAAACTGAGAAGCTTCTGTAATGCAAAGTACACTGTGTTTAAGACAAAAAGGCAACCTACTGAATGGGAGAAGATCTTCACCAACCCCACATCAGACATAGGTCTGATTTCCAAAATATATAAAGAACTCAAGAAACTAGACATTAAAACTCTAATTAACCCAATTAAAAATGGGATACTGAACTGAGCAGAGAATTCTCAACAGAAGTTCAAATGGCCAAAAGACAGTTAAGGTCATGCTCAACCTCCTTAGTGATCAGGGAAATGCAAATCAAAACAACTTGGAGATATCATCTTATACCTGTCAGAATGGCTAAAATCAAAACCACCAATGATAGCGTTTGCTGGAGAGGTTGTGGAGTAAGGGGTATACTCATCCATTGTTGGTGGGAATGCAAACTTGTGAAACCACTTTGGAAATCAGTCTAGCGGTTTCTCAGGAAACTGGGAGTCAACCTACCTCAGAATCCAGCAATACTACTCTTGGGAATATAATCAAGAGATGCCCAATCATACTACAAAACATTTGTTCAACAGCAGCACTATTGTAATGGCCAGAACCTGGAAACAACCTAGGTGCCCCTAAATATAAGAATGGATAAAGAAGGTGTGGCACATATATACTTTAGATCTCTACTCAGTGGTAATAAAACAATATCTTGAACTTTGCATGCAAATGGATGGAAATAGAAAACACTTTACTAAGCAAGATAACCCAGACCCAAAATGAAAATATGGTATGTATTCATTCATAAGCGGATTCTAGCCATAAACAAAGGACATTGAACCTATAGTTCGTGATCCTAGAGAAGCTAAATAAGAAGGTGAATCCAAAGAAAAACATATATTTATCCTCCTGGATTTTGGAAGTTGGCAAGATCGACAAGCAAACTTTGGGAGCACAAGGGTGGGGGTGGATTGGGGGGAAGGGGAGATGGGGAAAGAGAAGGGAGAAAGAGATGATTGGGAAGAGCTTGGGGGAATGAGATAATTGAGATGGAGGAAGGGTGTATATGGGAGCAGGGTAGAAGTTATCCTAACCAAGGGAGCTATTTTAGGGTTGGTTAGAGTCTTGGCTCTAGAGGGGTTCACAGGTGTCCAAGGGGATTTCCTCAACTAGTTCCATGGGCAGCAGAGGAGAGGGTTCCTGTACTGGCCCTATCCTATAGCCACACTGATGAATATCTTGCATATCACCATAGAACCTTCATCCTGCAATGGATGGAGATAGAGACAGAGACCCACATTGGAGCACTGGACTGAGCTCCCAAGGTCCAAATAAAGAGCAGGAGGGAGAACATGAGAAAGGAAGTCAGGACTGTGAGAGGTGCACCCACCCACTGAGACAATGGGGCAGATCTAATGGGAGCTCACCAAAACCAGCTGGACTGGGATTGATGGAGCATCTGATCAACCTGGACTCTGTGTATATGGCTGGCAATGAGGGCTGATTGAAAAGCCAAGGACAATGGCACTGAGTTTTGATTCCACTGCATGGACTGGACTTGTGGGAGTCTAGTCTGTTTGGATGCTCACCTTTCTAGACCTGGATGGAGGGGGGAAGACCTTGGATTTTCCACAGGGCAGGAAACCCTGACTGCTCTTAGGACTGGAGAGGGAGGGGGAGAAGGAGTGAGGGGAGTGGGAGGGAAATGGGAGGAGGAAAGGAGGTGGAAATTTTTAATAAACAAATAAATACATTTAAAAAAAGAAATATGGCTGGTACTTGTACTCCCCTGTTGTGTAGATTGTCTTTAACATGTTTATTTGCCTATAAAATATGTTACTTGCTCTCTAGAATTTAAGCTTGATAGAGTTCAACCTCTAGAATTATTATGTATCATTATTATTTTCATACAAATTTAAGAGCGATGGAAGAAGTTACGGAAGAAAGAGTAAAAAAAGAAGAAGAGGATCAGGAGGTGGAGGAGTGGACACACAAATCTTCTGTATGGCAGGAGCATCCCAGGAAGCAACGTACCATGGAGTTCTTAGTCTTCAGGCTCCTTGGAGGATTTAAGGCAGGGACTAAGTGCATGGAAGAAGCAGTAAGTCAACTACTCCAGTTGTCTCAACAAGATGCCCATGCCTCACTTGGTTTCTGTTATGTGGTCTTGAAAAACCTTAGGTAAATATCTCATTGAGCAGAAAAAAAGAACAAAAGAACTGGAGATTGCTTCTGGTATTCTGAAATTTTATATGGGGTTCATACTTGTACCTCTTGCTATTATATGTGTCTGGTTTTCCAATTTCTGTTCTCAGCATTTCCCCCTGTGAATAAATAACACTAAAATAATTTAAGAACAAAACTACTGTCAGAGCTCCAGAAATTTTGGGCATTTCTAGTCCCAGCCAGGACAGTACTAAGGACATTTTGGGCTTACAGATAAAGATATACATCAATGCTGTTCAAATTAAACTGCCCATCCCATTTGAGTGTTGTATTTGGGAAATATTTGTAGGCATCACATCTTTGAAGACTTCTTTTAAAATAATTTCCATTAAATTTCTCATAACTACTCTTCACAAGTGTCAAGATGTTTGGTGTTCCTGAGTTAACAATTTGACTCATTATGAAATATTTATTTAACTGCTTATTTTAAGTGTGTGTGTGTATGTTAAAGATCTTATTAATATACTCTTTCCCTTGTAGATATACCGTTTCCAAATATCATCAATTGAAGAGATTATGATCTTGATATTATATATATATTCTTCTTGAATATATATTCATTTGTGCATTTCTAGGTTTTCTACTGTTCCACAGGTCTACATATTGTTTTTATGTCCAAATTATAATGTGTTATTTTCTATAAGCTTGCAAATATATTTTAAAATGTTATGTGAAAGCTTTGTTTTTATTGAAAATTACTCTGACTCTTTGAGATCTTGTGTTGTTTGCTGAAGCAGCTGAATAGCACGGGACAAATGATAACTTCATAGTGACTGAAAGATGATGAAACAGGACAGGTATATCATAGCACCTTGTTATTTGACCACAGAAAATAATGAAAGGAAAAACCTGGCTTCAGTAATTTGGGTTCATATGATCAAGAAAGATGACTACCAGGAAATCTTGGTTGTATTGCAATGACATCTAAATACTATTAGCATCATAGTTTTGAAGTTTCTCCCTACAGAGCTGTCACCATAATATAAAATTCCAAATAAATGCATAAAAAATGAGCAGTTTCTACTTTTTCTAAGTCTCTACCTACCATGAAATTTCTTATTTTTTCTTATTAATAATTTTCTATATTATGAAAGTTTGCAACCATAATTGTTATGCTAAATCTTAGAGATTCCAGCTCACTCGAAGAACCCAGACTCACACACTTAAATCATTTTTTCCAGCTGCTAACTTGTCTTATCACCAAATTCCTGTGACAGCGGCAAAACTGTTCAGGTGCGGACAAGAGAATTGTCACATTGTCCTGGGACCTCACTTGACATTCACTATTGGTAGCACTAAAATTCAATAAACAAATAAGAGTAAAAGTTGAAATGAGGGGCTGGAGTGGTAGCTTTGATGTAAAGAGAGAGTATTACTCTCACAGAAGACATAAATTCAGTTCCAAGTGCTCACTGTGAGCATCAGGTAACTGCCTGTAGGGCAACTTAAGCTTTCTGTCATCTATGAACACCTGCACACACATGCATATAGAATCGCACAGACATGAACACACATAACTTAAAATTAATCTTTATATAAAATAGTTTTAGAAAAGACAGATATCACATAGACAGATATCAAATACCTTATATCATATCATGTAAAAGTTAGCAAATAATTGAGTAAATATTTCTGCAAATTCAAAGTGGAAATGAGCAAAAGACATATGAAAATTCTTTTAACATTACCATTTTAGGAAATCAAAACTAAAATAAATAGATAAATATCATATTAGTACTCTTGATAAAATAAAGAAAATAATAGGAGCTAATGAATATGGAGAAAAAAAGTGAAACTTATGTAATGAGATCTGGGGAAATATAGGTTGTAGAAACCACTATTGAAAGCTGCATAGCTATTCCTCAACAGTTACAAAAGGAATATGATTGAATATAGCAGGAAACCTATAATAAATCTGAAATAACCACGCAGAAACTGTATTAATTAAATCACTGTTCTACCTTTTTAGTGGCTAACTCTTAATTCTTAATCTAACTCATCTCCATTTATTCATATTTTACCATGAAGCTTGTGGCCTACCGGGAAGGTTCCAACATATCTGTCCCCAGTGGCAGCTCCCTAGCTTCTCTAAACTCTGCCTTCTTTTTTCAGCATTCAGTTTAGTTTTCCCTGTCTCGCTCTGCCCTACCCTATCCCAGGCCAAGGCAGATCCTTTATTCATTAACCTGTCATATTTACAGCATACAGAGGGGAATCCCACATCAATCAAAGAGTATGGTCATACACTACTGCTTTTGAATGTACATTCAGGAATTATATCAACTAAATATCTGCATTAATTAATCTAGAGAAGCCAAGGTTTGCAAGCAATCAGATGTTCATAGAAAGATATATTCTATTGAATTATGTATACACATATATTAAAATATTTCATTAGATAAAAAAGGATCCTGTTACTTGTGAATAACTTCAGATTATATGATACTAGATGAAATAAACCAGACAGAGAGGGGATGCATACTACAACCTACCATTTATGTGAAGATCTAATATATTCAAACTCATCACATGTAGAAAGATTTAATGTTAGGTTCAAAAGTCTTGGGGTGGAAAGGGCAGGAACAGGACACCAATTTTTAGTTATTCATAATAAATATATTATTGAGATATTGTATTAGCAGAGCATACTGTTTACATATAAACAAATTTCATCTAAAGTTTTGCTAAGAAGTTAGCTATCAAAGTACTGATAATATACTAAGATATAATATTGACAAACAAATATAAATATTTTTAGTAATATGTAGTATAATTAACACATACTGCTTGAATTTAAATGAACCACTGTTGTTTTATAAAGAAATTTTGTAGTATTTACTAATTTAAATATAAATTTAAATTATGAACTTGTATAAACAATTTAACCTAATAATTTCATTTAGAAGAGTATGAAATAAAAGTATATATGATATATTAGCAACCATACTTAATGATCATTTGGTTAAAAAAAAACATAAACAAAACAACTGTTAGCCAAGTAGGCATAAGATGCTTTCACTGTAAAAGTGCAAAAATTAGGTAATAGATCATAGTAGCTGGAATCTCTGTTTTCTCCTAAGGAATGGGTTCACTAGATTCTTCAAATTTCAAAGAGAAATTAAACTTGTTAGACAATTAAAAATCAAATATCTCTGAAAGAATCTTCTATCACTTTATTTAATTAGGAGAAAGGTGAGATATTTGAAATAGATTAGAGAACATTTTGAACTTAGAATGCGTAAACAATGCCAGAGGAAGATTGCTGGAAACACACAAGACTGATTTATACACCACATCAAAATTTCATAGTTCTTTTAGTTTTACTAGAGAGAAGTTATTTGTATGTATATAAATAAAAAAAAAAAACAAGCCGGGCGGTGGTGGCACACGCCTTTAATCCCAGCACTTGGGAGGCAGAGGCAGGCGGATCTCTGTGAGTTCGAGACCAGCCTGGTCTACAAGAGCTAGTTCCAGGACAGGCTCCAAAACCACATAGAAACCCTGCCTCGAAAAACCAAAAAAAAAAAAAAAAAAAAAAAAAAAAATCTACAAGTTAACACTGGATTTGAAACCTTAGTAAGTAATTAATTACAGGCTCAATTAAATGCATTCCTCTGAAAATTATTGCCAATATTGGCCCTGCAATGACATTCAAGAAATATCCTTGTCATATTTAATTGACTTGTAAGCTTGAAAAGAATATTTTTAAAATATTTATTTATTTATTATGTATACAATATTCTGTCCATGTGTATGCCTGCAGGCCAGAAGAGGGCACAAGACCCCATTACAGATGGTTGTGAGCCACTATGTGGTTGCTGGGAATTGAACTCAGGACCTTTGGAAGAGCAGGCAATGCTCTTAACCTCTGAGCCATCTCTCCAGCTCTGAAAAGACTTCTTTTTAATAATATATACTCTGCTAGAAATTCACAGAATTCATGATTGCAAATCTGAAACTTTATGTCAGGATCATGATTTTCCCACTATGCCCCACTATTTCTCTTAAATTTAAATTCCATGAGGTTTGGATCCATGTTGAATCTTCTGAAAAATAACTATTTTCCTCCAGCCTCTTCTCAAATACAAAGAAAGGACTCTATTCTTGTGTCTAGACTATGCTTCTGAATGCTGCTGATGTCTATTACAATGACAGGGATGTTGTTGGAACTCAGTCTGATTGTTTTTACAAAACGATCAAGCCTCAGGGAAGAGAAGTGTCTACTTAGTATGCCCAACTTGTGCCCAACTCAAGGATATCTTCTCCATAAGGTAAGTGCTCCATAAATAAAGTGAACAAGTGATTAAGGAATGGATTGAATGTATTAAAAGTGTGCCGTGGGGAGAAGCGATAAAATAATTTGACTGAAGTACTAATTTTTAAGTTTAAGGAAAAAAGTGTTGAGTCAGAAGGGAGTAAGTAAGTATAGATTTAAAGAAGACTGTCTTAAGCTTTCATAACATAAGCTTCAGATGAAATATCCTAAGAAGGAAAGGATTAAAACAAACCCAGGAAAGCTGGTAAAATCCCAACTCCCCTTGTTACTGGTGTTAAAATTTCACAGTTTCATAGAAAAATAATATATAAAAATTTCATCAGCAGCAGAAATTTTATACTCAGTTTATTGAAAAAAAGAAAAATGAAAAATAACAATAAACCATAAGTCTTTCTCCGCCTCAAACTTGATAGCTTCATTTAGTAAAACAAAGTTTTTGCTCTCAGTTTCATCCTACTTTGCCATTGCTTTTCCTAAATACTGTGTCATCTGCTCCTCTTATTTCTAAAGATAAGTGGGAAGGTATCAAATGGTACATGAGATACTAGCAAACAACCTGTTATTTTCTTTAGTGCCTTCTCAAATTCAAAGGACAGACTTTCTTGTGACTTGAATAAAATCTGTCCTTTGGGGGATCCTGGGAGATAATGAAAATGCATCCTCAGGAATTTTAGGTATAATTATTAAATGTAAATTTAGAAACCTGATCCTCCTCTTCTCCATTAGTCATGTTCTCCTCCAGGCTTGAGGATTATGGATGTATTACCTCTGACTCTTATATGTCCTCCTTAGGCAAACCTCATTAAGCTGCCTGTGTTCCTTCAGCATGATACCAAGAAAGGTGAAGAAGATGCCCCGGGGTGGATCACAAACTAGAACTGGTTTAACTTGGAATTACTTATATTAAGAATAGAAAGTGTTTCTTCTCGAATGAATGTCATTTTGCTATTGACATCATTTGTTTGAATCATTTTGTTGTTGTTTTGAGATGGGTTCTGACTATGAAGGTCAGGCTACCTTGTACATCCCACATAACCAAACTGTCCTCAGACCTATAAACCCCCTGGTTGTACCTTCTTAGCAATAGTGTCAAACATTAAACCAGTGATACTTTATCTGCCTGACACCTTGACCACTCAAACACAATTATAACAGCTATTTATTTTAGAGTTGTGCCTGATCAAAGCAACATGAGAAAGAAAGGTTTTTATCCTGGCTGTCATATGGAGAGTACAGCTGACCATGGAAAGAAATTAAAGGCTTCTGTAGACAGCAGACCAAATGGCATTTGCAGGCTGGAAGTAGAGATAGATAAATGTTGATGCTCCATTACTTTTCTTTTTATTCAGTCTAGGAACTCGGACTGCAAAATATTGTGATCCACAATTATAGTGGGTCTTCCCATTTCAATTTTCCTAATTTAGAAATTCCTTCAGAGACATAGGTCAGTTGTTTACTCTCATAGTGATTGTAAATATTGTATAGTTGGTTGTCAAGATTAGCCTATAAAGTTAATATATACCTCACTTTTGAACTATATATAGTTCAAATATATATAAAAGATTTAGTACAAGCTTCTGTAGGGTATTCACATACAACTCACAACTAACCAGGTATCTCTGTGATTCTACAAGTGTGGCTTCTTGAAGTCATTCCATCTCATTTAAATGTCTTAGTAGCTGGTTCCTAAAAATTCCAAATCAATCTTATAGGGATGGGTCTCCAAACTTAAAAGACAACTACTTTTTTTTTTCCCAATGGAGACAAAGTTTGAAGACGCAGCTTAGTAAACCTAAATTTAGGGAACAAAATTATGCCATCATGTGAACTAAAGTTTCATATAAATCTAACACCTTTACACTAACTATCATCCAAGACTTCTATAGTGCAGCTTTTCTACAGTCACATAATACTGCCTGTAAGGGCACCTTTACACACACACACACACAGACACACACACTCGCATGAAAACATTCATATCTGAAATAAGTGATAGATGACTAACAAGTAGATAAAAGGTAGCTAGACATATAGATGGCAGATAGATCTAGCTAAAAGTTCAATTATTCTCATCACCTTCTGTACATGTAATGGAATATTTTTCATTAAGTTGTATTAACAGTAATATTTTAAATGATCAATAGTACTTTTGAGCTTATTAAGATTTTGTTGTGGACAACTTCATGGCTGGGCAGCAACTTCATGTTGTTTATCCAGAAGACACTGGCCACATGGGTCTGACTTCAGAAGTTCAGGCTGTCATTTACTAAGGCCTAAGAATTGCTCAGCTTGAAAAAAGTAATATTTCTTTGAAGCTGCAATTTTGAAACGGCTTAAAAATGTAGGCTATCCCCAGGGAGAATAAGCCCTTTTATACTCGCATACAGCATCCTCAAACTGCTGGTCTCTCCTTATAAACACACTTACATAATTCAGTTCATATAATAAACTATAATTATGGTCTGAATAAGGCAAGTTTGAGAATGTCAAAGAAAAAAAATGTTTATACCTGGGCTGCACCAGAAAATTTATATTCACATGTGTGACTACAGGATGGTAGGATAAACATAAAATGATATTTGTTATGTCAATTTTACTCAAAATTATTAAATAGTTTATGATGCGTGACTCTGATATTGATTGTGGAACTTTATTAGAACTTGCATGTAAAGGTCTTTTTGGAAAAGCCAGGACTGAATCAAGATAATGGCTAATTTAAAAGCCATCTACTTGAAACTAATATTATATTTTAATATATTCAAAGAATGTATGGATTAGAATTTTATTGCAATATTTTAATTTTAATATTTCATGTTAGTGGTATCCAACCTGCATTTGGTAGCTGGAATACTTATCCGTTAATCTAGATCATAAATTTTATGAAGAATAATTGTCAAGTGATGGTAAAGTCGTGACTGTAGCACAAATATAAGGTGAATATATATCAAAGATGTTAATTCAATAACGAATGAGAAACCATTGTAGAAGTTCAAAGCAGAATCACAAGAAACGCATAAAATTCATCCATTTCTCTAAAATATCCATTCACATGGTACCAATGAATTGTTTTATATAATGCAATTAACAAACTTTTTATTCAAAACTTGTTATCATTGTTTCCATTTTCTCCATATTATACATCTGGAAAATAGCTTCCAGATAATTAAAAACCATAGGTAATCCAAATGTTAACCTATAAAACCCACACTGTGTTTCCCCATTTTACAGTCAAATGTCTTCCAGATATTGCCTAAGCCTAATGTCACTCTATACGTAGTGACATTACTATATTACATATACTATATATCAAAGTTATTAAATCTCTCAGCTTTATTGCTTGTATATGATATATATATATATTATATATATATATGTGAAATATACTGTTCTATAAGATGTCCTAGTGTTAAAAAATCTTGAAAATGTTTTAAATTGATGAAAATATATAAGTAACTATGTGAATTTTAAAATCATTTATAATAATGTTCCTGTGATGATTCTTGTCTCTTGAAAAGAGTCAAAACTTGAGCTCTAACACTTCATAATGCTTCTTCCTTTCCTTCCAAGAGATCAACTAATAAGAACTCCCAGAAAAGGGAGCTCCGCATCTCAGGATAAAGAAGGAAGTGGTATCGAATCCGTAATTCAGTGGAACAAAATATTAACTAAAGCAAATGACGTTTAGAACTAAATGATCCCAAAGTAAAATCCATGTCCCTGC
This sequence comes from Microtus oregoni, assembly GCF_018167655.1. Lineage (NCBI taxonomy): Eukaryota > Metazoa > Chordata > Mammalia > Rodentia > Cricetidae > Microtus > Microtus oregoni. The sequence continues at coordinate 6,746,594 of NW_024543975.1, read as the reverse complement.
TCTCCTAGTGATCATTGTCATGCAGGCTGGAGAGCGTTATGTGCAATGAGATCGCCCCCTAGTGTTCAGAAGCTAAAGCGCCTTCTTCAGTTACCATTTATAAAGCTACATTAAATAAAAAAAAAAAAAACAATTTAAGTGAAAAAACAGTCAAAATAGACATGTAAACCATATAAGTGCATTTGAAAAAAGCAATATTACTACACAGAAAGAAAATGTCTCCCATCTGTCCCTATCTCCCTTTCCACCAAATGAAAGCAGCCTACTGATTTCACAGCAGGTACCTTACACAGGTATTTACAATGCTTTGGTTTTACGATTTCTTCTAGTAGTGACAATACCTTATATTCCGGCTCGTCAACTTTTGGCAGTATTCAATCCAAAGTTTAAAATAATTGGACTGTTACAAAAGGTATTTGGCAATATGGATTTATTTCATGCCAAACTCTTTTTTGCAAGAACAGCTATTTTGTTTAATTTCATTTTAAGTTTCCCTGCTGTAAGTTCATTATAGAATTATATGAAGTCATTTTCTGTCCAATCCTAATCTTTATCATCACTATTGAGAATCAATTACCAGCACATAATCCATTTTCTTATCCACCTCCTGGGACACAAGCAACCATGTAGGTTTCTGGGACAGGTTTAACTGATAGTAATACTAGTGATAATAATAACATAAACACTGCAAGGCATCTTACTCTCTATTGTTCCAAGTAAGCAGTGTCTTCAGGCTCTCTCTGTGAAGAGCCAGGATTGTATTGAGCTTTTGCATTACAATTTACCATCAAATTTCATGAGTGTTTTTGCATACATGAAGATGCCACCTGCATTCTAGCACCCACATTTCATGAGAACTGGTATTTTCCTGTTGTTCATTTCATTTCTTCTCATTGCCTTAATTTCAGCAGTGACTTTAACCACTTTTTAATTGTATTATAGTACGATTTTACATGTCTATCAATAGGGAGCTAACATTCCATTGAAATTAAAATTTCTATGTAACAGACTACTTAAAATAGTGGTTAATATCATGATAATAATTACACAATAATTTCTTTTATGTTGAAAGAAAATATGTGTCTACAAAAATGATTATTAAGACAACAAGTTTCACAAGACTTTAATGTAAGCCATATAAGATTGTCCCAAAGGTGCTGAACAGAGTAGAAAATCTAATTCATGACCCATTAAGTATTTCTATTCTTTTAATAAATGTACAAAATAATGGGTATATAATATCTTATTTATATGTGTGCTTATGTGTATATGTGTACACATAATCTTGTATGTGTGGGAGTACTTTCATGAGCGTGTGCATACATGTGGCGGCCATAGGATAACCTCCAGTGCAGCTCTTCAGAAGGCATCAATTTATGTTTTTGAGATAGGATTTTCTATTGTCTTAAATTCTTGGGTTATGTTTGGTTGGCTGATCGGCTAGTTCAAGTGGTCTTCCTGTCTCCATAATCTTAAGACTGATATTACAAGTATAGGAATTACAAAACAATTTACCCAAAATTGAAAGATTCTGGACAGATCTTTTAAAAAGTCTCAGAAAGTTAGAAAGGGTGTCTCCATAAGACTCAGGAAGGAAAGAGCTCAAATATCTCATAATGTCCATGAAAATTACAACATGTACACGGTCCTTCTCCCAAGGTTACATAAGAAGTCAAGAGTGCTAAGGAGAGAAAACTCCCGGACCTGGCTAACTGCCTGGAAGTGCACAGAACTCCAGACATTTAGTGTTCACGTATTATCAGGTCTTCTGGGATATACGTTCAGTGATGCACCTGTTGTTGTGCCACAGATACTCTGTAAGGAACTCCAATAAGCTCATCTATTCATTTATTGATTGATTGATTGATTGATTGATTGATTTATTAAAGATTTATGTCTTCTCCCCGCCACTGCCTCCCATTTCCCTCCCCCTCCCCCAATCAACTTCCCCTCCCTCATCAGCCCAAAGAGCAGTCAGGGTTCCCTGCCCTGTGGGAAGTTCAAGGACCTCCCACATCCTTCCAGGTCTAGGAAGGTGAACATCCAAACTGCCTAGGCTCCCACAATGCCAGTACTTGCAGTAGGATCAGAAACCCATTGCCATTGTTCTTGACTTCTCAGCAGTCCTCATTGTCCGCTATGTTCAGCGAGTCCGGTTTTATCCCATGCTTTTTCAGACACAGTCCAGCTGGCTTTGGTGAGTTCCCGATAGAACATCCCCATTGTCTCAGTGTGTGGGTGCACTCCTCGGGGTCCTGAGTTCCTTGCTCCTGTTCTCTCTCCTTCTGCTCTTGATTTGGACCTTGGAGTTTCAGTGCGGTGCTCCAATGTGGGACTCTGTCTCTGTCTCCTTTCATCGCCTGATGAAGGTTAATATCCAGGAGGATGTCTATATGTTTTTCTTTGGGTTCACCTTCTTATTTAGCTGCTCAACTATGTTCATAGCAGCATTGTTTGTAATAGCCAGAACCTGCAAACAACCTAGATGCCCTTCAATGGAAGAATGGGTGAAGAAAGTATGGAATATATACATATTAGAGTACTACTCAGCAGTAAAAAATGATGACTTCTTGAATTTTGCATGCAAATGGATGGAAATAGAAAACACTATCCTTAGTGAGGTAAGCCAGACCCAAAAAGAGGAACATGGGATGTACTCACTCATAATTGGTTTCTAGCCATAAATAAAGGACATTAAGCTCATCTATTCTTAAAGTCGGACTTTAGTGGTATTCTTCACTAGTCTTCACTCAGTTCCCTTTGAAGTAAGTAGATGTTTGCTAATGGCTACTTACTGCCTTAAGAATGTACCTAACCATGCCTGCCTGATTTTTTATTTATTTATTTTTTTGCTGTGCTCTGGGGAGGAAACTTCAATGTCCAAGCTTGTTAGGCAAGTGAAATACTTCTGAATTTACCACACCTGTTCTTCAATGACATTTTAATTATGGTTTATCATTTTATTTTGATTAAATTCATCAATTCCACCTTTATATTTTTTGTATCCTTCCTGTTGTTCTGCTTCCTACAACTTTCATCTTCCAAGCTATGCATATGTCATACACACATGCATTCACAGATATATGATTGCTATAATCATGACATACCTATGTGTATATGCATGCATATACTAGTTATACTGGACACAAGTAAGTGTATATGTATATACATACACATGTGAATATATACAGACATCACAATACTATATATATGATACACATCTGTATATGCATGCATGTGCATATTAAGTATGAAGTAAATATGTATATATGCATGTTTTACATATGATACATATGTGTTTACCCATGTATGTACATGTTATTCTATGGAGTGTGTATACCTGCCACCATGTATATGATATTATGACATACATGTGTCTATATGTATGTACTATATGTGTGTTATAGATATATTGCACTTGTAACTGCAGGTATAGCCATCTATATGTGATAAACATGTGTGTATATATAGGAATATACAAGTTATATTTAAGAATACATGTGTAGATGCGTGTGGATGTGTTTGTTAGAGCAAGAAAGAGAAAATTTGAGAGAGGGAGAGTTTTCTTTAATCACTTTTCACAATATCAATTCTGTAATATCATTTGTGAGACAGAAAAGAAATTTTGACAAATATGAAGTTGAGTTGGTACACCAAAGAGATTTTAAAAATTTGTGTTTAACTCCTTTCAATTTTTAAAATTTTACAAATACTATAACATGCATATACTCATGTATATACACATGTCATATGTATATGCATATTTATATATGTAGAAACATGTGTGTCTTTATAGCATGTATATACCTGCATATACACACTTGTATGCCATAGAATAACATGTAAATGCATGGTTATACAGATCTGTGTATAACATGTATATGTATGTATATACTCATGTGTGTGATACATATATGATATATGTGATTCACATTTGTATATGAAAGCTTAGTTTCTATGTCCATATAAAGGAGCTGGGTGACAAGAAAAATGTTTCAGTTGACGAAGTGCCTGCTCTTCACCCATATACAAACCATGCTCTACAGCCCAGTGCTTAGGATATAATACATATGGGTCCTCTGGGTTTGCTGTCCAGCAGCCTAGCAGAACTGGGGATTCAAAAGCTAAGACACGCTCTTATAGAGAGGAAGGAAGGAAGGAAGGAAGGAAGGAACGAAGGAAGGAAGGAATAAAAAGCCACTTGATGCTGACCTCTGGCCTTTACATCCACCTGTACATATATGTACAGTCCTGCATACAGTTCCACACCAACACATGCACACATCATATTTTAATGTAGGCATGTACATATGCAACAAAATTGCAAACATATACACCCACAAAATCAACAATACTTGAATACCTTCAGTAGCAGCTGCATTATTCATTACATACAAATAAAAATAATCAGATTTTTTATACTACATTTTTATTATGAATTATTTTGCCTTTAAAAGATACACAATATTGTTTAGTAAATTAATAATATTAATATCACCATAATTATTATTTATATATTTCTTTAAATATTTCTAAATGGGATGCTCAGACAAATCATAGGTAAATATTCTTCTGAAGTAATTGCTCAATGGAACTATTGAAATATTTTTTCTATAAATGTTATAATTTTATCAAATAAAGAAAACTTGAAATAATTTCATCATTAATTTTAGTTGTATCTACACACGATTTCTAAGATATTGAATAAAGATTTTTAAGCTTTATATTTGAGTACTAAAGTTTGCAGTTTTAAATTTTAAAGTCTTCAAACAGCTACAAAGCTCATCTTGTTTGCCTCTAGGTTGTCAATAACTTTTAAACCTGACTTCTGTGGGTAATATTTTCCCATATGTTTAACTTAAATGGTCATTTTTCTGTACTCCTGATTCTGATGTGTTAAAGCATATGGAGTGTATGTGTTATCATAGTTTTCTAAAGCCAAGCAGTGCTGTGGGACAATGGTTTGTATCCTGTCAATTATATTTTAATAAAATGCTGATTGGCCAGAAGCCAGGCAGAAAGTATAGGCAGGACAACCAGACAGGAAGTAGAGGCAGGGAGATGAGAACAGGAAAATTCTGGTAAGGGAAAAGTCCATTCCTTTGCCGTCCTGACCCAGCCACAGAAGAAACAGGATGTGACTGCCTCGTCAAATAACGTACCTAGTCATGTGGCTAACATAGACAAGAATAATGGGCTAATATAAGTTATAAGAGTTAAGAAGAAGCTTGAGCTAATGGGCCGTTCAGTTTATAACGAATGTAGACCTCTATGTGATTTCTTTGGGATTTAAGGATTGCAGGAACCGGGCAGGACAGAAACCCCTGACAACAAAGCAGTTTTAACATGGATTTAAAATGCACTGCTTCACATCACAATATTTAAGAAACATATCAGATAATTCTCTTATTTTCTTTCTTCCTGCACACAATGCATGTTTTTATTGATTAGGTAAAGCAGTTTGGGTAAGAAAGGATATAGTTTCCTTTTCAGTTTTAAAGATAATATCATTTTCAGGACAAAGGCCAGAAGTGAGGCAGAGACCATGAGGGAACACCTCTTGGTGGCTTGCTATTCTAGCATGCTTAGCCTGTTTTCTTTCAGCACCCGCCTGCCCAGGAGGGGCTCCACTCAAATAAAGTGGCACTCTCACATCAATCATCAATCAGGAAAATGCCACACAGCCTCACGGACAATCCAATCCCATAGGAGCATTTTTGCAATTGGGGTTCCTTCCTCTTAGATAACTTTTGTTTATGTCAAATTACAAAACTAGCCAGCAGCATTATTAATGACAAGTTAAAGGTTTTCTGTTTGATCTATTTTTTGATACATGCAATTTTTAAAGCCATAACATAGTTCTAAATGTCATATTTCATTCTGAATAGGTAATTACTTCCTTCAATTTAGGGCAGAATATTAGCAGTCAAGCATTTCTGAAGCTTATGCTTCCCTTAAGCAAATGCTTCCCTTATTTGTGGCCCAATGTTCCATAGAATTTGCCAGGTTTCATCCCTATCACTTACAAAATTATTAGAGGGTTTATGTTAGATATTTAGGTCTGTGATCAACATATTCAAGGAACTGAGCAAACTATTTTATGAACAGTTCATTATAAATTAAAAAAACTGAATTAAAAAACAAAAAAATTATGCTTTTATGTCTTGAAAACAGGGGTTGAATTTGTTCATTTGAGTTATCAATATGTTGGTTGGTGATATCTGACATTTCCCATATTCCTTTGTCAGTGAATGTGGACTAACCTCAAACCTCAGGTTTCTATACTGATGGACTTCATAAGTTACTTTTTTCATAACTGAATAATTATTTTATATCCCCAAGTTTTTATAATATGCTCCTCTCCTCATAGCTGTTAAGAATCCACCCTGTACATTTATAGTCCGATCACTCTGTACTATTTCCACCATCTAATAAACATTTCATAAGGTGACTCACGCTTTATGAGGGCCAGACGTTTGAACAATATTTACAGCTGAACATGACTAAGTAGGTAAATCTCTTCCTTTTGCTTCAGACAAAGGTGAAAAGTCACAATTGCCACACTCTCAGTTGTAGATTTGATTGATTTTCTGTCCTTTGTAGGACAGAAAATAACCTTAAATTTGTTTTCCATGAGCTATGTGGTCTCTTATACCTCTGAGCTTCAGCACAGTGGAGAGCTTGGATGTTCTCATTTACATAAATTTACCTTCTGATAAGAACTAAATTTTAAAACAAGTCAAAGAAAAATATCTGGCTAAAATTTGCAGAAAATCTTCAACAGAAAAAAAACCAATAAATAAAATAATACTAATACCACTCGCAGATATTGTGGACAGAAAACTCTGAAAGTGAAAATGGTAGAACTAGCACTCTCAACCTGTCTTCTAACATCACCACTGAGAATAAGAGTAGGTTTCTTCTGTACCATTTGGTGTCAGGAGTCATGCTTTTCCTCACCTGATAATCTACCTCAGTTTTTCATATTCTCATCAAAAGTACAATGACAAACCTCAATAATTGCTGATTAAATAGTTTCTGTGAGAATAGAAGACAGGGTAAGACACATCATGAAAGTCAACATTTTCCAAAAGATAGAATATTTTTCTTTCTCGCACAATACATTTTTTTTTCCCCACAACAAAGGACCTTCTATTCCTCAATTCAGAGCATCAACATCTTCATAAAAATTCTTCTATATATAATCCCCTTTCTTACTTTGAAAAATATATATATATATCAATGGCACCAATATCTTTTCCATGGTCTGAAGAGTTTTAACCCATTTTTTTTAGTATAATCTGACAAAAGAGAAAATAGATACAGATTTTCATTCGAGATTACAAACAGTTTCCAAAAAGTTACACTTTCAAAATGTGTTTAACTCTCATTAATCAATTACCATTCATAAGGTAGTATATTTATTCTATTTCTGTAGCCACAGTTTCCATACCTTAAAACACACATACAAGTAACAGTATCCATACCAGGTGAGTTGTATTTGAATATTTATGACTATATATTTATATGCATATATGTATGTAATTTCAATTAATAAAAATTGCTAGTTAATTTGAAAGATAGCAAGGATATGGGAGTATTTGAATAAAGAAAAGGAAAAAAGAATATTATGTAATTATCTTATAATTTGAATAATAATAGAAATAATAAAAATTAAAATAGTGAGATAGTATTTAATGTGTATTCTAGTAGTAAAATAGGATCTTCTCATTACACTGCTCTAAGGTTAAAACTGAATATTTAATACCTCATCACTGTCCTTTTTATTTTTATTTGATACAAAATACAGTGACTTTGTTCATTGCAGTTTTCTGTTCAAAGAAAAATAGAGTTTTGGAAGAGGAAGAGAGATTTTAAATTGAAAATGTCAGTTTCTCTCAGATAAGGTTTTCCAAGCCACAATGAAGTCATATCATGATTTCCTACATGTCTGTACCTGTTCAACCCTATGCTTTCTCAAGCCAGTAGTTCAGTTTCATAATTGAATCAATTCCATTACTAGAAACTACCAGCTTTCTTTTTGTCCGATACTAGTCTAGAAAGAGCAACTTTTTTAAAAGGATCAAAATACTGTTTTAATGTAACATTCAAAATACAATAGAAGGAAATACACCCTTTCATTTAAAAGGTGTCCTCACAGTACCGGATAGTGCTAGGTTGTAGTTAGTATTGTTATTTTTCAATTTATCTATATAAACGCCAAAAGAACAATGATTTACTTGCATTTACTGCTTTGCAGTAACAAGACTGAGCTAATAGTTCTTTCACTGGGATGCTGTTAACTCTTCTTATATTGTAAATTTGGAGGTGTTTTTGAAAACTCCACCATCCATCTTTTTCCTGGCTCTGTCACTTTTAGCTTCCACATATCTCTACAACTCCTCCTAACTCCTACTGTGGCTACCTAACTTTAGTCTATCTTTTTCAAGACTCACACATTGCTGTTTTTCACATTTCTTGTAGATGAATGCCCAGGGTGATTGCTTGCTGCATATAAAAGGAGAGAAGAAAGGCCACAGCAGGACAACGCCTCTCCAAAGGCTGCAGCAATGATTTGATTGAAATCAGGTTGCATTTCCATTGGGTATTTTTTATTTTTTTTAAAGAGGACTGTTTGCAGATCACATCATGCCAGGTTGATCTGTCCAACAGTATTATTTCCATGCAGTTTACTATTCTGACATATTTTGCAATTCTAATCTCTGGCAGATATTTATGTTACACTTGGACTTGGAAAGATAGGATTAAAATTTACTGTAAATAATTCTTGTTTTTTATTTATTTGACAGTAATTATAAACATGAGGTTATACCTTTTTTCAGTTAATGAGGTAGATAAAAAAAGATGTCATATGCCAATGAAGGAACGGACTTTTTATTATAGAAAGGAACTTTTATCTTACAATAAAATCCACTGAATTTATCTAGTAATATTCAGGCAATCTAAGACACCACAGCCCGTGCCTCTTTCCCACTATTTTTATTGTGGTGACACTGTACTAACAGTTTTTATGTGTATACTCACATGCTATCAATAAGAAAGAGGCATAGCATATGGAGGCAAAAGACAATTTAACTATAAAGGTTCCAATTATTTTTTGTTTCAAAAACTAGAGGAGCCAAAGTGGAAGTACTGGCCAGGGTCAAATTTCTAAATCTGTGCAAAATTCAGTAAAATTCTATAATCAAGGAAGGAAATTTCAGAAGCGCACATTTTGTAGGGAAGAAGGAGCAGAAATTTGGAGAGCTTCACCCTCTTCTGAGTTGACAACTGTGTACTGTCATTAGAACTGAAGAACTATGAAGTTCCATAGTGATCAACAACTTACTTAATTCACAAGTTTACCTGAGTCATATCTCATTCAGGTGGATGTGAATTGTAATTGTATTCCTCAAAAAGATGGCAGAGTGACCCATGAAGAACATAGTCCAACTTGATATTTATAGAGTGTTCCAGACCAAGTGGATCTATGTAGTGCAATCTTGTCTCAAATAAATGAATAAAAATATAAACACACAGCATAAATACATTTAAAATATTGGAGCTTTATACAACTAAGTATAACTTGCAGAAAATCTCAGTTTCTGTAAAATAATGTCCTTATTCAAAATTCAGTTTACAAATAATCTTAATTAACAAACTGTTATCTAGCAATTATTAATAAGAAGACTGTGTTGTTATAATGAAGACGTAGGAAGAGCTAGGAAGTTTTGTGTTAAGGTAAAAACTGTGTATACCCACAGAAAATGCAATCTTAACCTCTCAACAAGACAAATTCTCTTTGCAACAGAGACCATTATTAAAACCCACAACCAATGAGAATGCAGAGTTGTGGGTCCTAGTCCCAGTGGATTCATCTACAATACAACTGTAGCATTTATGGCTCAAGCAGTATTGCAGAAGTGTTTGGATGGAAAGATTTTAAGAGTCAGATGATCAAGGAGTTTGGTGTGAGATTGTGTCTGATGCTCCTCAAATAAATTCTCACAAACATGGTGATCTAAGCATGAACCAAAAATAGATAACAACAGTATACATTCTAACAAGTACTGAGGAAATCTCAGAAGACCCCAACCCTAGATAAAGAACGACAGGAAACTAAGGAATGGTGAATGTGAGAGAAATTGTTTTCCCCAGGGATGAGCACTATAACTGGTGTTTCAGTGCCAAATGGTCAGCCCTGAAAACATACATCCAGGTAACACTATACAGAATGAGCAGATTATATTTAGAAATATTTATGTGTATACATGCACATATATGCTTATAGCAATGATTATGTGAGAATAGACTTTGAATTTGAAAGTGAGAAAGAAAAGGTATATGACTGGGCTTAGATGAAGAAAAGCAAAGGGGGAAATGAAGTAATTGTAGCCTAAATTTAAAAATAAATTAAGCAGCTAAATAATAAATAAAGTACACATAAAAAAACTACTCTAGGACTTGGATTCATGATACCTGGGTCATTGCCACTGTCTGACATTTGAAAATAACAAAGAAACACCTTAAAATTGATTAACTTGGTTGTATACATATGTTCAAGTCAATTTTATCATTCCAATATTGCTTAAATATAGTTATGATGACAATCAGATAGGTATATTGGAACTAGTTTTAAGAACAGCTGTATTTCTTATTCTTCTCAAGTGTGTGTGTGCACGAATGTTATGATTTATCATGTATAGCCATGTTTATATGTAGGTAGGAATATGTATGTCTTCATGTGGAAGAGTACAGTATAGTTGCATATATGTGTACATTTTTACATATTTGTATGTAGTTGTGTAAGTTCATATTGAGTGTCTTCTTCAATGACTGTGTAATATTCATTGCAGCCAGTTTTTCCATTTGAACTCAGATTCCATTATTATGGTTAGTCTGTCTGACCAACATACTCTAGGGATCTCTTGCTTCTCTCTCTTTTTTTTCAATGCTGTAGTATGATACAAACTACCATTCCTGCTATGTATTTCATGAATTCTATGTAACTGAACTCTTGTCCTCATGCTTATAAGGCTAATGCTTTAACAACTAAGCAATTCTTTCAGCCTAAAAACTGTCTCTGAGCAAGATAGTCCGAGTAATTCATTGTAATACGAGTTTGAAGAGGATATTCCCACCAACAATACATTTCACATACTCTGTGGGGAAGGATTCATTGTCAGACACTTCAGAGATATACAGCTCTCATTGTGCTGTAAGTTTCCTCTCTGAAAATGAGAAACTCCATATATTCTCATAACCCCTTTTTATCCACTGTAAATACACAGAAAACCAGCAGGAAAAGTGAGTTACATTGCATTGGGAACTCAGAATTTTATCACAGTCCACTAAAAATGGGCAAAAAGAGCTTTATACAAACCTAAGAGACCCACCTTAACATAGTAAGAAAACAAAACTAAAACGGTATTATTCCAGGACCAACATCTGCAGCACTTATTGATACATTTTTTTAATGCCTTATGTTTCAAGAGATCTTAACTCCTTTAGAAGGCTGTGGTGTTTAGAGGCAAGACTAAACTCAGTCACTGTCAGGAGCTTGAATCCTTTACCCAGATCTTTGACATCGTCTGTAACAACATATGAATTCTTTCACCTTTGTCCTGTTGTAACAAACAAAACCAAGCATTTTCTTCTGCACCAGGTGTGAACTGGTTAAATAAAATATAAATATAACCCTCACAATGACAGAGAAAATGAATGTATAAGCAGAAAAGTCTTCTTATAAAAATTTGCTATCTTTGTAAAATACAAAATATGAGATAGATGGGTTCTGTCTTTAGGTCAAACTTCAGAGAGAACTGTTTTGTACAACAGTCTTGCCCTTTCTTTTTTGAAATAACAGATGTCAAATAGGCCAACAAATTCACACTCCAGAAACGGGAAGAAGAAACAGAGAAGGATAAAAACAGCTTCTACGTGTGTCTTGTTATATTTCTCACACGTTCTGCAAAGAGAACTGGAAAACGATTTTTTTCAACAGCTATATGCTAAAAGTGGTGTGGTGATAGAATTTTTTAGAGGGGTCAAATAGTAGTAGTGAGGTACTGAGCACACTGTTTTATGGTCCTTGTGTGGCCTCCACAAACTGTAGATTTACAACCACAATTTAAGGTACTAAACTACAGAGTAATACCAAACTCGTGTTTTTATTTTAAATATTTTAAAAGAAACAGAATTTTAAAAATCTGTACCATTTAACCTCAACTCTGAATATTTGTACCCTGAATGAAAAAGAAAATTAAACACATGCCAATCATAGATGGCATTGCATTATATCACAAGTTAATGTTAATTCTTACTTGTACTTCATCATTCTGGTAATATTAGATTTTTTTACTTTGAATTTTGTGATAAAATATGGAGGTATATATGCAATTGACAGTCATTGTTTTTGGTGAGGCTTGTTTAAGTTAAAGTCTTTAAGCACTGTCCAAAAAATCCTCACTAAAATGACTGGGTCATGTATTACTGAATATGATGCCCTATGCAAATAATTCTTCTTGAATAAAGGGTTTCACAAGGGGTCTATGGAGAGTTACATCTTCTAATAGATCATTTTCTCCTTTCAAATACACACAGGCTTATTTTCTCATTAGCTGTGAAGCCACAGTCTTACCTGATATAATGCTGTACCAGAGAGTCAGATTAAGGAAATCAATTGAATGAACTGTCATTGATATTTCTCAATCAAATAAAGAGGAAACTATAGCTGTGGCCAGCTTTAAAATTCTATGCAGATTTACTAAGATTTGGATTCTGTGGCTGAAACACATTTTTAAAGAAAAAAAGTCAATATTAAACTACATTTGATATATTTCTTTGCCAAAAGCCACAACTTCTACTATTCTTGAGAGGAATGATTTATAACTATTACATCCCACAAAATGTTCTTTTTGGCCCTGAAATCTGATAATTTGGTTTTACATGGTGACTGCTCTTCAAGAAATAAAACTCCTGTCCATCATCATTATTATTATCAAGGAGAGGTTGTGAAGGGCTGTGGAAAGCACAGAATATTTTCCTGCTTTACTCTTGTGATAACTGCAGAATTTTGGAAATGTATTAGCTTCAGCAAAAGAGGAATGAAGACCTAAGAGCTGTGTTATGTATAAATAAGTGTGGAACCTTTGCTTTCTATCTGGGGAGCACTTTTCTTGGTATACGCTGTATAATATATTCCCGTTTGGCCTTGCAGATGCATTTTGGAATTTATTGGCCTGGAAACATTTTCCCTGGCTTGCAAATGTTTCATCAACCTGCTCTCTCCCTGGACCAGAATATGATGCAGATTGGAAGTGAAATATGGGGAATGAGAATACAGTGCTTATTTTTTTCCCCTTAATTTTTTTTTCCATTGGGAGAGGAGTCTTTCTCTGGCTAGGTCTTGATCATGAAGTGGTATATAGATAGTCTGAGGCAAAAATATACTCTTTAGTATAGATGCACTACTATTTACAAAGCAATAATTTTAGACCCAAAGCAAGAACTATCAGCAAATTAGAAATGGCTACAAAATAAGGATAATGATAATCCTACTTGTATTGTAATAGTATTCAAGCCGACCTGTCTGAGGATCACTTTTGAATTTCAACAAAATGGTAGTTTTATAAAAATTGGAGTTGTCTTTATAATTTTTCTGATTGAATGATGCATTTTCAATGCATATTATCAGTAATTACTCTTACTCTTTTTTAAATAAAATAGGCCATACTAACTAGCCCATTTTCACACAAACATTGAGAACAGTTTATGGGAATGAACCTAACAAATAAGTGCAGGGATATACAACTTATTCAGTGATTAAAAAATGATGACAGTAAGAATTTATTAGATTATTAAAAGATTAGTAAATGTTAAGGAGCCCCATGAACAAGCACAGCCAGCAGAACTCCAGGTAGACTGCCATTCCACAGAACTCTTCCTCTCTCTCTGTGAATCCCCACCCTAAACACTAACTGCAATCCTATAACCTCCTTAAAACCTTGTATCTGGCTTCATCCAGGCAGAAAGTCCCTCTTGAATCACAGGCTATGCAGAACACCAGAACTTCTCCTTCTAAATATCCATCCAACAAAACCAAACCCAGAAACAGCACCTAGAACTACAGACATCCAAAATCATATGTTTAGATGCCAAATTATGAATACAATCAAAAAGAGCCAGGGCAGTATGTCACCAGCTTTCCTACTACACCTGAATATTCTACGGCAGCTGATGTACAAGAAAAAATGCATTAAATTCAACTTAATGAAGATAATAAAGGCCCTTAAAGAAGAATTGTGTAAATCCCTTAAAGATATAGAGGAAAACACAAACAAAAAAATTGGAGGAAATGAATAAATCCTTTACAGAAAGCCAAGAAAGAACATTTGACTGAAATGAATAAAAGTGTTTAACACGTGAAAATGAAAGTAGAAGCAATTAAGGAAACACAGACCAAGGGAATTCTGGAAAAGAAAAATCTCGGTAAGTGAACAGAAGCTATAGCCACAAACATCACCAACAGATCACAAGAGGTGGAGAAAATCTGGGGCATGGAAGAAATGATAGAAATGATAAAAAAAAAAGGAAATGATAGGAAAAAAATAGATAAGTTTGTAGAAGAAAATGTGAAGTCAATTTTTTTTTGACACAAAACATCCAGAAAACTGGAGACATTATGGAAGAGACAAATCTAAGATTGGCTGGAATGAAAGAAGGAGAAGAATCCCAGGACAAAGGCCCATAAAATACTTTCAACAAAATCATGAAAGAAAAATTTCCCATACCTAAAGAAGGAGATGCCTATAAATATACATGAAGCAAACAGAATACCAAATAAGATTGGAGCACAAAAGAACACCCCCTTGCCACATAATAATAAAAACACTAAATAAACAGAACAAAGAAAGAATATTAAAAGCTACAAAGGAAAAAAGAGAAAGTAATATATAAAAGTAGACTTCTTATAATTACACCTGACAGCTCAGTGGAGACACTAACAGGCAGAATCACTTGGAAAGATGTTCTGATGACTCTTAGAGACCATAGATTGCAACTCAAACTACTACACCAGGTAATTTTCAATTTGCGTAGTTGAAGAAAACAAGATATTTCATGAAAAAGTCAAATGTAAACATTATGTATAGGCAAACCAAGCCCGGTTGAAGATACTAGAAGGAAAACTCTAATGTAAAGAGATTAACTACATCCATAAAAAAAGAGGAAATAAATAATATCACACCAGCAAAATAGAAAGAGGGGAAATTAACACATATCCTAACCAGGTTCATGTGTATTGCATTCCTGTCCCCTCTTTTCCACTGTAAGTCTGTCTGTCTCTAACTGTTCTCTCCGATCTTGGATTTCACCTATGTACATTCTAATCGCTTTTCTGACTGCCTGACTGTATTTCATGCTTCCATCCAATTGCTCTTCCATTTTCCTTACTTGTCGTTTTCTTGGATTCTCAATCTATCTTTACTTTTGCTCCCTTGATGTTTGATCCAGTCATGGCGGGATTCGTGCCCAGCACATGGCTGCTTGTTCCCCCTTCCCCAACAGCCTGGGAGACCCACAGCTTAAGCTACAAATAAATAGTTGTGTCTTCAAATGGATCCCACCCTTCTTTCAAATGATTCCCGTGCTATTTCCACACTCCTGTACCATGCTGCCTCTTCTTCCTCCTATGTTCTCCTATTGGCATACTTTTGTCAGGGCGTGCCAAAAAGTACAGTTTGACTTTGCTCAACAGACTTTCCTGGCCTTTGGACTGACGATGCAGGGTTTCTTCCTGTGACAGATCCATACCCTGCCTGTTCTGTCATACTGTATTCTGCTATTCTTTATACTTATACCAAACTCATTCTCCTTCATCATTGCTTTCTTGAATTCCCTATGTAGTGTCTTCTCCATGCTCCAGGCAATGAGCTGCCCCAATCTGGTGTGAGTTGCACTGGCAAACATCTTTCATTCTTATGGTTTCTTAAAATGTAAATTTAAAGTTGATTTGTCATCTGACGTGGTTTCTTAGAAATAGTTTTGTTTGTTTGTTGCTGAAGAAGTTTCTGTGAAAGATATATGGCCATATGTTTGGTTGAATGTCTGACTTTGTGTGTTCCATGTGTTTTGCCTTGGGGATTTTTTAAATCTTGTATGATGACAAATAAAAGGTTATTCTGTACTGGTCTACCTCATTATAAATAAAAACAGCTTATAATTGGGTTTGGTCAAACTAAAAATAGATAACTCTAAATTAGAACTGCTCTGGAAAGGTACAAACACTTGATCAGTTCAACCTTGGTTGAAGTCAAAACAAAAATCCTTACTGTCATCTTTATTAAGGGTAACCACGTGAACTGGTCCCCCCCAAAAAAGATATTACACCTCTAATACACTTTGAATTAAGATGTATTCATATGTGATTATTCCTGTCCTGTCCTCAAACAAGATTTATAAAAGTTAAGATTTAAAAATATGCTGGTTTATGGATATACAAATGCTGCACCTCTGCATTCATGTACAGGAATAAAATTTGCTGGCTACCAGATTTTGTAACTTAAGAGTAAACACCTTGATATAAGTTTAAAACACTAAAACCTTTACACTTTTAAAATTTGATTTTGCCTTTTACAGATTAAGAGTATGCTCTAGGTCTTAGGACCACAGCTGAAAACTAGAGACTAAAATACCCTTCTTAATCCTTTTGTCTTTACTTTTGTTGGTAAGCTGTAAAAAAGGCTAAGGAGGGTCCCCAAGTCCATATAGGAATTGGTGAAAATGGCTTGTAAAGTTTTAACACCTGAAAAGAAGAAGCTGAGTCTTCTTGGGAGAGTGAACTGCAAGAACACTATGTTCTACCTTGGTAGCTGCTCTGATGCCACACTGGGACCTGCCTCCCCACACACAAGGGAGACAATGGGAGTAAACCATGAGGCTTCATCCAACCAGAATTCAGCCCAAGTCAACACCAAGAGAACCCTTCTTCAAATGTATCCTGTATTCACTGGTTATGGTTTGTCCTGATCCAGCAAAACTATGCCCCAACTGCCAACAGCCTAGACTAGGCCCTCTATTGTTATAAGAAGCCACTTGTTGGTTCCTGGCTGCTCAGCAGCTCAGACCTGAAATAATCACACAAAACTATATTACTCATGTACATACTCATGTACATCCCCAGACATGAAACATAATAGATAAGCCAGAATTTAATCAAAATGTACAGTCACCACATTTGACAAAAAAAAAAAAAACCCTTCGAGAATATACTTTGACAAATTCACAGTTTGATCAATAATAGAAGTGAGTAAACTGGCTTTCCATATTCACAAGAATGAGAGTACATTCCTACAGTTCACAACAAACCAAAGCTTACTCCCAAATGTAGCAAAGAATGACATAAATTTAACACCTAAAATTAGTCATCAAGAAGAAAAATATTTCTCTATGCACTTGAGTAAGTGTAGAAAATATTTTTAAGTTATCTATTGAATAAGACAATCAATTTTCAGAGTATGTAAGCATCTTAGACAATTTAACAACAAAGAAATAATCTGATTAAAAATATAACAGTCAGGAAGTAGGGAGAAGAGATTTGAAATGCTTTCCTATGGGCATGACACAGCCAATGCAATTGTGAATTCATAGTCACTGTAGCTGTAAAAAATAAACCTGTATAAGCCTGGACCTGTCAATAGTCAATCACAGATCAAGCAGGAGTTCATGTGGCCATACTCTTCAGTGATGAACATTGAGCTACTCATGGAATCTTGGGGAGAATCAGACATTGTTTTTAGTTGTATACCCATTGATAAATTCATCATGTGCGAAGTAAAAGTGTCAAATCCATGATCACAAATACATTCCTGGCTGAATATGGTGGGTCTACAAAACAAAAAAATTATGACTATAGCACAAGGCTTGTGTTGGAGAAAGAATTAGGCTTCCGGGGCCATGCTGCCAGAACAAATTCTGACAAGGTTTGTTTACAAAGCATTTAAATTGATTTTAGGAGCAGACTGCTACAACTTGCTTAATGGCACACTAAACAGACTTCCGCTGCTATGTTGAATTGGGTGCAGCAAATAGGCACAGCTATATTTCCTATAGCATTGCCACTGTTTAAGTTCATAAGAAGGGTTTAGCATATTAAGAAGCACTTCTGGTCATAAAATAATTGCAGATACTCAATAAAGACAAACTCAGATGAAAAAGACCCTAAATGAGACAGTGTGTTTACAAAATGTAAGTAGGCTCGGGAAAAAAAAGAAAAAGAGTATAAAAAGTTAAATAAATGGTTTTCAAAAAAAAAGTCTTTAAAGAGACAGGGTACAGACACTGATAGATTAAAGGAGTAGAGATAATACAATAAATATTAAAAAAGTAATAGATTAAAATAAATAAGCCGTGTAAAGATGGACTATACACAGAGAGGCTGGATTATGTATATTATTGTGTTTTCTTTGAATTTTTTGGTTGTGAAGGAGCTAAGTAACCAACATATATACTTTAAAGATATTTTGTCTTCAAAATTTGGGTCTAAGGATATGTTGCTTTGGAAAAGAGGTTCTTCTTTTGTTTCCACAGAGGATGAGAACCTGTGTAATCCATTTAGACTAATGTGGTTTGTTGGACAAAGACCCCATGAAAGGTCATTGTGAAAACTCCCCCCAAAATTACTTTGACCCACAAAAAATAGGAAGCAGTTTAGAGAGAAATACACCCATATTCCCAAATATTCTTTATAAACGTTTGTTTCCATTTAAAGGTAGATATGCTATAGAGATTCATATTGAAATGGACTTTGGTTTCTTGATAAAAATTTAAGGTCAATTTTGTTAGTATTTATTTCTGCTCTTGATTAAGGTATTCTGATTGTGCAGCTCGTTTGAAAATGTAATGTATAATTAAGAAAAATAGGTTAATAGTCATCTTTAATAGTCAAGCTTATAGTCATGTTAAGTTTTCTAGATACATAGAGATAAACTTCAGTTAGATAGGTACTCTTCAAATCTTTCAGAGACCTTCAGAATATAGCACTTAGAAGCACTTCTAAAACTTAGAAGTTTTAAGAACTTAGGACTTTTCATGAAAATGAGACAAACCTGCTCCTCACAACACCATTACCTCAAGAGGAAGATGGACATTGAAGAGGTTCCTCATTGAGTTTGCTAGCCATTTGGCAAGAAACTGCTCTTGCCTGGACTGCTTGAAGGTATGCTGTGTGAACTGGACATGCAAAACCCACAGAGAAATGACTGCTGTACTTTCCTAAAGGTGAGATGATCCTTCAGATTTCCCGATTAATGCAAGAGTCTGCCAGACATTCTGCAGGATACAGAAGAAAGTAACTGACAAACTGCCAATATAGATGGGACTGTCTTTAAATTTTTCTGTACTATGGACCAGAACACTGAAGATGGATGTCCCAACAGTACAGAAGAACTGTGGGTGATTGCTTAGGTAGCCAGTTGTCTCTGTCATTTGTTGTACATTTTGGAAGTTGCTTGATTGCACTTCCTACTTATTCAAGTAATATTAGTTCCCTTCTCAGGTCTTCAATGGGGTTGAAGACTAGATAGTTTCAGTTACTTTCTTCTCATGACTTGGCCAAGTTATTTATAATATAAGACTTAAACTTCTTAGGATAGGATAATTATTGCAACATTTATCATGTTTCTTGCTTGATATTGTTTGTGCTGGTTGTAATTCTATTTTTATACCAGATATTTGTTCTTATTGTATATAATTTTGTATTAGGCTTAGAACCCTCTTATTTAAATGAAAGAGGGAGGTAGTATAGGAATTTCTAGAGCCGGTAGCCTTTAAGTTACCTGCGCACTTGTGCATGGCCTCTTATATTATAAATGCCAATGTAAAGCATGAAGTCGCTCTCTCTTCTGGCTGTGGGATTCAGTTGCTGTTCCCCATTCGAGCAAAGGACTGTGATCGGTGAGTCTACCCCTAAATAAATAACTTTTTATTAAATTCAGTTCTGAGCTATTGTGGGATTTTTTTTAACTCCCATCTTCATATCTCTGTCATATGAGTTGACTTATTGGAGTCCATTCCCTATTATGAAATGCCATGCTCAGCCTTAATGTGGAGGATGGAGGCTTAGTCCTACACCAACTTAATGTGCCAGACTTTGTTGACTTCCCATGGGAGCCCTTACCTATTGGGAGGAGTGGATGAAGGATGGCCTCAGTGAGTTGTGGGGCACAGGGGTGAGGCAGGTGGGAGGAGCAGGACAAAGAATGGGGGGAGAATTGTGGATGGAAAAGTAAAATTAAATTTAAAAATAAATTAAAATATAAAACAGGTGCTATAACAGTTAAAAATGAAAAATTGTAGTGTTTATCACACAGTAAAAATAACAACAGAGCAGACTACAATATTTTATAATGTCCATAAATATAAACAGAGACACCTGGAGCAAAGGTGTTTGTGAGATAAAGAGATGGTTTTTGGTTCAGTCTCTGTGAGCTCTTATGATCCCAGGTTTGTTGATTCTATGAGTTTTCATGTGATGTCCTTAACCCTTGTACCAACAACCAGGAAGTCAGTATGGAACTAACCTAGACCCTTTGCATATCTGTGATAGTTTTATAGCTTGGTCTTATTTAGGACTCCCTACAGTGGGAACAAGGGCTGTTTCTGATTCTTTTGCTGGGTCTTGGGACCCTATTTCTTATGTTTGCCTTGCCCAGCTTTAGTAAAAGGGGAAGTGATTAGTCTTACTGCAGCTTGAAATACCATGTTTTGTTCATATAAATGGGAGGTCTAGCATTTTCTGAATATAAATGAAGGAAGAGTGGATATCTAGTGCAGTCAGTGGGCAAGAGGGAGGAAGGGACTCAGAGGAGAGGAACGAGGGCTAACTGAGGAATGGATGTAAAATGAATAAATAAATAATTAACTAAATAAAACAGAAAAAATGTGGTTTTCATCTTAATTGGATTATTGCCCAATTATTTTATGTCTTACATTATCTTATCACAATCCCTACATATACCAATGTTACATCTGTTAAATGTTCAAAATAATTAATGTTTCATAATACCCAATTACTACTCAGTTGACTTCATTTATGATTGTTTATTAATTATTTTGCTTTCTGTTTTTCTTTTCTAGACAAAGCTTTTATCTGTAGCTTTAGAGGCTATCTTGGAACTCACTCTGTAAACCAGGCTGGCCTCCAGCTCAGAGACTCCGCTGTCTCTGAATTTCATGTGCTGGGATTAAAGGCGTGTGCCACCACTACCTGCCATGTGACCTTTTCAGGAAAGAATCTGAGTCATAAGTGTGCATATGTATTCCTTTGATACAGTCAGGGAATTCAAACATATCTTGAATTTCCTTCCATTCATGTAAAGCATGCACAACATAAAAAATTCAGTCTAGAGAAAAACATTTTGAAAGATATCAGAATGGTTATAATAATTAAGATCAGATTTCCCAGTCAGCCATTATAGGCTTTAAAACATGGTTACACAAACTGAGTTCTCCAAGGAGCCCTGATTCACATTCTGTACTTTGGGAATTGGAGGCAGGGCACAGCCATTTCACAAACACAATGCAAATGCATCAGAACTTTTTTTTTTTTTTTTTAATCAGGATTTCATTATCTGGATAGGGCATAGGAGGAACTTCCCAAACTGTATGCTGAATGTCTGAACTCTCCTAAAGTGATTCTTTTATTGACCATATCAAATGAATTCTCTCAGTTTAGAAACTGCCAAGGAATAAAATAAATAAAAATTAGAATTGTATTATAAAGCATTTATTTATAGCACAGAATTGCTGCTTGTATTCCTTTATTCATATTATATAAACACTGTATCATTTAAAGTATTAGAAACCTCAATTATCTTGTGCAGTGCAAAAATGGTTTGAATCATTTTTATTTCTTTGTATGGTTATGCCATTAGGGTTTGAATAATATTCTTATGCCTATTGGTTAAGTTCTGTAACACTGAGATGCAACTCAAGCTTAAAGTTTATATCTTAAATGTGCCATCATGTTGCATGTCATAGATTTTCACTATGTTGAAATGTTGCACCTTTTAGTACTGGATTTTTGGTAAGAGAGCTTTTTTAAAAAAATGTTTTCTTATTTCTCTTTTGAGATTATAATACAATTTTAGGGCTTACCATTTAGTATTAAAAAAATCAACTGCTTTTCTCTAGAGAAGACAAAATCTCCCACTCTCAGGATTTTTTAGTTATCTGTAGTTTTTTTTTTTTTTTTTTTTTTTTTTTTTTTTTTTTTTTCTTCAACGGTTGAGGACTCATGAGCTTTCCCAGTACAAATTAGCATGTTTGATAGGGTCAATGTTGTTCCGGTCTTGTACTGGCATTCATGCTACTGAGACTTCATGGGCATAACTTCTGACACAATCTCAGAAAAAAAACTCTGTTTTTCTGGATTTTATGGTCTTTCCACATCCTTTTAGCCATGATCTCTGAGCTGCCAAGTGAAATAAACTCTTCTATGCCCAATTTGCTTTCCATCACTGGGTTTGGTCACAATAACAGAAACCCCAACTAAGACTGATCCTGGTCCAAGGAGGGAGAAACTGTAATGATCTCTTTATGATGCAATGAGGTTTCCTTGAAGAGGGATGAGAAAGACACTTATCTCTTGAGTTAATAACAAATAGATAGAAGGTAGTAAGGGATTATACTAGTTCAGTAAAATGTCAGTTGTAACTTTTTCTCCAAGATCCATGACTTCACTAGTCCTTGGCATTTAGCTAGATTTCCAGCACCAGGCATGATTTTCTCTTGTTAGCCAGGTCTTGGGTTCAGTCAGAGAGCTGTTTGCTACTGCCAAGGTACTGCATCCTTGGACTTACCTTGTAATACTTGTCATCATTGTGGTTTTTAAGCATCATAGTGAGATAGAACTCTTTCTTCTTTAGAAGCCTTCATGCTAGGTTGTCACACAATGAAAGCTAGTCCTTAAGAAACAGTTGTTCTGGTCAGATTAAATTGAAAGTCCTTTGGGTCCTGGGTTTGAGTCAGTCTGTGTTTGAACCACATTGTGTCTTCAACAATAGGAATTTATCTCCTGCCACTGGGAAAAGCCAAGAACAATTGCTATGGTCTATAATATCTGAGAAACTCTTGAATCACTCTAGCCAACAATTCAGCAGAGGGCTTCTAATTCATGGTGTTAAGGTTTTGTTAGATCATTTAAAATTCCTAAGAAAAGCAAAGTGAGCTCAGACAGAAAATTTGTCTTTAAAAGATCAATGCACACTGACACATACATTAATGTTTGCTATAGGTATTTTAGTTAGAGAGTTATTATTATAATACTCAATGATTTTTTTCAGGCACTTTTACTGTTATTATATCCTTATGTATCCTTCTTTGTGTTTATGACAATCTTTCTCCCTCATTGGAGCCCCAGACTATTTTTTCTCATTTCCCAATGAAATAATTGTACTATGCTATTTCTTCCTATATACTATGTTCCACCAACACCAACACTACCAACATCAACACCAAAAACACCAGTTCACTTTTACTTTTCTGGGTTCTGGAAAAGTTATTTACTCACATCTAAAGAATTCAAGCTAAGAGCCTCAAATGAAAAAAATAATTCATGTATCATTTGTCTTTTAGGTTCTGGGTTACCTTGCTAAGTATGATCTTTTAGGGTTCCACACATTTACTTGGGAATTTCATTATTTTATTTTACTTTAAAGTTGAACAAATTCTGTAATGTGTAGAAACAAAACATTTCAATTATCTATTAACCAGTTGATGAGCATTTAGATAGTTTCCATTTCCTACACATTGTGAATAGCATTTTTGTGAACATGGCTGAGCAAGTATCTGTGGTGAAAATGAGCACTTTGGACATATGTCAAGGAATGCTGTACCTGGATCAGATGATAAACTTTACTTTTAGCTTTTTGAAGATTCTCCATACTTGTTTCTAGAATGTCAGGACAAGTTTGTAATCTGACCAACAGTAAATAAAAGATTCCTTTTTTCCACATCCCCTTGGCATTTGTTTTAGGTTTTGTTTATTGTTAATTTTTTACCATTTTGATTATGGTAAGATGAAGTCTGAAAGTAGTTTACATTTGCATTTCCATAATAACAAGGGCTGATAAACACTTTTTGAGACACCATAAAATTAATTAATTAAATAATATTTTATTTACTGCTCATTATTTGTCATTTGAGTACTCTCTATTTAGATCACAGGCCCAATTTTGAATGGAATGTTTATGTTTGTTTTGATTCTTTATTTTTTGAGTTCTTTAATTATTCTAGAAATTCATCCTCTGTAAGATCTATGGAAGCATCCTTTGAAGGAGACCTTGGGATTATGCTCTTTCCCTCCCTCCTCCTCACCCTCTTTTCTTCTCTTCCTCCCTATTTATTCATGGTGCTGGTGTCTTATCACATCTTTTGATTTCTTCTCTTCCACCCAATTTATTATGGCCAACTCTTTATGGATGCTAAAGCAAATCTTTTATGAATTGATTTTTTGGATATTATTAAAAAAAATAAGGACAAAGAAGCCTGATACTATGGTATCTTTGTTACTATAAAATTATTGTGTTTTCTGTTTACCACCATTAGTGTTCTTATTATGATATGCATCCTGGCACAATGATTCTCACCAATCCCTTTAAAGTATACAGATAGTACATACTTTCTAGCCCAGTTTTATTTATAACTTCTTTTTTAATAGTAAAATTTATGGAATTGCTGACGAAGAAGTTTTAATATGTCAAATATTATGTTTATAAATCCTATGAAACAGATGATAACTTTCTGTATCTCTCTGACTGTGAATATTTTGAGTTTATAATACTGAATGATTTTTACTATAATAATACATCCTCTTCCCTAGTACAGCAATTTGACAATGAAAATTTCAATTTGACAAAACAGACAAATTTCCAACATTTGCATTTAATCAATATATAAATGAAATTGAAGTGTACTATATGGAGTTCAATAAGAATCTCTGATCACTGAAGTTCTCTGATCTGGAAGTTACTCTCTTCTCTGATCATTCAGTCTGATACTTAGAAATCTTGAGAGACAAATTGGTATCATGCAGAGAAAGTATATTTGATCTTACCCATAGAAAGTCATAAATTCCCACTCCATAATGAAACTATTTGCTTCAAACTTGTTTAGTATAAATCCAGACCACTACATAGAGAGATTTAACAAATTATTTTCAGTAAAGTATTGATGGAAACACAGCCTTTGAGATTTTTTATGTGGTTATCTTTCATGAGTGATCCTTGCCTCCAAACTCAATCAATAGTTTTTATTTATTTATTTATTTATTTATTATTTATTTATTTTTTATTCCCATGGACTTTCCCTGCTTGAATGTTTGTATCCTTTCCAGGGAACTCCCAGTCATTAATGAAAATAGTGAAGAGCATGTTCTTTGTTGAGGTATAGTGAAGGCTGATTCCATACTCATGTATGACATCTTTTAACTAGGATCAGGCAAGGTCTAAAGATACAAGTGTCTTTTTAACACACACACACACACACACACACACACACACACACACACACACACATATATATATATATTAAATTAAATATAACACATATATATTAAATATATAAACTATATTTAGCATATATGTATGTATGTGTGAAATATGTGAACACACTGCATTCTTTCTGCATACACTATGTTTTCAGCTGGTAAAAGTTTTATTATGAGGCATTCTTGATCACATAATGCACATTTTATTGTCTTAAGTTGAGGCAAAATTCTTTTTCATCTTTAAATTAAATTCCAGATAGATTTGACACAGGTACGGATATCAGAAATTTTATCATGCAAGGAAGTTCAAATCTAGTCTTAGTTGACAGAAAAATAAATTCCATGTAACAAATAATAATTATAAATATATATGAAATTGCCTGAGTTTAATTTAAAAAAACAATAATCCAATTTAGATATTATTTTTTTTGTGTTGACATTATGAATCCGTAGTTAGTTTGTATAATGACCTCTTCAAAAGGCATTGTTTTCCAAGAGCATACACTAACTTGTTTAAAATAAGTCAACTGTTTTAACATTTGTATTTGAGAGTAAAATAAGTATTAATCCTAAAGTATTAGAAAGCACTCTAAGGAAGGGTACTTGATGCATTGGGGTCAAGTGAGTAATATGTGATTAATAGTTATCTGTGAACCTGACACATTTAAAGAGTGCTGTTGGAATCCTACCACTTTTTCTTTTAACCGATGTAAATGTGGCCTGAAGAAAATGCAAATTTGGCAATAGAAAAGATCCTTAACTGAGGAAGAAAATATTATCTTAAGCGAAGAAGGGAGAGTAATTTAAATAAAGAGTGATCTAAATAGTCTAGGTCAAATGTAGAGTAAAACATAATTTTGTATTTCAGGGCCAAAGAAACAAAAGTCCCCCCAAAATTAAATAAAAATTAGCTTTCCTAGAAGTACATGTTTTTTCTTAAAAAACAATCAGTTGTTTTTTTACAGATTTCAGTAACATAATTCAAGTGGGCATGCTTTACACCAGGAATTTATATCTAAGGAAATTATTAGGATATAAAGAAAAAATAAAAACATCACAAAGAATCTCTAGAGAACATTTCACTTTCTTGTGCATCATAAGTAAAGTAACCTGTTTAATAATGTTTGATAATATCCAAAATTCAACTAATAAACAGAATAAAAATAAACCACAAATTACAATGAATGTTAATAAGAGTGTTTTAAGCTAGAGCTAGAAATAATTTTGAAGAATTCTGAAAGCAGCCTTTGTATTGTTAATTTGAAATGATTAAAAAAAGCTACTGATATTGAGAAAAAAATCACCTCTTTATTAAAAACTTACAAATAGCCAGGGAGTAGTGGCTCATGCTTTTAATATCAGCACTCAGGAGGCAGAGACAGGTGAATCTCTGTGAGTTTGAAGCCAGCCTGATCAGTAAGAGGTAGTTCCAGGACAGACTCCAAAGCTACAGAGAACCCCTGTCTTGAAAAACAAACAAACAAACAAAAATTTACAAATATTTTATGATTTTATCTCACTGTGATCTTTACCAAAAATATAAATTTAATAGTCCTTCTCCTACATTTTTATTCTACAGAATTTGCATTTCTTTCAAAACATTACACTGAAGCTGATCTCTCAGAATCAAGACTTTTGAGTACAAAAGTGATATAATCCTTGAATCTCAACAGTCACTGACATCTTGGGCAATTTCCTTTTATATCCAAGCTCTGACACAGTCTTATTTGGTTTCCTGTGGTTCCCTATCTCTGCCCTCTCCTTTTCTGGCTTCTCCTTCTTTCTCAGCCCTCTAAAATGTCAGTATGACTCAGGGCACAACTTGCATCTACTTTTTATCACTAGTTGTATACTGTTGCAAGTCGCATTATTCAAACAGGTACAATTTGAACTACTGATTTCAAAATATTTATTTCTGAGCTCCAGACAGATGTCCCCAGTGAAAAACCAGAGGTCTCAATTGAAATGTTGAATAGGTTTCTCACATATTACCTGGGAAAAGGCAATGTTAAATTTCCTTCTCAAATTTATCTTCAATTCTCCAGGAGAGCTGTTAATGATTTTAGCCTTCAAACAATTTTAGAAGGCCAGGGAACATGACTTAGTCTTGCTTTTTTTATTTGTCTTCATCTTCATTTTCAAATGAATGTCTGTTTGCAAAGTTTACTCAATTATTCAGTCGCCTATCTAAATATTCATTGTGCTATCTTTATTCTGTCTATTGACAACTACAATGTATCTCTTCTTTCTTTGTCTCTACCCACTCACAACAGACTAGTGAATTGGAAGAAAAGGACAGTGGACCTGAGAGTGCTTTATTACACTCACTGAACACCGTAATCAGTAGAAGATTTCAAATGATCTTTCTAACCATATATGCTTATCATGTTTTCTATCACAGCTCAACATCTGCATATATTAGCATGCTTTGTTATTAAAATGCGTTAAGATTATCTTTGCCTTGAACAATGCTTGCTCTTCTTAATTCATGGATGCTAAAAGACATATATACATATATTTTAATGACTGGTTACCTCTTAACAATGTAATCACTAGTTAAATGCTCATTCTCTTATAACAATTTTATTAAATATTTTTTTTTCTAAATCCACATCATCTTAAACATAATGTTGAATAATATTCTATGTCACATTGGAGTACTATAATTTAAAAAGCCTTTTCTCAAATTCAGAAAACTCTAGAGAAGTAGAAGTGTCAATTTTGGGAATTGAACACACCTTATACAGAAATGTGAAGTATATCAGAAAAAAAATCTGTTAAAAATTTGCAGTTAATTTCTCCTGTCAGAAACAAAGAAAACCTATCTCAGTTAAACCTACCTTCAGTTAAAAAGTGAATAGTCATCACCTTTATGTAGAAGGAAGCATCGTCATCATTTCTTCCCTTTGATTTATATTAAATTTGCCATAGTATGTGTTACTTTTATGTATCTACATGGCATAAGACTCATTTTGTATTACAAATTTTACATAGAAATACTGTATACATCAGAAACAATATAAAGAACAGAAAGCTACTACTTTCTGAAATACATGAGTTAAGAAATGGAGCTTATTATCTCTGTTATTTATAAAAGAGAGAGTAAAACTATCTGATTTTTTTGCAGTTTGTCTTATGTTCATTACCATTGCAACTACTTTTGGGAGTAGTGATAAAAAAATAAACATTTAAGGTAGAATGTGTGCTTACAATCAAAAAAGGAAATGATAAAAATATTTGAGGACTATGTGTACTGGCATTTCTTTTAATTTTTCCTACTAATCCTGTACTTATTTTATTTACACAAATTTTCGAAGAGGCTTAGGCTAGCAAAATAAATTTAGTAGAATAAAATAGTATCTATGTATGCTTTTGGCCAAAATAAGCTCAGCCTTCAATTCAATCAATACTCACTGTAATGCTGTGGGAACTCTTTCAGTCAATAGCATTTAAGAAACTGACCAATTTTGGGCATGGCCTCATGTACTATAAATGCAGATAAAAAGTGTGCATGGGCCTTTTGCCTCCTGGATTCAGTTCCAGTTCCCAGTGCATGCAAAGAACTAAGGATCACTACCCTTTCAAGGAGTTTATCCCCTAAATCACTTTTGTTATACTCCGTATAAAGGCAGACCTATCAGAATTATAGCTGACTTCTCAATGGAAACAATGAAAGCCTGTTTATAATAAGGCTACGTGATGGTTCCCAGCTGCTCGGCAGGTCAGACTCAAAATAATTACACAGAAACTATATTACTTATAGCACTGCTTCGCCCATTAACTCTAGCCTCTTATTGGCTAACTCTTATTTTATTTATTTATTTATTTTATTTTTGTTTTTTTTTTTTTTGAGACAGGGTTTCTCTGTAGCTTTGTTGTCTGTCCTGGAACTAGCTCTTGTAGACCTGGCTGGCCTTGAACTCACAGAGATCTGCCTGCCTCTGCTGCTTGAGTACTGGGATTAAAGGCTTGCTCCACCATTGCCCTGTGTATTGGCTAACTCTTATATGTCAGTTTTACCCATTTCTAGAAATCTGTGTATAGCCACATGGCTGTGGCTTACCAGGTAAAGTTTCCAGTGTCTGTCTCCAGCTAGGCTACACGGCTTCTCACTAACTCCTCCTTCTTTCTCCCAGCATTCAGTTTAGTTTTCCTGCCTACCTCTATTCCCTGCACATACCCAAGAGAGTTTCTTTACTAACCAATGCTATTCACAGCACACAGATGGGAATCCCACATCAAAAACCAAAAGGTCCTGGTTAAGCATTATGCAGACTTTGAGACCATGGATGTCTGCCCAGACTACTATTCCCGGCAAAACTTTCAATCACCATAGATGGACAAAACAAGACATTCTATGACAGAACAAGATTTAACCAATATCTAGCCACAAATCCAGCCTTACACAAAGTACTAGAAGAAAAACCATAACACAAGGTGTTAGGTACATCCACAAAAACAGAGACAATAGATGATCTCATAGCAGCAACTCTGAAAGAAGAAAGGGGGGGGGGCACACAATAACATCACCAACAATGAAAACTAAAATAACAAAAACTAGCAATCACTGGTCATCAATAGTCCTTAAAATAAATGGACTCAACTGACCTATAAAAAGACACAGACTAACAGATTGGATACCAAATCAGAATCCATCCTTCTGCTGCATTCAAAAAATGCACCTCAGCCTCAAAGACAGATATTATCTAAGAATTAATTGTTAGAAAAGATTTTCCAATCAAATGGACCTAAGAAACAAGCTTGTGTAGCTATTCTAATAAGTAACAAAATAAACTTTAAATTAAAATAAATCAAAAGAGACAAAGAAAGATGTTTCATATTAGTGACAAGAAAAATCCATCAAGAGGAAATCTCAATATTGAACATATATTCTCAAAAGAATGGGTACCCTCATATGTAAAAGAAACACTACAAAAGCTTAAATCACACATTAAACCACACACACTAATAGTGGGGGACTTCAAAACCCCACTCTTACCAATGAACAGACCTGCTAGGCAGGAAGTTAACAGAGAAATAGGGGAACTAACAGACATTATGACTCAAATGGACTTAACAGACATCTATAAAACATTCTATCCAAACAATAAAGAATATAACTTCTTAGCAACTAAAGGAACCTTCTCAAAAATTGATGACATAATATATAACAAAGCAAACTTTAACATGTACCAAAATATTTGTATAACCCCACATATCAGATCACCATGGTTTAAAATTAGATTTCAACAGCAAAACTAATTTTAGAAAGCCAAAAACACATAGAAATTAAACAGTGCTCACATGAATAACCAATGTGTCAAGGAAGAAATACAGAAAGACATTAAATAGTTCCTAAAATTCAATGAAAATGACCATACACAAATTTATAAGACTCAAGTAAAGCAGTGTTAAAAAAAAAAAAGTTCTTTGCACTAAATTCCTACATAAAAAAAGCTGGAAAATACCCACACAAGTGAGTTAACAGATAACCTGAAAACTCTAGAACAAAAAGAAGCAAACCTACCCAGGAGTACTAGATGGCAGCAAATAATCAAACTGAGAGCTGAAATCCACAAAATAAAAACAAAGAAAACAATACAAAGAATCAATGAGACAAAAAGTTTGCTGTTTGAGAAAAATCAAAAATATAGACAAACCTTTATCCAATCTAATGAAAAGGCAGAGAAACTAAATAAAAATTTTAAAATCAGAAATGAAAAAGAGGATATAACAACAGACATGGAGGAAGTCCAGAGAATCATCAGATCATACTTTAAAAAACCTGTGCACCACAAAATTGTAAAACTTAAAGGAAATGGACAGCATTCTTGATAAGTATCACTTACCAAAATTAACTAAAGACCAGATAAATATACCTGTTAACAAAATAGAGTCATCAAAAGTCTCCCAACTTTTTTTTAGTCCTAAAAAAGCCCAGGACAAGATAGTTTCATCTCAGAATTCTACAAGATTATCAAAGAAGAACTAATACAAATACTCCTCAAATTGTTCCACATAATAGAAAGAGAAGGAATATTACCAAACTCTTTTATCAGGCTACAGTGATCCTGATACCCAATCCACATAAAGACATTACTAAGAAAGAGAATTACAGACCAATCTCACTCATGAATATTGATGCAAAATTACTGAATAAAATACTGGCAAACCTAATCAAAGAATACATTAGAAAAATCCAGCATGACCAAGTAGGCTTCATCCCAGAGATGCAGGGACTGTTTAGCATATGAAAATCTGTCAATGTAGTCCATCATATTAAGGAACTGAAAAAAAAAAAGCATGGTCATCTCATTAGACCCTGAGAAAGCTTCTGAGAAAATGCAACACCCCTTCATGATAAAGGACTTGGAGAGTACAGGAATATAAGGAACATATCTAAACATAATAAAGGCAATAAACAGCAAGCCAAAAGCCAACATCAAACTAAATAGACAGAAACTCAAAGCCATTGCACTGAAATCATGAACAAGAGAAAGTTGTCTACTCTCTCCATATCTACTCAATATAGTACTTGCGTTTCTGGCAAGAGAAATAAGTCAACAAAATAACACCAAGAGGATTCAAATCAGAAAAGAATAAGTCAAACTCTCACTATATCCTGATGATATGATAGTTTACATAAGCGACCCCAAAAATTCTGCCAAGGAACTTCTTAACTCACAAACACCTTCAGTTATGTAACAGTATACAAGATTAACTCAAAAAAAAAAGAAGTAACCATTTTTTTTACACAGATGATAAATGGGCTGAGAAGGAAACCATAAAAATATGGTTCACATATTTCACAATAGCCACAAATAACATAAGATGTTTTTGAATCACTCTATCCAAACAAGTGGAAGACCTGTATGACAAAAAATTAGTATTTGAAAAGAGAAACTGAACAACAGCACATTAGAAAGTGGAAAGATATCTCATGCTCTTAGGTAAGTAGAGTTAATATAGCAAAATGGCAATCTTACCAAAAGCAATCTACAGATTCAATGCAATGCTCATCAAAATCTGAGATAAATTCTGCTCACACCACAAAATAATAATATTTCACTTCATATTAAAAAGCAACAAACAAACAAAAAAAGGATAGTCAAAACAATCCTTTAAAATAAAGAAAATTTATAGAGCATCACAATCCCTGACTTCAAACTCTATTACAGTACTGAAAACAACCTCGTATTATGAAAAGAACAGACTGGAGGACCAATGGAACTGAAGTGAAGATGTGAATATCAATTTACATACCTACAAACACTGATTTTTGACAAAGAAGCAGAAAATATAAAATGGAAAAAAGAAAGTATATTCAACAAATGGTGCTGGATATCAATATGTATAAGAATGAAAATAGACCCATATCTATCACCAGCCACAAAACTCAAGATTAAAATAATCAAAGACCTTACCATTAAACCAACCACACTGAACCTCATAGAAGAGAAAGTGGGAAGTACACTTGAATGCACTGGCACAAGAGACTACTTCCTAAATATAATTGCAGCAGCACAGACACTGGGAGAAACAATTATAAAATGGAACCTCTTGAAACTGAGAAGCTTCTATAAAGCAAAGGACATGGTCAACAAGACAAACAGCAGCCTATAGAATGAGAAAAGATCTTCACAAACCCCACAAGCAGACAGAGGGCTGATCTCCAAATATACAAAAAGCTCAAGAAATTGGCCATCAAAAGAACAAATAATCCAGTAAAAAATGGGGTACAGGCCTAAACAAAGAATTCTCAACGCATGAATCTAAAATAGCTAAAAGACATTTAAGGAAATGCTCAACATCTTTAGTCATCAGAGAAATGCAAATCAAAACAACTCTGAGATTCCATCTTACATCTTTAAGAATGGCTAAGATCAAAAACACTGATGACAACATATGCTGGTGAAGATTTTGGGGGAAAAGGAACACTCCTGCATTGCTGGTGGGAATGCAAGCTGGTACAGCAGCTTTGTATATCTGCATGGTGAGTTCTTAGAAAATTAGTAAATAACCTACCTTATGACCCAGTAATACCACTTTGGGGTATATAACCAAGGAATGCTCAATCATACCACATAGACTTGTGCTCAACTATGTTCATAGCAGCATTATTTGACATAGCCAGAACCTGGAAACAATCTAAATACCCTTCAACCAAAGAATGGATAAGAAAAATGTGGTACATTTACACAATAGAGTACTACATAGTAGGAAAAAATAATGACATCTTGATATTTTGGGCAAATAGACGGTTATAGAAAACATCATATTAAGTGAGGTAATCCAGAACCAGAAAGACAAATAAAGTATGTACTCACAATAAAGTGGCTTTTATACATAAAGCAAAGGAAAACAAGCCTACAATTCACAATCCCAGAGAACCTAGACAACAAATAGTGCCCTAAGAGAGACATACATGGATCTAATCTACATGGGAAGTAGAAAAAGACAGGATTTTCTGAATAAATTGGAGCATGGGAATCATGGGAGAGGGTAGAAGGGGAGAGAGGAGGAAAAAAGAGGGGCATAGAAAAACATTTAGCTCAATAAAACCAATTATGAATAACGAAACCTATGGGCTAAACAATGTATTTTAGCAAAAGAAAAACTGCAGGCTTTAGAACAGCTGGTATAGGTTCAACTAGATTCTCAGCATATTGAAGAATTACCCAGCCCTTGGAATTCAACTGCATTTGTTATGAAAGAGAAAAATGGAGAATAATAACAAATATAAAAGCTGTTAATAAGGTAGCTCAACCAATGGACCCTCTACAATATGGAAATCCTTTGCCTTCCCTATTGCCTAAATGATGGTGTCTTATAGTTACTGATTTAAAAGACCATTTTTTACTATACCTTTTACTTAAAGAGACAAATTTGTCTTCACAGTGGATATGTATAATAATTCTCAGCCTAATAGAAGGTAACAATGGAGGACCCTCCCACAGGGAATGTTAAAGAGCCCAACAAGTGTCAATACATAAGCAATTACATGAATCTATAGTTTACCATTACATGGATGATATTTTGCAATCAAATTAAAATGTAGATACTTTAGAAAGAATTTTTGAAGAAATAAGAAAGTTTTACCTAGTTGAGGATTACAAATTGTTCCTGAAAAAATAAAAAGTACATTATATCAACTATCTAGGTAATAAAATAGGTTTACAGAAAATTAGAACACAAAAAGTGCAAATTGGGAGAGATTGATTACAGACTCTTAAAGACATTAAAAGACAATTCTAATCTGTGGTCCACTTCTGGTATAACACCTAATCAAATAATTCATTTAAACCAAATCTTAGATGGTGACAAAGGCATAAATAGTCCTAGGGAATTAACTGCTAAAACTGAGAAAAAATCCACATTGATTGAAGAGAAATTACAGGAAGCAAATGTGAATCATGTGAATCTGAATCTTAACCAGATTTTGGTCATATTACCCTCCAAATAGTCTCCTACAGGAATTTTAATGCAGAGTGAAGATATCTTAGAATGGATCTTTTTAACACATAAACCGAGTAAAAAAATCAAAAAAACTTTCGTGGAAAAGTTCTCTGTTTAAATTCTCAAATAAAAATTGAGATTTCATCATGTAGCAGTAATGGACTCAATCAAAATTATAGTATCTTTTACTAATAATAAAATTAAAAATTAGTATGGCAAGACAAAAAACCCTGGCAAAGAGCTTGTACAAGTTTTGGGAGAGATTAAAAGCAACTATCCCCAAAAGTGATAGAATTAACATTATAAAGAAAGCTAATTGGATACTTCTTCACATTGTTCATGACACACTAATAACTAGAGCCCCTACCTTCTCTACTGGTGGAAATAGATCAGTAAAGGCCAGTTACAATTCAGAAGATTTAAGTAAAATGGAACAAAGCCCTTATGATTCTGTACAAAGGCAGAAATATATGGTATTCCCATGGTACTAAGGGATTTTAAAGAGCAAATCAAGATAGTTACCTATTCTCAGTAGGCAGAAAGAGTTGTTTTGCATACTGAAACCACTGAATTTGTACCAGATGATACAGAACTGACCTCATTATTTATTCAGGTTCAAGATATAATCAGAATTAGGCTTTGTCATATATATATATATATATATATATATATATATATATATATATATCACACATCCAATCCCATACAGATCTGTCAGGTCCTCCAGCATAAGGTAATATAGAAATTCATCAATTCTTGTTTATAAATGTGCTGAAGTCATCAGAATTTCATAAAAAATCATCTTGTCAAAAGCAAAGAATTTTTCTATCACATGACAACAAGCTAAGGAGATTATAAGGAGATGTCCTACTTGATCTTTGGATAACCAAACACCACTATCTGCAGGAAGTAACCCAAAGGGTACTCAAATGAATGAAATCTGGCAGATGGGTGTGTTCCACTTCATAGAATTTGAAACATTAAAATATGTACACCACACCACTGACACTTATTCAGGTTCTCAATGGAAGAAACTTGAGTTCTGAAATGGCTAATTAATCACACATTTGCTAGAAGTAATGGTTATCATGGGTATACTTGTACAAATACAGACAATGTTCCAACATATGTCTCTAAGAAAATGAAACAGCTTTCCTTATTATAATATAAAGCATATTACAGATATATCACAAAATCCTAGGTCAGACAGTTATAAAAAGTTCAAGTCAAACTATAAAGGGCATGCTAAACAAACATAAAGTGGTGAAAAATACGCCCAGGAATAAATTGCATAATGCTTTATTAACCTTCAATTTTCTTAATGCTAGTGTGAAAGGAACAATGACAGCAGAGAAACAATGGACAATAGAAAAAAAATGTTTTATTAAATCAGTCAGTGTATTTCAAGGATGTGTTATCCTCAGAATGTTTCACAGGAGATATGTTTCTTGGGGAAGGGGTTTTGCTCTTGTTTCCAAAGGAAAAAAAGGCTATGGATACCATCAAAATTAATAAAAATTTGGTTTGAAAAGAAGAAACATCTTGACAAAGATAAATGACAGTTCATCCACAAAGATGACAATTATATAGGTTATATGGAAACCTCATAAGGGTTGGGGTAGGGTTCATTTCTTGTCTTTTTAGGAAAATATCCATCTTAGAAAATCGAGACCTTGTACTTCTAGATGCTTAAAGAAGAAAAGATAGCTATCTATAAAAATCACCAAGCAAAGAGAAATCAGACTTACAGTATCAATATCCTCTACAGGGTAAGATCTCATTGACATATTTATAATAGTAGTTACCATTTATTAAAATTCAAAATTGTTTTGGAGATGAACAGTGGCTATCCTCCTCTAAATCAAAGCATGTAGTCAGAAGAAAAATTCAGATTTTCTGTCTCATATCAGGATCCACCTGTTATGGGACAGAAGGAAGATAAAACTTAGTGACTAATATTATCAAAACTCTGCTTTCAAAAAATTTAATTTTCTGCATACCTAATTTTGTCTCTATGGTAACATTCATTGAAAATATATCTATATGAATAATATTTATATTTTCCACATTGAACAAAAAAATTCCTGCAGTAATCTTTCAAATTTTCAGGAAGAAGATGGTGCCCTATAAAATGATTCCACCAGGTTGATATGATGTTATTATGCTTAAAGCACCACTTTAAGACTTGTTTTGGATTACATAGCGCTCAAGATTATTCCAATTTGGCTAAACGTGATGGCATGCCCTCTTACAATGTGTAATGCCTGTGTTACTCTCTACAGTACAGTTCATACTACTGTATCATTTGCGAGCAGGGCAGGGGTCTGGAGATTAAAGGAACACACAAGAGACGTGGGTCATCCTTGAGGAAAGAATGCTGAATGCTGTTTATTCGAGCTTAGAAAAAACCTTATATATCTAGCTGCTGCACAATGGAAATCCCTGCCTCCCAGGCAGGTGGGAAATTACCCTACTCAGAGTAAATAAAACCCCTAAGCTAACCACCAATCGGGGCAGAGGGAGTATAGGAACAAACGGGAAACTACAACAAGATGTGAGGTCAGAAACTGCAAGCAATCCTCAATATAAACCCCGGGAAGATGGGTAGATCTGTGGGCCCTACAACAAGTTTTGGCCAGAACTTCAAATAAGAACTTCAGGAAACCCGACCAACTACATAAAGACTATTTCCAATTGTACTTGGTAGTGATCACCCACATGAGAGCTGGAAGTAATTCTAGAAAATGATGTCCCCTCTCCCAACGTATGTGTCCTCAGGACTAGGGGCATTATTAATGGTTAGTTATAACTGGTATAGGGTTGAGGGTGGAAATGAAGTAAGTAGGCTCAGGGATGTCTGTTGACCAAAGGAAAAAAAAAGGAAAATGCATGGGATGGTATACTAGGTAGATTAGTATGATGTTACTCATATTAAAAATAATGGTGAGTAATATTTAATTGCTTACAAACTATTATTTAGAGACAATTTACATTGATATAAATTCTTGTATATTTATAGAAATTAAAATTATATTTATTAAATTGAATATGCTCCTATTTCTGTTTATAATATTTGTGCAACTATGGAAAGTTTTTTAGTCATATTGTATGCATGCATATCTCTATCTCTGCTTAAGATGTTTTGTATATTGGTGCAATATTTATCATATTGTACTACACATTTCTACCTCTGATCAAGATACTCATATGTTGCTTACATTTTGAGGTCATTGTTCTCATTTGCTTTAAATTTAAAGATTATTTAATTTTTAATATAAAGCCTTAGTCTTTAAGCTATGTAGGTACTAAGAATTACAGTTCAATAGTCATCCATGTTTGTCATACTTATAGAGAGATTAATCAGGTTTTTAGATGCATAGAGATATATTCTGCATAGATAGGTAATCTTTAAATACTTCAAAAAACTGTGAAATAGGGTGTTTAAATAATTTAAGGTTACTGTTGATGTGATACAGAATTGCTCGTGACTGCACCAATATATTTCCAAGAGAATGTCAAACATCAAAGACACTCTACTTGGAGCTTGTTTTCTTCTCAGCAAAACTGGCCTTTGGAACAAAGAACTGTCTCTGCCTCAAGAACTGACAAAATTCCCAGCATCCAGGCTGAACCAGCACGATAAAAACAAAAAGACTGTAAAACCTTGCAAAGACAGGATAAGATGATTTTTCAAATTTTCCTGCCTCTAAAAATAGTCTGTCATATATTTTAAGCCTTAACCAAAGTTGGTTGTCCCAACATTGCAAATGAGACTTAGGGTGATTGCATAGGTAGCTGGTTATCTAGGTCATTTCTTGCAACATTTTGAAATTGCTTAATTGTACTTCCTGTTTAATATTAGTTCCCTTCTCAGAATTTTGATGGGGTTAATGACTAGATAGTCATCGTTACTTTCCTCTCATAACTTAGCCAAACCTTTTTAAATAGAAGACTTAGACTCAGTAGTATATGACAACTATTGACACTTATATGTTTATTGTTTGATGCTGTTCATGCTGGTTGTAATTCTAATTTATATGTATGCATTTGCCTCTTCTTTTTCAGGAAAAATACTTGATAATTGGTTTTCTATATAGTTTTGTATTAGTCTTAGAACTTGATTATTTAGACAAAAGGGGAAGGTGCTGTAGGAATTCTTTCAGCCAATAGTCTTTAAGATACCAGAACACTTTCAATATGATCTCATGTACTATAAATCCAGACCAAAAGCATTCATGGGGCTATTGAATGCTGGATTTGGTTTCAGGTACCAGGGCACACAGAGGACTGTGGATTGCTACCCTTTCTTTGAGTTTATCCCCAGATAAATGAACCTTTGTTATACTCCATGCTGCACTATTGTGGAATTCTTTTGTATGACAACACTGTAAGAGTCAGACGTTTTTATAATATAAAAGCCTACATCAAGCACCATTACCAAGAAAAATACCCATATTCTCTGTCTTTGTATGGTTTGCAGCTATATAATTTATATGTATGCTAATGTACAATGCTATAACATTCCAATGATTTCCACAAATGTCCACTGATACATATATACCACAGTTTACCACTATAGAATTAATGTGTTCCCTATTAATGAATCACTCTTCCATCTAACTAATGAAAAGACAAATGGTATGTGCTTGTAAATGTGTCTACACATATGTGTGCATATGTGTGCATATGTGTAGATAAGTTTGCATGTGTGAAATAGTATGATTTTTTTGTATGTATATGTACACTAAAGGATAACCTTGGACATTTTTCTTGAGACACCATACAATTTTGTTTTGTTTTAAGACAAAAT
Organism: Microtus oregoni; assembly: GCF_018167655.1. NCBI lineage: Eukaryota > Metazoa > Chordata > Mammalia > Rodentia > Cricetidae > Microtus > Microtus oregoni. The sequence goes on along the minus strand of NW_024543975.1, from coordinate 6,706,782 downwards.
TCTCTTATTAGCATTGACATAAAGCAGTAGGCTAGACTGAGTATCTGACTCCAGAGCTTTAAGAATCCTGTCTCTATTTCATCAGTGCTTGATGTGACCATCTCTTGATTTTCCATTGCATACATTCTGGGGCTTGAAATCAGGTATTCACATTTACTATGTAAGCACTTTATCTGCTGAGCTGTGCCCAGAACTGCTACAAATCTTCTTTACTGTCTTTACAGCTTTGTTTTTCCAGATTCTCTTATAGCTGAAGAAACATGATCTATAGCACTTACAGTTGAGCATCTTTCATTTAAAAATTTGCAATTGTTTCTCCATGTATTTTAATGGTTGAAAATATATTTGTTGAAATTTTAATTTTTCATTGTATGGAAATGCTAGATTTCATCTATTCATTCCAGTTATTTTAGGTATACATATATAGATTTTTTTGTGTAACAAGAGGCTCAGTTTCTAGAATGTGTGGTAAAGGCATATTTTATTTTGTAAAAATCTGCTAACCAAATTAATTGTAACAAAAGGTACAAATATATAGAAACATAAATAATAATCAGCTCTGAAAACATGAACGTAAAAGCAATGTTATAGCAATAGCAGGCATTGTGCATCTTTGTATTTAGGATGCTGTGTGTGTGCAATACCAATAAAAGAAATAGAGTTCATGAATTAGCAAAAGAACAGGAGGGTTTAAAAGTAAGTAGAGTGGTAGAAATTTATATAATTATATTGTAATATTAAAATCAAAAGAATTATTATTTCTACAAAGAAAAAATTAGATGTTATTGCCACATTGGGCATTGTCCTATTTTGCTTATCTGTTGCTATGGAAAAGCATTACCAAAAGCAACTTAAGAGGAAAATAAAACATTTATTTGGCTCACAGGCAGCAGTCTGTCATTGAAGGAAGCCAAGGTAGGAACTCAAGGCAAGGAAGGCTCTCTAGAGCCAAGTTTCCATGAAAGAATGCTACTTACTGACTTAGTTTCTATGGCTTGCTCACCCTGTTTCCTTATGAAACACAGAACCACCTGCCCAGTTGTGGATTTACTTGTGTGAGTCTGGGTCCTTCCACATCAGTAATGACTTGATAATGAACTGATAAAACACCCTAACAGACATGAGTATGAACCAATATGACAAGGAAAATTCCTCATCTGAGATTTACTTTTACTGGGAGTCACTGGTTTGCTTCCAGTTACTAAAAATGAACAATTTTAAAATCCAAAACTGACACTGATCATTTCTTTGACCTCTAAGTTCATATGCTACACAGATGCAGGCAAAAAATAATATATTGGAACAATTAAATTAAAAGCAAAATAAATTGTTTTAGAATCCTGTGTGAATAAAAAATTGTCCTGAATTTGGGCAAGAAAGATGACTCAGTCTGCATTGTCCTTGCAGAGGATCGGAGTTCAATTCCCAGAACACATAATGAGTGACTCATAATTGTCTCTAAGGCCAACTTAATAGAATCCAAACATTTTCCTTTGGCTTCCTTGGGTGTTGTAATCAAATGCACATACCTACACACAAATACACAAAAAAATTAAAACTTTACAAAAATAAAAATGGTTGCATTTAATAACTAGTTGAAGTTTTTAAAAAAATTAGTTCAAATTATATAAAATAGAATTCTTTGGGTATGCATATGAGTGTGAATAATTAGGAAAAAGTGAAGAAAATGTCTGAAAAAGAGAAGAAAAAGTGCAAAAATGAATATGATTGGAGGCAAAGGTCTATAAACATATATTTGAGCTAATTTCCATGGAAAGCATTGCCTTGGCCTAAGACTGAGAGATGATCTATCATACTCATGATGTCCATCTTCATATGATCTATTAAGGTCTAAATTCAAAGACATAAGCTATCTGGGTATGCACCTCAAAGTAGCCTCAGTAGTTCCATCCATAGCAAAGAACAGATGGTGAAATGTAAGATCAATGCTGACAAAACTTGTAGGAATAAGTGACAAAAGGGCCTCTCTGGATACCTTGGGTTTTGCAATGCAGGTACTAAATATCCACACCAGAAATTTTACCAAATCTTGATTTAATAAGGCATTATTATCCAGTCATGCTGATACATACCTGTAATTCAAACTGAGGAGGCAGAGGCAATGGATCTCTTTGAATTCAGGGCCAGCCTGTAGCAGGGCTATAAAGTAAGATATTGGGGAAAAAAAACAAACAAAAGCTAAAAGCATTGAAGGTTCCTTTACTAATGAAATGATAGATTATTGCATATTGTATGTATTCACAATCAGAAACTATATAAGAATGTTGTACTAAATGTCTTCCCTCAGAGTGAAAGAATAAATTCTGTTGTCATTTGAGTAAGAATATATTTTCAAAGGGTGCTAGGAGAGGGAAAATCAGTTTAACTTAGGAATATGACATCAGTGGGTTGCTCATTCTCCAATAAAACCCTTACACTCTCACTATATGTGCATCCCTAAACTCTGTAAGTTACTCCAAAAATATTAATAATAATAAGAAAGAAGAAGAGGGAATAAAATTGGGAGGCGGTCATAGGGAAGACAGGAAGAAATATCCAGGAGGAGTAAGAATAAGGAAGTAAAGTGTGAATAAAGTAAAAAAAAACCTGTGTGTAGTTGCATATAAATACAAAAAATTTAAAAAGAATATTTGGAAGGTCATCAACATTGGGTTGGTTTAAACATACAGCTTATGTTGTAGGTGATTGAAGGAACCACATAGCAATTAACAAGAAAACAGTGTTTGGAGCCAAGCTTGTGATGTGCATTTGCTTTGGTTTATGTATATACAATCGTGTAGGTTGCTGGAACTTGCTAATGTGTATTCACATAGCCCTCCTCAATTCATAGTTTGGCTTTCAGTCATTCAGAAAGTAATGCTCCATGCTGTACTGTTATAAACAGTACTCACGTATAAGAATTGATATCACAGTTACTGGGCATTCTGTTTAGCAATATATTGCTTCAAATTGAAAAAGAAAACTGCATAAACTTCCTTAATAATGTAGCATCCGTTTGATTTAAACATATTGCTAATATTATTAAGTGTCCCAAAGAGTAACTGAAGTACCATATAGTGGGAAAGCACTCTGCCACTTTTGCTATATGGGGCTTATAAAACACTCAACAACACATTACTGTATGTAAAACATAATGCTTTTTCTGGAACTCTGGTTTTTATGGACTTTTATGGCTGAACAATTGATATTTACCTACTGAGATTGGCTCTGAAGACCCTACAGCAGCACACAGAAGATAAACTATGACTATTTACCTATAATATGAGAACAGCAAAATAGCTAAAGGCCTCTTTAAATATTCTTAGTATTAAACCAGCATGGCTGTTTAAAAGTTCAGCATTTTACTTTCATAATAATAACTCTAAGTTCTTTTATTGTCCTTCTTGCTAAAAATTATCTTCAAGAAATTTTTTGGCAGGGTTGCCTTCTGTTGCTATCCGATACATCAAACCTATTTTCTCCTCTTATTTCAGAGTTTATCAGTTTTACCGATATTGTCTAAACTTTATACTTGCCAGTTGGCATCTAATGGCCCACATTGTCTAACACTGATTTTAATGATGGCTATAAATAGTGATTTGAATTGATTCTACCAAGAGAAAGTTTTTTTTTTTAACATGGTCTTTTCTAATGTACAGTAATAGGAAAGTCTTTCTCAGAAAAGGCCAAATCATATGTCAAAGAAGATCAATCCATCGTTGTATCTGAACCCTTAAGAGAAGTTAATGTATCAGAAGTACATCACAGTTGAGGCATCCAGACATAGAGACAATCAGGGGAAAAATTAAAATTCCCGGAGCTGGAAATATGCCTCAGCAGGTGAAGCATTTCCATGGAAACATGAGCACATGAGTATGGATCCCGGAAGTCATGTAATCCTGGTGTAATTCACAGCCTGTAATCCTAGGAGATGAAAGGGAAAGGCTGGGAACTACACATCAAAATATCTTAACTGAACAACAAAACTCTGATTTCAACAAAATACCCTGCTTCAATATAAAGCAATGAAGAGTAAAGAAGACAGACATCAGACACCATCTCAGGCCTCCACACAAACTTGTACACACATGCATACATATCTGTTCCCAGTGCAAACACACTAGCATGAATAACACACACACACATTTCAGATTTTAACTTCATAATAACAAGCTTCAATTAGGATAAAATATGTGCTTCAAATTAATAAATATTGTACCAGCATAGGCTCCTGTATTTTGGAAAAGTCCCCAAGAAGAATGGGGCAGTATGTTGGCTGTGTGGAAGGACAGAGTCAGCACATATAGGAGATGCATATAAGCGAAGATATAGCATGAATTAAAATAAGGGGAAGTGATATGTGAGTGAAAACATTACAGAGGTAAGCTCAACTCCATACTGGAAGATATTGGGCTGTGTTAAAGATGGGTTTTTGCCCTTTTGACACTGGAAATCATTTAATATATTTGAGCAAGGCAATAGCTAACATTTGCTACACACTCTGTGGAAACATAGACTATCAATTACCAAAGATCCTATTCTCTCTCTTAGTAGAATGGAGGCTTGATGGGACAATTCCTATTGTGGACAGAGAGTGGGAGGAAAGCAGAATGAAAAGCTTTCTGAGGACTCAGTATTCCCGAAGGTTCCACAGCTTGTGCCTTTCAGCACATAAAAGGGAATAATTAGGCACAGTGGGTGCTACATCATAACATGCACTTTATGACTGGTTTACACAATATCAGGCAACTGGTGAGAACTGCTCTATTGTTCTAACTGCTCATTTTACTGCAGTGCAAGCTTAAGCATAGGGATAATGCTTCAACTAATACATCTGGGAGCATTTATATGACGGAATTTTCCACAGTGACTTTAAAAGCTACATAGAACAAGAGTTTCAATGTAATGCCATCATATCATCAGCATGGGGAGATTCAAATTTATTGATGAAGGCTGAATTTTATATAGAGAGAGAAAGTAAAAAGGAACGAACTGTTTAAACCTGTTGTCAGTGCCTAGAATAATTGATCTAGACCAACAATATGCATTGAAATAATTGAAAATGTCATGCTAGGAACACAAGCTAATACAGTGGACATGGGGTGAGTTTTGAAGGGAGGGAAATCTATGCTTCTTTTACTTTTGCAAGACTTCACAACTGCAAATGTAAACAGCTGTTTCGCTGAGATTTTCTAGATATGTGTCTTCTATTATGGGTTGAGTGGTGATTTGAAAGTGAATTCACACAAAGCAATGAAATCATTGGAAACAAAATGTTTTTATATGGGTGGAAGAAAAGAGGAATGGAGAAGGGAAGTGGGGGAGAACTTGAGGAAACTGGATACTGGAGATGGAGGAAGGACAGATGAGAGCGAAGGAAGAGATATCTTGGTTGAAGGGCCATTATAGGGCTAGCAAGAAACCTGGCTCTAGAGAAATTTCCAGGAATCCACAAGGATGACCCCACCCATCTAAATGGTATAGTACTTTAAACTTAAAAGTAACTTAAATACAGAGTTAGGTTATCTATTTGACCTGAATATTTGCCTGAAAGAGAATACCCTAAGACTTTTAATTATGCAGGTAAATAAAATGGAGTTTGCACATTGCATTAGAATAATAAATTCATATAGTATGTAGATTTGTGAAATACTATTTACTTTACTTTCTGTGTCTGTATTATGCCTTTCTTTGTGTCTATGCTGCATGTATTGGCTGGATCTGGTGAGTGTATGATGTGAATTCTGTGAAATAATCCTACTGTCAATACAAAAGCAGTGAGGTTTCTTGATGGCTGAATAATCTCTGCAACCTCAGACAGATGCCTCCGTTTTGACACTGCCACACAACATTGCTATTTAAAAATTGTACTCTTAAGAATCACACAATTAAAGTAGCCCCCCACCAAAACAGCAAAGTAATTTCATTATGGTTTAAGGAAATTTAAGGTTTTTGGTTGGGTTGTGTTCATGCTATTTTTTGAATAATGTCTCAAACATTTAGAGTTTTTACTTTTGAATTGTAACTTATTTTTATTTATGACTAAACAGTGAATTTCTGTGAATAAATTCTAGGCAGACTCTACCGTATTTAAGAGTATTCTTTGTCCCCACACAATAGATACCAATAATAACTACTATTCCTGAGCATTAAAGTAACAATTAAAATTATTTTCAACCATCGCCACACAACTCAAAGGATACAAAGGTATCACAGGGTAAAACCCAATAGAATAGAGAATATCTACTATTTGTCTGAACAGACTAATGATCATGAAACGTTACTTAGCACTAGTTTCTTTATGGACATAATAAAATGAATAGACCAGTGAATCTTAACAATGGAAAATAATATATATTACTTATTGACCTTAGTTTTTAATATCAGTTCCATGTGATTCCTCTTTATTTCTTTTTAAGACTCATTTTATTTTAATTATGTGTGTGTTTATTTTTTTTTTACTTTTTTATTGGGCTATATATTATTCTCCACTCCCCTCCTTTACTCCCCCCCCCTTCTACCCTCTCTGATTGTCCCCATGCTCCCAATTTACTCAGAAGATCTTGTCTTTTTCTACTTCCCATTTAGATTGGACCCATGTATGTCTCTCTTAAGGTCCTTGTTATTCTCTAGGTTCTCTGGGATTGGGAATTGTAGCCTGGTTTTCTTTGCTTTAAGTGTCTAAAGCCCAGTTAAGATTGACTACATATATTTGCCTTTTTGGGTCTGGGTGACCTCACTCAATATGATGCTTTCTAGATCCATCCATTTGCCTGCAAATTTCAAGACACCATTACTGTTTTCTGCCGCATAGTACTCCATTGTGTAAATTACCACATTTTACTCATCCATTCTTTGATGGAGGGGTATTTATGTTATTTCCAAGTTCTGACTATGACAAACAATGTTGCTAAAAGTACCCCATGTATCTTATCGGATCAGCATGGCTTAAAATTAGAGTTCAATAGCAACACTAATTCCCAGAAAGCCCACAAACACTTAGAAATTAAACGATGCTCACCTGAATCATCAATGGGTCAAGAAAGAAATAATGGAAGAAATTAAAAATTTCCTAAAATTCAATAAAAATTACAACACAACATACCCAAATTTATGGCACACAATAAAAGCACTGTTAATAGGAAACTTCATAGCACTAAATTCTTACATAAAAAAGCTGGAAAAATCTCACATAAGTGAGTTAACAGATCACCTGAATACTCTAGAACAAAAAGAAGCAAACTCACCCAGAAGGACTAGATGGCAGGAAATAATTAAATTGAGAGCTGAAATCAACAAAATAGAAACAAAGAAAGCAATACAAAGAAACAATGAGACAAATAGTTGGTTCATCTAGAAAATCAGCAAAATAGACAAACCTTTATCCAAACTAACCAAAAGACTGAAAGACAATATCCAAATTACCAAAATCAGAAAAGAAAAGGGGGCATAAAATCAGACATGGAGAAAATCCAGAGAACCATTAGGCATATTTCAAAAACCTGTACTCCCTAAAGTTGGAAAACTTAAAGGAAATGGACAATTTTCTGAATTAATATCACTTACCAGTTCCACGAGATTTCTTCATAAAATTGCACCGCAATTTATTTTCAAGACAGGGTTTCTCTGTAACTTTGTGGTATGTCCCAGAACTAGCTCTTGTAGATCAGGATGGCCTCAATTCAAAGAGATCCATCTGCCTCTGCATCCCAAGTGTTGGTATTAAAGGTGTGTTCCACCACCGGGTTCAGCAGGGCTAATTTTTATGAAATCTTCTAAGATGTATTTCAAGAAATAGTAAATGGAAAATAAAATCCCCAATCTAGATTACTTTTAACCATGGAATTCATGTTCAAGGAGAGATGTTTGCTGGGTTAAGAATATTATTTAAAAAAGAAGTTATAGAATATGATTCTATCATATACTTTGACATGATTTACTATAATCATTTAGAGTTTTTATTTCTAAATCATAGTCTTTTCTTTTTGTCCCAAGTTTGGCTATTGCTTAGTCTATCATTGTCTCAAGAGATGTTTCAGAGATAAGGATATGGTTCATTAGGTAAAGTGTTTGTTGCACAACACTTTATGTCCTGAGGTCAAATTCCCTGTACCCATATAAAACTGTGTGACAGCCTGTTCATGTAACCATGGCTCTGGCATTTGTTTTGGGAGACAGAGACAGGAGAATCCTGGCAGTGTGCTGTCCAAGCAGTCTATTCAAAATCTTGAGTTTCATGTTAAAGTTCTTGTCCCAAAATATTCAAGAGAGGAAAATTGAAGAAGACACTCAATATAGACATCTGGCCAACTTATGTGCCAATATGGAAAGCCTGGAAAAGCACACAGACACACATGCATAAACATACATAGACATAGACAAAAACACAGACCGGGATCAGGGTGGCACTATGAGACAGGTACTTGCAGTGTAAGTCTGGTAATGTAGAAGTCTTTACATAGACTAGGCAGGACTTGATATCATAGATATACCTTTCTTTATGATGCAGAGTTCTGGATTTGATATATGCATCACCTTTGCCACACAATTTTTTTCTAATTGATACTCTCTCACCAAAATGTGCAAAAGTCTAATACTTTTAAGAAGCTCAAAATCTCAATACAGCAAGAAATGTTTTTAATTCTATAGAATACAAGAATCACAGATTAAGGACAAGATAGATAATTTATTACTTAAGGGCTAATTCTAACTAATGTTAATTACATACACTTTCATCATTAATCAAGAAGTTTATCCAATAATGAATAGATGACTTGGATATTAAGCAGTGAGGCTTGCTTATAGAAAATAGAGCAGAAGATGGTTTTAATCTCTGTTTCTTGCTGTCTTACTCTCTCCATCTCTCTTTCTATCTGTCACCCCTCTTCCTCTTCCTTTTTGATGATGTGGGATTTCCCTTTGTTGTGAATATATTTTATTATAATTGGTTAACAAAAAAAGCTGCTTTGGCCTATGGCAGGGCAGAATAGAAGTAGGTAGTAACTATAAACTAAATGCAGGGAGAAAGAAGCAGAGTCAGGTAGATGCCATATAGCTGCCAAACAAAAAGGATGCCAGAACCTTACCAGTGAGCCACAGCTTCGTGGTGATACACAGATAAATATAAATGTATTAATTTAAAATAAGAGCTAGCTAGGAATACACCCAAGCTATTGGCCACACAGTGTTGTAATTAATAAAGTTTCTGTGTGATTATTCATGTGTAGGGTGGCCTGGACACAAATATACAGTCTCTGCTTGCACCTTCCCTTTCCTCCGTCTCTCCCCTTCTTTCTTCCTTTCTTTTCTCCCTCCCCTTTCTCTCTTCTGCATGCCATAATGTGAGTAGTCTTTTGCCACTTACAGCATTCCAAAACCATGACATTCTTTCTTTTCAGGAATCAGGTTGGTCCAGCCCATCATGTTATTCAACTTCAAAGAAAATGAACCTCATCCTTTATGTTTATTTCCTCAGGAATAGCTCATAGCAATGAAAAGTTTAACAAAAACAGCAAAGAGTTTCTTAGTCTAATAGAGAATTACTCATCATCAGTAAAAAAAGAGATCACTTGTTTTATGTACCACAGTATCACAAAATTTATGGAGCTCTTATAAGACACATACACACACACACAGACACACACACACACACACACACACATGATTTTAGGTAGACAGATATAGGTGTAGATATAGATAGATAATAATACCTGCATATATTATATACATACACATACATATATATTTGGATGTGTATATAAGCCATATATAATCTTCATTTATTTCAGAGTTACTGTAATATATTGGTAATATTTCCACATTAAATGAGTGTATATCATTACCTATAATCATATAAAATCTTCAATAAGCTCTATGCTTTTCAAGGGAAAAGAACATTCATTATATTTGAAAGATATATTACAGCAACAAAATTGCTCTTCTGTTTCCTGTGTTTCCTCTTTTTTTAAGCTATCTATATCATTTGCATAGATTAAACATGTGGATCCTTTCTAACTTAATAAAAATATGGATCAGGGACAAAACCACCTCTAATGAAATGTATGACAAGGTCATATTCACACATTTATTGAAACTAGAATTACTAAATGCCCACAATCTATTTTTCTGTGATTCTATAAATGAATAAACTTGGGGCACTATTAAGGAGTGTTTTAAAAATAGTTTAAAATTTTCTTTTATTTTACATCTTCTTTTTACTTCACCTACCACCTGGAAATTTGATAACATTCTTGGAGCAGCAATGTGAATACTGATCATATTTCTTTCATAGGTTCCCTAACAAACATTAGTCTCCCACATTTTACAATCAACATAAAACATTTCAGTGGCAACAACCTCATGTCATTTCATAAGCCTAACTAGTTCTTGGCTCATACTTTTCTCGGGAATCAAGGAAAAAATATTTACTGGAACAAATGTTCTTTGTGCATAGAGCAGATGATTTAGTGTTGCAAGTAGACATCCATCCAAGTTCTATCTCAGAAAGAGTAGGAGAAAAGAATATAAATTCCAAGGAGTCAGCAAAAAGTACATAAAAGTCCAGAAACTTGGCAAGGAAGGTAGAAGATGGGTTAGAGAATAAATTTTCACATAGCACAAATTTGAGTCGCTCTGAGTCACTTTCTCCTGCACTCTCTAATTTCATTTCTAAAAGAATGGGGATGTGTGGTATGTAAGTACTGACATTGAGAATTACTGGTAAGCCCTTCAGGATACCAGTAAAAATGGTTGTGTACAGCTAAAATATAGTTTAAAAAAATTGGGAAGTGAATCACCTTGTAAAGATACTGGAAAGATTTAGGTAACTTTTCTCTTTAGTCTTCTTTTGCATTATGACTTGTTTGAATATTTGTATCATAAGTTGTTTGTAATGCTCTTCAAAAAGGTATTATAGTATAAGAAATAATGAAATACAGTTTGATTATTGAGCACAGCTTATAGGTTTCGAACAAGATTAGAGATGTTTACTAATCAAATATACAGTTACAGTGGATGTTTTGAAAAAGATACAAATTGATGATTTTTTTGTTAATTTCAAATCTTATATAAGCAATTAATAGAATAGTAATATTAATATCATCATAAATTTCTTTTGTGTTACTTTGAGTGGTAATTAAATATCTTTGAAATATTTATAGGAGGAATCTAGCAAAATGAGTGAGACAAAAAAATTATTTTATGAAGTGATTGATTTTTCAGTAATGTAATGTATGTACTACCCTCAAAATATTTAACATTAAATGCTCTTTTAATTATCATCATAACTTTTGCAAGTAGGCAGTTATAAAAATATGTGAAAAGTAAATATTGCTCTAATATCTTTATTTTTCTCAAAATGTGAGCCAAGAACACCTGATAAAAATAAAATTTTTTCCCTTATAATATAAACTATTTTTCTTGAATAATTCAACACTAAACTTGAGAAATTAATGGATTTTTAGAATGAACATTTCAACAAATATTTCCAGTTAGTTGTTGGAATAAATTACCAATGACATATTTTAAAGAGATCATCAGTGCAGTACTGAGAAATTTCATTCTTATTATACTGGTTATTGAATAAATTACTATAATATATAATACATTATGACCTTATTTATTTATTTGTCTAACAAACTTCATTATACATGTCATCTTTGAAACCATTCTTTACCTATATTTTTTATTTATTTACTAATGTTTTCAATTATAGAATAATAAAGGCAATATCAAAACTTATCAGGTATTAAACATGAAATCAAATGGTGAATAAAAGTAAAACTTATGATAAGAGATACCGTATAAAGGTAGAAACAACAACATAAGAGCATACAGCATATTGAGAAACTTCGTTCTGAAGGTACACACCTTAATTCTATAAAATTCAGACCACAAATCACAGGAATTGAACCCAACATCCAGGTGTGGCGAATGGGAAGAGAAAGGAAGAGAGAGCAGGCAGACCTGTGCCTTTTTTGGTACTCAAGGCCATGCCCATCCTGGTCCTGCCTCTCAAGGGCCGTTGGCTGAAGGAGGTTACCCTATCAGAGCTCCCTTTTAATCATATGATCAGCCATATGTTTAAATAGAATGTTCCTGGTTGTAGTAAAATTTACATTTGACAAAAACCTAAATGTGTACCTTCACAGTAACATGTTCAGCCATCATAAACTGCAAGACACTTTGTTATTTGTCAATGGGTAAATGTACATATAACAGCTCTTTAGACATGAAACTTTCATTGATCAATAAAAGAGAACTGTCAGTCTGAAAAAAGCCATGGATTTTTTTTTTAATTTTTTGAAGCAGAGAGTCATATGTTTTTCAATTTTATTTGTATATTTTGCATCCCTGACTGAAGTCCCATCCACTTCTCCTCTGCCCTTCCCCCTAATTCTCCCCTCTTCCATTTCTATTTAGAAAATGCAGACCTCTTGTGAATATCAACAATATATGACATATCAAGTTACAATATAATTAAGAACCTCCCTTTGTGTTAAAGCTGGGCAAGGTCACACAATGTTTAGAATAGGCTCCCAAAAGCTAGGAAAAGAGTCAAAGACAGCACCTACTCCTATTCTTACGAGTCCTTCAAGAAGATCAAGCTATACAACTGTAACATGTATGCAGAGAGCCTAGTCAGTCAGTCTCAAGCAAGTTTCCTAGTTGTCAGTTCTGTCTGAATGAGTTCCTATGAGTTTAGGATAGTTCATTTTGTGAATTTTCTTGTGTTGTTCTTGAGCCCTCTGGCTTCTACAATCCTTCCTTCCTCCCTTCAGCAGAAATCCAGAGTTTAGCATAATGTTGGGCAGTGGATATCTGCATCTGTTTTCATCAATTGCTGGATTGAAGCCTCTTTGATAACAAATGGACTAGGCACCAATCTATGAATAGAGCAGATATTGTTAGGCATCATTGCATTAGTATTTATTTTTCTGCCGCTGTACTTGGTTCTATACTACATCTCTGGGTTAGCCTGTGGATGCTGGAACTCAAGGGCTTTGTCAGGGATGGGTTCACTGTCGTGGCATGGTTCTGAGGTCACGGTAGTCCTTAGTTGGTCACTTTCCCAATTTCTGTGCTACCCTTACCCAAACATATCCCAAAGGGAGGAAAGAGTGTAGGCCAAAGGTTTTGTGGATTGGTTTCCCAATTCCTCCACAGGATGACTTGCCTGGCCACATGAGATGGTCAGTTCAGGCTGTGCATATCTTATTGATTAGAGTCTTAACTGAGGACATCCTTGTAGATCCCTGGAAGTTTCCTTTGCAGAAAGTTTCTATCTCACCTCCAAATCCACCACACTTTTCAACCACTGCTTTTAGTACTTTTCCCCTCCATCCATCTTCAACCTGATCCCTCATGTTCACATCCCCACATCCCCTCAGTCCACCAAGAAAAGCTCTTCTACTTTCTCTTTCCAGGGTGACCCAAACCATCCCCCCTTATAACCTCCTTGTTTTCTAGCCTCTCTGGTTCTGTGTACTGTAGCATGCCTATTCCATACTTTATAACTAGCATCCACTTATGGATAAGTACATACCATATTTATCTTTCTGAGTCTGGGTTACCTCACTCAGGGTGACTTTTCTAGTTCCATCAATTTGCCTGTAAATTTCATGATGTCATTGATTTTTAACAAGGGAATTCTACCCCATTGTTTAAATATACTACATTTATCTATCCATTCTTTGGTAGAGGGGCATATAGGTTGTTTTCATGTTCTGGCTATTGAAAATAAAGCTGCTACAAATATAATTATACAAGTGTTCTTGTTGTATGATTGAGAATCCTTTGAGTATAAGCTCAAGAGTGATAGCTAGGTCTTGGTGTAGATAAATTCCCATTTTTCTTAGAAACAACTGCATTGATTTCCAAAATGGCTATACAAGTTTGTACTCCCAACAACAATGGAGGAGGGTTCCCTTTACTCCATATCATCTCAGGAATGTGCTGTCAATTGTGTTTTTTATCCTAGCCATTCCTACAGGTATAGTCTCAGAGTTGTTTTTATTTGCATTTCCCTGATTGCCAAGGATGTTCAAAAAATTGTTTCTCAGTCATTTTTTTCTTTTTTTTATTTTTCCATTAAAAAATTACATTTCCTCCCCTCCTCCCATTCCTCTTCCACTCCTCTACTCACCATCCTCCCTTCCCCTCCCTCCTCAAGAGAGGGCAGGGAACCCTGCCCTTTGCGAAGTCCAAGCCTCCCACACACACATCCAGGCCTAGGAAGCTGTGCATCCAAATAGACTAGGGTCCCCCAAAAAACCAGTATATGCAGTAGAAAAATGCCCCAGTGCCTTTATCAATGGATTCTCAGTCAGCTCGCATTGTCAGCCACATTCAGAGAGTCCAGTTTGATCACATGCTCATTCAGTCCTAGTCCAGCTGGATTTGGTGAGCTCCCATTAGAACAGGCACACTGCCTCAGTGCGTGGACCAACCCCTGGCAGTTCTGACTTCCTTGCTAGTCTTCTCCCTCCTGCTCTTCAATTGGACCTTGGAAGTTCAGTCCGTTGCTCTGATGACGGGCTGTGTCTCTATCTCCACCCGTCACCGGATGAAGATTCTATTATTCGAGATAGATTCTATTATTCGAAGATTCTACTATTCGAGATAATCATTAGTGTGATAGTGGGGCAAAAACAGTTCAGGCACCCTCTACTCTGCTGCCCAAGGACCTAGCCTGAGAAATCCTCGTGGTCATCTGGGATCCTCTCTAGAGCCAAGTCTCTTTCCAACCCAAAAATGGCTCCCTTAATGTAGATATCTTCTTCTCTGCTCCTATATCTACCCTTCCTCCATCTTCACCCTCCCACTCCCCCAAGCTCTCCCCAGGCTTTTCCTTCTCCCTTATGTCTCCCCTTCTCCTCTTCCACTATCCCCACCCCTACCCCAACCCCCATGTTCCCAACATTTGCCCAGCAATCTTGTTTTACTGATATCTGGAATCCTTTTTAAAAGTGGATTATTAGGCTTTTTGATGGCCAGTTTCTTGAGTTTGTATTGAAAATGAATCCTCTCTCAGATATGTGATTGCTGGTGATCTTTTCCCATTAATTAGGATGCTGTTTTTTCTGTTGATTGTATCCTTGGCTTTGCAGAAGTCTTTCAGTTTCATGAGGTCGTGTTAATTAATTGTCAGTCTTAGAGTCTACATTATTAGTATTCTGTTAAACAATATATCTTCTATGTCCACACATTCAAGGCTATTTCCCACTCTTTCTATTAGTTTCAATATATCTGGGTTTATATTGAGTGATTTGATATACTTGGACTTGGTTTAGTGTATTGTGATAGATATAAAATTTTTGCATTTTTCTACATGCAAATATTCAGTTCTAACAGCATCCATTTAGTTGACATGCTTTCTCTTTTTCATTGTATAATTTTGGATTCTTTGTTGAAAATCAGGTATCCATAAGTTTGTTGACTTATGTCTGATCTTCAATTCTATTCCATTGATCCATATATGTGTTTTTAATTTCAATATAATGTGTTTTTATTACTATAGTTCTATATTAGAATTTGAAATCATCAATGGTGCTAGCACCAGAAGTTTTTTACTTCTTTTTTCTGCTCTTCCATATGAATTTGAGTAGGGGTTTTTCATGTTTATAAATAATTGAGTTGGGATTTCAAGGATGGGTTAATTTAGTTTGTAGATTACTTTTAGTAAAATGGCCATTTATTTTTTTTTACTGTGTTAATACTACCAATCCAAGAGCATGGTTGATCTTTCCAAATTTTATTTCTCTAATTTCATTCTTCAAAGACTTGAAGTTCTTGTCATATAGGTGCTTCTCTTGCTTTCTTTAAGGTATATCAATGTATTTTATATTATTTGTTGCTATTGTGAAGGGTATTGTCTCCCTAATATATTTCTCAGCCCATTTATCATTTGTTTATAGGAGGGCTAATGAGTGTTTAATCTTGTATCCAGCCACTTCACTAAAGGTGTTTTTTAGCTGTAAATGTTCCCTGCTAGAGTTTTTATAGTCACTTCTGTATACTAGCACATCTGGGATTAAAGAAATTTTGGATTATTTCTTTCTAATTCTTATCTCTTCAATATCTTTTATTTGTCTTATTTATCTAGCTAGACCTTCAAATATTATATTGAATAACTATGGAAAGAGTGTACAGCCTTGTTCTGTCCCAGATTTTAATGAAATTGTTTTGTATTTCTCTACATTTAACTTATAGTTGGTCATTGACTTACAGTAATTGGCCTTTATTATGTTTAGGAATGTCCCTTGTTCCCCTGATCTCTCCAAGATTTTTATTAAGAACAATTGTTAGATTTTGTCAAAGCATTTTTAAACATCTAATAAGATGATCATGTTCTTTTTTTCTTACAGTTTGTTTACATATTGGATTACATTGACAGATGTCCATATGCTGAATCAATCCTGAATCTCTGAGATGAAACCTACTTGATCATGGTGGATGATATTTTTGATGTGTTCTTGAATTTGGTTTGCAAGTATTTTATTAAGTCAATGTTCCTGAGGAAAATTGCTTTATAATTCCCTTTCATCCTTAATCTTTGTGTGGTTTGTGTATCAGAGTGATTGTGACTTCATCAAAAGAATTTTGTAATGTTTCTTCTATTTCTGTTTTGTGGAATAATTTGAGACATATTGGTACTCGCTCTTTTTGAAGGTTTGGTAGAATTGTGTGGTAAACCATCTGGCCTTTTATTTTTGTTTTCTTTCTTTCTTTTTTATCAGAAGACCATGAATGATTCTATTTCTTTTGGGGTTATGTATTGTTTTGAATTGTTTACCTTTGTTGATTTAAATTTAGTAAATGGTATATATCAAGAAATATACCATTTCTTTTAGATTTTCTAATATTTTTGAGTACAGAATTTTGAAATTTTGTGTATAGATTTTGGATTAATGTTTCTCTTGGACTCCTCAGTATCTGTTGCTATGTCCCCATTTTCATTTTTGATTTTGTTAATTTGGATATTTTCTGTTTCTTTTAGCTAGTATTGATGAAGGTTTTTCTACCTTATTGACTCTTTCAAAGAATCCACTCTTTAGTTCATTGATCCTTTTCTTTTCTTTTTTTTTTGAGTATTTCGCTTTTATCAATTTCAGGACTCAGTTTGTTTACTTCTTGTCATCTACCTTTCTCAGGTGTCTCTGTAACTTTTTGTTCTAGAGCTTCTTCCAGGTATGCTGTGAAGTGTCTAGAATGGGAACTCTCCAAATTTCCTATGAAGGTCCTTAGTACTCTATGCATTCCTCTTAGTGCCACTTTCATTATGTCCCACATGTTGAGGTATATTGTGCATTTATTATCAGCGTATTCTAGAAAGTTTTTAATTTCTTTTTTAAAATTTATATCATATATATATATATATTAATTTTATATCTTTCTCTATCTTTTTCTTGTAAAGGTATAGTGAAGAAGCAATTCTTCAAATCAATAAGTATAAGAGGCCACCATCCTTTGGGTATCAGAGAAGGCTAAGGAATTCCAGACTGTAGAGGGCCCATAGGTTGAATTACCTTGTTGACAGCCCTTAGATCTGTCACCATTCTCCATTTGCCAGATTTCTTTTTTTACAACAAACACAGGAGATTTACAAGGGCTAGTTGACTCCTCAATATGTCAAGCATCTAATTGCTCCTGTACCAATTGTTCTAAAGCCCGCAATTTATCTTCAACTAGAGGCCATTGTTTAACCCATACTGGCTTCTCAGTTAGCCATTTTAAAGGTAGGGCTGTTGGTACCTCTACAGGTTTGTTAGTTGCTTAATTTTCTTATACACCCTGAATGGCTGGTGATCTTCTTGCATAGTACCTTATTACATCCTTCCCAGAATTATGAGTTCCTGGGACTGCAGGGATGTTAAGCAGTATATTCTATTATTGTAGCAGGTCATGGCCCCATAAATTTATTGCAATAACAGCTATATATGGCCTTCGCTTTCCTCTTTGACTTTATGGCCCAATAGTCAACCCATCTCATGCTTTGTTTAAGTCGAGATATGGTTCCAATTCCTAGTAATTGAACATCTGCCTCTTGAAGAGGCCAATTTGAATGCCAAGATTCTGGAGTGATGATACTCAAATCCACTCCTGTGTCTATCAAGCCAACAATCACAATTCCATTTATACATACTCTCAGCTTTGGCCTCTGATCATTTCTAGAGGTTTGCCAAAATATATGCTTCTTATTTCCTATTTGAATTTCTGACTTATCCTCCAAATTTGAGCCATCATTTATAACCTTATGATTTTGCACAGAAGCTTCTAGAGTTTTTAATTTTCCTGGTGCAACACATGCTCCATGGTTACTGGGAATGACTGGGCCAATTTTGGCTTGGGGGTCTGTGAGAGACCCCTCAGGGAGTTTTCCGGTAGTATCAGTTTGCCTTGTCTGTCTGTTGTTGATCTGCATTCATTGGTCCAATTCTGTCCTTTACCACACCTCTTATATATACCTGAAGGCTGAGGTTTTCTGTTCCTGTCATTCCCAGATGAAGTATTATTCCTAGAACTACCTTGCCTGAAAACTGTTTTTAGGTGTACTAATTTACCGCAATTAAAACATTTGGCAGGTTGATGTCCCCTCATCGCTTCTCCTACCCAAGATTCATCATTGTAATTAAGGGTCTGAAATTTCATGGTATGCTGGATCCATTCATGCATAGGTGCTGATCTAGACCTTAAAGGCCCAATTATCTTTTTGCAGTCTAAGTTTGCATTTTCAAAAGCCAGCGAGTTAAGACTTAGTCATCTAGTTTCTGGATCTGTTACTCCTATGTTCAGAGCCTTAATTAATCTTTTCAAAAAGTAACTATAGGGTTCTCCCTGTCCCTGCCTAACCCTGGTATATGACTCTATTTTTCTCCATGGTTCTGGTATCCTATCCCAGGCATTCAAGGCTGTTTTGTGGCATAGGGACTATATTTCTTCATCATAAAGAGCTTAGACCTGTGGATCAGCATATGCTCCTATGCCTAGAATTTGATCCTGTGAAACCTCCAAACCTTTTGTTCTTCCTTGCTGTTCCATATGTTTTGATTCTTCTCTGAAATAAACTCAAACATCAAGGAAGGTCCATTTTCCAACACCACTGATGCAAACTGGGAGAAAGCATGGAGTATATTCCTGATATTAGAAGCCAAGTTCTTATCATTTCCTTAACAAATGTAGAGTGCAAACCATAATTAACAACTGCTTGCTTAATTTCCTTTAGGTCATTCATTCCTACTGGCATCCATCTAGCTTCTTTGTCTCCCTTTGGGCCTTTAGAACTTGACACTTTGTCAGAATAAATTACAGGGTATGTTGCAAAAACACTGGGTAAACCAGTTCTGACAGCTGGTGGTGGCATTGTATCCTGTCCTTGTATCTTCTCTTCCAGTTCATCAGTTCCGATAATTTCCTCAATCATTTCAAATATCTTAAGCATTGTCTCATGTAAGGCCCGAATCTCCTGACCTTCAAAGGTTTCTAGTGATTTCCCTATGGTATTAATTTTCTGTACCTGTGAACCCAAGGTCTTAGTGTTTCCTTTCAAAGATAACATCTCCTCCTTGAACTGCCCCCAGATATCATGTAAGTTGCCATCCTGGAGGTATATTCTATCTGTTACCTTATCAAAACTCTGTGATAACTTTTGAAAGTCAAATTCAACAGCCTGGACCCTTTCAGGTAAGTTCCTAGTACCTTTAGATAAGGAGTCAATTTTGTCTATCATAGTATTAATCCTATCAATTAATGTTATATACTTCCATAATGATATAATATGAAGCAGGAAACTGAAACCTAATAACCAGTAAATTGAGGTATCTCCATAGGCATATAAGCCACTGTGATTTCTTCCAAATTGGCAACAAAAGCCATGGTTAGAGTCCCATTAAAAATGAAACCTGTCATTTTAACTGTTAACCAGCAGATAGTGCTGTTTCTGAGTTGCAACTGGAATCAATGGAAAGGTGTCATGATAGATTCTGTGGTACTCAAGAAATTAGATATACAAAAATCCAGCGGCTGAAAAACAGCATGGCTTACCCTGGGCACCTGCCCTGCTTTAACCTGATACGGGGGGGGGGGGGTGTCATGACATAGCCACTACAAGAATGGCTGACTGAGAATGGTTGACTGCTCACCCAGCATCCCTATGCTGTTTTACTGGGACAAAGGTCACAGTGCAAATGTAATTCTGTAGTGGGTATTTCAAATATTGCTTCCACTGGATGTGGCAACAGCTTGTGCTCTGACTTGTGCTGCCCAAGCACTGCGCTTAAAATCCACTCAGACTGTTCAGGCCCGTGGATCCTGGAAAGCATGGAGTTTTCACGCCTTAGGGAGGGCTTGTGCCAAGCTTAGCTGGTGGCATGCAAAAGAGCCAGAGGCAGACAGCTGAGTCAGGGGATAAGGGGGTGGGGATGGTTCTATAACCAGGAGTTGAGTGCCAGATAAAGCGTGAAACAATCCTACACCAGTTTGGATTCAAAGGGTTATTTATTTGAGGGGAAAAAATCTTACAGAACATGACCAGCCAAGAAAGGAGTCTAGTCACTGGAACAAGAGAGTGAACAGAGTGCTGTCACTGCTTTTTAAAGAGAAAGAGACCACGCCCTAGTGGGCTGGTATCACAGCGGCTATTGGCTGAGGGAACAGAAGGAGCTCCTGCAGCAGAAATGAATACATTGGTGTGAACTTTGGGTTATTGAAATAAACTGAAGGTCAATTTTGTTATATATGTATTTCTACTCCAGTTTAAGGTATTATATTTATACAATTCATTTAAACATGCAATGTATACTTAGAAAACACAGATTAATAGATTGTCATTTATAGAAGTCAAACTTATAGTCATGTTAGTTAGGTTTTCTAGAGTTTGATAATCCTCAACACTTTAAAAACCTGCATAATATGGCATTTAAAAGATTATAAGAATGCAGAGACTTCTTTTGACAGTGAGATGTGTCTGTTTCTAGCAGCACCATTTATTTCAGAGAGTTTTATGGGCATTGAAGAAACTTCAATGAGAACGGCTACCCACTAGAATAAGAAAACGTTTTTGCCTGGATTGCTTGACAGTTTGCTGTATAAATTGGACATATAGGACCAACAGAAAAATAACTGCTGAACTTGCTATAAGAAGGTGAGACAGTCTTCAGAATGTCTGCTTCATGAAAGATTCTGCCAAACATTCTGCAGTACAAAGAAGAAAATGACTGACAAAATGCCAATATAGACAATTGAGTCTTGAAAAGTTCCTGCTTCATGGAAAGTCTGCCAGATATTATGGGCCTTGTTGTAGTAGGAGCGGCGTTGCTGCGTCCCCGGCACCCAGCCGCCCTGCACGGCTAGCTTTACCCGAAATAATTACACGGACACTGTATTCTTTTAAACACTGCTTGGCCCATTTCTATCTAGCCTCTTCTAGGCTAACTCTTGCACCTGGACTAGCCCATTTCTAATATTCTATGTAGCACAGCTAGGTGCGCTTACCGGGAAGATTCTAGCCTACATCCATCCTGGGTCAGAGCTGAATCGCATGTGTCTGTCCGGGCGAGGGGAGCATGGCGTCTCTTTCTGAGGCGTCTTACCTCACTTCCTCTTCCTCCCAGCATTCTGTTATGTTTACTCCACCCACCTATGTTCTAACTATGAGCCCAAGCAGTTTGTTTATTACTTAACCAATGAAATCAACAGATTGATATATGACACTCCCACATCACTTCCCCCTTTTCTGTTTAAACAAAAAAAAAAAGGAAGGCTTTAACTTTAACATATAACAAAACAGTTATCAAGTAAAAATTACAATATTTACATCTATTTTATCTTTATCATAACTAAGGAAAACAACTATAACTATCTATCTATTCTTCAACACCATCAGAGACTCCAGAAGAATATAATATTACCTAAGTAAATAAGAAGTAAGCAACTTACAAACTCTAGAAATGACAGAGACATTTTGCTGCCTGGACAGTCACCCAAAGTTCCTCTGTACCGTTGGGGCATCCATCTTTGGCCTACAGGCCCATAGTTTCCAGCAGACATTTCCACAAAGCAGGAAATTTCAAAGGCAGTCACTATCTGCTTGTCCTGAAGAATGCCTTGCAGACTCTTTCATGAATCAGGAACCCCGAAAGACCATCTCACCTTTAGGCAAGTTCAGTAGTCCTCTCTCTGTGGGTTCTCTGTGTCCAGTTTATGCAATTGTCCAGGGAAGAGCAGTTTCTTGCCCAAATGGCTATCAAATTCCATAAGGATCCTCTTCGATGCCCATCTTCCTCTTGAAGTAGATTGGTGCCGCCAGGAGCAGACATGTCTCATTGTCATGAAAAGTCCTAAGTTATTAAAATATTTTAAATGCCATATTCTGCAGTCTTTGAAAGATATGAAGAATACCTATCTGAAATATATCTATGCACATCTAGAAAATCTTAACTAACATGACTACAAGCTTTACTATTATCCATGATTATCCATTAACAACCTATATTTCTTAATTATACATTACATATTTAAGTGAACTACACAATCACAATACCTTAATCAAGATCAGAAATATATATACATATAACAAAATTGACCTTAAAATCCATACCAATGCAAATTATTCATACCTATATCATTTCCCCCTTTAAATGTAAAAGAACATTTATAAACAATATTTTGGGAACATGGGTGCAGATTTTTCTCTCCAAACTACTTCCTGCTGAATGGGGGCGCTGTTAATCAGATCATTTAGGGTGTAACCTGTGTGTCAGGTTTATCTCAGTTGGCAGTTGAGTGAAGTAATTTTTTGAGGGTGTTCACAGGAACTTTTTGGGAGGTCGTGGTCTATCATACCATATCGGGATAGATGCAATCCACAGGGTCTCGTCCTCTATGAAAACAAAGAAGACCCTCTCCAAAGCATCATATTCTTAGACCCAAATTCTGAAGTCAAGATACCTTTAGAACATATGTGCAGGTTCAGCTTAGCAGCCCATATAATAAAATGTCTCTCTGTACTTTGCTCCTTCACATTCAAAAATTTTAAAGAAAACACAATGTACATAATCCAGACTCTCTGTGAATTTTCCATTTTTACGTGGCTTATTTTTCTTTATTTCTTTTAATCTCTTAACTATCTGTACTCTGTCTCTTTAAAGACTTTACCTTTTTTTTTAAACCATTAACTTTATTCTCTATATTCTTTTTCTTCTCTCTCTCTCAAGCCTATGTACATTCATCCAACTGTGTGACTCATTTAGTGGTCTGAATATGTCCTATAGTGAATCTGCAATTTTTTACTATCCAGGAGCACGTTTGATTTATGCCTTTAAATCAATAGGCACTTAAGAATCTAAGCTGTGACATTCCTAGGTCAAAAACAGGTACTGCCTGCTGGCCCCGCCCAGTCCAACATGGCGGAGCTGCTGGTGCCTCTGATCCTTGCACATTGCACCACTAGCATGGCGGAGCTGCTTGTGCCTCTGAGCTGTGGTACACAATGTCCCCCTTTTAAGCACACAGCAGTCCAGTTGCCATCAAACAAATCGTAGCACTTTACTCCCAATGCTCCATTCAAAAGCTCAGTCTCCCCCAGGAGCCAGACAGAGATTGCAATGGCGGCACAGCCCAGAAAGCCAGCATTTTAAAACAGCCAGTTTTTTCCTGCTGCTAAGTCAGAAAAATTTCAAAATGGAGGACGTACCATTTTGTGCTAGCTCTGGGGCTGCCATGTAGGAGCAGAACTCAGCACTTAATTTCTGAGACTGAGCGTGCAGCACAGAAATTCTTTTCATCCAAGTTACAGCCAAATCTGACACGCAGAGCACTGTGCAGTCTGAAAATATGTCTCAGTAGGAATCCGCCATGCTCTTCTGCCTGCCTAAGCCTGATTCGGCTGTCTGACCAGGTGCAGGCAGGGAGTGCTGAGCCATCGGCATGGACTCAGAGCACTCTCCTTCTGATCCCAAGCAGGAACACAAATATCCAGTCCCATAAAATCCATTGAAATGCTTTAAAGACAGAGTTCATGCTGGCAGCACAGCCCCAGGAAGCCACGCTTTAAAATGATGCAGCGTTTTTTTCTGCTGCTGATGCCGAATCAGGAAATCTCTCTATGGCAAGCCACTAACAAACAGCAAAAATCTGTGTTAAACTCTCTCTCTCTTATTTTTAAGCCTTCTCAGGTTTTTAAGTGGATTTAGTCCATCATGTTGTAGTAGGAGCGGCGGGGCTGCGTCCCCGGCACCCGTGAATGTTGGGTGCTAACTGAAGGTGTAAGTCATAAACAATGCCACACCAGTTTGGAATTATGATTAATAGGGTGGTATTTATTTAAATGGGAAACATCTTACAGATCACCGTCAGCCCTTTGCACAACCAGGAAGGGAGTCTAGTCTCAGGCAGAGCAGGAAGTGAAGAGAGAGAGGAGAGGGAAGTGGCCGCTTTTTTAAAGAGAGAGAGACCACGCCCCAATGGGCTGGTATCTCAGCAGCTATAGGCTGGAGGAACGGGAGGACCTCCCGCAACACCTCCCCCCTTTTGTTTAAATAAGAGAGTTCTAAACCTACTATGAAATTATATAAAATAAGTACAAATATCCTATTCTAACTAGCTTGGTCTTGTATAATAAATAACTTGGCCAAGTCATGAGAGAAAGTAACTACATTTATATAGTCTTCAACCCCATCAAAGATCTGAGAAGGGAAAGAATGTTACCTGGGTAATTAGGAAGTTCAGTAAAACAGCTTCCAAAACATGCAACAAATCACAGAAACAACTAGATACCTGGGCAATTACCCAAAGTCACATTAGCAGTGTTGAAGCAACCAACTTTTGCTAAGGCCTAACATAACTGACATACCATTTTCAAAGGCAAGCAACTTTTCAAAACTATCTTACCCTGTCTTGGCAGGATATGACAGTCCTGTTTTATCCATTGATGCACGCTCTGTATCTTTGTCAGTGGTTGAGGTAAGGGCATTTCTTTGCCCAAAGGCTAGTTCTGCCAAAAAGAAAGGCTCCAGGTGGAGTGTCTTTGGTGCTCAACATTCTCTCGGGAATAGAGCGGTGTTGCCAGGAGCAATTGTGTCTCACTACCACAAAACTCTGAGTTAGATTAAAGGACATTTTCTACAGCTCTTCGAAGAAGTTGAAAATTATCTATCTGTACTGAGTATAATCTCTATATATCTAAAGAACCTGATTAGTCTAATTATAAATGACAAACTTAGATGACTATTAGTCTATATAATTCTCAATATCTATCTAACTTAAAGACTAAGACAATAAACGACTGTGAAACAAATGAGGACAATGACCTCCAAATATAAACAATGTACAAATATACATTGCAGTAGGTAAATATATATCAATACACAAACATTATATAAGTATCTTAATCAGAGGTAGAAATGTACACTGCAATATGGTAAATATATACAATTTATATATCAATACAATATATATCAATACATAAAAATGTTTTAAACAGAGGTAGAAACATGCATGCATACAATAGTCAATATAATTTAACTTTGTATCAATATACAAGAATCTATACCAATATATTTGTCTAAAAACAGTAACTCACAATTACAAATCTATTATCCCATCATCCCTCTTTTTTTTTTCATAATGATCCCTGAGTTTATAAAATTCCTCCCCCAACCCTCAATCGTATACTAATTATAATCAACCCCTAAATGATGTCCCTAAACCCAAGGGCAAACTTTACTGGGAGAGGGGACGTCGTCCTCTAGAATTACTTCCAGCTGTCATGGGGGCGACATTCTTTCTGGGGGATCCTGTGAAAGTAAAATGATGGTTAAAATTCAAGATCAATGTCTTTTAAAATTGCCAATAGTCTCTGAGTATTTTGTGCAGGTCTGGCTGAAATGTTGTATAAGATGTGCACCATTTCAGCTAACCAAGTTGGAACTGTCTTGTGCAGCTGGTACTCAAAGCAGGTCTTGTAGTAGCGCTATCAGTATCATGACGTCATATCAACCAGGTGGAGTTGTTGTTATGGGGCCCCATCTTCTTCCTGGAAACTTCAAATGTCACTTCAGGAAAAACTCATTGTTCATTGTGAAAAACTTAAACATTAATCATATAGACATATATATATATATATATATATATATATATATATATATATATATTCACTGAAAGGCATGATAGATATATTCAATGAAAAGTGTGATAGATATGAAGAAAAACAAAGATGTTTTGTAAACTCATATTTCTTTCTTTCCCATATCAGGGCCTGTAGGCTAAAGACTGATGCCCTAACATTGCTGAAGAACTTTGCATGATTGTCCAGGTAGTGAGATGGCTCTTTCAATTCTAGAGTATTTTAAGTTGCTTACAATGTACTTCCTGTTCACTTAAGTAATATCATATCCTTCTGGGGTTTTGAGGGAGTTGAAGATAGATAGTTATATTTATAGTTATAATTTTTCTTAGTTATGATAAAAGATAAATGAGATATTAAACTTTAGACTCAAAAAGATAGGTAGATGTGGTTATTTCTTTAATTTTGCCAGATACATATAGAAAACCTTTCTTTTTATTTAGACAGAAAAGGGGAGATGATGTGGGATTCTCCTTTGAAAGTTATGAATATATTTTATTACAGTTGGTTAATAAAGAAGCTGCTTTAGTCTATGGAAGGGCAGAATATAGATGGACAGGAAAACTAAAGTGAATGCAGGGAGAAAGAAGGTGGAGTCACAAAATGCCATGAAGGTACCAAAGAAGCAAGATGTGAGGTAACAAAACCAAAGCCTCATGACAAAATTTAAAATAGTAGAAATTGGTTTATTTAAGATGAAAGAGCTAGCTAGGAATATGCCTGAGCCATTGGTCAAACAGTATTATAATTAATATAGTTTTGTGTGATTATTTGGATCTGGGTGGCTAGGAAATAAAAATGCAGTTTGTCCCTGTTTACATTGAACCTTTTCTAAAATTGGCCATACAATTTGTATCAAAGCACAATTCAGCAGATACAAAACACTGAAATAATACCTATACACTGTCTGATTAAAATTAGAATTCAACAACAGCACAAACTACAGAAAGCCTGCAAATTTATTGAAACTGAATAATACTCAACTGAATCACCACTGGGTCATGGCAGAAATTTTAAAAAAAAAAGGTACTAAAGACTTCCTAGAACACAATGTAAAGTAATATAAAACATACCTAAATATATGGGACATAATGAAAGTGGTGCTAAGAGTAAAGTATTTAGTGCTAAGCACCTTTATAGATAATTTGATGATATCCTATACTAGCAACTTAACACACACCATAAAGCTCTAGAATAGAAAGCAAATTTACCCAGAATGAGTAAATAGCAGTAAATAAGGAAAGGAGGGGCTGTTAGAGTTATGGTGGAGTGGCAAAGTTGTGGGGGGCATTTTACCTGGGGTTCACTATACTGGACTGGTCTCTGATGGAGTAGAGAGCTTCTGACAGAGGTGTGGACCTAGAAAAAGTCAAGACTGGTGTGGGAGGTCCTTCTATCTATGTGTTAATTTTATTTGTTAATGAATAAAGATACTGCCTTGGTCTGTTGATAGGGCATAACTTAGGTAAGGCGGGGAAAACTGCACTGAATCCTGGGAGAAGGAAGTCAGAGAGAGACATCATGGATCTGCTGCTAAAGATAGATGTGCTGAAACTTTGCTGGTAGTCTGTGACCTCATGGTGATATACAGATTAGTAGAAATTGGTTAAATTAAGATGTAAGACTTAGACAATAACATGCTAAAGCTTATGGGTAAAGCAGTGATTTAATTAATACTGTTTCTGTATGATTATTTAGAGTATAAGCTGGATGGGCAGCCGGGAATGACCAAGCAGTATGCTCCTAGACTCTCATTATAAACTGAATGACTCATTTCATTGCTCAGGTTGGCCTCAGAAACAGAATAATCTTTCTATTTTATGATTCAAATTTGTGGGGTTGTTATATGAAGTTACCATACTTGCCTTACATTGATGAAACATGTAAAATAATGACTATGTTTGACCAAATTCAAGAGAAAATGGAGATGGTGAATTGATAAACAACTGTCAGAATTTCACACTTGGAAAAGATGGTTTATCTAGAAAAAGCAAGTGCATTGAAGGGATAAAACTATTTTACACGGTTCTTCCAGAATCAGCACATAGTACTGTACTTTTCAAATTTACTCATAAGAATCATGCTTAGTAAATATATATAAATTAATATCTACTTATATATGATCACTAACTTAATTTTAGGAGCAATAAATATAATTAACACATAAACCATTCTCTGGTTAATGAAATCTGTTTTTCTTGAAGAAATATTTTATTATAAGACACAAATAGGACAGGTGGTGGTGGCACATGCCTTTTATCCCAGCACTTGGGAAACAGAGGCAGATATATCTCTGTGACTTTGAGGCCAGCCTAGTCTACAAGAGTTAGTTGCAGGACAAGTTACAAAGCTACAGAGAAACCCTGTCTTAAAAAAATAAAAAAACGACATGAATATACAGGCAAAATATAAGAAGAATCTGTGACATCCTACAGTGACAGAGATTGAAAACTGTAACTACACAAGTAAGAAATATCTCATGTTCTCATGGACAAAATCATTTTAGAGTGCAACATTAACAGAAAACTCTTATGTAAAAATGTTCAGTGAACACTGTTGAGCAACTTGAGAAGAAAAGGAAATGACCTGGCATGACATATTTAATAAAAGGGTGTCCTTAACCCAACACTGATGTAAATAGTAACTAAATAATTGAAGAACTGATAATCTCTTTCAAGAAGAATTGATTTTAATCAATTTGAAAAGATGCCCTCAATGGCATGAAACATAATTTTGTATTCTTAGTATTTTTTCTGTTTTTTATGTACCTGAAAATATGTCATGAAAAAAAAAAAGAGAGAAAAACAGGCTCACTTTAAGTGGAAAAACCCTACCAAAGAACATCCTATGCAAATGACCAAAGATGGTCAATGTGGAAAGTGAGGCTGAGGTAGAAGGATATTAATGCTGAAGGCTATTCTGGGTTTTTTAGTGAAAAATAGGCCAGTGGCGTCTCTATAACTATGACCATATTTATCCTTCATCTTCACTTTACCTATGTGGTCATTTTTCCTTTCTACAGTTCTTATGTAGTTATGAGAATGGCACTATCCATTTCCCACCAGAAGACACACTATAAAAATAGTTGATGAAGATTTTTACATTGTTGAGTATTTAAAAATAAAGTGAGAAAAGCAGTGAGAACCTTGAAGTGCCTAAGGGGATGCAGCAGTTAAATGTAATGTGTTAACCTAGATACACTCTTGGAATCTAAATAAGGCATTAGATTAAAAACTAATGATATATGAATAATGGATAAATTTGTGTTAATAATACATCAGTATTAGTTCATTATAGTAAAAATCTTTACAGATTAAAAGTAAGATATTTACAATATATGGAATTGGTTATAAGATTATTTGTAACTATTCTGTACTATATTGTTTTCCATAACTCAAAACATTTCCTAAAATGAACATGTTTAACAAAAACATGTATACCCTTGACTTAAGGAATTACAGATGATAACTTATCCAAACTCAAGCTTCATAAATATATGAAAAAGCAACTAGAACTAACAAAAATCCAAAATTAATGATGGCACTCATCCATCAAGGTCTATCAATTTAAATAGTTATGTTAGTGAAGTATAAAATTCAACTAAGGAAATTTTTTGTTACAATAAGGATTTAAACTTTCTTTTAGATTAAGAAATTCATGAAAGCCTCAGAATGAGATGAGGTAATGATTGCATATACAAGTTAATATTTCTGACATCTATGTATAATAATGAGCTAACAATTTTATTACATAATTATGGAAAAAAGGGGGGATTTTTGTAAAGAAAAGGGACTGAAATTGCTTTGAAAGAGTATTACATGACTTATGTTGCTTCTCGAGGCATCCATAGGCAGGTGGAAAAATGAAGACTCAAGGATTAATTGCAATTAGTTACTCTTTGTTTAGGGAACAAAACAAATTAGTGACATCATTAATTGATGAGTGAAATTTTGTGAATGCAAAAGAAATATTGACTCGAAAAAGACAGAGTTAAGGATATTAGTATATGAATGGAAGCACCCCATAACAGGGAAGATTCTTTGGCAAAACATTACAGAGTTCTTTAAATAAGGGTGGCTGATTAAGCAGGTGGATAGGAGTGATTGCTCTACAAAATCTATTAGAGCAACAAGCTAAGAATGGAAGGGCAGATTTACAGCTGCCAGTGGTGAAGAAAAGCAGAGAAAAGAGTTAAATTATTGGGTGAGTAGAGACTGGTATAAGAACACAGTTATGAAAATCTAATATAGATTTTAGATCAATATATCAATATCCTATGACTACCCCAAAAATAAACATGTTTAAAAATAAAATTCTTGTAAAACTAGACGTCGTAAATGTTGAAGTGATAAAAATATTGCTTGAATATTTTTTAAAATATTCACTCAAAACCACTCAGAAAAGCAAACAATAGTTTAATATGAAAAAGCATTTCTTTCCAGTTAAGTGTTCCATGACTTTTCAATTACTTCAGATCATTTGAGTTTTATGGCAAAATACATTCAATTTAATTGTATTCACTTGTTATTTCTGTAATTACAAATGCATATGAATTTGGTTTCTCTGGTTTCCATGAAGTAGATGAGTCTCAGGAATCATCTTTTTTTTTTATTCATGCCATTTATTAAAAAAATACTGTTTTTAAAGGCAATGGAAGATGAATTGTAGGCAGTTGATATTTAGGTGGCAAGACACAACTGAATGACTCAATGGCAATACCTTATGTGTTTGAAAGGGATTCAGCATTACCCAAAAAAGGTTATTATTGAAATTCATTCCTAGTTTTAAGATTCATAAAATGTTATTCACAAATATGCTTGGTTCACAGTATCATTCTATGTTCACCTTTCAGAAAGTAGATTATAAATTTTATAATGCTTCTACAGTTTTCTTAAGAATGAAAAGTAGATCCATAAATGAGTATTTGGTCTTTCATACATCAGTATTGCGAAGAACTACTTGTCAAATCCAAAACCACTGCATAGAATAAAAGTAATAGTCCATGATACTGCAAAAGTGAACTGACAATGCCCATATATACATAGATATAGATATAATATAGATATACATGGAGATATAGGATATATAGGGAAGTGTCATGTATGCAAGTGTGTGTGCAGTACATTATGTTCATGCTTTTATGTATATTACACAATCATATATACCCATACACACATATAATTTTACTTTGGGGCTATATCCAAATATTATCCCACTGTAACTATGATAGTTTAACCTATATTTATAGAAAAACTATTTGAATTCTTTGTATTTACTGTAAAAGAAAACAAAATACAAAATGAATTACTCTAATAAGTAAAAAATTCATATGGTCTACTTGGTAATAAAGATTATATATCTATATATATATATATATATATATTCTTGTTAAATAGTGCTTAAATATATTGATATCTACATTGACAATACTCTTAATATAATTACATAGAAAACAGATTGTCTAATATTTGTTTGAATATTAACATGCTTTAATATTTAAAATGAATACAACCATTTACAAACATCATGATGAAGTTTTATTTATATTTTTCTGATCTTTCTCATTGAAGGAAATTTTGAGATAGTAAAGCTTCCTATAATCATAGAGTCATGGTATACTAGCTGATATTTTTATATTGCTAGAATAGGAAACAGTTTGTTTTCAACTCTGCATCTTTTGAACTTCAGAAAATTCTCTGATTAACTGAGAACCTTGTGTGCAATGAGGTATGTTCCAGGAACTAGTTTGACTCATAGAGTAGCATTAACAATATGTGTTCACATTAAAGTCAACACCAAGGGACCTGAAATGTGCTTTTGCTTTGTCTGAGCGGCAGATTCACAATTGCTCATGGCATGAGTATTATAAAACTCTGTGTCTACTCACAGAACTCTGTTTGTTGAATTAGGGGAGCTATACCTTGATGATCTGAAATTTCTGAAAAGTTGACATAAATACAAGGAAATGAAGATAATTATACTGTGTACCTCAATAACTTCTGAGTGACTTGACTACTATTCCCCAATCAATGATAAAGATAAAGATTTACTATGGCATAGGAGGTCCTTCTGTATTTGTGTTGCTTTCATTGGTTAAATAAAGAAACTGCCTTGGCCTTTTGATAGGGCAGAAACTTAGGAAGGTGGGAAAGACAGAACTGGATGCTGGGAAAAAAAGCAGAGTCATGCAGATGCCATGGTTTTCCTGCCTGAGGCAGTTGCTGGTTAGACTCATGCCGGTAAGCCATAGTCAGGTGGCGATACACATTATTAGAAATGGGTTCTATCAAGTGTTATGATTGGTTGCCACTTTAAGAGACAAGCCACACCCACTTCCGGCGGCCCCTGCCCTCCTCTCGCCATCTTGGCTTCTTTGTGTCCCTTTTGGTGCATGTGCTCCCCATTTCCGGATCCTCTTTCTCTCTCTCTCTGTCCTCTTCTCCTTACCCCCTCTTTCTCCTCTAAGTAATAAATATCCAGTTCTATTCTATACGATGTGTCTGTTCACGTGTCTCCCACCTGCTTGCCGGCATATCCACTTGCAGCTGGTAAACTGCACTGTTGGGACTCACTGTCCCTGCCCAGCTGCTTGTTGCATGGCTGGGTCCTGCCCAGGGCTGATGGCTCTCAGGGCCCACTGCCCAGCCCCTGCTGCTTGGAACCAGGCACTAGGATCCGCAGCAAGCTGCTCAGGACCCACAGGCAAAATCATAACATCAAGATGTAAGAGTTAGCCAATAAGAGGCTAGAGATAATGGGCCAGACAGTAATTTAATTAATACAATTTCTGTGTAATTATTTCGGGGGTTAAGCTAGCCTGGCAGCAGGACACAGCCTGCTCCTCCATTCAACATTACTACTATTAGTATTAGATTTAAATGAGCAAGTAAAAATGTACTTAAAGGAATTTCAAAAATACTAGGCAATATTTTGACATGTGCTGTCTAAAAATTCTCCTCAGAGTTGAGCTTTCTATGCAGCATGCATCTATTTTCTCAAACAATACTTGTGAAAGGATAGCCTAAATCCCTACACATTTTCCAGCCCTTAGTATTGTCTCTGTTTTACTGCTAGACTCTGAAATTAGGTGTCCAATGTAGAATCTATAGTCATATCTAGCTAATAAATGCTGCCTTTCCATCAAGTGAATAGTTTTAGCTGTACATACATATGTCTACCATACATATTCTATTATTTATATCTCTTGCATATTTTATATGGTATACTTTGTAATACAAATTACTCTACAATCATCATTTTGCCATTTCAATAAAAATATCATGAAAAAATGAGTTACTTTTCTAAGTCTAGATGTCAACTATAAAATTTTGATTATATTTTATAGCTTCCCGATTGTTTATAGCTTAACAAGAAAAAAAAAACCAAAATCTCTAAAATAATGAGTAGAAAGTAATAGTCAACTAAAAATTCCCACTTGATCAGCATGATGTGAGAGATTTAATACTAGAAATAATTTTCCTATATCATTTTCACCTTGCAGGACTATTTTTATTATTATTTTGGATTTTTCGAGACAGGGTTTCTCCGTAGTTTTTGGTTTCTGTCCTGGAACTAGCTCTTGTAGATCAGGCTAGCCTTGAACTCACAGAGATCCACCTGCCTCTCCCTCCCGAGTGCTGGGATTAAAGGCGTGCGCCACCACTGCCTGGCAGGAATATTTTTAAAGTGTTCTTTCACTTTTAATTTTGATGGAATCAGTCATTTTAGAATCCAGATTACTAGCAAATAAATTCTGCAAAGGTGATCATGGCTGTCTGTGTTTACTCAATTATCCCAACATTAGAAATAATTTCTGGATTTAATCTGTCACATAATTTAATAGTTAAACTTAATATCTTGGATGAACCCTATGAGATAGGACAGATACGGGCTTGAATCCTAAATCTGTCAATCCCTACAAATCATTTTAGGAATTCTCAGCTCTGTGTTTAGTGGTTTTCTAAACATCAAATTGTAAATAGTAATTATCAATTGCTTAAGGATCAAATTTGATATTTACTTATGTTTACTGATATATTCTCACAATATATTAAGCAGTATCCATTTAAAATCATTACTTTATACAAAAGAATTTTTATATATTTCTTGTGGTTTCTGATGTCTAACCTCTGTATATCAATACTATTCATTAATACTAAGATGTTGTTCTTATTAATTAATCCATTAAAATAATCCTTGTACAGAATTTAATAATCTTAATAAATATCTGTCTAATGGACCTTATCTCCTGCTTCTGGGATTGGGGAGCATTTTACTCACTCATTTACCTTTCCATTGCTGCACTAAATTATGATTATTCTTTTTAAGATAAGCCATAGTCAGAAGATGTAGAAGATTCCAAAACAGAAAATTGTGATCAAAGAAGACCCAGTATATATTATGACAGATATGTTATTTGTTCACAGGGGGTAAAACATGAATGCTGTTTTCCCTCAGAAGCTATCTAAACTGTCATGGGCTGATCTGTTATAAATTGTTAGAGCTACAAATGAACAAATTTTTAGTCCTTCAGAATTGTAGACTATTAGACCTGAATTTCAAAAATAATTGCTTTCTGGGTGAAAATTTAGTTTTTCCTTCTCTTTGATTCCATAGTTTTATGACAGCCTATTTACTGTGTTTTAGAATCAAGATATTTTTATTACCTCCAACTTAAATGCTTGTCATTTAATGTTTTCTGTTGGGTATAAGAACTACCAAGATAGAAATAAAAAAGGGAGCCTAAATCTTGATATTTATTGACATACTTCTTTTTCATAGATAAGGGAGACAAGAATCAATTCTGAATATATGTTAAACAAGTGAAATGCTGAGAAAACAAGGTGAAAGAATCATGTTTTTATTTTTCAAAGACCATATTCTGTGTGGAGAGCATGACAGCAATTGTTGAGTCAAGATTTGCACTGTCAAGATAGAAAGTATCAATTACCAGCTCAACCCTAGTGTAGGAATTTTGAGACAATTATTTAGGAAGATAAAAGATACTTTTTGGCATCCTCTGGTGGCTAAAAGGGGAACTCCCTTTTAGGGAAGTGGGATCTCTGATGTCAAAACTAAGCTGCCCATTCATCTCTTACTAGGTCAAGGTTTTTGACTACATGCATTTATACTGGGCAATATGCTTCATTGATTTACAAGAATGAATTAAGACATGAATTTTTTATTATCTCAAACTCTAAAAGGACAAACTAAATATAAACAAGCAGAAAAAAAAAATAGTTCAGTTTTTTTTTTTTTTTTTTTTTTTTTTTTTTTTTTTTTTTTTTTTTTTTTTTTTTTTTTTTGTAATGACAAACCATCCTGTGTTATAAACTGTGAGGCAACTTCCAGATGAAGAGTATTGCTTGTGGCAGGAGAACCTACTTAGAAACAAACTAGCAGAAGAGCCTTGCAACACAAGAAAATATAGTTGTGTATTATTTGTGTTTTAATAAATAAAGCTTGCCTGAGGATCAGAAAGCCAAGCAGCCACACCAGTCAGCCATACAGACCAGGCAGTAGTGGAACACACTTTTAATCTCAGCACTAAGGAGGAATATAAAGTGAGATTAAACAGGAACTTGCTCTCTTTTCAGTCTTAATATTTTTAGAGGTAGGAACTCTTTAATGGTTGGCGATTTTGCTTCTATGATTTTTCAGCTTGAATCCCAATATCTGTCTCTGGGATTTTATTATTTGTGCTAAATGTAAATAAGGAATAAGGATGATGAGATGGAAGTTAATGTATGAATAGTTGTAGACAATGAAATAGTTAAGAATGGAGTCAAGTTCTACCATGTCATCTACATGCCACTCTAGACATTCTTGACTAATTATTTTAACATTAGGAAAGCACACATCCCCGACTAATTATTTTAACATTAGGGAAGCACACATCACTGCTGCATCTGATTTTATGTTAGTTCTCCCATCAAAGTCTTCAATCTATTAAATATTTCTGGGATTGAATTGTTTGAAGGTTTCCTTGTATAACATTGTGTACATTTGTAATTCCTTTTTGGGGACAGAAGAATTGAAGTAAATCTCTACTTTTAAAACATAAAGATAAGTATAGATGCTGGCGTCATGGCCTATTTGCTAATAGTATGTGCTCCTCTTAAAGAGGACCTGGGTTTGGTTGGCAGGACCCATATGATGTTTAACATTCATCTGGAACCCCACTTCCAGGAGTTCTATCTAATGTCTACTGTCTTCCATTAATATCTGTCATAAACACTGGGTAGATACCATTAAAAACAGTCATATGAATAAGATAAAACAACACTAATCTTTAAAATAATAAAAAGAATCAGAAAATATTTTATACATGTATGAAACTGATGAACAACCATACAATAAAAATATATCCTCTACAATTTGTGTTATACTTATTATTATACTTATATTTATTATTATTATTATCATTATTATTATTATTGTTTTATTTGGGGGTCACAAGGTCCCAGACCTGAGAGGAATGGGAAGTGGGTGTAATAAAGGTGCATTGTTTGAAACTGCTCCAACTCTTTGTTGGGAAAAATATGTACTGATTACTGTTAAGTAAGTATGTTTCTGTACATTTTTATTTGGTGTCAATATTCTTACAGAGACAAAAGACTTACCAGAACTAAGGAAGATATAAACTTTTAATTCACAGCATTTATTTGATCTATGTTACTATATATTTGAAATTATCTACTTCTGATCTCCAATTCCTGTGAATATTTATTCATACAGTATTGTCTTAAGTAGATTAACATCCAATTTTTGAGTAAGTTCTCTCCCATGACACATACTTCTTCTGTGAATAATTTTCTTCTGTTTGCACTCCTCATCCATCTTAGTGTTGTTATAATATGCACATATTTTTATTTATCTAATGGGTTATATAGATTTCCACATGCCTTTTGGGGGAATTCTGATTGTTTTAATAATGAAACACAAAATACTCGAGCAATATATTAATTTTTCTTAAATTCTTCCATTTTTCATTAAAAGAAATAATGCCTAGTTGTCTGAGCTTTCGTGAACACAGAAACTTCAGGAAATGGGAGTACTGGTGACAATGAAGTTACATAACAGAAGAATGCCCTACTTTTGGAAAATAATGAGGACAAATTTTCATTATTTACACTTTTTAAGTTTCTTTTTACCCCCTAAAAAGAAGATTTTTAGTAAAACTATCCAAAGAATAATTATTCCATTATACATGTCCTTATAAGAGGGATACTGTTAATGCTATTTGAGAAGTCTTGACTAATATTCACAAATCTTACTTAAGATATTATAATTATAAAAGCACAAAATTGAAAATAATTCCCACCCCCCAAACTGTTGCATGTGTGGTATATAAATGTAGTCATTTATTACCTTAGATAATAGTTAATTCTTTAAATAGATAAATATTTAGCATTAAAAGTAAATAATAAGCATATGAGAAATGCAAGAATATGCAGAGCATGCTTTTGTATTCTGTGCTCTATCTTTTATTTTTTGCTTTTATCACACTACTGATTAAAGGACCAAATATTATCAGGACATATGAATTGAGAAGAAAATTTCTTAGATTTAACTAATAAATTTTAAGCAATATATCATATAAAATGTCTAAGTCTGTTTTCTAATGATGAATTAGTATTCATAAAAATCATTCAATATATTACATACCAGATAAAAATTAACTAAATTTGCAATTAATATGTAGAAATAATTCAGAATCACAACAAAGTATAACCAAAAATTAACAATTAAAAGTTTCCAAATATGTGCACACATTATACATTGGAAGCATTCTAAAAAATCAGTATATTAATTCTATGATATATGGAACATTATTTAGAAAGGAATTTCTCTAAATAAATCCTTTTTATTATATAATTTAGCTAAGAAAAATCACAGAGATCATAACTACAGTGAAAATAAACCCAGTAGAGCAATTCATTTATATACAATAATGTAAAAGCATAATTTTATTAAGTATAATTCAATATTAATGTGAATAAAAACAGATATATTTGAGAATAATTACCTGAATGCAAGGTTGGTTCAATCTGAATAAAATTTTCTTATCATTATCATGCAATAAAAAGAAAAATTTAATTCTAGAAGAGAATTCTAGAATATACTGGGTATATTTCCAGTAAAAAGTCCTTGCCATCTGTTTAAAATTAGTTAATAATATTATTATACTATTTATATTGCAATATACACTTATGAATTATTAACTTAGTAATTTAGAGAGAAACAATTGTTAGCCATTTAAATATGCTTCTTACCAGGCTTGGTGTTCTTCCTAGAAAAAGGATATAAATAAAACTTGAATTGAAATCAAACATCATTTAAACATTTTATAGTCACCAAAATGAGTTAATTTTGTATTGATGTCAGACAATTACTAAGATGTAGCATAATGGAGTATAGACAGCTGCTGAATCAGATATATATTATGATCCATTCATAGGTTTTAAAAAGCACTAACTAAATATATTCAATCATGATGCTCATATTTATACACATCACATATTTATGGGCATAGTCAGAATAGTTCTGTTTGTACAGTTGCTAGGGAATAACCATAGGCAATGTGCAAGAAATTTTGGAGTATGTATCTTTTCTTACTTTATGAAAGTTTGATATAGGCATTCA
This sequence comes from Microtus oregoni, assembly GCF_018167655.1. Lineage (NCBI taxonomy): Eukaryota > Metazoa > Chordata > Mammalia > Rodentia > Cricetidae > Microtus > Microtus oregoni. The sequence goes on along the minus strand of NW_024543975.1, from coordinate 6,668,018 downwards.
CTTCCTTGTTATTACTTTCTTCTTCTACTATGTACTTGCCAATATATATTAAAATCTATAAATAATCTAAATAGTAATATGATATATTTAAAAGTCATTGAAATACAAATAACCTTAGATCATCCTTTGTTTTACATCAAGTTTACTTAAATTATTCTTGCAATATACATCAAATATGTTTTGTGGACATCTCACAGTGGTAATGCATGTAGGTCCTTGGGTTCAATCCACCTTACTCTGAAAGTATACCAGTTTTACTATATTTTATAATAACTCCTTGAAGAGGTTAAATTAACACCTAGTGAATAAGGGAGGAAAACAGATGCATGTACATATGAAAATCATCTTATTTCTTCTCAAGAGTTGACCAGTATTATTTTCCTAAAATGTCCATTTTGAAAATATAAACTTGCATATTTATGAAAACATTCATAGTGTTTTTCAGAAAGAAATGATTTAATGTCAATGATCTAAGAAAAGAACAAAATCAGAAAGCTTTAATATATTAAAATACTTGAAAAGATTTTTTTAAAATAAGAGGCAATACTATAAATAAAGCCAAAATACAAATAAATTCATTTTAAGTAGTGTCAGATACAAGGGCACGGTAAAAGAAATTTGGAATTTAATGTGTTAGTAGTAACATATTTTAATAAGTAGAAATATACATCCATAGATATTCAAATAAACTTTGAAATATGGACCTGGGAGATGACTTAATATTAAAGGGATTTCTGCTGGAAAAACATGAATTTCTGAGTTCTATCTGTTTGACCCATGTAAATACTACCAGGTGGGGCAGCATTACATTTAACTCTCTAGTGAAAGAGGTAGAGCTAGGAGCAACCCCGGAACTCACCAAATAGCTAGCCCAGCCAAATTTGTGAGCTAAGTATTCAGTGAGAAACCATGTCTCAAAAAAGTAAGGTGTATCTTTTAGGGTGAAGGACGGGGCAGGAGGAGCGGAGAGAGAGGGAACTGTGGTTGGTATGTAAAAGTAGCAAAAAAATAAAGTTTTTTATTGAAAAACTAATAAGATGTAGTGAGGTTAAAGAAGATAACTGATGTGGCATCTGGTCTCTGCACATATATATGCACACGTCCACAGAGACACATGAACACAGGTAAACAAAATTAATAAATGGTTTAAAATTCTGAGCTTTCTACTTTATAAATTCTTGCTCATTTGATGTTATATAATGCTATTTAAAGAGAAATAGTCATTCCACTAGAAGCAATTGAAAAAGAAACAACAGACCCCACCCTTGTCTCTGTGACATGGGTTACTTAAAGGATGTTTGTGTTCTGTTCTGAATTGTTTACTTAAAATTAAAAGACTCCAATGGCATTTACCCTTCCCCAGAAGTTAAAGTTAAGCTTATGAAATTCTGAGGGAGGAGAGTGAAGGAAGAAATTATGAGATTGTAATCTCAAAGGCAGCAAAAATATAACATACATGTAATTCGTGGATGTTTTTTTAATATACTACCCCTTCCATAAACAGCTTTCTGAGTCTCTCTTCTGGGAGAAAAACACTTCCTTTGTGCAGACCCCATATGCTTGAACTAGTAATGAGGTTAGAGTTAAGAGGGAAGCCTATGAAGGTGGGTGGGGCAAGAAAACAGGACACAGCGTGTAAAAGTAATATACGTCTACGAAGTAACTCTTGAATTTAGGGCTCAGAAACCATCATTAAACTGGGGGGAGAAAAGTTGTGCAAGGCAGAGGAATAGGAGGCTAGCCATACGATTTTTTCCTAAAAATGTAAAAGAACTTATACCGATGAAGTCTTAGCACTATAACTGCCTAAACAAGACCTGAATAACACCAGAAGTCATGATAAAATGGAAGAGGGGGCTGGTTCAACTCTGGCCTTCACTGAAGCTTCACCAAACTCCTCTCGGATATTCTTTTGTTATCTAGAGGCATGAAGATCCTGGGACTATCATTCCTCAGGGTCAGTCCCTACACAAGCTCTATTAGGTCATAGATGGGGTAGACCTTTACGTCGGGCCAACTCAAGGCCCAGGATGTGGTCATGGGTAGCAGCTGGAGCTGGTCAGTCCGGGCTCCTGGAACTATCCCCCTCAGGTGAGGGGCAGAACAAACTTCCATAAGCCAATGTCACTGAGGCTAGGTCTCTCAATTCTTTGGTGAGGGGTGGGTACATTTCTCGCTGGTGCAGGGACCTACTCTCCCATGAGGGGTGAGATTAGCTCATCAGTGACTAATTACAATGAGCATTTACAGGTGGGGCTGATGTACAAAAGGGTATGCCATATGACACACTGCAGCTCCTGATGATATCACTAGAATGAAAGAAAAGGTGTTGGAGGGGTGGGAAAGGCAGGGGAGCTTTTGTTTTGTTTGTAATTAGTTTCAGGAGGGGAAGATCTTTTGTGGAGATGACGCTGCAGGGGTGGGGGCAGATATGGAGAAAATGGGAAGTGAGTGGGATTAGGGTACAAGATGTGAAATTTCCAAAGAATCGATAAAGAATTATGCTTTAAAAAAAAATTGAAGAGGCAAAGCTCAAGGGGCCCCAACACAAAGAATTACAGACAACTTCCAGGGCAGCGCACACCAACTAGTTATGCAACACGAAAGAGTCAGCCCTGAAAACCTACAATTGCAGTGGGTTTTTGATCCTACTGCACATACTGGCTTTGTGGGAGCCTAGGCAGTTTGAATGCTCACCTTACGAGACCTGGATAGAGGTGGGCAGTCCTTGGGCTTCCCACAGGTCAGGGAACCCCGATTGCTCTTCGAGCAGATGAGGGGGGGTGGACTTGATCGGGGGAGGGGGAGGGAAATGGGAAGCGGTTGTGGGGACGAGGCAGAAATCCTTAATAAATAAATAAATTAAATAAAAAGAAAAAAATAACAACTAAGATTGTACAGAAAACGCAGGTTTAATTTATTTAGCAATGTGAATGTGTGCATACATGTATGTGTGTATGTAACAAGAAAAAAAAGAGCAAAAATTTGAAAGAGTGCAAGGGAAATTTTTATGAGATTTAGATGGAAGTAGGAATTATCTAATAATTATACTTTGAAAATAATTGGACTGACAGCTGGGGAACTTGCATAAAACCAAACTAGGCCCTCTGAGTGTGGTTGACAGTTCTATGGCTTGGGCAGTTTGTGGCGCCACTAACAGTGGAACCAATATTTATCCCTATTGCATGAACTGACTTTTGGAGTCCTGAGGAGGGATACCTTACTCAGCCTAGATATTTGGGGAAGGGCCTCTGTCCTACCTTAAGTAATGTGACACACTGTTAACTCCCCATGGGAGGCCTCATCTTCTCTGAGAAGGGGATGAGGGGTGTGGGATTGGGGAGAAGATGGGGGGAGTGGGAGGAAAGGAAGAAGTGGTAACTAGGATTGGTATGCAAAATAATATTGTTTTGAAAATAGTATTAAAAATGAAAATAAAATAAAAATTATAAAATTAAATTTCAAACAAGGTCTACACACCTGGCTGTTTAGTCTTTCAACCTCATGACATATCTGTCTGCTGTGTCTGCATGAATGGCAGCATGTATTTCAAATTTTTCTATTTCTCTTTTATATTCTTCTAAATTCCTCTCCAACTTGAGGTGCAGTTTAACCACTGAGTACAATGAAGATATGAATCAATGCTTCACCAGAACCAACATAGGCACAGAAAAGGAATACAACACCAAGAAAGGATGGGACTTACTACACTCCTTTCTACCACCTTATTACTTTCATTCATGTAAACACAGTATACCCAAAAAAGGGTTATCTTATTAGTTTAAATTTTACTTATGTATATGTACACCATATGTATGCAGGTTCCCATAAAGATCCAAAGAGGATATTAGATATCCTGTACCTGGCCGAGGAGAATATTAGATCCCTTAGTCCTGAAGTTACTAGTGGAAATGGATCATGGAAACTGACCCTGGATCCTCTGTATCAGCCTCTTAATTGCTGTTCCATCTCTCTAGTCCAGAGCAAAATTAAAATATGTGAAACTTAGATTCCTACAGAGGTAAGGCAAAAACGTTGTAACTGAAAGTGTAAAGCTTTGAAATTAAAATTCACTCATTTTAAATACTTATCTGGTAATATTAATAAGTAAAAATTACAAATTTTCTTTCCATAATTTTTAAATTTGTGCATTTATTTCTTACCCATATACTCTGTTTGTTTTCTATTTTTCTCCTTTTTTGTTAGATTTTTGGGAATTTTGTAGAACATTCTTTAATTTTACTCATCCCCTCTCCTCATTCCACTCACACTCTGACATCTCGTTCCTTACCACTAAATTTCTTTTTTTTTTAAGATTTATTTATTTATTTATTTATTATGTATACAACATTCTGCCTCGATGTGTGCCTGCACACCAGAGCAGGGCACCAGATCTCAGTACAGATGGTTGTGAGACACCATGTGGTTGCTGGGAATTGAACTCAGGACCTCTGGAAGAGCAGCCAGTGCTCTTAACCTCTGAGCCATCTCTCCAGCCCCTAAACCATAATTTTCATGCTCACTAATTTTTTACAACTAGTATTGTTGGTGCTCCCTGTGTACACTGAATTCATGAGGTTAATATAGGCAGACATGAAGCATGTAAAATTCACAGTTTCATCCTGGAATTTATGTCAAATCTCAGTTGACAGATTATTCTATTGTAGAGAATAAGGTAGTTTTTTGTTGGGGTGTCCAATGACAGAGTCTAACACCAGGTTCTGTTATTACAGATGTGTACCATCATGGCCAGTGTTCATGTGCTGCTTGGCATTGAATCCAGGGCTCCGAACATGGTAGAGAAGCATTATCTTTTCTGAGTTATATGCCCAGTCTAGGGGATATGTTTTGTTAATTTTTGTGTCTTTAATACACTACTAGAACAATCTCAATTTACAGAAAATGCTAAACAATAGAAGGAATGATAATATGGTGCATCAAATCTTTCGCATTGCTAGATGCTTGAAACCACAGACACCTGGATGTTTGATTTGTAACCATTTTTATTATGTTTCATTTTATGACAATTTGCCTGGGTTTTCATGATATCTCATACAGTGAATTAGGCAAAGTCTGTGCCAAGATATACAATGTCAAAACATTGTTGCTCTTTTCAGCTCCAATATTACACTAGATTTTCTGACCTGAATTTAAAACAAGCTTTAGTAATGAGCATATCTAAAAAGATCAAATATTCTCAATTCTTCTGTAAATAGCTTTTGTATTTTTCCATATTATGGATGAGGAAAAATCAAAAATTTTAGAAAATTGTATTTACTTTCAGAATACTGGAAAAACATTTGGGTGGTACTGTATCATTGAATGTAAAGGTATATGCAGGAAACATTCTTATTTTCATATGTATGTATATAGCATAAAAATCAAAATTGCTATCAGTAGGATTTATAAATCTAGAGGGAAGATTAATTTTCTTTAATGGTCTGGTTCTTGGCAGATAGGCCATGCTCTAATGTATTCCCATACATCAAGGGTGTATCGAAAGCATAAATTATATCTTGTTTTATGAAGGAAGAGAGGGGGACTTGCACATATAGGTTGAGAATATAGGTTTGGGAAAAGTTGAGGTCTATGATCAAAATAAATTATATAAAAATTCTCAAAGAATTAATGATTATTTTTTTAAAAAGCTGTACATGAAAAATAGTTTAAAGTAACTATATACAAAAGATAAATAAACAAATATAAGTTATATAATTAGTTCAATGAATTCTCATTTGCAGCTATTTCAAAGACATGAATTACTTCATTCGCTGATGTAGAAAATCTTAATGATAAATGTGTTTTTCTTTTTATATTTTTCACTTTTAAATTTCAATCCAGAAATCTCCTGAATTTAGAAAAAAAGAAAAGCAGTTACTTGAAAACATTATCACAAACATTAGAAACCTACTTTATCAATGGGTTGCTATTATTTAAAATTGCATAGACATAATCTCTGTAATCTATATTCCTATGCAAATTTATATATAATCATATATAATTTTGCATATATTTATATTTTATTTATATATTAATTTTTAAAATTGTGTTTTATTCATTAATATTTATATATTAATTTTGTGTATATATATATATATGCATGATATATCCAAACATGTTAGTCTGTTCATGTTATGATATAAATAGCAATATCTTGTCTGGAGATTTTATGTCTACTACTGACATCCTTTCATTTTAAAGTTTGCATCTGTAGTTTAAGATGGAAGGGTATATTGGATATAAAACAATGTATATATGAGAAACAGTAATGAGAGTGTCAACATTTAGCTATTCTGAAGAAAATCACCATCTATTTGGTATCAAAACATTGAAATATTCCTCTGACTAAAATCATTCACTATTGATTAATTAGTACTGAAATATTTACAGAACAGATTAGATCTCTCAATACCCCCATAATTGCATAATTCCACAACTTTTGTAAAATGATTGTATATTGATGTTGTTGTGAAGAATATTTATTTACAATAAATTTGACGAATCTCAATTGTGAAAGTGCTAATCTTGTTGATAACTGTGGGTGTTTGTTTCTCAAGGTCTTTGAAAGGGATAGGAAAGATAAAAGCAACCCCCAAAACAAAGGATTAATTTTCATATTAATCAAATTATCTTTTGTCTTTCTTTCCTTTCTCTTATATTCTTGTTTTTCTTTTGGTTCCATTGTTTTACTTCTCTTTCCATCATACTTCTTTAGTTAAAAGAAAAGATTGTATCATAATCAGTAGTCTCTAGTGTCAGCCCACATAGGTTTGAATATTATTTCTATTAGCTCATGTCTAGATGAGCAATTCTGTTGATATTATTTCTCTAAGTCTAATAACCATTCTAATAACAATATGTACATCACAAGACATCAAAGACTACATGATCATATGGCAAATGAGCTTAGAAGAGATCCACCTCTTCAATGTACACAGAAGGCATAGAGCTATAATATCATTGTCATTGTCTTATGTTGTTTGATTTCAAAAATTTGTGCTGCTACGTTCATTTCAGAAAAGTTTATAACCATTTTCTGATTGTTGTACATATGTGAGAATGCTTGTTCATTTCCTGGCTGCTTAGACCAAAATAATCACAAAGAAACTATACAAATTAGAATACTGTTTGGCCTATTAGCTCAGGCTTCTTATTAAGTAACTCTGACATCTTAAATTAACCCATTTCTATTAATCCACGTGTCAGCACGAGGCTGTGGCTTACTGGTAAGGATCCAGCATCTGTCTCCTTCAGCAGCTACATGGCGTGTCTTTGACTCTGCCTATTCTCTCTTTCTATCTCTTCTTTCTCTGGCTATATTCTTCCCTGTTATAGGCCAAAGCAGATTCTTTATTAATCAATGCTAATAAAACAAATTCATAACATACAGAGGGAAATCCCACATCATGCATATGTTCAAAATACACAAAACATTTGATTCTAAATGATTCTTAAAACATTATAGGATAAAAAAGCCAATTATTAATCTCAGATATTTTGCATTTGCATGGATTTTGGTATATGGATACAAATTCAAAGTAAATTTTGTTACATTTTGTGTGTTTATTATTAAAATATTGTTTAAATTTCTGTTGAATAGCAGTACAAATTTAAGGCAACTTTTATTATATCCCATGGTGTATATGTTTCTACTCTTGTTTAAGGGATTTTTGTATATTGATATCAATTAAACTTTTTTGTCACACTATATTGTATATATATTTCTACTCCTGTCTAAGGTGTTGCATCTAGAAATTGCATTAAAAAATGTATAACAAAATTCTCATTTTTGAAAGCTGTTACTATGAACTATATAGAATAAATAAGAAACAGAGGTTAGTAGTTAGTCATCTAAAACAATCAAATTTGTAGGTATTCTAAAACTGTTTCCAGATTGTATGGAGATATATTTTAGATACATAGATGATCTTCAAATACTTCAAAGACCCATAGAACATGGCATTTACAATGTTTTGATAATTTTCATTACACTGAAGCACATTGCTCCTGGCAGGAACAATTTACTTCAGAGAAAATATAGGAATTGATGAAATTCCTTGTGGAGTTTGCTTTCATTGTGGCTAGGTTAGCTACTGAACAAAGAACCCTGCTCTTGTCTTTGACTGATGGCTATGTGCTGTGCAGACTGGACATGCAAAACCCACAGGAAAGCTACTGCTATAAACTTTATCAATAAAAGGTCAACTGGGGTTAACAGAAGAAAGTGCCAGACACTCTGCAGGTCACAGAGGAAAGTAACTGACAAACTGCCAAAATAGGCAGGACAGACTTCCACGCATGCTGCTTCATTGAACACTCTACCAGAACTTTATGCCTGAGGCTGAAGATGGACACCCCTGCACCGCAAAGAAAACTCTGAGCGGGTCTTGGTGAGTTCCCAGTAGAACATCCCCAATGTCTCAGTGTGTGGGTGCACCTCTCACAGTCCTGAGTTCCTTGCTCGTGCTCTCTCTCCTTCTGCTCCTGATTTGGACCTTGAGATTTCAGTTCTGTGCTCCAATGTGGGTCTCTGTCTCTGTCTCCTTTCATCGCTTGCTGAAGGTTAATATTCAGGAGGATGTCTATATGCTGGCCTGGGTCTGGAAAAGCCTGGGATAAAACCGGACTCTCTGAACATAGCGGACAATGAGGACTACTGAGAACTCAAGAACAATGGCAATGGATTTTTGATCCTACTGCACGCACTGGCTTTGTGGGAGCCTAGGCAGTTTGGATGCTCAACTTACTAGACCTGGATGGAGGTGGGGGTTCCTTGGACTTCCCACAGGACAGGGAACCCTGATTGCTTTTCGGTCTGAGGGGGGAGACTTAATTGGGGGAGGGGGAGGGAAATGGGAGGCGGTGGTGGGGAAGAGACAGAAATCTTTAATAATTAAATAAATTTAAAAAAGAGTGAAAAAAAAAGAAAACTCTGAGCGACTGTACAAGCAGAGACTGTACAGTCTTTGAAATGTCGTTTTCATTTTTAGAGGTTTTAGAAGTCATTTGCAATGTACTTTTTGTTTACTTAAATAAAATTATTCCCTTCTGGTGCCTTTGATGGTGTTGAAAACTAGATAGTTATAGTTGGAGATATTCTTAGATATAATAGAAAATAAGTTAGCTTAAAAAACTTGGATTGATTAAGATAGGATAGATTATGGAGTATTTTCTTTAAATTCACCAGACATAAATGAATTGGAATTCAGTACATAGTGAATGTAAAATTTACTATAATAGTTTATTATGGCATACTGTCTTACTATATTCAAGTTAATTTTTTTCATTTTTTAAGAAAGAAAAAGGTGGAAATGTTGGGGACTATTATTTTAAGGAATGTTACTTTTGTTTTTGTTGCATTTGATTAACTGTAATTTTTTACCTGTCAAATAAAGCCTGATGATACTAGTGAAGAGCGGAGCAGCCAGTAGCAAGGCAGGAGCAAGGATAAGTGGGGCTGGCAGGCAAAGAATATAAATAGAAGGAAAACCAAGGAAGAGGAGAGGACATCAGGAGTTAGTCACCCAGCTATATATCAAGTGATAGAGTAAGAAGAAAAGATAGGTATACAGAAATAGTAAAATATAAAAGCCCAAAGGATAAAGGTATTTGGGGTAATTTAAGTGAAGAAAAGCTGGCAATAAACAAACCAGGTTAAGGCTGGGCATTCATAACTAAGAATAAGTCTCTATGTGTAATTTTCCAGGGAGCTGGGTAGTGAGCCCATTAAAAAGGCAAAAACATTAAACAACACACTACAAAACATAATAACACAAAATGAAAATAAAGCAAAAATATTATTTGAGCATTCAACAGTTTTCCCTTTAGAGATTCCCTAAGAATATGGAAGGGGGAAGATAGTATCTCATCATGGCAAAAGCAATCTCCAATTATGAAGAAACAAACAGAAAATATAGAGATTTTAATTTAAATATCACAGTTCTCTGTAATTCTACATGAAAAGTTGAACACGGTTACAAATGTGAATTTAGTAAAAATTATCTGATGATTAAAGTAGTTAAAATTATAAAAAGCTAAAAAAAACTGGTATAAAGGAAATAAATATACTTTACCAAGACAATTTTGTTTGTTTGTTAATTTTTGGTTTTTAGAGACATGTTTCTCTGTAGCTTTGGGGCCTGTCCTGGAAGTAGCTCTTGTAGATCAGGCTGGCCTCAAACTCACAGAGATCTGCCTGCCTCTGCCTCTTGAGTTCTGGGCTTAAAGGCGTGTGCCACCACCACTCAGATCTCAGCTACCAAGACATTTGTATGTATAAAAGCTTTTGAAATGGAATTGAAAGCCATAGGATGTAAAGAGGCAGGCATAAATCAATACATTATAGAAAAAAATGAAAAACCGAAATTAATTAATATATTCTTAACATCAAAAATAATAAAAAAACACTAATTTTGTCTCATGAGTAGTAATTTTACTTGGATACACTTTTTCTTTTATATATGACTAATAACAATTGTCTTTTCAGTTTCTTTAGTAGTTTTAATAGTAATATACATGGACTGAAATGTGCTCACATGCTTGCCTAAAGGGAAAATGAACAGGGACCATTTTATAACAAATAAAAATCTAGAAATGTATCTTCTTCAAACTGAACAAATCTACTTTTGCTGTATTAGTATACAGAAATAAAATAAGCACAAAGAACTCAATGAAATTATTAATACATTCAACATAGCATTGTTGATAGAAGTGGGGAATAAAAATTATCCATTAACACTTAATTAACATTTAGGGTATATTGTCTCTGTTGTTTTTAAGTTATTTTAGACATTGGTGATTTTTATTTTTAAAAAAGAGAAAAATAAATGTCAAATAATGCTTTTTATTGAAAATTATTTTACTCTCATACAATGAATGCATCCCAACCAAAGTTTCCCCAACCCTCTACTCCTCCATATTACCCACAACCAGTCTTCCAAACCAGATTCATTCCAATTCCACTTCCTATTCAGAAAAGAATAGGTCTCCAAGAAAAAACAGGACAAACCAAGATACAATAAGAAAATACAAACACACTCATATTGAGGATGGACAAGGCAACACAACAGGAATAAAGGATTCATAAGAACAAGACAAAGACAGACAAACCCACTCCCTCTCTTAGTAGTCCACAAAAACACCAAGGTAACATAATATATACACAGAGTGTCTTTTGTATAATGATTCATGACTAGTGCTTGAGCCCTGCTTCTTGATTCTGTGGACTGTGTTTGTCCAGTGTCTTCCATTCTTTCTGACCCATACAGCCTTTCTTCCCTCTCTTCTGTGCAGTTCATTGAGCTGCAAGAAAAGAAATGCAATGGAGACCTCCAATTTGAATTTACATCTGTAAATACATACATTTTAAAAATAATCAAGCTGGTCATGAAAGTCAGAAGACTGTAGTAATAAGGGTGGTGGGGCTGCATTCCCAGCACCCCGGCCGCCTACTCGGCTAGCTTATGCCCTGAAATAATTACACGGACACTGTATTCTTTTAATCACTGCTTGGCCCATTTCTATCTAGCCTCTCACATATTAATTTAGCCCATTTCTAATCATCTGTGTAGCGCCCCTAGGCGCGCTTACCGGGAAGATACTAGCCTATGTCCATCCTGGGTTGGAGCTTCATCGCGTGCGTTGGCCTGGGAGCTGGGAGCATGGCGTCTCTCTCAGGTGTCTGCTCCCAAGAGGAGAGCTGTGGAGTCTGAGCTCACTTCCTCTTCCTCCCAGTGTCCTGTTCTGCCTACTCCTCCCACCTATCTTCTAACCAATGAGGGCCAAGCAGTTTCTTTTTATTTAACCAATGACCTTCCTCCATTATTTCCCCTTTTTCGGTTTAAACAAAAAAAAAAAAAAGCTTTAACTTTAACATAGCAAAATTACATATAACAAAAAGTTATCAAGTAAAAGTTACAATAATCTTTATCATAACTAAGGACTATAACTATAACTAACTATTCTTAACTCCATCAAAGACTACAGAAAGATACAATACTACCTAAGCAAACAAGAAAAAAGCAATTTTTAAAACTCTAGAAATGACAGACACATCTCGCTGCCTGGACAGTCACCTGAAGTTCCTCTGTACCATTTGGGGCATCCATCTTCAGCCTTCAGGCCCATGGTATCCAGCAGACATTTCCTTAAATCAGGAAAATTCAAAGTCAGTTCAGTCACTATCTGTTGTGTCCTGCAGAATGTCTCACAGACTCTTTCATGAATCAGGAACCCAAAAAGATCATCTCACCTTAGGCAAGTTCAGTAGTCCTCTCTCTGTGGGTTCTCTGTGTCCAGTTTATGAAATAGTCCAGGCAAGAGCAGTTTCTTGCCCAAATGGCTATCAAACTCCATAAGGATCCTCTTCGATGCCCATCTTCCTCTTGAAGGAGATTGGTGCTGCCAGGAGCAGAGTGTCTCATTGTCATGAAAAGTCCTAAGTCATTAAAACATTTAAAATGCCATATTCTATAATCTTTGAAAAATATGAAGAATGCCTATCTAAAATATATCTATGTACATCTAGAAAATATTAACTAACATGACTACAAACTTGACTATTATTTATGATTATCTATCAACAACCTATATTTCCTAATTATACATTACATTTTAATAATGAACTACACAATCACAATACCTTAATCAATATCAGAAATACATATACATATAACAAAATTGACCATAAATCTCTATCAATAAAGCAAAATCTATACTAATGCAAATTATTCATATCTATATCATATCCCCCTTTAAATGTAAAAGAACGTTTATAAACCATATTTGGGAACATGGGCGCAATTTTTTCTCTCCAAACTGCTTCCTGCTGAATGGGGGCGTCGTTAACCAGGTCCTTCAAGGTACAACCTGTGTGCTAGTTACATCTCAGTTGGCAGTTGAGCGAAGCAATTTTCTGAAGGTGTTCACACCAACCCTTCAGGAGGGCGTGGTCCATCATACCAAATCGGAATAGAAGAAATGAACAGGGTCTCATCCTCTGTGAAAACAAAATAAGAAACTCCTTTCCAAAGCATCATGTCCTTAGATCCAAATTTCAAAGTCAAGGCATCAAAATATCTATGTTGGATTAGTTCAGCAGCATTTATAAATAAATAACTTTTAGCATCTGTTGCTCCTTTCTCAGTATTTAAATAATTTAAAGAGAGCATAATAGCATACAATATCAAAATTCTCTGTGTATTTTCCATCTTTGTGCAGCTTTGTTTTAACCTCTATTTTGTTTATTTTTACTTTTAACTCTTTGCTTTTTGAGACAGGTTCTCTGTATCTTTGACCTGAAGTAACTCTGTAGACCAGGCTGTCCTTGAACTCTCAGAGATCCGCCTGTCTCTGCCTCTCAGGCACTGGGATTAAAGGATTACGACACCTTGAACTCACAGAGAACTGTTTGTGTCTGTCTTCTAGGCACTGGGAATAAAGGCGTGTGCTACCACACCTTGAAGTCACAGATGGCAATCTCCCTCTGCCTTTCAAGTGTTGGGATTAAAGGTGTGTACTATCACACACAACAACTCTCTTCCTTTTTTTTTTTTTTTGTTTTTTACTTTAAGAATTTTAACTTTTAGTCTGCATATTTTTTTCTTTTTCTTTTTTATATTGAGAAAAGGAGAAAAAAAACAAGTTTCCACCTCCTCCCAGCCTCCCATTTTCCTCCCCCTCCTCCCACCCTTCTTCTCCTCCTCCCCCCCTTCTCCCCCTCCCCCAACTCCTTTCCCCCTCCCTCTCCAGTCCAAAGAGCAGTCAGGGTTCCCTGCCCTGTGATAAGTCCTAGGTCCTCCCCCCTCCGTTCATATCTAGGAAGGTGAACATCCAAACTGGCTAGGCTCCCACACAACCAGCACATTAAGTAGGATCAAAACCCTGTGCCATTGTCCTTGGCGTCTCATCAGCCCTCATTGTTCTCCATGTTCAAAGAGTCCAGTTTTATCCCATGCTTTTTCAGTCATAGTCCAGCTGGCCTTGGTGAGCTCCCAGTAGATCAGCTCCACTGTCTCAGTGGGTGGGTGCACCCCTCATGGTCCCGACTTCTTTGCTCATGTTCTCCCTCCTCCTGCTCCTCATTGGGACCTTGGGAGCTCAGTCCAGTGCTCCAGTGTGGGTCTCTGTGCATATATTTTTAACACGCTGTAAATCATTTAAAAATTTTCTTTGTCTTTGACGCTCTCTTTACTGTATCTCTCTCTGTTTTTCTGACCACATGAGTCTTTAATTTACCAAGCAATCTCAGTAGGACTAAAGGTGTGGCTTTGTCGGCTGGATCCAGCCCATTCCTTAGCTTTCCAGCCTCATGGCTGAGGTACTGGCTGTAGCCATGTTTACTGCCACAACTCTATGGCATTTCAAGGTCCCTTCCAGCAAGCGAGCTTCAGCAGCCTGTGCTTGCAAACCACACGGACCGCCTGTGTAAAAGAGTCAGCGTTTGCACTGGCAGGACAGCCCAGAAAGCCAGCATTTTTAAACGGTGCAGCTTTTTTTCCTGCTACGGCTGAAAACCAAAAAGCATGCGTTCAGCTTTTCGTCAACACCAATTAAGTGTTTCGTGGCAGGACCTCTTAATGAGCTGCAGGGTTTTGCAGTTAAAACTGAGTCAGGAAGCTTCTCTTAGATGAGAGTGCTTGCTTGCCTCTAGCAAGCAGGGTGCCAAAAATGCTTTAAAGCCAGAGTTCATGCTGGCAGCACAGCCCCAAGAAGCTGAGCTTTAAATTGACATAGCGTTTTTTCTGCTGCTGTTGCTGAACCAGGAAATCTCTCTACAGCACGCCACCAACAAACAGCAAAAATCTGTGTTAAACTCTCTCTTCCTTATTTTTAAGCCTTCTCAGGTTTTTTAAGTGGGTTTAGTCCATCACGTCGGGCGCCATTTGTAGTAATAAGGGGGACGGGGCTGCTTTCCCAGCACCCTGGCTGCCTGCTCGGCTAGCTTATGCCCTGAAATAATTACACGGACACTGTATTCTTTTAATCACTGCTTGGCCCATTTCTATCTAGCTTCTTCTAGGCTAATTCTCACATATTAATTTAGCCCATTTCTAATCATCTGTGTAGCGCCCCTAGGTGCGCTTACTAGGAAGATTCTAGCCTATGTCCATCCTGGGTCGGAGCTTCATCGCGTGCGTTGGCCTTGGAGCTGGGAGCATAGCCTCTCTCTGAGGCGTTTGCTCTCGAGAGGAGAGCTGTGGAGTCTGAGCTCACTTCCTCTTCCTCCCAGCGTTCTGTTCTGTTTACTCCTCCCACCTATCTTCTAACCAATGAGGGCCAAGCAGTTTCTTTTTATTTAACCAATGACCTTCCTCCATCAGAAGACCAGGTAGGTGACCCAACTGTAGAAGTCTCCCACTCCCTTATTTAGATTTGTACAGATCTAGTCCTCCACCATTCCTTCCCTTCCCTCTCCCATGTTCATTGGCATATCCCAATCCAAACTTGGGCAGAGCCTTCCAGCTGGACAAAATGCCACACTAGCCACCAGATCTCTAGACAGTCTTCCCTCCTGAGGATTTCCTTGAATTTCTCAGAGTCCCCTCAAACATTCTCTCCATTCATCCTCCCCTTCTCATTATTGTGTCTCAGTGCCCAACTCAGAAAACCCATCCCTGTTCACCAAAGGCTATGCTAGCCACCAGAAGTCTTGGTAATTCACCCACCTGCAGACTTCCCCTACTAACTCAGTGCCCTCTTCCCCACAATCTCCCCTTCCCTTTTGCCTTGTCCCAGCCTCTAACTCCCAGCTTTGGAGGAGATTCCATGTAGACCAAAAGCCTTACCTGACTCCAGAAGTCCAGCACTCAACTTCAACAGAGAATACAGGATTCATAGCCTTGAAGACCAGAGAAACAGAAACTAAGGAACAAAATACCCATCTAACAAAGCAAATTTAGAGATTAGCAACTAGAAATATGATCACCTAAGCCCTGTCTATATATCCACCTCAGAACTTATTGCCAGAGCAATATGTTACCACCAGAACCCAACTATCCTACTACAACAGGCCCTGAATATTCAATATTCAAAAGAGCTGAAGCATAAGAAAAACATCTTTAAACCTACTTTAAAAAGATAAAAGTCCATAAACAGGCAGTGAACAAAATCCCTAAAACAGTGGTTCTCAACCTGTAGATTGTGTCCCACTTCACAGAGGTTGCATATCAGATATCCTATATATCTAATATTTCCATTATAATTCTTAACAGTATCAAAATTACATTTATGAAGTAGCAACAAAAACAATTTTATGTTTGGGTGTCATCACAGCATGAGGAACTGTATTAAAGTATTGCAGCATTAGGAAGGTTGAGAACCACTGAACAAAAGCTGGGAGCATTGTGGGAGCCAAAAGGGTCAAGGACATCAAGAGAACACAGCCAACAAAATCAGCAAATCAGGGCTCATAGGGGCTTGAAGAGACTGATGTAGCAATCATGGAGCCTTCATGTGTCTGTGCTAGGTTCTCTGCATATATGTTGGGGTTGTATTGTTTGGTATCCTTGTAAGATTCCTAACGGCCTGAGTTTGGGGTTTCTCTTATTTTTTTTTTTTTTTGACTACACTTGGGAGCCTTTTCTCTCACCGAGTTACTTTTTACAACCTTGATAAGAGTGTTTGTGCTTCGTCTTATTTATTGTAGCTTATTATGCTTATTTTGGTTGGTATTCCTAGAAAGACTGCTGGTTTTCTGAAGAGGTTCAGAGAACTGGATCTGAGCAAGAGGGGAGGTAGTTGGGGGATTGGGAAACTGAAGGGAGAGGAAGATGTGTTTGCTATGTATTATGTGAGAGAATATAAGTTTTAGACAAAGACGAAAAGTAAAAAAAAAAAGAAAAGCTGAGCTGATACTGGCCCACTCTGGGTGTGGTCTTATGTACTATAAATGCACATGAAAAGCATAGCCAGGCTTTTATTTTCCTGTTGTATTTAGTTCCAGTTCCCAGCACACGCAGAGGACTGTGGATCACTACACTTACTGTAAGATTATCCCCCAATACATATACATTTGTTATACTACATTCAAAGCTAATGTGAAACTCTTTTTACTATAGCAATTTGGCACCCAAAATGGGGTGATGGGAGATGTCCTTTTGTGTATGTGTTGCTTTTATTGGTTTATAAATAAAACTGTTTCAGCCAATGTCATAGCAGAGTAATGTCAGAGAGTCAGAGAGCAAGTCCAAACAGATATATATATATATATATATATATATATATATATATATATATATATATATAGAGAGAGAGAGAGAGAGAGAGAGAGAGTAGGCAGAGTCAAGGAGATGTCACATGGTTGCCAAAGAAGAAAAACTCTGAAACCCTACTGGTAGTCCACAGCCCAGTGATGATACACAGATTAGTAGGAATGGGTTAATTTGAGATGTAAGTGCTAAGTAGGAATATGCCTGAGTCATTGCCCAAGCAGTGTTGTAATGAATATAGTTTCTGTGTGATTTTTCAGGTCTGGGAGTCTGGGAAATGAAGGAGCAGTCTCTGTTTACATGTAGTCACTTGGAGTAATGTACCCTTTTTTCAGTAAACTTTTTCCTTTTAATCTATACCATCTCTGAAAATATGGATGCATATGTTTGTAGACATATCTGTGTACTTATTTGCATTAGAGACTTGACTCATTTACTTGGTGTACGTACACCTTACGTATTCTGAACATGTTAGAGTAATTGAAATAAAGCCATAAACATTTGTAAGACATTTCTTAGATAGACAAGTATAACAAGATATATTATCAAAGTTAAATGAAATGCTCTTAAATTAAAACATTAATATTTACAAAAACATATGCCTTATTTTCTATTCTGTGAGTTTTTACTGTAACATTGGCAAGAGAAAATGTAAGTGAAAACCTAAAGATAAGCCATTGTCTACATCATAACTTGTTTCTTGTGGGTTAGGTACATAGAGATATTTGCTTATAAAAAGAAATAGTCAAAAGGAACAGAATATTTATACAATATGAAAGCTTTCAAACTCTGATTGTCTCATATCAGTGTGGTCTCCTATCAGTACCTTTCTGCCTTTTTATCCTTGTCTATAGGTGCTAATCTATCCATAAAGACAGAATATTTCTGATTTGATCATACATTATCTGACACATTTTATTTTCCAGCAGTGTTTATAACCATTCAGTAGAAATGAAAAAAATAAACCCTGCAATTAAAATCATAACATTACTATTAAGAGACTTCACCTTTTAATTAAATATCTTCATGGACTATTTGCTCATATCAAAAGTTTTCTCTTCTTTCACCTGAGAAGTTATTCATCCAGCTAAGTAATTGCCATACAAGTATGAGGACTGTTATGTCCAGAATGTGGGGTAGAGCGTCCGAACTCATATGTAAAAGCAAAAGAGTCTTTATTCAAGCTCTAGCTTGCACCCTCTGTGTGTCCAATGCAGTAGTGTATTAGTAGACTGCAGAGCCTGGGAAGGGTAAGATTTCTATCATAGTAAAGGCTAGGGGTAAAGGAATTTCTAGGTTTCAAGACCCTGATTGGCTCACATTTGTCTAGGGTTGTCTTGACAAAAGTGAAATAGGTGTGTGCTGGGCTCAGAGACCTGAGGTGATCTTTTCTAATCTTACCTAACAGTTGTAATGTTTGGAATATGGTAGTCCCATCAGATGCTAGCCCATCCTAAGGTAGTGTCAATTTATGGCTTTTCCGGGAACCATTTACTGACTGCAGGTAAACCAAAACTCAAGCCTACTTTTTATCTAGTTTTTCTTGAGCCTGTCATGGCAGCAGTATATCCAAGATGCCCCGAGACCCACAAGGACCATAGTTAAGTTCCTAGAGAACCATTGCAAAAATATGGTGGGCTACAGCCTGCCTGCATTTCTATAGCATGGGATTAAGAGACAGAAGTTTCTCAGTAAATGTTGAGTAAATAGACTAGCCAAAATGGTGAACTATAGGTTCAGAGAGAAACCCATTTCATATATAAGTGGTAAGCAATCAGTGTCAACTTTGGGTCTATACTTGCATGTGCCCACATACATACATGAGTAGTAGCACACATATCTTCCCATGTACATATAACATGCTTGTAAATATTCTTGGAAACATAGCACACACTTGCAAATTCGAAAGAATGCTCTCAGTTTATAGGTAGATCTCCTGTGTACAGTTTAACATAGTACTTGTATAAATATATAAATACAGGAATCAGAATTTGAAAGATCTTTCATTCCCACTATAACTGAGGCTCCTGGCTATGCATTCACCTAAAATATTCTATTATAATCTTTCTAAGCCACTTCTAATCCATACACATGAATTCACTGAAAACCCCACTTGTCCCTGCTCACTCCTGTTGTCCCTTTTACTCCTGTTCCTTTCCTCTTCACTCTGAGAATCAGTGTGCAAACTGAGTTAAGTGAGGGAGAAAGTCAGGGCAGCATATATCTCTCTTCACGGTAGCCTGTGAGTCTTTTGGTGAGCAGAGGCACTGTGGTCATTCCTGAAAACATATTTCATGTAACTCTTTCTCAGTATTGCCAACACAAAGCCCTTTGAAAAGGCTTTCTAAAAATGCCTGTGTCTCATAAAAAAATAAAGATGACTTCTCTCATCTCCCAGTTCATTTCTGGTAGAGGCCACGCTGCTAAAACCACTTACTGCCCTGACTACTGACACTGTGTAAGAGAGCTCCTTTTGTCACTGCTACTGTGTCATCCAGAGTTTTCTAACCACCGAAGCTTCCCATGCTTTCCAGACTCATTCCCTGAGGCTTGACACTAAAAGTAAAGGATGTCAGTCTTCCTGAGTATTCTCATCAAGAAATTGCTTCTCTTCTATTCCAAGGTAGCTACTGGTAGGTTAAGGTGTGTCTCATTATTTGGGGGAGCGGGTCTTCCCCCTAGCCCCAGGAATCTATTTTGGAAATGTTTCAGTAGAAAGCTCAATTTCAAGCCCCCTTTCCTGGGAGTTGCTGCAGTCCAGACTCTACCTCTGAGGAAACGTCTAGAATGTTTGGGTGGGGCTCCCCCCCAGCCACTGGCATCCATTTTAGAATGTTAGAGTGGAAAGTTCCATTTCCAGCCCCCTCCATTGGGATTTACCATAGTCTAGACTTTACCTCCAAGAAAGCCTGCCAAACGGTGACCCCTCTGCAGAGAGGGTTAAGACAACTCTCATAGACTAAACTGCCCCCAGAGAAGGAACATGTGGTCTTTCAGGTTATCCTTTTCCCTCTTTGTGTTCTCTTGGAGGGCCACCTGGGAGCACAGGCAGGCATTAAACCTGTGCTCTTTCTAATTTGGTTTGGTTTGGTCTAATTTGGATTACTGAGTCTGCTAAGAGGTTTGTTGTGCAAGCTACAGAACCATACTAGGAATATCAACCAAGTTGAAATGGTCAGCAGAGGCACAGCATCATTGGCAGCTGTCTCCTTCAGGGTATGGAGATAGTCTCAAAAAAGGCTGGTAACTTCAACAAACTCTGAAAGATCACAGAGCTAGCTGATATAAACCCAGCCATTTTGATAAACTGATTACAAGAGACTACTGTTCAACACACTCAACTGGACCCAGCTTCCCCAGTAGGAGCCACAGTCCTAGTTATCCATTTCATTTCACAGTCAGCACCAGATATTAGAAAAAAATAAAAAGAAGCTGAGGAGGCTCCCCAAACACACACACACACACACACACACACACACACATATATATATATTAAAAATATTATATATACTATATATTATATATAGTAAAAATGGCGTTTAATATTTTTAATGCTCAAGAAGAGGCAGCTGAGTCCTCCCAAAAGACAAGACTGCAATAGGTGGCTATGCTCCAAGCCCAAGCCCTAGCAGCTGCCCTTGAGGCTACTGGGACCTCCAGAAGGGGGACAAGGGAAGTGGACCATGAGACTCCATCCCACCCATGCTCAGTCTAAGTCATCTTCACCAGGAGCCAGCCACAAATGTGGCCTTAATGATCATTTGGCACAATACTGAACCTAAGCCTCCACTGCCTATAAGGCATGTTCTATCTGCCAGCTTGAACACTGGAAATCACAATGCCCCATGCAGGTTCATCCTTTATGCCATGACATAGAGATCCAGCTTCACCAACACAGGCAAGTGAGACTGTGCCAGCCATCAAACTACTCATCCTAGTAGAGGATTGACACGGCCCAGACTTGGTGATACCCATCGCCCTCTCCGAGCCTAGGGTAATGCTGCAGGTAGTAGGTAAGTTCATTTCTTTTCTGTTGGACACGAGAGCTACCTACTCTCTATTATCGTCTCACTTGGGCCCTACATTTCCCTCACCAATTTTAGTCATGGGGGTAGATGGGACCTTCTCCTTCCTACTTAAGACCATATCACTGCCCTGCATTCTTGCAGGACCATTCTTTACTCATTCTTTCCTAGTCACACCTGCTTTACCTGAATCTCTATTTGGTCAGGATATTCTCAGCCACTTCAGGGCCACACTCACCTTGACTCCCAAACCCTCTCCTGAGTCCCACTTTCTTCTCACCTTAATAGGCTCACAAGTTCCTATCTCAGACTGTACTGTCCCTATCCTTCCTGATCCAGTAGATCCCCAAATATGATGGAGGAAGGTCACTGGTTAATTAATAAAGAAACTGCTTGGCCCTGATAAGTTAGAACATAATTGGGTGGAGTAAACAGAACAGAATGCTGGGAGGAAGAGGAATTGAGGTAAGACTCCTCAGACAGATGCCAGCCCGCTGCTTTCCAGGGCAGACACGATGAAGCAAGCCGCCAGGTCAGACATGCTGAATCTTTCCTGGTAAGACTGGTGTTACACAGATTATTAAAAATGGCTTAGGCAAAATATGAGAATTAGCCCATGAGAGGCTAGAGCTAGTGGGCCAAGCAGTGTTTAAATGAAAACAGTTTGTGTGTTGTTATTTTGGGGCATAAGCTAGCCAGGCCGCTGGGAGCTGGGTGGTAGGAACACAGGTCTGCAGCTCCCTCAACATAAGTATGGGATATTTTTATTCCCATGGTTGCTACTCACTACCAGCTAGTTCTAGTTCACCTTAAAGACCCTTCTTCCTTCCCTTCCAGACCCCAGTTTCCTTTTCCTGAAACCCACCATGGAGGTCTTAAGCCTATTATTGCCTGTCTCCTATCTCAAGGACTTTTAATTCCTATTGGCTCAACCTGCAACACTCCCATTATTCCTGTGCATAAACCTTCTGGTGCTTACCATTTGGTTTAAGACTTCTACCTTATAAATGAGGCTGTTAATCCTATTCATCCAGTGGTTAACAATCCATACAATCTCCTGTCTAATGTTCCTTCTGTCACCCCCTACTTTACTGCTCTGGACCTAAAAGTTGCTTTCCTTATTGTCCCTTTACAAGCTGACTCACTCTTGCTCTTTGCCTTCACCTGGGAGGACCCTGACTTCCAGTCCTCTAGACAGCTTACATGGACTGCTCACCCTCAGGTTTTTGGGATAGCCCCCATTTTTTCGGCCATGCTGTGGCTTAGGATCTCTCGAGCTTTGACCCTGGTCCTAGCATACTTCTCCAGTATGTTGATAATCTCCTTCTCTGCAGTCCCACATTGCCTCTGTCCCAACAGACCACCTCTGTGCTCCTGAACTTTCTTGGATCTCTGAGATATGGAGTCTCACCACCTAAGCTGTTCTCTCCCATGGTGGTATATTTGCATATTCAACTCAGCCCAGGGTCTAAGACCCTCAACTCTGACAGGGTCTATGCCCTCAGCAACCTCAGAATCTCTTAATTTTGGCCTGATGGAATTCTTGCATCACTAGATTCCTAACTTTGCCAATATAGCTAAGCCTCTGTACCAGGCAGCCAATGGGGCCTCTTACCCACCCAGCCACTGTAACTTCTCTCTACTATGAGATGACCTTCTAACAGCCCCTGCTCTTGCTTTTCTAGACCCTGTGAGACCTTATCCCCTTTATACATATGAAAGGTCACAAGTGACCATGGGAGTTCTAACTCAACAGGTTGGGCCTTTGAATTGTCTGTTACCTTTTTGTCTGAACAGCTGGAACTCACCATCTGTGGATGGCAGCCATGCTTGAGAGATTTGGCAGCAGCAGCTGAACTCACCCAGGAGGCTCTCAAGATCACCCTGTCCAGGCCAATCATGGTATATTCCGCACATCACCTCTTAGACCATCTGAGTCATTCCTCCCTCCCTCTCTCTCCTTGGGCCTTCATTGAAAGACCCTCAGAGAGAGGTATCTATCGAGGAGTCCTCCACCCAAGAACCAGAAACAATCCACTGGATGTAAAAGCATGAGACAGTTTATTGGATACATAGGTGCCTGTGGATGCTACAGCAAACAAGTTACTGAGCATGCCGGGCTGAGGGCTCATCATGTATTTATAGGGATTTAGGAGTTACATAAGAGGCTGCATACCAACAAGCAATTTATTGGTTCTCAAATTGGTGGGCTTAGCTCACCCTAGGAATGACCCCATGTCTATTCTTGAATTTCCCTGAAAAACCATAAGGACAGATAATACACCCTGCAGCAAGTTGACAGTTTAGATAGAATGCCTTGGGGGTGGAGTATTCCTTCTCCTCAGTCTAGTCAGTGAGTCTGCAACACATAGATATCCAGTTTTAGCATCAGCTGAGCCTGGGGGCCCAGCTAAGTTTCAGCAGAGTTCAACATAGTACATGGACACGCGGGTCTTTCAAGTATGGGGGGTCTTTCATCATGAGTACAAGTCTTTCACTTACTGTTTCTAGAAAACTCCCAAATTAACATGGCATCCAGTCCTGCCCTAAACCCTGCAAATTTCTTTCCTGTTTCCTCCCCATCTGGTACCTCCTCACTCTTCTCCAGAGGCTATGGAGGCCTTATGCTCACCTCAGCCCTGTATCTTAGACTAGCCACTTATATATCCCCAACTCATCCTGTTTGTTGATGGAAATTACCTTAGAGACAAACCAGAAAAACAGCCAGGCAGCATCGGCAGTGTTCACGTCCACTAACACAATTGAAGTGACATGCCTGCCAATGGGAACCCCCTCACAAAAAGCCAAATTAATTGCCTTGAATAGAGCACTCCAGTTACCCAAGGGCCAATGGACTAACTGGCCGTAAATATGCCTTCTTAATAGCCCATACCCATTCTGTACTCTGGAATGAAAGGGGCTTCCTTATTACCAAGGACACTCCCATAGTTAATGGATCCCTTTTATAGCCCGCCTCTTGGAGGCCCTCCAGCTCCCTGCAGTAGTAGCCATAATTCACTGTCAGGGACACCAGTCTTCCAAAGATCCAGTGGCCTTAGGCAATGCCAAGGCTGACTCAGTAGCCAGGGGGCTGGCCTCTAGCTCCTCTGATTCCACAGAACATATTTTGTTCTTGACTACATCCTATCAGCCCTGTTATCAACCGAAAGAGAGGGATGAGCTCATAAGGAAATTTGCCACAGAAACAAAGGATGGGTAGTTCTGCTTAAATAACTGTTTCCTCCTTCCTCAAGACCAGGCAGTGCTGATAATTTCAGACATCCACTAGACCTTACACACAGGCGCCAAAGCTTTGTTCCTTTCTTAGAGCCCCTCTTTGACTCCACCCATATCTGAGATCAATCTAATTATTCTCTCCTAGACATGTGCCATTTCATCTCCACCAAGACACAGATGCCTGAGGTCTCCAAGATGGCAGTAAAATGGATGCCTCTTCCACCACACCTCCTGCTGAGAGTTATCCCAAGAACTGTAAATGCTCCCTTCTCGCACATCACCCCATGCCTGCAGGGTGTATCCAGATTTAAGCCAGCACACCCTACACCCAGAGAATCTGGTATGTTTGGTTGGAAGCATCACCTCAACCCCTAACACACATATATCCAAAGAATGTGGAATGCTTGGGTGGTCCTTCATCAGGCATCCATTTGGGAATATTTGAGTGAGTGGAAAGTTCCATTTTAATTCCCCTCCCCTGGGAGTTGCTGCAGTCCAGACTCCACCTCTGAGAAATAGTCTGGAATGTTTGGGTGGGCCCTCATACCAGCCCCTAGCATCAATTTTTGGAATGTTTAAGTGGAAAGTTCCATTTCAAGGTTCATATTGATACTTACCTGCATTATATCCATATCTATATAAAACATAAATAATGATATATTTTCAGCTACATTCTTACTTACAGTGGGACTTTTTACATACACATTATTGTTAGATAAAACACTGATGGTTGAAAAGCAGTGTGAAACACAAAAAGTTTCACATGGTTAAATTTGAATTCCTTACCTCTGTGTACATAAAGATAATATAACTGAAACAGGGCCATCTCCAAAAAAGCATGTTTCTCCCTATTAAGTGTTATAATAAATACTCAAGATTTAACCCTTCTAGCCAGGCAGTAATGGCACATGCCTTTAATCACAGCACTTAGGAGTTAGAGGCAGGCATAACTCTGGGAGTTTGAGGCCAACCTGGTCTACAAAAGCTAGTTCCAGGACAGGCACCAAAGCAACACAGACAAACCTTATATTGAAAAACAAAAAACAAAACAAAACAAATAAACAACAACAAAAAAAGATTAAACCATTCCTTCTCACAGATTAAATCCTATGAGGGGTATTGTCATCAAAGCCTTTTTTTTTCTTTCATGAATCAGTGATCTATGTAGACGAGGAGAAAAATTGTAAAAGCCAGAAGTGATGGATTACTCTGAGGAAATAGTATCCTTCCAGACAGAGCAGGAACTGAACTGAACACAAAGAGACTGTTATAACATCTACAGTGCCTTCACAGACTCAAGACAGACATGCTCCAAGGGGAGGACTAAGGAGGAACTAAGAGGAGAAAGAATGGTAGAGTAGACACAGATTCTTATCCATGACTAAGAAGATATGTGCAATTAACAAGCACTTGACAAGGAAAAATTAGTTTTCTTCAACAGAATCTCACTGGGTTTCCTAAACACAGTGCAGTGTAAATTCCATATCCTAGAGTAGCTGACCAATGTAAAATGAACCCAAAGATATTTTTGTAGATGTTTTGTCCCATACTGCTTTGCTTGAACATTGTCTTATTGATATTTTATTTGTATATTGAGTCCTCAATGAGTGTGTGTGTTTTTTTCCTTTTAGTTTTATTATAATAAAAAAACAGAGATGGCAAAGAATGGGGGAGGTGGGGATGTGGAGAGGTTCTGAAATGATAACAATAACAACAACAACAAAGATTTGATTTAAAAATCTTTACTACTCACAGGTTCAAATGTATTTCATTGTTCTTCAAAACAAACTCAATATAGAAACAACAGTAAGTCATAAATGTTCAAGTAGCTTTTAAAATTTCAAAACATTACTGAGAAGGAAAGGTACATTAGAGTGTGACTTTCAAGTTGAAGTAAGACTAAGCTCCTCTTCTTGAATTAAGGCTGAAGAAGGTAACCCAGAATGCTGAATAGCTTCCTGGAAGTCAGCCAAAGTCTTAGAGACAGGGTCTGCTCCTGCTGTTAGGAGTTCCACAAGTAGATCAAGTTTACAATTGTCACACAAATGTAAAGAGCCTACGTGTGTTCTGTGCAGGCTCTCTAGCTGTTGGGTCTGAGTCTATAAATTTCTATGAACCCAGGTTAGTTGTTTCTGTATGTTTCCTTGTGATGACCTTGGCCTACCTGACTCCTACAACCCTTTCTCACTCATTTCAACAGATGGGAGGCTTGCCCCTTTCTGAACAGAAACAGGGGATGAGTGAATTGGGGTCAGGTAGGAGGAGATAAATAGGAGGAAAGGAGGGAGGGAAAACTTCTATCAGATATAAAAAAAATGAATAAATAAATTTAATTAAAAATAAAATAAGTTCTGCGTACTGTTCCTTCAAGATTTTCTGTTTCCCAGCATCCACATCAGGCAGCTCCATACAGCCTGTAACATAAGCCCCAGGGTGATGATGATCCTTCAATATACATGATTTAAAATAAAATAAAAGCTTTTTTGAAAATTTTAACTCAATATCTGGGTCTGTTGTTGGAATTGCTGAATTATTAAGAGCATATTGAAACTAAACATCTATGTTTTTGTGCTCTCTGCAAAAGAAGACTGAATGTTTTTATATAAAACTCAGAGATGACTTAAATGGACCTAATGAGTATTTTAAGTTGAAACAATTTAAGTTTCACCTGTTGAGTTTTATTGGTTACACGGGTCAGGAGGCCAATGTATAATTAATTGTAGAAGGAAATGTTCTAGGAATGTCTTGATGGGAAAAAAGCAAGCATGTGCAGAAAAGAGGCACATTTGTAAACTAAAATCAAAATGTACCCTACTTTAACCGGCATTCTTTCATGTAGAAGATATGCTGATTTTCTCTTTTGATTCAGTTTCTATATAAAGGCCTCTATTAGAACAGGATAGTTCACACCACCCACTATCTAATCATTTGTTTCAGGTGTACAGTTGGATAAGTTTCCTGGTTATGTAATTTGCTGCAGTGCAAAAAGTAAACCTTAAAAAATGAGTAGGCATAAATAAAAGTGGCATTATGCAGGCTGAGTAGATTGTACTTATATACATTGGCATACAGTACATATATATACATACACATTTTTATCTAGAATAACAGTTAATTAAATGAAGTTTTCAATTTTAAAAAAGCAAAGTAGTATGTAGCAGAGGGTTAAGAGAGGGAAGGAAGGGGAAATGATACGCTATGATCCAAAAAATTAAGGAATATTAAAAAATAAAGAAAACATTGGAAAATGAGAAAAAAAGATGTGTTGACTGCATCTGAAATTTATGTAGGTTTCTATTAATTTCCTTAGAAAAAAAAGTCATCTTCATAAAATGTCTTCACATCAGGCCATTTTCAATCTTGGGCCACAAACCAGAGTTCTATTGGACAATATATTGTCTCACTTAGGGACCATTTAATTCCTTTTATGTGAAGGCCTAAGGATTTATAAAGAAGACATTATATCTAAGAAGACTTAGATATTAACTTACTATGAAGGGTGACATGTTTTGTCCATCATCTCTGATCTTTCCTTTTCAAGTTTTATTTTTCAAGACAGAATCTTGCAATGTAGTTCAAATTTGCCTGCAACTTTGTGTATAGCCCCTGCTTACACCTAAATGTATGGTTTTCAATCATCAGCCATCAACATATGCTTCTCTTTTAAAGCCAAAAACGGGGAGGGGAGCTGATAGAACCTTGGGTGTGGCAAAATGCAAGCATCTAGGACTGCCAAGGATATGAACAACTGGATAACCACCATAAACTGACTGTTCATGCACACTTTAGCATTGCCTGGGCATAGATGATGATGATGATGATGATGATGATGATGATGATGATGATGATGATGATGGTGATGATGATGGTGATGATGATGATGATGATGGTAATGGTTATCAGCATCCCCCATGATGGGTTTATAGGCAAGTTTTTTACATTTACTACTGGACTAGAATTCTCTATGTAGACCAAGCTAACTTCAAACCAGCAGCAAGCCTCCTTTTGAACTTCCCCAATACTTGAAAAATATGTATGGCTCACTGTGCTGGCTTTAGTTTATTTGATATTTACTTGAAGATCTCTTTACCTTTGAGCCTGTGAATATCAACCTAGGAACACCATGGATGGAAATACAGCTTTTGTTCTATTTACAAAAGTGAAGATTTTATTTTTTTATACCTTATTCTTCTCTTGCATTTTGTTGAACAGACTGAATGAATTGGCTTTTTAAATATATTTTTCTCAATATAGCTTAAGTAAGCTATATTTTCTGCATTTGGTTTTTAACTTAAGCATTCTTTACTCACTCTGGCCCTGATCTTTCCTAATTGTTGATATTCACTTACTTTCCTTCAGCTCAAAGTTGCTATCTTAATTCTTCCTCTGGTCTTTTCCACAAACTCTAATAGCTTCTTACCCTGTTCAAACACCAGGTTGAAAACTAAATACCACATGGTTTAGTTTCTTTTTGGTGGTACCGCATATTCAGATTTAAGTGTGTCATTTATTATTACTTTAGATTTTAAGATCTAACTTGCCACTGAAGTCATTGTTTTGCTTTAAACAGATTTTCAAGTGTAATCCTTGAAACATCTTTATAAAAGGTAAATTAAAAGGAAAGGTTTTATTTTATAAATTACTATTTAATAACTGCATCACATTAATCAAAAGGAGTAATTTACACATTATCTAGGTGATAACAAAGAAAAAATGATATTTATTATTTGTAGACTACATGTCCAAAATTATGTTAGTATGTGTTGCATTGTCCCAGAAGAACATTTCTAAAAATGTATTTAGTTTCTGTATGTGATATCATGGCGGCAAAGTTATTCTAAATTCCACCAAATAGATCACCATGTCCCAGAAGCACTGCTGCACTGTACTGAAACAAATTCCTCTCAGTCCTCGTGCAGTTAGGGTACCAACTGTATAGATAAATTGCTATTTTTTAAATGACTTTAAGATCTTTAAAAACTGTTGTTTGGGTGTATCCAGATGGCTCAGCAAGCAAAGTACTTCCTTGCAAATCTGCTAACTACAAAACAACAAAAATAACAACACGCACACACACACACACACACACACACACACACACACACCTTAATAAGTAAAGCAAATTTTTATATTTTTATATTCTTGTTTTATTCTTGTTTTAAGTTTGTCATGGCTAGTTACACACAAAAAATAAATGATACAGGAAGTTTTATATTCAGGCTCTCTATTTTTCATAGAATCTCCTAGCACAAACAGTCTGACTCTTTGTCCTGCTAAACTGCTTTGCAGCCCAATTGATTTCTTCAAGTGTGTACAACTGTGATGACTTTTTTGCATTACACAAATTATCATCTCAGACACGGTTTGAGTATGTTGATGTTCACACATTCTTGACACCATTTGTCGTCTAAGAGCTAGGACATACACCCATCAGTCTAGGTTAATTTTAAGACAGTCTACACATAGTCAAGAGAATTAACTATGTGACCTTTGCGGCTTCCTTCTAGCAGCCTGCTTCTATGATTAATGTTTGCTCACCTCTTTCATGGCAGCATTTAATGGTGCTAATTTACTATACCTTATGAAAAATCAGAACCCTCAATTCTCTTTTATAATACTCTATAATTGCCAAACAGGAAGCTTAAATTTGCAATCCTGAGGGATGATGAATCCAAGTGCAGGAAGATAAAATAATCATTTGCATAGAATTCTTAGCATAGAAAATGGGT
Source organism: Microtus oregoni (assembly GCF_018167655.1). Taxonomy (NCBI): domain Eukaryota; kingdom Metazoa; phylum Chordata; class Mammalia; order Rodentia; family Cricetidae; genus Microtus; species Microtus oregoni. The sequence goes on along the minus strand of NW_024543975.1, from coordinate 6,637,820 downwards.
AAGTATTTTGATCATTTAATAGCATATAAAAGGTAATTATTGCATTTACAAACATTGACATGTGTTCTTTAAGGTAATATCCACCTTAATAAGAAGGTTATGAAGGGTCTGTGGGCAAAATATACCTTATTAAGTTATTCAGATATTTTTCCTCTAAGTTTTAGAACAAAAAAAATTATTTCTTAAAAAAAAATGTTTGAATACCTCTATGTTTTATCTGATCATTTCACTTTGAGTGGTTATTTAATGGATAATTAATGACAAGACTAGATGACAAAACCATTTGGCAATTTGTTCTCTGAGCTCTGCATATGTACTGTGACATGAAGCGATGCACACTCACATCCAGGAACCCACAAACAAACACAATTTTTAAAAAATGTCTTTATTGCCTTTCTGCCCATTGACGTGGCCGAGGAAGCATCGCTGAAGGCTCTGGTTTCCTTGCCATCCTGTCTAAGTCAGAGTCTCCCAAGGAGCCGGAACAGCTGCGGAAGCTCTTCATTGGAGGGCTGAGCATCGAAACAACTGACGAGAGTCTGAGGAGCCATTTTGAGCAATGGGGAACACTCACGGACTGCGTTGTCATGAGAGATCCAAACACCAAACGATCCAGTGGCTTTGGGTTTGATACATACGCCACTGTGGAGGAAGTGGATGGCGCTATGAATGCGAGACCCCATATGGTGGATGGAAGAGTTGTGGAACCTAAGAGAGCTGTGTCAAGAGAGGATTCTCAGAGACCAGGTGCCCACTTAACCATGAAAAAGGTCTTTGTTGGTGGTATTAAAGAAGACGTGGAAGGACATCACCTAAGAGATTATTTTGAGCAGTATGGGGAAATTGAAGTGACTGAAATCATGACTAACAGAGGCAGTGGAAAGAAGAGAGGTTTTGCTTTTGTCACCTTTGATGACCATGACTCCATGAACAAGATTGTTATTCAGAAATACCATACTGTGAATGGGCACAACTGTGAAGTAAGAAAAGCCCTATCCAAGCAGGAGATGGCTAGTGCTTTGTCCAGTCAAAGAGGTGGAAGTGGTTCTGGAAACTTTGGTGGTGGTTGTGGAGGCGGTTTTGGCAGCAATGACAATTTTGATCGAGGGGGAAACTTCAGTGGTCGTGGTGATATAACAAAGCTGAGTGTTATATCAATCTCGTGCTTAAGGGCTAGGGATTTCCAGAGAGCCATTTATCTCTAGTCCTCTATAGAGGACTAAAGAAGCTGAGTTATACACATGAAGGAATGCAGCAACTGTAACAGTAACAGCATCAGGGTTAGTGGACTCACTGACCAGTTGAATAAACTTTCCAGAACTGAAGGCAAGATGGCAGCAAAAGGAAAGCTTCTTCCCTTAAACCTCATTTAATCTACCTTTTTCCTGTGGATCCCCTTTAGTCTAGCTTTTTCCAGTGAACCTCCAGTAGACTAACTACCACTAGAAATTTCTAACCACATTTAAGTTGGGTCTTCCAACTTTAAATAACATGATCATGAAAATGCATTACAGATGTCTATAATGTGTGTGTTTTAGTTTATGTCAGATATAGTCAAACTGACAATTACAAGTAACCACTACGGGCGATTAATTTAAATTTTTCATTGTAATCTATACATAATCAGAATGGTCTGCTCATGTAGTTAATGCTTTCACAGTTCTTAAATGTATATGGTCAAGGCTTGCCTTTGTGGAGCTAATTATGTGAGGAATTATTTCTTATACTACTTGTCCTCTCTTAGAAATAATCATAATTGTTTAAATTGTTGAATTTTAGGAAATCCTTGGATTAAATTTCAATATTTGGGAAATGAGACATTCCTAGATATAATAGAGTTCAAGTTTCCCTGTCACCAACAGCACTTCTCCCTCCAGTTTGATACCTGCTTAAGAAAATCTTAAAAATTAAATACTGATGGAGTCCAAAAAGATAGATCATGTGATTAGAGGAATGATTAGGATTTAAAACAGTAGTTTCCATCACGACTTTTTCAATCACTTTATCACTACTCTATTCACAATAATAATGAAAATGCAATGATCCTAAATTTCTTTCAACTGATAATTAATGTTTAAAGTATGGTACATATACAATATGGAATACTATTTAGGTATAAAATAAAATTAAGTCATGAAGTTCACAGATAAAAAGATGGAACTAGGAATGATCCTCTTGACCTGGACTCCTCCATAAAATTTTCTATATATTTTTTCACTATAGTATGCTACATTAAATGCTCAGATATGAATATTTTTCCAATTATAACTACAAAAAATAGAAATTTAAAATGGGACCATTGTCAAGATAAGATTTTTGGAAGCAATAGAAAAAGTATAGCAGGGATTTTATCTGAGCATGGAAAAGAGAAAAGAGAAAGGAGAATTCTTTAGTAAGGGGAAGAAGGCAAATACAGAAGGAGGAAGGTAAAGTGACAGTGAAGATGTAAGTCATAAGAAATCACATTGTTGACCTTTTTACCAAACTACATCCCTGTAATGCATATAATTTTGCAAATAAATATTCATATATAGTTTTAATAAACCTGTGTAATCTGGGATAACAATGCTCTATTCAAGAGCAAGAGAGCACCTAACAAAACTGTAATACTAGACATGAGAGACCTTTTGTGATGGCTGCCTAAAAGAATTCCAAAACATACAGCTTACTGCTATTATACTTGAGTATTTGCCAGAGGTCGAAGGTACATTTCTACTGCTAAAAATACAATGTACATCAGAAACAGGGCCCAGAGACATCTGAGCTGGAATTGACCTAAATCCCACCTTTCTGTAAAATCTCACCAAAAGACAGTATTCAAGCTTCCCAAGGAGTGGAACAACCAATAATCCTACCTAGCTTTGATGCCTATGAACCAAATCAATGACCAGCATGGCAGAAAAACTTGAGGGTGTCATGGGTGCATGCATACCTTGATAGTAACCTCCATCTACCTAATTAGACTTAAGACCTTATCAACAAGGTGAAGCAATGCTTGGCATTGGAAAGCTACTTAACTGTTCAGTGCTAATAATGTCATGGATATTGCAGAAGGACCTAAAGCCAGTACTATAATAAACCATCTTAATCTCTAACAACATTCTAAACACACAGATTACTATAGCTTTAACCCCTCATGGATAAATTTCTCGTTGCAACACACAGAGATCACTACAGAAACCTAGAAACAATGAAAACACAGAGTTATGGAGCTTTGGTCCAAAATGATGCACTCATAAAACATTCCCTCAACAAGGATCTTCAAGAGCCAAAATGACTGCAATAGCTAGAGATTCTCTGAGTTTGATATGATGCTGTCTCCAGGTGACACCAGAAGGTACAACCATACTCTCAACAACAAGATTGCACAAACATGAGCTAAGCAAGGGTAGCACCAACAGAAATTCAAAAATGTATTGCAAAAAAGTCCCATAGGACTTCAAGCTACACAAAGAACTACAGGTTTTGGCAAAGGTGGCTTGTTTGTTTCCTGGCCACACAGACCCAAAATAAACACACAGAAATTGTATTAATTAAAGCATTGCTTAGCCTGTTAGCTTACACACACATCTAGCTAGCCCTTATAGTTTAAATTAACCCATTTCTAATAATCTGTGTATGGATGGCCACATGGTTCTGGCCTAACAGTAAGGTTCTTTCAAGCATCTGTCTCCTGCTGCAGCCAAATGGCTTCTCTCTGACTCTGCCTCTCTCCTTCTTTATCTGCTTGAAATTCCAGCCTTGCCCTATTCTGCATTGCAATAGGCCCAAAGAAACTTCTTTAATAAACAATGGTATTCACAGCATAAAGAGGGAAATCCCACATTACCTCCCCTTTTCTATCTAAATAAAATAAAGATTTTAACTTTAACATAACATTACTACATACAACAAAACAGTTATCAAGAAAGAATTATAGTTATAATGTTTATATCCACTTTATTTTTTATCAAAAATAAGAAAAACTATAGCTCTAACTTCCTGTTCTTCAACTCTGTCAAAGATTCCAGAATATAATATTACATAAGTAAATAGGACGTGTATTATAAGAAACTTTTAAAACTTTAGAATTGATAGAGACATCTCATGGCCTGGATAGTTACCTGTAACATTGAAGCATCCTTCTTACAGGCTCTTAGTATCTGGCAGGCTTTCCCATGAAGCAAGAAATTTCAAAGACAGTTCTGCCTATATTGGCAGTTTGTTAGTAACTTTTTTCTATGTCATGCAGAAAGTCTGACAGACTCTTTCATGAGGCAGAATCCCTAAAGAACCATCTCAACTTTAGGAAAATTCAGCAGTCATTTTTCTGTGGGTCCTGCATGTCTAGTTCATTCAACGTGACATCAAATAGTCCAGGCAAGAGTAAATTCTTGAACAAATGGCTAGCAAACTCTATAAGGAATCTCTTTGATGCCCATCTTCCTCTTGAAGTAGATTGGTGCTGCTTTGAGAAGTATCTCATTGTCATGAAGACTTAATTTCTTAAAACATTATAAATGCCATATTCTGTGACTCTTTGAAATGTTTGAAGAATACCTATCTATCTGAAATATATTTTTATATATCTAGAAAACCTAACTAACATAATTATAAGGTGGATTATTATAGATGACTATCTATTAATCTGTACTTCTTAATTATACATTTTCAACGAGCTGCATAAACAAAATATCTTAAACAGAAGCAGAAATACATATACATACTATATTAGAATCGACCTAAAATTTGTATCAATAGACCAATATCCATGCAAATGCAAAGTATTCATCTCTATATCATGTCCCCCTTTAAATTTAAATAAACATTTATAAACAATATTTGGAAATTTTGGCATAGTTCTCTCCAATCTGCTTCCTGACTCTTGTTGGGCAAAATAATTTAGTTCACAGAGACCTTTAAGGGGATCTTGGTCAACCAAACCACATTAGTCTGTAGTTAACCCAAAGGTTCTCATCTTCTGTGGAAACAAAAGTAGAACCTCTTTTCTATAGCAACATATCCTTAAATCCAAATTTTGAAGTCAAGATACCTTTAAAACATTTATGTTGGCTTGGTGTAGCTTAGCAGCCCATACTAGGGAAATGTTGCTCTGTATTTAATTCATTTTCAGTCAAAAAAATTAAAGAAAACACAATAATATACAAATTCAGATTCTCTGTGTATAGTCCATCTTTACGAGGCTTATTTTTCTTTACTCCTTTAATTTATTACTGTCTGTACTTTGCCTCTTTAAAGATTTTGTTTTATTTGTTTATTATTTAAAAAAACATTTACTTCTTTTCATAACTATTTCTTCTGTCTCCCAAGTCTATGTACCTAGATCCAGCACCGTGACCCATTTAGAGGTCTTTTTCATTTTAATTTGTCTTTATTAAATAGGTATCTGTAATTATTTTCTAACCACAAGCACTTTTGTTTTTCCAAATGCTAAGTGAGTGTGGCTAGGACCAACTCTGCAGCCCTACCTCTTGGTTCCACCCAGTCCAACACGGTGGAGTGATAGAGGAAGATCATTGGTTAATAAACAAACTGCCTTGGCCCATTTGATAGGCCATCCCTTAGGTGGGTGGAGTAGGCAGAACAGAATGCTCAGAGGAAGAGGAAGTGAGCCCAGATGCCTCCTCTCTGCTCTGGGCAGATGCGATGAAGCTCCAACCCAGGATAGAAGTAGGCTAGAATCTTCCCGGTAAGCACACCTCAGTGGTACACACATTAATAGAAATGGGCCAGGCAGTGTTTAAATGAAGACAGTTTGTGTGTTGTTATTTCGGAGCATAAGCTAGCCAGACGGCTGGGAGCAGGGCGGCAGGAATGCAACCCACAGTTCCTTCAACAGTGGAGTCTTTCTGCCTCTGAGACTGCTGGGTAGGCGCTGTCCTCACCACTTCATCTCTGAGTAGAAACATGTAGCATATAAGCACTTTTTATTGAGTAAAAACTAAATCTGCCATGCAGCACACTACACAGCCTGACAATATCTTTGTGAATATTGGAAGGAATCTGCCATTCTCTCCTGCCTATGCATGCCTAGCAAACCTGATCCAGCTGCCTGCCTAGGCCTGAGTGTTGAGCAGCAGGCATGCTCTTAGGTACTTTCCTCTTAATCCTGAGTGGTCATACAAGCACCAAGACAGGCAGTGTGTGGTTTGCCACGTGGGTTAGTGCCAATCGTTCAGGTGCTGTAGTTGGAGCCTGCTTGTTTATTTCCTGGCTGTCCATGTCTGAAATAAGAACACAGAGACTGAATTAACTAAAACACTGTTTGGTCTATTAGCTAATGCATATTTCTAGCTAGCTCTTATATTTTAAAATTACCCATTTCTATTAATCTGTACATACTACATGGTTGTAGCCTATCAGCAAGTTTCCTTTAGGCATCTGGCATCTGTCTCATGACAGAGCTAAATGGCTTCTCTCTTACTCCACCTATTCTCTCCTCCTCTATCTGCTTCTAATTCCTGCCTTATCCTATTCCATTCTGAAATAGGCCCAAGGAAACTTCTTTATTAAACAATGGTTTTCACAGCATACAGAGGGAAATCCCACATCCTACAGGCAACTAAGAAATGTTGTATGCTAGAGAAACATTGTTCTCTGGGGAAGAGCACACCAATTAGCTATCCAATTCTAAATGGTCAGACATGAAAACATACATACAAAGAACTATAGACTATGACTGATACAGATACAGAATATAGAGATTAAGTTTAAGAATATGTATGCACATACATACATCATTCACACAAACAAACACATACATTTAAACATACATATATGTATTCAATGACAAAAAATGAAAAGGGTGCCATAAATTTTAAACAGAGAAAGGAGAGGAATATAGAAGGGTTGTCATGGAAAAATGAAAAGAGAAAAATATTGTAAATATAAGATAATCTCAAAAAGAATAAAGAAAACATAGTTTTGAAAATCACAGCTAAGGTAATCCTGAAACAACAAAATATTGACATGTCCTGTACTCAAATATTAAAACAACAATGTGGTATTAATGGAAGGTAGATTTTTAGTAAACTTTTATTTGTAGTAGTGAAAATATGATAGGAATACATGTATTCATTTTTTCACTGCCTTTGTAAGATCTTAAATGTATATTAACAATAGTGCATTAATTAAGTACATAACAGGCATTATAAATAAAATGTTACAAATTCATAACCATGTTTCTAAAATAAAATAATCCTTAAAAGGAATATGTCTTTCAGGCACAGGGACGTTCACCAAAAGAACATATAACACAGTTGATTAATTGTCCATGATGATTGTACTGTTTTTCAAAACTTGGCAGCTATGTTTTTAACATCCTAATTATGCCTGGAAATGTTACTAGGGATGAAATAAGTCAAAATCAATTTGTAATTTAATTGAAGTTCTTTGAATCGTTTAATTTCTAAAATAGCTCTTTCTTGTTTTCTGATTCCCATGTTCTGACTTTCTGCATCTGACTTTAAAAGTCTTATTATTCGTCAACTAAATTTAACAGATTTAATTCCAAATCTATCTTCTGACAGAAAGCCTGAGTGAAAAGAAGAACATCATAGTGGCTAAGGGGTTGGAGTCTATGTGAGACTGCCAGGATTCATTTCCTGAGTTTGCTGAATTCTATCTTGTACAAAGTGCATAGCCCCATCTGTTATTGGGCCACAGTTACAGTAAACAAGAAGAGTTATCATAAAGAGTTAGTTTATGAATCTATGTGTAGTTCACAGGACAAGGTACAGGGACTTACAGAAACATTTGCTTTTAGTACAATGAAACAGAAGAAAGAAAGACTTGGTATGTATTGGCAGCTTACGTAGAGAAACATTCAGTCCTATTGTAACACTAGATAACTTGTATAATATTCAAAGACTATTTCTATTTGACTTTAGAAAAAAATTCATATCACCATTTTATTTTCATAAGATTTCCATAAATAAATATATGATTTATTATAGCAGCTATCTCAGGGTTCTACTGCATCCATGCTTCTTCTTTTATACTTGCTGATATCCAAACCATTATTTGAAAACAATGCAATAGAAGGTTGCAGTTTTATGAAGACATAGATTAAATAATGACCATTTTCTGAATCCCTCAGGCTTTTTCTTAGTGAAGCAACAGAACACTAGCTGGAGCCTCCTTTCCTTCTTCTCCACCTCTCTGTTGGAGGCTAGCTTCAAAAAAGATAACACTTACTAGTGTAGCTGCATGGGGATTAGGAAAAAAAGTAAAGAGATGAAGATGTGAGTGAAAATTATAAAACAGAAAACATAGAATAGTATCAGGAGGGAATTCTAGTGAATACTGAAATCACCCACATTTCATTTCCCTTTGTTTAATTACACCAGACCCCAAAAGATAGAAGTAAGATAAAAACCTGCATTACGATGATACAAGGAAATAAACATACCAGTTGAAATTTGCAGGCTACATTTTTAGTTAAATATTCTGTTGTTAGAGCAAGACAAGTAATCCTCACACCCTAGACCAAAACATTCTGTAGGTAAGCCACTCCCTGGGTGGAAGCCATTGTTACATCCCAAAGGGAGAAGGATTTAGTTGAATCCTTAGACTTTTGTTTGAGTTATAAACATGTCTATTTCCCTATACCCGAAATACAAGGTCTGAATATTAGCCACACCTGTTGACAAAAACCTTAAGAGAGCAGAACTTCTCTGATCTAAATCTAAGTGCACCATTGTTTGAGGTAGAAACAGAAAATAACCTAGAAGAAATAGAAGTAAGTTTCAACTCTGGATTTCAGACAAGGTAAAGTTAAACTTACATTTTTAGGCCTCCCCATATTCCTCTTTTTAAATAAAGCCTTATCTTTTGCTATAGAAAGATGATTGTGTCTGCCGTAGGTTAACATTTTCTCATTTTCCAGACTTACCTGTCTTTGGCACATGCATTCTAATTATGCATGCCCATGTCTTAGTTTCTGGGGGGGGGGATCATACCTGTCTATGACTGCTGACCTCTGTAAGCAAAACGTTAAGGGAGAATGTACTTCTATACTCCATGAGCTCTTGAGCCAACTTGTATCAAAAGAGTTTATAAGTAATAAGATAATCATGTACAAGCTGATACTGTTTTGTGATATACATGCTCCCAGGGCCACAATATCTCCTAATTAAAGAAATTGAGGGTTCCTAGGGGTAGGAAAGCAAATTTGAATTGTTCAAGTGTGTTTCTTAACAGTTATCAGTTGTATTAAAATCTAAACTTGTTTTACTAAACATGTCAAATTCAAGAACTCGTTGGCAATGTCAAACTTCTCTTTGATAAGTCCTAACCCTTTTCTAATCATTAACATCTTATAGTGAACTAAAGCACTTACAAACGTTAACAGGTCAATCCCATAATTCTACTGTGGAAATTAACAATAAGCATACAATTTATCTAATCACAATTTTCTTAAATCCATTCCAATCAAAACACAAGAGAAGGCGTCTGTGATGGGTGAGAATCCAATTGCAATGCTTCTTTTAAGTATTTGTCCCAGTCTCTGAGCAGCAGCAGAAACCCATAGGCTACCCTCCACATTTCTGAAGAGGGGCTTCAGTCACTATAGATGGACACTATAAAGTAGTCCCATACTAGCTCAGAACTGAGTGTAATTAAGGGTTCTTTATTTAGGGGTAGACTCACAGATTACAGTCCTCTGCATGAGTGGGAAAGAGGAACTGAAACTAACAGCTGAGTGAGAGAGACCATGTAAGCTTTACATCAGCATTTATAGTACAAGAGATCATGCCCATATGGGCTAGTATCTTAAAGGCTGAAGGAGTTACCACAAGTCGCTCCTTGTCAAGGGTCTTTTTTTCCCAGAAAGGGAAATTGAGGTCTCAGTTCTCAGGTCCTTTATTTCAACAGCAGATTAGATAACATGCTGGCAATCCAAGTTCAGTGTTCCAAAGTATAAAACTGTCAAATATTTAGTCAGTGATTTTGACCTTACTTCAATGGAAACAAGATTCACTAGGTCCAAAAGTTTGCACAGCAGGTCCATCAAGAGACTGGTAATTGTCATTGCCACAACCTTCCTTCTCTTCTTGGCCTGCAGTATGGTGGTATGAAGAAGTCAGGAACATAGGCTCTTACTTCAGGTCTTCTGTGGGGAGTGTTTGCAACTAAGATTTCATTGGTGCTGGCACCCTATGCTGGGCACACCAAACCAGACATTCTGGAAGCCATCTTGCTTGATCCTCATCTTGTGAAAAAACATAGACATGCCCTCAACCGCATATTCACACAGGATTGGGTTATCTCTGTAATCCAGTGCAAGGGTCTCCCCACCTTGCCTTAGCAAATGTTGCCTTAGTGTCACCATGCCAAAATGTGTCTGTGACAGATTCATCACAGGAAACCATATTCAAGAAATTTAGAGTAAAAAGCCCAAGACTTAAGGTTTTATGCTGGAATTGAGAGTATAATTGTCCTGATTTTATCTTTTGAATGTGTGTTTTCAAGGAGCCATTGGCATACTCCACAATTCATTGTTTTTGAGGATTATAAGGAATATCTGTTTTATGTTCAATATTCTATTGGGAACAAAATTGCTAAAATGCTTTACTAACATATCCCCACCAATTATCGGTCTCTATGATTTTTTGTGTTCCTATATATGAAAATAATTTAAGGAAATGAATTATTTCATGTTTAGTGGCTTCTCCAGTTTCTGCAGTGGCCATCAAGAATCCTGAATATATATCGATTGTCATAAGGACGTACCTTAATTTGCCAAAGTCTGCAATATGAGTAACATCCATTTGAAAAAGATAATTAACAATTAGTTCTCATGAATTTACTCCAAGATGAGGTACAGGTAAATATAGTGGGCATATATCACACTGCTTAACAATTTGGTGAGCAGCTTCTATTGTTAATCTAAATTGTTTTCTTAAACTTATACTATGTTGATGATGCACAGCATGTGATCAGTGATAAAATTCAAACTGAGATATCAGTTACTTTCCTAAGCTTATCAGCTAAAACACTGCCTTCATCCAGTGAACTGGGAAGATTTGAATGTGCACTAATGTGCCGAACAAAGCATGGGTTGCATGAGATTTTTAATTTTTTGGAATAGCATTTTAACTTGCTTTTTGCTAGTTAATATATTGGATGATTGCTAGGACTTGAAGAGCATTGAAATACATATTGACTGTCAATATATAGATTAAGTGCCTTATCTTTAAAAAGCTGAAACACTATAGCAACAACTCACAACCCAACTATTTGAGTTGAGGATGGTTCTGTGTGCAAATTGCAGCAAGGAATCAGCTGAAAAAAGATTAATCTGGCCTTCAAATTGAGCAAAGTGATTGCCCAAGAATCACTGTCTTGAAATAATCAATCAATCTATTGTTTAGTATAAGGAATATAAGTATAAAGAATATTGATTACAGTAGGTTCTCTGCCAAAATATCTCTTAGATTTCCATCCTGCTCTGGGAAGCCTTCTGCTAGGTATGATAGTATCAATCCTTCCTCATTCTCCTTATCTAGTATTTATTGAAACATTTTATAAGCAATAACTGTGTTGAGGAATATAAATATATCCCCATCCAGCCCATAATATCCAAGTCCCATAATTTTACAGGTAAGTGAAAAACAATATATGGCTGAAAGGTTCCTTCATGACCCACTCCATTATCCAGTAAATTCTGTTACTATTTTGGTCAAGATTTCAAGTCTGACCAATCTTTGTAGCTGTGTAATATTCTGTTTTTGGCCATTTATAAGGTGACTGGATGATTTATTAAAAGTTTGGAAGCTATCTTTCTTTTTTTTTTTAATTGAGAAAAGGAGAAAAAAAAAACAAGTTTCCACCTCCTCCCAGCCTCCCATTTCCCTCCCCCTCATTCCCCCCCTACGCCCCCTCCTCCCACCCTTCTCCCCCTCCCCCCCCACTTCTTTCCCCCTCCCTCTCCAGTCCAAAGAACAGTCAGGGTTTTCTGCCCTGTGGTAAGACCTAGGACCTCCCACCTCCGTCCATATCTAGGAAGGTGAACATCCAAACTGGCTGGGCTCCCACAAAGCCATCACATTACGTAGGATCAAACCCCCGTGCCATTGTCCTTTGCGTCTCATCAGCCCTCATAGTTCGCCATGTTCAGAGAGTCCAGTTTTATCCCATGCTTTTTCAGTCTACTCAGCGGTAAAAAACAATGACTTCTCGAATTTTGCATGCAAATGGATGGAAATAGAAAACACTATCCTGAGTGAGGTATCCCAGACCCAAAAAGATGAACATGGGATGTACTCACTCATAATTGGTTTCTAGCCATAAATAAGGGTCACGGAGTCTACAATAGGTGAATCTAAAGAAGCTAAGTAAGAAGGGGAACCCAAGGAAAAACATATAGTTATCCTCTTGACTAAGGGAAGTAGACAAAATTGCAGGGGAGAAAATTGGGATCTTGGGGTGGGGTGGGTTGGGGGTAAGGGGAGATGGGGAGAGAAAAGTTAGAAGGGAAGGAGGTCGGGCCTTGGGAAAGCAGGAGGATTGGGATAAAGGAAGGTTGGACAGGGGAGCACGGAACCACAATTCTTAGTTAAGGGAACCACTTTAGGGTTGGCAAGAGACCTGACCCTAGAGTGGCTCCCAGGTGCCCAAGCTGAGGTCCCCAGTTAGTTCCTTGGGCAGTTGAGAATAGGGAACCTGAAATGACCCTATCCTTGAGCAATACTGACGAATATCTTGCATATCATCATAGAACCTTCATCTGGTGATGGATGGAGATAGAGACAGAGACCCACACTGGAGCACTGGACTGAGCTCCCAAAGTCCCAATGAGGAGCAGAAGGAGGGAGAACATGAGCAAAGAAGTCGGGACCACGAGGGATGCACCCACCCACTGAGACAGTGGAGCTGATCTATTGAGAGCTCACCAAGACCAGCCGGAAGCTATCTTTCTAATGCATGTTGCAAATTTACCTAGCTGAGAGGCTTAACTTCCTCATTTACATTTTCATAGACTCCTGTCTGGGACTGGAGCTGCAGTTTCTAGAGGCTGCTTTATCACAGTTTGATTGTCAGATCAGGAAATAGGATCTGAACACACAGCTGATATGGACTCACATGCTCTCTGCTGTTTGGCCATTTCATGTAACAGACTTGGGACCAGGAGGTTCTGTTCCCTAATAACCTGTTTTGTCTGGGTGGGGCACAGGGTATGTTCAGCAGTCCCACGATAGACTGTGACTAGCTGCCAAATTTAACTCAGGTTTTCAAGTGCCTCCATGTCCGCAAGCTTGTCAGGGAACAGGTTTGAAAAAGATACCACTCACCAGGGAAGGGTTATGGAGCTAGAAATTTAAGTTAAGAGAATGAGGTATGAGTAAAAATAATCAAACAGAAAATAAAGAATAGTTTTGATGGGGGAGTTCCAATAAATACTGAAATTGCCTGTGTTTAATTTCTCCATTTGCTTAAATTACCCCAGACCCAGAAAGGTAAAAGTAAGATTAAAAAAATCCATTAACATGATACAAAGAAGTGAACATACTAGTTGAAGGTTGCAGGCTATATTCTTAGTCTTTCCCCTCCTTGTCTTGACAATTTTTGGTAGTCACTCTCTTTGGTGTACTGCTTGTCCAATTAGGACAGCATTCTGTCAGCAGTTGAGGTAATGACATTTTCTTTCCTGGTAGGTTATTTTGTCACAAAGAAAGTAAATTATATGTGGAGTTTCTTCAATGCCTACTATTGTCTCTGACATAGAATGATGCTGGCAAGAATAGATGTTTCTCATTGTCATAAAAAGGGCCTATGATATTAAAACATTTTAAATAGCATGTTTCATACAATACTTCACCCAAACACAAAAGAATATGTCTTTTTCTAAGCAACCCATTAAACTTTCTTCAAAACTGACTACATAGTGACAAAGTGACACTCAGCAGATACAAGAAAATTGATATAACTCTATGCATCCTACCAGTTTACCATGGATTAAGCTGGATATCAACAATAGAATTGGCTTACAAATTCAAGGAAACTGAAAAAAAACTCTACTGAATGAAAAATGGATCAAAACAGAAACAAAGTTATAAGTGATTTTCTAGAATTCAAAGAAAATGAATATATGGCATACCCAAACTTATGGTACAAAATTAAAATCATATGAAGAGGAAAATTCTTAGCATTAAGTGCTTACATTAAAGAAACAATAAAACAGAAAAGAGAACTATTATGTTAGCAATGGAAAAGACTAGAACAACAAAGAAATATGCATACCCAAGAGAAGTAGATGGAAAGAAATAGTCAAATTGTGGAATGAAATCAATAAAATAAAATAAAGGGAACAATAACAAAAATCAATGAAACAAAGAATTGGTTCTCTGAAGAAATCAACAAGATATACACATAATTATCAAAACCAATTAAAAGAAACAGAGAAAGTATCCAAGTTAACAAAATCAGAAATGAAAAGATGGACCTAAGGGAAAGAGCTTGGTTCTGCTTCTAGTTATAGTGCCAGGTCTTGTTGACTCCCCATAGAAGAACTTATCTTTTCTGAGAAGTGGATAAGAGTGGATTGGGGGAAAGAGAGAGGAGAAAGGGAAGGAGAAGGACCAGTTGTTGTTGATATGTAAAATTAATAAAAATAAAAATATTTAGCTCAGCCTTCTTATTAACTCTTATAAATTATATTAGCCCATTATTCTAGTACATGTTAGTCACATGGCTCAGTACCTTCTTCTTCCTTCTTCTGTGTCTGGGCAGGATGGCAGAAAAATGGGCTTTTCTCTTCCCAGAATTCTCCTGTTCACATTGTGCCACCTCTACTTCCTTTCTAGTTGTCCGATTTATACTTCCTGCCTGGCTACTGGCCAGTCAGCATTTATTTCAAACATAATTGACAATACAGAATTGTCCCACACCAATTGTCTAGGTAGATAGCTTTTATTAACGCTAAATCAAGATAAAGTATACAATTTAAATAGGATTATAACTCCCATTAAAATGGAAGCAATTATTAAAAGTCTTCTAAACAATAAAAGACCAGGCCAGATGATTTAGTTCTGAACTCTACCACACTTTCAAATAATAGCTAATACAAACACTCCTCAAATTATTCCACAAAATAGAAGCAGAAGGAACCATGGCAATTTCATTTTATGAGGTGACAGTCACACTGATATTCAAACACAAAAAGTGTCAACAAAAAATAATTTAGAACAATTTGTATCATGAACATTAATGCAAGAATAGTAAATAAAATACGTAAAATGGAATCCAAGAACATATCAGAAAAGATCATCTAGCACAATCAAGTAAGGGTTCTCCATTAAAAATCAGTAAGTGTAATCCAGCATATAAAAAACTGATTAAAGACCACATAAACATCAGATTAGATGCCATAACGCCTTTGGAAAATCCAACACACCTTCATTAAAAAATTCCTAGAGAGATTAACTGTGTAAGGACATACCTAAAAATAATAAAGGCAATTTACAGCAAGCCTATGGCCAACATAAAAGTAAGTGGAAACTCAAAATAATTCCACATAAGAAAGGATCAAGACAAGTTGCCTACTCTGTCCATATCTTTTCAATATAGTACTTGATGATTTAGCTGGAACCAGACAAATGAAGAAAAATAAATTTCAAAGGAAAATGTCAAAATATCATTATGTTCATATGATAGTAAATATAAATGACCATAACAATTCTATTATCAATATGACAAAGCTGTCTTAGAGAACAGGAAAATATTTTTACCAACTTCACATCTGATAGGACCAATATCCAAAATATATAAAGAATACAAAAACCTAGATATCAAAAAAAAAAAAAACAAATAACCCAATAAAAAATCTGGGACAGATTTAAAGCTTAGAAATCTCAAATGTATGAGAAATACTTAAGTGTTCAACATCCTTACTCATCAGGAAAATGCAAATCCATACTCCCTTAAGAATCTATCTTTCCCCTGTCAGAATGGCTAATATCAACAACACAAGTCACAACTCATGCTGGGGAGGCTGGGGAAGAACCATAACAATCCTCTAATGATGGATTATATGGCAGCTATGGAAATCAATATCGTCCTTTCTCAGAAAATTGGGAAATGATCTACAGTGATATAATATTTGTGCTTTAGTAAATAAATAAAGATCAGAGCACAAAGCAGACACACTAGAAAGAAATATAGGCCAGGCATGAAGGCACACACTTTTAATCCCAGGACTTGACTAAAGAGACAGAAGCAGATGGATCTCTGTTTGTTCAAAACTACTCTGGTCTAAATAAGATAAATACAGAAAGAGATCCAGGTGGTGGTGGTTCATACCTTTAATCTCAGTGTTTGGGAATCACACACTTTTATTACCAATACTAAGGAGATGGAGATAGAAGTAATATGGCTGGGTGGAGAGAGGAATATAAATGGGAAGAGACAGTAATTTAGGGGAGTGTGAAGTATGAAGACTCAAGAAGATAGGATCTTGCCCTTTCAGTCTGAAGATTTGGCAGAGGTAGAAGATCTCTCTGGCAGTTTTCTGCTTTACTTTACTGATCTTCATGTTCAACCCCAATATCTGCCACTGGGTTTTTATTATTTCTGCAACAATGTTCTACCTCAAGGCCAATTTATACTACTCTTGAGCATACACCCAAAGTATACTCCATCCTACTACAAGGACACTTGCTCAGCTATGTTCATGGCAGTTTCATTCATAATAGCTGAAAACTGGAAGTAACCTAGATGTTCTTCAACTGAAGAATGGATAAAGAAACTGTGGGACATTTGATGGAGCATTACTCAGCTACTAAAAATAAAATTTAAAGATTTAGGGATGGAACCAGAAAAAAAAGATCAACCTGATTGATGTCACCCAGTCTCAGAAATATAAATATGGTATGTATTCATTCAATTATTTTATTTACTAAGTAAGTTACAATCCATAGATTCAGAGAAGTTAGGTAAAGAGGGGGTCTCTAAGGATGATACATGACATCCTTGAGAAATGGAGAAATAGATTCTATGGTTGCACTGGCAGCTCTAGAGATGGGAGATACAGAGAAAAGGTGGAAAGGGGGAGTTTGGATCAAGGGATAGAGTTGGGGGACATACAGTTGGGATTAGGGTATTTTTAGAGGATGATGTGCAAACCTAGTCCATTAAAAACTTCCTGGAAATTATTACTGTGCACCTAGTGAGAATTTCAAGTGATGGGGACTTAGAGTTTGAATTGGCTATCCTTTGTAGCCAGACAAGGTTACCAGTATTGGGACTGGTTTTCATTCAGTTGAGTAGTTTTTGAAGGGGGTCCTGTGAAGATCCTAAATAAACCAGGAAAGCCGGGTGGTGGTGGCGCACACCTGTAATCCCAGCACTTGGGAGGCAGAGGCAGACAGATCTCTGTGAGTTCGAGGCCAGCCTGGTCTACAAAGGGAGTTCCAGGACAGGCTCCAAAGCTACAGAGAAACGCTGTCTTGAAAAACAAAAAAAAAAAAAAAAAACAAAAAAAAAAACAAAAAAAAAACAAAAAAAAGAAAAGAAAAGAAAAAAGGAAAAAGAAAAAAAAGAAAAAGAAAAAAAGAAAAACTAAATTAACCAGGATAATGCTTAAGCTGATGAGTGTTCTCTGATAAGTGACAGCAGGTCACCATTGTCTAGGACAGCATCCACCAGATGGCTGTACAAGATGAGGTCAAGGTGAAACATGTATGCAGCCTACATCTCTCTATACTCGTCTCTTTGGTATAGAACGATACTTCTCACATTATTGAAAGAGAAAAGTGAACACCAACCCAGCCACAAAACCTTTGACCTACACTCTGTCTGACCTGCAAGATATACTGGGGCAATGGTGACAGAGAATTTGTTGGTGTAGTCAACCAATGTATAACATAACTTGAGGACCACACCATGAGAGGGAGCCTGTAGACAGAGATTTCTGTCCCACTAGTCCTGCAACAGTTTAGTCCTAAAGAAACACACAGAAGACGAATTAGCTCAGGATTCTTATTAACTCTTACATCTTATATTAACCCATAATTCTTGTCTGTGTTAGTCACATGGCTTGATACCTTTGATCAGTGAGGCATTCTTATCTTGCTTCTTCTGTGTCTGGTGATGACTACAGACTGAGACTTTCCATTTCCTAGAATTCTCCTGTTCTGGGCATTCTGCCTATATTTCCTGCCTATTTACTGCCCAATCAGCATTTTATTAAACCAGTACAACTGACAAATCTTTACAAGATATAAGACCATCTTCCTACAGAACTTCCCTCCTCCCTTTTTTCAAAACAAGAAATGTGAATCTAATTTCCTTTGTTAAGTTTTTATTCTGACCATTATTTATAATAACTTTTAATCAACAATCTAAACAAAGACATAATCCATAATCTATTTTTTGGGAATGTGGGCATAGTTTTCTAGGGTACTTCCTGCTTATTGGGAGTGCTGATAATCTTATGGGGACCTAAAGAAAATTTAGGGTTATGGTCAAGTCCTGACTGAAATATCCTGTGAAGCTTGATCATCTCAACCAGCAATCTTGATGCTGTTCTGGATATAGAAGTCAGAGGAAACTACAATAGAGGTCCTTAAAAATGTTGGATTATTTGTGCCATCCTCTCCTATTGGATATTTTTTAAGGGTCTTCATCGATCAAACCTGATTTTTCTTAACCTAGAGTTAATCCACAGCCTTTCATTTCCTGTGGAAAAAGCAAAACCTCTTCTACAAAGTAACATATATTCTGACTTCAATTTTGAAGTCAAGGCATTTTCAAAATATATATGTTGAATTAATCTAGCATCATTTATAATCAAATATATTTTAGCAGCTGTTGTTCTTTCCTCAGCCATCAAACCATTCAACAATGACACAATAATGTGTAGTATCAAGATTCTCTCTGTATTTTCCATCTTAATGTGACTTTACTTTAAACTCTATTTCTTTTATTTTTATTTTTACTTATTTTTTTAGAACATTGTTTCTCTGTGTATCTTTGGCTGTTCTAGAATGCACTCTGTTGATCAGGCTTGACACACAGAGATCCACTTGCCTTTGCCTCCCAAGTGCTGGGAATAAGGGTTTGTGCCACCATACCCAACTACTCTCTTTCCTTCTTTCTTTTCTCTTTCTTTCTTTCTTTCTTTCTTTTCTTTTCTTTTTTTTTTTTTTCGAGACAGGGTTTCTCTGTAGCTTTGGAGCCTGTCCTGGAACTCCCTTTGTAGACCAGGCTGGCCTCAAACTCACAGACATCCGCCTGCCTCTGCCTCCCGAGTGCTGGGATTAAAGGCGTGCGCCACCACCGCCCGGCCTTTTCTTTTCTTTTTAAGGATTTTATCCTTTTTCTTTTCTCTCCCAAGCCTACATATATTTTTTAAACACATTGTGACCCATTCAGGGGTTTTCTTCATTTGAATCTACCTTTACTATATATCTTTCTTTTTCTGACTACATGAGTCTTTAATTTGCTAAGTGATATGGTTAGGATTAAAGTCTTGGTTTTGACAGATTACATAGATTTCTGAGAGTCTAGCTCCATAGCAGAAATATTGGAAGAAGACATGTTTATTGCTATAAATCTATAGAGGTTTAAGGTCCTGCCACCACCAAGAAGCATGCTGTCAGCTATTCATAAACACCATTTAAATACTTTGTGACCGAGCCTAATCAAAGGGTTGCAAGATTCTGCAGCCAAAGCTGAGTCAGGAAGCCTTTCTTAAATGAGAAACTCTTGTCTCTAGTAAACTGAGCCCATCTGAGAAAATGCTACCAAGAAGCCATGCTTAACTCTGTTCTTTTGTGTCTAGAATTACTTCCCAAGATCTCTCAGGTTTCATGTGAGTATAGTTGACCATTCTGGCATCATTTCTTTTTTCTTTTATTATTATTATTATTAAAAATTTCCACCTCCTCCCATTTCCCTCCCCCCTCAACTCCCTTCCCCTCCCTTTCCAGTCCAAAGAGCAGTCAGGGTTCCCTGCCCTGTGGGAAGTCCAACGCCCCCCACTCCATCCAGGTCTAGGAAGGTGAGCATCCAAACAGACTAGGCTCCTACAAAGCCAGTACATGCAGTAGGATCAAAACCCAGTGCCATTGTCCTTGGCTTCTCAGTCAGCCCTCATTGTCAGCCTCGTTCAGAGAGTCCAGTTTGATCACATGCTCCATCAGATCCAGTTCAGCTGGCCTTGATAAGCTTCCATTAGATCAGCCCCACTGTCTCAGTGGGTGGTTGCACTTCTTGGGGTCCTGACTTCATTGCTCACGTTCTCCCTCCTTCTGCTCCTCATTTGGACCTTGGGAGCTCAGTCCAGTACTCCAGTGTGGGTCTGGCACCATTTCTTGACAGAGGTTTCTGTCCCACGCAGTTCTAAAGCCATTCAGTACCAAAGAAACACACATTGGTCTGTATTAATTATAAACTGGTTGACCTATTTGCTCAGGCATCTTATTATGTGTTGCATCTTAAATTATCCCATAATTCTTGTTTGTGTTAGCCATCTGGCTTGGTACATTTTCTCACAATCCTTTCACTGCATCTGGGTGACAACTGCAGATTGACTCTTTTCTCTTCCCAGAATTCTCCTATTCTGGTTGCCACACCTATTGGCCAATCAACATTTTATTACACCACTACAAGTTACAAATCTTTGCAGGCTACAAGACCATTGTTCCACAAGAGGAGCCTATAACTGACACTGCTCAGATGGCCAGTACTTAGGAAGAATAAAGAACAAGTGGTCTATTTTTTTAAAAAGAAAGAAATAATAAAAGAAAAAAGAATAAACAAAAGAAAGGAAGGAAGACACACACACACACACACACACAGAGAGAGAGAGAGAGAGAGAGAGAGAGAGAGATGCCTTCAATGTATTTTACCTAAATGTAATATTGTCAAACTTGATAACATAACCAGTTCAGTTTTAAATAGAATCCTAGGCATTCCTTATCCCTCTAACCTTTCTTAACATGGAGCCAAAAGGGCTTATCATTAGCATCTGATAAACAATATGAGCTTCTGAGGAAGGCCTCTTTGAATACCTTTCCACTCTTAGTTACCATTTACTACGTTATATTTAGTTGTCCTTTTTCTGTGCTAAAACGGAATAACTAAGGCAAATTTTAGCCAGTTTTTACTATTTATAATTATATTCATTAAGAAAGAAAGAAAGAAAGAAAGAAATAAAGAGAGAGAGAGAGGAAGGAAGAAAGGAAGGAAGGAAGGAAGGAAAGAGTAAAAAAAAAAATGAGTCCCAATGATGTCTGCTAAACTCTTAGGCTGGTGCCTAGTCCAGTCATCATCGAAGAGGCTTCAGATGAGAATTCATGCAGAGATTAACAGATAGACTTGGTGTGTAGAGTCTAAATGGTGATTTCCACTTGTTCTCTTCCCTCAGAGTTTGAGGAATCCCATGGAAGAAGGGCCAGAAGGATTGGAGGAGGTTAAAGAGAACACTGTAAGAACATGGCTTACTGAACTAACTAAGGATGAATATGAGCTCGCAAAGACAAGCACGGAGCCTACTGCATCAGGTCCTGTACATGTATGTAGTAGCCTTTATCATGGTGTTTTTTTTTTTTTTTTTTTTTTTTTTTTTTTTTTTTTTTTTTTTTTTTTGTGTGACTCCACTCTGTGGATGTGACATTTGCTTACTTTGGGCACTTTTTTCTTTTTGTTAGGTTGAATTTTCCAGTCTCAGTATGAGGGATTTTTCCTTTTCTTGTTTGATTTGTTTTGTTATTTATTTATTTATTTATTTATTTATTTATTTATTTTGGTGTCTCTTGGAAGTCTGTTCTTTTCTGAAAGGAGATAGTGTAGGAGAAGACCAAGTGAGAGGTGAGGTGTTAGGCACCTGGCAGGAGTGAAAAAAGTAAAAACTGTGGTTAGAATGTATTGTATGAGAGAAGAGCCTATTTTCAAGAGAAAATAAAGAAAAAATAATCAACTGAAGATATTGATGTCAATTTACCTCCCATTAGAGTGAAATTGTTACTATTTCAAGTTTTTTTTTTTTTAAATCAGGAAATTACATAAAAAGTTGTAAACCTGTCTCTGGACATATCTAGTAGAAAGTTGAAAAGTGATGTGGACATTTTAAATTCTGTCAACAAAGGACCTATAATCTATGTGCTTACTGCTTTTTTGCCACTGTGGTGATGAGGTGATTTGGATGGTTGAATATTTTGGGGTGTGATTTCTTTAGCTACTCTTTCAAAATCTCTCTTATCCTATGATATTTATTGAGTAGTTAAAAGATGATGGGTGATAGTCTGTTCCTTGTAAGTAAAACAGGGAACCAGAGAGATTTTTCTGCTTTTGTAGGGTTTACATGTAAAGAAAGAATATAAGACAGTTAATAAATATAATTATAAATAGTAAAAACTGACTAAAAGTTGCCTTGGTTATTCTGTCTTATCACATAAATAGAAGGACAAATAAATATTATATAACTGTTGGTGACTAGGAGCGGGAAGGGGTTCAGAGAAGTCTTAGAAACTCACATTGTTTCTCAGATGTTGATGATAATCACTTGTGGCTCCATGGTAAGAAAGGTTAGAGGGATAAGGAGTGACTAGGATTCTATCTAGAAATGATCTGGTTATGTTATCAAGCTTGAGAATATTAGATTTAGATGAAGTACATGGCATCTTTTCATATGGATGATTACATAACACTCAATGTGGAAAGTGGATTCTATTCAAAGTACAATGAGAATTCACTGAAGTGTGCTATAGATGAACACAATATTGCTTTGTACACATTTGTAAAAGGTTTCTTCAGATTTTAGAATATTTAAATTTTATGTCTGTTTTGTATGAATGTTTACAATTATAGAATGATCAAAGCACCTGTGATAATAACGATAAAATTTTCTGATCCTAGAAGGGCTTTCATTCTAAAAGAAAATTCTATGTCTGCTGAATGAGAGGAGCTTTGTCCTGTATCCATTTTCCGTCTCATCTCCACGATTCCTATATTTTCTCATAACCTTAGTAGTATGTGAAGATGGTCAAATATTTTAATGATCATTAAATGGCAAAATATTATATTGGGAAAATAATGCTTTCCAAAACATGTGCATTATGCTGTTTCACAAAATAAATAAAATTAAACTCATGGTGTGAAAACAAAACAACTTATCTGAAAATTTGCAATTAATTAAAAATTATATGTAAATAATTTATTACTTTTTAAAAATTATTTAAGATATAACTTCTACTTATTGAAATAGAAATATATTTGATATTCAGCATTGCTGAATGCTATGGAGATAAAAAGGCAAGAGTTGGTAAAATTAAGGGTACTGTATGAAGGAAAAGTCATTCATTCAAAAGTCATAGTTTGGCTAATTTGGTTGCAGTCTCTAATGAAGAGAGTGACATGAAAAATAACATACTGAGAATTAATCATATAAATATAGTTTGTTTTATTTTAACAAATTTTATTATTAATTACATAAGTCATATTTATCCTTATAACCTGTTTCTGCTCTATCAAAATATCATAGATGGTCATAAAAGTAATCCTGTGTTTGCTTACTCTTTTATTTACTCATTTTTTTTTTTGAGACAAAATGTGTAACTTAGGCTGGCCTCAAGCTTGCTGTGCAGCTAAAGATGATACTGAATGCCTGGTTCTCCTGCTCTTATGTCCCCAATGATAAGATCATAGGTGGTAAAGAAGTATTGCATTTTATTTATGTAGTGCTACAGATCAAGAGTAATAGCTTGTCCATGATTGGCAAATACTATACATCCTCAATTCCCCTATCTACAATTGAAATAATTGTTTTTCTTTGTCAGAAAGTAGCTATGTTCCCTCTCAGCCGATTCCTCAGACATCCTCCGAGTTAAAGTGACTTTTTGAAATGCTGATTTTACCTGGGCACTCTTCCCCTTTCTTAAGGTATAGTGTGGCTCTACTTGTGTTACTATAGACCAAAGTTCCTCTATGTGGAGTAAGTCTCTTCTATTCCCTTTAATTCAAGTGCCATGGATATAAACCCTTCATGTGTATATAATGTTTTTCTAGTGGTTATATGTTGGTTTTATTTACTCATTGTCTTTCCTTTTCAATATAATGACCTTAGTTACTAGCTAATTATATCTAATTCTACTATTATATCACTTAAGACACCATTTTCCTTTCAGAAATAGTCCTACACAGATATGACATTTCTAATAGTTTTATATAACAAACGTCTATGTATTTTATTAACAGGCTTATAAAAACCATGCCTGTTCCCATATATTTTTATCATTCTCTTCCAGCCTCTTGGTTACACTTACTGAGAAAAGGTACCAAGACACATAGCTAATCATAGATAAGAATTATGAGTTAATTTAAGTTATAAGATCTAGTTAATAGTAAGCCTGAGCTAACAGGCCACACAGTTTATAATTAATATAAGCTCTGTGTGTTTCTTTGAAACTGGACCAGGTGGGACAGAAACTTCTGGGTACAATACCTAGTTTGACACATTTTGAGCCAGGACAGAAATAACTGCCATCAGTAGAGATTGCTGTACTTAGCTACCATTGTAATAGAATTTAATAAATGCATTTTCTCAGAGACCTTCCTTTTACAGAGCAATTATTTTTAAATGTTTGTCCTTCATTTATAATATAGGACCTTCATCACTTGTAGAACTTCAAGCAATATCTTCACAATAAGCTAATATTTTTTATCTGAAATTATTTATTATGTATGCAAAATATTGTCTGCACACAGAACATTTAGACAACATAATATAAATACACACAAAATCTGTGATGGATTATTATGGACTTATTAGATTTCCTTTTGCATAGAAAATAATTAAGATTTCACTTTGGAAAAAAGCAGAAACTCTTGAAAGTAACACTAAAAGCAGTCAAATTTGTATTTTATAATGTATTATGTGTGCATATTAAATTACAGTAGATTAAGGAGAACAGCTTTTTTTGCATTTTGCATAGCATATAATTGTTCAAAATATTTGCTAGATGTAGGGATGAAAACATTCAATAAATCAATGATATACTTCAGGTTTTGTTAATGATCAAGATCCAATAATTCTTAAAGATTTTATTTGAAATGCATCTGGAAAATATGGTGTTTTAATTTTAAATGCAAGCACAATCTTTCAAAGCTAAATAATTTCATTGTTCAAATTATCTGTAATTAAAAAATTGTACAAAATGTGTTTATTAAAATTGAATGTGATAATGGAGCATTCTTGTTAAATAGCCACTGCTCATCTCTAAGAGGCTGTCTATGTTTAGAATTTCCTCTTCATCTCAGATATACTGAAGGGAGAAGGTGAAGCAAAGAACTTTCTAAATTTCATTCTCAGTTGCTTTAAACTTCTGTGGTCCTGCAATGGACTCAGAGGAAATGAACATTGTGACAGAAAAAAAAAAAAAAAACAACAACAACAACAAAAATCAGGATGCTTACATATTGATACTGCAAAGACAGTACTTACTGCTCTAAAATCCGTCAGGCACTCTTCAACCCTTCATTGTGGTTCTGGGCTACAATGGAAATTTTGCCTTGGTTTCAAAGGCTAAGCATTTACTTACATTATTAAGACAGTCAATATTTGTCTATTCATTGACTCCAGTGTGTGTGTGTGTGTGTGTGTGTGTGTGTGTGTCTGTGTGTGTGTATGTGTGTCTGTTTGAGTGTATTTGTGCCTGAGCATGTCTCTGCATGCTTGTATGGCTGTGCCTGACTGTGTATATGTGTCTGTGTCTCTTCATGTGCCAGTATATATGTGTGTGTGTGTGTATGTATGTGTGCATGTGTGTGTGTGCATGTGTTTGTATGATAGAGAGAGATAAGTTTGCTAAGTAAGGGTCACTTTTTGAGAGGTAAATAAAATTATTTTGTGTAGATATAGGGATAAATAGTTTAAAATATATTAGATGTGTGGAGGTATAAATACTGAGATATGGTAGCAGAATTTTATAAGAAAAATACATTTATATAATTGGAGAATGCTAATTTGTTTTCTGGCCACCCAGACCCAAATAATCACACAGAAACTGTTAATTACAACACTGCTTGGTTAATGTCTCATGAATATTTCAAACTAGCTTACATCTCAAACTGACCCATTTCTATTAATCTGTGTATTGCCATGAGGCTTAGGCTTAAAGAGTAAGGTATCTGTCTTCTGTGGCAGCTACATGGTATCTCTTTGACTCTTTCTACTTTCTCTCTATATCTGTTTGGATTTCCTGGATGGTTATACTCTGCTAAGCCATTGGCTGAAACAGCTTTATTTATTAGCCGAAAAAAAAACTAAAAAGCAACAAATGTACAGAAGGACTTCCCTCACCACAGTTAAACATAATGAAAGGGCTCTAGTATGTACTTATTTACATCATTGTACAGAATTAGCTAAGTATTCCGCTTACCATTAATGTAATAAAACACATGTGATGATCAAGTTAGGAAAATAAACTTTAATTATATTATTCTAAGTTCCAGGTTACAATTGTTTGTCTCCTTGATTGTGTACCCCGCCCCCCCCCCAAAAAAAAAAAAACAGAAAGCAAAAGAATGGGCCAGCCTGCAACAAAGGCACATTCTTAGAGACCAAGAATGGGTAACGCCATTAGACCACACCATTAAATTTTTCACTATTTCCAAATAGTGACACTGTGGTAAGCAGTTCTTAACCATATGGGATTTTGGTTACAGTCAACCAATAATCTGTAGTAATAGTGCATTAAAATTTCAAAGGGGAAAGTTTGAAAATATAGGTTTCAGTTATTTCTAAAAGATGAAATATAAACTTTACTTACAGTGGGAAAACTTAAATATGGAGACAGTGTCTATGATTTGAGATTAGTATAGATAAAATTGTCATTTACATATAATTTATAATTGCTTCCACTATATTGCTGAGAGTATATCTAAGTAAAGCATGAAAGCATGAGTATATGCATAGCTATGTGAGTATCTATGTCTTTCTCAATTGACTGATGAGGTCAGATTATTGGAATTATTTACAGAATAATTTCGTTAGCTCTAAGTTACCCATTCTTCCTTTACTCCCTCTTTCCTATGCTACTTTACTTCTTCCTCTTTTTCCTTTATCCTCCCTGCTTTTCTGTCCTTCTTTCTACTTTTTGCACTACTTTCTTACTCTTTCTTCCTCTTTTTCCCTTCTTCCCTCCTTTATTCATCTCTCTTTTTTTTTTCCTGACTTGGTGTCGCTTTATATTGATCAGGCTGGCCATGAACTACTGGGTCATTTGGTATAGCTTAAACTAGAGGTTTGCATCACCATACCTGGACAGGTTTTAGTGATAGTAAACTGCTATGAATATCTGAAAAATAGTGAACATACCATACATGACTTTTGTGAATTATTTCACTCAAAACAATTTTCTTTATAAAATTTATTATTTTTATAGTGATTCAAATTATATTTTTTCTCATAATTTCTTTCTGTGTGTCTTATGTATTTTGAAATTTGAAGGTATTATTATTTGAGGAAATACTTAGGGAAAGTATAAAATATCTCATACTTTTATGTGCATAATTAAGGTTCTAACACCCCAAATTTCAGTTTTGTCAACTGTAAAATGAAGGAGTTAGATGAATGAAACACAAATATTCTTTCCAACATTAACATTCTGGTTTTAAATTACAGACTGATTTTCTTTCATCCAATTGATCCTGAGATAAGTGTTTTCTGATATTTTAAACCTAATAACATTTCTTATTTCAGAAAAATAAAGTCAATTCAGATCATATGAAAAGAAAACAAAAAATTAAGAGCATAAAACTATTGTGGAATGAGTTGACA
The DNA here is from genome assembly GCF_018167655.1 of Microtus oregoni. Taxonomy (NCBI): domain Eukaryota; kingdom Metazoa; phylum Chordata; class Mammalia; order Rodentia; family Cricetidae; genus Microtus; species Microtus oregoni. The sequence continues at coordinate 6,610,039 of NW_024543975.1, read as the reverse complement.
ACCTATAATTGACATTTTGTAACTGTTGAATCCTCTTCTAACATTACTTTTTAATAAATATGTTTAGGAAATATTTTATGAATAATTTGAGAAACACATGAATGGATTGGTGATTTGAACATCTTTTTATGTCTGAGTATTTTCCTGCAACCAAAGCTTAATTTTAATCTACTACTTTTCTATAGAAATGTCAAAGGTCTTTACAGGAAACTTCAGTTAATGAACTTGCAGACTTTTATAATATAAACAACATTAGACTCGATGCTGACAGAAGCTGTACGTCAAACTAAGTTTAATTTCCATCTGTTATTGGATATAAAATGACTCGAAATTACCTTCTGTAGAATGAATAACAATTTAAATACTAATCATCTCTAATTTTCTGTGTATTTTTTTAAGGAAAATGATAGTATTGTTTATTTTTTTCTATCTGATGAATCTGTCTCTTTGCGGTATATGTACTTTATTGATTAGAAATCTGAAGTGTTAAATTGAAATATTTTGGGGCTGGGCAATGGTGGCATATGTCTTAATCCCAGCTCTTGGCAGACAAAGGCAGGTGAATCTTTGTGAGTTCAAGTCCAGCTGTACTATATAGTGAGTTCCAGGACATCTAAGGCTAAACAGACAAATCATTAATAAGAAAAGGGAAAAAAAATTAAAGGAAGAAGAATTCAGTGATGTTTGAAGTAGATTGTAAGGCTACTTAACAGACAGTAGTTACCGTCCTAGTGTTACTGACAATTGTATGCGCTCTAGTAGATTTTGATGAACCAGGATGCCTTCATTTTAAACTTGAAAACCATATTGTAGACAAACTAGGTTCATCCAGTTTAGGAACAAATCTCTATTTCTCAAATATTGGACTATACCCCACCTGTAACTTTAACTTCATGTAGTTCTGTAGTGCCCATTCCAGAAAATGGCAACCATATCCTTGTTAAAAATTTTGTTATGAAAAAAAAAAAACAAACAAGAAATCCCACAAAATATTGTATGACCGTCTTACAACCTTACCATTGATTCAAAGGTTATTAACCACCTGTTGTTATGATTGCCTTGTTATGTTCTTCTTCTATAACTATGCCTATGTGTCTGTCAAATTCTCCTTTTGGAAACTCCCTTCTCTTAACCTATGAAAAACTCAACTTTTTCATGTTCAATGCTGATCTCTTGCACCCTGCTTTTAGGAAGAGTCAGAACTTGTATATGGATAAGAAAGCTTGCCTTAATGAATTGCTTTCTTTAATTAGTGGCTATGACATGTCTGTCAGTGACTCCAGATTGTACATGGCCCATAGGTTGAATAACCTTGTTGACAGTTCTTTGATCTGTCACCATACCTCATTTTCCAGATTTTGTTTTAACAATAAATACAGGAGAATTCCAAAGGTTTGTTGATTCTTCAATATGGGAAACATCTAGTTTCTCCTGTACCAGCTGTTCTAAAGCCTGTAGTTTGTCTTCTATTAAAGTTCATTGTTTAAGCATATGTGTTTCTCAGTTAACCATTTTAAAAGCAGGGCCATTAGTTCCTCTGAAGGTTTGCTAGTTGGTATAGTTGGCTTGTGTTCTTGTACAGCCTGAATTGCTGGTGACCTTTGTTTATAATATCTTATAATATCCTTCCCAGAAACATGAGTTTTTGAGACTGCAAAAATGTTAACCTGGGCATTTCATTGTTGCAATAGGTCACAACCCCATTAATTTATTGCAATATTATCTACATATGGCCTCAGCCTTCTTTCTGTCATTCTCACCCTATGCATTTAATCCATCTCATGTTTTGTTTCACTTTAGATAGGGTTCAACTTCCTAGGAGTGAAATATCTGCATCTTGAAGAGGCCAATCTGGATTCCAAGATTCTGGAGTAATGATATTCACATCCACACTCATGTCTAGTAACCCCTCAATTACAATGTCTTTTATACACACCCTTAGCTTTGGGTCTCTGATCACTTATATAAATCTGCCGAATTATGCATTTCCTATTACCTAATAGAGTATTTGTTTCATCCTTAATGTCTATTCCATCATCCAGAACAATATTTTGTTTTGTTTTGTTTTACAGTAGGCAATGGATTGTTTAATTTTCCTGGTTAGACATGTTTGTTTCTCCACGGTGATTGGGAATGACTGGACCTTAAGTACTGTGGGACAATGGTTTTATACCCTGTAAAGGTTTGTCAGTTGTACTGGATTAATAAAATGTTAATTGGCCAGTAACCAGGCAGGAAGTATAGGTGGGGCAACCAGAACAGGAGAATGCTAAAAAGAGGAGAGGCTCAGTGAACAGTCATCACCCAGACACAAAGAAAGCAAGATGAGAATGCCTCACAGACATAAGGTACCAAGCCATGTGGCTAATGCAGTCAAGCATGGGTAAATATAAGTTATAAGAGTTAATAAAAAGCCTGAGTTAATAGGTCAACCAGTTTATAATTAATATAAGCCTCTGTGTGTTTCTTTGGGTTTGAATGACTATGAGACCAGGTGGGACAGAAACCTCTATCAACAAGTGGCCTTTGCCTTTAAATGTTTGGAAATAACAGTTGTCAGATAGTAACAGAAAAATAGAAGTCTTCTCTTAGGAATTTTCATCACATTTATAAAACAATTTAAGAGTGGATTCAAATCAAATTTTAATTTCTATTTCATTGATATTTAAGAGAAAAACATTATTGGGCAGGCAAACTGTACATATCATCAGCTGCCCAAATGGGAATGGAGAAAATAAGCAAAATACAGCCATGGCTTTTTAGTTTTTAGACAACTGGGAGCTTGGCCACAGGTTCAGCAAGAAGTCACAAGGTAGGGAGGTGACTTTAGAGAAAAACTGAAGCCCAAAGTGTTAGGGAAAGTAAACAAATGTCATGGTTTTCTTACTAAGTAAAAAAAGTGACTTTCTAAGATGATAAACTGCAGTGATGCAAGTGGTTGGGGATACTGAGAAGGAGATATCAGTTATTCAATTAAAAGACTAGCTAATTTTTCTATCATTTTAACCTGACTATTAGGTGATTATTCTTTGGCCAGTTGATTGACTACTGAATTAATTTTAAGGAAGAAACAAGTGCAATTCTCCATCTAGAAAAAAACTACTTCTTAACTATAACATTTATAAACTGAAAAAGTTTATGTGGTCAGTACTTTTTCCCCCCAGCTCAGCAGTAGAAAGATGGAGCCTACATATGGGAATGAAACTCCTCAGATTAAATCACCTCCTTGCATGTCCAGAAGGCTGAGTGGAAAATCTGGATTTGAATTGTCCACTTTGAAATTAATAACCAAAAATTGTGATCTTTCTTCAATGTTCTTCTTGTGAAAGCATCAACATTAGACAGTGACCATTATAACCTTAACTTTTCTCTTGTGACCAATTCTGTAACTGACTCTAGATCTTTGACCTTTCTACCAGCAGAGCTTTGCAGCTGCAAATTCTTTCTCTGCTCCTTTGAAATAGAACATTTAAAAGCTGCTTGCCAGTTTATAGCTGACAACTGAAGACTATCTTTTCAAAGGATCTAGATATTCTTTGAAGAGCAATCATCAAGAAAGATAACAGCACTATCTCCTAATTAGGTGTCGGGGTTTTCACCTGATTGTAAGTTATAAAACTACTCCATGCAGTAAATATTCAAAGAAGTTTTCTTTGACTTGACCATAAGCAATTAGGAAACACAGATAACAGAGGAGCCTCCAGCCACAATTCTTCAGGAGTACAAGCAGTTCTAGAAAGCAGTTGAGTTCAGACAACTTTCTTTATCTTTTTCCTATGGAAGTGACTTTAAATAGCCTTGTAGTGATGTCTGTTAAAGGTTAGTTTGTAAACAATGCTTTAAATCCAGCTAAAAGTGAGTACTATATCATCACATACTAAAAAAAGTAATATTTTTGAAGAAAACGAACTATTCAAACCTAGGGATACCCAGAAACCAGTATAAAAGTCAATTCATAGATGTTAATAGTCAGGTGGCAATAATATTATAGTTTTCTTAATATTATAAAGTAATTGTGATAAAATATCTCCATGTGAAAGTGTGCTATTTATAAAGATTTTACTTAAAGCAAAAAAAAAGTTATAAATCTCACCCAAGAATTAAAAATATTTCAGTAAAGAAATTGGAAAAAAATATGAATGAAAATAAATTTCTAAAAAAATGCAATCTTTAAAGAAAACCTTAGTGAAATGGGTGAGAGCAGGACAAATGTGGTGTAGGAGGTTCTTCTGTCTATGTGTTGCTTTCATTGGTTCAATAATGAATCTGCCTTGGCCTTTTGATAGGGCGGCATTTAGGTAGGTGGAATAGACAGAATGAATGCTGGGAGGAAGAAGGGCAGCATTGAGATGCCATGGATCTCATGCCTGGGATGGATGCCAGTTAGAATCTTGCCTGTAAACCACAGTCATGTGGCAATGCACAGATTCAAGGGAATGTGTTGAATTGAGATGGAGTTGGCCAATGGGAGGTTGGAGATGATGGGCCAGGCAGTGTTTAAATGAATACAGTCTCTGTGTGATTATTTCAGGTGTAAGCTAGCTGGGCAGGACAGAACAAGGGGCCCTGCCCCCATAACACAGATGTGGCATTTTTATATACTGAAAACACTTAATTACTAGGATTACTTGTAAATTCTGATGGTTATGTTCTTGCATATGGTTTGGTTTTCTTATTTTACTTTGAAAGCAATTCTTTCACTGTGCTGTGAAGACAATTTGAAAAATTTGTATCAATAAAAGAAATTATACTAGATATAAAACTTACCGGTATTAAATTATTTAAATAGTCTAGTTATGATTGTAAATTAAAAAAAACAGATTAACAACTTGGTTTTGCATAATATTTAGCATATTTGGCAAGAGTTCCATGTGTTTTTCAGTGAAGCATTTCATATATTCTGATGCACAAGCCATGGCAGATAATGCAGCTGTATGTATACTTCAGCAATACCAAATTAAAGAGAAAGAATAGCCTTATTTTCACCTATCTTTCTCAATTTCCTATTATGTTAGGTAGAATACCTCTAAATAATAGCACAATTAATTCTGTTATGAAATCTCCTTTTAATCAGTAATACACCCCAGGAATTTTTAGCTGGCATCATGTTCAGTGTGTGTGCATACATACATACACACACACATGTTCAGTCAATCATATAAGCACAAATAGATAAATACAGTTTTAAAAGACATTTTAATAGATTTTTTGAAATTGTGATTAATACAGAAGAAATACAGAAGAAAGTGAGACACACCAAAGAGAGTACAGGTGGGTTTCTCAGAGAGAGGCTCATTTCATGGTATTTGCAATAACAGCATGTACCATTTTGATGAGCGTTGAAACCATTATCTTCAAAGGATTATCATGGAACTTAATAAGAACACAGGGTAGTTTCTGAGCTGACAGGATCATAAGTGGGAATGTTCTACTCTAGATCATAGACATGCAGCAGGAGGTTAAGGTTTCTTTGTAAACAAAGTTAATAGTCTTAGTTATGAGTGTCCCCCAAAAAAGTCAAGAAGTGGAATAAGGCCCTTCTAAAAGCAGATTAAATCAGAAAGTAAATATGGCTCCTTTGTATATCAACATGAAACATCAGCATATAAAAGGGATTGTCAGTATTGCTTTAGGATAGGGTCATTTCAGGTTCCCTATCCTCAGCTGCCCAAGGAACTAACTGGGGGCCTTGGCTTGGGCACCTGGGAGCCACTCTAGGTTCAAGTCTCTTGCCAACCCTAAGGTGGCTCCCTCAACTAAGAATTGTGCCTCCGTGCTCCCCTATCCAACCTTCCTTTATCCCAATCCTCCTTTTTCCCCAAGTTCCCCCCACCCTCCCCTTCTCCCTTTTCTCTCCCCATCTCCCCTTACCCCTATCCCACCCCATCCCCAAGATCCCAATTTTCTCCCCGGCAATTTTGTCTACTTCCCATAGCCAAGAGGACGACTATATGTTTTTCCTTTGGTTCACCTTCTTACTTAGCTTCTTATGGATCACCAATTGTAGACTCCGTGACCCTTATTTATGGCTTGAAACCAATTATCATAGAACCTTCATCTGGTGATGGATGGAGATAGAGACAGAGACCCACACTGGAGCACTGGACTAAGCTCCCAAGGTCCCAATGAGGAGCAGAAGGAGGGAGAACATGAGCAAAGAAGTCGGGACCACGAGGGGTGCACCCATCCACTGAGACAGTGGAGCTGATCTATTGGGAGCTCACCAAGGCCAGCTGGACTGTGACTGAAAAAAGCATGGGATAAAACTGGACTCTCTCAACATGGCGAACAATGAGGGCTGATGAGAAGCCAAGGACAATGGCACGGGGTTTTGATCCTACTTCATGTTTTGGCTTTGTGGGAGCCTAGCCAGTTTGGATGTTCACCTTCCTAGATATGGACAGAGGGGGGAAGACCTAGGACTTATCACAGGGCAGGGAACCCTGACTGCTCTTTGGACTGGAAAGGGAGGGGGGGAGGAGTGGGGGGAGGGGGAGGGAAATGGGAGGCTGGGAGGAGGTGGAAACTTGTTTTTTTTTTTCTCCTTTTCTCAATAAAAAAAAAAAAGAAAAAAAGTTTAAAAAAAAAAAGGGATTGTCTCCAGGTCCACAATCTTTGTACAAATGTTAATTGTACTGACATTCTTCAAGAAAAGCTTCAACTTCAAGTGGTGTATGGGGCTCTTGCCATACATAAATTTCTTTAATTTTCTAATCTTTCTATACTGCTGCCAGCATGCTTGTTTTCTTGGTAACTCAAATAAATCATATTTCTTTTCCACATTTGTGGCCACTAATAAGACTCACAAGTTCCCATATTTGTAGTTTTTTTTTTCTCAATCTCAAAATTGTTTTGGAGATTTACTTTTAAGAGCATTTTAAAATCATGTTTGTCTATGAAACTAAACCCTCATGAAAAAGTTTTTGTTTCTTCATTGCAATCATTTTTTATATGCTGAATTTTTCAAAGATTAAACTTAAATATGACTATTAAGCACCAAAAATACATATGACATGAAAGTAGAGAGCACTCATGATGACATTTTATTCATGTAAGATTCAAATTTAGATGTATTAACTTCTCAGCATTTCTGATAACCACTGTCTCTTATCTCAATTGCACTAGTGAAGAAACTGCTCTTATATGATTTATTTTGGTTCCACAGATAACAAGTGATATATTTTAAAATTTTAAAGAAGTATTTTCCCAGTCTGAGCTCCTGTTTTGAAAATAATGCCTTTATAAATTAAAAAGTCACACATGCCAAAAGGTATTCTAGTCTAGGCTATGTGGTCCATGACCCTTACCATAGACAAGAAAAAAAAACAAAACAAAACATATCCAGATCCCTGTGAGAACCTGGGAAACTTGTCATTCATTCTACAAAAAAGAAAGAAAGAAAGAAAGAAAGAAAGAAAGAAAGATGGAATAAAACACCATTTTTTAGTACTCACTGAATTGAATTGAATTAAAAGGAAGGGGAGGTTACTTTTAATCTCTTTTAAGAATAGTAAGATAAATTTAGTTTGTCTTTTGTTACAAGTTAAATAATTTAATAAGAAGCCTGATGGGCAAAAACATATGTTACTTACATATTCTTTCCCTTGATAAATTATCCATTTCTATAGATAGTGTGTCAGAAAACAATACAGCAAACAAATATGAGATTAAATTAAATGACAAGTCTAAGTAAATTTAGTGTTGCATTTAATAAAATGAGTCAAGTAAATCTGAAAGATTGAAAAGTATGGACAAAGTGCGTTGGGAACAAAAACAAGAGAGTATATTTGCTTGAGTTTTGTTAATGTTTTGAACTGATAATGTATCTCAATCTTGGGAACAAAATTCAAAGATCAACCCTAGATAAAGAAAATGGATTTGGTTTGCTTTTTTTTTTTTTTCCATTTTATACTCTTTCTTCTTTGTCAAAAATTAGATATTCATCAGTGTGTGGATTGATATCCGTGTCTTCGATTCGGTTCCATTGATCTTCCTGTCTGTTTTTATGCCAATACCAGGCTGTTTTCCGTATTATAACGCTGTAGTAGAGTTTGAAGTCAGAGACTGTGAAGCCTCTTAACCTTCCCAGCTCTCTCTCTGTCCATCTCCCCATCCCCTTAAACAATACAGTGTGATGCCCATAGAACCACAATCATGTCTATGGTGATTTGTAGGAAATTTGACTATAACAGTTGCTTGGAAAATCTGAATTGTTGTGTTGGGTGAATATTATTTACCTAGTAAATATGAAAAAGAAAACCTCTTTAGTTGGTTTCTCCCTGCCAAAATAGCACTGCTTAAATCAGTATTAAATCTATTTTTTTTATTAAACTCTAACTTGATTTTAAAACAAAAGAAACAAAAAAGATTGCAATCATTTAATTTTTGAGCAGAATTTAAGAGGTAGGATAGAACTATTCCAGAACAGCCCAGTTTGCTTTTGACAAATCTGTTAATGTACTCTTCATCTTAGGTTGATAAATGTAGTTAAGACATTGGGTTTCTTTTTATTTCTTCTAAAAAAAAATGAACACAATTTTACAATTATAGTGTTCAGCTTTAGGACTTGCCTTTAGATTGTTTTCCCAGAAGCAGATGCAAAACCAAAACCTGCTATTTGAAATTCCCATTTGTTATCTTTTTAGTAAAAATTATTTAAATGCATTGTTTGAAAATAATTGGAAACTCTACTCATTAGTGGAAAAATGAACAAATAAATGAGCCCAGTATCTTACCTATATTTCTCTTTTTGTGACAAAAATAACCTGAAAATACTAAGAAAGAAATGGTTTATTTTAGCTCTCTGTTCAAGGTACATTCCACCTGGTATGGAAATCAATGCAGCAAAAGCAGGAAGTAACCAGTAGATTAAAATAACAAGGGCTAATGTGTTTGTGTTAGTTTTTGGTGCTTTCCATTTCATAATGTCTGGAGTCCCTGCTGAGATAACAATTTCATCTTAAAATAAGGTGGGTGTTTTCACATTACTTAATCAAGATAATCCCTCACTGGCTGGTTGGAAGATTTATCTCCCATGTGACTATAGAGTTTGCTGTTTTCACAACACTAGCTATCACAGTCATTTTCATTACTTAATTAAATGATATTTAAATAATAAATTAACTATTTAATACCTAATTTTAAGTACGATTTTCATTATTATACTTTTCATTGAATTATACACATTAAGTATTATAGCGCGAAAAGAATTACTTTGTTTTCTTTTAATGCTTTAAAATGTTTCACTCTTGGGGGTGGAGAGATGGCTTAGTGTTTAAGAGCACTAACTGCTCTTCCAGAGGACTAGGGTTCGATTCTTAGCATCCATAAGGCAGCTCACAACTGTCTATAACTTCAGTTCCAGGGAAAGTAACAGTCATGTGGAAACACCAATCCACATAAAATAAAAACAAGAAATTAAAGAAAAGCTAAAATTGGGCCTGGATTAATATTTTTGCTAGCTGACATGGCTCAGTGGTTACGAGCACTGACTGTTCTTCCAGAGGACCTGGGTTCATTTCCCAGCACGTTCATGGTAACTAAGCTCATGGTAACAATTTTCTGTAGCTCAAAGATCAGACAAACACTCAGGTGAAGCAGCAATGCCCATAAATAAAAATAAATAAACTATTTTTTAAAATGTTTGACTCTTACATGTGAGTTTTGTTTGTAAGTAGTCAGAGATTGGGGACTAAGATTCATATTTTTGCATTTGTATGCTATAATGTTCTTCCATTGTTTCAAAGCGTGACTTTTTAATGCAATGTATGTTGCTGAGATTTTTTTTTTATTTTGAGATTAAAATACAATTATAACCTTTCTCTCTACCCCTTCTTTGTTACAAAATATCCCATAAGACAAAACTGGTTGCCTTTCAAATTCATGTCCTCTTTATTCATTGTTAATCTATAGATATACTTATGCATATATATATATGCATATACAAACATATATATTGACTTGTATACATATTTTCAGGGCTGATTATTTTTACACTGAACAACCATTGGTGGGCTCTTTGCTGTGGAGGACCACATCTCCCACTCTGAACTTTCTTCAGTTACCCATAGGTCTTTGGGTGCAGTATAGGCCTCATGGCCTTTTCCATATCCATTAATAGTTTGTCCATTGCTGTCCTTGTTCGATCATGTTTGGGCAGTCATGTTGAAGAGACTTTATTGGTGTAACCTCTTTCATTTCTGGGACAAATTGAAAAATGAAATATATCATTTTGAAATTCACTGTAAGCCAGACGGTGTTGGCGCATGGCTTTAATCCCAGCACTTGGGAGGCAGAGACAGGCGGATCTCTGTGAGTTTGAGACCAGCCTGGTCTACAAGAGCTTGTTCCAGGACAGTCTCCAAAACCACAGAGAAACCCTGTCTCGAAAAACAAAACAAAACAAAACAAAACAAAAAAAAAAAAGAAAGAAAGAAAGAAATTCACTGTAGGAACTCAAATTCTTTTTAGAGTCTTTTAGTTGAAAATCAGGATTCTTGACTTTATTGTAGTACACAATTTAGAAATGAGTCATTATGAAGCAAGATTAGAGTTTAATAAAAAAAAAAAAAGCTTTGGAAACTGATTTAAGCACTGATTTTGGCAGAGAGAAACCAACAGAAAGAGTCTTACTAGGTAAATAGTGTTCACCCAACACAATAATTCAGATTTTCCAGGCAAGTGTTATACTCAAATATCTTACAAATGTTCATAGATATGATTGTGGGTCTCTGGGTGTCACATTGCATTGTTTAAAGGGTTGGGGAATGAGAGAGAGAGAGAGAGAGAGAGAGAGAGAGAGAGAGAGAAGCAGACAGACAGGCAGACAGAGATGAGAAGGTTAAGAGAAGTTTGATAATAACACACTATTTTCAGGGGTGAGTAGAAATTACTTGTAGTCAATAAGATAAAAGAAGTCACAGGTCACATTGGTCAACATAATGCCTACCTTACTAGGTAACAAGAAAATATAGGAATATTTTTTTAATTAAAAACCAGGCTCCTAAACTTATTGTTTTACAGTTGGTTACATAAAAATAATAAGTTTAAAGTCAGTGAGCTAGACATTTAGTCCCATGCATAGCTTATTGATATGTAAGTATTCTTTTTTGAAGTAGCTCTATAAAAAGGAAAATTGCCTCCTGGAACTTTTAGAGTGAATTTTGCTGCTTGTATCAAAAGTGGTACTTATCTACTAATAAATTTGAGTGGTATTCAAGATGAGGGGTTCCATTCATTTTCCATGAGCATTTAATTTTCTTTGACATTTTTTCCTGTCTTAATGTCTTTAAATATTTGGAAAACGTCATCAGTGAATCTATTTAAGACTATACTTTGACTAGAGACAGTTTTTTTTGCTGACTCAGTACCTTCACTGAATCTGTTTATTATATGTCTATTCGTGAGTCCACCTTATTGAGGATCAAGAGCCCATGTGATTTTATTTTCCCTCTTCGTCTTGGTTGACAAACTTATTGGTGGCTGTTGTTCATAAAAATATTTTAGAGTCTTTGTACTTAGTGCTGTTAGCTGTAAAGTCTTCCTCTGATTTCTTTAATTGAGTCTATTTCTCATTATCTATCTGATATTTTATTTTCAGTTTTACCTTTTTTAACATTAAAAATTTATTTTTAACATTTTTATTATTTTTTATATTTAAATATATTTGATCACATAATTCCCCTACTTCAAAGTGATCTAGAGTCTCTCTTTTCTCCCTTCCTACCTAGCTTTTAACTTTCAAAAACTCAAAACAGTACCAAAATTCCCAAAACATAGATAACAAAATACAATATCCCCCTAAACAAAATCAAAATAAAAAACAAAATAGAAACAAAAAACCCAAACATATCAAACTATAACCAAATAGGAGCACACAAATAGTACTGTGGAGTCCATTATTTGTCGATCTTGAATCTGACAACTGCCTTGGAGTGGTTGGTATACCCAGTGTCATTCTACTGAAGAAACAAAATTTCTTTTTATCAGTAGGTATGAATGAAAGTTTTGTTTCTAAGTTTATCACCATGGCTAGGTTTACATTTGTTTATTCATTTTCTCAAAATATAACAAAATAATATATAATGAGATGAAACATAAATGATCACAATGAAATAGGTCAAGAAATACTAACAGAAGAAAAAGAAAGCAAGAGAGTGCCAAAGGACACAAGAGTGAGAGACTCTCTTGTTCAAACACTCAAAGATCCATAATATCACTAAACTGAAAGCTACTGGAAGCACAGAGAACCTGGTGCAGACCCACATAGGCTCAGTGCATGTAACTTCATTCTCGGTGGGTACATGTGACATTTGATCATGTTAATTTAGAAGGCCTTGATTTCTTAGTGTTCCCCATCCCCTCCTGCTCTTACATTATTTCTGCCTTCACTTCTTTGGGGTTCCTATAGAACTGAGGGAAGGGATTTGAAGAAGACATCCCATTTATGGTTGAGTGTTCCCAAATCTCTCACTCTCTACTTAATGTTTTTCTCTGGGTGTCTTTATTTCTCCCCAGCTGCTATTGCAAGAAACTTCTTTGATGATGGCTAAATTTTGGGTATAGCATAGTTTTATAGCAGTGATCCATGAGTATAACAGAGTATTATTAGGAGTCATTTTATCGCTACATTTTTGGAGGATATCTATCTATCTAATCTCTCTCTCTCTCTCTCTTTCTCTCTCTCTCTCTCTCTATATATATATATATATATATATATATATATATATATAATATATTTGAGACCAGTAGTATTTTGTTGTACCCTGAGTCACTGGGCTATATATTCTCTGGTTCTCAGTCACCCAAGCAATGTCAGGTGTGGAGTGGAACTTAAGTCAGATCAGTTATTGCTTGGTTACTCTTACAAGCTTTGTGCCATGATTGCCTTAGCACATCTTGAAGTCAGCCCAATTCCATTTCAGATAAAAGGGTTATTACTGGCTTGGTCTTTACATTTCCTTTTTGATACCATGTTGAGTATCATTCTATAAGACAGACGTTGGAACATAGGCATGAAGGTTGAGCATTGGCACCAGCTTGACATCTCCACGTCCAATGAGTTATGGACCTATTTTAAGAAATGGGATATTGCTGTCAGTTTTTGGAGAGCAACCTATAGTCTTGTCAATAGCCTGGATTGTTTAGAGATTCCTATGGGGTCTCTGGCAAACAACAAAATTAGATGTAACCAAACATAAAACTGAAATTTTAATTTGGCAATGAGAGATGGCCAGTAATGTCTCTGCCTCCATCATGATTTGTTGAATTTGTTTATATGGCCTTCATGTATATGCATTTGGGCATTCCATTCTAGACAACTCCATCCATCCATCCATCCATCCATCCAACCATCCATTTATCCATAAATATTTATTCCATTTCTCTTTTCTAATAAGATCTATCTGATTCCCCTAGTCCTTACTCTGTTCTGACCTTTGAGATTCTATGAACTGTAGCTTTGTTATTATTGAATTAACAGATGATACCATATATCAGTGAATAGATACAAAATATGTTTCTCTGGGTCTGGGATATCTTAATGTAGATACATGTTTTTCTGGATCTGTCAACTTTTCTGCCAATTTTATGATGCCAATTTTAAAAAAAAAATCTGAGTAGTACTCCATTTTATAAATGAACCTCATTTTCTTTATCCATTACTCTATTTTGGGACATCTATAATAATTTTCAATTTCTGAATATTATGAGTAGAGAAACAATGGGCATGATCGAGCAAGTTTATTTGCAATGTGGTGGAGGTTTCTTTGTGTATCCGATGAAGAGTGGTATAACTGGATATATATATACATACATAAATATATATATATATATATGTGTGTGTGTGTGTATGTGTGTGTGTGTGTGTGTTGCCATATTTCTAAGGAATCACTTCACTAATTTTCATATTAATTTTTCAAGTTTACATTTTCACCAACAATTCCACATTGTCACCAGCACAAGCTGTCACTTTTATTATTTATCCCTCCCATTCTGATAGACATAAGTTGGAACCTCAAAAAAAATTTATTTTCATTTCCCTTATGACAAAGAAAGAATGTTGAATATTTCTTGAAGTGTTTCTCAACCACTTAAGTTTCCTCTATTGAGAAATCTCTGTTTAAACCTGTACCATATATATAATCAGGTTTTTTTTTTCTATTTAGTTTCTTGAGTTCTTCATACATTTTGTATAGTAATACTCTATTCATTTGGTAGATGTTAAAAAAAAAGTCTTTTCTCTTTCTGTACGCCACTGATTTGATAGTGTCCTTAGCCCTTCTTGATTTTAATGTTTTATTAATTTTACATACCAACCACAGTTCCCCCCTCTCTCCCTTCTTCCTACTTGTGCCCACTCCTACCTCCAATCTTCTTCTCAGAGGGGGTAAGGCCTTCCTTGAAAAGTCAACAAAGGCTTACATATCAAGTTGAGGCAGAACCAAGCCCCTCTCCCCTATATCAAGTCTGAGCATGATATCTCTCTGAGAGATTGGGCTCCAAAACGCCAGTTCTTGCATCAGTGATAAATCCTGGTACAACTGCCATAAGCCCCCAAAGAAGACCAAGCCACACAACTGTCACCCACATTCAGAGGTCCTAGTTTGATACCATAGCTGTTAGTCCAAAGCCCATGAGCTCCCACTAGCTTGTGTCAGCTGAATCTGTGAGTTTCCCCATCATGATCTTGACACCCCTTGCTCCTATAATCCGTCCTCCCTCTCGTTGACTGGACTCCAGGAGCTCTGCCCAGTGTATGACTGTGGATCTTTGAATCTCTGCCCTTCAGATACTGAATGAAGGTTCTATGATGATATTTATGATAGTCACAAGTCTGATTATAGAAGAAGGACAATTCAAGTACCTTCTCCACTATTGCTAGGAGTCTTGAATATTGTCTTACACTGTTCAGAATGGCTAAGATCAAAAATACTGACAGCTTATGTAGGATAGGATATGGCATAATGGGGATCATTCCTCCACTGCTGGTAGAAGTGTAAATATGTAAGTCACTTTGGAAATCAATATGGTTGTTTCTCAGTAAATTGGGAATCACCCAGTGATACTACTCTTGGGCAAATACACAAAGGATGCTCAATCATATATCAACCAAATTTGCTTAACAATGTTCACAGAAGCATTATTCTTTATATCCAGAAACTGGAAATAACTAGATGGCTCTTTTTTTATTAAGTTATAAATAATACCAATCAAATTTTACTTCCTCCCCTCCTCCAACTTCCCTCCCGCTCCCCCACATACCCTCCCCCCACTCCGGTCCTGAGAGAGGAGAAGGTACCCTGCCCAGTGGGAGGTCCAAGGCCCTTCCTGCTACATCCAGGCTTAAGAAGGTGTGCAACCAGATTGAATAGGATCCCAAAAAGCCAGTACATGGAATTGAGACAAATCCCAGTGCTGTTATCATTGGCTTCTCAGTCTGCCCCAATTGTCAGTCACATTCAGAGTGTCCAGTTTGATATCATGCTCATTCAGTTCCAGTCCAGCTGGATTTGATAAGCTCCCATTAGCTCAGCAAACTGTCTTAGTGTGCGGACCAACCCTTTGTGGTCCTAACTTCTTTGCTTACCTTCTTCCTTCTTCTGCTCTTCAACTGGACCTTGGGAGCTTAGTCCAGTACTCCGATGTGGATCTGTCTCTATCTCTGTCTGTCACTGGATGAAGATTCTATGATGATATTCAAGATAGTCATCAGTCTGACTATGGGACAAGGCTAGTTCAGGCAACCTCTCCTCCACTGCCCAGGGTCCTAACTGGGGTCATCTCCGTGTACTCCTGGGAACCACTCCAGAGCCAAGACTCTTGCCAACACCAAAATTGTTCCCTCAATTAACATATCTCCTTCCCTGCTCCCATATCCATACTTCCTCCATTGCAACCATCCCACTCCTCCAAGCTCTCCCCAACTCTCCACTTCTCCCCTTCCTCTTCCCCACCCCATGCAAACAACTTTTGCCTGGCAATCTTGTCTGCTTCCATTTTCCAGAAGGATTTATATATGTTTTTCTTTGGGTTCACCTTATTACTTAGCTTCTCTAGGATCACGAACTATAGGCTCAATGTCCTTTGCTTGGCTCTTAACCAAAGAATGGGTAAAGAATATGTGGTACATTTACACAATGGAGTACTACTCAGTAGTAAAAACAATGACATCATGAAATTTTCAGGCAAAAGAATGGAACTAGAAAAAAAAAAAAGCTTCCTGAGAGGTAACCTAGACACAGAAAGACAAACATGGTATGTACTCACTCATAAGCAGATATTAGATGTAAAGCAAAGGATAACCAGTCTCCATTCCTCCACAGGCTTTAGAGCCTGTCCATAAAGCTTGAACTGGGTTTTGGGAACCTCTTTCTTATACTGGGTTGTCTTGCCCAATCTTAATGTTATGAGAGGAGTTTAATCCTACCGCAACTTGATATGCCATTCTTTGTTGCCACCGGTAGGAAGCCTGATCAGCAGCAGTAAATACACCTTCAGGTTATCCTAAATCATTACCTAGTGTAGTCGGAGACTGCTTGTTCATTTCCTGGCCACGAGACCTAAACAATCACACAGAAATGATATCAATCAGAACACTGTTTGTCTAATGCCTCGGGTGTATTTCTAGTTAGCTCTTACATTTTAAATTAATTCATTTCTATTTATCTGTGTATTGCCATGAGACTGTGGCCTACTGCTAAGTTTTTGGCATTGATATGGTTTTCTCCTTCAATAGCTATATGGTGTCTCCCTGACTCTGCCTACTTTCCCTCTCTATCTCTTTCAGCCTGGCTGTATTCTGCTAAGCCTTGGTAGAAATAACGTTATTATTAACAAGTGGTAATAAAACAAGTTTACAGAATACAAAGGGAATCTCTAATCAATCTAGTATGTATCTAAAACACTAGAGAGGGTAACCTGAATCTCTCTGTAGTAATAGAGTATGTCCAGACACCTCAGTTAGAGTCATTGACTTGTGGTGAGACTATGCTGGAGGAGAACAATCATGGAGTCACTAGCTACCCCTATTTACCCAACATTACTTGCTTTCTTTCTCTTTAAGAACAAAACAAACAAAGCATAAAACTAAATGTTCATGCATGTATGCACACAAAAAATCGTGGAGTCCACTTTTTGTTAGATACTCTTGAGCATGAAACTTTCTCTCTAGTATTGTGGGTATGCCGAGTTTCATTCATTGAAGAAAAATGATGTTACCTCTCTCTGAAACTACCAACTGCAAATAATTTTAATATTTTCACAGGATGTTCTGGTGTATATAGACTAGCATTCAAATTTAAGGCTTACACTTATTTCTGTGTCTTTCAGAAATAAGTCTTGTGTTTCTTTTTCTACTACAATCCTAATAATTTTATTGATTACTGGAGATATTTATAAAATGCACCCCCCCCCTGTATTTGATTCCCATTTCTATTTAGCAAATAATGTAAGAAGTGTAATATTTAATGTATAAAGTTAGGATATAAACTAAAATTGACTCGGACAAATGTTAGTTATTTTTAATATGTAGTTTCTTTTCCATATGTGCATATTACGTCTTAAATTCAAAAGCCATTACTTAAAATATTAATATAGTATAATTGTTTATTTTTATTCATATCCTCCTGCTTCAGCCTCTGAATTTCCTAGAAATAGCATGTTTCTAGAAGTAAGTGTGGTTTGTGATTTTCTTGTCAGATTTTATATATGGCCCATTGGGTAATGTCCTTCTGTGTTTTTTTGGAGTTTTATGTGCTGTATCATCTTTTGTAATGAACCTCTCATCCATGCCCATTTTCTAAAGTCATCAGTTGTTTTATTAAGATCCTTTGTTTTTCTCTCAATAGGGATAAAGTACTGCCCTATGTTTATTTATTAAATAGTTTGTTCATGATACAGTAGCCCTCAATTTCACCTCATTAATTAGCAGATTCAAAGAATGAATATAGCTTTATCTTGACTTATTTTCACCAATATTAGTTAAAATTTGTTTTTCATAAAAAAGGTTATAACTGTTTTATTGTCTACCTTGATTGTTTTCCTCAAATCAAATGTATTTTACCCAAGTATAACAAATGCAGAGCAATGCTTCAAACAGGGCTGAACATAAATAACACTCATAAATGTTCTCATAAATATCACCAAGTGGTCATAATCACCTTGCAGTCAAAGATATAAAGAGTAAATCATAAACCATAATGGAACAAGTTTTTTACATCCTCCAAATTCTTACACACACTCATTCACAAATGCACACTTATTAAATGATATAAATCAGTCTGAACTTGTCTTTAAATCCAAATATGTGAAATAATTCAATATTTATTAATGTACATTGCTTCATTCTTCTCTTTTGATGCAATTTATTCACAATGCTATGAGAAGCAATGTGTTTCTCCTGCCTATGACTAAACAGAGTTTCACAGAAGAAATATTACAGTCTAATTATTCATGGTACTGTTTGATGAGGAGCCACTGGCTGCATCCCACTGACTGTAATGCTGCTGTGAGCATCCTTATTTGCTATGTTCTTTCTGCTTTATAATACTTGTGCTAACTTGAGTTTTACAAGTTTTCTGTTTTTGTTTTTTTAGGGGGGCAGGACAGTGACAAACATTCCTATTTGATGAGCTGGATACACAACAACATGCTTTATTTTAAGATAATATGTTATTGTATACATAATTATATATTAGGTTTTGTTTTCATTTTCTTTATTTTCTATTCTTCCCACTAGAGAACTTCATTTTCTGAGTGTGTGTTCTGGTTTCACTTATTTCTAGTGTTTTCAGTCTTACATTTGATCTTTAATGCATTCTTTTTCTCTGCATTTTAAAAGTTTGTTAGCATTTATTTATTTATTTGTGTGAATTTAACTCAGATCATCGGGTTTAGAGGTAAGATCTTTACTTTATGAGCCATATTGCCAGCCAGTAGTTTAATTTAATCAACAACCCTGATTTAAATATTAGGTTGGGTCTATAGATAATTAGAAGAAAGTGGCTGCATAAAATGTACCATGTTTCTTGACTGAACCCTACTACAAAAATACAAATTTAAACAAAAACAAGAAAATATTTGATATTTGATCTTTACTCTTTTCAAACTGGGAATTAGTATAGATATCTTTATTTATTTTTGATATTCATGTAAGTTTTAGATCTTCCATGTAACAGTGAACCTATGTTGAACTATTTGTAATTTTATCTAAAAATTCTTACTTAATTTTTAAAATTTATTATATATTTATCAACCTATTTGTTTAGGTCTTCTCTCTCATTCTTTCCCTCTTTTACCCAAACTTAGCTATTATTTTGTCTTTTGTGCTTTAGATAATTTTCAATGAGTGATCGATCCAGGATAGGAATCTTATATACCAATTACAGTGATTTATATCTATGAGAGTCTTTTATTCAATTCTTAATCTTAGTAACCAGCATGGCAAGTTATCTGCAAAAATATGTCAGTGGAAACCAAGAGCTCTCTCATTAAACTTAAAGGTACACTGCACAGGAGGGAAATCATGCCGGGTACAAGAAACCTAGCTAACTTCCTATGGTAAGTGCAGTTTTGGACATTAGAAAAGAATCTGCTACCACAACTTTACTAGATCAGCATAATATTTTATTTTTGCATTCAAAGTCTTATTCTCATATTCACAGATAAGTGAAGCTGTGATCCCTCATTAAAGAAGCCTCTCTTTATAGAACATGGAACCCCTTGCAGAAAACTACAACTGGGCAGAATGCAAATATCAAAGGCTCATGTAGATCCCAGCCACAGGGATATATATCTTTCCCAATATTTTGTATTCATTTTACCACAAATATCTTTAAATATGTATATATATATACATATATATATATCATTATGAAAACAATTTACTATTTCAAATCACATTTTGCTTTTCTTTACTTGAGATATTTGATATGACAGTTTTTAAATTATTTGTAAGATTCTTTCATTTACATTCATCTTAATGCATAAGTTCATATTTAGATATCTTAAAAAGTTATTCTCAATAGTCTTATATTTATTACTCTAGAGTGTATGTATATCATCAATAATTTAATAAAACTATGTATTATTTTATGTTCTAATTTTGACAGTTTTAAGCTTATAGAAAGATTGAGCATCATGTTCATAGGGTTTCAGTATTCAGAACTCTTCAGTTTACCTTTAGTTTCTCTATGATAATCAACATACATTGGCTAAATGAATGAGCCAAAATTGATATGTATTATAAATGACTCTATATTTCAATACAGAGCTTGCTTATGTGTTAAATATTTGGGAGCTATGACATGGTTTAATTTCTTGTTTCCATTACATCTGTACCTGATAGAATATAAATGCTGATATAACATTTTCCTGGGGTCTACCTATTTATGCTTGGCAATCATCAGTCTTTTTATTATGTGAATAGCCTTATGTTCTCCATAATTTTGTGTATTTGTGTTATAATGAGGCCGCTTGTTTGTTTTTTTGGCCAACTAGCAGCTTAGACCTGAAATATTCACACAGAAACTAAATTGTTTAAAACACTGCTTGGCCCATTAGATCTAGCTTCTTTCTGGCTAACTCTTACATCTTAATTTAACGCATTTCTAGTAATCTATGTATCGCCACATGGCTATGGCTTACCAGGTAAATTTTCCAGCATCTGTCTCCAGTGGGGCTACATGGCTTCTCCTCATTCTTCCTCCCAGCACTTAGTTTAGTTTACCCTGCCTACCTCTATTCCTTGTGCAGGCACAAGACAGTTTCTTTATTAACCAATGGTAATCACAGAATACATAAGGAAAACTCACATCATATTTGGAATTAACCAACATTTTTATACTGACATTTTTCCCCCTAATAATAAACAGTTAAGATTTTTGTTTGTTTAATTGTTTTTCCAAGACAGAGTTTTTCTGTGAAGCCAACAACCCTGGCTGTCCTAGAAGCTGCTTTGTACATCAGACTGGTCTGAATTCCCATAGACTCAACTGTCTTTGCCCCCCAGTGCTGGAATTAAAGGGATGTACCACCCCACCTACTGACATTTAGAGTTTTCTGTTGATTCTTGTCCCATCAGGCTATTTTTCATTTGTAAACAATGTTCTTTTGCTTTTGAGTGGGTATAACTTCATTAATTCTTTGAAGTAATTATCAAAATGTATACTTTCTGCTTTATGTGGAAAGAGACAAGAAGTTTAATTAATACAAACCCTCTTTAGAAGTGACTTTCCTGTTTCTTTCTCTCCAGAAATGACTCAGAGTCCTTACTCTTCACATTCTTACCACATACTAAGAGTGGTCAGTGGTTTATAATTTATAGTTTCTAACTAGTTAGTGATAGTGTTACTTCATCATTTTAAGATTAAGTTACTCTGATGTCTGGAGTTTATTATCACTACATGCAATAGTTTGAGACCACCGTTTTTCTTCAATGAGGAATATCTTTGACATATTTTAAATTTTAGCTGTTTGTATTGCTGTTTTATTAGATTGTCATATATATATATATATATATATATATATATGCAGTTTTATATTAACCATTCAGTTGCAGTGCTTTCATTTTTTAACTAAATTTTGTAGCTGTTAGACTACAAGGGAATATATTATTTTATTTTTTATTCTTTTTACTCTATTTTTATTATCCCTCCAAGATTTTGTTTTTATTTCTTATTAAAGTGAATTCTGTAAAATCTTTTGTTGAGTACTTTCTTTGTTATAAGCTATCTCAAAAATATGTAACTGAAAAGGCATTGTTTACTATTTGCTTTCCCCAAAAACACAGTAATATAAACCCATTTTGAAGATGTTTCTGAAGGCCTGTCCATATTCCTGAATAAGTATGCAAAAGGAGATTATTGGCATCCATTTATATTTATTTTTATTTTGTGTGTATGGCAAGTGTATTCTGTATTTTTATGCAGATTCTTCTTGTGTGAGTTATTTCTAGTGGGCTTGTGCCCAAGTGCATATGTGA
Source organism: Microtus oregoni (assembly GCF_018167655.1). Lineage (NCBI taxonomy): Eukaryota > Metazoa > Chordata > Mammalia > Rodentia > Cricetidae > Microtus > Microtus oregoni. The sequence goes on along the minus strand of NW_024543975.1, from coordinate 6,588,060 downwards.
TTGTCTATAGAAGATCTTAGGCTGGTATTCTGTGACTGTAGCCTTGCCTATTTCCTATCTTCTTAGAGACAGAGGATTCATTTTAGTCTTTGACATTCTGTAAGTCTGACTAGCTGGCCTACCAGCTTCCAAAGATCTTTCTTTTCCTATTGCCCATTTGTCCATGGGAGTACTGTGGTTATGTGTACCACCATTTCTGGCTTTTTGTTTTTTTTCTAAAGGTTTGAAATCTAGTCCTCATACTTGTAGAGCAGGCAATTTACCCACTGGCCATCATTCCAGCCCCTGACATTTCTTCTATATTTCTTTTATATCTAATGAGAATTCTTTCTGTTGAGAAATTTTGATAACGATTTCTTTTCTGGTAAAATGATATTTTAAAGCTTAGTTCTTGGTTTTTCTCCAATAGTGTTGAGAAGCTTATGAAACAAATGGTGAGGTAATATTTAGCCTCATATATCTTTAGGGATATGCCTCACAACAAAGATGACATTTGAGCAAAGCTTTGAAAGTTTTAAATAAGGAAATCATTAAGCTTTGTGGAGATAGCTCATTCTTTGTATATTCCATGTCTTATATAACGATGTCCTGTACTTTGAGGAAAATCTGCCATCATTATGGCACATCATTATGGCACAGCTTAAGTATAGAAGGGAATGCTGATAGGAAATTTTAAAAGGATTTGCTTCATTTAATTTTTTAGTAACATACAAAGTTAGTAGAAAATTTTGAAAAGAGAAAATATACATTGAAATAATAATTGCATCCCCATAAACAATTAAGATTTATCATTACATAAGAAACAACTTTCCAGGAAAATAATAATAATAATACAAAACCTTCATACTTTTGTCATTTGTTTAGGAAAGATGTTTAATTATTAATTATATTAAATTAAACATAAGTAGTTGAATTATGTTATACTCAGAAACACTGCTTATACCCTCTCATATTAAATAAAGTGTTTTGTTAACTTGGTATATTAAATAATAATGATGATGATTCTGACAGGAAGATTATTTCTTCTATCATGTAATGGATACTCATTGAATGTGTGGATTTTACAGGTATGTGTACATGTGTATGTATTCATCTCACAGTGTAGCCACTTATTCAAATTTTCATCCATCATATTAATAATAATTCTCAATATTAGATATATATTTTATATTTTCAAGAAAGTAAGCATCTCTTAGACGCATGTAGTACTAATTCTTAATTTTACAAATGATTTAACGCAGTAGTATACCTTTTCAAATCTTATAAATGGTGGATATGATACTAAGATCCAAACATTTCTGCCTTTATCAGCTATTTGTGACTGTATTAAATTTCCCTATTTTTCTGTTTTAATGTGGTATACATATGACTTTCCCTCTTCTATTAAAGCAAGGAATTAGGTAAACTACCTAAGAGCTATTGCAGAGACACTCAGACTCACCTAACCAACATTACACTCCCATTAAAGCAATCATTTGCCTTCACCTAAGGGCTTTAATGCAATAGTCTACATAGTTCAGCTAATGCAAATGATATAAAAGTCTCATTTGCTCAATGATAAAGATTTGATATTATATTGTGCCATTTATCTAGTGTTTCTCTTTAATTATAATCATTCCACTTTCCACTTCTTAAATTTTCAGATGGGTTAATGTTACTGCATGCTCTAAATTCCTGTTATACAAATTTTAATCATTTCTCCTGACTACTAAGATTATTTGCCTTCCATTGATCAGAATCCCAAGTGACCCATTTGTTCATTTGTAATCATTGATTATTCTTTACAGCAATCAAGAAAAGGTTTATTAGTATATTTTAAGTTCCGTCCACCCTCATTAACTGCAAAAATATTATGTTTCTTTCCATGATTTCTTGTCTATTCACAATTTTACCTATACTTTTCATATTTTTTTGTGTATTCACAAAATTACTCTATTTTTCTTATATATCCATACATATTTCACCAACCAAATGTCATTTCATAATTTTGAGTTTGGTTGATCTGCTTTTTTATTAAAAAACATTATCAAGAAACTCCTATTTTTTTCTTATTGGTCATATTGCACTACTTACTAAGCTTCATCAAGACTATATTTATATGTCATATATTTCCCTCATATAAATTTTAAAACCCATGGCTAACAGTAATCTATATACATTTCCACAGACCCAGAAGGAACCTTGCATTCTTCAGTAAACCATTTTCTAGTATGTTTCCCTATCTCCTAAGTTCACCACTATGCTTTTGTTGTAAAATTTTTCTGCTTTGGGAATTTTTTTGGATAAACATGCTTGTGTTGCTGTTGTTTCTCATCTAGTTGTCAAATAACATTAAACTGAATTGATTTTTCATGCAGATACTGTATTTTGCTTACTCATTAATTGGATGACTGATATTTGAGTTTGTTTTAATAGCTTTGTGATTCTCTTTTTTTTTCTTTTTTTAAATTTGAAAGTAGATTTTATCCCATACAATATACTCTGACCACAGTTTCCCCTTGTTCCACTCCTCCCAGCTCCCTCCAACCTCTCCTCTCCCCCAGAGTTATTCCTGCTCCTTTTGCCTTAGAAAAGAGCAGGCCTCCAAAAGACAATAAGCAAACATGACAAAACAAGATACAATAAGTCAAGATATAACTCCTTATATCAAGGCTGGACAAGGCAATCCAGTAGGAGGAAAAATCCCAAGAGCAGGTAAAACATCAGAGAAATTGCTGCCAGCACAGTTAGGAGTTCCAAAACAATCACTATGCTATCAGCTATAACATACATGTAAAGGATTAGATGCAGCCCACAAGCTTGCTGCTGCAGTTTCTATGATGCATTAGTTGATTCAGTGAGTCATTTTCTCTTGGTGTCCTCCATACCCTCTGATTCCTATTATTTCTCTTTCCCCCTCTTCCACAAGTAGCCTGAGATCTTATGTCAGGCACCAAATGGTGACCTCAAATTTAGCTTCTCTCCACACTTATGGATGTGGGGCTCTGTGTCCTCTATCATCTGCAAGTAATGATATTTTGACTTCTTCCTTTTTAATTTGTACCCCTAAAACTCTATCAGTTGTCTTTGATATGGAGAGACTATACAACCTTGTTTTTTCTTGGATTTCTGTGGAATTGTTTTGAGTTTCTTTTCATTTAATTTGATATTGACTGCAGACTTTCTGTAAACTGACTTTATTATGTCCCTTGTATCCTTAATCTCTCAAGAATTTTTATTATTAAGGGTTGTTGGATTTTTTTCAAACTTTTTAAAAAGCATTTAATGAAATTATCTTATTTTTAAAGTTTATTTATATGGTGGATAAGATTGACTGATTTTTATATGTTGAACCATTCCTACATCCCTGGCATTAAGCCTCTTTGATCATGCTGAATGATATTTTTAATGAGTTTTTGGATTGTATTTGCAAGAATTTTATTGTCTATTCTTGAATCTGTGACCATACAGGAAAATGTTCAGAAAGTCTCCTTCTTTGTTGAGTATTTTTGTGGTTTGATACCACAACAATTGCAGCATCAGAAAATGAGTTTGGCGATGTTCCTTTTGTTTTGATTTCATGAAATTACTTGAGGAGTGATGCTTGAAACTCTTTTTTGACAGTCTGGAAGAATTGTGCATCTGGCCCTGGGCCTTCTTTGGTTGAAAAGAAGGGGTTGAAAACAAGGATGACCCCAGCTAAAACTCCTAGCAATAGTGGGGAGGGCGCCTGAACAAGTCATCTACTATTACCAGGTTGTTGACTACACTAAATGTCATCAAAGGGTCTTTATGTAGTACCTGATGGAAACAGATGTGAAGATCCACAACGAAGCATTGAGCTATGATCCAGGAATTCTGTTGAAGGTAGGGAGGAAAGATTGTATGAGCCAGGCAGGTCAACGTTATCACAAGAGAACCAAAAGCAACAGTTAATCTGGACTCATAGGTGTAGTAATAGGGGCGGCAGGGCTGCCTTCTCAGCACCCCCAGCCGCCTGCCCTGCCCGTCTAGCTTATGCCCGAAATAACAACACACAAACTGTATTCATTTAAACACTGCTTGGCCCTTTAGCCCTAGCCCTTACAGGCTAATTCTCACATCCCGATCAACCCATCTCTAATAATCTGTGAGAACCGGTTTTACCGGGAAGATTCTAGCCTAGTCCATCCTGGGTCAGAGCTTCATCCCGGGAGCGGGGCCTGGTGTCTCTCTCTGAGGCGTCTGCTCCCGAGAGAGCTGTGGAGTCTCTGACCTCACTTCCTCTTCCTCCCAGCGTTCTGATCTGTTTACTCCTCCCACCTATCCTCTAACCAATAAAATGGGCCAGGGCAGTTCCTTTATTAGCCAATGACCTTCCTCCATCATTTCCCCTTTTTCGGTTTAAACAAAAAAAAAGGCTGAGGGTCGTCTAGGTTGTTTCCAAGTTTTAGCTATTATGAATAATGTTGCTATGAACATAGTTGAGCAAGTTTCTTTGTGGTATGATGGAGCATTCTTTGGGTATATATCCAAGAATTGGTATACCTGGATGTTGAGGTAGATTGATTCTCAATTTTCTGAGATACTGCCACATAGATTTCCAAGGTGGCTTTACAAGTTTTTACTCCCATCAGCAGTGGAGGAGTGTTTCCCTTACTTTACATCATCTCCATCTCCTCTTCACTAAACCTTTCTCCTCAGGGGATGGGGAAAAATGCAGAGTAGAAGGCAGGAAGTGTATAAGACACAGAAGGGAGCGATGACACCATGAAAGCAGTGTCATCATGACACAACAGGAATGATGCTTATGTGAACTCACAGAGACTTTGACAACACAGGCAGTGTCTGCACAGGGCCAAGCTAGACCTGGTCTGAGAGCTTGAAGGGGGAGGTGGATATGAATGCCTATCTCTAACTAAGAAATTACCTCTAATGGACATCTTCTTGAAAAGAAAGATTGATTTTTCTGAATATCAAGTGTGTATCTAAATCATAAATCAGGGTAAACCCTTTGGCCAGCACTATATGGCCAACACAAAACAAATTCAATGGTATTTTTGCAGCTTTTTATCTCATATTGCTTTGTTCAGACAGTTTTTTTTTTGGGGGGGGGGTTACTGTTCATTTGCTTCTATACTATAGCTTCTGATTTTGTGGTTTTGTTTGTGTGTGTGCGTGTTTCTTGTATTCTTTGTTTTATTTATTTATTCTATTTTATTCGCCTCTATTTTATTCGCCTGTTTCTTTTCTAAAGAGAGAGAGGGAGAATAAATGATATTGGATGAATGAAGAAGTGTAGAAGATCTGGAAGGAGATAGTGGGTGAAAATTATGATCAGATTATATTTTTTATTTTTTTCCTTTTTATATTTTTTAAAAGATAACAAACTTCCTTTTTTTAAATATTACATGCCAATCCTAGTTTCCACTTCCTCTCCTCCCATTCTCTCTACCTACCCGATCAGAATATATTGTATAAAAAATATTTTCAATAAATAAAAGAGTTTTGTTGTCTTTGCCATTGACCAATGACAACTGAGAGTTGAAAGCTCTTAGCTTTGAGCATCAACCAAGGCTCTCCACTTTGTAGTTAACTCCTACTGGTAAAGTCCTGAGACAAGACTAAGCAACTTTTCTGATTGATATATAAATCATCTTGTTCATAATCTGTCACCCTGACAAACAGCAGCAACCACCAAAATACATTATAAGGTTTTCATAATTATCAAAGTCATCAAAATTAAAAAGTATGATTAAATGGTGTTCACATTTTATATATAATATATATTATATAGTTTTTTTTTAAAAAAAAACTTTAAACTTTGATTTTTTTTAAATTCTCTAGCTCAAGTTAGAGAAATTTGAAACTCAAACTAGTGGAAAAGATTCGCTCAAATATACTTACTGTGTCCTTTTGAAAGTAAAATGGTTTTAAAATATGTATAAAAGCCAAACGGAAAGTCACTTGTGCAGCAATATATCAGATAGCTGGAAAATGAATTTTGGGTCATAGGTATTTCTGCAACACAGATACAAGCTCTTAAATTCTTGAACATATCAAATTACGGAATGAATCAATTTGTGTCTCTGATTCTATCTTTGCCTCTCCAACTCAGAGAAAAGATATCAAGAACAGAAGAAGAATCCTGAACATTTTTCACAGGCACCAGACATTTCTTACTGGTGTTTAAGTCAATCACTAGCCTGCTTCACCTTAGTGGTTACTGAACCCAGAGAGATTGTGACTTAATGCAGTCATGTTCTCTGAAGACATCTAAAAGAGAAGCTGAAGGAAATTGGAATTTAGTTACTTGATCTTCGTGAGATTGAGGTCTAATCCTTTTCTTTCCTGGTGTCAATGGGCAGTTGTCTAAGCTTCAGCTTATTTTCAGAGTGATGAGAAGTAGAGACTTTCAAACCTCTGAAAATACACTTTAAAATTACAGCATGTCTGAAACTTCATCTTCAAGTGAAAATGATAACCACATCTCAAACTTAATAGAAGTTCAGAACACATGACAACTATAATAGCATCAAAACAGATATAATTATATATTTGAATAAATACATTAAATGTAATTTTTTTCAATAGCACATATAGAAGAAAGAGGACCAGAGATAATATTATCACTATTATATGAAACAGAATTTTTTTAGAAACTTGGATATTTATAACAGTGATTAAGATATGTTATTTGATAATTCTGCACTTTTATATAAAAGAATCTATAACTTGTTTCATACAACCCTGAACTACTTTATAGTCATTTTCCTAAATAGCAAATATTTATGTCTCATATAAAGATGAATAAGATTGCTCTGTTTCCAACACAATAACAAATTTCCCACATAAAAAACATTTTACTCATTATTGTTTATCTTAATAAGATTAATTTTAAAAATTAATGTATCAAACTCATTTTTTTCTCTGCAAATTATCATCTCTTGTCCAATTGTCTTAGTAACCAATAAAAGAACCAATATCATAGCAAGTTTTAGTTTCAGAGAAGAAAAAAAATCTACATGTCATAAAATATCTAAAGAAATTAGATTCCTAGAGAAAATGATAAGATGTTAAAGTATTGATATTAGCTCATTTTACATTCTTATACAAATACACCTGAGGCTTGCTGCAGTGTAAATAAGGATCCTATCACTGCTGTCCCAGCAACAGCAGACTCTTGTGTTCACTTTTGTAAACTCACAACATCGTCTTTGAGAAGATGTAGGGTTTCCAAATACTTTGTGTCTTATTCTACTCTCTTATCACAGGTATTAGGCTTACAACATTATCTCAAGAAAGTTCTTGTGGGGCAGTGATAGTATATGCCTTTAATCTAAGCACTTTGGAGGCAGAGGCAATTGGATTTCTCAGTTTGAGGCCAGCTTAGGCTATAACAAGAATTCCAGGACAAAAAAACAAAAAAAATGAATCAAACAAACAAGAAAACAATAGTTGTACATATATTTGTTTTTGTTTTTTGAGACAGGGTTACAGGGTTTCTTTCTCTCTGTAGCTTTGGTGCCTGCCCTGGAACTAGCTCTTGTAGACCTGGCTGGCCTTGAACTCACAGAGATCGCCTCCCACTGCCCCCCAAGTGCTGAGATTAAAGGCCTGCACCAACACTGCCCGGCCTATATACATATATATTTTTTTAAAGAAAGACATGAAAAGAAAAAATTATTTAGTTCTCAGTTAGAGATTTGTGATATAATCTCTGGAAAGAACCTTTTTGAAGAAGGCAACATCAGGAGAGTGCATGTGAGAACAAGCATACTAAAAAGCAAGCAAAGACCAATCAATTGGTAGAACTATGGTACCAAGTTCTATTTATAAAAGGTCCTTTCTAAAGTATTTACCTGTTCCAAAGGTATTTTCTTTAAATATCACATGGAAGTCAATCTTCAAACACATGAACATGTAGGCTCCGTAATGAAATTATAACCATAGCATATATTTACCTAAAGATACTTTGTTCAATTTGGAACATACAATAAAAAATGAGCATATTTTAAGAGCTATTGTGTTTTTTTAATGAATTGATTCATGATGTCTATTTACTGTTTCAAATTAAATGAAATATTTTATTCTGATTGGAGTTTTCGCTCCCCCAATCTCTCCCAGATCTTCCCCAACTCCTTACCTACACAAATCCACACATTTTCTTTCTCTTTCTCATTCAAAAGTAGACATTTGAAAATAATAAAGTAAGATAACACAAAATAAAAACAAACACATATGAAGAAAAAAATCAAAGAATAGGTTTGAGAAACACAGACATAGAGACACATATATTCACCCTCAAAGAATTCCTCAAAGAAAACACAAAATCAAAAGTCATAATAAAATGATAAACAAAAGACCTGTAAGGTTAAAAAGAAAGCTTAATCAAAGCCTTATGAGACAAAAAAATTCCACTGAGTTTTTTTCCTTTTCCTTTTTTTTTTTTTTTTTCCTTTTTGAAATCCATTATTGGGCATGAAGCCTGCCCTTATGTGTGGTTGGCTTGGGCAGTGAGACTTCATTGGGGGGAACCTAATTTTTCTTTTGCCAGTGGTTCTCAATTGGAGATAGCTTCTGAGTTACAGGTGGGATATTATACAAACTTTCACTCCAAATATTTTAATGATAAAAAGACAAATAGAGCAAAACTTGGAAAACTGATAATGTAACATTTTGTTCAGTAAGAAATATAAATTCTATATATGTACACTTCTCTGCTGCTTTTTAAATATTTAGGTAAAAATTATTTCAGTTCACACAAATCCTCTAAAGCTTGTTATTCAGTATAAGAATACAAGAATTCAGAGGTTGTTAAAAACAGAATAATGAAATCATTAATTATTGGAATAAAATAAGAAAAACATCTGAAAGTACTAATGAACTTGTCACAGGCAAACAATTCAGTATCACGAAACTGTTAGGAAAACCTCAGAAGAAAACATAGTTAAAAAGAGGACTTGACTAACATAGAAGTCTCATAAACAGGCAATGCTAATTAAGACAGTGAATGACAAATACTAAAGAAAACTTCTAGAATATGGAGAAGGTAGAAAATGCTTAACTATTCTATAGAGTATGAATTTAAAAATACCCAGAAATTAATGTTATATACTTATACAGTGGATAAATAACTGAAGATACAGTTGAAGAAAGTATTTTTTAAATGAAAATCAGAGTGTGTCAAAATATAATACATCTGTAAATATTCATTAGAATTTATTAAACTTTAAGCATGCAGTTTAAACATAAACTTAAGAAGCATAAAATCTTGTCCTTAAGAATCGCATTTCACGTGATTGTGTCCTGTACAGAAGCTTCTGGAAGAAATAATGAAATTTAAGGAGTAAAGCCACAGAACAACCAACGTCATGCTCATTATAATGACAAGGATGATCTAAACATTTTGCAAATGAAATGGGTATTAAACATCTCTGGACAATATTCTTAAGAATGACTAATAATTATTTCACACAAAACACATGACTAATAATTGAGAAGGAAATAAAAATTTGTTAGTGGGTTAGAAACTGGAAAAAAATTAAAATGAAATAAAAGAAAATTATTTTGAATGTGTCTGGTCGGAATGTAAGGTTGATAATAATAATAAATCATTAATGAGCATAATTCTGTGTATATGTTTCAAACAAATACTGTAATTTAAAATAAACATTTATCTTTCAATACTCAAGTAATAAATCTAGAAGGCATTGCCACAAGACTGTTAGATTAAATCTGCCATGAATTTTTGAGCTCTGTGTTAATTCTCACATCTTAAAATCTACATTAATTATTAATCACAACTTCAATGGAATTCTGCAAAATACCATTGTGTTGTTTAATAAACAGTTTCTGGAAATGGAGAACATTTTCTTCTAAGAGACTGGTGGTTGGGGCTGGTACCTGTGTAGGCCTATTGTATTTATTTCCACAGTTTTAGATAAATTAAAATATATTGCGAAAAATTTTGGTTTCAATGCAGGAAAAATAAAATGTCAATATAAGTAATTCTACAATCTCTATAACAATGAAATATGTTTTATTTCTCAATTATTATGCAAACAATTATCAAAATATTTAATTTTTAGAATGTCCTCTCAAATGACAAATAAGAGCACAACAATTATTATCCAAAATAATTTGGATCAATTACCTTCATGTATCATAAACTTTAGTTTATATATGAACAGCAGATTCTATAGACCATAACAAATGTTATTAAAGGTAATGTAGTCAAGTCATCCATATTCCTGGGTGTTTGATAATATAGAAAATCTTTTCAGCCTTTTAAAATTACAGACAGTTTTTGATACTGTTCTTTTGACTGAAATGTGGAGTATTCACTTTATTTAAACGTAAAGTGAATGAATATTTATCCAGTCCAGGCTGTACTGATTAAAAAGGGAGGATGAAAGGTCTGACCATGTCTCATTAAGAGCACTGTTACATTAGAACCTGTGGCACAATCATTAATTCCCTTAATGATCTTGCAGGTTTCAACCAGAGTCAATTGGGTGAGTAACTAAGTGCTGTTTAAACAAGGTCAGTATCCCATTCCTGAGTGCTGCAGCCTCATTAATGATAACAGGAGGGAGGGCTGCTGACCTGCATTGGCTTGAAACAGGCTTAGTAGGAAATACTCAAAGATCAACAAGTAAATTATAGCTTTTTAAAAGTTATTATTAACGAATTCATTCTCTCTAGGAAGCAAAAGTCAAAGCAATCAAAAGGATTATTTTTACAGCATTTCAATGCACACATAATCACAAGTTGGAAATCTGTTCAAAAGTTCACAGTGCATAGTGTGTCTCTAATTTTATTGCTGCCCATGCCATCAAAGAAAAGAAGAAATGTGTCCTTACCCACCACTCTCAAGATCCATTTATGGTTTTGCTTTCTAACTCCATGCCACATACTTTGGCCCTAAGTTACTATTAAACTCTTATGTTCACTGTTTCTGGCCCAAGGCTCTTATATATAAGTGTTATTTTTATTTTTAAATCTAGATTTAAATTGAACAGACACAGATGGGGGTTAATGGGTTTTGAGTCTTCATTGTATATTGCTGAAAGCTTTTATTTTATTTTTTAGTAAGGTGCCTATTAAACATTTCCCAATTGCTGTGTTTTTATGATGATAATCCAATTTAAGTAGATGTTAATTTTATATGAGAAGTTTAAAGTCTACCTTCCCCCAAAACTCCAATCACCTGGAGTGCTAGTTTATAATCTACATGCATGGACCTTAAATTTGGCAGTTTTGATATAGTAAAACTCAGCACCCAAAAATGTATCTTTTTTTTTTTTTTTAAATGGGGGCTATATTTTGAATAGTAAAGTTGAATCCTGGTTCGGTTAGTGTTTTACTGCAAAACAAAAAGATTTTATAAACTGAAGATTTGAGTCTATCATCACTCCTCTTTTCCAAATGCCTTCCAAACTGTTTTCTATAATATTTTTTTAAAAGAAGCCTCATAACATTTAGCTCAATTTTCCTATGAATTCCTGAATATTTATGAGAACAAATAACTAAATCAACGTGCATATATAAGAGACTAGAATGATCTATCATTAATACAATTTGATTCAAATCATGAAATGGAGCCTGTAGCCATCAGGTTTTGTTTGTTTATTTGCTTGATTCTATAAGAAACAAATTCATGTTTCTTTATTCAGATTTCTTCTGTATTTATGAATAGTCTGCCATAGTAAATTCTAATAAGAGCTATACCTTATGGTTATTAAAAAGCTGGGAGGCAGGTTAAAACACAAGCCTTGTCACTTAGCATAACAGTGTGACATTATGCATGTTACCGTCTTTCTAACTATACATTATTCTTTGCAAATAATGGATATATATATTGTTTTATTATAATATAAGTGAAATCCTCGATACAAATTGTTTGACACAGGTACACAGAAAAAACTCTGTAACCAGCAATGGAAATTATTACTGTCAAATTATTGTTCATCATTAAAACGTATTTTGTGATTATATTGAATTTTACTTAAGAATGCAAACTTTAATAGAAAACATTATTTTATATATACAAGGTCTCTTTATTTTTTTATTTAATTGAATGATTTTACTACTCCATTAAAGATATATCCCCTTCCTTTAGGTCCAAATAAGGCATGACATATTGAAGCATTAGTAAATGAAACCATGCCATTATGAATAAATAAACATAAGAAAAAACCTTGTTGGGTAGTAATAATATTGGCATTGTTAGGATTTTAAAACATACTATAGAAAGAATAGAATATTTATCTTAATTAAGAAGAAACATAAGAAGGCATAGAGACAATATAAGAGATTCAAGTTTAGGGAATAAAGTAGAAAAGTGTCTTTTTGAACAATATTACCAGTAAAATCATAAAGCATGTAGATTGCCAGAACATATAGCCCCAAACAGCATCTTTTCTTAGAGTGATACCTACAGCAATTTAAAAAGAAAATAAAAAAGAAGTCAGTCATTGTTGAGAGGAAAGAAAACAACCTATACCTTTGGAAAGAAATTGAAAAAAAAAAACCCACAAGGGTACAGAGTCCAACAACCATAGTGGGATTTTCTATTAGTCACACACATTAAGGTGGATTCATAAATAAACTCAGGAACAGTCATGTTGGACTTACTATTTTAATTGTGTTCTTCACGGTGTTAGCAGTACTTAAAATAATATGAATTTGAAACTGTAGCCTTTTTCTTTCCCTCTTTCTCTTTCTTGCTTTCATTCTGCATGCATTGTGTAATAATAAATTGGCGTTTTAAAAATATTTTAGACAGATAGAAATAGTAGAGCTAGTTCCAGGACAGGAACCAAAAAGCTACGGAGAAACCCTATCTCGAAAATCCAAAAACGAAAAAAGAAAGAAATAGTGAATAAAGTACCATAGGCTCATTGCATAAATATATATTATCATTTTCGCAGTTATAGGTGACCTTCTTGTTGAACAAAACACATTTGAATTAAAAGCATCAACCAAAAGACTCCAGTAACTTTTCTGATTATTCTTAATAGTGTAAGATCCTACGATCTGATAAATTCAAAGGTCTCCATCATATCCCAAGTGGGAAACCATTTTTAGATTATTTTTTAATCTTATGATATTATGATTTAATTGCATCATATCTCCTTTTCAATTTCTCAATCTATACCACATAATGTATCCTTTTTTGCTCCCTTTCAAATTCTTTGCTTCGTTTTATCAATTGTTGCAACACACACAAACAGCTGTCCATAAATACATAGATACACCCCTCTCATTCTGTATAATTTTACCTGTATGCTTGTTTTCAGGCTGATAATTTGCCTTTTTATATCTTTAGCCTGAGCTTAGTTGATACAATTTAACTGGAAACTGTTAAAAGAATTACTGTGTGCATTAAAAGTATCATGTATGGAGGCCACAGAGAAGGATAATAAATATAAGTGTGGTAACATAACAAGCAGTGAGAAATAAAAAGTCACCAAAGGCTATTGGACATTTAATACACACTGACTGCACTTCGATATTTTGCATAGCATGTATAGAGTATATGTGTATTACAAAATATATTGTATAACATAAAAATGTAGTGTTTCTGGGTGAGTAAGTTAGCATATTCAGTAAAAGTGATAGATGTCAAGCTTGATCACCTGACTTGTATTGCCAGAAATCACATAGTTGTAGGATAGCGCTAGTTCCAATGAATTGTTCTGTGACAGAAACTCTCTCTTTCTCTCTCTCTCTCTCTCTCTCTCTCTCTCTCTCTCTGTCTCTGTCTCTCTCTCTTTCAAACACACACACACACACACACAGAGGCCGAGACACAGAGAGACAGAGATAGACAAAGAGAGACAGAGACAAAGAGAGAGAGAGACTCACATAAGTAAATAAATAATATGAACTTTTACCATATATAATCAATAAATATTTCAAGTCCAGATCAGTAAAATAACTTTAAAGGTACAAAGAAAATAATTGGGGAATACATATCAAAAGTAGATTTCTTGATTATAGAGAAGGCTTCTAAATAAAAATTAAAAAAAAACTGGAAAGAAAACATAAAGCAAAAGAAAAATTAGTTAACTTTAAGAAAATGGGCTTTTGTCTCTACCATAAGAAATTCGGTAAAATATATCATATATGATAACACTGTGAAGACAATAAAATAAAATTAGTTGTGTTAAAACCAAAATGGCACATTTTGTCATTGGTATTTCTGAATATGATAATGGAAATCTGGTGCAAAAATATTGTCCCTACACTTTTTCCTTCATTACTCTCTTTATAAAGTTTGAGATGAAACACAATCCTACCAAACCTTTACAGAAAAATGTTATATATGGTTCATAATATAATTTTACTTGCTTTTACTAAACTACAAAGCATATAACACCTGAAGCATAGAATGTGCTCTTAAGATTAAACCAGAAACAGCACAATGATGTATAGGGTGTATAGCTCAAAAACCCATATTAGGATTAAAGATAGTTCTCTTAGAATCAATTGGTTTTAATTGTCAGTTTCAGTCTTTTATTCTATTTCCTGTTCTCACAGAGATTTTGATCCCCCAGAGCCATCTTAAAAAAAACAACAACAAAAAACAAAAAACAAAAAAAAACCCAACAAATCTCACTAGTTATCATAGACCAAGTGCCTAATATCCACTTATAAATGCATACATACCATATTTGTCTTTCTAGGTCTGTGTTACCTCATTCAAGATGATTTTTTTTCTACTTTAATCCAGTTGGCAGAAAATTTAAAGAAGTCACATTTTCCTTAGCTATTATGCAGTTGATGGCCATCTTGGTTGTTTCAAGTGACTGGCTTTTATGGATAAAGCCTCACTCAAAATAGTTGAGCAAGAGTCCTTCTGGCAGACCAGAGTGTGGTACGGGTATATGCCCAAAAGTGGTATAACTGAGTCTTGAGGTAGGTCAGTTCCCAAAGTTCTGAGAAACCACCTGAATGTCTGTAGAAGCTTGCACTCCCACCTGCAATGAAGGAATGTTGCCTTTGTTCCACTACTCACAGTATAAATTGTCACTTGTGTTATTGATCTTAGCTATTGTGACCTATAAGACAGAATATTGATGTAGTTTGATTGCCATTTCTCTGATGACTAAGGATATTGAATGTTTCTTGAAGTGTATCTCAGGCATTTGAGATTCATCTTTTGAAATGGCTCAATTCAGAGCTATATCCCATTTTCAATTTAATTATTTGGGAGTGTTTAAAATCTAGTGTTATGAGTTCTTTATGTATTTTGGATGTTAGTCTGCACCAGGCGTGGAGTTGACAAAATTCTTCTCCTGTTCTGCAGGCTGCCT
Source organism: Microtus oregoni (assembly GCF_018167655.1). NCBI lineage: Eukaryota > Metazoa > Chordata > Mammalia > Rodentia > Cricetidae > Microtus > Microtus oregoni. The sequence goes on along the minus strand of NW_024543975.1, from coordinate 6,572,779 downwards.
CTTTGCCAGCTGACAGTGTCCTGTGCCTTAGAGAAGTTTTTTCTGTTTCAAAAGCTCCCACTTATAAATCTTGATCTTAGTGCCTGTGTATTGATGTTCTGCTCAGAAAATTGTCTCCTGTGACAACAAATTCAAGAGTATTCCCCACTTTTCTTCTATCATCTTCAATGTCTCTAGTTTTTATTTTGAGGTATTTGATCAACTTAGACTTGAGTTTTGTGAAGGGTGATAAATATGGTCTAGTTGCACTCTTCTATATGAATATATCCAGTATGACTGTCACCATTTTTGAAGACAGTGTCTTGTTTTTTAGTATTTATTTCTGGTTTCCTTATGTAAAACCAGGTTTCCATAGGTATGTGTATTTATGTCTTCGTCTTCAATTTGATCTTAGGTATTGTGACCTATAAGAAGGAATCACGTGGATCATTATGCTTGTGTCTATTTTTAATGCCAATACCATGAGGTTTTTATTACCATATCACTGTAATACATACAACTTAATATAGGGAAATGATGAGATCTCCCACAGTTTTTATTGTTCCTGATTGGTTAAGTTATTCTGTTTATTTATTTTGAACTAGCATATGAACCTGAATATTGTCTTTCAAGGTTTGTAAGGAGCTGTGTTTGAATTTTATTGGTCATTTTATTGACTCCATAGACAGCTTATGGTAAAAAGGCCATGTTTACTATGCTAGTCCTTCCAATCCATACACATGGAAATTTTTCCACTTTTTGATATTTTCTTCAATTTTTTTCTTCAAATACTTAAATTTTTTAATGATGCAGCTCTTTCACTTTGTTGAATAGAGTTACTCCAAGAAATTATATGATATCTTTGTCTCTTGTGAAAGTTATCACTTACATGATTTATTTATCAATCTGATTGCCCTTTCAATATAGGCTGCTTATTAAAGTATTTTTAGTTAATCTTGTATGAAGTCACTTTAACTGATCTTGCTTGTCAGCTGTACAGTATTCTTGGTGGAATTTTTAGGGTCATTTAAGCATATGATCATAACATTTGATAATATGAATATTTTGACTTCTCCATTCCAATCATAGCCCCTTGACTTTTTCAATAGTTTTATAGCTCTAGCTAAAATTTCAAGTGCCATATTGAGCATATAAAAAGAGTGGACAACCTTGTCTTGTTGCTGAGTTTAGTGGAATTGCTTTGGGTTTTTCTCCATTTAATATGGTGTTGGCTATAGGCTTGCATCTAATTGGCTTTATTAAGTGCAGCCTGTCCCTTATATCCCTAGTTTCTCCAAAAATTTTATCATGATAGAGTGTTTGGTTTTGTCAAAGATCTTTTTTGCATTGAATGATATGATCGATTCATTTATGTAATTGACCATATTAAGTGATTTTCATATGTTGATCCATCCCTGCCTCTCTGGAATGAAACCTCCTTGATCATGGAGGATGATCGTTTAGTGTGTTCTTGGATTATATTTGCAGACATTTTGTTGAGTATTTTGCCCCTATGTTATAAGGCAAACTGATCTGTAATTATCTTTATATGTGGAATCTTTATGTGGTTTGAGTATCAGTGAAACTGTGGCCTCATGAAAAGAATTTGACAATATTCTATCGTTTCTCTTTTGAGGAATAATTTGAGGATTATTGGTATAGGAGGTATAGATCTATTTATATTGTTTATCTTACGTTCATTTCTCTTTGGTAAGCAATATCTTTTAAATTTCCTGTGTTGTGAAGTACATGTGTTTAAACTATACTCTTAAGAGTCTCTGTATTCCCTTGGTGTATTCTGTTATTCCCCTTTTCTTTCTGTTTTAATTAATTTGGATTTTCTCCTGTGATCTTTCAGTAGTTTGGATAAGTATTTGTCTATATTGTTGATTTACTCAAAGAACTAACTCTGTTTCATTGATTCTTTGTATATTTTCCCTTTCTTTCTTTCTATTTTATTGAGTTCAACTCTAAGTTTGACATTTCTTGCCATATACTCCTCCTAGGTGTCTTTGCTTCTTTTTGTTCTAGAGCTTTCAGGTATTCTGCTAAGTCAACACTGACAGATCTGTCCATAATTTTATGTAGGCATTTAGCACTATGAACTGTTCTCTTTGAACTGTTTCATTCCCCCATAAGTTTGGATATGCTATGTATGCATTTTTACTGAATTTTGGAAGGTCTTTAATTTCTTTTCTTATTTCTGTTGGTCCATTTTTTATTCAGCAGATAGTTGCTTTGTTTCCAAAAGTTTGTAACCTTTTTATAGCTTCAGTTGTTATCTAGCTTTTGATAGCCTGACAGGATGCAGGGAGGGACTTAAATTTTCTTATATCAGTAGAGACTTCCTTTTTGTCTGAATATTTCATTAATTTTGGAGCAGGTTCCTTGTGATACTGAGATGAAGTCATATTCTTTTTTTGTTTGAGTAAAATACTCTATAAACATAATTTAAGTATATTTGGCTTATCAATCTCCTAGCCCCAGCATTTTTCTGTTTAGTTTTTGCTTTATGACTGGTTCTTTAGTGAAAGTGGGGCTTTAAAATTTCCAAGTATCAGTGGTTGAGGGTTAATATGTGATGTAGCCTATAGGAGTATTACTATTACAAAGATGGGTACCTTTCTGCTTCAGGCATAGCTGGAAAGATTTGAAATGGCATCTTAGTAATTTTTTTTATCATTTTGATTATCATTTCCAATTTCTTTTGATCAATTTTGACTTAAAGTCTGTTTTGTTAAATATTACAATGACTACATCAGCCTACTTCTTTGGTTCATTCATTTGGAATATTTTGTCCAAAATTTTGTTGTCAGGTTATGTCTATCCTTGATCTTAAAGTATGTTTTTGGATGCAATAAAAGGATAAATACTGTTTACACATCCACCCTATTAAGCCGTGTATTTTTGGGGGAGAATTGAAAACAATGATATTAATAGATATCATTAACCAATGATTATTGATTACTGTTTTTTGTTGTTTCTGGTGGTGGTGGTGGTGGCAGGGACATTTGTTTCTAGGTATGTGGTTTTGGGGTTGTTATAGGTCTATTTGCTTAATTCTGGCTTGAGTTTTCTTAGTTGGGTGTTTTATTCCTTAGTTTATGTTTCCTTTCTGAATTTTCAAAGAATGTGATGACTGTATTTTACCTCTGTTGCTGGCCTTATAGATTGTGTGTTCACAAGAAATCCTGGTGTTAGAAGTTGGAATGCTCAGATGAATGGGGGAAGTAAGATCATGAGGAGTTTTTCTGTATGATTCACATGAGAGGTTGAGAGTATATGTGGTGGTTTAAATAAAAATGCCCCCCAAAAGAAGTGGCACTATAAATAGGTATGGCTTTGGTGGAGTAGATTTTTACATTGTTGAAGGAAACGTGCCACTGTGGGATGGGCTGGAGAGATGGCTTAGCGATTAAGACCCACCTCTTAAAGATGATTGGCTAACAAGGTTGTTAGGTATGTTGAACCCTCCCTCAACTCTAGGATGAAACCGACTTGATCATGCTGGATGATATTCAGTAGCCCTCCTGTACACAGATGGTCAAAGGTCTGGGAAAGAAATCAGAGAAACATCACCCTTCACAATAGCCACAAATAGCATAAAATATCTCGAAGTAACTCTAACCAAACAAGTGGAAAACTTGTATAATGAGAATGTTAAAGCTTTGAAGAAAGAAATTGAAGAAGACACCAGAAAGTAGAAAAATCTCCCATGCTCTTGGGTAGGCAGAATTAACATATTAATAACGGCAATCTTACCAAAAGCAATCCACAGATTCAATGCAATGCCTATCAAAATCCCAGCAAAATTCTTCATAGACCTCGAAAGAATGGTGCTCAACTTCATATGGAAAAGCAAAAAAACTCGGAACAGTCAAAACAATCCTGTACAATAAAAGAACTTCTGGAGGCATCACAATCCCTGACTTCAACTCTACTAGAGACCTATGGTACTGAAAACAGCCTTATGGGGATGTTCTATTCGGGAACTCACCAAGGCCAGCTGGCCCGGGTCTGAAAAAGCATGGGATAAAACCGGACTCGCTGAACATAGCAGACAACGAGGACTACTGAGAACTCAAGAACAATGGCAATGGGTTTTTGATCCTACTGCACGTTCTAGCTTGGTGGGAGCCTAGGCAGTTTGGATGCTCACCTTACTAGACCTGGATGGAGGTGGGTGGTCCTTGGACTTCCCACAGGGCAGGGAACCCTGATTGCTCTTTGGGCTGACTAGAGAGGGGGTCTTGACCGGGGGAGGGGGAGGGAAATGGGAGGCGGTTGCTGGGAGGAGGCAGAAATCTTTAATAAATAATTAATAAAAAATAAAACAGCAAAAAAAAAAAAAAAAGAACAGACCGGAGAAACAATGAAACCAAACAGAAGACCCAGATATCAATCCACACATCTTCAAACACCTGATATTTGATAAAGAAGCAAAAAATATCAAATGGAAAAAAGAAAGTATATTTAACAAATGGTGCTGGCATAACTGGATATCATCATGTAGAAAAATGAAAATAGACCCATATCTATCACCATGCACAAAACTCAAGTACAAATGGATCAAAGACCTCAACATAAAGCCAGTCACAGGGACCTTATAGAAGAGAAAGTGGGAAGTACACTTGAACACATTGGCACAGGAGACCACATCCTAAATATAACCCCAGCAGCACAGACACTGAGAGAAACAATTAATAAATGGGACCTCCTAAACCTGAAAAGCTTTTGTAAAACAAAGGATACAGTCAACAAGATAAAATGACAGCATACAGAATGGGAAAAGATCTTCATTACCTCACATCAGACAGAGGGCTGATCTCCAAAATATACAAAGAACTCAAGAAATTGGTCATCAAAAACACATAATCCAATAAAAAATGGAGTACAGTCCTAAACAGAGAACCCTCAGCAGAGGAATCTAAAATGGCCAAAAAACACTTAAGGAAATGTTCAACATCCATTGTCATCAGAGAAATGCAAATAGAAACAGAGATTCAAATAAAAAAGATGCAAATAAAAAAGAGATTCCTTCTTACACCTGTAAGAATGGCTAAGATTGCTCTTCCTATCCCACTCAGCTTACATCCAGATCCCCACACCCCCTGTCTCCCTCCCTCCTTTGGGGCATAGCGCCTCCCTGCCCAGCCTGCTAGGGCGCTGGGACCGAATCTGAACCGGGAGGACATAGGGGTGGCCGGTAGCTCCTTTGTTCCCATAGCCTGCCCGCAGCCAGCAGGGTGGGCCCTTAGTTCGCAAGCTAACCAAGCAGCGCAGAGTTTCGATCTGGGCACCAAGTGAAACATCATTGTGGTGAGTGAGTGCTGTGGCAGCTGGGATCATACCTCAGCCCGCCCACACTTCCTGGCCATCCTACAGGGGCTATACTGCCCAAACCCCCTCTCTCTTCCTATCCCACTCAGCTTACATCCAGATCCCCACACCCCCTGTCTCCCTCCCTCCTTTGGGGCATAGCGCCTCCCTGCCCAGCCTGCTAGGGCGCTGGGACCGAATCTGAACCAGGAGGACATAGGGGTGGCCGGTAGCTCCTTTGTTCCCATAGCCTGCCCGCAGCGAGCAGGGTGGGCCCTTTGTTCGCAAGCTAACCAAGCAGCGCAGAGTTTCGATCTGGGCACCGAGTGAAACATCATTGTGGTGAGTGAGTGCTGCAGCAGCTGGGATCATACCTCAGCCCGCCCACACTTCCTGGCCATCCTACAGGGGCTATACTGCCCAAACCGCCTCTCTCTTCCTATCCCACTAAGCTTACATCCAGATCCCCACACCCCCTGTCTCCCTCCCTCCTTTGGGGCATAGCGCCTCCCTGCCCAGCCTGCTAGGGTGCTGGGACAGAACCCGAACCAGGAGGACAAAGGGGTGGCTGGTAGCTCCTATGTTCCCATAGCCTGCCCGCAGCGAGCAGGGTGGGCCCTTTGTTCGCGAGCTAACCAAGCAGCGTGGAGTTTCGTTCTGGGCACTGAGTGAAACATCATTGTGGAGAAACATCTCTGGGGAGTGACATCACTGGGACGGTACATCAGTGGGCAAGAAGACCTGATCCTATAAAAGAAGATCCAAAGGGGAGTATTGGGAGGAAGAGATGGGCAGACGCCAATGCAGGAATTCTCCCAACAATCTGAAAAACAACACGAAACCACCAGAAGCCAGTGACCCCACAACAGGAGGACATGAACACCTTAATCAAGAAGAAGTAGAAAAAACTGACTTCATGAAAGTGATTGACACCCTTAAACAGCATATAAAAAACGCCCTTATAGAAATGGATAAGAAGTATAATAGAAAGTTCGAGGAATTGAGTAAATCAGTGAATGATACCCTAGGAAACCAAGGAAAAACAATCAAGCATATAAAGGAAACAGTTCATGACTTGAAAACTGAAATGGAGGCAAAGAAGAAAACACAAACGGAGGGCCGACTGGACATGGAAAATCTAGGTAAACGAATAGAGACTACAGAATCAAGTATAACCAGCAGAATACAAGAGATAGAAGAAAGAATCTCAGATTCTGAGGATAACATAGAGAAAATAAACACTCTGATCAAAGAAAACAGCAAGTCCAACAAACTCTCATCACAAAACATTCAGGAAATATGGGACACAATAAAAAGACCAAACCTAAGAATAATTGGAGTAGAAGAAGGAGAAGAAGTGCAGCTCAACGGTACAGAAAATATACTTAATAAAATTATAGAAGAAAACTTTCCCAACCTGAAGACAGATGTACCTATGAAGGTTCAAGAAGCATACAGAACACCAAATAGGCTGGATCAAAAGAAAACATCCCCTCGCCATATAATAATCAAAACACAAAATATACAGAATAAAGAAAGAATATTAAGAGCCGCAAAGGAAAAAGGCCAAGTTACTTATAAAGGTAAACCTATCAGACTTACACCTGACTTCTCTATGGAAACCATGAAAGCCAGAAGGTCCTGGATAGATGTTCTCCAAAAACTAAGAGACCACGGATGCAAGCCCAGACTACTATATCCAGCCAAACTTTCATTCACTATAAATGGAGAAAACAAAATTTTCCAGGATAAAAACAAATTTAAACAATACGTAGCCACAAATCCAGCCTTACAGAAAATAATAGAAGGAAAATCACTAATCAAGGAGTCCAACAATGACCACAATAACTTAGACATCTAGAGACTCTTCACCAGCGCAAATCAAAGAAGGAAAACACACAAACCCTACTACTTAAAAAGTGACCGGAGTTAACAACCACTGGTCATTAATATCACTTAATATCAATGGGCTCAACTCACCTATAAAAAGGCACAGGCTAAGAGATTGGATAAGAAAACAGGATCCAACATTCTGCTGTCTACAAGAAACACACCTCAACCACAAAGACAGGCACCTACTCAGAGTAAAGGGCTGGGAAAAGGCTTATCAAGCAAATGGACCTAAGAAACAAGCAGGTGTGGCCATACTAATTTCTAACAAAGTTGACTTCAAACTTAAATCAATCAGAAGAGATGGAGAGGGACATTTTATACTCATAACAGGAACAAATCATCAGGAAGAAGTCTCAATCCTGAATATCTATGCCCCTAATATAAAAGCACCCACGTACGTAAAAGAAACATTACTAAAACTCAAGGCAGCCATCAAAACGCACACACTAATAGTAGGAGACCTCAACACTCCTCTCTCACCAATGGACAGGTCAATCAGACAGAAACCTAACAGAGAAATTAGAGAATTAATGGAGGTAATGAAGCAAATGGACTTAACAGACATCTATAGATTATTCCACCCAAAGAGGAAAGAATATACCTTCTTCTCTGCAGCTCATGGAACCTTCTCGAAAATTGACCACATACTTGGTAACAAAGCGAACTTACACAGTTACAAAAAAATATTAGTAACCACCTGTGTCTTATCAGATCACCATGGATTAAAGTTAGAATTCAACAACAATGCCACCCCCAGAAAGCCTACAAACTCATGGAAACTGAACAGTCAACTACTGAACCATACCTGGATTAAGGAAGAAATAAAGAAAGAAATTAAAGTCTTCCTTGAATTCAATGAAAATAAAGAAACAACATACTCGAACTTATGTGACACTATGAAAGCAGTCCTGAGAGGAAAGTTCATAGCACTAAGTGCCCACCTAAAGAAAACAGAGAAAGCACATATTGGAAACTTAACAGCCCACTTAAGAGCTCTAGAAAAAAAAAGAAGCAGACTCACCTAGGAGGAGTAGAAGACTGGAAATAATCAAATTGAGGGCTGAAATCAACAAAATAGAAACACAGAAAACAATCCAAAGAATCAATGAAACAAAAAGCTGGTTCCTGGAGAAAATCAACAAGATAGATAAACACCTATCCAAACTAATCAAACGAAAGAGAGAGAACACGCAAATTAATAAGATCAGAAATGAAAAGGGGGACATAACCACAGACACAGAGGAAATTCAGAGAGTCATTAGATCTTACTACAAAAGCCTATATGCCACAAAACTGGAAAATGTAAAAGTAATGGACACTTTTTTAGATAAATACCATTTACCAAAACTAAACCAGGACCAGGTGAACAATCTAAACAGACCTGTAAGTTGCGAAGAATTAGAAGCTGTTATCAAAAAACTCCCTACCAAAAAAAGCCCAGGACCAGATGGTTTCAATGCAGAATTCTACCAGAACTTCCAAGAAGACCTAATACCTATACTCCTTAATGTATTCCACAATATAGAATCAGAAGGGTCATTACCAAATTCCTTTTATGAAGCCACAATTACTCTGATACCAAAACCACTCAAAGACTCAACCAGGAAAGAGAACTACAGGCCAATCTCACTCATGAATATCGACGCAAAAATCCTCAACAAAATACTGGCAAATCGAATCCAAGAACACATCCGAAAAATTATCCATTATGATCAAGTAGGCTTCATTCCTCAGATGCAGGGCTGGTTCAACATACGAAAATCTATCAATGTAATCCAGCATATAAATAAACTGAAAGAAAAAAACCATATGATCATTTCATTAGATGCTGAAAAAGCATTTGACAAAATTCAACATCCATTTATGTTAAAAGTCTTGGAGAGATTAGGGATACAAGGGTCATACCTAAATATAATAAAAGCTATATACAGCAAGCCGACAGCTAACATCAAATTAAATGGAGAGAAACTCAAAGCCATTCCGCTTAACTCAGGAACACGGCAAGGCTGTCCACTCTCACCATACCTCTTCAATATAGTGCTTGAATTTCTAGCAATAGCAATAAGACAACATAATGGGATCAAGGGGATTCGAATTGGAAAGGAAGAAGTTAAACTTTCGTTATTTGCAGATGATATGATAGTGTACATAAGCGACCCCCAAAACTCCACCAAAGAACTTTTACAGCTGATAAACAGCTTTAGTAATGTGGCAGGATACAAGATCAGCTCCAAAAAATCAGTCGCCCTCTTATACACAAAGGATAGGGAAGCAGAGAGGGAAATCAGAGAAGCTTCACCATTCACGATAGCCACAAACAGCATAAAATATTTTGGGGTAAATCTAACCAAGGAAGTGAAAGATCTATTTGACAAGAACTTTAAGGCATTGAAGAAAGAAATTGAAGAGGATACCAAAAAATGGATGGACCTCCCTTGCTCTTGGATTGGGAGGATCAACATAGTAAAAATGGCAATTCTACCAAAGGCAATTTATAGATTCAATGCAATCCCCATCAAGATCCCATCAAAATTCTTCACAGATCTGGAGAAGACAATAATCAACTTTATATGGAAAAACAAACAACCCAGGATAGCCAAAACAATCCTATACAATAAAGGATCTTCTGGAGGCATTACCATCCCTGACTTCAAACTCTATTACAGAGCTACAGTAATGAAAACAATGTGGTACTGGCATAAAAACAGAGAAGTCGACCAATGGAATCGTATAGAAGACCCGGATTTTATCCCGCAAACTTATGAACACCTCATTTTCGATAAAGGAGCTAAAAGTATGCAATGGAAGAAAGAAAGCATCTTCAACAAATGGTGCTGGCACAACTGGATGTCAACCTGTAGAAGAATGAAAATAGACCCATATCTCTCACCGTGCACAAAACTCAAGTCCAAATGGATTAAAGACCTCAATATCAGTCCGAACACACTGAACCTGATAGAAGAGAAAGTGGGAAATACCCTACAACAGATGGGCACAGGAGATCGCTTCCTATGTATAACCCCAGAAGCACAGACATTAAGGGCAACATTGAATAAATGGGACCTACTTAAACTGAGAAGCTTCTGTAAAGCAAAGGACACTGTCCCTAAGACACAAAGGCAACCTACTGACTGGGAGAAGATCTTCACCAACCCCGCAACAGACAAAGGTCTGATCTCCAAAATATATAGAGAACTCAAGAAAGTAGACTTTAAAATGCTAATTAACCCAATTAAAAAATGGGGCACTGAACTGAACAGAGAATTCTCAACAGAAGAAGTTCAAATGGCCAAAAGACACTTAAGGTCGTGCTCAACTTCCTTAGCAATCAGGGAAATGCAAATCAAAACAACTTTGAGATATCATCTTACACCTGTCAGAATGGCTAAACTCAAAAACACCAAGGATAACCTTTGCTGGAGAGACTGTGGAAGAACGGGTACCCTCATCCATTGCTGGTGGGAATGCAGTCTTGTGCAACCACTGTGGAAGTCAGTGTTTCGGTTTCTCAGGAAATTCGGGATCAACTTACCCCTGGACCCAGCAATTACCACTCTTGGGAATATACCCAAGAGATGCTCTATCATATGACAAAAGCATTTGTTCAACTATGTTCATAGCAGTATTATTTGTAATAGCCAGAACCTGGAAACAACCTAGATGCCCTTCAATGGAAGAATGGATGAAGAAAGTATGGAATATATACACGCTAGAGTACTACGCTGCGGTAAAAAACAATGACTTCTCGAATTTTGCATGCAAATGGTTGGAAATAGAAAACACTATCCTGAGTGAGGTGTCCCAGACCCAAAAAGATGAATATGGGATGTACTCACTCATAATTGGTTTCTAGCCATAAATAAGGACCACGGAGTCTACATAGGTGATCCTAAAGAAGCTAAGGAAGAAGGTGAACTGAAGGAAAAACATATAGTTGTTCTTTGCTAAGGGAAGTAGACCAAATTTCCGGGGTGAAAATGGGATCTTGGTGGGGGGTGGGATGGGGGTAAATGGAGATGGGGAGAGAAAAGGTAGAAGGGAAGGAGGGGGGACCTGGGAAACGGGAGAATTGGGATAAAGGAAAGGTGGATAGGGGAGCACGGAACCACAATTCTTAGTTAAGGGAGCCACTTTAGGGTGGGCAAGCGACTTGACCCTAGAGGGGCTCCCTAGTGCCCAAGATGAGGTTCCCAGTTAGTTCCTTGGGCAGCTGAGGATTGGGAACCTGAAATGACCCTATCCTAGAGCAATACTGACGAATATCTTGCATATCATCATAGAATCTTCATCTGGTAATGGATAGAGATAGAGACAGAGACCCACACAGGAGCAATGGACTGAGCTCCCAAGGTCCCAAGGAGGAGCAGAAGGAGGGAGAACATGAGCAAAGAATTCGGGACCACGAGGCGTGCATCCACCCACTGAGACAGAGGAGCTGATCTATATGGAGCTCACCAAGGCCAGCTGGACTGTGACCGAAAAAGCATGGGATAAAACCGGACTCTCTGAACATGGCGAACAATGAGGGCTGATGAGACACCAAGGACAATGGCAGGGGGTTTTGATCCTACTTAATGTGCTGGCTTTGTGGGAGCTTAGCCAGTTTTAATGTTCACCTTCCTAGATATGGACGGAGGGGACCTAGGACTTACCACAGGGCAGGGAACCCGGACTGCTCTGTGGACTGGAGAGGGAGGGGGAGAGGAGTGGGGGGAGGGGGAGAAGGGTGGGAGGAGGGGGAGAAGGGTGGGAGGAGGGGAAGGGAAATGGGAAGCTGGGAGGAGGTGGAAACTTGTTTTTTGTTTATGTTTTTTTTCTTCCTTTCGCAATAAAAAAAAAAGAATGGCTAAGATTAAAAACACTGATGAAAATTTATGCTGGAGAGATTGTGGGGAAAAGGGAACACTTCTGCATTGCTGGTGGGAATGCAAACTGTTACAGCCCCCCTTTGGATGTCAGTGTGGCAATTTCTCAGAAAATTAGGAAAAAACCTTCCTCAAGACCCAGTAATATCACTCGGATATATATCCAAAGGATACTCAATTATACCATAAGGCATGTTGTTTATATACAGTTATTCATCTAGCAAAGTATAGATTCAAATATGCTGCAAAGATATTACAACCTCTCTCTTTTCTCAGAATGAGCCTATATTCAAATACTACTGGTCTAAAAATGTATTACAAAATAACTCCTAATAATAATCTGCTATAGTACTGAATCATTCCCTATTCAGCCATCATCAGAGAAGCTTCCTCTTAGAGCAGATGGGAACAGATACAGAGACCTACAGATAGGCGTATATTCAGAAAGAGTCTCTGAAACACACATTTTAAAACTGGATGTCTCCATTGCAGGCTTCCATTCAGAGTTCAGGAAACCCAATGACAGAGGGCCTGAAAGGATGTAAGAGCAAAAGAGAATGGAGGGTATCAGTAAAACAACGGCCTCTAAATCTACTAAGAAAGGCTCATTTGAACTCATAAAGATTGAATCAGCAAGCACAGGGCAAATTTGTGTCTGCATCAGGTCCTCTGCATGTCTATTATAGGTTTCAGCTTACTATTTTAATTGGACTCCTGAGAGTGTCAGTTAGTCTTATGCCTGAGTCTTTGATCCTGCTGCCATCTCTTGGGGCTGTTTTTCTTCTTTTGAGTTTCCTTGTCCAACTTTGATATGATGGCTTTTGCATTATCTTATTATATTTTATTTTGTCATGTTTGGTTGTTATTTCTTATAAGTATATACTTTTAAAATGAGAGTTAGAAAGGAGTGAATCCAAAGGGTAGAGATGGTGGGGATGATCAGGGAATGGTAGAGAGAGGGGAAACTGTAATCAGGATATTGTGTATGAGAAAAGAATCTATTTCCAAAAAAAAGAAAAAATATTCTAATTAAATTCATACCCAAGTCTGAAATTATTTCTGAAGTCAATCTCTGAACATCGAGAGTAATGATATTAATCTGTTTTTTAATTGAAAATTGTTTTATTTTATGGGCATGTGTGTTTATCTGCATGCATGTGCTTGTTATTCTCTGAGGACAGAACATGTCATAGTATATCCTGAAACTGGAGTGACAGATGGTTGTGAGACTCCATTTGGGTACAATGAGCCAAACCTCGGTTCTCTGGAAGAGCATCCAGGGATTTTAACTGTTGACCATCTTTCCAGATTCTAACTGATTCCTTACAAGAACAAGAAAGCATAATTATAGTCCTATCTATAACTTTTGGATTGGTTACTTAATATATTTTCTTCCTGAAAAGATAAAAATGAAATGTTCTACCCACCAAATGTTCTCTAAAAGTTAAAAATTATACTTTATAGTTATGTCACCAAACTATATAAGATTCAAAGAGGATATAGGCTAATTAATATTCAAATGAGAAGGTATTGGCAATGAGCACAATATTAAGAAATTAAAACCAAACAAACCAAACCAAACCAAAAAAACCTCTGAAATGTATGCAATCCAAAATCACCTGATAGAAATGAGTCAACATCATAGTAACAAGGTGGGCTGGGAAGGTGGCTCGGTGATTGAAAGCAGTTTGTTCCCTTTCAGAGACCCTGCACATGGATTCACACATATCCACACATAAAATTACTATCTTTTATAAAAAGCATAATAAAGTTCTAATTTATAGGTGTCACTTACTTATAATCTTAGGTCCTACATTTTCAGGAATTGTACCCATCACAACATTTTCTGGAACTTTAACATATTTAGGCTCAACACTAAAAGCTTGCTGGGTTTTTTTTTTATTCATTTATTTGCCCAATTATATTGTGAGACTAACTCAGCACTTCCCTTAGTTTTCTCATATTGTTCAATAAGCTCATAAGCAATGAATGCACATGGAAATGTTGAAGTCTTAAGAGTCTTTCACTCTTCTGATACCCCAGCTGTCAGCACACAATCAACTTTCCCACCTACCTCCCTATCTACCTACCTACAACAGCACACAGATCGATGTAATCAAGAGGCACTGGCCACACTCAAGGTCTAGATATCCCCAAGAAGTATTTTGGTTTCATCTAACATTCTATTTCTGGAATGAGAAAGGATTAGTATCTCATAGAGGGAAGACTGAAAATAAATAAACATATGAATATTCAACACTGAAATGTACCATTGTATCAAGCATTCCTAGTTATTTCACAGATGTAAATCACATGAATATTTTGCCTTGAGCATCATACTCACCAAGCATACTGACTCATATGCAGTGACACATTTATAAATTCACACATTTCCTAATTCTCATGCCATTTTTGCATATCTTTTTTCCCTTTTTTTATTTATTTTTACTTAAAAATTTCCACTTCCTCCCCTCCTTCCATTTCCCTCCCCCTCCTCCCATCTCCCCTCCCCCCTTTCCAGTCCAAAGAGCAGTCAGGGTTCCCTGCCCTGTGGGACATCCAAGGTCCTCCCCCCTCCATCAAGTCTAGGAAGGTGAGCATCCAAACAGGCTAGGCTCCCACAAGGCCAGTACATGGAGTAGAATCAAAACCCAGTGCCATTGTCCTTGGTTTCTCAGTCAGCCCTCATTGTCCACCATGTTCAGAGTGTCTGGTTTGATCACATGCTTCATCAGTCCCAGTCCAGCTGGCCTTGGTGAGCTCCCATTAGATCAGCTCCACTGTCTCAGTGGGTGGGCGCACTCCTCGTGGTCCTGACTTTCTTGCTCATGTTCTCCCTCCTTCTGCTCCTCCTTTGGACCTTGGTAGCTCAGTCCAGTGATCCAATGTGGGTCTCTGTTTTCATCCATTGCCAGATGAAGGTTCTATGGTGATATACAAGATATTCATCAGTGTGGCTATAGGATAGGGCCAGTTCAGGCACCCTCTCCTCAGCTGCCCGAAGAACAAGCTGGGGACATCTCCTTGGACCCCTGGGAACCCTTCTAGAGTCAAGTCTCTTGCCAACCTTAAAATGGCTCCCTTAATTAAGATATATACTTCCCTGCTCCCATATCCACCCTTCCTCCATCCCAACCGTCCCATTTCCCCAAGCTTTCCCCATTCTCCCCTTCTCAAGTTTCTCCCCATCTCCTCTTACCCCCACCCCACACCCACCCCCAATTGACAAAAATAACAAAGCACACAATCATTTTTTTTTTTTTTTTTGCTTTTCATGGAGTTACTGGGAGTCATTAAATGGACACAGATTTCAAACGAGGGTATTTTGAAATTACCAAATTTTATTGTTTCACTGAATGGCAAATTGGCTTTTTTAGTTAGTTGGATCAAATAATGGGTTTGTGAAAAGACACTTAGATCCAAGAGGGGATGTCCATTGCCATCCCAATATATCTTTTCTTATTTTATGAATGACAGTGACTTAATAAGATGTTACTTAAAGGTGACTAATGGAAGAATCAATTAAGACTATTGTGCTCTAAAAATGTTATTATTTGTTGAAGAATCAAGAAAATTTAGATGTCACAAATCACTGTGCTTTAAACAGATGAGAAACACACAATTGATCAGAGTATCCTGATAAGGATGTATTTGTTTTCAACACTGTCTAATGCTCTTAATGCTCATTCCTAGTCTGCTTCAGTAGCATAAATCTTATGCTTATACTATCCTTAAGTTTGTTTGCCAGTGCTCTTATTTTCAGAACAGAAACATTATATTTATTTTTGACAAAATTAAGTCAAGGCATGAATTTCAATAATGAAGGAATGAAGATTATCTTATAGCAGTTGACTGTTACCAGGAAGGCATCAACATGAACTTTTCAGTTAACCTAAGATTGATCTCTAGATTCACTTAAAATGAATGTAAGAATGTAAAAGTCTTCCATTTAAACTAAGCAGACAATTAAGTTGACTATATTTTTAATAGTTTTTTTTAAAAATAACATTTTTCATTTATTTTCATACCAACAAGTTTCCCCTCCCTCCTCTCTTCCAGTCCCCTTGCCTTTATATCCTCCTTCCTCATCTACTCCTCCTACTGCTCCATTCAGAAAAGGGACAGGCTTCTCATGGACTTGCACAAGCATAGCTCATCAAGTTGAAGCATGGGGAACAAGTTACCAAAAGCCAGCTAAAAGCCAGGAAGAGGTCCTGGTCTAACTGTTAGAAGCCTTATTAAGAGGGCATAAAACAGCACTGCTAAACATAAGAACAAACAAAGACTGTGGCAGCACACAGAATACCTTCGTAAGTTCAAGACTAATGGGGTCCCTTTGCCGAGGAAAGAAATTTAGCATTGTGTCTCCTCTTTTATCTATAAGTTTCCTGCAATTGATATCTCATGAGAAAGGGAAAATCAGTTTCTCCAATGGAGTCCCATTCGTATATCAAACACATTTCTGGGCAGTCTATTATACCCAAGGGTATATGACCAATATAAACAGAACTCAGTGATATTTTGTGAGCTTTGATTCATTTTACTTTGTTTTCTCATTTTTTTATGTTTTATTCGTCTTTTGCTTATTCTGGTTTTCTTTTCTCTCTTTTTTTGTGTGTTTTTTTTTGTATTTTTGTTTGCTCTTGTTGTATGTTTTCTGTGTTTTTTACTTTGTGTTTTATTTTGTTTTGCTTCTTGGTTCATTTGTTGGTCTGTTTCAGAAAAAGAGAGAAAAACGACCCATAAATTTGGATTGGTATAGAAGTCAGGAGGACCTGGAAAGAAATTCAGAAACTGGAAAACAAGAACAAAATGCATATTTATTTTTTCAATAAAAATTGAGATAGTTTAACATCAATACTTGTCTAATAAAAGAGTTCATCATTTAAAACACAGGACTTTTAAGCAAGATAACTGGAGTAATTTGTAAGTTCCAAAACCTAAGCAAATTCCTGTGCTCCTCTGTAATTTCAGCCTCTGCAAGAAGATGAAGTGGATCCCTGGTACATGGGTTTGGCTGAGTGGTACTTCTTTAATGAATAAGGTGTTGAACTGTATCTAATAAAGACACAAAATGAACTTCTGGAGTCTACATGACAATAAACAAATGTGCATTTTGTTGGGATACGTGTGTTTACTAACATAAATGTGAACACATACACTCACAATGAACACAAAGGAAAAGAAAAAAATTAAAAAGAATATCAAAGAATATATCATTTGCAAGTGAGGTCAAAAGATAACATTAGGAGTTGGTTCTGTTGTTTTCATTTTCCACTGTGGGATCCCAGAGTAAAACTCATGTCATGAGGTTTGTATGGTAAGGTCCTTTTTTGCTGAACCATCTTTAGAGCTCAATTCTACTCTCTTATTTATTTACATTTTTGTCTTTTCTGAAAACACTAGTCAGTTTCTATCTGCAGATTTTATAATGGCTTAGAAAGGTATACTTGTAGTTCGTTAATTGTACAGACATTATGCCTTAGACACTAGCAAGAAAGTCAATAAACGATATACAGTTAAATTATGATGCTTATAGTTTACAATTTAAAAATCTATCCATAATAGAAATGAAATCACATTCTTATCTTAAAAATATAGATTTTTTGTGATTCTTCAAAAATATTTAGAGACTATTCTTATGCAATGATGCAAGTCACATTAGATCAATATTCAGGGTAAATAGTTTTAAACCATTTAGTTTAATTGATTGTTCTTCAGATACACTGATTTCCAATTTTCTGAGAAATCACAAATATCAATTTCAAATGTGGCTGTATAAGTTTGCACTACCATAAGCAATATGAGTGTTCCCCTTGCTCCATGTCCACTTCAACATGAACAGTCACTTGTATTTTTGATATTACCCATTCTGACAGGTATACAACAGAATCTTAGTATTTTATTTTTTTGATTCACATTTCTCTCTTAGCTAAGGATGTTGAACAATTCTTTAAGTGTTTCTCAGTCATTTGAGATTTTTCTGTTGACAATTCTGTTTAGATCTGCACCCCAGCTTTTAATAAGATTATTTAATTTTTGATGTCTAGTTTCTACAGTTTTTCTATATAATTTTTAGATAAGCCCTCTGTCAGACATGGGCACGGTGGAGATTTTTTACCATTCTGTAGACTGCAATTTGTCCTATTGATGGTGTCTTTTGCCTTAAGAATCTCTTCAGTTTTGTGAAGTCCCTTTTACTAATTATTGATTTTGGTGTCTGTGACATTGATATGCTGTTCAGGAAGTTTTATCCTGTGCCAATCTGCTCAGGATTCTCCACTTTTTTTTTTTCCTATCAGGTTCAGTCTATTTGGTTTTATATTGATGTCTTTGATCCACTTGAACTTGAGTTTTGAGCAAGGTGATAGAAATGGTAGATCTACTTACATTCTTCTACTTGCTGACATCCATTTCGACAAGCATCATTTGTTGACAATGCTTTATTCTTTTCCATTGTATATTTCTAAATTCTTTATTGAAAAATCAAGTGTCAATAGATTCATGGTTTTATGTCTGAGTCTTCAATTTGGTTCCATTTAATCAATCTGTTTATTTTAAGCCAAAATCCTGAGGATTTTATTGCTATTACTTTGTGGTACTGCATGAAACCAGGACTATTGTTATCTCCAGAAGTTCCTTTATTATACAGGATTGTTTTAGTTATCCTGCATTTTTGTTTTGGTTTTTCCATATGCAGATTAATATTGTTCTTTCAAGTTCTGTAGATAATTGTTTCGGAATTTGAAATTTGCTGGCAAACGAAAGTATCTAGAGATCATCTTGAGTTAGATAACCCAGACTCAGAAAGACAAACATGATTGTTGCTGAGCCCAATTGTCATAGATGAGGCTTTCCTTAGTAATTGATGGAAACAGATGCAGAGATCCACAGCAAAAAATTAACTGGACCTTAGGGAATCCTGTATAAAAGAGAACGGAAAGAATTTTTGTAACCAGAGGGGGCAAGAAAACCATAAGAAAACCCAAAGAATCAACAAACCTGGTTTCACAGGCATTCAGAGATTGGACTGCCAACCAGGGAAATTGCATGGGATTGATATAGGAACTCTGCATATATATTGCAGCTGTGTAACTTACTCCTCTTGTTGGAATCGTATACTGAGGGCAGGGATTGTCTCTGACTCGGTTATCTGCTTTGGGAATTCTTTCCTTCTACTGAGTTGCCTGCTTCAGTTGTAATTGGAAAGGAGGTGTCTTGTCTTACTGTAACTTGATAAGCACTAGTTAGTTGATAGACATGAGAAATCTGCCTTTTTCTGAAGTGAACAGAGAAGTGGAATTGAGGGTGGGACAAGAGACTGGAAGAAGATATTGGGAAGAGAATAGGGACAGAAGGGAAACTGTGATTGGATTAGAATTCATTAATTAATGAATGAATCAATTAATAAAATCACAGTGCTTCAAATCCCAATTATATCTCATGATGAGATTTTCTGGCACACTATTTTGATCAGCAAAACTCTAAGCTTCACTATGTAACCATCTTGCACATATAAAACCTACATAATTCCACGTTCAATCACCCATTTTTATGTGTAAGCACATTTTTTTATTAAGAAATAGCGTCTAGTAACTGAAAATAATGGTTTTTGAAATAGAAAAAGAAATTCACTCACAGTGTAAAAACATTAATGATAGTGATTCCAAATATAAACTAGATATTTCAAGACAGTTACATTGCTATCAAATACTTTTTATTAGTCCTTTGTAAATTTAGGACATGATATTCTGTTTTAGAATGATTGTCACATTAAACTAGAATATTGCAAAAAATAAAATATAAATGTTTGATATTCATGAACATTTATAGAGCTTTCTAGGAGAAAATTTTATCACTATCCAAAATTCATTACAATAAGTGATGATTAATTTATTTTGTATTCATTAATTGACAATACATTATATAATTATGAAGAAATTAAATAATTTGAAATATTAATAAAAGAAATAATTTAATAGCAAAATGTATAAGTAGGTTGATAGCCCCATGTTCCACATTCAGAAGAGGAGTCAAATGTTTTTAAATAGAGGAAGCATGTGCATATACACACACATACACACAACCTGACAATTTATATAATTTTACAATATTACTTATAGAATACTGAATAACATTCTTTTACACCAAACATATTATAAAACTCATTGAATTTTAGTACTCAGGCATTTATCTTTTGAAATAGCAGTGTATTAATCTAATGAAATTCATGCTAAAATTTACTTGATCAGATTTACATCGAAAGATTGTTTTTGTTCTGTTTGACTCCTTACTACAGAAAAACCAATAGTGCATTTTCTTGTGTTTGTTAAATTAAATATCACTAATTCTCAGTTGTATTATATATGTAGTAAGAATGTTTTGTTAAATAATTTTAGAAAATTTCAAGAATTTTTAAATGCTGTAAAAGAGTAGAGTTCAAAATCACCCAAATTTTTCCATTTCAAAGTTAATATTCAGAATTCTTATGGGAGAAGAAAAATTGATTTTTTTTTAGAAATGTGAATTACTTAGTGAGTTTAAGTACTCAGCCATGAAACAACTGAGGAGAACCTATAACTATATGTGATCAGAAACACACTGTATATAGGTTCTTATCTAAGTGCAAATTGCTAGAAAATATCTGTAGAAGGGATTTTGAGCTTGATTATATAATAGTAATGTAACTAATATTCTCTTTGTGTAATGTTAAATAACAAGTAAACTCATTATGGGGTATCTACAGAAACTGTCATATATACCTTGACAGAACAAGGAACATTAGATAAAAATCGTTACGTGGCACAGCAAGGTATCTTTTAATAAGAACATTTTAACAGTGCCAGGTACTATGTTTATGAACATAAAAAATCTCTGCTATTCTCTTTCTTTCATTTCCTATCATAATTCAAAGAGAGCTATTGAAAACTAAGAGCTTGGGATATTTTATTTTCGTTCATATTAGCTACAACTACTTTGAGATTCCATCTTAAACCAAACAACATGACTAAGATCAATATCATAAGACAGCTAATGTTGGCAAGGATATGAAGCAAGAGAACACTTCTCTAATGCTGGTAGATGTGCAAACCTGTATAATAATTATGGAATTCTATATTGTTGTTCCTCAGAAAGTTGAAAGTTGATCTACATCAACTCCCAGCTATCCCACTCCTGAGCAGACAAGCAAAGGACATACTATCCTACCATGACATCACTGGCTAAACATGTTCATTGAAGCTTTATTCACAATAACCAAAAACTAGAAAAAATGTAGATGCCTTTTAGCAGAAAAAAAATAGATAAAATAATGTGGTCCATTTATATAATGTGGTAGTATTCAGCTGTTATATTGAAAATATGAATATAATTCTAAATCCCTTTTACTGTGTGTATATGCCATCCCACTATAATGTGAAATTTTCTGAAGATTGGACTTTTATTAACAAATGATGAGTGGAATCCTTCTCAGGCTTAGTTATGCTTACTATGATGGTGAACTGATTTCTAAAATCTTCTAAAACAAACAAAAAGGATAATGTTTAATGCCTCTCTCATTCATAAGGTGCTAAGTAGAACATGCAAAGTTATAGATTGATAAGTGTTTACATTTGAACTCAACGTCCTTGTGTGAGTTAAAAAATTGAAAACTAAATTTGTGTAAGAAATCTTAATTCCGAATCCCTGACTATAATAGATTATAATATATTTATAATAGACTATAAATCATGGAGCATATATCAAGAGCAGGATTCTTGCATTCTGTCAGTTGACTTCCCCTGTCCAAGTTGTGTCTCCAATATTCCCCATGCATCATAACATATTACAATTAAAACTGATAAAAATTTATTAAATTTGTTAAGGATACTTTAGATGTTAATATATTGAGAACAATTTTTTTTCTTGATGAATAATTTTTTAAACATATATTTTCTCAGATCCAATTTTTTGTGGCCTTCCAATATTATATATCATGAAAACCACTGCATTACTCTTAATCAGATAAATACCTCATTAAATTTATTAAGATTCTAGGAATATTAATATTTATGTAAAATAGCCTAAAACAATAATGCAATCTCATCCGCAAGTAAAATATCTACAGGCTATTTTCCTCCTTAAGCTGTTTTTTTTTTAAACCATGATCCACAAAAAAAGAATTTTATAATAGACATCCCAAAGGGTATGTGGGGTCACCTACATTTCCTATGATTCAGTATTTAAATAACTCACATTTTTGACTTTGAAAACTGAACAATATGCTAAGTCAAGCAAATGTATTTTATTTCAAGGATGCTAGTCTTGTATTTTCAAATTATTTTTTAAAATTATTTTTCAATTTAATAAAACTACAGTACACTATGTGTTTGTAAAATATATAGAAATATCCCCAAATTCTGAGTAATAAAGACAAATTAGAAAAAATTATATTGAGATTATCAATAGTATTATTTCATTTCTTCCAGTTTTTGCTTCATAAATATTCCATAAATTACCAATTGTCGAGAAAAAAACTTTAAAGAGGAAAATATTAATTTTGAATAGACATTTTCAAGGGTTAACCCAATAGCCATTGATTCCGTTCTATCTGTGCTTACACAATGGCAGTGGGAGCTAAAACCTGTGGGATCAAAAGCCTTTGATCTCATGATTTTGTATGATGTTGTGACAGCTAGTTTTAGGGAAACTTGCCATAAGCAAGAGTCAAATTGCTCCCACCAGAGTAGACTGTGGGCAAGCCTGTGGTGGATTATCTTCATTAATGACTGACATTGGAAGACCCAGTTTAGTATGGACAGTGCCATTTTCATCTTGTGGTCTTGTTGCTACAAGAAGCGTACTATACCCATGTGAAGAAGTCCCTTAAGTACAACTCCATGTTTCTAAACCTGAGTTTCTGCCTTGATTTGCTGCACTGACTTTACTCAGTAACTGAGTGTGACCTGAATGTTAAAAGGAAACTAACCCTTTATTTTATAAATTGCTTTTGGTCATGCTGTTTTAGCACAGTAATAGAAACCTTTAGTATAACATATGTAGAGGAAGGACATAACTGGGGAAGTTGTAATCTTTGAGGATATAACTCCAGTGATCTGCTTCCTTCAAATATTCCCAACATCCTAAACTCACAGGAGCCTCACAAGAGGCTGGGACCAACAGGGTAACACACAAATCAGTGGGTGGCAATTCATAATAAAATCATGGCATTCTTTCTTGAGCACCCGAAGCTTATGACTATCTCATAATATAAAAATAATGTGTTCTATTTCTAAGAGATACCCAATTTTTCATTCGTCCAAGATGGTTCAGTGTTTCTTTTACTCTAAGCCTTTCAACCTCAGGACAAATAAGTATGTGGGCCACTGTGAACTAATAATTATCATTGCACATGTCCAAATATTCATAGCAGCAAGTAAACAATGGCCCTGATCATTGTAAGGAAAGGAAAAAGAAAGTTTGAGAATATAAGAATCAGAAATATCCAAATACTGCATTACACATTCCGAATCTTTTAGAGACTAGATTGAGTAATGTGGTGGTATATATTAATCTTAAATACTTGATTTGTTGTTCCTATTGTTTTCTGGTTTATAGTCTACACATTTTTTTTTCTTTTGGGCTGACCTTGCTCACAACCAGTAACTTTCATCATTATATAATCCAAGTTTCAGTATCTCCATCTATCTGGGTCTCCCCTATAGGTCAGAATTTACCCTCACAAGTACATGTATCTCTCTCTCACAGGTGCTAAAAGTCACTGTGACCCAATACTCTTGCATTTAGCATGCTTTAAACACCAGGTAAGCTGTGAACCACCCCAGGCTCTTTAGTCAGTTCACGCAGTAGTCACGCTCCACTGGCATATTGGAACATGACTACAGTGACTTCTAAACATCCATGTGGTTGGTCATGGGAAATGAATCTTAAAAAAAACAACATTGAAGGGGGGGGGGGGGCATTGTGAGAAGTGTTCTTAATCCAAAGAAAAGCCTAATAAATTTGCATTTCTATACTTTTAAGCCAACATGTGATAATTAAGGTCTAACCAATGTGTGAAATGCACTAAAAGCCTCATTTCTATTCACAGGAACAAATTTGTTCAATTTCAAACTTCTCAATTTCTCATATAATAAAAGCTATTTACAGCAAGCCGAAAGCTAACATTAAATTAAACGGAGAAAAACTCAAAGCCATCCCACTAAAATCAGGACACGACAAGGATGTCCACTCTCTCCATACCTCTTCAATATAGTTCTTGAAGTTCTAGCAATAGCAATAAGACAACATAAGGGGATCAAGGGGATTCGAATTGGAAAGGAAGAAGTTAAGCTTTCGTTATTTGCAGATGATATGATAGTGTACATGAGTGACCCCAAAAACTCCAGCAAAGAACTCCTACAGCTGATAAACACCTTTAGTAATGTGGCAGGATACAAGATCAACTCAAAAAAAAAAATCAGTTGCCTTCCTATACATTAAGGATAAGGAAGGAGAGAGGGAAATCAGAGAAGCCTCACCTTTCACGATAGCCACAAATAGCATAAAATATCTTGGGGTAAATCTGACCAAGGAAGTGAAAGATCTATTAGACAAGAACTTTAAGTCTTTGAAGAAAGAAATTGAAGAGGATACCAAAAAATGGATGGACCTCCCTTGCTCTTGGATTGGGAGGATCAACATAGTAAAAATGACAATTCTACCAAAAGCAATCTACAGATTCATTGCAATCCCCATCAAAATCCCATCAAAATTCTTCACAGATCTGAGGAAGACAATAATCAACTTTATATGGAAAAACAAAAAACCCAGGATAGCCAAAAGAATCTTATACAATAAAGGAACTTTTGGAGGCATTGCCATCCCTGACTTCAAACTCTATTACAGAGCTACAATATTGAAAACAGCTTGGTATTGGCTTAAAAATAGAGAAGTCGACCAATGGAATTGAATAGAAGACCTGACTTCAACCCACAAACCTATGAACACCTGATTTTCGATAAAGGAGCTAAAAGTATACAATGGATAAAAGAGAGCATCTTCAACAAATTGTGCTGGCAAAACTGGATGTCAATCTGTAGAAGAATAAAAGTAGATCCATATCTATCACCATGCACAAAACTCAAGTCCAAATGGATTAAAGACCTCAATATCAGTCTGAACACACTGAACCTGATAGAAGAGAAAGTGGGAAGTACTCTACAACACATGGGCACAGGTGACCACTTCCTACGTATTACCCCAGCAGCACAGACATTAAGGGCCTCATTGAATAAATGGGACCTCCTGAGACTGAGAAGCTTCTGTAAAGCAAAGGACACTGTCACTAAGACGAAAAGGCAACCCACTGACTGGGAGAAGACCTTCACCAACCTCAATTTCTTTTCAATGATACTACTAATATCTTCAACAAACACTCTGCAATAATAAATTATATCTTTCCATGGCAAAGTCAAAAATTTAAATTTTTTCTGTTATGGTATTTATGCCCACATTTCACTGGGGAACTCTCTAAGTCAACCTGTTCTTGTTTCTAAAATATTGGGATGTATTCCAGAGAAATATTTGATTATGAATATGGATCATAAATATCACTGTATTTAGAGTCATATAATTTGATGAATTCTATAACTTTGACATTAAGCTTTTTCCTTTCATTATTTTCCTTGTTCTCACTTATTTTTCATGTGTTCCCAAAACACAGTATTTTTTGTTTAATTTCCTGCTTGCAGCTATTACAGAATTAATTAATTCTAGTAAGAAAGTATAGCAAGACTAATGTATAAGTAACTCATTGTTAGTGAATATGGAAGTTGACTATATAAAGTAAGTCACAAGAGGTTACAAAGAAAATTATGAAAGTTCACAAGAAATTTAATTAACAAAAATATTTTTCTTGCTGATCTTGATTACTTAAATTAAAATGAAATTATCCCAAGATTTTGTTCAAACACCTATTTGTAATTTTGAAGAATTATTTCCTTTATATTAGCAAGAACTATCAGTTTTTTAAATTGTTTTTGATGAACTATACATTTTCTCAACTACTCTCCCTTCCTCCCTTCTTACTTTCTACTCTCTGCCATGACCCCCATGCTCTCAATTTGCTCAACAAACATTTTTGATGTCATGATATTAGAAGGACAGGACAAGTTCATTGTACATTTTCTTTTAAATTTTTATTGCATTTATTTATTTTTTTGAGTTTATGTGTGCAAAGTATAGAATAGCTTATGAGTTTGCTTTTTATCATTGTAATGGGCCACATCAATCTTTACCATCTCTCCAATTTTAATGTATATGTTGATGAAGTCAGCATTGCTCTACAAATTCCTAATTTATGAACGTGTTGAAAAGGCTTGACTAGTTGGAACCTTACTATAATATTGAATATAAAAACTTAACAGAGATAGTACATTTGCTTACATTTTGATTGCTTATATTACAGGCAAAGAAACAGGAAGAACATGCAGATAACTCATGTGTAGTATTATGTCAACTTAAATAGCAATATATAATCTAATATCTTCAATTACTTGAGACATTTCCTCATCTTTATGAATTAAAATTTTAAAAACACCTAAAATGGTGTCAACTCCTTTTTACTGTATAGCTCAAAATTTAAAACTTTATCTGTGCTGCTAATATTTTTGAACTAACTCTAACTTGGAAAAAAATTGAAGAATCAAATTAATTAATTAATGACATATTTCCATATTCAAACCTATTCTAAAATTGGTATTTGTCTTACATCTATATAAATTTTATTGTTTTGTTATATGAGTGGTATACCATGAAGGCATGATTAAACTGAAATATTACAAGCACAAATGAACTTAAATTTTATTTGACTAGTAGTGCTGAGACATTTCTATATCTTATTAAATTTAATCACTATACAAGATATTATTATTGCTATATTAAAGATTATGGAATAAGGGCAGCTATAAAGTGAGTTTACAAAATTTAAAGGCAATTTCTGATATGAATTGAGTATACTGACAGTAAAAATACAAGCACAAGACTCTTAGAGCCAAATCATTAATCTTTTCTTATCTCTCTGAACTTTCAATTTTCTGCAACTAGAAATTTTTGTATGCAGGACAAATGTAAGAATTTCAGTCACAGTGCCAGAAGTAGAACTTTTTATGTTATTATAATCTGAAAGCAAATTTCTGAAAGCAAATTTCAATAGCAGTTTAACATCAAGTAAAATAAACCTTTTAGTTTTATACAAAACAACCACACATTACTGAAATGATAGAATATATAAATGAAAAAAATGTGAGTTATCATATTATGCTACTAAATAAATATGTGTTATATTTATATATTATATAAATATTTATAATTTGTACACATATAAATTATATATGTAAATTATATATATATATATATATATATATATATATATATATATATATATATATATATAAATTTCCTTGGCCTCATTACTCTTACTGAAAATTTGAGATACCTGGGGTAATGTACTTCATCTTTTTCAGTGATGTTCTTAATTACAGTCATACCTGATTCTCTCTAAAGTTTAGGGACAGATATACGAACTTATCAACTGATACTCCAAACCCTAAGAATCAGACAACCTAGCACATCTAATCTAGGTAATCCATTCAATCAAGGGAGAAGTACTTTTTTGACAAACTATAAAGAATCAGAAAACATTGGCCTGGGAGGCAGTTATGGTATTAGTTAACATTTTTAGGCAAATTTAATTTATAAGTGTTTATTGAACCATGTAGCATGTAGAAATAAGATAGCTTCAGAAATAGGAAGCAACATACAAAAGTGATGTAGGCATTTGCATTCTGTCATGGTTTGATGAGACATTCATTTTACATGGCTGAATTCATGCTTCGGCAGCAATAGTCTATGGTTTCAATAAAATCTCTTCAGGGCATCCATGAAGTAATAAAATGTCCGGTACAGACATGCAGGTAGTTATTGTTGATATTATTGTTCAAAAATAAAAGATAGAAAGATTCTGACAACTATGAACTAAGAAATCTAAATTCCAAAATACCAAGAGCTTAACTTAATAAAAAAAACATAGAGTATCATAATAGAAATTTCTCATTAAAATTACCAATGTTTTATAGTATTTAAGAGAGCCTTAGAAACATCAGTGCCAAAGGAGAGATGGGTTTTTCTCTCTTACTTTCAACACTCCTAAAAGACTCATTAAAAAGATTATGAAATTATCAGTCATATCCATACTCCATTGTTTGGTTTAGTATAAGTTTTCATAGCTGTGGACTATTTGTAAGTTAGGTATACAGATATTTATAAGCATAATCAACTTTTAAAGTTTAAATACTGTGTTGTGAGAAAAAGGTCCATATTTACAAAGTGAGCAATCTCTTTCTTTTTATAACCACAAAGTCTAGGAAGACTGACAAATTCAACCATAGCCAATTAGCTGTGTTTCTTTCTGTGTTATTGTGTTAATAGAGTACTTATACCACAATATATTTAAAATGTCAATAAGTTTCACTATAGAAATAGATACATCAATATATGATATGATGAAACTTATAAGTTTATCAAAGTGAATGTAATTATGACAATCTCTAGTTAGTTTAATAAATATTTGTTAGATCATCTGGTTAAGCATATTATATTAGGGAAGCAAAAAGTCAATGGAAACAAAATCAGCATACAGAAATTTAATGCAAACTTTAACTTATACTTAGATGGAACTAACCATTGTAAAATTTGTCCAAACAGAGGTTCGGTGAATGACACTAATGCATCTGAAAGTTATTTTGTAATCTTTTAAATACATATCTAATATCATGCCAACCTGTAAATATTATCCTCTCTTGATTTTCCAGAAGCAAGCACAAGAGCTTGCAAAAAAAGCACAGTACTCAATATGGTTTATCAGTGTGTATAATTTTCACTTAACATTAAGTGAAGTATTATATCATAAAAGTAATTACATTAACAAAAATATTACATCATCACAGTAAGGAAAATGGGGACACAATAAAAATATACTAAAAATCTTGAGACTTTTGATAAGAGGAAGATCAGGGAGTCCCTTGTGTTCTATTGAACTGCTACTTGTGGTGCATGTGGATGTTCCACAGACGTCTAGAGTGCTTCATTTTCTGTCCTTCTTTACTTACCCAGTCCTTCTGGAAGTGACATACTTTCTATGTAACTGGCTAGACCATTCAATTTTAAATGAAAACAACACTCCTACTTATAAGAAACTGAAACAAAGCTCTGCCTAATCCTAACCCTAACCCTAGCCCTTATGCTTATCCTGTTACTACTATGAAACAGCTTATAGAGTAAATTGAATTTTGGATATTTTCAGGGATTACATTTATTTGTTTTAGTGAATACTGCTTCTAAGCCTGTGGATACAATTTTTTCCATGTGTACTGTTTAAAATAATGCTTATTATTTATGGGAATAAGAGCTCCAATTTCCCATATATTATTTCTCCAGTATGTTTAGAAGTAGGAGATTCATGGAAATATTGGCAAATATAAAATATTTTGTTCTTATTTTATATAACACACTCAACATAGCTACATTAAATAAAAGAATGTTTAAACCTAATTATTTGTTTCCAGTATGGTCAACTGGAAAATTTGAAATACTGATAGAAAAATTCAATCCCTGAGAGTAAAAAAAAAAAAAAATTATCAAATTTAGAGTTTCCTTTTTATTCAGAAGTATTTTCTACTCACATTAAAAACATTTTTCCCCATATATATTCACATAGTAATAATTAATGAAAGAAGATGACATGAATTTGATGGAGAAAAAGGAAGGCTATATGGACTTACAAGAGTGTAGCTCAGGAGAAGCAGCTCAATAAGACTCAGTTCTGCCATTGTCCTGAAAGAGGACAAG
Organism: Microtus oregoni; assembly: GCF_018167655.1. Classification (NCBI taxonomy): domain Eukaryota; kingdom Metazoa; phylum Chordata; class Mammalia; order Rodentia; family Cricetidae; genus Microtus; species Microtus oregoni. The sequence goes on along the minus strand of NW_024543975.1, from coordinate 6,542,837 downwards.
GTTTTATAATTTTTGGGCAACATCTCAGTAATACAGAGCAAACATAACTTCCAACACCATATGAGTAGAAGGATGCATGACATGTTGAATGGAGCTTTACTTACAATGAAAATCCTCAGAGAAATGAAAAAGATAACTGAAATTATTACATTAGAAGGATATTGAAGTCTTATGCAAAATGATTTAATATAAAACAAAGAGAAATAGTACAGTGCAAATCAAAGGGAAGATTCAATTCATTTTATTTATTTTATTTTTTTGTCTATACAGCATTGTTTCTACCTTTGAAATAGAAGTATGACATCATTCTATTATAGCAAATTCTGCAGCATCTGTTCAAAATCACAGCAACTTATTTTTCTCTGTGATATGCATTCTAGTATTACAAGAACTATTATTCTTTTATATATATATATTGATGACAAAGGCATGACTCTAATATGTGAATATATATATATATATATACACACATTTTTCTATTCTACAAGTTCATCTTCACTAGAACTCAATAATTGATGATACAAGCAGGTAAGAGTCAGAAACAGACTCTGCTTCCATTGTTCCCACAGGAAACCTAAACTACAAAACCATACCATATATGCAGAAGACATAGGTCAGACTCAAACTGGCTCCCTGACTGTCAGTTCAGTCTCTATGAGTCCATATAGGTCCTGGCTAGTTAACTCTGTTGCCCATTTTCTTGTGATTTCTTGATCCCTCTTGATTCTAGAATCATTCCATTTTCCCTTCTACAGGATCCCCTCAACTCCAACTAATGATTTGCTCTGGGTCTTTGCATCTGCTCACATCAGTTGTTGGTTGAGCTGTCTTTGATGATGACTATTCTAGACAGCTGTCTATTTAAAATAATTTATTCAGGTTCACTATCACCCAATTACTAGGAGTTTTTGCTAGGTTCAACCTCATGAATTTCTGAAAGTTTCCATTGCATCAAGTTTCTACTTGGATCTCAAAATGCCCCACAATTCCAATCATTCCCCCCAGTACTCTCTTACCCTCAGCTAATATTTGCTGCTACTATCCAGGTGTGCCTTCAGTCCAAAGAAGTATAAATTTGTGTCTGATTTTATGTTCAATTTTATTCAACAACCACTCAGTTTTTATGACAATATTATGTATTTTTATTACTATAGCTCTGTAGGACAACTTGAAATTAGGAACGAGTGATACCTCTGGAGGTCCTTTTATTGTATAGGATTGCTTTAGCTATCCTGAGGGTTTTTTTTTTTGTTGTTGTTGTTGTTATTTTTCTCAGGTAGTTGAGTATTGCTTTTCAAATGTCTGTAAAAAATAGTGTTGCGATCTATATGGGGTTGCACTGAAGGTGCAGATTGCTTTTAAATAGATGGTCATTTTTACTATGTTAATTCTACAAACTCTAGAATATGTGAGATCTTTCCAATCTTCTATTCCCTTCTTCAATTTCTTTGAAGAGGTGGGAAAATTCTGTACTAAAACCATTTGGCTGGGCTTTTTTGGTTGGGAGATTTTAATGACTGCTTCTATTTCCTTGGTGGTTGTAGATCTATTTATATTGCTTCTTTGATCTTGATTCAACACTGATAAGTGTTAGCTATCAAGATAATTGCCTTCTTCATTTAGGTTGTTCAAATTTTTAGACTATGTGTTTTTAAAGTATGACCTAAAGACTTTTTGGATTTCCTTTGTGTTTCTTTTTACTGAAAAGTATATGTACCCTGAAAACCCTCTCTGCTGATGCAATAATCCAAATCAAACTGAATTTGGAAAAGCCCAGGTTTAATAGATACCAACACTCATGAATGGTTTTCCAGCCCCAAACCCCACAGAGAGGGGATAGGACAGAAGATGAGAAAACCATGTGTTTGTTCTATGTAGGGCAATTTAAATACCCAGTGATCTTGAGCAACTCTGAGGAGGGGTCATAATTTGGTGGGCTTTCCTGTCGTTGGAGTCTGGACTAAGACAACTCCTAGGGAATGAAATTTGGGTGAACATCCACATAAACATTCCAGACTCTTTGGATATATGGATGCTAGAGTCTGGAGTGAAGCCTTAACCAAAACATTCTAGATATTTTGCATATATTGATGCCAGGGCCTGGGGTGATGATTCTATCCAAATAGCTGTGTTTCCCTTTTGATTCTGGTTTCATTAATTTGGACAATCTCTCTGTTGTTTAGTTAGTTTGGATACTGGTTTGTCTATCTTGTTGATAGTCTTAAAGAACCAACTCTTTCATTGGCTCTTTTTTTTTTTTTTTTTTTTTTTTTTTGCATTTTTGCGAGAGGGTTTCTCTGTAGCTTTTGGTGCCTGTCTTGGAACTAGCTCTTGTAGACCAGCCTGGCGTCAAACTCACAGAGATCTGCTTGCCTCTGCCTCCTAAATGACATTGATTCTTTGAACTATTCTATTTCTTTCTAATTTATTGGATTCACAATGAGTTTGGTTATTTCCTGTTGTCTTGGGCATGTTTACTTCTATTTTTTTAAAGCTTTCAAGTGTACTGTTAAGTTGCTAGTATGAGATCTCACCAATTTCTTTAATGAAGCCAATTGGTGCTATTAATTTTCCTCTTAAAACTTTTATTGTTTTCCATAGTTTTGAGTATATTGTACCTTTATTTCATTGATTTTAGGAAATCTTTATTTCTTTTCTACATTTCTATCTTGTCCCAGATACCATTCAGTAGAGTATTTTTCAGTTTCCATAAATTTATAGGCGTTCTGTTTTTTCTCTTGTTGTTGCAATCCAAACTTATCTATTGTGATCTGAAAAGATGCAAGAGCTATTTCAATTTTCTTGTATCTGTTGAGACATGCTTTGTGACAGATTATTTGGTCAATTTTGAAGGATGATCTGTGAATTATGAGATCTCATTGCATTCTATTGTGTTTGGGTGAAATATTCTGTAGATATTTCTTACTTCCATTTGGTTCACAGTATTTGTTAGCTCCAAGATTTCTCTGTTTAGTTTTTGTCTGAGTTATATGTTCATTGTTGGGAGTATGGAATCGAAGTCTTCCACTCTCAATGTGTGAGGGTTGATTTGTGAATTAATCTTTAATTGTACTTCCTGTACAAATATGGGTGTGATTTTGTTGGAGGTTTAAATATTAAGAATTGAAATAAAATCATTTTGCTTAATCTTTTCCTTTGATAGTGTCCTTTGAAATATCCTTCATCACATCTTTGATTGACTTTGGTTTGAAGTTTGTTTTGTTAAAAGTCAAAATGGCTATGAGTTGTTTCTTAGGCTCCTTTGCCTGAAAAATCTTTTTCCAGCCTTTTACTCCGTAATAACTTCTGAGTTTAAAGTTGATTTTCGTTTTATATATGCAGTAGAAGAATTGATTATATGCTCATATCCATTGCAATAACTTTCATCTTTTTATTGGGAATTGAGCATATTGCTATTTTGTTATCTGATTCAAATGCAGAGACTTTAGAAAAAAAATGTTTGAAGAACTAAAGAAAGTTTTGCCTAAATGGTGATTACAAATTTCTCCTGAAAAGATTAAAAGAGGAGATCCTGTTAATTACCTAGGTTACAGAATAGGCTTACAAAAAATTAGAACACAAAAGGCACAGATTAGAAGAGACCAGTTGTGGACTCTTAATGACTTTCAAAGACTGTTAGGAGACATTTCCAGTCTATGACAGGCTGTTGGGATAACACCTGATCTAATAATTCATTTAAACAAAACCTTAGATGGTGATAAAGATTTGAATAGTCCCAGAGAATTAACAGCTGAAGCAGAAAAGGAATTGACAATTGTTGAGGAGAAATTATAGGAGGCATATGTGGATAAGGTGAATCCAAATCTTAATTTTATTCTAGTCATATTGCCTTCCAGAATTTCTCCTACAGGAATTTTAATGCAAAGGGGCAATATTATATTAGAATGGATTTTTTAACCACATAAACTAAGTAAAAATAATAGAAAAAAATTGATGTGGAAAAAGTCTCTGAACTAATTATAAAGGGTGAATTGAGACTTCGTCAAGTAGCAGGTATAGACCCAGCAGACAAAATTAAAACATTATGGGAAGACAATGAACCCTTGCAAAGGGGCTTGTGCTAATTTTTTGGGAGAAATTAATAGCAATTATTCTAAAAGATTTATTATTAACCTTATAAAGAGAACTTCTTGGATTCTTCCCCAAATTTTATGTGCTGCACCAATAACTGGAGCCTGTACATTTTATACTGATGCAAATAAATCAGGGAAGGCAGGTTACAAATCAGAAGAAGTAAGTAAGTTGGAACAAAGCCCTTATGATTCTGTCCAGAAGGCAGTATTGTATACTATTCTTATGGTATTAACGGATTTTAAAGAGCCTGTCAATATAGTTACTGATGCACAATATGCAGAAAGTTATCTTGCATATTGAAACCACTGAATTTATACCAGATGATACAGAATTGATTTCATTATCCATCCAGGTGCAACATATGATCAGGGACAGACTTTGTCCTATACACATAACACACATCTGATCCCATAGGGGTCTGTCAGGTCTGCTAGCACAAGGTAATGCAGAAATTGACCATGACTACCCCAGCAAAAAATTAGAAAGGAAACATAAACCAAGCAACAAAACACCCATCTCTGTGAAAGATGAACTCAGAGAGAAGTGCCTATATCTATCAACATGTAGGAGGAGGCCTGCTTGTTTGTCCTGGCTGCCCATCTAGCTTAGACCTGAAATAACAACACAGAAACTGTATTAATTAAATCACTGCTTGGTCCATTAGCTCTAGCTTTTTGTTGGCTAACTCTTACATATTAATTTAACCCATTTCTATTATTTTATATTTTACCACAAGGCTTGTGGCCTACCAGCAGGACTGCAGCATGTCTATCTCTGGAGGCAGCTCCATGGCTTCCCTCTGACTCTGCACTCCTTTCTCCAGCATTCAGTCTTGTCCTTCCTGCCTACCTGAGTTCTGCCCTATCAACAGACCAAGGCAGTTCCTTTATTTATGAATGGTGATCACAGCACATATAGGGGACTCCTACATCATCATCACCCATACCCAGATACCAAAACTCCCATACAAGAACTCCAGCACACCATAGCCAGGTCAAAAAGTCAGCACCAGATTTTATTATCCTACTACAGCAAATCCTGTTATTCCAAACAGCTAAAGCAAAAAAAGGACATTAAGACCAATTTAAGAGATGATAGATATCCTCAAATAAGAATAAATAAATCCCTTGAAGAAATCAAGGAAAAGACAATAAAAATGGAGAAATATCAATAAATCCCTTAAAGAATATCAAGAAAGCCAAGAAAAAAGAATACAAACGATATAAGGTATTGAGTAAAACTGTTCAAAATATGAAACTATAAAGAGAAGCAATAAAGAAAACACAAACCTCACAAGCTCTCTGACTGGAGATTTTCAACACAATGACAATTTGATGGGTTTCTGTAGAGCTAGGGATGAAAGTTGGGAATTCAGTCAAGTTACTCAAAACTTTGCTAAGTGAATAAATTCAATTTAACAATATTAATAAATTTGAAATATGAAATTCATTCATTCATTTAAAATTATTTAGCTAGAATTTATTACTAGCCTACCATCTCTGCTGAAAATAATATTTTCCAATTTAAAGGAAAGACTTCTTTCATTAAATATGCATTTTTGCATAGGTGTATATTTTGTCACATTTTGGAATTGTATTTGATATCTAAAGGAATAAAGCATGCATGTCCTAAAAATTCCGTTAGTTTATGTGATTAATATGAATGGAAAATAATGAGGTGATGGAGACAAGGGAACTGTTGCTCTAATTGATTGTCTGAGTTCCTAGATTAATAACATCCAATTATTTTCTTATGTAATTGGCTCAGAATTTATTTGTATTTCCATTTTAATAAGTGTACTAATGATATAAGAAAGTAAACAAAACTAATTGTAAATTAATCCCAAGTTCAATTAAACCATCAAGCTTGACCAAATATCCCTCTACAGAGATTATTGCACAGTCTTTATTTATCTGTAAAACATACACCAATTTAATTTTCCCTGTTACTCTGACATGTGTACTGATATGGGAGCAGGAAAATATCAAAGCATTCAAACAGAAAGAAAAACCCTTTGTCTTTGAATTTATAGGTAATGGAATTAATTAGAAATTCCTAGTGTTCAGATTCTAAGTTAAGGACTATGGTAGATAGTTAGATGGCATTTTAATTAGTGGCAAAATGTACTCTACCTTTGCCATTGTTCCTTTTATGTTGAAACTGCCCTTGTTTCTTCTAAGATATATTCACTATTTAAAGATGTATATACTCAGTACTGGACAGTATAGGAACTTTTGTATGCAATCTGAATGACAAAGCTTTTCTTTCTGCAGAGCACTGGAGGGAGTTGTGGGAACTCCCTCAGCTAGTAGCCTATAATATATTGCCACTTTTGGCATGTTCTCATATACTATAAATGTAGATGAAAAGCGTGCTCAGCCCTCTTAGCTGCTTGATTCAGATCCAGTTCCCAGCACATGCAGAGGACTACAGATTGCTACCCTTTCTGTGAATTCATCCCCAAATAAACAAACCTTTGTTATACTCCATTTTGAGCTATTATGGAATTTCGTTGTACGCCAACAAGGGCAGTATTATATTGGACCATCAAAAATGCCTCTGTACGTCTTCAAGTTTAGACTAACCTTTGTTTTCTTTCTGCTCAATATGGTAGTTTCATCAACTCAACATTGTCTTTTCTTGGCTTGTTTTTTTTTTATGTAGTTTTATTTCACTTAAATTTTATTTCCTTTTTAATAATAGCCATTCATTATTCCAAGCCCCTCATTTGTAGTTGAATTGAGTACTTGATGACCTTTTCCTTTTTGCTTGCTTGTTCGTTTTGTTTTGTTTGTGTATATGGAATACATCTCTCACAGCAGTTTCTGCTCCAGTCCTATTACCCTTGCCCCCCTCCCAACATCTCCTCATTCCCAGATCCACTTCATTTCCCTTCAGAAAAGAGCAGTACTGCAGGTCTCCCAGGGATATTCACTGACAATGGAATAATAAGATACAATAAAACCCCACTGCTAGTGACCCAACAAACTGACCATATCACTAGCAATAGAACCAGAATTTATTCTTAGTCTATGAACTGTCTCTTTGGAATGGTTTTGCTACAGAGGGATATCCTGCTCATCCTAGATAGAAGGGGAAGGGCCTTGGTCTTGTCTCATGTGATGTGACAGAATTTGTTGACTTCCCCCCATGGGTGGCTTCATTCCCTCTGAGGAGAGAATGAGGGGTGTGCAGAGAAGGAAGGAGGAAAAGGAGGGTAGGAAGAAGAGTGAACTGGGTTTGATATGCAAAAAAAATAATAAAAGAAATAAAATTTCAAAAAGATACTCTAAGTCTATGCACAAGCTTTTTTAATGAGCTATTTTAAAACTATTTAAAAATTTGCTAATGTAATATAATAAACTCTGAACCTAGCACAATAGTAATAGCAATATATATGGGGAGATTTAAATTGGGAAAATGTACCTTGTATAATTTAGAGTCAAAAACACTTTATAATGATTACTATCTATGTCTTTAGTTAAAATTTCCCCATCAAAACCTAAGCTTGTATATATTCCAACCTACTTATATGAGGACTATTTAAAATGAATACAAATGGCAGGGGGCATGAAAAACCAAAACTACGTATCATATGCTACCAAAAGTCCCCAGTACATGGAATTGGTTATATGTTTTGGTTTGTTGTTCATTTCTTTATGACATGCATTTACAGATTATTTCCAATGCTATTGGTTACACTTTAAAGTTAAGACACTAAAGACATCACATCCATACGTCATAGAACATGAAGAAATCTAAATGACATTCACCTGGGATTCTCACTGCTACTGGATAGTATTCTAGTATTGAAAAATGTACACACTTCAACAGAGGAAAAAAATGTTTCAGTCTCACCTAACTTAAATCTTGTAAGCCAGAGTAATGACATCCTGCTAGTTATGTCTAGCAAGTTATTAGTGGCATGAGTGTTATGAGAATAAACAAATACATTCTATTGGATATAATGATAATGGCCACGCCACAAAACATAAATGACATGACATTGTCAAATAGGCAACAAACCTAAGGAGTAAATAGATCAAGGGTCCTATGTGAACCAAATATCATTATTCTGCTAAATAAGCTTAGGAACAATGAAATTCCTAAGGGCAAATTAAAGTGCCTCATTCTTTATCAGAGAAGCTTCCTCTTTCAATAGATAGCAATTAATACAAAAACCATACATGCGAAGAACAAGATGCTTTGGAATGGTCAGCCATAAATGATTTTCTATATCATTCCTGTCCCAACAATGCTCAGGGATCTATGCAGAGGAGAGAGAGGAAAGACTGTGAGAGTCAGAGATAGCCCATGAATCCAAAGAACAAGTAGTTTCCAGATATAACAGCAGATTCCCAGTGATCTCACAAATCTCTGACAGCAAGAACAAAACATGTAAAAGCTCATGCCAGCAAAAAAATGTCTGGTTGAAGAAGGAGAAGTGTGTACAGACCCTTGCCCCAACCAAGAAGTTAATTGCAAGATAGATGCTGAAAGAGAAAAAATCATTTTTCCCCAATGTGGTGTCACTGAATATATAAATCATATATCATGGCATCACACATGCTCAGGAGTAGTTAGACAACACACACTGGACTCTTTACTCATTTTAGAAAAGAAAAGGAAAATAGAATTAGTTGTGTAGGGGTGTAGGAAATGATCTGCAAGGGGTTGGGGGAGGGAAAATAATAGTATCAAAATGTATTTTATAAAATTCTTGAAGAATACAAAAAAAAAACTCTTAAAAGACAAATAATTAAAGTGGATCTTCATAAAGCTAAAAGCTAGGGTACAGCAAAGCATTGGTGGTTGCTTTCACCTTTTTTCTCTTTTGGCATTTTGGGAGGGGGCTGCCACCCATCTTCAAAACAAATCACACAGAGTCTTATTCTTTCTTACAAATTCCCAGCCTTAGCTTGACTTGTTTCTAGCAAGATATTTGTAACTTAAATTTTCCCATTTATCTTTTGTCTCTGGACTTTTTTCTTTTCTTAGTTATGTACTGTTACTTTCACTCTTACTCTGTGGCTGGCTGGGTGGCTGGAACCCTTTTTTCTTGCTCCATGATCTCTCTTGCTCCTTCTTCCTCTTCCCAGAATTATCCTCCTAGTGATTCTCTCTGCCTGCCAGTGCCATCTATACTTTCTCCTGCCTCACTCTTGGCTGTTCAATTCTTTAATAGAACATTAGGTATTTTAGACAGGCAAAGAAACATAGCATCATAGAGTAAAACAAAAGCAACATAAAAGAATGAACACATCTTTGCATCATTAAAGCCAATGTAACACATCTTAAACAAGTAGTCTACAATAGCAAAGGACACACACCATCATTTGAATGAAGAGGCAGTCTAGAGACTGGGAAAATAATCCTACCTTGTCTTAGAAAGGAGCTGCGGGCAGGCCTGCTTTTCATCCTGTCCAGCTCCCACATGGCTAGCTTTACACCCGAAATAAGAACACACAAATTGTATTTTTCTAAACACTGCCTGGCCCATTAGTTCTAGCCTCTTATTGGCTAATTCTCACCTCTTGATTAACCCATTTCTAATAATCTGTGTAGCACCATGAGGTGGTGGCTTACCAGGAAAGATTCAGACATGACCTGGCAGCGAGCTCCATTGTATCTGACCCAGAGAGGAGAGGCATGGTGATTGCCTCACTTCCCTCTTCCTCCCAGCATTCTGTTCTGTCTACCCCGCCTACCTATGTTCTGACCTATCAGGCCAAACAGTTTTCTTTATTAATCAACCAATGAAACAAAAGATAGATAAAGAGCCTTCTACATCACCTAGTTATACATATAACTAAATTAGTGTCTATCATATAAAGCAACAACAGCAAACCTTAAAAATCAAGATAACAAACAGAGTTAAAAAAAAAAGGTACATGGATAATGAAAGAAACTATATGGAAGTAAACAGACTTTTCTTTAAATAAGAAAGAAAAAAATGACTGTGAAACACCTAAAAACTTGGTAAACACTCTCAGCCATTATGAAAATAAATAAAACTACATTTAGATTTCATTCTGCCACAGATTGCTTAACTTTACAAAGAAAAAGATGAAATATACTGACATTAATGTATGGAAGAAAAACAGTTCTTCCTTGCTGGAGGGAATTCAAAGTGGTACAACCACTATGGAAATCAATAGGAAGGTTCCTAAAATAACTAAAAGTTTATCTCTACTATATGACCTAGCATATACCCAATAGATTCTATATTGTCTGGTATAGATATCTGCTCACCCATGTTCCCTGGACCAATATTCATAAGTGATGAAATGGAAACAGCCATAACATCTAACAACTGATATATTGATTATTAAATTATTGTATATTTATACAACAATACATTAATCAGCTATTAAAATATGAGTTCTATCTTTGGTAATTGTTAACAATGGCTGCATTTTACCACCAGAATCTATTCCCAGAGAGATTAAAACTAAGAATTCCTTTCTATGGACAATGTTTATTTAGGAACTAGGTAGAAGATAGCCATTCTGGTAAACAATAAAATGAAAGGATCACTCACTGCTCTATGCATTTTGTTAATTCCTTAGTAAAGTGAATAATAACATGATTATATTGCTGGACTGTCCAGAATATTGAGAAATAATGTATATTTTGATAGATTGTTATCATACATGATTTATTAGGATTATTATTTTATACTAACACTATAATTAGTTCCGATTGGAAAAGATAAGAAAGGTTATTGTGCAACAAAAATGTTACATTAAGCTATATGTACATTCTGAATGTTAAGAAAGGGAAATTTCCATAATTCATGTGAATTTATTAATGCTGAAAGACAAAACTAATATTCTTCATAACCTCATCACAAAACATCAATAAGCATTTTACCATGGATTTTTCTTTCTATTTTTAGTTAATTCTAGAATGCATGAACTACAATACCCCAAACTCTTTTCCTCATGAATAAATGCATTCCCTGTTTAACTGTGCTTCACATGTTACAGCATAAATCATTTTTAAAGAAATTTTAAGATCCATAAAAGGAAGCCAAATATAGACTTTAATGCTTTCTGATCGCTCAAACCTCATGGTTAAATAGAAAAAAATAATCCTAAATAGAGATGGACTGATAGTGTAGTAGAAGATATTGCCACTGCTCAGTTTAATAAAATGTGATTGACAAGCTTAGATTTATCATGAGAAAATATCACATTTTTATAACCATACAAAAATGACACGGAACAAAATTTGCTACCAATGTATGCAATGTGGGACATAGTGTTTTGTGCTTTGTGGCAGGCCATTAACAACTTGGCAGTGGAATAGACGCTTTGACTTTTTTTTTCTTCTTCTTCTGAGACCAGGCTCTTCCTTCATATGTGCAGCTTCTAGCCTTTGTGCATGTTATTTAAGCATCGCTTTCCACACTGCTTTGACTTTTGTGCTCTGCCTGGCATTTGGAATATCAAACCATCTTTTATGAAGGAATTTGCTGTTTTCTTAAAAACTTGAAAATCTACAATTGGATTTTCACGTGGTTAAAAAGTTTGAAATTACTAAAATTGAAACAACAACACAAACAAAAAAAAACCCTCAAAACTGGGCTTGAATTTATGATAAATAGCAATGTTTTCAGTCTGTTGTATTTGTGTTTACCAAAGTGTATCCTGTTTTTATTTATTTTTTAAAGTAAACTGACATTTGAAGAACACAACTGAAGTATCCTGGCCTCACTTTCCTATCTGCTCTTTACATTTCTTATTGAAAAAGTGGGTGGAAACTCTATCCACCTTTAATACTTGAAATATGAACTAAAATATTGTTCATATTTAAGTAGATTCTTAGATTAATTAGAAATACTTGCATTTTCATGTTTACAAATAATACTCTATTTTTGGAATGAATAAAAATATTTTTTTTAATTTGAAAATATTTCCAGAGGTAAAATCTGCATCTACTTGGTTATATTAATAACTGACAAGCAATTTGTTAAGTGGATTCATTTAGAGCTCAGATCTTAGGTTACAAATGAGTTACATATGCCTGTGTGTGAATTATTGCTTGTATAGAATTGGAACTTTGGAGTCATTGTTTTCTTTTCTCAAATAATATTTATAATTGAGAAAAATCTAAATAGATAAATCTCCAAAGTGATCAACAAATAAATGAAATTCCATCCTATATCATCATACCATAAAATATAATTTAGTTATAAAGGAATGCCACTGAACATCTAGTAGAATTGCTTTCAGCTGAAATAAAACATAGTCAAATATTGGTTCAAGGTGTAAGACAAAAACACAGCAGTCTGAGGTAGAAGAGGTTTTCTGTGAATTTTAGTCCAGTCTGAGTTACAAAGTCAAAAGTTGTCTCAAAATAAAATTACAACAAACTTAAATTATAAGATCTTCATTGATAATTTTGACAAATTGAATGAACCCCTTGAATCTTGCAAATAAACTTAGTCATGTAAACAAATTTATGTGTTCCCTAAATGTTTGAAGAGTAACCTTTTGACATTGTAATTTTCAGTGAAGAAAATTCTGCTTTATTCTCAAATAAAAATAAACATTTTTTATATGTGTGATGTTACTTTTTTAAATAATGTAGTACATTTGGTGACACTAATGGATGTAAGTGATATGGCATATAATCTATATTCCCTTTGGTATGATGGTCATACTCTTTATCTTACCCATCCATGATTATGAAAGACCATTCAGTCTTTTGGGTATTCCTCACTTCCTTTCTTTAATGCCTTGATTTTCATTGTTTTACAAGAATTTCACTTGCTTTTTCAGAGTTATCCAAAGACATTTTATTTTTCCTTAAAGTCTCTTGTAAAATGAATCATTTCCCTCCAATTTCTTTTTGTTTGTCTGAAATATCCATGTAAGAGAGGTACTAATGTTCTGAGTGAAAGATTTCATAGGCTTTACATAGTTTATTTGACACAGTGCCTATTTATTCTAAACATATTAAGGTTCCATGCTCATTATAAATTAAACACTGAATCCTGAATTTCCATTAGATTTTAATAATCTTTAGAATTAAATAAGCATTGATATTAATTTGAATCAATTATCATGAAATTTTGTGACTTTAAAATTTTCTGTTGTAAATCATTGAACTTTGAGAGGGTATCATGTTTAAAACATAAGAACAAAATAGAATTAATTACTTTTCATGTTGACATACACCAATTCTTTATAAAAGAAAACATGGATAATATTTTAGATTAAAAAGAAGTGTCATTGTTGTCTTTCATGAACAACCAGTCTTGTCACTGGTGAACTCTGTAGCAGTAATCATTTGCTTGCTTGTTTCTTTCTCAAGATCAGTTTTTGGAATCATATGAAATAGAAAGTACTCAAGTTGATCCTTTACCTGGTGGTGTGCAATAGTGACAACAGTTAGACTATCTGTGCTGACTTGTGTGAGAGTAGTTATTTAACCTGCGTCTTGAAGTATGTAATGCCAACCACATTTAGCTATTTAAATGTGTATTTAGGCATATCTAAAATAAGAGAAATAGAAATTCTGACTTTAGGTCTTACCAGCTTACTTGCTTTTTATTTATTAATGATTTCTGTCTCCTCCCCGCCACCTCCTCCCATTTCCCTCCACTTTCCCAATCAACTCCCCCTCCGTCATCAGCCCAAAGAGCAGTCAGGGTTCCTTGCCCTGTGGGAAGTCCAAGGAACCACCACCTCCATCCAGGTCTAGTAAGGTGAGCATCCAAACAGCCTAGGCTCCCACAAAGCCAGTATGTGCAGTAGGATCAAAACCCCATGCCATTGTTCTTGACCAGCTTACTTTCAACAGGATTTGATTGCTTTCAGCACAGATACTAAGTCTTTCTAGATTGTCTCACTATTTTTTTGGACAGGATGCATTAATTATCTATAATACTCATTCTCTAATGCTTTCTGGACTCAATTATTTTTTTTATAAATCAGTTGAAATATTGTAATATTTCAATAATAGCTCATGAGCTCACCTCCCTTTGGGTAAGTTCCCATAATACCTTTAACTGAAATGAGATTTGAAAGCTATATAATTTGTATTTCTGTTTTATTTTCTTGAAGATTACTAGACATTAATCTACTAGTATTATCATCTAGAGGCAGAGACAAAACCAGTGTCTTCATTGTTCAGGTCAGTTTCAGATTCTGGACAATATTAACAAATAAGTTTTAAAATGAACAATCACAGATATAATACCCTAATGGAAGGATTATTGATTATCACAAACATCATAATAAGTAGAATAGTGAGAAGTAAAGTGAAAATTTTTTTCCCGAAGTGATTCACATGTTACCATATTCTCAAAATTCCTGAGTCTGGTACTTCTGTTGTTCCAGTTTCAAAGGTGGAAAAGTATTGTCACAAGTATTTTGCCCAATACTATTCACAAATTGTAAGAGGCATGTTGACACTTATTAATTTCTACTTTATAATCTTCAGATAGAAGAATATTTGTATATTTAAGAAATGGGTGAGTAAAGTTCCAGTGACTCACAATTGGCAAAATTGTATTATAAGGGAAAATGTGACACACATAGAACCATAAGGTAATTTTATCATGAAAGAAAAAAAAACACAAAATTACACATTATAATTGACTTTAAAGTTTGACAGTCTGTATTCTTATATTTATTGAGGGGGTAAGCACTTGTTAACAAAGGTAAATCTCTATTTCTGTATGCATATTTTGATCACTATATGACATTTATGTTTGTTTGCTTTTAAGATTTTTGATAACTTATTTATGATATTTCCAATTGTTTTCTGCCTTAAATTTATGTAGTTAAGTGGGTATTTCATGAAGTCATTGCAATCAGCTGGTCTGAAGATATGAGTCTAGTTAGATGAATTATGTGCAGATATTACAGAGTAATTGAAAGCATGTGTGTGTTTTGTAACTTTTACATTTTCATTTTATTCAAAGTATTTTGTTCAAGTATTGTATTTGCTGAAAGACTTGGAATGCTGAGTATCACATTCTCTGAATCTAATAATTACCTTTTTTTCTTTATCATAAAAATAAACCATCGTTGAATGACAATTTAATCCTATTGCAAACTTATACTAATCCTTGTTGAGACTAAGCTGTCACCCACACTCAGAAACAAATAAGGTTCTACATTGAACTGATTCATTTGTGCATACAATTACATACAAATTGTTTACAAAATAACAAATGTAACTAATTTCTTAATAACGCAGTAGATAAAGATTGTGAAGAAGTTTGTAGTTGCCTGCAACTGTATATTATAAAGAAGCTCGAATAAATATGTTTAAAAGCATGAAAGGATATACCTCTTTTGTGATTTAGACTTTATTTTTCCTTTCAACATCAAAGCTCAATGTCATCCTAAATTGTTTAGTTCTTGGATGACTAGATGACAGAAATATGTATGTATGTATGTATGTATGTATGTATACATATACTTACATAAGAGAAACAGGGCAAGAAATTCTTACCTCAGTTTCTGTATTTCAAAATACAAATCAAAAATAAAAATACATACCACCTCTCTAGAATATTTTTTGTTGACATAGTGAAGAAGCTCTGGAGGAAGGGCAGAAATCCTGTATCTTAAGTATCATTTTGCTGGTAACCTGTTTAAGGAAATATGTCCCCTTGTCTGTAGTATAGGGCTAATGATTCCTATCTTAAAAGACTGATTTTCACCATAAATAATATGATTATATAAAAGAGCTCAAACTTTGAAACATGTTTGTTGCAGGGAAGAACTACTTGTTTGCTCCTAGTCGCCTAGCCCTGAAATAACCACACAGAAACTGAATTAATTAAATCACAGCTTGGCCCATTAGCTCTATCATCTTAGTTATTATTATCTAACTCTTATATTAATTTAACCCATTTCTATTAATCTGTATATCACCATGAGGTCATGGTCTACCAGCAAAGTTTCAGGACATCTATGTCCAGTGGAGGCTCCATGGCGTCTCCCTAACACCGCCTTCCTCCTCCCATGCTATAAGGCAAGTCAGTTCTTTATTCATTAATCAATAAAAGCAACACACAGATAGAAGTACCTCCCACACCATATGTTTTGATTCTTGTTATCATTAAAAACACATTTAACATGAAGAATGTTGAAATCTTAATTCCAGGAGTGAATGGAGGCTGCAGAGACTCAGGGGGTAAATAAAGTACCACATACTTAAAGAATAAAAACTAAGAATAGTTTAGAAGGGTCTTATCCAGGCCACAAAAAGATGGAAAATACACAGAGAATCTTGATACTGTATGTTATTATGCTCTCTTTGAATTGTTTGAATGCTGATGAAGGAGCAACAGCCTCTAAGAAATATTTGCTTATAAATGCTGCCGAATTAATCCTTGATAGTTATTTTGAATATTCCTTGACTTCAAAATTGAAATCAAAAGGTATGTTCCTTTAGAGATGAGATTTTGCTTTTGTTTTCACAAGAAATGAGAGGCTGTAGATTCATTCTGAGTTAAGAATAATCAGGTTTGATCAAGGAAGACCACCTAAGAAATATCTGGTAGAAACAGATGGCCCAGATGTCAGAGTTCTACATCCAGAACAGGTTCAAGACTGCTGCCTGAGATGATCAAGTCTCACAGAATACTCCAGGCAGGACATGATCATAATTCTAAATTTTCCTTAGATCCCCATAAGATTATCAGCGCTCCCAACCAGCAGGAAGTAGCCTGGAATACTACACCCACATTCCCCAAAAATGGACGATGGATATTTTCTTTTGTTTAAAAAAAAAGAGGGGGAAGTGGTGTGGGACAATTCTGTATTCTGTCAATTATGTTTTAAATAAATGCTG
Source organism: Microtus oregoni (assembly GCF_018167655.1). Lineage (NCBI taxonomy): Eukaryota > Metazoa > Chordata > Mammalia > Rodentia > Cricetidae > Microtus > Microtus oregoni. The sequence continues at coordinate 6,525,923 of NW_024543975.1, read as the reverse complement.
ATAGGTCAGCAGTCAGCCAGGAAGTAAAGAGGGGACAACCAAACAGGAAGTAGAGGTAGGTAAAGGAGAACAGGAGAATTCCGGGAAGGAGTAAGCCCATTCCTCCCTAGTCCTGTTCGGACACTGAAGAAGGAAGTTGTGACCTGCCCCACTGAAAAAGGTACTGAGCCATGTGGCTAATGAATACTAGAATAATGGGCTAATAGAAGTTGTAAGAGTAAATAAGAAGCCTGAGCTAATGAGCCAATCATTTTATAACTTAAGTAGTGTGATTTTCTTTGAAACATACCAGCTGTGGGAACTGGGCAGGACAGAAACTCCAATAAGCAGGCCTTCATGTTACAAATTACTACCATACCTTTTCATTCTGTTTTTCTTTTTAAATGAGTGGAATGTAAAGCTTTCAAATGTTTTGATGCAATGAACATCAGACTTCTCAATAGAATTGACTCTTAAAATAATAAATTACTTAATTCAAAAGTAGTTTACTTTAAATTTTTCATGGTCTCTACCATTCAAAAGTCTCAAATCTAGAAAGGAGTGTTATAGACTATTCATGCTCAAAGAACATATTTTCTTACCAATCTAACTGTAAAAGCAAAGACTGATCTCAGACCTGGAGATGATAGTATAACAAGGGATATTGGGTCAGTCATCTTTTCAGTGCTGTGATAATCACTTGAAAGGAAACTATTAGTAAAAGTAAATGTTTATTTTTTTCCTGCTTTAAATCATTAATTACTTGTTTGAAAGACTTTATTTTCTGAGGCAAGGCTTTCCAATATGTGACGAGCACATTGTCTTGCACTCACTAGTAAACATCATGGTGGCTGAGAAACATAAAGAGAAGAGGAGGATTTCAGTTCCAATATCTGCTCTGGGCATTTCCTTAGTGCCATGAACTCTATCAAGTAGTATCAGCTTCTAAGCATTTCAGCACACCCCAGTGATATCATGGTCTGTGAACTCTGCCGTGATATAGTTATCCTTTGGGAATTTTAAAATAATTAGTAAAACAAACACAATAGAAAACATTGGATTTCATTTTTTATACTGGTATAGTCACAAATCAAGGAAAGCTACCAAATGCTCCTTGCTTCAATTGTCTTCACTGATATACCAACTTTTCTTAAATTTTACTAAGCAAAAGTACAATTTGTATCCTCATTTTTTTTTTTTTTTATGTAGACTCTCCTCGTGACTTGGTTTGATTCATGGAGAAAGTAACTGTAATGTTTAGTCTTAGTCTATGCTCAAACGTATATGTGTACTTCTCAAAGTGTCACCCTCAAAATCCTTTTCTATGCACATGAACATACATATTGACTAATTTCTTGTGTGACAAAATATTCATGACCTTGTCATAGATCACTGTAATCAAAATATGTGTACTATGTGATAAGATAACACTCAAAGATTAGAAAGTGTCTGTAAGTGATTATCTCTACATAGACAAGTTTAAACACAAGGAATGCATGACACTTATGTTGTATGGGGTATGAAGTCATGACTTAGCTATTTGGAGCAAGTACCTTCTTTTAGAGAATCTGAGATCAAATCCCAGAACGTATGTCAAGAGGCTTACATTTCCTATACCTCTACATTCAGGAGATCCAATACCTTCCTCTGAACTCAGTGAGTACCTGATATAGCATGTACCCACATATAATCTAGAGCAAATGTTTTTAAAATTTAAATGGACCCAATGATATTACCAACATCATTGCTGAAGAAAAACTAAACACTATATTTAAACTTTGACAGTTGTAACTATAATAATAGATTTTTGAAGTTTCTCTTGATCATTATCAGAAAAAAGCAAACTAGAAACAACAAAATAAGATTCAACAAATTTATAAACATTTTAATACCATAATTATAAATGATATTTGTGCACACATAAACAGGCAAAATCAGATACATTGCATCAATAAATATGCATGCTTGATTATTTTAAATGTTAACAGTTAAATAGATTTAGAATATTATTAAACATTCATAATATAATTTGCATAAATAAAATCCTATTAACTGTATCTTGCCTATCGCAGTATAATTTTATCCTGCCAATTATTTTTCATGATATTAATATTTAAATTGATCTAAATTAAGGATCTAGGTATTTACAGTCACAATCTCTACCATATTTCTGTGGTTTTACTATGGTTTTGTCTTGAATGTTCCAGACTACACCTACCAATTTACAAGTGTCATGATTCATTCTTATGCAAATGTATGTATTTTTTTTTACAAATATTTTTCTTCCAATGCTATTCACATATAAACATGCTCTTCTAAGGTCTACTATATGTGATGATTCCCAAGACTCTTTATTTATTTTTTTTTTTGTTTTTGTTTTTTGTTTTTTGTTTTTCGAGACAGGGTTTCTCTGTGGCTTTGGAGCCTGTCCTGGCACTAGCTCTTGTAGACCAGACTGGTCTCGAACTCACAGAGATCCGCCTGCCTCTGCCTCCCGAGTGTTGGGATTAAAGGCGTGCACCACCACCGCCCGGCTCCCAAGACTCTTTAAATGTCTTGCCCAGTAGCACAATTTTATCTGTGTTTTAAATTTATAGGCAATTTAACATCTGTTCCTCAAGTTATATATTCTGAAATTACTACTTTTATACTGAATATTCTTCATTATCCCCATACTCAAATTCATACTTTCTGTGATTGTTTTGTTTATCTGCTGTCTTAGGAGCTGAGCCCAAAACCTTGTTTTTTTTTTGTTTTTTTTTTTTTTAACTTTTTTTTTTATTGAGAAAAGAAAAAAAAAAACAAATTTCCTCCTCCTCCCAGCCTCCCATTTCCCTCCCCCTCCTCCCACCCTTCTCCCCCTCCCCCCACTCCTCTCCCCCTCCCTCTCCAGCCCAAAGAGCAGTCAGATTTCCCTGCCCTGTGGTAAGTCCTAGGTCCTCCCCCCTCCGTCCATTTCTAGGAAGGTGAACATCCAAACTGGCTAGGCTCCCACAAAGCCAGCACATTATGTAGGTTCAAAACCCCTTGCCATTGTCCTTGGGTTCTCATCAGCCCTCATTGTTCGCCATGCTCAGAGAGTCCAGTTTTATCCCATGCTTTTTCAGTCACAGTTCAGCTGGCCTTGGTGAGCTCCCAATAGATCAGCTCCACTGTCTCAGTGGGTGGGTGCTCCCCTCGTGGTCCCGACTTCTTTGCTCATGTTCTCCCTCCTTCTGCTCCTCATCGGGACCTTGGGAGCTCATTCCAGTGCTCCAGTGTGGGTCTCTGTCTCTGTCTCCATCCATCACCAGATGAAGGTTCTATGATGATATGCAAGATATTCGTCAGTATTGCTCTAGGATAGGGTCATTTCAGGTTCCCCATCCTCAGCTGCCCAAGGAACTAACTGGGGACCTCGGCTTGGGTATCTGGGAGCCACTATAGGTTCAAGTCTCTTGCCAACCCTAAGGTGGCTCCCTTAACTAAGAACCGTGCTTCCGTGCTCCCCATTCCAACCTTCCTTCATCCCAATCCTCCCCCTTCCCCAAGCTCCCCCCATTCTCTCCCTCTCCCCCCTCTCTCCCCATGTCCCCTTACCCCCATCCCACCCCACACCCAAGAACTCAATTTTCTCCCCGGCAATTTTGTCTACTTCCCATAGCCAAGAGGGCAACTATATGCTTTTCCTTTGGTTCACCTTCTTACTTAGCTTCTTTGGGATCACCAAGTGTAGACTCCGTGACCCTTGTTTATGGCTAGAAACCAATTATGAGTGAGTACATCCCATGTCCATCTTTTTGGGTCTGGGATACCTCACTCAGGATAGTGTTTTCTATTTTCATCCATTTGCATGCAAAATTTGAGAAGTCATTGTTTTTTAACGCAGCATAGTACTCTAATGTGTAGATGTTCCACACTTTCTTCAACCATTCTTCCATTGAAGGGCATCTAGGTTGTTTCCAGGTTCTGGCTATTACAAATAATACTGCTATGAACATAGTTGAACAAATGCTCTTGTCATGTGATAGGGCATCTCTTGGGTATATTCCCAGGAGTAGTATTGCTGGGTCCAGGGGTAAGTTGATCCCGAATTTCCTGAGAAACCGAAACACCGATTTCCAAAGTGGTTGCACAAGATTGCATTCCCACCAGCAATGGATGAGTGTTCCCCTTCCTCCACAGCCTCTCCAGCAAAGGCTATCATTGGAGTTTTTTATTTTAGCCATTCTGACAGGTGTAAGATGATATCTCAAAGTTGTTTTGATTTGCATTTCCCTGATTGCTAAGGAGGTTGAGCATGACCTTAAGTGTCTTTTGGCCATTTGAACTTCCTCTGCTGAGAATTCTCTGTTCAGTTCAGTGCCCCATTTTTTAATTGGGTTAATTAGCATTTTAAAGTCTAGTTTCCTGAGTTCTCTATATATTTTGGAGATCAGACGTTTGTCTGTTGCGGGGTTGGTGAAGATCTTCTCCCAGTCAGTAGGTTGCCTATTTGTCTTGGTGACAGTGTCCTTTGCTTTACAGAAGCTTCTCAGTTTTAGTAGGTCCCATTTATTCAATGTTGCCCTTAAAGTCTGTGCTGTTGAGGTTACACATAGGAAGCGATCTCCTGTGCCCATCTCCTGTAGGGTACTTCCCACTTTCTCTTCTATCAGGTTCACTGTGTTCTGACTGATAGTGAGGTCTTTAATCCATTTGGACTTGAGTTTTGTGCAGGGTGATAGATATGGGTCTATTTTCATTCTTCTACAGGTTGACATCCAGTTATGCCAGCACCATTTGTTAAAAATGCTTTCTTTCTTCCATTGTATACTTTTGGCTCCTTTATCAAAAATGAGGTGTTCATAAGTTTGTGGGTTAAAATTCGGGTCTTCTATACGATTCCATTGGTCAACTTCTCTGTTTTTATGCCAGTACCACACTGTTTTCATCACTGTAGCTCTGTAATAGAGTTTGAAGTCAGGGATGGTAATGCCTCCAGACAATCCTTTATTGTATAGGATTGTTTTGACTATCCTGGGTTTTTTTTTCCATATAAAGCTGATTATTGTCCTCTCAAGATCTGTGAAGAATTTTGATGGGACCCTGATGGGGATTGCATTGAATCTATAAATTGCCCTTGGTAGAATTGCCATTTTTACTATGTTGATCCTCCCAATCCAAGAGCAAGGAAGGTCCTTCCATTTTCTGGTATACTCCTCAATTTCCTTCTTCAATGCCTTAAAGTTCTTGTCTGGAAATAATCAAACTCTGGGCTGAAATCAACAAAATAGAAACACAGAAAACAATCCAAAGAATCAATGAAACAAAAAGCTGGTTTCTGGAGAAAATCAACAAGATTGACAAACCCCTATCCAAACTAATCAAACGGCAGAGAGAGAATTTGCAAATTAATAAGATCAGAAATGAAAAGGGGGACATAACCACAGACACAGAGGTAATTCAGAGAATCATTAGATCTTACTACAAAAGCCTATATGCCACAAAACTGGAAAATGTAAAGGAAATAGACACTTTTTTAGATAAATACCATATACCAAAGTTAAACCAGGACCAGGTGAACAATCTAAATAGACCTGTTAGTCGCGAAGAATTAGAAGAGGTTATCAAAAACCTCCCTACCAAAAAAAGCCCAGGACCAGATGGTTTCAATGCGGAATTCTACCAGAACTTCCAAGAAGACCTAATACCTATACTCCTTAATGTATTTCACAATATAGAAACAGAAGAGGCATTGCCAAATTCCTCTTATGAAGCTACAGTTACTCTGATACCAAAACCACACAAAGACTCAACTAAGAAAGAAAATTATAGGCCAATCTCACTCATGAACATCGATGCAAAAATCCTCAACAAAATACTGGCAAACCGAATCCAAGAACACATTAGGAAAATTATCCATTATGATCAAGTAGGCTTCATCCCAGGGATGCAGGGCTGATTCAACATACGAAAATCTATCAATGTAATCCAGCATATAAATAAACTGAAAGAAAAAAACCATATGATCATTTCATTAGATGCTGAAAAAGCATTTGACAAAATTCAACACCCCTTTATGATAAAAGTATTGGAGAGATTAGGGATTCAAGGGTCATACCATAATATAACAAAAGCTATATACAGCAAGCCAACAGCTAACATTAAATTAAATGGAGAGAAACTTAAAGCCATCCCACTAAATTCAGGAACACGACAAGGCTGTCCACTCTCACCATACCTCTTCAATATAGTACTTGAAGTTCTAGCAATAGCAATAAGACAACATAAGGGGATCAAAGGGATTCGAATTGGAAAGGGAGAAGTTAAACTTTCGTTATTTGCAGATGATATGATAGTGTACATAAGCGACCCCAAAAACTCCACCAAAAAACTTTTACAGCTGATAAACAGCTTTAGTAATGTGGCAGGATACAAGATCAGCTCCAAAAAATCAGTCGCCCTCTTATACACAAAGGATATGGAAGCAGAGAGGGAAATCAGAGAAGCTTCACCTTTCACAATAGCCACAAACAGCATAAAATATCTTGGGGTAACTCTAACCAAAACCTTGTTCTTGTGCTTATGCGCTGTTGTCATAGTCCCAACACTCATATTTTATTTACAATTTATTCCTTCTTTGCTATTATTAACCTTTTAAACATCTGTCATTCTATCTAATCACACATAGATTATCTATTTATATATTCTTTATTAATAGTAATTATCTATTGCCTATCTGAATATCACATGTCTTCTTATTTTGTTCTGAGGTGTGATCACTTCTGAAAATTTTGGCTTCTTTGGAGCTTGTTTCTTATAAATTGGAAGAGTGGCCCCACTAAATGTTCTCTATTTTCATAAACATAGAAGTAAAACATATGAGGCTACCTTCTTGCCAATTATATCATTATATATTTAGAATATATTTGTAATCTGAATAAATTGTGTGACTTTTATTTCAAACTTCCAAGTAAATAATAACAACTATGATACAAAAAAAATCTTTAAATATAATTACTGAATAATAAGTTATTCAGTGATTTTGTAGATATTCTTAACTTCCCATTTCATCATTATCTCTGCATTGTCCTGCTTCCTCAAAAGCAGTGATATGAGGATCAATTGTCTGAGACATTTTTATTATTTTTGTATTATTTACCATAAACATCATCTCTACAAATTTTAAGTCTATTGATTTAGAACAGTGTGAACTTAAAATTGGAGAAAATGATATTTATGACACGAAAATAATCAATTTTGATTCCCTGATGAAAATGACTTCACGTCAGATCAGGTATGTTGGGATATTTGAAACAATTTTATGATTTTCTTTAATGGGGGGAATTATGCTCTTTGAAAACTGGGTTTTATATATTTAACTGTAGAAATAATATCATTTCTTATATCTCTGTTAGCATTCAGGCCAAAAAAAATTCAATATCTGCTAACAGGGTGATATGTCACTTGAGAAAGGTTATCTTGGCTTTGAAACTGTGCCAAAGCGTAAACTGATGCTCTTATTTTGCCTAGTCTAAACAGAAATTAACTTCAGAACAGGCTGTAAACAAATCCAGTTTAAATATTAACCCTTAGAAAGATGTTGAAAATCTTTAAGTTGAATTGTAAAAGGATTTGCTTATGATTTTCTCATTCTATCTCTCTTCTTTTCTCCCTGTCTCTCTGCCCTCCCACAAACACATGCACATGCACACACATACTCCCCTTCTTTCCATCTATTTTTGTTGTTAAATATCTTTTTGCCCTAATGTTTCCCAAAACAATGATAGTTTACTATACATCCATTTATGTACACATATTTATATTACACATATACTTACATATTCCCTCACACCAAAATCCCAATGATCTAGTCTTCTGATTTTTCAATATCCCCACATTAAATTATTAATGTTTTGATTTTACCTCCTGACACACAATATGTTTCATCTCTCCTCTGTATTCTCTGCAATGATCTGAACAGAATCTGATCACTTCTTACCGCCATGACTTTTAGAATAGACTTTCAGTTGCTCTTGCTGAGTCATGCCTACGCTCTGGTAACTATCAGCACTGTATTGAATGTATTTCACTGTTTACTCTACTAGTGGATTATTTTTTTTGTTTGTTTGTTTGTTTTGTTTTGTTTTGTTTTTGGAGACAGGGTTTCTTTGTGGCTTTGGAGCCTGTCCTGGAACTAGCTCTGTAGACCAGGCTGGTCTCGAACTCACAGAGATCCACCTGCCTCTGCCTCCCGAGTGCTGGGATTAAAGGTGTGCGCCACCACCGCCCGGCCTACTAGTGGATTCTTATTGCATTGAATGTATTGTGATTTTTCAAAAATATCCTGTCAAGTCAGAGAAGACGGCCTGTCAAGGTCTTTGTTCCTTTATTTAACCTCATCCTATTGTTTCCTCGATCCGTATTCATGACAGTCCCACTGGGCTTTCTTCTATTGCTTTATTCCTCCTAAGAGTAATGATTATTTTACCTTACTGTCCTTATACTGAATTATTTTCAAATATTAACAATTAACAAAATTTAATCTTAATCATCCTACAAAATGCATATACGACACCATCTTTCCATACTACAGTATCTCAATTTGTTCTCTATATAATACATGGATACCTGGACGTAGTCTCTTTTTCAATATACATCTATGCTCTACCAGATATCCTATTAACATCATGTACCACTCACTAGGAAAGTTTTATCAATGACTTGTGTATTGCAGACAGGCGGCAGGTAATTCTGAAATGAGTACCAATAATACTTTAAAGAAAATCAACCAATGAAATTTGATTTATATATAAAAGATATTGCATTAAAAATGTGATTCAGTGAAGTCTGAAATTTCAGTTAATATACAACCAAAATGAAAACTTGCTTTGAATTCAAGTAAAAAGAATTTCTCAGTATCAGAATAGTAATAAATTCCTGGATATCTTTGCTGTCTTGATATTTTGATTTCATGTCTATAAAATAATGGGAAAGGTCATTCATTGACTCAGAGATTGTCACTACTAGATTTGAAAGTTGTTAATAAACCTAAGAACTCAGCAAAGTGGCAGAGTTCCTAATCAGGTAGAATATGAAACAAACAGATGCTCACTTGAACACAATAGATGGTGCAAACTGTCACAATTAATCATAGCTAAAAGCATCTGAATGACATAGTTTGGCTCTCTCTGGGCCTGGCACAGGTTGCCAAATGGGATTCATAATGCTTCTTGGAGAGCTGCTCTGTGGGTGACTGAAATTCACAGATTCCAGTTTTCAGTTCCTAGTACTACCACCGATTTTTCATCACACTGAAATTGTTTTATGTGGCATAAGCAAAAAACAAAATTGGCAAAAGGAGATAAATTTGCTAGTAAATGCACGGTAGATTTAAAAGGGTGAGAGGTGTCACCTATAATAAAATTATACTAGATGTGGTCAGTTTATTTCTTAACCATCTTTAAGTATGCTAGAATCATTTTCATTTGATCATAATTATCATCATTCCTTGTTTTTCAATACTCTTTCCTACAAGTAGAGCTGTCTCTTAACTTCTATGAAAGACCCCTTTTAGCCACAAAATGTTGAACAGTACACATAAACCCCTAGATATGTTTAGTCATTAAGTAAAATAATATTTTATTTTTTATTTATAGTGACACATAGTATTTGCGAATATTTGAAACTTATAACATAAAATAAGATAGTTACAAGTAAACTTACCTGAAATTAAGCTCTGTCCATGCTGGCATAAGACAATTTTTTCACATGATTTCTTAATATTAGTAATGAAGACTTACTGAAACAACTACTAGATAGTTTTATTTTCTAATATTTTAAACATTTGTTTTTGTCCATTCCATTCTCTCAAAAGATTGAAGAACTGATATTTCTGCCGATATAAAATAGTCAAGGTCATCAAATATTGAAAGCATCTTATCAAAAGAAATGCCCCACAAGAACTTCCATGGAAAGAAATTGCATCCTTCCTTTAGAGAATGAGAGGTAGGGTGGGCAATCCCAACATAAATTAAGAAAATTATTTTAAAGGAAAAGCAGAGGGAGGAAGAGCCTGACTTTTGAGCTAAACAGACTTATTTTTTTTGGTCAGAAGATTTTCTTATATAAGAGCATCCATACTGACTTGTCTCTATAACAAATTCATTTTTTAAAATAATTCTGCCCATTCATCACCTCCTGTATTTTAACAGAGAAAGAATTTTCAGGAAAAAAGAAACCTGAGGTCTATATTCATTCTTGTTTTAAAAAAAAGACAATTCTAAAATAAGATTATAATCAGAAGATACTGATGATGAGACATCAGGGATTACCCAGAAAATGTTTCTTACTGGTGAGAGTTGAAACAGCTAGAAGTTTATATTGTAGCTTGGTGAAGTAGCTCGGGGGTAAAATGATAAATTCAGAAGTCTGCAAACAATTCTATCGTATGTCAGTAAAGACTATCATACTATAATGTATCATTACCGTCTATCAATTGCATGCACAATAAAATGTGGAACCTATATCAAAAAGAAAGGCAAACTTTAACTTGAATGTGAAAGGAAAAACATATTTGAATGGGACTTAAGAGATGCTTCAGTGGTTAAGAGCAATTTTTGCACTTGTAGAGGACTCAGGCTTGTTATCAACACTGCCACAGGGACTCACAACTGTCTATAACTTCAAGTCCAGAATATCTGTCTTCTTCTGGTCTGCAGAGTCTGAGCACACATGACACAATACACAGACAATTGTAAAACAAAATTAAATAATAGCCCAGAAAAAGTATCTGATTCAACTTTCAGGAAGAAGAGATTATAAGACCTTAGATCACAGGGTTTCTTCTTGTTATTTCTTTTATACATAAAATGGGATGAGTACCATTATTTTATCATAGTTTGGTAGTAAAAGTAAATGAATGGAAATTCTACGTCCTTATAAAAATGCCAACTAGAGAGTACTAGCTTTTTTCTGTTCTAGTTGGTAGTAAGGACATTTCTACCCTCTGGAGAATAATTCATGAATGTTCTTTTCCTTTAGACTCGTCTACTGAGAAAATCAAACATTTCAATAAAACTAAAATAAAAATATTTTAACTCAACTATGGGAGAATATTTTGTATGAAAATCAATAAAATATTTATTATCTCCACTTCCTTCTTGGGGCAATATCTTTATTCTTTAAATAAGAATCTCAAAAGAAACAAAAACTTCAATATATTTTTATTCAATTCCAAAGCATAAAAATTGACATTTTTCATTATGATTCAGTTTATTAATCTTCATATTAATTTGTATTTACAAATATGTTAGCACCAAATGTGGCTGAAAGAGATGAACTGTGCACATTTTCCCCAAGTCTTCAGATAACATTTTGCATGTTGCATTCAACAGTAACAAAGTAACAACGGCAATTATGCTTTTCATACTCAAAAGCACCAGCCTCAAGAATGTTTCAGTTGAAAACTCCCTTGACTAACAACCGTCCTTTCCTGAGACTAGTCTACCGTTCCTTGATGCTTTAAGATTCTTTTTTTATTTTTGTTTACAAAACTTGATTTTTTTCCTATGCCTGACAACATTTGATTTTATCTTGTATGTGACTTTAATCTCTTCATACTGTATTCACTCCCAATATCAACATTTTTTTTGTTTATTCTGTTAAAAATTTAAATTCATTTATATCCTCTTTGTGTTTTTCTAATAACTGCTTGTGTTTCTTTTTATTAAATTTTTAAAATTTATTTTACATAATAGCCACATTTTCTCCTCTTCTGTCTCTTCCTTTTTTCCTCTCCCACCTCCCTTCTACCTCTCCTATCTACTCTTTTTCCATCTTCATTAGGAAAGGGTAAGGCTTTCCATGGTTGTTAAGAAAGCATGCCTTATCAAGTTGAGGCAGGACCAAGCTTCTTCTTCCTTCATTAAGGCTGAGGAAGGCACCCTATCATAAGGAAAAGGTTCCAAAAAGTCAGCTCATGTGGCAGGAACAAGTGTTCTTAAATCAGAACAATATGTCATCCTGCCTATATACATTAAGTACATTGTGTATCTCTTTATTAAAACTCTAGATCCCCCAAAATGCATTATGACATTTAGTTTCACTTCATTTCCATAATTTCTTTCTTCCACACAACTTAACTCGCTTGTCCACTGGAACAAAAGTAAATTCATTCATTCCTTGTACAATTTGAAGCCCAAGTGTGGGCAGTTTTGCAATCTAAAAAAAACAAAACTTAACACATCCTAAACAGTGGCATTCACAGCATACAGAGGGGAATACCACATAACCTCCCATTTCTGTTTAAACAAAAAGGAAGGTTTTAAATTTAACATAGTAAAATTACATGTAAAAACAGATGTCAAGCAAGAATTATTATTGTTACAATATTTATATTTATTTTATCTTACCATAACTAAGGAAAACTATATTATTACTATTATTCAACTCCATCAAAGATGCCAGAAGAATATATTATTATTTAAGTATGAAGAAAGGTGCTTAAAAGAAATCCCACACTAGCTCAGAATTAAGAATAAGAAATGGTTATTTATTTAGGGGTAGACTCACAAATCAGAATTCTTTGCTGGAATAGAGAACAAAAACAGAATCCCACAGCCAGAAATGAGGCCAGATGCATATTCTACATAGGTATAAATAGTATAAGAGGTCATGCCCCAGTGAGCAGGTAACTACTGGCTGTAGGATTTTCTATAGCAGCTCTCCCTATTGTTTAAATAAGAGAGTTCTAAGCCTACTACAAAAGTATATACAGTAAGAACAAATATATACAATAATTACCCTATCCCAACTAGTTTAAGTATTATATAGTAAATAACTGAGCCAAGTCATGAGAGGAAAGTAACTACAACTATCTAGTCTTTAACTTCATTGAAGATCAGAGAAGGGAAATAATACTACTTAAGTTAGCAAGAAGTGCAATCAAGAAACTTCCAAAATGTGCAACAAATGAGACAACTGGCTACCTGGGCAATCACCCAAAGTCTCATTTGCAACATTGAAGCAAACAACTTTAGCTAAGGCCTAGAGTAACTTACAGACTATTTTCAGAGGCAGGAAATTTTCTAAAACCATCTTATCCTGTCTGGCAATATTTGACAGTCCTGCTTATCCATTTTCAGATACCATGTACCTTGTCAGTGGTTGAGGCATGGTCAGTTCATTGCCCAAAGGCCAGTTTTACCACGCAGAAATCAAGCTCTAAGTAGAATGTCTTCAGTGCTCAACATCCTCTCGAGAATAGATTGGTGCTGCCAGGAGAAATCATTTCTCAGTTCAACAGAACCCTAAGTTATTTAAATGCCAGATCTTTGAAGTGGTTGAAGATTACATATCTATGCAGAATATGATTTCTATGTATCTAAAGAACCTAATTAGTATAAATATTAATATGACTAACATAGATGACTATTGATCTATAATTCTTAATGCCTATATAACTTAAAGACTAAAATCTCATATTAGAATATTATACAATAAACAACTGTGCAACAAGTGAAGACAATGACCTCAAAATGTAAACAATGTGTTATATCTTGATCAGAGGCATAATGTATATTACAGTATGATAAATATGTCCTAAATTTGTATCAATATACAAAAATGTTTTAAGCAGAGGTAAAGCAAGCATGCATACAATATGACAAAATAACTTTGCCTAGGCATACAGATATGGTGGATGAAAATAGGAACATATTCAATATAATTTAAGTTTGTATCAATATACAAGAATCTATACCAATTTAAATTGTCTATAAATAATAGCTCACAAGTATTCACTTTATTACTCACTATTATTATTGTGAGTAAGCTCACACTAGTCTATTATCCCATCCAATTTTCCTCTTTTTTTTTCAAAGAGATCCCTGAGCCTACAAAATTTCTCCTCCAACCCCAACCCTATACCAATTATAATCAACTTCTAAATGATATTCCTATCCTTAAGGAGAAACTTTGGTGGGAGAGGGGATGTCACCTTCTAGAATTACTTCAGCAGTCATGGGAGCGATGTTCTTTCTATGGAATCCTGGGAAAGTAAAATGATGGTTAAGCTCCAAGATTACTGTCTGGTAATAGTCTTTCAAATAGTCTCTCAGTATTTAGTAGGCTTTTTCCGAGATTCCTATTTTGAGCTCTGGCCAGAATGTTATAAAAAAAAATTATGCCATTTCAGCTAACCAAATTGGTATCATCTTGAGCAGTTGGTACCAAAAATAGGTCTTATAGTAGCACTATTAACATCATGACACCATATCAACCAGGTGGAGTTGTTGTAGGGTCCCATCTTCTTCCTAAAAACTTCAAAGATTACTGCAGAAAATTCATTGTTCACTGTGGAAAACTTAAGCATTATTTAGACATATACAGACATATGTATACAATAAAAGGTATGATAGAGACAAAAATAGATATGAAAAAAATATTTTTTTTTCTAAATTCTTTTTTCTTTCTGTACAATATCATGGTTTCTGACATGAAACAGAAACTCTAAATTTTTATTTTAACAACATGCTTAGTTGGTGAGAGGGACAGTGCCAGTGTCCAACTCCAAAGCCAGCTCTATTTAATCATATATATTTAAGTGTATGTGTATCAGTTACCTAAGTATATTACCTATGTAAACAGGTCATGTATTGTAAGCAACTTCCAAAACTGTAAACTTGACAGAGACATCACACTACATGGATAGTCACCCAAAGTTCTTCTGTATTTTTGGAGCATCCATCTTCAGAACAGGCCAATAATATCCAGTAGACTTTTCCATGAAGCAGGAAATTTCAAAGACAATTCTGCCTATATTGTCAATTTGTGACTCAGATTTTTCTGAGCCCTACATATTGTATTGCATACTCTTTCATGAAGTAGAAGCCCTGAAGGACCATCTCACCTTTGGACAAATTCAACAGTCATTTCTCTGTGGGTCATGCATTTCCAGCTCATACAGCATAACATCAAGCAGTCCAGGCAAGAATAGTTTCTTGCCCAAATGGCTAGCAAACTCCATAAGGAGCCTCTTCAATGTACATCATCCTCTTGAAGTATATTGGTGATGCCAGCAATAGATGTGTCTCATTGTCATGAAAATTTCTAAGTAATTAAAACATATAAATGCCATAATCTCTTGTCTATGGAATATCTGAAGAATATCTATCAATCTGAAATATATCTCTGTACATCTAGAAAATCTAACATGATTACAGGCTTGACTACTATAGATGATAATCTACTAACCTATATTCCTTCATTACACATTACATTTTTAAATGATCTGCATAAACATAATACCTTAATCAAGAGTAGAAATACATATAAGAAAATTGAACATAAATTTGTATCAACAAACCAAGATCCACAACAATGCAAATCTCTTTAAATCCCTTTAAATGTAAGCAAACATTTATAGATAATATTTGGGAATTTGGGCATAGTTCTCTCCAAACTTTTTCCTGCTTTTTTTTGGGCAAAGTAAGTTTTTGAGGGTGTTATTGGTAACCTTTTAGTTGGTTGTGGTCTGATGGAGGAAGGTCATTGGTTAATTAAATAAAGAAACTGCTTGCCCTGATAGGTTAGAACATAGGTGGGTGGAGTAAACAGAAGAGAATGCGGGGAAGAAGAGGAAGTGAGCTCAGAGACGCCATGCTCCTCTCTCCCGGGCAGATGCACATGATGAAGCAAGCTGCCAGGTCAGACATGCTGAGTCTTTCCCGGTAAGACTGGTGCTACACAGTTTATTAGAGATGGGTTGATTTGGATATCAGAATTAGCCAGTAAGGGCTAGAGCTAATGGGCCAAGCAATGTTTAAAAGAATACAGTGTCTGTGTAATTATTTCGGGGCATAAGCTAGCAGGCGGCCGGGGTGCTGGGGACGCAGCCCCACCGCTCTTATTACAACTGTGGTCCATCAAACCACATTAGTCTGGAATTAATCCACAGGTTCTTATCTTCTGTGGAAACAAAAGCAAAACTTCTTTTCCAAAGCAATATATCCTTATACTCAAATTTTGAAGTCAAGATACCTTTATAGCTGTTTTAACTTAGCAGTCCTCAAAATCAAATATCTCTCTGCAATTAAAAAATTAAAAGAGAACACAATAATATGCATAATCCAGACTCTCTGTATATTTTCCATCTTTACATGGCTTATTTTTCATTACTCCTTTAATCTATGGCTGTCTGTATTCTGTCTCTTTAAAGACTTTACCTTTTATTTTAAACCATTTACTTCTTTTTTTTTTGTGGCTTTAAAATCTTTTATTTTAGTGAAGATTTCCCCCCTTTTTCCTTTTATTTATTCTTCTCTCATACAATACACACCACCATCTCCCTTCCCTCCACTCCCCCATGTCTTTTTAATCTTTTTTTTTTTAATTTATTTATTTATTAAGGATTTCTGCCTCGTCCCCACAACCGCTTCCCATTTCCCTCCCCCTCCCCCGATCAATTCCCCCTCCCTCATCTGCTCGAAGAGCAATCAGGGTTCCCTGACCTGTGGGAAGCCCAAGGACTGCCCACCTCTATCCAGGTCTCGTAAGGTGAGCATCCAAACTGCCTAGGCTCCCACAAAGCCAGTACGTGCAGTAGGATCAAAAACCCACTGCAATTGTTCTTGAATTCTCAGTATTCCTCATTGTCCGCTATGTTCAGCTAGTCCGGATTTATCCCATGTTTTTTCAGACCTAGGCCAGCTGGCCTTGGTGAGATCCCAATAGAACATCCCCATTGTCTTAGTGTGTGGGTGCACCCCTCGTGGTCCTGAGTTCCTTGCTCGTGCTCCGTCTCCTTCTGCTCCTGATTTGGACCTTGAGATTTCTGTCCGGTGCTCCCGTGTGGGTCTCTGTCTCTGTCTCCTTTCATCGCCTGATGAAGGTTAATATTCCTGAGGATGCCTATGTGTTTGTCTTTGGATTCACCTTATTTAGCTTCTCTAGGAACATGAATTATAAGCTCAATGTCCTTTATTTATGGCTAGAAACCAAATATGAGTGAGTACATCCCATGTTCCTCTTTTTGGGTCTGGCTTACCTCACTCAGGATAGTGTTTTCTATTTCCATCCATTTGTATGCAAAATTCAAGAAGTCCTTGTTTTTTGCTGCTGAGTAATACTCTAATATGTATATATTCCATACTTTCTTCATCCATTCTTCCGTTGAAGGGCATCTAGGTTGTTTCCAGGTTCTGGCTATTACAAACAATGCTGCCATGAACATAGTTGAGCATATACTTTTGTTGTATGATAGGGCCTCTCTTGGGTATATTCCCAAGAGTGGTATTGCTGGATCCAGGGGTAGGTTGATCCCGAATTTCCTGAGAAACCGAAACACTGCTTTCCAGAGTGGTTGCACAAGTTTGCATTCCCACCAGCAATGGATGAGTGTACCCCTTTCTCCACAACCTCTCCAGCAAAGGCTATCATTGGTGTTTTTTATTTTAGCCATTCTGACAGGTGTAAGGTGGTATCTTAAAGTTGTCTTGATTTGCATTTCCCTGATCGCTAAGGAAGTTGAGCATGACCTTAAGTGTCTTTTGGCCATTTGAAGTTCTTCTGTTGAGAATTCTCTGTTCAGATCAGTGCCCCATTTTATAATTGGGTTGATTAGCCTTTTACGGTCTAGTTTCTTGAGTTCTTTATATATTTTGGAGATCAAACCTTTGTCAGTAGCAGGGTTGGTGAAGATCTTCTCCCAGTCAGTGGGTTGTCTTTTTGTCTTAGTGACAGTGTCCTTTGCTTTACAGAAGCTTCTCAGCCTCAGGGAGTCCCATTTATTCAATGATGCCCTTAGTGTCTGTGCTGCTGGGGTTATACATAGGAAGTGGTCTCCTGTGCCCATGTGCTGTAGAGTACTTCCCACTTTCTCTTCTATCAGGTTCAGTGTGTTCGGACTGATATTGAGGTCTTTAATCCATTTGGATTTGAGTTTTGTGCATGGTGATAGATATGGATCTATTTTCATTCTTCTACAGATTGACATCCAGTTTTGCCAGCACCATTTGTTGAAGATGCTCTCTTTTTTCCATTGTATACTTTTAGCTCCTTTATCGAAGATCAGGTGTTCATAGGTTTGTGGGTTAATGTCAGGGTCTTCTATTCGATTCCATTGGTCGACTTCTCTGTTTTTATGCCAATACCAAGCTGTTTTCAATACTGTAGCTCTGTAATAGAGTTTGAAGTCAGGGATGGTAATGCCTCCAGACAATCCTTTATTGTATAAGATTGTTTTGGCTATCCTGGGTTTTTTGTTTTTCCATATAAAGTTGATTATTGTCTTCTCCAGATCTGTGAAGAATTTTGATGGGATTTTGATGGGGATTGCATTGAATCTATAGATTGCTTTTGGTAGAATTGCCATTTTTACTATGTTGATCCTCCCAATCCAAGAGCAAGGGAGGTCTTTCCATTTTCTGGTGTCTTCTTCAATTTCTTTCTTCAAAGACTTATAGTTCTTGTCAAGTAGATCTTTCACTTCCTTGGTCAGGGTTACCCCAAGGTATTTTATGCTATTTGTGGCTATCGTGAAAGGTGATGCTTCTCTGATTTCCCTCTCTGCTTCCTTATCCTTAGTGTATAGGAAGGCAACTGATTTTTTGGAGTTGATCTTGTATCCTGCCACATTACTAAAGCTGTTTATCAGCAGTAGGAGTTCTTTGGTAGAATTTTTGGGGTCGCTTATGTACACTATCATATCATCTGCAAATAACGAAAGCTTAACTTCTTCCTTTCCAATACGAATCCCCTTGATCTCCTTATGTTGTCTTATTGCTATTGCTAGAATTTCAAGCACTATATTGAAGAGGTATGGAGAGAGTGGACATCCTTGTCGTGTTCCTGATTTAAGTGGGATGGCTTTGAGTTTTTCTCCGTTTAATTTAATGTTAGCTGTTGGCTTGCTGTAAATAGCTTTTATTATATTTAGGTAGGACCCTTGTATCCCTATTCTCTCCAAGACCTTTATCATAAAGGGGTGTTGAATTTTGTCGAATGCTTTTTCAGCATCTAGTGAAATGATCATATGGTTTTTTTCTTTCAGTTTATTTATATGGTGGATTACATTGATAGATTTGCGTATGTTGAACCAGCCCTGCATCTCTGGGATGAAGCCTACTTGATCATAATGGATAATTTTTCTTATGTGTTCTTGGATTCGGTTTGCCAGTATTTTATTGAAAATTTTTGCGTCGATGTTCATGAGTGAGATCGGTCTGTAATTCTCTTTCTTGGTTGGGTCTTTTTGTGGTTTTGGTATCAGGGTAACTGTAGCTTCATAAAAGGAATTTGGCAATGACTCTTCTGATTCTATATTGTGAAATACATTAAGGAGTATAGGTATTAGTTCTTCTTGGAAGTTCTGGTAGAATTCTGCATTGAAACCATCTGGTCCTGGGCTTTTTTTCGAAGGGAGATTTTTGATAACCATTTCTAATTCTTCGCGAGAAACCGGTCTATTTAGATCATTCACCTGGTCTTGGTTTAGCTTTGGTATGTGGTACTTATTTAAAAAAATGTCCATTTCTTTTGTATTTTCCAGTTTTGTGGCATACAGGCTTTTGTAGTAAGATCTAATGATTCTCTGAATTTCCTCTGTGTCTGTGGTTATGTCCCCCTTTTCATTTCTGATCTTATTTATTTGCGTGTTCTCTCTCTGTCGTTTAATTAGTTTGGATAGGGGTTTGTCGATCTTGTTGATTTTCTCCAAGAACCAGCTTTTTGTTTCATTGATTCTTTGGACTGTTTTCTGTGTTTCTATTTTGTTGATTTCAGCCCTCAGTTTTATTATTTCCAGTCTTCTACTTCTCCTGGGCGCGTCTGCTTCTTTTTTTTCTAGAGCTTTCAGGTGTGTTGTTAAGTCCCCAATGTATGCATTCTCCGTTTTCTTTAAGTGGGCACTTAGTGCTATGAACTTTCCTCTTAGCACTGCTTTCATTGTGTCCCATAGGTTTGAGTATGTTGTCCCTTTATTTTCATTAAATTCAAGGAAGACTTTAATTTCTTTCTTGATTTCTTCCTTGACCCAGGTGTGGTTCAGTAGTTGACTGTTCAGTTTCCATGAGTTTGTCGGTTTTTTGGGGGCAGCGTGGTTGTTGCCTTCTAATTTTAATCCGTGATGATCTGATAAGACACAGGTGGACACTGATATTTTTTTGTATCTGTGGAGGTTTCCTTTGTTTCCGAGTATGTGGTCAATTTTTGAGAAGGTTCCATGAGCTGCAGAGAAGAAGGTATATTCTTTCCTATTTGGGTGGAATGTTCTATAGATGTCTGTTAAGTCCATTTGCTTCATTACCTCCAATAATTCTCTTAATTCTCTATTAGGTTTCTGTCTGATTGACCTGTCCCTTGGAGAGAGAGGTGTGTTGAAGTCTCCTACTACTAGTGTGTGTGGTTTGATGTCTGCCTTGAGTTCTAGTAATATTTCTTTTACATAAGTAGGTGCTTTTATATTGGGGGCGTATATATTCAGGATTGAGACCTCCTCCTGATGAATTGTTCCTGTTATGAGTATAAAGTGACCGTCTCGGTCTCTTCTGATTGATTTTAGTTTGAAGTCAGTTTTGTTTGAAATTAGTATGGCCACACCTGCTTTTTTCTTAGGACCATTTGCTTGAAACACCTTTTCCCAACCCTTTACTCTGAGTAGGTGCCTGTCTTTGTGGTTGAGATGTGTTTCTTGCAAACAGCAGAATGTTGGATCCTGTTTTCGTATCCAATCTTTTAGCCTGTGCCTTTTTATAGGTGAATTGAGCCCATTAATATTAAGTGATATTAATGACCAGTGGTTGTTTACTCCGGTTATTCTTATTGCTTTTGGTAGTAGAGATTGTCTCCCTTCTTTGAGATGTGCTCGTGAAGGGTCATTAGTTGTCTGGGTTATTGTAGGCAGTGTTGGCAGTGTTGGATTCCTTGGGTTGCGATTTTCCTTCTATTACTTTCTGTAGGGCTGGATTTGTGGCTACGTATTGTTTAAATTTGTTCTTATCCTGGAATGTTTTGTTTTCTCCATTGATAATGAATGATAGCTTGGCTGGGTATAGTAGTTTGGGTTTGCATCCATGGTCTCTTAGCTTCTGCAGAACCTCTATCCAGGACCTTCTGGCTTTCATAGTTTCCATCGAGAAGTCAGGTGTAAGTCTGATCGGTTTACCTTTATAAGTTACTTGCCCTTTTTCTTTTGCAGCTCTTAATATTTTTTCTTTAACCTGTATATTTTGTGTTTTGATTATTATATGGCGAGGAGATGTTTTTCTTTGATCCAGTCTGTTTGGTGTTCTGTATGCTTCTTGAATATTTAAGTGAATATCTTTCTTTAAGTTGGGAAAGTTTTCTTCCATAATTTTGTTGAAAATATTTTCTGGGCCTTTGAGCTGTGACTCTTCTCCTTCTTCTATTCCTATTATTCTTAGGTTTGGTTTTTTTATTGTGTCCCATAGTTCCTGAATGTTTTGTGTTGAGAATTTGTTGGCTTTGCTGTTTTCTTTGATCTGTTCGTTTATTTTCTCTATGGTGTCCTCAGCATCTGAGAGTCTTTCTTCTAGCTCTTGTATTCTATTGATTATGCTTGTTTCTGTAGACTCTGCTCGTTGGCCTAGATTTTCCATATCCAGCTGGTCCTCAGTTTGTATTTTCTTCTTTGCCTTCATTTCAGTTTTCAATTCTTGAACTGTTTCCATTACCTGTTTGATGGTTTTTTCTTGGTTTCCCAGGGTATCATGTACGTATTTACTCATTTCTTCAAACTTTTTGTTATACTTCTCATCCATTTCTATAAGGGCATTTTTTACATGTTGTTTAAGGGACTCTATTATCTTCATAAAGTCGATTTTTTCCATTTCTTCTGTGTTAGGTTGTTCAAATACTTCTGTTGTAAGATCATTGGGTTCTGATGTTTTCATGTTGTTTTTCGGATTATTGGGAGAATTCTTGCCTTGGCGCCTGCCCATCTCCTCCTATTGATCCTATCCAATGGGTCCTTTAAAAACCGGATCAGGTTTCCCTCTTTGATTCGATTGTAGTAGGGCGATCTGCTCTCCTTATTGCACGCCTGTTCCCGCCGCTTATGTCTGCCTCTGCGCCGGTCCCCGAAAGCCTCTTCCTGTATGCGGTGTTGCTCCGCTGCGTCTGGCCGCCGCCGCGCCGCCGCCGCGCCGCCGCGTCTGGCCGCCGCCGCGCCGCCGCGTCTGGCCGCCGCCGCGCCGCCGCGTCTGGCCGCCGCCGCGCCGCCGCGTCTGGCCGCCGCCGCGCCGCCGCGTCTGGCCGCCGCCGCGCCGCCGCGTCTGGCCGCCGCCGCGCCGCCTCTGTGCGTCTGGCCGCCGCCGCTCCGCCTCTGTGCGTCTGGCCGCCGCCGCTCCGCCTCTGTGCGTCTGGCCCATTTACTTCTTTTTATAACTCTCTATACTCCTTTTTTTTTCTGCCCCAAGACTTGTACATTTTTTTAAACACATTGTGTCTCCTTTAGAGGACTTTTATATCTGAATCTCTCCTTATTGCATATTTGTAATTCTTTTCTGACCAGGATGGCATTTAAAATGCTGAGCATTTCTTAAAAACCTAAGCTGTGGCATTGCTATAGGAAATATGATACTTTCTGCTTGCTTTGCACAATCCGACATGGTGGAGTCTATTCACTACCTCTGAGACTGCTGTGTGGGAGCATCCCCACCACATCAACTCTGATAACCATTTGGCCTATTCTGCCACCAAGTCACTTGCAGCAAACTGTCCACAAACCCCATTCAAATGCTTGGCATCAGGAAAGAGCTAGAGTTTGTGCTGGCAGCATGGACCAGAAAGTTGTAATTTCAAAACTGCATGGCTTTTTTTTTTATGCCACCACTGAATCAGGAAAACCTCTCTTAAGGGAGCTGCTGCATACTGCCAGCCAAAAAAGGTGACTAAACTTTGCTTTTCTGTGTCTAGATTTCTTTTCGAAGCCATTTCAGGTTTTTTGATGTAGTCAGCTCCATGTTGGTGCACCAATTTATTGTAAGAGGCCACTTGTTCACTTCCCAGCCACCAAGACTACCAAAATAACCACACAGAAACTGTATTAATTAAATCACTTCTAGGGCTATTAGCTCTAACTTCAATTCAACCCATTTTCATTATTTTATATTTTACCATGAAGCTCATGGCCTACTGGTAAGTTTCTGGAATGTCTGTCTCTGGTGAGGTTTCTCCCTGACTCCTCCTTCTTCCTTCCAGCATTCAATTTCATTTTCCCCACAAATCTCTACTCTATTCTATCAGAGAAGCCAGTTCTTTATTAACCAATGATATTGACAATGTACAGACTCCAATAGAGTATTTGCTAAAATACTGAACATATAAGTGACAAGCTAATATTTATTTTTTAGTTAGTACAGATACCATTTTTTTCCAATAAATATGTTATGATTTTTTTTACTAGTAAAGGACATGTACAATTTAAATTGCATGACAGAAATGTATGATGTATAAATGTGAGCAATGCTCAGAAAATACTACAGAATCTGTTTATGAGCTTAAGGTGACTTACAACTGAGACTCATAACTTCTGACATAACTCCTTGAATATTTTATGAAGATGAGTTTATTTACGAGAATAAGATACCCAGGCCAAGCTCACAGGTATGAGGATTTTTTGTATGTGTTGTGCATATTCCACCCCATCTTTGTAATCAAATGCTATTGTTCTGTCTTTTTCATTTGAGATAGTGCTGTTGCAGGTCTGATGTCATTAGGAGCAACATGTTTGTACCCCAAAATGTGATCTATCAAGAGAAGCTCCATGTACCCCTGAATAGAATATGTGTTCTTGGGTTTTTTGGTGGAATATACTGCAAATAACTAAGAGAATGCCAGGGGCATAAATGGTAATGTTTGGAGGCATAAAGGATAAGAAGAAAATTTTAAAAACTCAAGATTATATTATAGTTTCTTAATTCCTCCTTTCTTTTCATCCCTATAAAGCTTCCTATGTACACTTGACTTGCTAGTATATATATATATATATATATATATATATATATATATACACATTTCTCTCTCCCTCTTCACCCTCACACACACACACATAATAAAAAGAAGCAATGTGTCTTCCTCTTGCTTTCTATTGCTTTGGCTGAGCTAACATTTGCAAAGTGTTGCATGCTGTGATAATGCATGCCATCTGGATAACACATCAGCAATAGCAGAAAAGAGATATGACCTCCTACTCCCTCTCATGGAGAATCCTTGAGATGCTTGAATGGTGCTGAGACAATCTCAACAAATACACCTTCTAATGTAGGTGCATAAATAAACACACAGTCATGATTTGAGTATTAAAGTATTTCTCTCTACACTGTAAAATTGGCATTAATATCACTAGCTTATTTGGCTGACTTAATTTAGAATCAAATGATATTTTAGATAATTATGTACAAGTTATACATCAAACATTGTATATATAATTTTAGATATTTGATCAATTAAGAGAGCCATTCTCAGGTATCTCAAGTTTGTTTTCTGGAAATTATTATTAGTTTTTGGAACAATGGCAGTATTAATTGTTCTTTTGATGACCAATTTCTTGAGTACTATGTATATTTTGGAGGTCAGCCCTCTGTCTGATGTAGGGTTGGTGAAGATCTTTTCCCATTCTGTATGCTGTTGTTTAGAATTGTAGAATGGGTCTTTTGGTCTACAGAAGCTTATTAGTTTCAAGAGGTATCATTTATTAATTATTTTTATCAGTGTCTGTGAAACTGGAGTTATATTTAGGAAGAGGTCTCCTGTGCAATGCATTCAAGTGTACTTCCCACCTTCTCTTCTGTGAGGTTCATTGTAGTTGGCTATATGTTGAAGTTTTTGATCCACTTGGACTTGAGTTTTGTACATGGCGATAGCTTTGGATCTATTTTCATTCTTCAACTTGTTGCTATCCAATTATGGGAGCACCATTGGCTGAGAACGCTTTGTTTTTTTTCCTATTTTATATTTTTTTCACTTCTTTGTTGAAAAACAGGTGATTTAAGGTGTGTGGATTGATACCTAGGTTCCATTGTTCCTCCTGTCTTTTTTTTTTATGCAATAACAGGCTATTTTCAGTACTGTAGCTTTGCAGTAGAGTTCGAAGTCAGGAAATATGATGTTCCCAGAAGTTCCTCTATTGTACAGAATTTTTTTGGCTGTCCTGGGTTTTTCTGCTTTTCCATATGAAGTCGAGTATTGTTCTTTTGAGGCCTATGAAGAATTTTGCTGGGATTTTGCTGGACATTGCACTAAATCTGTAATTGCTTTTGGTAAAATTGTAATTTTTTTGCTATGTTAATTCTACCTGCTCAACAGGATGGGAGATATTTCCATTTTCTGCTGTCTTCTTCAATTTCTTTCTTCAAAGTTTTAAAGTTCTTATTCTACAGGTCTGCCACTTGTTTGATTAGAGTTACTCTGTGATATGTTGTGCTATTTGTGGCTATTGTGAAGGGTTATCTTCTCGAATTTCTTTCTCACCCCATTTATCATCTGTGTAAAGGGTTTAAAAACTGGGGTACTGATAAAAAAAGAGAACTCTCAACAGTGAAATTTAAAATTGCTAAAAGACTTTTATGGAAATACTCAACATCCTTAGTCATCAGAGAAATGCAAATCAAAACAACTCTGAGATTCCATCTTACACCTGTAAGAATGGCCAAAATTAAAAACACTAATGACAACTTATCCTGGAGAGGATTTGGAGTAAAAAGAACACTCTTCCATTGCTGGTACAAATACAAACTGGTACAGCCCCATTGGATATCAGTATAATGATTTCTCAAAAAAATAGGAAACAACCTACCTCAAGACCCAGTGAAACCACTTTTGGGTATATACCCAAAGCATGCTCAATCATACTATATGTATGACATGTGCTCAACTGTGTTCATAGCAGCCTTGTTTGTCATAGCCAGAACCCAGAAACAACCTAAATGCTCCTCAATCAAAGAATGGATAAAGAAAATGTGGTACATTTACACAAAGGAGGACTACACAGTAGAACAAAATATTGAAATCTTAAAATTTGCAGGTAAATGGATGGATCTAGAAAATATCGCAGTGAGTGAGGTAGCCCAAACCCAGAAAGACAAATATATGTACTCACTTTTAGACATGAGGCATGGGAAAAAAAAAACTCTAAAATTCACAATTCCATAAAACCTATAGCACAATCCCATAAAACCTAGACAACAATGAGGACTCTAAGAGAGATATACATGGACCTAATCTACATAGGAACTAGAAAAAGACAAGGTCTCCTGAGTAAATTGGGTACATGGGGATCATGGGAGAGGGTAGAAGAGGAGGAGAGATGAAGAGAGGGGAGTGGTAAAAATATATAGCTCAATAAAACAATAAAAAGAAAAATATAACCTGAAGTAGCTTTCATAAGAGCAATGGGCTGACGCTAACTTGAAATGGACTTGACATTTTTAATGTTTTTCAAACATCTCTGTCAACTATGTAGAACAATTGATGTACCTAGACACAACCTATGAGTGATTTCTTAAAGAGTTGATGGTTCTCTAAAAAGTTTATTTTCAAAATTAAAAGTAACATTTATGCCACAGTTTGATAATTACAGTACTTCAAGATATGCTTTGGATTGGAGACACTAAATTATTTAGGATAAAATATCATAGAATAGAACAGTAAAATATAGTATATAACCCTAACAGCCATAACATGTATCAAAAGTTTTGCTAATTAACCCAATTAAAAAATGGGGCACTGAACTGAACAGATAATTCTCAACAGAAGAAGTTCAAATGGGCAAAAGACACTTAAGGTCATGCTCAACCTCCTTAGTGATCAGAGAAATGCAAATCAAAACAATTTTGAAATACCATCTTACACCTGTCAGAATGGCTAAAATCAAAAACACCAATGATAGCCTTTGCTGGAGAGGATGTGGAGTAAGGAGAGCATTCATCCATTGCTGATGGGAATGCAAACTTGTACAACCACTTTGGAAATCAGTGTGGCGGTTTCTCATGAAATTCGGGATCATCCTACCCCATTATCCAGCAATACCACTCTTGGGAATGTACGCAAAGGATGCGCTTTCATACTACAAAAGCATTTGTTCAACTATGTTAATAGCAGCATTGTTTGTAATAGCTAGAACCTGGAAACAACCTAGATGTCCCTCAATGGAAGAATGGATAAAGAAAGTATGGAATATATAAGCATTAGAGTACTACTCAGAGTTAAAAAACAATGTCATCTTGAATTTTGTATGCAAATGGATGAAATTAGAAAACACTCCCAGCACTCGGGAGGCAGAGGCAGGTGGATCTCTGTAAGTTCGAGGCCAACCTGGTCTACAAGAGCTAGTTCCAGGACAGGAACCAAAAAGCTACGGAGAAACCCTGTCTCGAAAAAAAAAAAAAAAAGACTATCCTGAGTGAGGTAACCCAGACCCCAAAAAATGAATATGGTATGTACTCACTCATAATTGGTTTCTAGCCATAAACAAAGGACATTGAGCCTATAATTCATGTTCCTAGAGAAGCTAAATAAGAAAGTGAACCCAGAGAAAAACATATAGTTATCCTCTTGGCTATTGGAAGTAGACAAGATTGTCAGACAAAAAAAAAAAAAAAAAAAAAAAAAAAAAAAAAAAAAAAAAAAAAAAAAAAAAACGGGAGCTTGGTGTGGGGTGTGGTGGGGGTAAGGGGAGATAGGGAGAGAGAAATGAGAAGGGGAGAATGGGGAGAGCTTGGGAAAATGAGATGGCAGGGATGGAGGAAGGGTGGATATGGGAGCAGAGAAGTATATGTCTTAATTATGAGAGCCATTTTAGGGTCGCCAAGAGACTTGACTCTAGAGGGGTTCCCAGATGTCCCAGATGCTTGTTCCTTGGGCAGCTGAGGAGAGGGCGCCTGAACTGGCCCTATCCTATAGCCACAATGATGAATATCTTGTATATCACCATAGAACCTTCATCTGGCAATGGATGGAGATAGAGACAGAGACCCACATTGGAGCACTTGACTGAGCTCCCAAGATGCAAATGAGGAGCAGAAGGAAAGAGAACATGAGCAAAGAAGTCAGGACAGGGTGGGGTGCACCCACCCACTGAGATAGCAGGGCTGATCTAATGGGAGCTCACCAAGTCCAGCTGGACTGGGACTGATGAAGCATGTGATCAAACCAGATTCTCAGAACATGGCAGACAATGAGGGATGACTGAGAATCCAAGGAAAATGGCTTGGACTTCCCACAGGGCAGGGAACCCTGATTGCTCTTTGGACTGGAGAGGGAGGGGGAGGGGAGATGAGGAGAAGGGGAGGGGAGATGAGGGGAAGGGAGGAGGTGGAAATTTTTAATTAAAAAAAAAGAAAAGAAAAAAGGATTACTGCTCATATATTGTATTGAGATGAATGTCATTCTGTTCCAACATTTCCTTATTTTTTGAAACACTAGTTGATGTATTTAGAAATATATTTTGGTATTCATGGCTTCTCATTACTTCAGCAAAATTATACAAAGATCATTCAATGACATAAATTACAAGAGGATACTAACATTCAAAATCTTCAACGTGTCAATCATATGACTCCACCAATATTTGCCATGGAAAATTGTGACACAATTTCTGTTGAAACTCAAGATTTAAATAGAAAAAAGAAAATTCACTCTCCTGACTAGTTTTATGCCAGCTTGACAGAAACTAGAGTCACCTTAAAATATGGAATGTGAATAGAAAAAAAAATTCCTCAATAAGAGCTATAGGAAATTTCTTAATTACTGATCTAATGTTGATGGTCCTGTACCTAGGCTAGTGGTCCTATGTCCCATACCAAAGTAAGTTGAGCAAGCTATGATAAGCAAACCATTAGACAACAATCCTCCAGGGCCTCTAGATAATTTCCTGTTTTCATGCTCCTACTCTTTCTTGATTCTATCTTGGCTTCCTTCAATGACTTCCTTCAAATAAATCCTCTTTCTTCCAAACTTACTTTTTGAATGTGGTGTTCTATTACAAAAAGAAAACATTAACTAAAATCTCATATATAAACTAACTCAAATATTTTACATATGCAGTTTCACAATGTTATTCCTAGATATTCTTAAATTTATAGTTCTTATGCTTGATCTATTGAAAATGTATAAGAACTTCCATGAAAGATTATATGTACTTAATCCATTCATGAAATAATCCTTGTGACTACCCTCAATATTTATAAAGACCAGGGATAACCAAACTCTATAAATTTTTAATGAACTCATTTTCATTATCATTCATATTTTAGATAAAATTACCACAGAACATGAATTTATCAACTTTGAAGAATATGATCATATAAACTTAAATAAATCTATATCTTATTCACATTTTTTTTTTTTGGCAGGGTGTTTCGAGACAGAGTTTCTCTATAACATTGCGGCCTGTTCTAGAACTAGCTCTTGTAGAGCAGGCTGGTATCAAACTCGCAGAGATTCCCCTCCCTCTGCCTCTCAAGTACTGGGATTAAAAGCATGTTCCACCACTGCCTGGCATTATTCACATTTTAATAACTGTCATCCTGGTCAGCTTCTCCTTTGTTGAGTTCTATCTACAGATTTACTTTTATTATAAAACATCATCACTATTATAGAATAATTTTATTTGTTCTGTTTATCTGTACTGTCTCAAAACACTATTTGTCTTGCAATGTGTTGAATTTCTGGTTAGGATGAGTACTAAAAACAAGACTGAAGATCAGAATACCTATGTAAAATTAAAAATTAAAGCGATGGTAAACAAAGTTGAAAAATCATGATTTTATCTCTCATTATGGTATTTGACTCTACAAATAATTTATGTTTTATATACATTCAAATATTTTTAACAATTTGGAGGGGTATTTTTTATGCTTGTGAGAAAATATTAATAAATATAAGCATATATAAACTATGAAAGAATAAATAGAAGAATAAATAAAATCCATCTAAAAATCTATTACAACGAACACAATCATAGCCCTTATAGTCACACATAAATTCCAAAAATTCATTTGATATTTTTATTTGAGAATTTCAAAGCTTAACTATAATCAAATAATCGGTTTCAAGGACTTTGGGTTGTTTAACTAGTTCATCAATATTGTAATATGCAATTAATATTTTAATATACATGCTCCTTCTGGAATATATGGGATTAAAATGACAAACTTAATCCATTCTATATTAGAAAATTTTGCTGGAAAACTATCACTTGTTCTCTGTCCCATGTTCATAATGCAAATTGGTTCCTGTCCCTAATCTGACATAATGGAAATAAAGATCAAGCTCTTGACATGTCTGATAAGATATCAACACAATTTTCTGGAACACTTGCCACTTGATGATGAAACTGTCAGAACTGTACTAATGAGGAAGGGATGCTTTGACTAGATGTCTTGTTGAATGATAATTACAAAGTTAGGTTAATGGAGTTCGTTTTTTGACTTAAAATCCTAGGTGTATTATAATAATTTCTACAGGGTCAGAAAGTCAAGATGAAACAAAGTACCATTTATCTGATACACTGGACAAGTAAGCCCTTCAATATGACTTTGAAGAGCCATGTAATTTACTAATGTCAGTAATTTCAAGGTGCTGTGTTTGGATTGTACATTTAATAAGGCTAACTCAACATTTGAAGAGTTCTCTAATACTAGGATAAAGTGTGGCCAGAGATAATGAACACCGACAATGAAAACTCCAATCAAAACCCCAAAATAATCTGAAGTAATGTGATGTATTTTGCATACACATAAATAGCTGGCATTTAATATATTTGTATTATTTCTCATGCATATTATGGAATTCTTTCTCCTGATATCCTGTAGGGCATATTTTTGAATGACATGCATCTGTGATTACCTAGAAGAAATTTGCATCTGACAGTCATTAATGCAGACATTAAGTGGGAAGAAATTCGCCAGACAGCTCTTATCCTCAAGGATTTAAAATTGTTCAGCGCTGCTAAAGGAAGGGGTTTATGAAGAGATACCATTCTTTATGGTTTGTAGGCACATAAAAGTTGCAAAGTGTTTTCCTTCAACTGTGTAGCCACCTTTAAGCTGCTTATGTTTACTTAAGTTAACCCTCTCTGATGGTAGAGGAACTAACCTTAATTATTCTCACCTTTTCACTGCCCTGATTATCCTTGAAATCACTTCTGAGCTGTCGTTGGTGTCCTGACTGGAGTGTAGAGATATTAATTTTTCTCCTCAGGAAATGATCGCATATCAATGCAGAAAAAATAAGGGTCTTTTATACTGGGTTAGTGTTGTAAATGTGATATGCACCCCAAATGCAGTTCTCTGTCAACAGAAGAAATAATTGTGAAAATAAAATGAACTCTTCACTAATAAAGGTTCATCTAATGATATGTATGATATCTTTTAATTTATTTTTATGATTTCCTTAAACTAGTAATCATGTTGCATGCATGTTACAAAAATACTTATTTAAACAAAGATCACAGATACTAAAGAGACATAAATGTATTTACCAGAATTTTTTATTTATATATAAACAGAAATGTATCTATGGGTAATTAGAGTCACTTTATCTTTTACAAAATCACCTAATTTAGTATTGGTTGTAGTAAAAAATGTAGATGAAAATCATATAATCATTTTTATTTTATAATCATTAAGGAAAAGAAAATCTAAATGTCACTTTCAACTGGCATTTTATGTCACTGACAGAAAGTTACTTTATTAGGATAAACAAGAACTAATCAACTTATTATTTATGCCTATTCAAAGTTAGCTTATTTAACAAAGTTAATTCATTTAGTTAATTCAAAAGTTAGCTTTAACTAACTTATTTTTTTATTGATTTTTCTTGAGCCCTACATTTTTCTCTGTTCCCATCTCTGCTTCTCACCTTCCCTTTGACCCTCACCAAAGATTCCCATGCTCCCAATTTACTCAGGAGATTTTGTCTTTTTTCTACTTCTCATGTAGATTAGATCTATGTATGTTTCTCTTAGTGTCTTCATTGTTGTCTAAGTTCTCTGTGATTGTGATTTGTGGGCTGGTTTTCTTTGCTTTATGTTTAAAAAGTACTTATAAGTGACTACATGTAATATTTGTCTTTCTGTGTCTGGGTTATCTCACTCAAAATGACGTTTTCTAGCTCCATCCATTTGCCTGCAAAATTCAAGATGTCATTATTTTTTTTCTGTTGTGTAGTAATCTATTGTGTAAATATACCTCATTTTCTTCAGCCATTTTTCAGCTGAGGGGCATTTAGGTTGTTTCCAGGTTCTGGTTCATAACATTGCTGCTATGAACATAGTTGAACACATGTCCTTGAGCATCTTTTTGATATATACCCAAAGTGGTACTAATGGGTCTTTAGAAAAGTTGTTTCCTAATTTTCTGAGAAATTGCCATATTGACATCTAAAGGGGTTGTATCAGATTGTATCACCATCAGCAATGCAGGAGTGTTCCCTTATCCCACAACCTCTCCAGTACAAGTTGTCATCAGTGTTTTTGATCTTGGCCATTCTTACAGGTGTAAGATGGAATCTCAGAGTTGTATTGATTTGTATTTTTCTGATGACTATGGATGTGGAACATTTCCTTAAGTGTCTTTCAGCCATTTTAGATTCCTCTGTTGAGAGTTCTCTAGTTAGGTCTGTACTCCATAGTTTTTGTTAGATTATTTGTTCTTTTGATGACTAATTTCTTGAGCTCTTTGTATATTTTGGAGATCAGTCCTCTGTCTGGGATGTGGGGTTAGTGAAGATCTTTTCCCATTCTGTAGGCTGTCATTTTGTCTTATTGACAATGTCTTTTGCTTTACAGAAGCTTCCCAGGAAATAGAAATTTTCTGAATTTAGTGTAACTAAATTATTTTTTAAAGAGCTGTAAATAGCTCTAAAGGTATCAAAGATTGATAGTGCTGCTGGTTTAGTGTTTCAGAAGTTTGTTGTATTCTCCATGAAAATTTAGAAGAATATATGTTTCCATGTTTTTCTTCGCACTTGGAGAATCCAGCCTCCTATAGTTATAGTACAGATGTGTCTAGCACATTAGTAGCAGTTAGTAGATGATAGATTACTAATTCTAAAGTCTAATGACATGACTGATTATATAGCCCAATTTACAGCATGCTGAGTTCTTGAAGCCAATTTACAGCATGCTGAGTTCCCTTCATCTTTTAAATCTGATTTTAGTTCATATTCTACCACCCAAACAAAAGACTCTACTAATTTTAATATTTTAAATATTTTTGTGTGTATGTGTCTGTTTTCATAATATACATACTCGTATGAGGGTCAATGGGGAAATAAAAAGAGATGTTGGATTCTCTAGAGTTGGAGATATAAGTGGTTGTCAGTCATGTCACATGTACTGTAGGAACCAAAGTTCAATCTTCTGCAAGAGCATCAAATGTTCTTAATTATTCAGCTATCTCTTCACACCTACAAAGTATGTACTTTTATGAGCCTTGTGCTTACTCAGGTCTACCATGACAGGATACTATTAAAATCAGCAGTTCCACATGCCATATTACAAGCAAAACCCTCAATGATAATAAATCTCCAGAATGAATCTCTGGAGATGTATGAGAAATCTCTTTATAGCAATGTGTATCAGTCAACAAACTTAAGTCATGAAAACAAAAACATTTTTAAACTATGTCCACAGAACACAAGTGGTTTTGAATTTATTTTCAAACTATGACAAAACAAGTTGAACTATATATCCATCATACCATATACAGATACATACATGTGATTTTCCTCTTCTTTAACATATGCACAAATAAAATATGATAGTTGATATCTTCTCTGCTCTGGAATATATATATATATATATATATATATATATATATATATATATATATCTGTAATATTTTGAGGCCAATTTGTTAACATACAGTTGACAATACACTATTTAATAGATATCAAAAGTATGTAAATTCTTCCTCCCTTAAGAGGAATGATTCCATTTTTTTTAATGTTCTATACCAAAAGGAAAACAGAACCATGTGACAATCATTTTTAAAAGTAGCATTTTTGCTAACTGTATTTTTAGAGTTGTTAGTTAACTATTTTCAACTCCAAATTGAAAGTAGAAACTGATAAATAATTTTCTAAAATTAAATTATCTAGAAACATTTGTGTGAATTAAATAACTTGATTTAATTTTCAATAATTTCCAATAATAACTTGGCACCTATAACCGATGTTGGGGCTTAAAATATCTAAAAATGATCATTTCTGAATAGGAAATGTTAAGATAGAATCAAACATGATCTTGTAAATTTTATGTCTATTCACAAACAGATGTACAAAATAGATGCAGGCAGTTGCACCTGTTTAAGGCATTTGCTTTTACAGATTGCAATTAACTAGGTCTCATTACATTCACTAAATGAAATTTCTGTAGTAAGATAGAGTTAATTTAGTGCATTCTATGAAAATAATTTGTATTTATGGACTATGGAAACTACCACCAGAGTGGTATATGGCAATTCTTATATCGTCTTTCTGAATTCAGTCATGACCAAGGGAAATGAAAAAAGAACCTTTACAGACAAGGATGTGAATATTTCATCTATACAGTACCATTGAATTAGATAATGATTAATTAAACCATCTTGCATTCACCACTATATGATGGCAAACAGAGGACAGAAACATAAAGATTGTTGCAGTCTTTTATACATGGAGAATTTGAAAAAAAATGATCCCCATCTGGACATGTGATTTAATATTCAATGGCGAAATATAAAACATAGACAAAGAAAGTTACAAAAAGAATTCCTGAGTTCCTTATCAATAGTCTGTTCAACCCTATAGAGAATAAAAGAATATCTAGTCAAAGTCAAAGTATAAGTTTATTTCATCATGCACCCTATTCAGCTTAAGACAAATTGGTCATGATTATCTCCGTAAGAATTAGAATGACAGCTTTAGTTTCTGTGAAATTTGAAAGCTGTAAATTTGCCATATATATATATATATATATATATATATATATATATATATATATATATTCTTTCTCTTCAATATAGCCAGGTCCCATATCACACTAAAAAGTAGAAAAAATTGGCAAGAGCGGAACTGTTAAAACATTGTGCTTCCAGGGAGGGGGAGTATTTGGAGTCAGTCTCTCGGAGTTTACTCATCTGGCTTGTGGTTTAAATGGAAACCATTGTACTATTGATATAGTTATTATGTCTAAAATTATTACCCTCGTCATCTGACTGTTCCCAGGGAAAAGACAATACCTGACTTTCTATGTGCCGGGTCTTAGAGTTACAATTTAACAATTAATATCTATTAAATTAAAGAGCCTAATATGTTCTGTGATGTGAAATTATTTTTTGGTGAAAGTTCTTTATATTAATCATTTTCAGATCAATGAAGATTGACATAGTGCTGGCTCACAATACAAATGTGTAGACTGAATGAAGATTATAGAAAAATTGTGGTTTTATGTATAGTCTTCTATTAACTGTACAATAAGTATGCATGCTTCTTTTGTATATATATATATATATATATATATATATATATATATATATATATATATATATATAGGAAAGATGATTTTTAGGTCTTTTAGTTAAAATTTTTATTGCTGTGACAAGATTATCATGACCACAGCAACTCTTATTTAAAAAGGATATTTAGTTGAGGTAGTTCCCATACAGTTCAGAGGTTTAGTCTATTTTCATCATGGTGTGATGTGGTGATGTGCAGGCAGACATGGTACGAGAGCAGGAGCCAAGTGTCTTACATTTCACTTGCAGGCAAAAAGAAATGATCTGTTTCACTGGGTGTGACTTGAGCATATATGAAATCTCAAAACCCACCTCCACAGTAACATATTTTCTCTAAGAAGATCACTCCTACTCAAACAAAGGTACATATACTAAGAGTGTTACTCCCTTTGGGGGTAATTTTCTTTCAAACGACCATAGTAGTATTATGAGTAACTGTGAAATATGAAAATATAGATAACTTTGTGTTTAATATACACTCTCATCATGTGTATCCAATTATCTGTATGTTTCTGTATGCAAAGGAGTATCATTTTAGCAATAAAAATACTTTTTGTAAATACTCATATACATTGAACTTCATTCTATCCTAGTCATAGTAGGGTAGATTTTATACAATCTTCTTTGAATTGGTATAAAAGTAAAGTAAAAATGAGGAATCATAACAAATATCTTCAGTACAATATGTGCTTAAAACAATGTCTATTATTACAATGGCAAAAAGTTGATCATACAAATTTCATGTAATATTTGCTTAACATAAAATTTTATTGGATAAAATTTTATAAAGCCAAACCCAGAAAATGTTGAGCAAAGCAGTGGTGGCAAACACCTTTAATCCCAGTACTCAGGAGACAGAGGCAGGTGGATCTCTGAGAGTCTGAGACTAGCCTGATCTACAAGAGCTAGTTCCAGGACAGGCTCCAGCTACAGGAAACCCTGTCTCAGAAAAACAGAAAAGAAAAAAAAAACTTTCTTTTAGTTTCATAGTAAAATTTGAAGAGTCACAGAGAATGTAAACTTGTATAAGAACTATCGCCCATTTCTTTACATTTATAAAGAAAAATCTGACTATGATACCTGAAATATTGACTGTAGGCTTCACATTTGGATCCATGGGCTTTTCTTAGAATGTCTGAGAGTTTGAAAGTCTTTCAGAAGAGGGGACAGGAGAAGGAGATGGCTCTGGAAAATTGTGATTGGTCCATTGAATCTAAGAATATATCATTCATTGATCCATGAAAAGGAATTGTTTTAATATCTGTTGTTATTTGCAGAAAGAAAGAAAGAAAGAAAGGA